>NW_024881318.1:6840710-8040710 GCF_018691265.1 Tyto alba
CTAATCTGTACTGTTACCCAGGGTGGCCAGACACAAACAGGCACTCAGGGATGGTTCCTGGAGCAGACTGTCCCCCAGAGCATCACTGGGAGGTGGCTGGGAAACGGCCAACTGCTCCAGGCCAAGAACACCTACAGACTGGGCTAATAATTTGACTTACAGTCACATTCCAGAGTCCAGCAGTGACCCCTGGCACTCTCTAATATCCTACCCACAAGGTCCCAAAAGTCATAAAACCCAGGCTTCATCTTCCTGAAATGAGGTGGAGAGACCAGGATCCCTCACCCTTCAAACCCAAACTGCGGTCACTCCTGGGAAACCATTATAATTCTGCTTTAATTGTTGTGAGAGCTTTCCAGAGGCAGTGCTGACACTGATTTGGATTTAAACCTTTCTCTTTTTTCATCTCAGGGTACTGCAGAACTGGTGTCCACGAGACCAACATTTATAGTATTCCTCCAAGGGGTGAAATGTACCTACTGTAAAATACGTTCAGTTAATTCTGGTGCATCATTTGCAGGAGAGTCGCATGGGGATCAGCGTGGGACATACAGATTTAGATCATTTCGCTCAAGTCAGGTGGTGCCTTGCTCCCAATTCCACACAAGTTAATTCTTACCTGGGATAATTATGTCTCTCTTCAATCTAGCCCAGCTTAACCCTTCTCATCCCACACATCCGTTAAGAGCTCACCTTTGGCAATGGAGGTGCTGATTTCGGGGGCATTTGTGTCTATTCCTGGCCTCTGCTACAGATTTCCTTGATGACCTTGGACAATTCAATTAATTAATTCAGCTTGCTTGCTCCCTGATGTTCTCTGATGGGTAAGAGCTACCCAATGTTTAAATTACACACTCATGAGGAATGATCTATCTGTTTAAGACAGACGTGCCACTTTATATCTGGTTTCTGATGAGACTTGCCCTCTCACCACTGCTGAAGCCAAGGTTCCTCCAGAACTGGGTCTTCTGAAATGTGCTGCAACATGGTGTTGATGTGTCTCCAGCTCATCCCGTGCAAGAATTAGAACCAAATAAAACAGGGACAGAGTCTGACCTCATCCTGGAGCTCCTCTTCAAGGAGGGACCAAAGGAGCACTTGCCAAGCCATTCCCATTCCTGTTGAGCCATGGTGCCATGTGCTGGAGCAGGTGACATGAGTTGTCCTCTGGGTGGGCAGCCCAGAAGCAAAGCTGAGGTTGTCACGTGCAGGAATAGGGGATTTACATCCTGGGACGCATCTTTCATCAGATCATCCCTTCTTAAGCTCACCAATTTTGGCAGCTTATTGCTGTTCTGCCCAGAAGCCAGGGAGAGCATCTTCAGGTTTCCCAGCCTCTCACACAACTGCTGTACTCCAGGGTCTTTTTCTGTAGCTGAGACAAAAGAAATAACATCTTGGATTCCAATAACCAATAAATTATTCTTGAAATGCCATAATTGCTCAGCTGCAGCTGCAAGAGCAACTAAGTACAGAACTTTAATAAAATATTATCGTTCAAATCAATTTGCTGAGAGTCTGCCTTGTTTTCGGTGTGGAGTGCTAAGCAGCAAATAGTAAATACTGATCACTGCTTAGAGAGCCAAATAGCAAGATAAACCTGGAACCTGATTTTTGCCATCCGTGTTTTTTTTTTCTGAGCTGTCTGAGCAATTACAAGGGCCAGATTCTGCTCCACATTTGCAGAATTACACTTGTTTCCATTTCAAAGGTATTGCATGTATAGGTTTACAAAGTAGTTTAGGCACTTAAGCAGATGATCATCTAAAGAGATTTACAGCAGTGACTTTTACAGGGGGAAAAGGGAAGGGAAGTGTCCAGCTCCCATCAGGGTGAAAAATAAATAGAAATAAATCCAAAATGATGGTGCAATTGCCAGCTCTGGTAACAAGTTCAGAAAATGACCACATCTGGACTATTCTGGATCAAAAACTATTGAAGTCAATGAATTTCTGTTTGGATTTACAGTGGTATTAACTGAGATCAGAATCAGACCCTATAAATTTACTATTACTTCTAATCCTAGCACCTCTGATCTTGCTGAGATATTTGCTAACTGCTGAACAGCTTGCTTTATTGACACTGAAATAACATACCCATGCCCTACTATTGTTAAACTCAGCTAGTTTTAAAAACCCATCATACTGTTTGTCATGACTGACCTTAACAAACTGGCCTGCTGTCCTTGGATCTATGGGCAAGAAAGTTGTCAAATGCCCCCTTTTTTGCAGCCTTCCACCAACAACAAAAAAAAAAAAAAAAAAAAAAAAGGAGAAAAAAATCAATTTCAATCAACATGGAGTGTAATATTATCAAATGTCAGATGCTGAGGCCGTGTGCTTTGAAAATTATCCTTGACAGCTTCTTGTCGACTTAATTAAGTGCTCAAAAAAAAAAAAAGAAAAAAAAAAAAGGCAAAATATCTCAATTGCCGGCTCCCTCTCTTTGTGCTTCAGAGGTTCTATTGACAGCTCTGAAAAAAAGATTGCCTTTGGGGGTTTTATTGATAGATCCTCGCCTGATATTGGAATGATTCCTGGGTAGATAAATCACATTTAGATTTGTTAGTAATTGAGGAGAATTGATTGAATAGTTAGGATGGCCCCAGAGGGATGTACCTACTCCTCTTCCGTTCTGCAGAGGTTGTCATCAGATAAAGGACCTCTTTGGGCAAGATGGATAAAGGTCTAATTGTTTACATGATCAGGTATTGCTTCCTTTCAGCCCTCCCTCCCCAGCCTTTCCCAACTTTCCTGTGGCAAATGTCAAGATGACAAAGGGGAAGGCCGTAAATAAAACCAAATGTAGGTGAAGGCAATCAACCTTCTTCATGACCTGAGAAAGCACTAATTGTTTTTAAATCATTAGTGGAATTTGGGTGTTAACAGGGATGGGCTTTTATTTTAAAAAACGCTGCAACATTTACTAGTCACACATATATTTAAACAGCTATGAACTTTATTTAGCAGCAGACTAAGCATGGCTAACACAGTGGCTATGCTGAGCAGCTCTTTTTGGCTGATGGGAACTACGTGCAGGGCTGGGTGCCCACGGGTTACATCCTTCTTCCTCGCTGGTGGGGTACCCTAGAGCCCCATGCCCCATCAACCTGGGAAATATGATGGTTCTTGCATGGTCCCAGAGGGGAGCAACATCACCTGAAGCCCAGTGCAATGAAGGGAGTTGCTGGAGCAATGCAGGGAGGTGCTGGAGCAATGCAGGGAGGTGCTGGAGCAATGCAGGGAGGTGCTGATGGGGCAAGGAGGGAGTCCAGAGCAATACTGGGTGACACTGGGAACAATGTGGGGGGGGAGAGAGTTGCTGCATAGCCCCATCCTCCCCCAGCCCGAGTTTGCAGCAGTCAACTGGATGATCTGCCTAAGGTTTTCCCATATTGCACATCTCTCCATGACTATCAGAAGGAGTGGGAAGGATGACTTTTATCAGAGAGGGCTTTCACATTGACTAGAAAATGCTCTGAGTAAGACATAGTGGCATTTTCATTTTCACTACCCATCCATTTTGAAAGTTATTTCCTTAAAATGGGGGAGATACCCTGCAGTCAGCTCAGCATTTCAAGGGCCAACAGTTTGTTTCTGTTCACACCAACCAGACACTCTCCGTGGACCCTCTCTGTCCTAACTTTTGATAGATGCCTAGGCAGGAATCTGTTTCCCTGAGCCTCTGTAAAGTGCAAGGTGCTCAGGGTGATCAACAAGGTATGCTGTGACATGACTTTGCTCCATGGACCTGTCTGGGACAAAAAAATAAAAAGTTGAGAATCAGTTTTTGAAATCTAAATTGATTTCTGCAGGTTTCTAAGGGCTAAAATGGTTTAGTCAGCATTTCTCACCCTCTTCTCTCTTTTTTAGCACTGGAGTGAGAGTAGAAAATTACAATTTTTAAAAAATAAATCAAGGAAAAGTGAACTAAAATATTTTCTTTCCCTATCTTTTGGCTTCATCAGAAATTAAAGGCATGGAGGGAAAGGAAAGAACAATTTCTTAGCTCAAAGTGAAAACCATTTTGGAAGCACCAAATATTTAATCTGAGAAGCGATGACCAGCTCTGAATTCACCACCTGCAGGTTTGATCCTGTTAGTGTTTCAGTCCCACTCATTGATAGCAAATGCCCATTGCTGAACCCAGTCATCGGGGACTCTCACAGAGGCTGCAGGAGCCTGGTTCCTCTCTGGGTCAAACCCATCACCTCCAACTACAGCTCTGAAACCCCATCCTCCCTCTGGGAGTGGGCTATTGAAGTGCAAATGGGTCTAAACTAGCCATGAATAAATTTAAACTGGAAATTAGAAGAAGCTTTCTAATTATCAGAGATGTGAATATCTGAAATACCCTCCTTTTAGAAGCAAAGATGGGAAAGAGTCTACTAACCAGAACAAGCTGGTGCTGGTGTTTTTAATCATTTTGTCAGGAGCCAGTGCCATAACTCATAGAGTAAATTCTTCCTATTTCCTGGTAGTGAAAGTGATATGTCTTCTTCTATGTGTCCATGTGCTTTCAGACAGACTCTGTAGCAATAATGAAGTCCCTAATCAACACCCTGGACACTCTCAAAGTTATTTTTCAGTGTAAAAACTTCTGTTATTGAAGGATTTGGGGCTTCTGGGTTTTAGCCTCTATTAATTTCCATGGTTTCAGGCTCAGGTGGAGGGAGAGAGTGACAGGATAAGGAGAAAGCTTGTCTTTGTTTTGGTTTGTCTCTTTTTTGTTCACATATTTGCTCTTCCACTAATTCTGTTCCTGCATAAGCTGTTTCAAATTATGATGAAAGGTGCTTTGGTGAAATTAATGACAATACTCAGTCCTCCGAAAGCTGGAGTAATTTCAACACTCCTAATCTTATTACAGACACAAGTCTGCACAAGTCAATTGTTTTTATAGCTAAAGCAGATACCTCAACTAAAGGAAAAACCCAATTGCTCTTGATAGGTATAAGAGACATTGGTTTGCTCTTTTGACCATGTCTTTAGGTCAAGCCTTCTTGGTATTTTATGAAGACCTAAAAGAGTTTAAATAGCCCACAGACCCTGTGTACCTAGGCACCACAGTGCTAAGAAAAAAAAAAAAAACCACACACCTGTACATTTGAACACATTTATAGACATGCAAATGTGTCTGTGGGAGAGCGTGGCCGAGGTCAAGGAAGCAGGTTTGAACCTGAGATCTCACACTGCCTGGATTTCTCAGCACCAAAACTGATGTTGGAAATGTTTATAAAAACATCTGAATCCACATCAAAAATCAAAATTTTTCAAGTGGCACGTTTCATTGTACCATAACAAAATGCATATTTCTTTTAAGAAATTTGCTTTCCTCCCTTTGAGCCCTCCCTCCCTCTAAAAGCTGTTGAATTGCCTTTTTTTTCCTTTCCTTTGCTCATTCCTATAGCAAGAGTGGAATTGATTTTTGATACTATCCATTTTGTTTGTCACAGATCGTCTTCCACTTCCCCCTGTGCGTTGCTGAAATATCACCCACAAATGATTATTCCTATCACCGCAGTCAACACTTAGCCTGGGGCAGGGAATTCTCCCGCAGCAAAAAGTGGCCTCGTAATTGAAGGCAGAAACACCAGTACCTGTGGCCTGGAAATGCTAATAAACTACCAGAGGTCCCAGGAAAGTTAAATATTGGGAGGGATGTCAGAGCTGCGGTGTGATTAGTGGAACTGAGCTACAAAGAGCACCCGCCTAAGGCACCGGCATGGGGAGGATCAGTCTCCCTCTGTCATCCGAACATGCCATCTGCCTCCGGGATGGGGTTTCCACCACGGCTTTGCTTACAGGGAGGCAATCAGAGCAGAAGGAGCGTGCTCATAGCAACACAGAGCTTGATTTTCTGGCGATGGATTTGGGAGCTTAAGACTACTGTGTTGATGCTATAAAGGATCTTGAGCTTTCTGCTGCACAGAAGGACGTACCTTAGACTTGGTGTCAGGATTTCAATGGCAGGGTTACATGTGTGTCTCTTTTCCATACCTGATGTTTAACAAATGCATATATTTTTTATTTATTCAGATTTTACATCATTCTGAAGATTCCCAGTGTACTTCAGACACGTGCAAATATACGCATGTATTGTATATCTGTACAGAAAGATGATGTACGAAAACATATTCTCATATCTTTATGCTTATTTATCCCAAAAGGTAGGTAATTTGCTATCTCCACAGGTAAAAGTCTTCCCACACAACCATTTCCTTATACACACATGTGAGTGCACGTGTATATTTATACATATGTAGAGATGCATGAATAAAATGGCTAGCAAGTATTGGGGATAGTTTTGGGGGAATATATACATATGTTGTTCTATACAGATTGTTTGACCCCTGCATAGTGTGGTGGTTTTCCTCAGGAGAAGACTGAAAGCAACTTACACTTTAATAAAGGATTCTTATTCCTCCCAAATCCCTTCCTATCCATCATGTATGTACTATTCCAGCCCTGGCTGGTTTCTAGCTTTGTATACAGTGTGTGCACTTGTGCGTGCATGCACACATATGCATACATGGTTATAAGCACACACAGTGTCTCCATGTATGCGAACATAGGTGCCAATATATGACATACATGTACAAAGACGCATGCACACACACATCTATACATCGTTGAAAATAAGGAAGACTTCCTTGCTAGTGTTGATTTCCCATGCAAATGCGCTGCAGAATAATTCACAGATGATTATGGCACAGAGGTCCCCTTCCAGTACCTAAAGGAGGACTACAAGAAACCTGGTCAGCCATTTTAGTGACAGCACAAGGGGCAGTGACTTTAAACTGACAGAGGGGAGATTTAGATGAGATCTAAGGCAGCAATTCCTCCCTGTTTGGGGGGTGAGGCGCTGGCCCAGGGTGCCCAGAGCAGCTGTGGGTGCCCCCTCCCTGGAAGGGTTCAAGGCCAGGTTGGACGGGGCTGGGAGCCCCCTGGGCTGGGGGAAGGGGGCCCTGCCCGGGGCAGAGGAGTAGGAGTAAATGATCATTAAGGCTCTTTTCAACCCAAACCTTTCTATGATCTATGAAACCTGGAAACAGATCCACAAAACCTGGGCTATGCCGTAGCCTCATAACACCTTGTAGCTGAGCATGTTCCACATCAACTGCTGCTAACCAGGGATTGGATTTTCCCACCCTGGGGGTCTGTTGGACCAACCACATTTGTAGAGCTACTTGATCACATTGGGGCTTGAGGGCCCGGGCCCTGGATTTAGCAATGGTTGCTGCAGAGATGCATGACTGCAGTGCTGGTACAAGGAGTCCACATGAGAATGATAGGGCAAGGGTGAAGGAAGGGTACGTTAATTGTGAATTCTATATATGCTTCCCTAGCAATTAACTCTACTTTTCCACCAGGGGAAGAGTAAGGTCCTGTTATGTTATTTTACCACCCTTTCTTTTCTTGCTTGCTTGATTCCTTTCTTTCCTTTAACGGAGTATCTCTAATCATTGCCTTGCGTCATTATCATTATCTCTTATTATGATCTTTAGTTACGATGTCAAAGATGAGAAAAATGAGCTCAGTTTTCTGGCATCCTAACACATATTGATTTTAACAGCAGCTGCCACGAGGCCTTCACATATGATAGATTGCTGTTAGACTGATGCAAAAAAATACCCACATGAATAAAAATATTTACTAAAGAGAATAACCAGTGATTGCATAACTGCATTTAGGACACATTATCATATTGACCAAGAGCCCAGGCAAGCTCAGGGAGTGATCTTAGCACACAGTAATATCCTTCAGGATAAGCGTTAAGAGATTGCATTAAAGATCTTTTTTCAGGTACTTATGTCGATAACTATCTCTTGGGTTCTTGGGGGCTTCCTTGACCCTGGAAAGTGAAATACCCCAGTTGAGGCACAGGGCACTTCACCTCTGCTAGCCTTCACTGTTCTGAACATAGAGCAAACAGCTATGCCCTCCTGGAGGGAAAGTAGAAGAAATCCCTTGTGGGGGAGCAACGTCGTGTATGAGCTCCTTTGCCCCATCCTGGAGGCTCCAGCTGACACCCTGCCATAGGAGGTGATCCACTCCCTTCTAATGTGGGTCTGGGGAGCACCCAGCTGGTGCTGTGGGCAGCAGAAGAGGTTGGAACTCACCGCAGAACATCAGGGCTGCAAATACAGGCAAGCTTTTCTTTTTTTTTTATGAGTCTTTTCTCAGAGGCTTCAACCCCACAAGCGTCATCTGAGCATACTAATTTCTGTGGAAAGTCTCACTAAAGTAAACCATGGACCCACACGTGTGCAAGGTGGCAACCCACACTTCCCCACATGGAACAAGGTCCCTTGGAAGGACCCTGTGCCCTGCAGGTTTGCTGGGTTGGGCATTGAAGCCTCTTCTGGGTGATCTGCTTTGAGAGTGTTTCTACAGGAGCTCTGAAAAACCCAGCAGCTGGCAGCAGTGGGGTTTTCTGCAAGTCCACCCTGGGGGAAACATCTCTCGGTTGCATCTCATCAGCATTGCAGCTCCCAAGTATGTAGGCTCAAAGGCCAGATTAGGAGGATGAGAACAGCAGGAGGTGTTTCATTTAATTTTTTGCACCAAAGCCACTAGCAGCAAATCTCCAGATTCAACCCTTGCATTCAAAAAAAAAAAAAAAAAAAAAAAAAGGCACGATAACATCATAGAATATTTTATTGCAGGTTTTCTTTCTTATTCTTTTCTATTCTATTCTGTAGACAACTCCAGACAATCCTCTCTGAATTGTATCTTTCCATCCTACAAAGGACCTCCTGTTTCTTACGGAGGTGGGGGGCGGGGATGGTATTTGGAAATATTCCTGCTTTCTTTTCCTGTTTTCATCCATCTGCACCAGCTTGGCAACCGGCAAAAATACACATATAAAGATGTCTTAATCTTAAATATAATTAGATATAATACCTCACGCAGCGTTGTATGATTAGTAAAATATATGATCATTAGTTATTAGATTAATGTGTCTACTTGTGTAACTGAAAGCCATTTGCAGCCAGAAATGAAATAGCTCAATTTGCTGTAATTGACTTATCTCCCATAGAGATTAGTACACTTGCTGCTGGAGAAGAAGGTTTCTTCAAATGCTAAAAGCAGCTGCGTGGAGAAGCTGGATCCTGTTTTCTTTGGAAAGCCCCTACCCCGCTGGAGGCAGAGATATCTGAGGCGAGGTCTGGAGGATCAGCAGAGCCATAATTAGGACTGCTGAAACAAGGGCTCCTGCATTTAGAGGGCAACAGTACGTGACGATGCCGTTTTCGGCATGACGCTGGCCCTGAATCAGGGCTGCCGTTGGGCGACCCTAGGAGATGCCACCACCTTTTACCCTCCCTGTGCACCAACGCCCCCCCCGTCCGCGCCGGTGCAAATCAAGAGCAACTCCACAGACACCGCCTACGAGCTGGGGGAAAGCGAGCGTCGTCCGCTGGGTCCTCGCGTTTCCCCAGCGAAAGGCTCTTAAGGAAAGCCGAACGCGTGGTAGCAAACCATGGCGGGGCTGGGCAGGGTATCTGCAATGCGGGTCTCTCGTGCGTGCTCTCGCCGGCGCAGGGAGCTCCTCCCAGGGGTGCCAGTAGCAGCTCAACGGGCGAACACGCGCAGAATAGGCAATTGGGAGCATGTCTTTACTGGCTACGCGGGACTGTGCCCTTAAATTATCCGCTGACACCTCTGACATTGTGAGGTGCTGTGGGGCCCCACAAATCTCAACTTTTGCTGCTGCCTCTTCTTTTTTTTTTTTTTTTTTTTTTTTTTAAATAGGTTTTCTTATGGTTTTCTTAATTTATTTTTTTTTAGCCACAGCAACTAAGCGAACCGTTCAAATTGAAACACTGAAATGAACCAAGCTGAACAATAAACTAAAACATGCCTAGAGCAAGTTGAGCAATAAACAGGTTTTTAATTTTTTTTTTTCCCCTTCCATCTCGGTGGTGTCTGCCTCTGATAGATGATGTGACAAAGGAAGAATCCTCAATAAATTCTAAATTCTGAATACTAAATCAGCGAGCAAGAGCAGACATGTGAGACTCCATCCCTGCTCACAGTGGCTTTACTGCTGTGATACCACGATGCTACTGCCCTGTGGGGCTGGGATGGAGGTGCAGCTGGACAGAGGGAGATGTGCTGGCTCCGTCCATCTGTCTGTGATGGTTTTATCCAACCAATACCCAGCCTGAGTCCATAACCCAGGTGTGACAGAGGCTTTTCCCACTGTATCCTGGCTGGAGTCTCAAAGGGAAAATATTATTCATAGATTTTAAGGCCAGGAGGGGATATTTTGCTCCACTCTGACCTCCATTATAACACAGGCCAGGGGATTTCATAGAGTGATTCCTGCAGCACGAACAAAGGGGAGTGATCTGCTACTGTGTTATTTTGCCTTGTGAGAGGTATAAAAGGACTGTGATTTCTACTACGGGATGCCACAAAGAAAGAGGACCTGTGAGGCAGGTACTGAAGGAAATTAAATCCCTGAGCTAAAATCATACTGAGAGTATGTATGCAAACTGAATGTTGCGTGCTCTTTCTTGGCTTGTCAGGGGTCTGACTGCTGTAAAGTGTTTGCTCTTGCAAAAAGTGCATGGTTTGGGAGACAAAAGAAATAGTTTATTAAAAGAATTGTCATGGTCTTCACCTTGGAAGGACGTAAATGTGAAATAATTCAACAAGAGATGTGATGCAGTGTAAAGCAAGATGCTGGTAGACACACAGTGTGCGTTGAGCCCAGGGACAGGCTTGGGTTTGGGACCTCAATTTTACAGCCTTCTTTGAAGACATCTGAGGTGGCTTTTCCTTTTATCCTCTGGCTGTCCTGCCTGAGTTGGGACACATCAGCTTTTCCTTCCTGGATGTCTTGCAGCCTCCTTGAAAGGAGCCATACATTTCTGCACAAGAAATACCTTAATCTCTGGTGCAGAGGTTCAGCATAGACTTGTTTCTCACTACAGCTCAGCCTACCTGCATTTGTTCACTTTCCATGTGGTTCCCCATGGAACTTGTTGGTATCGAGAAGTTTTCACCTTCAATCAGGGAAACTCTTTTGTTTAGTTGGAGAATACCAACAGCCTAGTTAGGGTCTCTCTCTGAATTATTTTCCTTTCACTAAACTTGCAGCTCAGCTTGAAGCTGGCACAGGCTACATGAACACAGCCCAGATTTGCAATTGAATCCGTCAAGCTGTGCATGGCCCTGCTGAACAACCCACAGCAGAGATGAACTCAAACTTAATAATTCAGTCATTCAGCTTCTAACCCACACTTCATCATGGTGCTGGGCTGATCAGGCCTGAGGCTCACCTTTAACTCATGAAAAGTGGAGCTCTCTGAAGTTCAGAGCCAGGTTTTTGTCTAAACTCAGTCTGTAGATCCAAATTAATATTTGAAACCTGCCTACAAGTTAAACTAGAATGACTTGGTTAATCATCACCAGGGAGTCAGTGTAGAGCCCTCAAGTTGGTTTGACACAGTTCATTGGAGGAAAATAAGTGTAGCCCAGCTTGCAAACTAATGGACACATTTATAAAATCCAGTGACAGCGAAGAATTTGGGCCTGTTTCCTCCAGGAATATTCCCATGGCTTGCACATTGCCTTGGTGTGCTTAAAATGCATGGGCAGACAATGATAAACTCAACTAGGCACTGTTATAAGAACGACAAATAAGCTGTGATACCAAATGCAGATTACCTGTAGGTACTTTAAAACTATTGCTGCCATCAGTTCTGCTGGCAAGACATTTCTGAGGATAACCCGGGTATTATCAGATTTATCATCTTTTCTTCCTCACTCAATTTCTTACAGCCAAATGCATCAGAAATTCATCATGTCCATGACCATTACCATTTATTTTTCTTTTTGGCTTATTCATTTCTTCTCTGAATAATTTTGCCATATGATTTTTATCATATTTATATAACAAATATCAGTGCAGTACCTTTCTCCTGTTATTTGACCATCGCCATAAAGCACAAAAGAAACAACCCATGGAGCACCACTTGGAAGCACAAAGTGACTCTAGGTGTTGGGAAAGCTGGAGCACAGCAAAGTGCCCCAAAAGTCCTGCCTCATCTTGCCTTTCTCTTCAGGCATGGTATGCTCCCAAAAGGACTTGGAAATATTGCTGAAAATGAAACTACTATATCCACAGGCTATGAAATGAAAGGCAGTGGTTTTACCTGGCTGGAGAAGATGCCCTGTAATAAAGTGTTTGTATGCAAGTAATGTCTACAGCTGCCAGTGAAAACAAGACTACGTTGTGCTGGGTGATAGCAGGGAAATATCCCCTCAAATTAAACAAAATGAACAAGTAGTGTGAGAAGGACAGTGTTTCCAGCCCTGTTTTAAGCTGGGAGCCTGGGAAAGTGGCATTGTCATAAAAACAGGTCTGTGGCAGCACAGGGAGCTGAGCCCAGATGTTCTTCATCATCCTCCTTCTCCCTCCAGCTACTCAAAAGCAAAAGCCACTTTTCATTTTCCTTTGGACAAGTGGGTCATTCAGCAAAACTGAGAGACTAGAAAGAAGAGTTTTTAAAGCACAGCGTTCAGCAGGGAGGTGCTGCTATAAAATACCCTCTTGTTACCACGAGGGCTTTTGCTTCCTCAGAACTGATCTTGCCAGTTCAGTAAAGGGAATGGAGATTTTACAACATTGGAGCAGATATAGCTGGAGATAAAGGCACTGCTGCCACAATCTTTATTGCAGGGATGGTGTATATAAAAGAAGAAACACAACATAGTTTTCAGATAGATAAAGCAGAGCTTAAAAATCTGGCAGCAAGAACAGAAATAGCTGATTCTTAACTCATGAGTGGTGAGAAGGAGGAAGTTAATAGGAAAAAGGAGAAAAAAATGTAATAATAGATAAATTGCATTAAATGGGCCTGCCTGGTAAAGGAGGGGACTGGGTTGCTCCTGGTTAGTCTTAATTTATGTTGCAAAAAGCCCCAGCATTGTAAGGAGCCTGTCAGGTCAGTCCAAGGGGCTGAAAGCAGGCTGGGAGCAATGTGCCAGGCACAAGCTGTCATCCACTTGCCCAGGGCTGGTGGTGAGATGTGAGAAACCATCATAATTCATTACTGCTTCAGGGCCCCTCTCAATCTTGCTGAGACGTGGGGAGTGGGTTGCTCTTTGCTCCCTGGTGTGAGATGCATTTCCCAAGAGGACAAGAGTCCTGTGTAAAGGGATAAGGGAGAATCTTGAAGAAGCTGCCTGGTCCTCTGAGAGTTGGTGCTTTCTCCATGTGAGATGAAATAAATTCATTAAACTACATGGCAGTGGCTGGCTAAGAGTGTTGGCTCTGTGGGATGCAACCCCACTTCCTGAGCACACCACCATGATGCAGACCTAAGTAACAGTTTGCTACTCGTTACCTCTCATTGTCAGGATGCTTGCATGGAAAAATCTTAATTAACTTCACTCCAAGGACTATGACCATCCCTGGCCACTTTCCCACCCCTCAGTCTGGGAGAAAAGCACATTTGTGCTTTCTCCAAGACACGGGCAGGTGGGCCTCTGCAGCCTTCTTGTCCCACCACAGCACATTTCTGCACTCCCACAGGGGCTGATGAAGGGCCTGATGGCAGATAACCTCTCCCAGATGCTCAGAGAAATAAGATGAGAATGTGAGAATTCTGAAGATGCTTTCTCTGATGTACCTTCCAGGTCATACCGTCCACAGGTTAGACAATTCATGAAATGCAGGTTGCGTTTAATAACTATGGAGGAGTACATCTTCGATGCATTAATCTGATTACTTTCTTGACCCATTTATAGCCTTTGGCTTCCAAAACCTTATCTTGCAATACATGAAATAGCCTGGTAAATGCACTGCTTCTTCTGAGAAGTGAAATAGTCAACAACTATTTCCTATTTCTTTTCCTTGTGCCTTTCAGGAATATGCATACCTCTACCAGATCCTCTTTCAACTGACTCTTCTCAAGACTCCAAAATTGCAAAGGGACCATTCATTTGTCTATTCATAGGCAACTACTCTCATTTGAACAGACCTGAGTATCCTGCTTACACTTTGACTGTTGTTCCTGTGCTGTATCTGCCAGCCCAACATGGACAACTGGCACAGTATGACGTCTCAGATGGTGCTAGATACCCGTGAATCAGAAAACTGTTTCCAATCCCTAATCTGTTCAGCACTGCCTTCCATGATATCCTTTACAGAGACAGAGCAAGCAGGTTGCTACCAATGACCCTGTCACTGACTCCTCTGGAAAAGTCTCATGGACTTGAGCTTCCTTTTCTTCCACATTTTACACAGGTTTATTGCATGGGATACACTTGTTTCTGTACCACAAGAATAAACAAAGATATTATTCTTTCTTCTCGGTTAAATTTATATGCTTATATTCACTGCTTTTGATCTGATGGGATTAGTCTCACACTTCACAAAATTTAAAACATCTCTGTTAGGTATAGAAATTCAAACTATCAATACAGGAATTAAGCTGCTTAATGAAATATCCATCCCTCTAGCTGCCCATTCCCAAATACTAGAGGTCTTTTTCTGTGAGCTCCTCTATCAAGGATGAGGTGAGGTGCCAAACCCTTTCTCCCCATAGAGCATCAGGGTCCTGGACATAAAGAGTGATGAGAACCAGAAGACAGATCTGTGCAGAGACAGAAAAAGAATATGTCATAGAGAAAGAAATAAGATTCAGACAAGACCTCTTCATTAGTGGTTAAATCAAAGACATTTTACAGGTGGACAAAGAAGATTTTTGTTTTTTCAGTAGTGGCAAAAAAGGGTGAGGGCAGGAGGTAACCAGGTAAAGGCAAGGGCTGGAATTTATTTTAGGCATAGAAGCAGCTCTTATCAGAGACACCTGAATAAGGAATTCACTATCCTCAGTTCTTCCACAGGAGTTGGCACTTATCAAGCTAAATCAGATCCCCTGTCAGAGGTGAGTCTCTTTATTCCTTACTTAGGCAATTATAAGTTTAATGTTATGTAGGCACTCAAAGACATTAGCAGAAAGATGGGAACAGATCCATGTCAATTGGGAAGGTGTTCCAGCCAAGAAACAATGCAGGAAGAAAGAGTTGAAGCTGAGGAGAAGCATTCACCTGGGAAACTTCTGAATCAAGGGTTTCATGTCCTTGTAACTTAGACAGTATTATCCCTCTCCCTGTAGCATCAACGGATCATTTTTCCTGCTACTAATGACATGGGAAACCTTACTCTGTTGCTGCAGTGGTTATTAATAATGATACCAATAATCATAGTAACAACAAGAAAAAATACTAAAGATACAGCACTTTCATCAGATATGCATTCTTTGACTGCTCCACCAATACTCTTTTCCCTTTTCTACATCCAAAACTGTCACTATGCCTCCATTCCAAAGATGAAGAATCATGCAAACAATACCCAGTGCTACCTCTGGCACAAAACTCAGTGGTCAGTTACCTGGAAAAAGCAATGCATCTCCTCGTTTCAACTTCATTAACAAAAGTTGCAGTCGATAATAGGAGTCATTCTAGAATGGGATCTGCCTGCCATCAGGGACAGGGTGTAGCTGAAATGTAAATGAACCAGAGGAAATATTGAGTCAGGTGAAACATAATTACCCAGGCAAAGATCATGAACACCGTGCTCCTGCACAAAGCAGATGTTTCTTAAATCTGAAGGGCCTTTTAGTTATCTAGTATAATAAATATGTTGCCTTACCATTCGCATGGTCTGGTTCAATATCTTGTGCTTGACTGAAATATTTCTTCCAAGAAGGAATGTACTGAGAACTTCTTCCAAGAAGGAAGGAAGAAACTAAGAACAGGATTGGGTTTGGTTTTTTTTTTTAAGGCATCAAGAAGGCAGAAATCTACTTCTTCCCCTGATGATTATTATCCATGGTTAATTATCTTCACTGACAAAAATGTGTGGATTTTTTCCAATTTGAAATCTTACAGCTTTAGGCGCTAGTCCTCAGTTGTTCTTACGTCTTTCCCCACTAGACTGAGGAGTCCTTTGGTAATATTGAAATATCCAGAAAGGAAATACACTCTCTCATCAATTCTTCTCTGTCTTTCTGATAAACTGAATAGCTCATGTATCTTCATCTGCTCACTATGGGCCAGCTTTTACCCTTTCATTACTTCAAGCTCACATTCTTTAATAGAAGTGCTCTGAGGTCTTTAACCACTGTAAACAAGGTCGCACAGCATAAGGACAGAGCTACGAGGGGTAAAGCAGCTCATTAAAGGTGCCAGAACACCACAGCAAGAGTTTTCCCTCTAGAGTCTCAGTTCCAGCATGGTAGGGAAACCCACTGAAAGTTGCTAAATATGGAAAATCGTTCAGCATGGGCAATGGTTGAAATCTAGAAAGCACCATCCAATGGATCCCATATGCTTTCTCTGTTCTTACCCTCTTCCCTGGGCCCCATGAGGGACCACTGCTGCAAATAGACTAGATGGACCTTTCACTTGACCCACTGTGGTTTCTCTTACATTTTCACATCATCCCACTTAACACATCACATTTAACATTGTATTGTTCTTGAGATGACACTCCCCTGCTATAATCGTAGTAGCACATCACCACCAACTTGAGCTACCTACAGTAATTTAAGAGGTGGAGGGCTCATCGTTGGCACAGCTGGGTTCTTTAATTATTCTGAGTCCACCTGGAAAACATCTATAAATACAGACCAGACTCTGCTGGTGTGTTGGGAGTGCAGTACAAGGTGTTAATGCTGCTAATAATTGAGTTATGCCTGGTGTGCAAGGAGCTGATACTGCAAAACTTTGATTTCATCCTCAAGCTAATGCTAGCAATGTTGCAAAATGCAGAGCAAAGGAACAAGGCTGTAGTTTATGTTAAATCAGCTCAAACTGGCATCAGATGACTTGAATTAGTACACAAAGAGCGTATGAAACATATTCATTTTGTTAATAGAAATGCCTAGCTATATTATGCCCTTTTTTGCTTATTATTCATAATATTTTTCTATAATACAGAAAATCAGTTTTTATTTTTAAAATGCAATCAAATTATATTTCCTATTAAAACTTTAATATCAAAACAAATTAACCAATGTTGCAGATTACACATTAGTAATGTAGTTCTGACATAATTCATGCTCCTCTCGATTCTGTTATGAACTATCACACTGCTAAAGTGCAGCAGTTCATAGCATATTCTTAAGGGGAAGTGAAATGTTTTTTTTAAGGGGAAAAAAGTGAATTAGACAAGATACTCCAATAATAACAGAATGTGATTGAGCCAAACCTTCAGATAAAAGTATATTAGAATGAAAACAAGCCCAGATTTTTATCTCCTCTACTAACCTGCTGAGATTGATGGGATACTCTTTTTCCACATGCAAAAATCACCATTTTAGAGTACAAACCTCAAGACCAATAGGATAACTGCAAGACATTGTGAGTCCCTACAACAGCATCTACTACTGCAGCAATGGTACCTGAAGCAGCTCAAGAGTGGACAATCCTATTAAACTGGGTTACCAAGAGAGAAACACTTGAGCATGCTTTTGTGCAGGTGGCCTGGTGAAGGGGTGCTTTTCTAGGTAGAGGTAGTGCCCAAAACCAGAGTCAGTGGCATCCTAAAATCTTTCAAGGTCACTAAGCATGATCTATCTATCACAGGGTCATCTCTTCCATCTTTTTGGAGGCAGTTGCTAGCTCACAACTTGCCAAACGTGTTGAAATGGTCCAGCTCAGGTCACAGTTTGGGGAAAGTGAGGTCAGGACTGCTCTGGAAGCTGTTAAGAAAGGTTCACCTCAATTGTCCTGGCAAGTGCAGGTCACCTTGCTCAGCCACAGCTTCAGCCTCAGGTACCTGAAGTGGTTCCCACACCACCAGTGGGGCCTCAAATGGAGGCAGGAGCTTCACTGAAAAAACAAAACAAAACACCAAACCAAAAAAACATCAAGAGAAACAAGAATTTTCAGAATAAAAAAAAAGCCAAGCCAAGCAAATGGCTGCAGTAAGGGGAAGGCAGGTTAAAGGCAAACTGTGCAACCTGTTTCCAGTGGTGAAAACATGGACAAAGCAGGTGCTTTATGAGGTAGCCAAGAAGAGACCATGTTGTCAGGTTAGATCCACAAGAAACAGAAGACAGCAGGTTTCAGGCTGGCAGTGAGAAATGTGACAGTTATCTGTCCTGTCAGAGGCCTACATTGAGCAGAAGGGTAGAAATTGGGACCAGGGATGGGGAGTCTGGAAATTGGTCCCTTGCTCAAGTATGTTCTCTCTGGCCAAGACCTGGGGCTTCACAGCCCTGCTTTGCCAGCAAGCTCTGCCGACCTGTGCATCCCCAAAGTCAAGATCAGATTCTCAGCCACTTCTCTGCTCCAAACAGGTAGCCTGCATCTCCCAACCTGAACTATATGTGCTGTTAGTTACCAGTTGATGATTGTGATGCTAATTAAAACATACTAAGAGACACACTATAAACATGCACAGCACATGAAGGAAATTAGCCAAGTGAGCTTGTCTCTTTCATTGTGCTTTTATTATGATGTTCCTTGGATGATGTTTTTAAATGAATTTTGAATAGTTTTCTTAATTTGTTTTATTCTGCTTCATGGTAACAAAACTGCCAGAGCCCCACAGGAATGATTCGGAGAAGTGCAATATTACTGGAACATGTCTCCTGCTTTTCTTACTGCTTACTTATAATTAAGCTTTATTGAGGTGTAAAATGAATAACAATTTAAAAAAAAATGTTTATTGGTCCAGGTGCAAATTCACAGATACTCCAGAAAACTTCCTTTTCCATGACCTCAAAGAAACATTGCTGGTTTCTATCAACTCCCATTGGTTTCTACTAAAGGAGTAAGTCACCATCCTGCTCAGCCGTGTACCCCAGCGGGACGTCTCTTCAGAGCCACTTACCGATGCTCGCCGCACGCAGATGAGTGGAGAGGGTATTGCTGGTTTTCTGCATGGAAGCGAGCACGCACATTAGCTGCAGCTGCTCCCCATAGCACAAAGAGCTGGGTACTAAACCTCACCTTTGCCTGCCCGTGGTGGGAATCAAAACCCTGCTGTGAAAAACAGTCGGAAGCGATGATACCTTGACTATTTCTGTATTTGCTCATTTAGGGGACTGCCGCGATGCAGGCATCTGCCATAGACATAATTGTAATCACAGTAAGGTCTAATGAGTAGGAAAAAAAGGGGAAAACACAGAAAAATACAGTGAGAAGGTGCTCACAGACACTGATTTAGCCTGGTTTTACATGTTAGTGGGACCACTTGTGGTAATACCTTCAAACCACCCTTAGTGCATCGCTGGTTTGGGGTCTGCCTTCCCACTCTTGGCTTTTGGTAGTCTTTTGATTGGGGAATATTTGGCTGCACCATTCACAGAGATGGCTGATTTTGCTGTTATTGGGAGTTTTAGTTTGGTTTGTTTTTTTTTTTTTTTTTTTAAGAAAGCTTTTATTGACAGGCAAATAAAGCATGTCTGCACCTTCAAATGGATTTCTCAAACTATAAGATAGTTCAAAGCTAAATCCCACAGTGGTCAGCAGGCCTCCTGCTCAGTCTGGGAGTTTAGCACTGACGGCATCCATTTTAGCACCGTGCCGCTCCCCAGAACATGGCACTAATGGATTACAGTGCATTACATCCCTCATTACTGCTTAAATATTTATCAGAACATTATGTATTTAGTGGGTAGGGGGAAAGAGACAATCCTGCATTTTGCCATGCAAAAGGGTTAATTACAGACTAGATAAATCCCTGTGACTTAAAAAAAAATTGATAAAACAGATACAGAGATTAACAGGAGAATGTGTTATTTACAGCTAAATAAACATTCAGCTGCATAATCCTGATCTAGGATTTCCTCAAAGGAAAAACTATTAAAGTCAATATTTTATATCCATGGTCTACATTTATACAGCAGCAAAACAGAGAAGGTTGGATTTTGCTGTCTACAAACAAACAAGCAGAACTGGTTGCTCATCTGAGGCAGCTTCCTAGCCTGGAGCTGATATCCTTGGAACTACTTGGAGAAGTTTGTTAGGAGTGGATCTGTTCTGGCCTGAACCTGAGGGTGTCCAAAGGCACTTGTATCTCCACCTTGTCCCATTATCAGTGGGCCTCTCTCTGTCTTTTTCAACACTGCCAGGTCCTGATTTTACTTTTTTTTTTTTTTTTTCAGTCTAAACATCCATAAAAACCAAGCTAGCAAGAGGTTTCCATGGGGCTCTATGATACCTATACTGTCTAGCACTGCCAGACACATACATGGGTACATATTCTAGAAGAAAAAGTGAGAAACCAATGTTTAACATGAAACAAAGCAGCCTCTGTACTTCAGCAGGAAACAGTACACTGATGGTAACCTGTAGCCCACTGCCACCCCTTCCATCACCGTAGTGGTCCACTTTACACACATGTAACATACACATCACCGTAACAACGGGCTTATTTATAATTAAAAACCTTACTTAAGTTTGGGTTCTTTAGCAGACAAAAGACACCAGAAAACCCAGTTGTTCATGGAATTCAGCCAATGTTTGTCTCATAAAATAAGTTCTTAAGGTAACTTATACTGGCACTGTGAAATATTGTTCATTATAACGGAGCAGCTGAGATAATGTTGTTTTCTAATTTCCCTTTCTCAGTCAGAAATTAAATAAAAAGTCATGTCTAAATTACAATACTGGATTGAACGCAGACAAGGACCCCATGCGGGGAGCTTATGATATATCCTTCCCACGTTTTATAGCCATTAAAAAAGATTATAGGATTTTTTTTCCTTTTCTTTTAGGCCATTTACATTTGTTCTGAACTCTCACTGTGTTTTATTTGAAGCTCTTAAAAGTGCCAATGTACATAATAAGTCAATCAAGAAGTTAAATTAAGAAAAAAAACAAAACCATATTGACTTGTCTATACCAAACATGCACTTGGAAATCTGAACTCTGCCACCTAATGACTTACTGACTTTGCAATAAATATCACTGAGCAGGGATGGCTGGGTTGTTCTTCACAGGGAAGAACATTTATAATCTGATTAAGAGATCTTCTCATATATTTTAGCACAACCCCAATAAGATGGTGCTCCAAGCTCTTCCCCACCAATGCAGCCATTAACATCTGCAGAAATACTCCATGGGGGCTGGACTCCTTCTAACAAATTTGCAAGCCTCAAAAAAGACCTTTCATTGTTGCTACTCATCTGTGTAATGTCTGGTTTGCCCATGACCACGGGGTAGCCAGAGAGCAGCTCACCACATTACCAAATGCCTCCTCCATGCCACTAATTCCTGTTGCCCTTCATCTGCTGTCTCCCTGCATCCCCAAGACCCCAAACTCCTCCTGCATTGGGCTAATCCCTAGCAGTTTAGTCTGCATGGTTTCCCAGCTACTTTATCAGCCATCTGTTAGCCACCCACCATCCCGTGCCCAGCATTTCCCTGCCCCATTGCTCTCCTCCTCACACCAGCTGCCATCTCCTGGGAGTACATACTGCTCTTTTCCTCCCATATACATTGAGTCAATCAAGGCCATCTTCTTCTGCCATCATGATTTTGAGTCTGTAAAAGGTTTTGGACACTGCAGAAATTGCCTCTTCTTTTTTAAACTAGATTTTCTCTTTTTCCACAGTTTTTCAAAGCCAAACCTATTCTCCCACCCTCAATTTCAAGAACATTTCATGCATCCTTCACTCTGACAGCCCACTTCAGAACTGGTGGCACCAAAGGAGCTTGAGGCAGGCTTCCCATAAGCCTTCATTAGCTGAAGGTGGGATTTATCTCACTTTCACACCTGATTGACATCTCAGGCCAGACCAGTCAGCTGGACACTCTTTCAGTCAGCAAAGAGGCAACTCCAGAGGTAGATTTACCCAACCAAATTGAATCACCTATCTTAAAAATAAATCATCTTCCCTCTGGAAGCACCTCTTTCTTTCCATTTATTAGGAAGGTATCCTAGGCTGCCAAGTTGGTCTTGACTACCTAATTTCAGAAATCCGGGCACCTGGCCTAAGTTTCCAACATAACACAAAGATACCCTGCTGTAGGAAGTGTGACTTCTTGGATCAACCATACGGCATGGTAGCTGCACAAAACTATCATGACACCTTACTTTAAGAAGGTCAAGGCATTGGGAAAATTCTGACTAAGGTCACTACATTGGTCCCTTACTGACAGCTCACACCAGGAACCTGATGCTTTCAATGGAATTTAACATCTTTTACTTCCAATAGCTTGCTTATCCTTGTGAAATGATTGCCATGTTTCGCTCCAGAAGTGGATGCATTCCAGTGGAAGGTGAAGTGTTCCTGCATGCAGATTCCTGGACCTTGTTCAATAAACATAAAACTTTAATATTGTATTTGGATTGCTGCAAATAGAAGGTGCTGTGTTACCCTAATGCAATTTCTGGGAACATAAGCCCACTCTATACCTCAGGGCTCAATTAATTAAGGAACATTAAATACAGTATAAGGTCTTCCTCCCAGCAGCACAAACACCTGCACTTCATTGTACAACTTGTGTCTCTCCTAATAACAACAGAGACAGCTAAGGCTTCATCCAAAACCTATTAAAGCCCATGGAAAGATTCCCATTTACTTCAGTGTGGCTTGGATCAGACACGAAGGCGACATTGTGAGGATAATCAACCTGGAAAGTAAATCACAACTAATTTGCAACTGAGAAAACCTGGAATGAGTCAATCAGTTGAGTTCCAAGACCTAGACATTTAATTTCTTGGTGTACTGTGAACAAACTATAGTGAAGGCCTTTAGGATGAAATTGTTGTAAGGCTGCACTCCAGAGATGGTTTTCTTGTCTCTCGCTGAAACATTATAGTCCCTGGCTCCAATGCTACTTAGTTTTTGTACTCTCAGGAGAAAATGATTCAGTCTGCAAAGGAGGCTTTTATGTTAAATCTTCAAACATACAGATTTTCAGTTCCCTAATTCTCCTGTCAACAGGTTTCAATACACAGGAACAGTGGGAAAGATTAGATAACTTCCTTTCAAAAGACCGTCAGACCAGCCAATGAGTTATCTGGTCATCACAACAAAAGAATTATGGTCTGTCTCTGATTAAAAGGTCAAGGAACAACTAGGAAGGTACCAACAGTAAGGTCAATTCATTTTCTCTAAATGAGTTCCATGCAGCACTAACCTGTGATGATACAACATACAATGAACTATAAGCAAATACTCTGTCCAAATTAATACCTTGAGTCTTGTTCTTTAACTCTTGTTTGCCAGTAATTGAAAGCTATGAAACCATCAAAAGCTGTAGATCTCTGTTTTTTCCTCAAGGAATCCCTGTATATCAAGGAATCAAAACAGCAAGCATATGAAGCTGTAGTCAGCTTTAGACCAAGGCACCCAGATTTAGGAACCTGTGTGTCTACATCTCAGCTAGGTAACCAGGTTCCCATCATAGTCCATGAGACCAGGTGGAGAACAATTCAGCCCACCCAAGAGCAGACCCCTCCAGTGCTCAGCCAAATACATACTCCAGTGATTGTATTGACTACAGTGAGGGTGCAGACACCCAGGTCATATATACATACCTACATATAGGAGTCTTTATCTAGGCAAGAGCTCACCTCTGGTTTGTGCTATATGGTGCTTGACCAGGGGAAAGAATGTTTGACTTCAGGGCACCATTATATTTCAAACTGAATATAGGTCTCACTAAGCAGCTGTCATATTTTTCAGCAACCCATAGGCTGTCTCACATTATTTGGTGGATATGGCATTTGGCTTTGCAAAGGGATGTTTTGAAACTCCTGCTTCACCTATGTTTATGCGTCAGCCTCTAGCTACAACCAAGGACCCGGCCAAGAGGTACCTCTTCTGTAGAAACATGAAGAAATGTCTGCTCTTAATAAATGAGTTATATATGATGGTTTGATTCAATCTTTTCATTAACATCTCCAAGATTTGTGTCCATACCTGGCTTATGAAATAAAGTAAAATCATTTTCATGCATTTTTACCCTGGTATTCACATAAGGTGCTTAAAACACTGGAATTGGACGGTAAAAATATCTGATCATTTCTGGCAGCCTTAAGGAGAAATGTCAAATATGGACTTTTTCTCCCTTAGAGAATGTCTTAAAAGAAAAGAATGGACACAATGATTTTTATTCAGCTGAGCTGCCTCTGTAGTCTGTGGTTGGAATACACCCTAAGTTTTGAGAGAAATTGTAATATTTCTCCAAGATAGCAGCTACAAAATACAGATTCCTATTGCTCCCCCATGTCACAAACTTAAGTCAAAATAGGAGCTAAAACAGGAAACAGACACACAATGAAATGTAGCAATGCTGGGTAGGAGGCTGTGGAAAATATTTAGCTCTGTGACCTTCCATCTTATTTATTTCAGTCCTACAAATTAACTCTGCCCCTACTGAATTGAACTGGAGCTTAAAAGAAGGGAACAATTCCCACACATCTGTTTCAGTCACTACCATTTCCAACTTTTGGTCTGGTAATAAAACTGGAAGAGACCAAGTCACAGGAGAGACTGTATCCAGCTTCAGCGTGGTCACCCGAAGAGCAGATCACATCTTCAGGAAACACAACCACTTACCAGACCAAGGAAATAGGTTCCTTAGTGCTTTACTCACTGAAAACCACTACTTTTTTGCTACCTTGTTAAAATAAATCCTTAATCCAACAGCATAGAGGCTTCTCTAATAGACACGTGCATCTGAGTGTGAAGGAAAGGATCACATACAATCCACAGCAAACCCTGGAAAAATTGGAGTCCACTTGGGACACTTTCCTAGAGCCGGGTCATTACACATCCCTGCAGGATGTTACCCTGGAAAGGGGAGAAACCAACCTCTCCATCCCCATTCCCTTCTCCACTCTTCCTCTCCTCCTCCTTACCATCTCTGACTTCCTTAATTAATTATTATTTCTTTGTCTGTGTGTCATTTTGATAATTGCCATAAAAATCCATGTGCTGGAAATCTTGCCGTTACTATATATGAACCAGAGCACTGTGAAACTAGCTTGGTTGTATACAATAATTGTGCATGTGATCTCCCTGTTGGCACCTGGAATTTGCTTGGATACTTAGGAAAATACTGGAAAATTTCAATAAATAGAATCCATTAAGATATTTCTAGTCAGTAGCTGAATGGGTCTGTACAGGAGAGAACCACTGAGGAAAAAGCAAGATGAAGCTTTCTGCACTTTTCATCCTTTTTTAAGGGCAACATCTGAACCAAACTACCCACCTTCATATTACATAATCACTAGGATATTTAATACCGAAGAAGACTATTTCTATTATCCATGCCCTTTTACAGGGAGAAACTGATGCCTCATAGGGACAGAAGTGTTCATGACTGGAGTAGCCATGCACGAGAGAGACGGTCTCTGGTGACAACACACCTGTGTCCCAAGAGCACTAGGGCTGTCCGAACCCATGGAGCCTTAGCAATCACCTCCCTTCTGTATATGCACGGGTGATAAAACAATAACAGCAGCACCCTGAGATCCCAGGACCTGTTTGGGCATCAGATATGGTCCATCACTGAGATTTTCACCACTTAAATATTCATGTCAGCCTGACTGGCTACGGAGACACAAACAACCAAAACAGAGACATTTCTTTCTTTCTTTCTTTCTTTCTTTACAGTATGTTCCAATATATCTTTTAATTTCAGTGTCTTAAATTTCCCTGTGTGTCAAACCCAGCTTTGCTTTTTCATGTTGATTATTGTTTGCTAAGATTGCTCAGCCTCTTCTATATGGGAGCCATCTGCTGTTTATAAAGCTCTCTTACAGTCAAGTTTCCTGTAAAATACAACAGCTTTATTGGTCTTTTTGCTCCTTTTTCAGAGGCCATTTCTGATTTTGATCTTTTAGTTTTGTTTTGAGGCTTTTTTACATTAAAAATAAAGTCATCCAATTTTCCTTGGACAGTTAGAATCACTTTTGCTGGAGGGAATATAAAAATCTCCATAATCACTGATTTTTCATCAGTCTCTAAGAACAGGAATATCCTAGTGGCTACTTTGAATAGACACAGTGATTTATACACTCTGAACAGACACAATTAATATCACAGTTAGTTAGAAAAATGGGGGTTTCTCTCAGGGAGGATGCTGACTAAAAAGGAAGAAAATTAGCCAAAACCTAAAGTTAACTAATTAAAATATTTTCATTAAGAACTGAGGAAAAAAATCTGAGGTGAGGTGAAAAGCTTTTGTCTTAAGCTTTATAAACTTTATAGCATCTCTGAAGAAAAGATTTCTGCACCCATCCCTTTTACCCGAGTAAACCTTTCCCCATGAAAGTTTTGTTGAAACCAGTCCTAGTGAAAACTGACTTGTGTCAGGTACCAACATTAGGGAATATCTCCCAGGCATCTGCTTAAAGAGCAAGAAATAAAGCTCATTTCCTTCTTAGCACTAAGGTACTTGTCCTTTCTCCAGAAAATATCAAATAATTCAATAATAAGTATATTTTTAAAAGTGCTTCCAAAAGTACAGGCACCTGGAGGCAAAGTTGCATCTTTTAGGAAATTATATAAATGCATATTTCAATACATAAAAATAACTATAACAGAGCTAACTGCAGCAATGTTTAACTTGTTTGCATGGACTTTTCAGCTATAAACACCATCCTTGCCTTATCATGTTTAAATCTGTCATGGATGTCAGATATTGCCTTCTTAAGTGGACTCAACTGTATTACAGGCTTCTGCGGTAATGCTGGGCTGAAGTGTATCTCCATTTTATGTTCTTAAATATTCATAAGAAGCTTTGCAACATTAATATCTTAGAAGGCTTACAAGAACACTTAAATAATGTGTCTTACCTCCCTTTGCCCCTCCCAAAATGTCCCAGTCTTTTCCAATTTGTGTAATGCATTGAGCCATTTTAATAATTGTTTGGGGATTTATTCCGTGGTTCTGCAGTTCACTCATAGCCAGTGTAATTACTATCTCCGCTGGTCTTATCGTGTGCTAATCCTGCTTGTTTTACCAGCAGAGGAGACAAGATTTGAGAGTGTAAGCATGAGGCAGGGGTTTTGCCCTGAAATTACATCCTGTGAGCCCCCCACTGCCTCATGTCTGCGTGAGAAATAAAAATAAATATTAGACCTTACTTTAGCTGAAATATTATTTTTAATATGAGACAGGTGAAGGAAATCAACATTTCTATGATTGTAAACAAAGTTATAGACTGTGGAAGTTTAGTCATATTCACATAAAAGATTCATTTCTTTAAGCTTCGTTTATTCTAACTGCTTTAAATTATTTTTGTTAGGTCATTATGAAGAATGCAGATAAGTACATGCTTGTGTGAGTAAATCATCTGATGCATGTGGAAGTCATAACCCTGTAAAAAATTCTGCATCAGAGAAGGCCTCTATGAATCAAAGTTTGCTTTGACATTTAACATTAACAGAACTTTTTTCCCAACTATGTAACTGAATTCCCAGCTGTGGAGTCAGAACAATCCCCTGAAGTTTTCTATGCACACTTCTAGGAAAATACTAATTTTGTGGGAGAAATATTTAAACTATTCTGTTTAATAAATGACCTTACCTTATTTTTCCTGAAAATCTTGGAGGTTTTCTGCATAATAAAAGCCTGTTCCCACAAATTCTTCATTTCACACATGTACATTTCCTATCTGATTCTAGCCAAACCTACCTCTGAGCTTCCAAAATTAAGCACATGAGGGCTATTCGCATAACACATCATGGCCTGAGTTGGCCATCATGAGCTTATAGGATGTTAAGACCCACTCTCTACTTCTGCTTACCAATCTGCTTCCCGCCAAAGGGCAATATTTCAATGAAAAGCAATACAGAAAATATTTTCATCACAATTTTATCATTGCGCTGGTGTTCCAGAGATCCCTCTCTCTCATTCAGATGTGAGCAGAAAATAACCCTAGAAAGCCGATGTATGTGAATGTGCTTCATTCCCTTATCTCTGCTTCTTGGTGGTGTTTAGATAAATGTAACTCAAGGCTACCATTTGCAATCCAGCTTCTCACTTTGCTTATCCAGGACAGCATGAAAATTCATGCTGAGCCTCGTGCCTGCAATGGGATGGTGTCAATATATGGGGATCAAAGGGGATGGATTAAGGGGATGGCTTGGAAGTAGTCACAGTTGGGCTTGAAAAGGGTTGGAGATGAGTTATGGGGTGAAGTCGATCATTCCCTGCGTTTGGTGGTTTCTGTTGGTTGGGATGTGCACTTTGACCAGCTCTACTCAGTGTGGTTCGGATTAGGATAAAAAAAGGTTCACAAGATGTGAGCTAGAAACAGAGGGTGCTGCAGAGCCTGACACGCACTTCACAGCAAGGCCGGAGTCAAGCTGGATCACACATCTAGCATCCCAGGGGACACCTCGGAAATGTTGTGGGTGCCCTGTGGGATAAGCAGAACTCATTTGTCTTCAGGACCCCATGGACACTAAATGCACTTTAAACAGGAGATGTTCAGGCAGTGTCAATCAAAAGGCAGTGCAATGGAGATGATTCACTCTGGCAAAGCAACAGCCCTCAAGAGCATGAGCAAGCAAACCCCGTCCTTACCTGCAGTGCATTTCCTATTGCAAGTCAGGAAAGAAGGATGCAGGTATCACAGGTATCGTGGGTCGTGACAGGTTCCAGTATTGGAGGAAGCAGAACTCTCCATGTTCCTCGGTGGACAGGGGGGCTCCCAGCATTGCACCAGCTCTGTCTCCCCATTCCTAGGTGGACTGTGACATACTGCATCCTTACACTCTCATATATTCCTATAAATAATACCAAGCTTAGAAAACAACGCCCTGCCGCAGGCAGAAATGGGGGAACAAATCTCTATTTCCAAGGCAACTGGAGTGGTTGATTGAAAAGCTCATACAATGTACCACCACTATTCAAACTTTGGGGTGTTAAATCCAAATCTAAATAATCCTGCATGTTTCTTCCTTGACTAAGCACCTGAGCACTAATTACATGCCTGGTTAATTCAGTAATGTACGTACATTTCTGGGCTCCCTCTGCTTGTATTGCTCTCTCTCCACTTCAGGAGATTAATGAGGTGAAGAAACAGAAGATTGTTACAAACCTGCAGCTTGCTGTACCTCCTAAGAAGATGATGGGAAATGTATCAAACATCATGTTATTTTGTTAACACTGCTGTGTACAGTATATAATTATAATTTAGCTGTTATATTTCTTGCCTATTAAAATAGATAAGTGATGATCCAGGACTGCAATGAACAGCACAGCTTTGAGGGACTGTTTTTGCTATTGTGCCATAATAAGCTAAAATACATTTGTCTATGTAAGATTTTTGGTAGGATCATTCATTGAGGGATCGCTTCTGAAAAGTATCTGTTCTTGTAAGTTTACCATCTCCAGTCTCCTTGCTTTTCTTTACCTTTGAGATTATTGTTGCTTTTATAATGCTGAATCTTATAAGCATAAGGCCTTGGATCTGATTCTTTATTTATCCATTTGCTTGAGAGTCTGTGGGAATTTTCAATCTACAAGACATGCTGAATTGGACCCTGTTTGATTCAGAAGTGGGTACTCACTTAATGTGAATGTGTCCGTGCTTACTTATTCAATATATGCTTATGTGACACGCTGAACTAGAGCCTAAACCTGCAGCCGTATTCTACATGTTGCCACAGACATTGAGGAGAGGTAGAAAATGAGTTGAAATGTCTTGAGGTGTTACTTTAAGGGCCTGAATCCCAGCTGAGTCAACCAGGTGTGCAAAAAGAGCATATGATGATTCTCAAGTCTCAGTCTAGATTACTTTTTCTGTTTTACCTGCTCTCGATCTGTCTTTCTCCCACTTCCATTTTTTTAAGAAGGCTGCTACGAGCACAGCACTGATGCTGTGCAGTTATCCAGTTTTCTCATTTATCAAAGTTTTATGCCTCTTAGTTTAGTGTTTACACACTCATTATATTAAAGAAGAAAATAAGTCTAATGAGCCCAATTAATAATCCAAGTAAGCCCATTAACATTGAAACAGCCGAGAAGACACAGCAGTGTGGAAGTGAATGTTGTTTAAGGAACCTCAAGGCAGCAATGTAGGCTAGTATGCTGCACAAAGACAGAGAAGTTGTATGCCCAGTCAATAAAATCTGCATAAACACTTAAAGTGGGACTTAGATGTTGAAATGAAGTCACTTTCTGCCATTTTAGATGCTCAGGTGTGTTTAAGGCACCTTCATGACTAAAGGTGAAAGGTAGAAAACCTTTCTGATGGCCTCTTGTCAAAACTGGAGCCTCTTCCCCTGCTCCCATCTAACGGATGATCAGGGGAATCTTGCCTGATCCTTCTGCAAGTTTTTCTCTCATTTCAGACACCCGCTCAGAAACTGTAAAATTTCTTCTGCATCTAAACCAGGGCTGGAAATGGGAAATTAATAATGCATGATTAGAGGAGGATGCCTGGATTTAAATCCAGTCCATCCCAAACCCAAATCCAGATAGATTTGATATTCAGTTCAAGTTTTGAGGCAAAGCAACAAGTAGGGACTCAAAAATACTGGTCAAATCACCCAGAAAATATGGATTGAAGATTTCAATCATTAAGGCTCAGCCCAAAAGTTGATGGCTCTTCAGAAAACAGGTTCCATCAACTTTCACAGAATAACACCTAAATATCCTTAAAATATATACCAGGCTTTTAAAAAATCACTGCCCCTTCCTTCTCTTATCAAAAGTTCAAATGGCCTAACTCTCTCTTCCATGTCCCAATGAAAATATGCTTACCCATACACATGCACACACAAATACACATATATTTAGATGGATATGGATTCAAATTAATCCTCTCTCTATATGAACAGTTTTCTTTTGTTCCTTTCCTCACTAAAATTTAGGGAAGATGCTTCTCTGCTGTACAAAAGTGCACCAGAAAACAAACTGATGGTAACCCTGCAGTGTTTTCCTCGTGCAACCCAACCCCTTGGTGGGAGCAGAGCGAGCTATCAACTACCTTTGATTAACAGGGTGGGTATGCTTGACATTCACTTACCAGAATAGGGAAGATAACTTTGTAGACCACATTAATGGGGATCTACCTCTCTTGCCCATTGATGACATTGAGCCTAACCATGTGGTGTTTTAGGAGCAAAGTAATTCCATCAGCTGCCTTTGATTACATCATAAATTGACACCTTGCCAAGATATAAAAACATGGTTTTAGTCTGTGGAGGCCAGGGCACTTCAGATGATGCCCTTTCTCATTTGCTGGGTCTTGTGCCACAACAGAGCTATAGATCACATCTGTAATCCTGTGGAGTTCATTATCTCCTAATGCTATTTGCTTTTTTAGATCATTAGAACGAAACTTGACCTGACCTGTGAACTATGAAATTGATTGTTGCCTTTAAATGGTCAACAGCCCATTTTCTAATCGATATACCAAATAATTTTATACATATTTAAATTATATATAACTTTAATGCTTGTTAAATTTATCCGCCACTTTCCTTCTATAGTTTATTTTGCATGCATTTGAAACATGGATGGTGCTTTTACTACTTGGTGGTACCATTTAGAAAAAAAGGATGAAGAAGGAGGAAGACACAAATAAAAGCTGGCCTGAAACTAAAGCTAAACCATTGAACATGAGTGCAATTCTGCTCTGAAGACTTTTAAAACATATCCTAGGTTGGGCTGTGGTTTCAGATTAATACATTCCCTGATGGCTGGGGAAAAAAAAAAAAAAAAAAAAGCCAAACCAAAACACAGTTTTGCTGTAATCATTCAAGTTTGAATAGAGTTTGTGGTGAGTGAAGGGCTTCTTTTCCCTGCCCGTTGCTTTGCAGAATGAAAACCAATAAGAAACACAGGAAGATGTTGAGGTACGCTCATTATGGCACTGGATTCAGAGAGAAGGGAGGTTTGGGTGATTACTAAAGTTATTGCTGGTCTTGGGGAAGCACTCTTTAATGGATTGGGTCTACTGAGCCTTTGCAAGTTTATACAAAGGATGGGAAATAATGTCTCTGTCCACCTTACAGATCACTTAACTTTTAAGTAGACACAATAACTTTGCTTATGCTCTGACAATTTTAGCAAGTTCTCTTCTGGGCATCCTTTGGCATCCTACCTTTTCTGTATCTCCCCAGATAATTTGCTGTCTTCATGCACAAACCCATGTGGAGTGCCACTGACAGCCTCATTGCTCTGCCTTTTCAATCACTTTAATAGAACAGTCTTTGCTTGTTTGCAAATTCAGAAAAAAAATGGAAAAAAAAAAAAAAAAAAAAGGATGTCCTACCCCAAACTGCCTCTTCTTTTGACCCAACCTGTCCAGTTCTCTCAGCATTTCTGCATCACCAAGGAAAATTCACCCCAGTGTCCCAAAGGTTCCATTCTGAGATTTCTCCGGAAACTCAGGTATTCACAGCTTCAAGTTTCTTCTCTTATCCATGTGGGAGGGAGAGATGAACAAGTAAAATCCATAAAGTCTATTTATTCTGTGGGAGATGAGACCTGGCAGCACCAACACGGCGTTCAGAGGGAAATGCAATTACAGAGTCAGGGTGGGTGTTTTGATCAGTGCAGTTACTCAGGGGTCTAAGACTCTTGGTTTCATGATTGCGGACAGGTCTCTTCATCACCTTCACCCTCTCTGGTCAACAGCAGGAAATATTCTATTTATCCCTGCTAAAGGCCTCTAAGGATGAAGTAGTTAGCTTTTGTAATTCATTTAAAGAGGAAAAGCAGTACATGTTACTGCAAAAGACAAATAATGATGCACAAATTGTTCTTCAGTGGAAAGGTAATTTCCTACCACTTGACAAACCAATCCCTGTCATAATATCTGGGGTTTTTTTGAACCATTCAAACAGATTTTTAAAAAACTCAGACAAAAAAGGAAACAATGTCCTTTATTCCCAAAATCACAGCCTTACTCAGGCAATCACAGGGTGATTTCCACACAAATGAGTTGTTAGAGGAACAAGTGGGAGAAGTGCCTTTTTTCTACACTCTGCCCTGAACTCACTGAGCTTGTAGAAGGAACACAATGTGACCTTTCCACCGAGGATCCAGCCAACGCCACTGAAAGCAACAACATTTCTCTGACCCTAGGCACCTCCAGAATGTCTCCTGGCCTCTCCCAGTTCCTCTTCAGAGGTCTGTCCCAAGAAAGGATTAAAACCCAAATGAATATAATTAGAAACAAGCAAATAACCAGAGAAGAAAACAAACCTCCAAACCCCCTGGAATGGCTTCCCTGGATTATTGCTAGTCAGTCAGGACTTAATCTTCTAGACATCCTCATCTTTGAGAGCAAAGAGGCATTCGGCACTTATCTAAAATTAAAATGGTGTGCAGTGAAAGGCCTTGCAGGTACAGGGATCTCATCTGCATACATGTCTGCTTTGTTTCAGCTATTAGCCCCTGCCGCTTGTGTGGCAATGAGCAGGGACTGACTGGGGAGGGTGGTAGGAGATAGAAGTAGCTTTTACAGTGATACTATACCTGCCACTGCTGCATCCAGGAAACGGCACCTTCTAATACATGGCCATTTTTACTTATATTCCAGTTTTATCAAAGCAATGGGGCGTGCGATAGGCTGGTAAATAATTAATTTGTTTCCCAAAGTTGCCCAGTGGAAGAGATGACAAGCCCTGCCATTTATACTTTTATGAAACGCCAGATGAAGTGAAGGCGTCAGCGAGGGGGCAAGATGCTGGGAACAAAGTGAATTAGAGAATATCTTTCCTTCAGTAAGACAAATTTGTGTTGGGTAACCATGCTTTGCTGGGGAAGCCAATTGGAAAAGAGTGATAGAGGCCCAGCTACTGAAGTTCATCAAAGTCATCTGTTTCAGGTAAGCTCATTTTTCACCAGCCAAAGGGATATTTACCTGGAGTACACCTGTAAGGTACAGCCGACAGATTGAATGGTACGGTGCTTTATTATATTTCACACCCTGATGATTCAATATGATAGGAAAGAGGGAGAGAAAAAAGGGAGAGCTTCAACAAAGTGCCATCTCTTCCCTTTGCAGTACATTTCTTGCAAACCATGACTGCAGTGCTTAGGTAAACCAGAGGAAAGTGAGCAATGGTTTGCAGTGAATTACGCTCCTCTGTGAGTATTTAGCTCAAAATAACCTTTGTTTCTTCTGCTTTCCTTTTTGCAAGTGGTGTCCTGGATTTCTGCAGTGAGACAACCCTACATTATATATATATATATAATATATATATTATATATTATATATATAATATATATTATATATTTATATATATGTATATATATATATAAAATTTAGTATGTCCATCCAGCTTGTCACCCTGGAGAGCAGCAAGAGCTGACTCTTCCTGATGGCTCCCCAGGGAGCTCCGTGCTCCTCCTGGGAGAGCACAGATGCCCTCAGTTGGGCAAAGAGCTGAAAAAAGGGCCCACCTCCAAATTCACCTGAGCTTGCAAATCTGACTGTTATGGTCCCTGAGAGACTAAACGTAGCTGTGCCTCAGAAAATAAGACTGTTGGTGGGTGATTTCAGGTACTTGGTGGCGGACATGGAGTTTTGGAGGTGGGAAGTTTGCTGTCTGTGCCCACTGTTTCCATTCAGAAAGAAAATAAACAGTTCTCTCAACTCCTGGGAAAGATTGTGGCCAAAGCCTTTCTTGTTTGGAGAACGCAACCCAAATCTGATGTACAATTTCTTGTACATTTCTGCTTCCCAACAGTCAAATATCTTTGTTTCCTAGAAAGGGAGTTTATCATAACAAGTTTGGCTCAGAGGCCAAAGTATTAGATATATTACCCCTACCATTTTGCTGTGAGATGGCAAAGATGAGATGAAAGAAGTATTTCAAACAAATTTGTAGATCTTACAGAAAATATTGTTGTCACGGATAACATGTAGAACTTTCTGGTGTCTGATATTACCTTCAGCAATAACTCGGGGATTTCAGCACCTGCAGATCATCTAGGGGCAATGGTGTGTCAGAACTAGTAGGAGTTACGTGTCATGTAGATCCCTGAGAAAAAAGAATATTTATTTGTTTGTTTGTTTGTTTGTTTGTTTGTTTGTTTATCTATTTATCTATTTATTTATTTATTCCTCTGCCACAGCTGTAACCACTAGCATTTGGCCCAGGACCAGATTTCAGCCTTGGAGCCACAGCCAAAGGTCACATTAACCAACCATTTGGCATGCAGGGTCATATGCTAGAAAGGATAACGTCTGAACACAGACATCAGTCCACCTCCTGCCAGATATCGTGGTGCCATAGACTAACAGAGTGCTGCCAGCTTCATCACAACAGCCAGCATGGCTCCAAAATATTTACTGTTTTGGTGAGAGCTAAACATTACCTGGCTGAATCCATCCAAATAGTAATGCCTCATTTTAGCCCAAACCAAAACTGAAAAGTCTCTTCTGCTGTATGTGGTATTTTGTTGCCTGAGAGAGATGGTTCTAGAGGGCATCAGATACCAACAGGGGAGAAAGGTAAAGATGTAAAGGGGACATGGTCTCTACACTTGGTGGCAGCACTGAAAACATCTACTGAAGATGGTGCAATCGTGCCAGCATTTGCCCTAAAGCATGTGAAGTAAGTAAAAGTGCAAGTTTAAGTGCATAAATGTCCAGAGCTGAAAGGACTTTTTCTCTAAGGTCTGAGCATCTCCAGCTTCCAGATGGGTTAAAGAGCGTTTGGGACTGTCTAGGGAATATCTTTCTACATTAGATTTGTGCTGGTATGTTTAGTCCTTATAAATGAAGTGGTTTCTCCTAAAATGCAAGGTACACCTACTTCTGTTCCTTTTAGGAAAAAGAATCCTTCAATAAATTAGCATGCCTTTACAATGATAATATGGACTATAAAAATTATTGTGATTCATATCAGGACACATAGTGACTTAACTAATCAGTCATTAATTAAACAGGTTTTTACCTGCGGGGGCTGCAAGAGTTTAATAATTTAAGCTGACTAAATGTTAGTACTACCCAGGCATAATTAGAGCTGTGGGGAAAGTTTCACAAATACAGCAAAACTGGCTACATTTCATGCTATTTACTGAGTGTAGGCAGCAGTCTGCCAGCGCAGCAGACTTTTCACATCTAAATGAGCATGTAGCCAGGACAGAATGACCAGGAGGGGACTGGATTAAGGATGTCAGGCAACCTAAATTATAGAAGAGTCCTCAATTCTGCAAGTTTAAATATACTTGTGTTACATATGATCACGCTCCTTGCAGAAAGCTGTTGCATGATTGACCCCTTTATTGTGAGTTTATGTGTTGAGCACATCCTTGCACAGGTCTTTAGGACATGAGGGTTCAGTGGAGCAGTTTGTGTTAACAGAAGTGTGTTATCTTGCAAGAATGGAGGTGAGCTTCAAGAGCCTGGAGTCTTCACTCTGCAACCTTCATGGCCACATTTTGTTCCACCTCTAAATCCCATTTTACTTGCCTATAAACTGGCAGCAGTAGCCTTTGCCTGTTTTGGGAGGCCTGCTTGCTGCACTCATGCACCAAAAATGGTTTGTAAACAGTATTATTTTATTAATTAGGGGCTACAAGCCTGCCTTTGAGCATTAGGAGCCTGTACTGGTCCAGTGGAGAAGAAACACCTGGAGATCACAAGTTCACACACAGACCTATGAGTTCTGAATCCAGCTCCTCTCCTGTTGGTAACAGCAACGTAGTGATGCCTGTGTATTTAGTATTCAGCATCTAGAAGAGAAATGCTTTGGTCAAAGCAACATTGAGGAGGAGGAATTCTTTGTTCTATGAAAGGTTAATGCACCTGGGTAGCAGCCGAGAGCGTTTGCATGCGGAGAGACCATTAATCCATGCAGTAATAATTTGTGAAATAAAAATCAATCTTGGAAAGGAGGCAAAGCCTCTAGTTCCAAAGTAATGGACTGCCTTTTGCACTGCATCTCGTTAAGCAAGACCCAAATACATAATGGCCTCAATTTCCATGCAAGGCTTCTCTGCAACCCAGAAAAACTAATAGCAACCCTAAACAAAATGTATCCATATCCTGCTGCCTTTCAGGGCCTGGCAATTGCAGCTCAATTAACACAGCAGTCCCGACCATGGCAGGATGTTTTTAAATGGCAAAATCTGCAATATTTGTTCCAAGTGAGTGGAGCTCCTGGACTGATGGGCCAGAGCTTGCAGACATGCTTGGCACCATCAGCTCTTGGTGAAAGCACCTGATGGACACTGCTAACCCCCTCCCAACAGGAGCTGTAAAGGGAACGAGCAGCATCCCAGCTCTGCTCCTCTAGGAAGGAGGAAGGGAGCATTTAGAGAACTACAAGATGCCCTATGGAGAGATTTCCAGAGCCCTAGGCATCTGCATCCATGCCTCTTCTGCTCCTGCTTACTTAAGAAGGAAACAACCTGGGGCCAAATGCAACAGCCAAAGAGCAGCTGATGCCTCTCCCTCAGGCAAGGCTTGGTCCAAAGGCTGCAGAAATCCATGGTACATCCCTACAGATAAATAAGATGAGAGACAACTGGAAGCAAAACGTGGGCTTAGCAGCAGAGAAATCTTTAAAATAATATCTTTCTCTGAAAAACAGCCCACAAGCTCCTCTGTGGAGAAGTAATGAGATCAAATTCACTCCTCAGTTTGACACACCTTTTTGCTTTTATCCTACTTGCATGAGTTAAGGTGGTATCAAAGCTGCTGTGCTGTAGGCATCTGGTTTCTGCCAGGGTCCCGAAAAGAAAAATCAGGCGTTATTACTTGCTCCTCAGGTTGAAATCTGTCCCTCTCGCCCTTTCCCTACCTCCCAGCAGCTTTAATTTGAATTTTCTTCTTGGGATGGACAGGTGCCCCAGACACTGTCACCAGCACAGATTCAGCAAGCTCAGTGGTGTCTCCAGATGATTTCGGTGAGAGGGAAGACAGGCAAGCTCACTGCCAGGCTGCAACCCAGCCCGGAGTGTGGAGGTGTCACTTTGTAATACTGACAAAGTACAAAATCCAGTCCCAATAATCCTCTTAAGTCAGAACAGAAAATAACCGGTGTGATTGATAACCCAAAGACAATCAAAGTGTTTAGGACTTAGGGAAGGTACCATACATACAGGATAATTCCAGAAAAAGCTATACAGCTTAAAGGACTGTTTTATTCCGTTTTGCTCCCTTTTTGGTATACTAAAAGAGGGTGAAAATAACAATTATAACCCGAAAATGCACTGAAATCAGTGACAGTTTTACCACTGATTTGAATTGGTTTTCAGTCAGTCTTTTCAGGAACACAACAGATATACCAATTAACAATGGAATAATCATTACAAGTAAACAAAGGCGATAAGGAATAATTTAGAGTAACGCTGGAAATCAATATCATTCAAAGGCAGAAAATCACTTGAGTTCAGTTTGGGGATAAGAGATTCAGCACAACTAACGCAAAGAACTGTTGGTCTGGGGTCTTCCACCACGCTTCAAGTGGAAACACGCTGTAGAGCCATGTCCTCCATGGACATGGGTACCCCCAGTCTGTCATCCCTCCCTTTGAGCCCTGCAGCATGTGATTCCCTCACAGTGTTGTCTGCACAGCAACCTGAGAGACTGAATATCTGATTCCCACTTTAATTAATGGGAAATGAACATCCCAGGCTCCTCTCTCAAGTGTAGACGTGCTTTTTCATGTGTCTGTGGTGCTTCAAAGGAGAAAAGGATATGGAAGCAGATACACATCTATACATATAGTTGTAAAAATCTAAAATGTCTGGCAAAACTGGTGAAACTTATTTCTTTCCTTTGTGATTTGTAAATAATACATTGCCTCATGTGATACTGCTGGGAGATGTGTTGCAACAGAACAACACGTGCTTTTCAGCTTTACCAATAGGAGCATTTCCCGCTGAGAGTGCACAAAGCACTGGATTTATGTTAACAACAATTTAATAATCCAACGATTCAAAAAGAAATTTTGAAATAAAAAAATCCTTGCATTTTTACTTACCCAGCTTTCAAACTATCACTTAGGATTTCCTCCACCACCAGAGTTGGTTTTGATGCAAATTTTTCACAATGAGAACAATCAGTCACTGGAACAATCTCCCCAGGGAAGTGGTGGATTCCACAACATTGGACACTTTTAAGATTCAGCTGGACAGTGTGATGAGCCATCTTATCTAGACCGTGCTTTTGCCAGAAAGGTGGGACCAGATGGTCCTTGAGGTCCCTTCCAACCTGGAATGATTGATAATTCTATGATTTTGTGATTCGAATACCTCATATAAAAACCAAGCAAAAAATGTGTTAAGCCAGCAAGAAAACCCATAAACCAGTAAATTCACCTCAAGGTACCTTCTGGAGAGGTAACAGAAGATCTATTTTGAAACTTTTGAACTCAATTTAGCCCCTCGGCAGTTGGTTTGCATCACATCTCTTCCTCCAGCTGAGCCTGTCCAGGGGTAATATTTTGCCGTGTCTCCTCTGTGATTCAGGCAGAGAGAGGGGAGAAAAATACCTCACTAGAAATGCCAGATTTGCAGAATGACCTGCCTAATCTTACATGATGAGATGGTTCCCACTTCCTGGCTGATTTTTTAAGTCATTCTTGAAAGACAAAGAAATCCTCTGATAAGTGAATAGCCTTGTCCTTAAGTCTGGTGGCAGCTGTCTGCTTGCAAACACTGTATCTTCAGTGTATTGTGCTTCAAAGGTGTTCCAGACTGCTGTTGGCTTAAAAAGGGGCATTTTTCCCTTTCTATTATATAGTGGAATAAACTGGAGGTTGGCAGCAGGCAAAGGGAGAGGGCTCGTCCTTCTGACATTACATACTTGGCTCCACATCTCAGCATTAGGTCACTTATTAGATCTGGAAATATTTTTCCCCAAAACAGGATGGACCACGAGGGTTTTGTTCGCCCGAGTTTCATTTCTTGCATGGGACACGACCCAGTTGTCTTGGTGGCAATTACCAATATCAAAAGCCTCCTGGGTCCAAAGAGGCCGAGCAGCCCCTGGCCCTGGGCAGCACTCCCAGGAATGTCCCTGCCTAAGGGAGCACAAGAGCCCCAGGATGGCAGCCAGGGGCAAATCTCTCTATAATATATATATATAGGTGGGTTTTTTTAACATAAGTACCGCACTCATAATTCTTCACACTAATCCCATTCCTGGCACAAAGCTTCTATCTCAATCTTCCTATTTTTCCCCTGTCCACATCTTGACATCCATTAAATTCTCAGTGTGCCCAAAGCTTACCAATACGGCACACTGCTTTATCCAGTGGCGTCAGTCCATCAATAAAGCTCAGCTGCTGAGTTTGTCTGCTTTCCTGCATTTTCGGATTACTGTAAGTTATGTGGATGCTGGAGCCAGCGATGCTGATGTGCCAGCGCTGGGTCCTGAGGTCTGTGGTCGGATTCCCTGTGCTCCAGCAGCAGCAGGGATGGGGCAGGGATGAGGCTTTCCCATCATTTCCAAGGACCCACAAAGCCACCACCGTCCAAGAAAGTCATCTCCCCTAAAGCTCAGCCCATCTGGGAGGGGATGCATCTTTCTCCTTGGATGTGGCTTTCCACTCATCTTCTCTCTCTTTTCTCACTCCAGAATGAATGTACAATTAAAACACAATCAATCTCCGTGACATTTCCAAAGTGTGCAGTCAGTGTATCGGCTTCTCTTTTAGCCTTGGCGAGAGCCCAAATTTCTTGGAAAAATAAGCTCTCGACTTTCTCCTTGGAGAAACTCAAGATTAAAGGTTGTCGAGCGGGGACAAATCAAGCATCAAATTTGTTGTCAACAAATTAATGCACTGAGGAGACTTCTCTGAGTGATTCTTTTCAGGTTTAGCAGTAAGTGGGAATGGTTAATTCTAATGGTAGCCAATGATTTACATTCAATAGCCCTGTCTAGTGGGGGCAAATACAGGTTTTTTAATAGGACTGACTTATTATTCCTTCCTTTATTAAAAAAAATAAGGGGAATGAAAAGTAAGAAGCCTATTAGATAAAAAGCCTCTTGTTGTTTCTGCTAAGAGAAAAAAAGGTGTTCCCAGTTTATTTTATTTTTCATCTCAACACAGACAGGAAGAAAAATATTAATATTTAAGACTACCTCTAGCAATTGTGTGTTTTGTTTTTCTATTTATACACCCTCAAGGTGCATAGAGGGTTATAGCAATGCCTCAGGTCACACTCATAATAACAGGAACCTCACTTTTATTTTTTTTTTCCCGTCTCCCTTTAAAACAACTCTATTAGTACTGCGCAAGCTACCTTAAGCAGCATCTGACATATACAAACTGTTGCCTGTAGGTTGCCTGTTTGTTTGATTTTCTGCAGTGTGAAGGTTGAGTTGAGTCATTTTGCACCCAATTACTTTGCAGTAAATTTGTCGGATGATTCTTGTCGTGCCGTATTGATCCAACGTGTCACCTTGAACTTGTTTATTGACACATCAAATTCCGAAGGCAGCCCTGTTCAATTTACCACTTCCCAATTATGGCATTTATATGATGTCACTGAAGCTTCTTGTCACGTTCATATGAGGCCGTTTTCCCCCCTCCACCACCAATCACCTGAGCAGCAGTTGCCATTTTTCTCTGACCTTTCCCGAGACAGATGGCGGTTCATAAAATACATCATTAGCACACATGTCATTTTATCTTGCCTGGATTTTTTAAGTGAAAGGTACCTTGTTCAACAAAAGATTTTTCAATTTCTTCCTCGGCGACAATGCTGCTAAATAGGATTTTTTCATGAGTGCTAAAGAAGGGGGTTCATCCCCAATGGTTTCACCGAGGGATTCATGACACGATGCTGAGAAAGCTTCATCCTGGACCCAACAGAGGATCTGCATCTCCAGATGGCCGTAGGAGATACAAACATCCAAATAGCTCAGGATCCGGCCCGGTATTCTGACACACAAAACAGATGTGGGAAATGAGACGTTGATGTGACGTTCACCGCGGGAGGTGGCATAGTGTTTCATTGACGGTCAGAGATGAGCACACAGAAGCAATGTCTATTTCCTTTGCAAAGTCTTTCAGGATTTGTGTGTGCTACCCTGAGTTTACTGATGCCAAAGGTGATGAAAATAGCCTCCTTTTTCACCCCGAGGTGTTCTGTTTTCCTTAGGACAGTCCATTTGGTTTTTTAATAACTCAGAAGCTGTGCAGGGTGTGTGCAGGAAAAGCATTTGAAAGTACTTCTTCCTCTTAAATCAAGATAATATTTGATGCCAATAGCAAAAAATACTAGCTGAGCAACTTTGTCCATTTGAATTGATCCTGCAGAACACCTGAGCTTAAATTTCTATTGGGGCACGTGCTTCAGTCCCAATTTTTTGAATTAAAGATGTCTGTGTGGTCTCCAAGATGAGGACCTATGAGTTCATGCACAATAAAAGTGTCCCTCCTCTCACTGTGCACAAACTCCGAGGTAACCCAGAAAACAATCTGGACCAAGAAAGGTTTGAGGCTCTTTAGGTTTGTTTGAGGCTCCTTAGGGCTGAGGTCAATGTTAAAGACAAATAGAAGAGACATGCACTCTTCCACTGCATGATTTATCACTTGCCAAAATGTGCTTGAGAAAAAAGCAAGGAGAGGGGTGAGAAAAGCTACCACAGCAAAAGAAAATATTATCTTCTTGGCAGTTCCTCATTTATGACACCAGTGGTGTTTTAAAGTAGCTGGAACAAAAACATTTCTGAATCCAATTTCATTAAATATAATTTCTTCTTCTTGCTTGACACTCATTGTTTTACTTCCCCATTTCCCTGACAGAGGACACGAACATTTCTGCATCATCAGAACTTAGAAAACGGCAAACAGCATCTCTAAATTCCTGAATTCCCTGGCTTATCTCACCACACTCTCACATCCCAAGTTCACGCAGCTGCTGCCGTTTCACCCTGGCCAGCGATGCTGCTGCCGTCTGGCAGGGGAAAGAGGAGCCTGCCCACACGGGGAGGAAAATAAAGTCAGCAAACACTCTCAGGTGGAGACCTTGAATGTCAGGTGCCACCCAGGAGCCAGCTCCTGATTTATAAACCCCGCAGGAAGGGTTATGGGTGGATGCTGGGCTCGCTCAGGCAAGGCGATGCTGCTGTCGGATGGTGCCAGGTGGCGAGACAACAAGACAGCTTCTTACTTCCTTTGTGTCATTGGCAGCTCTTTGATGTTGCTCCCATCTCAGAGCTGTTTCCCAAGTCTAAGTTACTGCTTTTGCAATTTATTGTTGCCTCCAGCACATATTGTTAAAGCCCTTTACAAGACTGGGACTCTCTCTGCCCAAGAGATACCTCTTGCATCCCTCCCTCATCTTCATCTGTCTTCTTGTGCACAGTTCCCAGTGTCTTCTGCCTGTCCACTATTCAGGTAAGCCACAGTTAGTCTATGAGCACTAGTTTCCTTTTCCAAAAGTCTTTGTATCATAAGACACTCAAAATAACTCCAGTTTCTTGCCCTGGAGAGAATTGAAGTCTTCAAGTCCATTGGGCATTTTTGGATTGCCAAAAACTTACCGTACACACACTCAGGTGTTATGGCAGTGTTGGATGTGGCACAGCCAGATGTTTTCATGTGTTTCACAATCTGACTTGAGACCATCACTGTCTCCTCTACCAGAGGCTTTGCAGATATTCCCCTGCATGTGGAAAGCAATGGCCAAAGGGGGTAATATCCCAGTTTCTAAAGCAGGGAGCAGAGAAAATGAGAGGTCACTCCTGGGACATCACGGGCCAGGAAGATCTTCTGAACCAGAACCGAAACATCCTGACAACCAGGAGTACAAAACCAGGTGTCCTGGGTCGAGTGAGTGGTGGAGTTTTTTGGTGGCAGGGGAGGGGGCTATCGGGGCAGCCCCCTGTGAGAAGCTTCTCGAAGCTCCCCCAGCTCCAAGCCAGCTCCACTTCTGTTTGGAAAACTGAGCCAATCAGCTGCGCCTCTGCGATAACGTATTTAAGAAGGGACGTGGTGATGAGCAGTGGGACTGGTGAGGAGACTTGCCGCAGCTGCATGAACACCAAGGTCAGTGGAGGAACGGAGGAAGAAAGGAGGGGAGAGGTGTTCTGGAGCAGAGACCCCCCTGTATCCTGTGGGGAGACGGCAGGGCAGCCCCCCCTGCCACCCATGGAGATCTATGGTGGAGCAGACACTGATTTATGGCCTGTGGCTTCCACCTGTTTGATCAAGGTGCTGTGCCCGAAGAAGGCCAGGGTCTTGTGAGAAAAGGCAGCCCCACTGCTGTAATTCAGCGCTGGGAGGATTGCAGCATGCGGGGGAGTCCCACGACAGAGCAGCTCGGGAAGGGCTGCAGCTGTGGGAGGGAATCCAGTCGAAGAAAGTTAGTGACCCATGACGGAGCAGTGTGGGGAACACTGCGGCCCATGGGAGGGACTCATGTTGGAGAAAGTTTGTGGAGGACTGTCTCCTGTGAGAGGGGGACCATGCTTCAGCAGGGAGAAGAAGTGCCAGAAGCTCCCCCCACCAAAGATGGAAGAAGTGGCAGCACTGACTGCAACCCCCCATTCCCTGCCCCTGCACCACTGGGGGAGGAGGTAGAGATATCGGGAGCAGAACTGAGCCAGGGAAGAAGGGAGGGGTGGGGGAAGGTGTTCTCAAGATGTGGCAATGCTTCTCACTGTCCTACACTGTTATGTGTTGTTAGTGTCTGTAATAAATATATGTTCTTTTTTTCTTCCCCTAACGAGTCTGCCTTTTGCTCATGACCATAAAGGGGAATTTTTCCCCATCCCAGTCCTATCTCAAACCCCAAGTCTGTCTCTCTGTCCCTTCTTATTTCTGGAAGAGAAGAGAGAGAGAGTCGCTGTGTGGTGGTTGGCTGCCAACCAGGCCCAAACCACAACACCAGGGTCATTTCCAAGCCCAGCAGTATGTCCTGGTTTTCCCTGCTGCTCTGATAACTACTGGTGGTTCATCAGGTCAACCTTGAAGTCTCTGACGACTGTGCAGGGATTTTTACACAATCCATATTTTGCCAGCCAGTGTGGTTTTGGCAGTCTTTAGGAGCTACTCCAAAATAAACATTTCTACTAAAGAAGGCCCCTTGCAAAGTCTGGGGCTTTCTTGGGTTTGGTCGCCATGACATGTCTTTGCGCCACTGCAATTCTCTGCACACACTCGCAAATAAAGTAGGATGGAGAACACTACGGTACATACTAGATTTATGACATGCCAAGTTCAAATAGCACCCATCAGGCTTAAACAGCCAGCACAGGGGAATACCTTTTTTCAACTGTAGCAAGCCCACAGAGCTTTCTCTTTCTCTTCTCACTGGGTAAGATGATGCTGGGTACCAATTTCCCAAACTCCTCATACCAGAAAATCATGTCTCCACCTCCTCACATGTGACTTTGGGTTCTTTTGTGGATTCTTTTTAAAATACAAAAATACACTAAAATAGCAGCCACTCTACTTAACAGTATCAGATGACTAGACAGAGTCCTTATATACTAATTAACCTTTGTGCCAGTTCTAGTCTGGTGTGCACACTCTCATCATGACTGCAACTGTTGAATAATTAATACCTTAGACTAAACACACCATTGCTGGACGGCACTCAGCTTCCTCTTCTGATGGTTTCAGCACCAATGTCTAATTTTTTGTCATTGATTGTCACTCCCTTTTGAAGGGCATTTTTTATACATGTGGATATGATTATATTATTTTCCTTGGTAATCTGAACAGGGGATCAGGGGTTCTTCTGGTTGCCAATGTAGAGGGAAGGGAAGGGAAGGGAAGGGAAGGGAAGGGAAGGGAAGGGAAGGGAAGGGAAGGGAAGGGAAGGGAAGGGAAGGGAAGGGAAGGGAAGGGAAGGGAAGGGAAGGGAAGGGAAGGGAAGGGAAGGGAAGGGAAGGGAAGGGAAGGGAAGGGAAGGGAAGGGAAGGGAAGGGAAGGGAAGGTAGAAGAAAGAGAGGAAGTTTTTCACTGTAACAAAACAAAAATCTAATTTTGACAACTAATTGAGGAGAGATGTGTTTTGGTTACAGTGATGGTTTTGTCTGCTGTACTATTTTACACAAAACTCAAAAATTAAAAATTACCTCCAGGGAGTAATTTTTAATTTTATTTTTGCAAATATTAGATAGCCCATTTCCATCTTATTGAACATACTGTCACTCTAAACTGGCAGCTCGTTTGTTATTCTCAGAGCATTCTAAAGATACAGAAATAATGCTATGGAGAATACAAATGGCTACATGTTTCATGAACACTTTCCAGGATATAAATTTGTAGTCATGGAAGAATTTACAGATACATCATTGTTTTGTTTTCAAGTGAAAGAAATATACTCTTACATTTCATGCGTAAAATTGTATACACTGCTCTACTGAAAATACGTCAATTAATAATAGAGGGACAAATTTTGTGGTTCTTTGAGCTCTTTCAGGCAGAATTCTCATAGGTGATCAAAAATTGACTAAAAAAATGTTGAAATATATTTATCTTTATGAGTTGTTTGATTTAATTTAATTGCTTAAGTACCACCTATGAGTTCACAGTGCCTCTTTGAACATGCTAAGCAGAACTGGTGGAAGGTCTGAGCCATAAAACATCAAAGCCTAGTTTGACAATGACATTTTTTAATCTTTTATATTGACCATACCTCCTGTAACAGGTGTCAGTTGCCCATCACAGAAAGCTCACATGAGCACCAAAGAAGCTGTCTCAGTCCAGCACTCTTCAACTGTTTATCGTACGCTTTGGAAATGTTGCACGAGCACCTCACATCTGTGAGTGATGTGGCACTTTTGGGAAGGGACGAAGAGATGGTCAAAAATTTAAAAAGCAAAATGGGAATTGCAGCCCTCGGGGAGTCAGCTCCAATGCCTGGCAAAACCTGACTGCGGTGGGAGGTTTGCCTCCACCAGAAGCTCAGGGATTGGGTCCCACATACTTACTTTTCATTATTCTTAAAATCAATAAGTAGATACTGACTACTCTTAAAGTGAATATCAAGATTAATTGACCCAAGTGGTAAGTATTGATCCAGGAATGGCCAATCGATTGTCAAGGGATGATAAATCTTGAATTTTATAGGAACACGAAGCCACAGGCAGGAGAAACCCTGGGTTTGCAGTGGTGGACAATCACATAGGGAGCTCCTGCGGCAGAATGCGCTGCCAGCATCAAGCTTTCCAGAGCAAAAATACCCAAATCCTCCCTTTCTTTCCCCAGAGGAAGCCCTCCCAAAATCTAGGACTTTTTCTCCCTCTTGAGTGTAGCTCCTGTGAAATTTGCCATGTGTGCCAGGCAAAATCAGAGTGTCTAGTTATCACAGAAGGCAGCAGAAGAGGTGTCCAGGTTGAGTCTTCCTGCAGCATGAATTGACATGGATGGAAATATTTGGGGATCTGTTGGGATAGCAATCTCCAAAATGCTCCTCATTTTTTTTGGACACTGGCACTTTTTTAACCAGCACATATCCAGACTGAAAAAGTGTTGTTTATCTGGGAGTGAATACCAGCTTCTGTGTGGCAGAAGGCAGCTGATCTGGATGAACTTTTAATAAAATAATACATGTAATTTTACCAGTTAATGTGATTTATCAATATTGTTCCAGATGATGGTGTTACTGATCTCTTGGAGTTGCAAACACCAGAAATCAATTGGTTCTTTGATTATTTTTGGCCAAGCACAACACAGAAGTTTTGGCATTTTTCTTTTCCTTATGAATTTTTTTAAATAGCAAAGCTAGTATTGAATGTTTATATTGATGTTATACCAGAAGAGATTTTTCAAACCAAAGGGGAGTTAGTCAATACTCTAAAATCACAGTCCAGGACTGTGTCCATCCAGGGACTGCACAGAGCCCCTGCTCCAGCAAGGTTACAGCTCAAAGAGCAGAGACACAGGAAAGGCCATGACCTGCAAGAAAGTCTGTCCCCTGCCTGCCCAGAACAAGACAAAACCAAAAAGACGACAACACCTGGGTCTTCAGGCACTGCCTTCAGGAGATTTCCTAGCCATCTAGAGAAAATTTCCTTAAAAGGTTTCCTCCTTTTTTCCCCAGCAGCATATCTGTGCCTCTTTAGCTACATTCCCATCCCCATTGCAGCGGTGTTACCCCTCCCGAGCATCCACATCCGTGACGTTTCTTCAAAGGGGGACCCACCAGGGAACTGACGAGCAGTATCTAGACCTCTGGGATGTGAAATATTTATATTTTAATTGCATCCTTTGTTCTTATTTCTAATAAAGGATGATATTATGAGGCCTGAGGGCCATATTCCTCTTTCTAGGGATTAGTACTGTGCGATGATAAGAAAAATGCTATGTGATGTGGAATATGAGTTCAACAAAAATGTCCTTCAGTCGGAGGAAATATCCTATCTGCCTTCATAACCTCAGATGGAGGGGAATACAGCTGAGAGCTCTTCCCTTAAGCACTGCTTCTTATCCTGCATTTACTCTTCAGTCTTATTTTCTATAGACTCCTGTGAATGACACTTGGAGGCAAAGAAGAGAAGGGAATTTTCAAAAAAGTGTGCAGGAGGCATGGGTACAAAACCAATTATTTATTAATAGGTTTCGTCCACACACCTCCTGTGCATCATTTGGAACATTTACCCTGTAGGCAGTGAAGAGCAATCAGGTGAGAAATTTGGGTTCGTATCTTGCCAGACGGGCTTGACAACTTCATGCTGAACTTTAGCTCCTCATTTCTGTCCTTGCAACACAGGATTGTGTTTAATTTAAACAACATGCCTAGCAAAATGTTTTTTTTTTCTGAAAATGTTAAATTTATTTTTCCCAAAATGTATATAAACCTACTTATATTAATAAATTATGAATATGTATGTGTATATATGTGTATGCGTATATGTATGAAGTGGCCTTGGTTTTGCACTGAAATAAGGACATCTGGCCAGTAAGAATTTGAGAGCAGTGAGAATCCCATTTAAAAAAAAAAAAAAATAGAGAGAGAAAGGATAACTGAGAAATAATAGCTAAGCAAAGGAAAATGACACTTTGAATAGATCCCTAAACATCATTTGCGCCTGTAGTGATTCAAGTATTTACCATTAATGCACCGATTTACTAGTGTCAGTTGAACCACAAGTGTTTCAGGAATTTGTTTCAGCATGAGCTATAATCCTCAGGACCCCACTAAGGGCAAAGTTTCTTAATGCTTTTTGCAATAAAAGCATGAGACAGCAGTGTCCTCATTTCATGCAAGGCAAGTTCCTTGTTAAGAAACTTGTCAGGAGTCAGGCAATGAGTCAGTTGGCAGAACTGGAAAAAGTTCCCTCTTTGTGCACCATTATTCAATCCTATTCTGATCACCTTTTGGCATGCTGTCTTGAGTCACAAAACACCTGAGGATGCTGAAATTTCTTGGACTCATTCATGATGATATGCTAAAAGTTGTACAAGACAATTCTCTGGTGGTGCGTCAGTTTCTCACTCAAATGCTACTCAGTGTAGCTTTGATTCCTGTGGGTTGTTGGGAGAAGTTCCTCAATAACTTCAGTGGGAACTGCTATCTATAAGTAAACACTGAGCAAGAACTCAGGACACAAACTCATGTATACAGTGCTGAGAACATCATAGATCAGAGGTGACCCAGAAAATATGGTTCTTAATCACCTGACAAGGAAAGGAGTCAATGAAACAGAGAAGGGTACAAATTTCCCCTTCTGGACTTTACCCATTCCCATTCTTTACATACAATTTCAGCATTTAGTGACAAGTTAATCTCAGTGTTTGAGCTTTGGTCACTAGCATATGTTCCTCAAAATGAAAAGAGGTTTTGTTTTCTGGTTGCCCACCAGATTGCAACCAATCTTTCAAAAACAGACGCCAGACACAGGCACAAAATCTACTGACAGCAGCAAAACAATGAAGATGATGGACTTTATGATTATGCCAAGGGGCTGATTTCTCACAATTTAAAAGAGCAAGACAAGCAGGGATTCTGAGACCAGTGCTCACCCTTCATCTCTTCCCAAACTTGCACCTGTAATTAGCACACACGAAGGGCTGTTCACATGTAACTCAGGTTGTGTGTAAAATATCTATTAACAACTGATAAAGCAAGAAGAGTTAATTTAACCATACCAGCTACCTGACTTACCTGGCAGGATTTCACTCCATTGCCCTCAAGTAAATGTAGGTGTTGGACATTAAAAGCTGGCAGCAGGCACTGTGAGGAAGACAATTAGCAGCAGCAAGGAAGTATCGCAGCCTGCCAGACTTTTATTGAGGCAGGTCATAAAATGCTTTTGTTCACATTTTCCAAGATTCATTGGCAGTCTTGTAATTGATGACAGAGTAAGAGAGAGAAAGCATCTCTCTCAAGCGCTGTTGCAAGGCTCTCCATGCCATTGATAATGACCTACTTGCATTTACAAGAAATAAGTTCCAGCATCCTTTTATTGATATAAAACTGCCCACCATTGAGGAAGTCCAAACAGCTCTGCAGAAGCTAAAGATAAATAAAGCTATTAAAACGTACTCCATTTCTCCTGAGCTGCTAAAGTCTGTGGCCTCTTAATTGCTACAAAGCTATAGACGCTGTCCAAACTCATTTGAAAGAATAATCATATACTCAATAACCAGCACATTGGAATAGCAATAATAAAATACCACAGAAAAGGAAAGATGACTAAGCAAAAAGTCATTGCTTAGTGTAATTCTATTTTTAATACCTGGCAACTTTTGCCTGGGTCATGCTCTGAAGATTTGTTATCAGAGTGATTCCCATGATAAAATCATCTCAGAGACAGTCAATATTTTAAAATGTACATCCACAGGTTGATGCTTTTGTAGGGTGATATCCTAAGGAGTTCATTTAGTGTCAACTGACTCCAGCAGAAAATTTGACTGAAGAGGAACTTGGTAATTATTTTTTATTCTGATTTGTTCTTCCGCTCTTTCATTCTCTTGCAAAACAGTGGGACCACTCCTCTGCAAAGATATGTTTGCAAGGGAAGACCACAGATGTCCTCTCAGTGGACACCACCACCACAAGGACAGGCTGAATACCTGCTCCAAGGCCACCCTGCAAAATACATTGGGCAGCCCCCAGTTTTGAGACCACTAAAACAACATGCAGGTTACCTAAGCCCCTTTGAATCTCCTGCTAATTGTCTGGATAATTTGGTCTTGTTCCTGCAGACTGACCATGTTTCCTTTCAGGGACACTTGCAAATGCCTGGCAGCCCTACAGATTCAAACCCTGTGGTGGCAGACTAAGACATCTAAATTAACCACTCCACCAAAATTCACACAAGCCTTCCAAAATCCACTGCAGACAAGGGCCAATAAACTCTACTCTAGACCGCTGACTCTAGTGGAGTCCCTGCAGATCTACACCAGCTGAAGAGCTGGCCAGTTAGCACTACTGCAGCACTGGCATACTGCAATGATGGTGGAGAAAAGATCGTTTAAAGATATTATATTATGTTGCACCTTCCAACCTGTTCCACAGAAAACTATCACAAATTTGCAGATCTCCCCATAAGTCACCATAAAAACATGTCATTTTTCTCTGATCTTTAATTCCTTGAGTAGCTACTTCCTTAATTGTAGTTTACAGATAATTCCAGGTAGAGTAGGTGTCATTAAAATCTCATTTGTCACTCCGTAGTGACGGCAGTAACACAGTGTCTCCTACTGTAACTAGGAGAAGGATCCACAATAATTGCACATCCCCAGGCAGTGAACACCGAGAGTTTAATGGTGCCAACTGTAACCGTAGCAAAAGGAGAAAAGCCCAATGTGCACAGAACAGAGCATGCTAACACAGCAAAATGTCCTCTGGCAGATAGCACCGAAGGACAGCAACCCCTTTTCCCAGTCCCTGGGCTGCACATTTAGTCATGGGATTCAAATCTAGAGTCTCTGTGGTAGGAAAAGCGTAGTCTGGTGGGATGTGCCTCTTCTGTCAGTAGGGCTTGTTAGAGCCACGGGGCTGAACTCAGCTGAAGGTGTGCAAGAACACAGGGTCTGGGCTCTCTCTTCCCAAAGGAGAAATGGGGCAGCCAAAGGAGCTGCAGGCACCCGCACGCTGGGGGAAATGCCATTAAAAGATTACCTTTTTCAATCGAGAGTGTGCCGCTTAAAATGTAACTGTCAGGATGGTAAATGCATTAAATCAAATTAACTCCACTGGAGTGAAGGGAGTGTTACAAGGAGAGAAGATAGTTTGTGTGGTTTATATCATCTGCGAGAGAAAGCAGTGGAGCATAGAATACTTTCACACTGACATTTATTAAAATTACACTCAGCACTTCCCTCCCTTGCTTTAGAAACATTAACAGATCGTCGGCCCTGTTCTCATCTCACTAGTGGGGAAACAACAGTGCAGAGATTAAGTGGCAATTTTAAGGTGAAGTAGATAGCTACAGCCCATGAGAGACAGATCCAGAGCTGAAAGTAGAAATGTAAGTTACTTTGCATGGACATTGACCCAATGGAGCAATGGAGGGGACACGCAGCTCTGCAGTTGGGCTATATAGTTTAAGGAAGTGCTTACCCTAGTTCATAACACCGTGAACTGCACCTCCTCACCTAAAATAAAAAGCCAGGTGCCAAACATTTGCCTTGACTTGTCTTGCCCTGAGTGTACCATATACAACCACAGCACTTAACTACAGAGCATTGGAAGCACTGGTTGGGTCAAGCTCAAACGGGGGGGTAGGGAAAGCAAGTTTGTTGCTTAACAAAATATGGAATTTTCTCTTTCTCTTCATTTTAATAGAAAAAAAAAATGCAGGAGCACCAGAAAACAATTTTCTGGGTGGTTGTGAGAGCTCTGAAGTCATCATTTGTAGATGACGACATTGATATGAATACATGGAGAACTTTTCTTGACTTCTTCCTGTGCTTTTGTGCCTGTCACCCTCACATGGGTTTCTAGTGATAGGTCAGGCAGAATAAAGCAAAGGTGCCAGAGTCCTAACCAAAAAGTATGTATAGAGGAAGAAGAATTAGTATAATTAGCATATATGCAGTGGGCAAATTTGGAATAGCTATATCCAGGCCCGTAGCTGTCATCTTTATTCTGTACAAACACCCGCTGGCTTTTGGCATCTTATTGTATCAGGTTAGCCTGGCCTGGTCCTTGGATCTATCTACTGGGGGCAAAAATCAACACAATCCTTCCTCTGTTTGTATCTTCTACTCACTGCCAACAACAGCCTCGGGGAGGAAGGCCAGATGGATCTCACCGCTGTCTCCTCTCCGGGGGATGCGCCGAGGATGGCTGCACGACGAGCGCCCGCAGGTCTGCGATCCCTGCGGGGCAGCGAGCGCTTTGCCCCTCTCGCACAGGAGAGCTGCCCTGGTTTGACAGCATCTGTGACTCCCCGCTCCCAGGGAGGCAGAAGGGCAGGAGCAGTCCCTTCATGTGAATGAGGAATTAAAACGGCAATTTGCATATAACAAAAGGCATTTTGAGTCAATGCCATATCCAATGGAAAGTGTGGTGGAAACAGCAATGAAATTTATAAGTGGAAAAAGTCTTCAAGGCTTATTTGCCAGAAATAGTTATTTAGATATGTGTTCATGCACAACGCTTTGTGCAAAGGTCTCTAAATGGCACTTTTAGATGCAACTACAGTATGCATAATAAATAAAAATAACAAAAGAGACCTGGAAAGCAATGACTTGTGCCATTGCCAGGAATAGCATTGCTCAAATGCTGGTTTTAATCCTATTCTGGTTTTTATGGGTCTGAAAAAGTAGCTCATTGCATCATAGGAGACTACTAAACCTCATCAGCTTATTCAAAATTCTTTTATGTGCCACAGAAGGAAAAAAAGAAAAAAAAAAAAAAAAGGCAAAAAGTAACTGGTATGAACTCCCTGCTGACAGACAGGCACACACCTGCCTTGCATTTCCCCATCACCAATACCCATGTTTGCTTTGGAAGCAGAATCCTAACAAATATGATGCTTCAGGTATTGATTAAACAGACATTAGGAACATGCCCCAAATGAAGTGCAACCAGGTGTATGTTTTGACATGGGGAGTGTAAGCTGGAAAAGCTTTGGAAATTATTTTTTCACTTTGGAAACAGTCAGATGCAGTATCCCAACAGACCAAAGAAAGAGAGAGACCCCAGCCATGAGGTTGGTTTTCTACCCTTTCCAAGGGTCAGAAAGACCTGGAAGATCATGCATCTTCATCCTGTGCGCATCAGGCTGCATGAACTGCAGGAACTTGGTTTCTCTCTAGATCACAGTTCTGGAAAAGACATCAGCCCTGGGCCGATGATGCTGGTGCTAGCTTCAAGCACAGACAAGGCTTCTAGTTGCCTAGAGTAGAAGACTAATAGAGGTGGTAAAATCATGGCTGTCAGCGGGAGAGACCCAATGAGTTTCAAAAAACCTGCTGCTAGAGAGTATCAACTTCACCAGGCAAAAATGCTGTCCATGTGTCTGGAGAAGGGGTGATCTCCTTGACCATGGGGTGACCATGGCCCTGCTGGCTGTGCAGGAGAAATAGGTGCTATTTGTGTGCAATATATCCAACCTGTTCTTAGCATCTGAGCAAGGATGGAACAAATGGTTTCTCTCCATAGCCCAGCAATGGTTTAGACCTGAGGCATCCCCAAAAACTCAGGTGTCCCCCAGGAAGAAGTTACCCTTGGAGTAAAAGATGCAGATGTGTAATTACACTTATCAATTTACACATTCCTCCTCTCTCTACAGCTGCCATAATTTATCAATACTTATCTTCAATAAGGTACTTGCCGAGGGTTTCCAGCCCCCTTTGCCCCATTCAGCGTTTCAGTATGATTCAAGTGAAGCCCAGACCTTGGGCAGGATAGGTAGGGGACAGGATGACTGCATTTTTTACCTCTGCCACTCCAGGGAGTTTACTGAAAAAGCACTGAGATCTCTTTCTCTCTTGCCCACACTAATAAAATAAACTTGGACCCAAGACTAGGTAAAAAAAAAAAAGTGTTTATAGCAGAAATTTTGAAAAGAGCAGCTAATAGGAACTTCAGGTGCTGAGCCCTGCTAATGTCAAGTCTCTTCATGGAGGTGTCTAGCCAGATCTTCCCAAAATGTGGTCACTTATCTGGGTTCTAGAGGGAAACTATTAAAGGAGTTTTTAAAAATATTGCCCTATAAGTAATTAATGTTGGAGGTGTGTACTTGGTGATAGTATTTCAAAGACCTCAACGTAAATTGCAAGATAACAGGAAAAATGACGGCCCTTTAATTTTTGATCTAATCAAACAGCTTTTATTTACATGATCTACTAGTTAACTCCACTATATCGAAGCTGACAGACTGTCCAAGTTACTTTAGTCCCTAATTACTGAAATGAAGCAAGGACCTCTGTTGAATTATGTGTATTTTTTCCTGTCACCATAGAAAAGACCCCCCTCCTTGTGATTTAATCAGACTCATGTCCTTTCTGTAAATAACATTTAATCATCTTAGCCACCTCATTTTTATAATGGCCCCTTTCACTGGAGCTCAGAAAGATACTAATCCACAATCACACACACACAAAATGATTGTTTCTCAAGGTACTCACATTCTTTAATTTACTAGGAATTATTTTCAAGATCAGATCAAATGAGTGAGTCACAGAAGAGTTTGGTGATTTTTTTCCAAAGCACATCCTTACGTTCAGCCAACGGTTGATGTGATGGGCTGGTACCTGCTGTCAATAGTCTGCAACTGCACATCATTGACTTTGTAACGTATGCTGAACTGTGAATTAGTGGGGACCTACTAATCCTATGGTCAGGTGAGTTGGCAGTAGTTTCTCACAGGACTCTTACGGAGATATTAAGGGAAAAAAAAAAAAAAGAAAAACACATTAGGAAAACTAGAACTCTTATAACCTCTTGTGATACTCAGTAAAAACTTCAGTCACATACTTTCTCCAAAATATCTGTCTTGGTATTGCATATCTTCATCTAAATGGAAAATCAAGTTATCTACATTTAAAGCCTTGCCCCTCTGCTCTATTTGGTATGCCTCTGTACATCCAAAGAGACAGTGCTGATTTGGGCTAACAGCAATCATCCATCAGATGCTTTTTCTTCAGTCCAACCAGAAAAGCAACCCATACATTTTAATAACAATATTACATTGACTGAGTGGTGGACGGATCTCTTTTTATTTTTGTTTACAAATTTTACACACAGTAGTATGGAGAAGTAAAAATATAATTGACTTTTTAAGAGCTTGATCAATTCATATAAACCCTTAGTATTATGAAACAAATAAAATAAGAACCAGTTAATGTTCTTTTATGGCTCTAAAATGTATTGCGGGTGAAACTGCATTTAAATAATAAGAATTTCCTCTCAGAATACTATGATTAGGTTTTGGCCATACAGCCAGAGTGAGATTATTATAACATGAGCCACATGGCACAACACTATCTGGTTTCATCCACAGGGAGAAGAATAATCTTTGCTGTCACATAGCTATTCCAATAAAATGCATTTTTCTTTATGTGCTAACATGAAGTGGAAAGCTATAATGAAAAAAAAAGCAACAAGAAAAGCTGTGAAGATCAGAGTGGGCATAGAAGATGTGTAAAGCTGATTTAAAAGATTAGGAGGGACAGAGAGCAGAAATGTTCCACAAATTCATGGGAACTTTAACAACAAAATCTGGAGACAAAAGAGGGTAACTCTATGTCTCAATGTTTTAAATGTAATTCAAAGGTTGAGAATGTCCACGAGAGACTTTCACTTGCAAGAGGGTTTTTCTACATTTCCCTTTTACCTGGACATCCAGAGATGTTTTTTTTCCAGAACAAAGACAGGTTAGAAGATGACTCAGATGAAAAATATATATCAGGTAAATGTGAAAAGCTCAGTAAGAAAACAAATGTCACACTCTGGAGATTTCCTCTCAGACCAGAAGCCCTCAGAGGACTGTGAAAGAACAGCTCTGGTTGCAGCAATGGTGTCTGAAATTTAACAGGGAATCATTTGCATCCCTCCCCACCACTGACCCACCAAATATCCCTTTCTGGAAAATCAGGTCACTGATCCAGAGTAAAAGCTAAAAAGGGAAATGGGAAGAGCCAAGTTATTAACTTCATATATATTCAGAGCTTGAAATAATTTCCCCTTGACATTTTTAAAGCGCATATCCTGACTTGTGTTTGGCTGAATTTCTTAGATCAATATGACTAAGGGAACAAATTTCAGAGCCTCTTAACATCAGCACAGGTTTTACCACCCAGTCCAAGAGCTGCAAAGCCAACCCTCACTCAGGAGCACCAAAACACTAATGCTGCCAGTGTGTCCCACCAATTCAGTGGGTTACTGAACCCCCCAACTATGCAGTGGGACAGCCCCAGCTATTCAAAAGCACATCTTTTACTCTAGTTGCCCTCAGCAGATGAGAAACAGACTGAGTCCATAAAATATGCTGTATATTGCCTTCTCTGATACTCTGGGGCCTCAGAGTGTTTCTTTAGGATTCATATTTCTCTTCCAGACTCCATGGTGGTATATGAATGCACATTATATAGTCAAACCTGCTGCAAAATGAGTCAAGAAGAAGGAAAGAGACATTCTTACAAATGTCAGGAATTAGCTGAAGATGCAAGGATGCAATGCAGAGACTCCATGGCTCCCAGGTCTCCTCTTAAATTATTAGAATAGACTTGAACTCAGAGGAAATGTCCTCACCTAATTAGTTCAAATACCAGGGAACTGAACCCCACTTAAAATTCTGAATTTCCTCATTTCACTGGCAGAGTCTGTACCGTCAAAGAGGGTGGCACAAACTGGGTAGCTTCTCCCTTTGTACAGCTGTAACATGCAGGAGTTTCATTCCTAGATCCAGATTTGGATTTTGATGACACCATGACATTAGTTTTGGCTAACAACCAGAAAAGTGACTGAATGAAGAGAAGAAAGAGGCCCTTGTATCCTCTGCATATACACTCCTAGGGGGACATCTCCACCAAATATGTTCAGTTTGCAACTGAAGACAAAACCTGTTCTCCCAGTGCCACCTTTACAAGTGCAGCCTGGTATCTGTATATAGTACTGAGGATCTTTGTTCCCTGCCCTATAGCTACTCAAAAACCACATCAGAGAGGATGAAGCATAAGTAAGAAAACACCTTCTGCGCTGAGAAGACTGGGAGAAGGAGTTTGATTTAGCTACAGTAATTCCATTCTCAAAATAAGAGGCCCAAATCTGCTTCACTGCCATACTAGGCTTGTGATCATGCAGGACTGCAGAGTTTCTGCTATGACTTTTCATGACAGCAGTATTAGGTTTTATAATTCTTATGTATTTCTCATCACAAACAAGAGAGGGCACAGTCACTCATATATACCTACAAACACATGCATGACTCCTGCAAACACCTTGCCTCCCCAGAAATCATCCCTGTGTTGCTTTCATGACTGTACCTCTCATGATAAGGTCTACAAAGCTTCCAAAAGTTGTGCTGACATAGCAATAATCTGGAAATATCCCTCTGGAGGCTCCTATTGATTGTCGCTGTGGGTGGATTATATGAGGGATCTATCTTAATTACCAGAAACTATCTCCTTGGAATGGCCAGCAATGTAGCAAAAATGATGCGCGAGGAGATCCATTACTCTCAGGGAAAGGTCAATCCAATAGGATGTATGTTTGCATTCAGGTCAAGTGATGGCTAGTCCATCACCACGCTCCATTCTCACTGCCCTGTCAGCTCTGTAATGGCTTCACCTCTCCTCCATACCTCTCACCTCCCTCTCCCCAGTGCCAGACTGATAACTCGAATTAGGGCAGCTGGAAGTAACAGGGCACAGCTGTATTATCACAGATGATAAACAGTGTCAAAGACAATTATGGGAGCTGCAGAGAGAGGAGGGACCTTTCAAACCAGTCCTTCTCTTTCTGTGCTTTGGGAGGAGAATACCTGGCCCATAATGAGAGCAGAAAAGGGGAGGTGGAAGGAGGATGTTGGATTTGCTGCCTCTTCCTCCATGAAGCGCTTTCTACCCTTTGGGAGCATCTCTGGTCTGCTGGAAACCCAGCTCTGGAAAAGTGTCACAGAGCAGGACAGGGAAGCTTGGGTGGGAGAGACCTTGCACATGGTTTGAAAAGGAGCTGGATGTTGATGGAGACACAAATACATCCACAGTGGTCATAATTAACTCTGGCACCACATGGCAAAAAGATATGAATGTCTGGTAGATGTGTTTGACAGAGGTTTGCTGCTCCAGAAGACAACCTAGGACAGGAGCATGGGTAGGGAGCTACGAAGAGCGCTCCAAAGCTCCATCTCCCTCCTGCTTTCCACTGGGTACACAGGCAACCCAGGAGGGCTGGTCTCCTCCATCAGTGCCAGCTTGAACAGAAATAGACGCCCACCCGTCTGCTCTGATCTCAGATGCTAAGGAAATCTTTGTGCAACTACTGCACAATGTCCGGTGGTGGTGTGAAAAATTCAGCGGCTGCCCACGATCCTACAGACTGTGCACAAACTGACTTTATAAATTTAAAAATTAATTAGATTATTATACATTAAATAAGCTTATAAGTTGCCTGGACTTGGGCGGTCTTTTCCTCAGAAAAGACCCATGCCTGTCACCAGATCTTGCACCCATGGGTGCTTTTAAGCCCCCTCCAGATAGAATCAAAATGGATTTATCTGGAGAACAATGACTGTATTTACCCTGGGGCTGCAAGTCTATTGGCCGCACCAGATCCAAACTGTTTGTTTGAAAACACCAAAAAATACCTGTTCAGTCATATGGAAACATAACTAGGATTAACTAAAGGTCCACATTTCTCGAGGCTAATCTAATATTTTAGGCAGGAAAGGAAAAGCCAACGAGGTAAGCTAACCATTGACCTCCTGCAAAGCCACCTCAGGGTTCCTCCCTTGCTATGGACACCAACCCAGGTGCTTCTTCAGAGTCACTCTTCCTTTTTTTACCCCCTCTTCCCCACCTGCTCTTGGTATTTCATGAAAAAAAAAAAAAAAAAAAAGGCTCAGTCTGGAGTTCAGGGCCAAAAGGACTTTGCAAAACTGTTTCCTTCCCACCTCTTCTTCCCAACCCTTCCCATCACAGCCCTCCTGAACTTTTCGGCAACCAGCACAGAAACTCTTTCTAGGTAACTAGTGTTGGTGTGCTGCAACACTCTTAATGATGGCCTCATCTGGAATTGCTTTATTAATATTTATTAAGTGATCACTAGCTGCAGGTACATTCTTTAATAACTTATTTATAAAGCATGCTATAAAACACATTAAAAATACATTCTTTAACAGATAACGCCATAACAAGATGCTGTAAAGCAAACTATAAAACGTAAATGACGGCTGTACCTGAGCTGAAAACACACTGGAGGCTAGGAAAAGGCGGGGAGAGAGGAAGGGAGGCTGTACCAAACGTGTCTGAAAACAAGCAGTACATTTTGGTGGAGCAGAGGATTAATTTGGGTGACATTTAAAAGGATAAGTATAAATCACTGAACTGTTTTGACCCATGGCTATGGGCAAGCAGAGAAGAACATGCAGTTTCTGTAAAAATACTCCCAGACAGGGTGGTAAAGGGCTCCTGATGCTACTTGTGAGTGGGGATGGGACCCGTTTGGATCCCTGCAGCACCCCAACCCCAACCCATCTCTCCCTTCACCTCTGCTCCCTTTGATTTTCAGGTACCCCTTTGCCTTCCCTTCTTCCCTCTCCTCTCTACTCCCCTTCTTCTCTTCCCCATTTCTCCCCCTTTTCCTTCTCTCTTGCCTTCCTGCATCTTTTTTTCCACCTTCTTTAAAGGTTGTCAATTATATAATTAGAATTTCATTGGAGTATTGAAGATTTAAATGTTTTTAAGTGTGAGATCTGTGCCCTCATCTCCCAGAGATCCTAGAGAAGAGGATGGGTAATAGAGCTATCATCACCTTTTCAAAACCCACTTGCAAGGCAGGTTTGGTTCTCAGTGCTCCCATGCATCTGCAGTCCTCTCCATGCCTCCACACAGGGCCAAGGAAAAAAACACCAGCACTGTGTCAACTTTACTTCAACTAATTCTTCACTGATGTCCATTTTTTAACCCTAGGAAAATCCAGCCGTCTATCAGATTGGGATTTCCATCTGAGCTGGCCAGCATGGTTCCCAACAGAGCAAAAAAACGGAAAAAAGGTCAAAATCAGAACATCCGAGGGCGAGGTCACAGCTGGACTGCCCACCACAAGCAGTCCTGGCTCCATTCCTCTACTCCCCCATTTCATGCATTTTCAGGGTCATCTGCTCCTCGACATTTTGGTCTTACCAGATACAGCTCTCCTTATGCTCCTGAATGTCCTAATAAGAGAGAGAGAAGTTGCAAAAAATCTTTAGTAACCACATTCAGTTGTTAATTAATCCTTTTGGACAAGGAGAAAAGTCATCAAGAACAGAAAAATACATTTTTAGCTCGGTTTTGCAAAACGTTTGTGGACAAGCTTATGTTTGTATATATATTTGTAAAACAGTTGTGATTTCGGAGGTGTGTGCAAAGAGAAGTCAGAGAGATGGCAGGTGACCTGCCCACCCCCATCTCAGCCCAGATTTCCATCTCCAAGGGCTTCCCAGGGGATCAAGAAGCTTAAAAACTGAGACAGAAAATATTTGCTGAGAAATTATTAAAAAGAAAAAAAAAAAAAAAAACAACAACAACAAAAAACACCAACAGCAAAACAAGCCATTCATAAAAAAGTACAGTTTGTGCCCAGACAGAACCTGAAGCTGACCTGGCCAAGACATTATCTACCCCAATTTTTTTTCTCCAAATTTCACCTGGCATCCCAAGGACTTTCTGTTTTTTGTGAAATCAGACTTGACTCTGGACAACTTGGTCTCTTCATTTCCTCCTTGCGGGGGTGCTGAAACCTCTCTCCCAGCCTTTTCCCCTTCCCTCTTCCCCCTCCTCCTGCGGCAAGCTAAAATGGCAAGACTAATTTCATTTCTTTTCCTTTAGTTTGTCTATCTGTGACAACCCATTTTATGCATTTAATTCATTCTCAATTTCTCATAATCAGGCGAAAGGTGTCCCCTAAGGTTAGGAGAGAGCTTGTCAAAAAGGCAGCGTAAATTTGCAGAGGTAATCACCAGTCTATCTCCTTTCCCTACTGCCCCTGGAACTATTAACTAATATCACTGTCTAATCTTTTTTGTACTTATTTATTTTGCAGCGAGAAACTAGTGTTATAAACACCCCTACTGTCAAAACTTGTCATCCTCATTACCTCAAGGCGGGCTCCATCTCAGTTATTCTAATTTCATAGTTTCTCGAATTTACAGCCGCTGGAAATTGAGTACAAAATCCATTATCATTTGTATATTTTAATTATGCAAATGAGGCAGCTCAGCTGCTCTGGCCGGGACCTGCAGGGATGCCTAACTTCAGTCTGGGTGATTACAATTTATCCAGTCGAGTCACTTTAATTGTAACAAGCTAATTACATTGTTCCATTTGGCTTTAACAAAAGAAAAAGAGACGGAAGGCGCTTAATGGCAAAGGCCCGGCGTTACGCCGCTGCTCCCCGGCAAGCGTGGCGGGGACGAGGCGAGCTGCCGCCCCACACACCTGCGGAGGGGACGGGGTGCTTTTGGGGAGGGGGGTGTTTGCCCGGGGAGGGAGGGCAGGGGAAGGCAGATGTCAGCCCGGGAAAAATTTGGGAGAGGACATTCACTGTGCTTGGCCATTGCCAGCCTGGCTCTGAGCAAAATGTGCCCGACACCCGAGGGGGAGAGCAGAGGCGTACCCCTGCCTCCATCACCCCAACCATCCCCGAGTGCCTTCCGATAGGGAATTCAACAGAGACACATCTCAGCCTCACTTAAAGTCTCAAGGACTCTTGGTCCCTAGGTATAACTCTTTATCTCCATTGTAAGAAACACTATTTGCATTTACAGGCATTTCATTCAGGTACAAAAAAAAAAAAAAAAAAAAAAAAGAGAAAAAACCTTACCACCTCCAGCAGCCCAGATCAGCAATTACTTCCTCAGACCCACAATAAATGCTCACTACCTAAATTAAATACCCAGGAGAGATGTAATATGTCTGCCCACACCTTCACGGAGGCTGTTAATAAATAATTACTTCTCTTGCACTGGCCATCTGAGGATCTCAAAACCTTTTCTAAGTATTAATGAATGAAGCCTTGGTGTGATAGAGCGGAGGCATATTCTCATCAGCTCTTTATAAATGGGGAATGAAGGTGCAGAGAGGCAAGGCAGCTGTAGGGGTTTCAAGGGAAGAGCTGGATTTAGTCCATCCGAGTCACAGGCACTTGTTTAGTCAGACACCTCCTGCTCCTCGGTTACATCCTGTGAGCCACAGCTCCAAGACCATCCTTTAGATCAGATCCCATCCTGAATCTGCACAGGTCTTCCAAGCAGGTTCCACGGTCTCCTGTGGTGACAGTGGCCACTGGTTTCCTCCAAGCCCCCCTTCTCCGGGAGAGCCCAGTGGAAGGACCTGTGACCAGCTCCTGAACACGGGGGGAACATCTCAGCTCAGGGCTTGCCTGGGGTCTTGTATGAAGAAAGCACCATGCAAGAGATGGAGAGGAGAACCACGTGCAGCTGAACGCTGATCCCAGCCTAGACACTGGGGAAATCACCTGTTTTTTTCACAGCCCAGTGTAAGATGGATGGCTGTATTAGAGAAAACAACTTTGAGGACAGCAGCTCAACCAACGGGCAAAAATCTGCACGCATGTGAGATCTGATGCTCATTTGTGAAAAACAATCATGTTGGCCTCAAAAGTACCCTGGTCAGGGAGCCAGTACAAGATCTGAGTCCATGCCAGCAGAGCCACTCCAACCTTGCAGCGTATCTGCTGTGCTGCCCACGTGTGCTGGGTGAGCTCCATGTCCTCCTTCCTGGCCTTCACAGCCCTGTGGATCAGGACTGCTGGATCTAATGATGGGCACCGCTGTGAGACCTCTAGCATCTCTGCTGAAATGTGCAGAAGGGCTGTGCCTCTTCTTCTGATGTTAGTACCCACCTGCCCTTGGAAAAATACCTCCCCTCTTCAAAATCTCTGCCTGACAACAGCGGGATTAACTAAAGAAGAGAATAATCATTCCTTGGCAGAGAAGAGATGAAAGAACCACATAGATCTTTTCCCTCTCTAGTTGCTAGGGATGTGCATTATTATTGTTATTGTTATTTTCTTTGATACACAGCATTCAATTAATTTCCTTCGGCACATGTTTATGGTGCTCCGAGGAGCGTTCCAGGAGCTCTGCTTTCCCAGCACATCCAGTTCGCCAGCATCCTTTGTGCCAGTTCAGCTACTTTGGAGGGAGAGAGGAGAGAAAAGGGGGATGATCCTTCCCACAGAAACACTTGTCCTTGGCCCCATGCACAGATGCTGAGGAGGGGGAAGCCTGGGCACCGCTCACATTACCCCCAGGTGGGTGTTCATGGCGTCCTGTTCAATAAAGCAGCAGTAACCACCATCTTGCTGCATTCCCTTGTCAGCCACCAAACCATGGCAGGGAAAGGAAATTGAACCCATTAAACACACACACAGATGCCTCTGTGTTGTTGTCCCACTCAGGAGAGGAGGAAGGAACCTCTATTAATTTTTTTTTTTTCTTATTGTGCCTTTACCAAATGCAGTCATTTAATCATCAAATAGAGGAAGGAAAGAGAGGTGGGGGGAAGGAAAGCGTGATGAGGGATGGCAGCAGATACTGTAATATCCACCCAATGAGTGTCCAGGAGAGAAGCACAAAAATGGGCTGTCACTCTTGTACACTACTGGGTGCTGCTGATGGCCATGCTTACCACAGCATGTTTGTGCCTCCCTCCTGCTCCCCAAGGGGCTCCCCAACTTCCCTGCACCCAGGGGCTCCCTCCCTCCTCCAGTGCCCCGTATCTGGGGGCCCTGCCAGGTCTCTGGTCTCCCTGTTTAGGATTCAGCAGCTCTTTCAGGTGGATCTCCTCCATGACACAGCTCTACAGGAGCAACATCACCTTGTCCTAGCCAGCCGATTTGGGTTAGGCAGCCTGTGCATGCTGATGTTTTTAAGTGTTGCAGCTCTAGCACTGATGAACCAGGCAATCGCCGTGTGGCTCTGGTTCCAGTCACAGCAATCCCAGCAATGGGCATCACAAGGTATGGTGGGGACCTGTTGATGGTCCTCCTGACAGCAAAGGGCTAAGGAAGAGCAACTACCCCTTAGTGTGCACCAGGGCTCACCACACATGCCTGTGAAGCCCAGGCCTGGCCAGGCTTTCTCAAGAGGTCAGGTTTCAGGTGACAGTCCCAAACTGCTGTATCAGACCCTGTGCTCTGCATTTACCAACATGAAGGGTTAAGCCCTAGCCTGGTGCATAGGTAAGAGCACAAGAACAGGCTTTACTGGGTTGGACCAGAGGCCTTGCCCAGAGTCCTGTTGCAAGCTGTGGCCATAAAGACATTCCAAGAAAGAAGCATGCATACCAATAGCTCTCCTGCTCCCCAATCATTTCCTGGGCACCTCCTATGCCAGATGTAATTTCTCTGCCCTCTGTAGCACACTGTGGAAATCTCCTCATTTTTTCAGGCCCCTATTGAGCACTCGTAAAGCTTTAGCACCAGCTTATAATGCAACATATGGCTTCTCACACATAGAAGACAACCAAGTGAACTGAAAGGCCTGAATATACAAAGCATGTAAACCTGGGAAACAATGGGATGGCATCAAACAATTAGTGTAAATCATTTCTAGCATTCTATCATTTGTAACATACGCTTTCAATTCAAACAGGGACAAGATCCTTCCTACCTTCAGTCTTTAACCCAGCTCACCTGGGCAAGCCTTTGTTCAAAGCACATGTAAGCCCAAGCATGGGAATAATATAGTATGAGTACTGTGTACAGATATATAGCTAATAATATAGGGGAGTTTCAGTAAATGCTGGATTGGGTACCTACAATACACCATGATGGAAAGCAAGCCTAGAGAAAATCAAGGAGAATTATCCTATAAGATACCATCCATTCTTTGATGAACAGTTGCAGGGGGAAAGCTGAAGCCATCTGCTTCCCCCCTGCATGTGTTTATCCTCCACTTTCCCAATTTTCTACAAAATCTTCAGGATCTTTGCCAATACAAACTAAAAAACTCCAAATTAACCTACTGCAGTGTTCAAAAGTTTAAAAAGGAGGCAGCACTTGTGACATTTTTCCACCCTCTCCAGCAGACAAGTCATGCACCTTCATGTCATGCTGCATCTGGTGAGATGACGGGCACAATAGGTGCTGAACACAGCGATGGAGAAAGTTGTTGGTCATCTTAAAAAACCAACCATGCCCCATGTTACGGATGAACTATATAGCTGTGTGCCTCTACACTGCTCTCCGACATCCAAATGAAATGCTACCCAAGCATTTTACTGAAACCTCCATCAGATGTTAGCACAATAACCTCTCCTATGGGTTTCTAATGTTTGCTATTTCACACAGTGCTACCATTGACACAGGAGGTACATTCAGCTATGTATATCTAATGGTATATGAATAAAATGCCTGGAGAAATAAATAATAGTAAGTTCTTTTATAACTCCTGATACTGGTAGATCTCAGATTAATTGAAATTATATGCCTTCTATCTGCTCATCCTCAGGATAGAGATTAAAATGAGAAATGAGCATTTGTAGCTACATAGATGAGACTACAAGGTGGGATTTTTCTGACAGTTTAAGGTATTTGGGCATCGTTTTGTTTAGAATTGCAAGGCCCAAACCAAGGCCTGTTCTTGAAGATGAGCGAGGCTGTTAGGATTTACATCCCGTTCATTTTCCATAAGACGAGTCCATAGCACTTATGTGACTTCTGAAGGTGAAAATCACTTGAGTATTGCAGTGTTCATAGAGGTGCTCCTAAATCCTTCTAGGATAAAGTGATTTAAGGGCCTAAATCCTATTGCATGCTAATAGGAACTGTGTTTCTAAATCTATTAGAATGTGGTAATACAGGGATACCCTGAAGCGAGGGGTCAACTTTTGGCCTTTCCAGAAGTACCACCATGAGGACGGTTGGTGAAAGGCCATCACCTTCTGCCCCTGAGAGGTTTGGACTTCATATAAACAATGGAGGACATGAGTATAAAGGTGGACAGGAGATACTAAATGGAAGTGAGATGGGACAGATTTGGGTCCCAGGTGGAGCAGAAAGAGTTTCTTTTAAGATCTAATACCAAAATAACATCACCGGAAGTCAACAAATACTACTGGCACACTCATGCTGAATTTGAGTGACTGTCTCAGACACAAGAAAGACCTAGCACAAAATTTCAGGAAAAGAACAGCATCTTTCATTTTTCAAGAGGAGCTATCAGGCTTCAAACTTTTTTTTTTTTTTTTTCAATTTGCATTTCAGCTGACTCCCTTTCATTTTAGAAGAGTATGCAAAGATGCAAAGCCAAAACAGACATTTTATTTTGGTTCAAATATGGGAAAAAAAAAAAAAAAGGAAACATGCTCATTTGAGTAAAACTAAGACACTTCATTCAGCTTTTCAGTAGATAAGATGTCCACTCAGATAATATAATTTCACAAGCACCATGTGTAGATTAAAGAGAGCAGAAACATGGAATACATCTTCTGGCCCAGGCTTTTTTATTACTTTAGATAGTAGAAGACACTCATCCCAATAAGGGCCTCTATCTACGATTGCATAATCTTTTTAAAAACATCAGGTGACATTTGTACCACAAATTTCAGATTTTCTCCTTCAAAAATTCTGCCCCTTTCCATGTTTAAATTTTCATCTTTGGGGAGATAAAGTGATGGGTAAATAGTTTCTTGGTCAATACTAACAAAAAAGTTTCCCAGACTTTTGGATTAATTTTTCAAATGTCACAATAACAGCAGTCTGAGACATACACCTTTGCTTTTCATTTAGGTTTAGTAACAAGTTTCAGTGCTCCAGAATGAAAGGGGTACTTTGGGACAACATTATTACAGCTATAATGACATTTATGCATGTTGTATTCATTTTATTATGTAGTCTTACAGTAATCTATACTCATAAAAATTCAGGACTCTTTTCTCTAATGTCCTCTCTATTAATTGCTATTTATATCAAAAATAAAATTGCTATGGTCAATAATTTAAATTCCATCAACATTAAAAGATAAAAAAAAGATACAGAAAAGTATTGAAAGCATGAAGAAAAACATTTTATTCTAAGAAATATTCTTCTGGCTAATTTAGCTCACGTAGATGAACCAAAGTACTGCAATATCAACTTCACCTACCATACATTTTGCACTACGGTCATGCTAATGTGTTTGAATATCAGCTTGATGGCTGATGTAAACATAGCATCATCCATGAATTCCAGCAGCTGCTGGTATGAACGTTGCACAGACAACAAGCACTTCACATAATTAAACAGCCAAGTAGGCAAACCCAGACAAAAGAGCCATAAGTTGTCAACAGTCAGCTCGTAAGGCTATATATCTTGGTTGATGTATAGCATGCCTGATGCTGTTGCCATCAGCAAAAAAAAAAAAAAAAAAATTAAGTTGGATTTTTTTGTTGAAGATTTGGAAGTAGGGAGAAGGGGAGAGAGGAGCATTTAAACTTCTTCATTGTTGTTAGTGATGATAACAAGGATAAATCCCTGATTATGAAATTGGCAGCCTTAATATTTCTTCCTGGCCTCATTTTAATTCTGCACCATGGGATCTCCTCTCGAGGGGCTCATACAGGATGGACTCGCAGGATTTACATGCACCGGTTGTGATGCCAGGGAGCACAGGGATCCCCAATGCTGGAGGACTGTAATGACACCACCCACCCTCCTCTTCGAATTTTCATCAGTCACGGGAAATAGGACAGGATTGCACCAGACAATTTTTATTTAAATGAATGCCATTCCTGAAGAAATGGAAAAACCCTGCAGAGTGACATAAGGACAGCAGAAACTCCTTGCAGCAGACCCAAGTCCACCGTACAATAGATGGAAAGACGTAAATAATTGAAGAGAATCATTTTGTAATGCTCTGACCCCTGAGCATTGCACATCAGTCATGCAGATACCATCTCCCTCCAACCCAGCCCGCTCAGTCTTCCACTTCACTGTGTGCACCATTAATGACCTTTTATGAGAATTAACTGATACTAACTCATCAACCACAGATCCACTGCATTTTTAAAAAGCACTAGTGTAGTTCTACTTGTTTGACAGCACAGATTAGCTTTGTAAAAAATAACGATCATGATTTAAACAGCTGGTTATGGAGATGTCTATTGAGCTGCTGGGTAACATTTCTCCCCCCATTCATGCAAAGCATTGAAGGGTTGTCAAAAGAAGAGAGCGGGATCCTGTTAAACCTGTAATAGGAGCTAATTATGGTAAGTCTATTGGCAGGTCCTGAGCTGAAGAGACTCAAAAACTGTGGGAAATGTACGGTGGGTTTTTTTTGTTTGTTTGTTTTGGTCAGGTTTGTTACATGAGAGTAGATAGATGAACTGAGAGGTGGAGGGACGGGGAGATGGTTGGGTGAGTGAAGGAATCTCCCGGTAACTCTTGGGTGCCCCTTTCTCCAGCAGCAACATCTGGGATGGGCTGCCGGGCAGATGCACAGAGCAAAAAGATGGTCTCTGTCCCAAAGGGCACACAGCCAAGCCTGAAAATAAAACCATAAGCCTAAAGGCCTAAGTGAAAATAAAAACAGAACAACTCCGCTCATGTTCCAGCTTAGAAATTCAGATCACCATAAATGGATGAGACATTTCCAACATTTGTGTGCTCCCTGGTCATCCCAAAGGCTTTTCCGCTTCAAGATTTATCTACACACAGGAACGTAAGTGACCATATTAGCAACACCAACATGGTAGAAACTTTTACTGTGTGCTCCATGCTCACTCTCTTGGATCTTTATAATCATTAGCTAAATAGAGATCACTGTGTAATCAGTTTTGTACCGATTTTTCTGGTAGTGAAGCCAAGGCATTGATGGGTAAGTAATTTATCCAAGATTACATGAACAAGGGCAGCAGAATGAGAGTTTCTGCTTGTGGTGAGAGGTCCCAGTGGGATGGAGATATCTACCAGGACAGTTTCTACAGGGGGGCTACAAAGGCATCTGAGAAAAACCCACAGTGCTGTAACAGGGAAAAGGAAGCAAATAACAAAACAACAGCAAAAAAAATACCTCTGCTTTTGGGAGGGCAATAATGATAGTGTCATCTGCTAAAATATGTCCCTGCATTGCCCACCTTCTCTCAGGGACTCAGAGGAGAGAAAGCCCACGCTGTAGGAGCACCCATCCTTGCAGAGACATCTTCTCCTGTCAAAACAGGGGGATGCTGAGACACATCCCAGGAAAAGGTTGTGATCTCACACACCTGTCCAGGGTGGTTTAACACTGACAGCAGATGGACAGACAGAGTGGAAGGCAAGCAGACAGATCCACCTAAAAGGCTTACCCTTTGGGTAACTGATTTATGTTACCTACCCTGTTTGAACCAATAATGTGTTCATTTCAGAGGACAAAATTCTGGTGTGAGAAGAGGGTTGCCTTAATCATGCCTACTAATATTATCCAAAATTTCTGGATTTGTCAAATATGAGGAGAACAAGAGCTGCTGAAGGTATTTTGTTTTCAGGAATTAGGGGTTTGGGATGTTTTCCAACTCATCCTTTGTGGATCGGTCAGAACCCCCTCTTGGAAAAGGACCATGGAAGGAGAATCATCGGGATGTTTCTCCCAAGAGTTGATATCTCACAAATCGTCACAGTAACAGCTCAGAGAAGGGATCCTTGAATGGGCAGTGGCCAAAATGTTGTCACCCATTCTGTGGATCTTAGGATAGACACGCATTTTGGCAAAGCATTAGGAAAGATCACTGTAAGTCTGTGTGCATGGGTTCCTGGAGGACTCAGGGGAGTGGAGACATTTTTAAAGAAAAGCTTCTTATCAGATGACTGTCAGACAAACACTGGTTTTGCTTCTCAACACGCAACCATACCTCTTGGCTCAGCATTCAGGGAGTGGGGTGCCGCTGACTGGGGCAGCACAGACTGGCTGGACAGTGAGGAAGAAGGCAGAAAAAATGGAAATTACCACCTCTGGGATGCCAAAAAATGATGGAGAGATTAATGCAGTGTAGGTGAAGGCACTGAAGACTCTCCATCCCAGATATAAAGTGGTGGAAAAGAAAAATAAGACTTAATTTTACAGTTTAAAAAGTGCTTTAACTTCAGTAAGGTGACAAAACTGGTACAAAATTTGGAAGGACGAATGGCTACAGATGTAGTGCTGTGATCTTAAATATAACTTGAGTTTTCCAGAGATAGACTGTGTCATTTGTGTTTAGCATATTCCTTTGATAAGAGACCTAACTTTTAGAAAAAGAAATGAAACAGGCATCACTTATCCTCGCTTCAGAGAGGGATTAGCTGGATTAGTGAAGTTGGAGAAACTGGGGTTTAGAAAGAAAATTGTAAGGTGTTTACCTGTAGGGGAAATAAGAGTCTCGTAACAGAAGAAGCTCTGGAATAGGGATATCTTGTTAGTGGGCCTCCTCAGGGACTGGTTTTTCAGTAGTCATATTTAATATGTCTGCAAGTGACCTTGGTACAAAAAGTAGACATTTTCTAATTATCTTCTCTGAAAATGCAAAAGACACCATTTTGGGGAGGACTGACATGCTCTGTGGGAGGATCCAAGTGACCTTAAGAACTGAATTAACAGAAACAGGGTAACAGTGCTGACAGACAAGTTAAAAAACTTCTAGTATCTTCTGGGAAAGACCGAGAAGAAAAACCTGATTGTATTCATGACAGATATGGTCATGAAAAATGCAAATGAGATCTAAAATGTAAAGAGATTTCCAGAAAGTCCTGTAAGAGCTGTTCATAACAGAGCAGTCCTCCTGTGGTGAGCATTGCAATGTCCAATTTTCACCGCTTTCCACCCTAGCCAAAGCCAGACCCAAAGATGTGTACCCAGACTCTTCTGGTCAAAGAAGGGATCTGCTGTGAGCAACACACCAAAAAAGGAATATTCTGAGATAATTAGTAGGGTAATAGCTCTCTTATGAGAGAACCCAAATCATAAGGCCATCATGGCGAAAAGCGATGGCTTCTGTGACTAGGAGGCTTTCATGACATTGCCTTGACAGTGAAACACTAAGCCAGTGAAGCCCATGCACAAATATGGGGGAAACTGCACCATGTTCTCCTCTCCTGGCTCTTTGCAAACTCAGAGAACTTTGAATTGCTTCCATTCTAATAATAAAATAAAATAAAATAAAATAAAATAAAATAAAATAAAATAAAATAAAATAAAATAAAATAAAATAAAATAAAATAAAATAAAATAAAATAAAATAAAATAAAATAAAATAAAATAAAATAAAAAATAGACAAGATTATTGTCAACAAAGATGGCCAGTCTATACTCTCTGAACCAAGACTGTAAACAACCATAACACAGGATGTGCTCAAAAACATCAGAGATGGGGAATGTTTGTATAACTTTAGTCTTCATCTGGCCTAGATGTCAGAAGTGTTGCCATTTGGGGAAAAAATAAGTATGGCATTGATAAGATCCTATATGTTGTTTGGGTTTCTTTCTGTTTAAGAAATTAAATTGGAAGAGTTAAGACCATGCGCAATCTTCCCAAAGGTCAGAGCTCTTAATAAATCATTCACCTGCCCAGCATTTATCTGGGAAAATAGACATTCTTCAGCAAATTATATTCCTCCTTAATGGCAAATCTGGGCTTATACCAGCAGCCCTCCAAACTCAAAGCAATTGTCAGGACTGCAGTGTGACAAAGCTGAACTATACAGGAAGAAGGCTTATCCCATCCCAATCAAATCAGCACATTTTTTTTTCTCATTTTCTTGAATTTCATACTAAAAACTGAGTTGGTGTGCAGTCCAGATCAATACTGAAGTGAGTATAAAGCAACAGGCAAATACTTGATGGCTGGAAACCTTTCAAGAGCTTTTTATCTGCTTGAATCTTCATCTGAGGCACAAAGCAACACACACCATATTTCTCCTTTCTTCGACTGTTTTTTAATGTATTGAAAACGTCCCTTTTTGGGGCATGGGATAATGCAAAAAGTCTTTGATACACTGAATGTAACTGTCAGAGAGAGGAAAGTTTCCCCTAGTTCTGGCTATGTTTCATATGAAATGTTGCATACTAATCATAATTTATTATCATCTTCATATATTCTTATATAAGTAATACAAATCACCACAGTCAATTAATCAATCTGTAATTAGGAACTGACACGAACATTTACTACCATCAGGCATAATTTATATGATTACAGATGATTAAGTAAAATGTAATTGAGTGAACAGGCAATTTGTTAAGCACATGTAAATTCAGCCATACCACCTCAGGCTGTGATCTTGTCAGATCTCAGTAGCTAAACAGGGTCAGGATGGGTCAGTGTTTCGATGAGAAACCCCAAGAGAGAAACCCAGGTGCTGCAGGAAGGGGTGATGGTTAATAGGTAGCGCTCTCCTTGCTGAGATCACGTGGGAGGCGCAGTGTCTCTAGGATGTTGTTGGAGAGATGGACATAAGCTAATAAAAATGCTGCCTGAGCAGTTCTTGAGAGAGGTGGGAATTTGTCTCCTGGACTTGGGTTAATTTAATTTCAAGTAGAGAACACATCTGGCCAGTCACCGGGAGGAGACAGTAAACCATGGCACCCTGACACTTGCTGCTCTTCAGCAGAGCCAGAAGATCTGTCACCCTGGTGATTTAGTCTGCCTAACTCAGATACCTCCATCTTCATTATTTAGGGAAAGGGGATTTGTCTTAAAATAAGCACATAAATTCCTCTTCTGCCTAGTGGAGAGGAGCATGTGTTCTTGAAAGCCAACCAAGGCAGAAAATATCCACCTAACTCGGGTACTCAATCTCCTCCAAAGACACCTATGTCCCTCCATCGACTGGGTGGAGAAGTTGGTCACATACATCAGGACAACCGCTTCATTGAAACATGGGGCATAAATCGGATCTTGGTCCCAGATATTTCTGCAGACCCTTCAGGTAGAACAAAGCCTACAAGCCAACCAAGGGGTGCCAGGCCCAAGAACAAGAAAATTAGTTTGTTCTTAGTGCTCCATCCAAAACCAGCTGACATCGGTAGACAGTCCTATGGGAACTGCTAAAAGCAACACTGGGAAAGTACTTTTCTTTTATTCTTTTGTATTTTTTATAGTATCAGGACCAAATCCAACTAAGTGAATGATTTCTTGAAAAGTTCAATGTGTTTCCAAATTGGTTTTGGTCACACAGCCAAAGAAACGCATGAGATTTTCTTTAATTAGTGCACAAAAATAAACTTGAATTATTAGGATAAATTCCATTTCTGCAGTCTTAAACAAGAATATTTTTGCCTCTTCTGTTTTTAGTTTCTGCACAGCTTATGCCAAGACATCTCATTTAAAATAATTAAAACCATTTGTTTTAATACAGTGCAGGGGTTTCTGCAGTGCTTTGCCTGCTTATTTTGTGTGTGTTTTCCTCAAGTCCGGTGTTACTCCTAGTGGGAACTGGAGCAGACATCTGACAGATCAGAAGCATGAATGAAATCACTCACAGAACGCAAGCAGACAGGCCAACTGGAGCTAAACCAAAGTGATCTTTGTTTATTAAATGGATACTTATGTAGATGGATAACCAGATGTGTTTGACAGTGGATGTGAAAAGCATGGGGGGGTGTACCTCAGGATTAGAGCAGAAAGTAACACAAGCTTTCTTCTCTGAAACAATTAGTGAAATCACTTTCTGGACATTAAGAGCCCTGCATGTGTAGCATTGTATATTGGGCCTGCATGACCAATTTGGGTCAGTATGATGTTTAAACTCTTAAGTGGTACCACTAATCTCCATTAATCTGACTTCAAAGATGAGCCATAATGCTCAGTACAAGAGACTAAGAGTTGTTAATGCATGTTCCTCAGCTGGGGCACTAATACATGACTCCTGCAGAAAGAACAGGATCTTCCAAGCTTGGGTGTGAGGGATAAAAATAAACCTCTATTTAGGGATCTCTCCAGCACTGCTTTATTCTTTGGGTTCTTTCCACCCAGTTGTGCCCTTTGCCACTGCGAGTGCAATGATGGTCATGAGGATGTCCTCTAACTTGGGTTATTTTGTTCTCCCCCCACAAAAAAATACCTAGGATTGTCACTTCCCTGTAAAGACTACATGGTGAACTGCTGACCTCATTTAATGCAGAAGAGTTAGGGCAGCAAGTCATGGATTTACCCCAGAGCACATGAGATGGAGAAAACAAGGTAGGTCGATCAAGATTTAATCTCAACCTCCTGCTTAGTTAGGAACAACCACAGTTGTTAGGAACAACCACAGAAGCCAATGAAGTTACGATGGTCTAAAGCACCTAACTGAGAAGAAAATCATGCTAGAAAAAAATACTTACTAATTCTCCTATTTTTGTTGTTTCAATTCAATGTGCAGTTTCATAATGAATCTCAGGAGTGTAAGGAGTCACTCACCACTCTGGCTGAGTAGGATTACTTGATGTGTTCCTGTTGTACCCAGAAAAATATTTTTCTTTACATTCTTGGGAGAAAAGCATCATTTTTGTTATAAATATTGAAATTTCACCTTTAATTCCACAAATTTTTTAAATAGATTCAGTTCTCCTTGCATTTTTCCAACATCTGTTACTGAAATATTTCCCAGAACAATTCACTGACATTTATCAAAATCAGGGAGAAAAAGTTATTATAAGAAAAATTATAATACCTTTTTTAGTTAATGTTGATTAAAAAATAATAGTTGCATATGGTTTACAAAACAGAAGCAATAGCTATGTTTTCAACCTCAGACTTTCTGTCTGAATAGTTTCGAGCAGCTTTATTTGAAGATACACCTGGGAGAGAAGGTCCTGTCTAATTGTGTTGCCAAACCAAAAGCCTTATTCTGTAAATGCTACGACATCTTTTCAAGAAAAGCATAATCACCTAAGTGCTAAGCTGTAAAACTCAAGGAAAAGCTAAATGGTGCTTAATCTGTGCCTTGCTGAGACAGACTTGTCTAGAAATCAAGAAGAATGTTGCAAAACACTTAACTTATGTTCTGATGTAAAAGAACCCTCTGATTTCAACAGAAAAACAGAGAGGAGAACTTCAGCTGGAGTCATCTCCCTGGATCACGTGCCAGGCATAAAACCACAACCAGCACCAGCTCCCAGCCTGACCCCAGCCATGGCTTTCCTCAGGTCAGTGACAGCTTTGCTTTTGACTTTCTTCTGGACGGTGTCTCCCGTTCTCCTGCCTATTGTGCTCCTCATCTGAACGTTGCCAGACTGTTAAGTAAGATTTCATAAAATTGCTGAAATTCTCACTTATCCCTAAGGAGTCCACCACAGGAGACAGTCACAGTGAAAAAGTTCCTAGGATCCATGAATAAACAATCTTGTTATTCTCTGCCTTCCTTGGAGATTTCTACGTCTGCTGCTGAAATGGCTTGAGTGCTGCAAACTAATTATGAAATTATTTAGTTAATAAAGGCAGGTAGGAAAGTTTCTAATTATCCCTACGATAAAACTCTCCTGCAGCTGTAGGATTTGTCTTACCCTGCAGCAAGGTGGGACCCATCTCATGTAGCTCAGGCTGTGCAGGATCAACCCAGCGGGTGGGAGGTGGCTCCCCATGCAGACATGCAGCACTCAATCCAGCTGCCTTAACGCAAGTGCCCAGCCCTGGTCATCTCACCTGGCCTTAGCTCTTGCTCCAGAAGGACACTGCCCCCTCACAGTCCTCTCATATGTGACACTCCAGATAGCCCTGGGCATCGCACATGGCAGTAGACATGTTTTAGCATCCAGATCAATTAATTGCTTGTACCACCTCAATGTCCATTGGCTCTGTCTGCTGGGAGCTGGGACCCCAGTGCATGTGCAGACACCTCTGTGTCTCCAGCCACAAGAGCAAGACACCTCCCCACCTATGTGCATCACCTAAACACTGCGTATAGGCAGTGCAGATACCTGTCCCTCAACCATGGCTCACATTACCTGCCTTGGATGAATCACTCCAAGGAAGTTCCTCAACGCAGCTGTAGCCCAGACTCCTCAGGCTTGATTCAGCTGTGTGAAAAGTGTGTGTGGTGCTAGATACATACCCCAGAATGGGAGAAGCATCCATGTGGGGTTGACAATCTGTCACTCGTCAGCAGGGTAGCTGACGGGCCAAGGAGCACACCCTGGAGGGGTTCAAATGGCACCAGACACGTAGACCCTTGTTGAAGGCAGGTATCTCAATTTAGATGGTCCCATTAGCGGGGTCCCATCATTAAATCAGTGACAAAACCTCCACTGTCCTCAGCCCAGCCAAGACTTCACACCATAACTAGTTCCTATTCATTATGAAGAGAAAGTGAGCGCAGGTCTTGCTAAAGTGAGAACATCTGAAGAGTTTCTTCCACACCTTCCCTCGGGAATTTAGATTTCCCCTTGCACTTTCTATTGGAAATCTAATTTTTTGATCTACTTTTGTGGAAGACAAAGGTGGCTTTCCCAGCTGAGGGCAGGCTGCCTGGGTTTGACATATGCTGCTAAATGACAGTGTGTCAAAGCATAAAAAAATATGCTAGCTGAAGTTTTACATGGAGTTTTACAAGGTAGTAATGTAGACTGTAAGCTGGTATATTTAGGCGTCTGGGTGGGGAAATGTATGAAAAATGCATGAGAGGTTTGTGTAAGAAATGCAGCTCACTGGTTTCATATTCATTATTCTTTTTTTCAGTGAAATTATCCTAAGGAATTTTTTGTTGGAGCTGAAGAGAAAGCACGTGCTCAGTAAGTGAGTTCAGCCGCAGATTTCAGGGTCTTTAAGTACTCATTGACACAAGAGGCGGCGACAGCTCTGCAGGAACCTTTATGGGTCTCTCAGGGTTGTTGGTTTTTTAAGCCTGTGTATTATGGATTTCCACAACAGGTGTTAACAGCTCAAGGCATCTTAATGCCTATTGGATTAAATAATGCACATTTTTAAAATTGCATGAAGTTTCTCCCATTGGGGAAATGCTATCCTTTCCGCCTTTACTTTTAAAACGAAAATAAAGCATGTATTACAAAAATTACCAAAGAAATGTCTAAAATGCACTCTCAAGGCAACAGAGAAGCTGGGCTGAAATTCTGTGTTTAAGTCAGTCCTCCTTTACCCAAGTCCTGAGGCTCCTGGGGTAGATCAGAGCAAAGAGAGAAAGGGTATGACCACATGTATGGCCAGGAAAGGTCAAGAAGGGCTACAGAACATGGGACACTGGGACAAAAGCACTGGTTAATCCAGTTAAATATAGGGTCTTTTATGATTCTGCACTGATTCAGCCAATGTACAAAGCCAGAGCTTTGCTGGAAAGAAAACATGAGTGAACGGACCCATTTTTAGGAGAGGGGAGAAAGTGGCATCTCCTGGACAGTCCCTCCAGCCCCGGTGGAGTAGAGCCACAGGACACGGTGCATTCTGCCTGGGCATGGCTGTCTTTGGGTGACCCCCCTGGGGCTCTGGACCCCCCACCAGGCAGAGATGTCCACCCTGATGCCCGCCTGTGGTCAGTCAGACTCAGGGAAAAGTGGCCGGTGCAGCAGAGCAGAAGGTACGGATCAGGCCATGCTTGGCATGGGCAAGAGCAGAGCCCAGCAGTGAACCTCCTCTGCTGGGAGCTAGTGCTCTCCTTGGACATCCATTTTGGGGAGCCCTTTGGCAAAAAGTAGGGTGTACTTTGTTAAAAGTTCAGCTGTCATTCAGGCATTAATCGTGGGTCTAAAAGCGTTTATTAATGTCCTGTTGTTAGCTAACAGTGAAGCACTGCTGCCCCCCTGCCCCTTTTGCAATATGCAAACAGTGGTGATTAAGCACCAGATTAAACATCTTCATGAATACTTAAAAGGCTGTTTTTGAAAGTTTCCTGTCCTTTTACACTAATAGCCCCATTAAAACCTGTTTACAAGCCAGTCATGAGAGTAACTGTGTGCACTTAAAACACGAGAGAGTTCCCTTAGAGGAGTGCTTTAACCACGTGAGAATGGCAGCTGATCAATAGGGATCTTAAAGTAAGACTGTCTGCCTAAACCCAATGGAAACAACCCTTACAATATAGATATAAAGAGCTGGCAAGTGCCCAACTGGTTAATTAGGGAGGCAAAACGGTAATAATAACAACAATAATATTTGCTTGAAGGTCCAGCTGTCCCAGTCCTGGGTGTCTGGTTGCCACGGGACTTCTCAGAAGCTGCCTTAAAGATATTAACAGCAGCCAGGAAAAGGCCAGGGAAAGTTTTAAATAAACTTAACATGTTGGTTTTTCCTGGATCTTCTTATCTTTTACACACCAGCCTCTGACTGCACACAGCCAGAGCTTACAATGGGGATGCAGATACCATACAAGAGCTATTAATAATTCATGCAGTCTGCATGTTATGTTGAAGTATGGTAGAATAAACACAAGTCTTGCATATATAGGGTGCATATCAATAATAGAAGAGGTGGGCGTATTCAATCAGTGCTGTAAGGCCAAAATTTAAATCTGAAACCTCCCACATAGAGATGGACCACTCTTGGCCATTACTCACCATATGTTATATTGCAATCACTTCACTGCCTTGTTCTGAGTCAAGGGTCCATGAAGCAGAAGGTGTTTGAGTTCAGCATGGCAGGTAGGTTCTTAAACACCGTGAAAATCGTGGGCCTTTGTGTCTGTTCTGGTGCTACCGACAGCACTGGAAAGAAATCTATTGACATCAGTGGGCTTTGGATTAGGCTCCTGCTGTGTTATTAAGTGAATTATTAATTATTAATAATAACATAACAGAAATCACATGTTGCCTTATTCAACCATTCAATTTTGCCTTATGTGGGGGTTTTTGAAAATACAGTCGCCGAGTTTAAATACAAGTGTGGATTGATTGTTCAGCCTCCTTACTCATTGCCAAGGAGAGAGTATGCTTACATATGGGTGTCCAGTTTTAAATGAATATTGATTGACTGAAATTCATGCCGTCTGCTTCAGTTTAACTGTTTGGCAAAACTAGAGATGTCAATAAAACTGGATTGAATTTTGAACGGTATTAAAACTTTCTGGAGCCAAGGTAATCATGATGGAAAAAGGTAATAAACGGCTGGAGACCTCACAAGCATAGGGCTTTTCCTACTGCTGTGAAGCCCTCTGGGGCTAGGGGTGTTTAGACCCAATGTCAAAAGACCAGTAGAGCTACTAATAGTCTTTCTGTTCCTTTGGCTGTAGCAAATATAAATAGGCAAAATAGATGCTCTAACTTGTACCTTTCTAAAACTTGCCCAAAGAAATACATTTGTACTGTTTCTTCATATAATGAGGTTTGGGAAAGTGCCACCCCCTCAAGTGTGTGGCAGCTGACTGCATGTCCAGGAGATCTTCTCTGAGTTTGGCCCTGTGGGACTGGCAGTTGCCTGTCCTGGCTCCCCGAGGGGGACACGTACGTGCCTTATCTGCAGGAGAAGTGGCACTTGGCAGAGTGGGCAGCAGAGAGCTTGTGGAGAATGGGGTGGGGGTCCCACCATCTAGTATTTTGGGTTTAATTCCTGGGACAGGAATTCATGGGGTAAGAGCACAGTGCGTTGTCCAGCCACCTGCACCCTCACTGCACCCTCACTTCATCACACCTTTCTGCTCATTTATGGTCACTATTACTTACTTACCCACTTGTTGGTGCACTTAGTGAGACCAAAGTGCAGTGGAAATAAGGCACTGGTCCCCCCAAATTGTTATCCTATTTCTAAATGGTTCCCTTGAGGATTTGTCCTACAGATGAGTCCATATCCCCCAAACTTAGCCATGTGAAGGCCAGGTTGCTTAAATCGCCAGAAATCCTGTGCTACAAAAATGAATTGATGTCATTTAGGTTTACTCTGAGAAGAACTTAGGCAATTAATATGAATACAGATAAATCCACCTGCTTGGCTTACACAAGACCATGCATAACAGGTGCTAGCAAAGCAAGGAGTGGAATTGGACTGTCTTGCAGGTTTGGTGTGTACCCCAACATGGCCAAGGATTTTAACCATCCACCCCAGTTTTGGGCTAGAACTGTGAAAAGAGACAACACCACAATAACGCAGCAAGGCCAGGCTCAAAGGACGGTGTCCTGCTGTACAAAAAGCTGCAGGACTGCAGATGGCTTGAAGGCACCTCTTCAAAAACCCATCTCACATCTTCTCTGCAGTGGCTTTATCCTGGACTGTGTCTTAATAAAATAACACCAGAAAAGCCAGTCCATACTATCTCCATATTTCTACTGCTGCAGAGCTGTCAAAACTAGTGTCTGTGTTTATTACCTGCCAATTAATTAACAATCATGAATGAAAGCATATGGGAAACACTTTAATTTCTGGGCCAAACTAATCTGCAATGGTACTCCTTTGAAATTAGTTATGTGCTTGTTTGATTTCTAAACATCAGCTCACCAACTTCTGTCAGCATTTCTGTGAAATAAAAGGCCTTATTTAAGGTACCTAATATAGGAACTTACTAGCTCACAAGGATAAGTTAGGGACAAATCCTTGTCATTTGTTTATTTCTTATGTCAGAAGCAGCTGATGATATTTTTAAGCCCCTTCTCTGCATTTCTCTGTTGTGATGAGACTACTCATTTTGTGGAGGTAGAAAATTTTGTTCGCCCTGCATCATTTCACTGTTTGAGGTTGGAAGGTGACCCTGCAGATCGATGTGTTATCACAGATAAAAGGAAGCTAAACTGTGGTGGAGAAGCTGGAATGGGAGGCACGGGGTGAGGAAAGGGACAATGGGAGTTCAACTGATTCTGCCACTGGTAAAAACTCACTACTACCCTCATTACTACCCCTTGAAAATGATATTACACCACCAAAGTCCTGGGTTCTGGAAGTACCTACAAGATAATTTTCAAGATGGCAGCAAAAAAAAAAAAAAAGAAAGACCAAGGTAGAATTAGAAGTGACTAGGCAAGCTGATGGCAGGGCAGAAGCCTTCAGTTTGCCTAGGTGAGTGGTCCTAACCCCAGGTGGGAGGTAGTAGGAGCATCAGACAGATGAAAGAGTTCTGGGGCTAAGAAAGACTTGGACCTGGAGGCACAGGGGCTATTTCAGGGGCAGTAATGAGGGCCTGAGGGGCAGGGGTGGCTCTGAGAAAGTGTTGTAAGTCCTTGGGCTCCAGGGTATGGAATATGAGTTTTTGGAGGAGGGAGATGGGTGCAAAAGGACAGACGTTGGAGATGACAAACATCCCCACTGGACAGTCACACAGGCAATTTTAACCAGGACCATAAATTGGGGGTACTCGAGTTGAGACTCATTGCAGCTCCTACCTCATCACATCCCCTGTTTTGCTTCTTGAAAGACCTCATCTCTACTGGTTAGAGGGTTGGGAGGCAGGGGCTGTCCTGGATCTGTCGCACATGTATGGGGAAATCCTTGAAAATATATCTGAATTGATAGACAGGAGAGGGGAAAAACTTCCTGCTAGCATTTACAGTTACCTACCAAAAGCCAACCCTGTTGGCTTTTCTCTTTTGGTCTGAAGAAAAGCTATTAATGCTGGCAGGTTGAAAAATGTGGGAGTTTTTTGGCTGTACCCAGTATTAACACAGATAAGTAGATGGTGTCAGCCCTGGGCAGCAGAGAATGGAGCTTTGTTGTTCTTTCTCCCACCATAATTTCAATCAGCATAAGAGATAGGAAAGGAGCACCATGTCTGAAGTATCATGAGCAACCATCCTTCTAATTCCAGGCTCCTCACGAATGTCCACTATGAAATAAGAGGTAAACATGGGGATCTCACAGTGAAAGAGTTTAAACGCACACAGTAGTTCCTGAGGGACCAGAAACAAGATCTGCCTGAGAGTGATATTGGGTGGATGTGGTAGGGTGGTATGTACCTCCAGAGGCTGGAGAGAGCTGATACTAATAGTAAATGAAACAACAAGAGGACAGTGAACAGCAAGAGTAATAGCAGTGATACCGAAAGGCTGTATGGTAATAACTGGACATGATAATATCATGAGTTTTAAGAAACTTTCATTCATATGAATTTACTAGTTCCAAGTGCTTTGAAGGAACCATTTTTTGTAATATTGAGTGCAAAGCAGTGGCTGGACAAGCTAAATGAACTCTGTGTGTCATCCAAAGGTCAGGACAGATACATGCTTGGGTTACAGTTAATAGTACAGTATTAAAATTATATAAGTCAAATTATTCCATATATAACACAATCAAAACACATTTCATCACTGACAGGTTATTTCTGAACTGCCTGAAGTAGAGACAGGCTAGCATGAGAAAAAATTCTTTTTTAATGGAAAATTCAAGATGAGTTGGGTACATTTTATAATAGGTGTAAGTGTCATAAAAAATGCTGCTGCCTGCTTTGAAAATCTCCTGTGTCCATTATAAAGATTGACTCCAGTGTGTAGATGCTAGCTCCCTAAATTTAATGAACAAATTATTAGGAGTGTTTTCCTTTAAATACTTCCAAATTTATGGAAGGAACAGATCAGAAGGTGGATTGATCTTATGGCCACAACCCTGAAATTGGATTGTTCCAAGAGGTAAGTGCATAGGATCCTCTCCCTTGGCTGAGTTAACAGTAGAGACTGGAGATAGTTATTATTGACTTGTTTTCGGTGTCAGAGGGGCTTTTGGCTTGGGTTTTGACTAACGAGTAGCTGATTTTAGGAAACTGTCTGTGCTCAGCACACTATAGGTGCGTATGTGACTGTTGGGCATCAACAGTGTGGACATCTGAAATGAGGTGAGACATCCCACTCTACAGACAGAACACTGCAAAGTCAGTGCAGTGAAGGCCCTTGCTCCATGATCCATAAACAGTTGGTTGCCTGTTGGAGACGTGGCCTCCAAACCATCGTGGGACCTACTACTGAACTGCCCTTGATACAGGGTGTGGTGATAATCTCTCTACTGAAGAAAATGGATGGATGGATGGATGGATGGATGGATGGATGGATGGATGGATGGATGGATGGATGGATGGATGGATGGATGGATGGATGGATGGATGGATGGAAGGAATGAGTGACACCCACTGCATTTCATGATTCTTTCTTTAATTTAGATCTTCTCACTATGATATACATTCTTTTAAATCAATCTATAATATTCCCCAGGATGACTTTTAGAAATAAAAAGTCCTGTTCATTTCAATGAGTGTTGGACCAGGCTCTTTATTAAGCCAGTAGCTCCCAGTTGGCTCCTGCAGACCACTGAGACCACAGCACCATGAGAGCCAGTCCAAAGCTGTCCATGGGCTAATAATTAGCACCTCTTTCGCAGCATCCCTATGGTGCATGATTAAAATCTGGATGACAAGGAGGAAAGACTGGCAGGGGTACACTGTCCCAATGAGCCTGAAAATGTCTGAATCAAATCATGGAGTTACCATATGGTTTCTAAGTTCTTGGGAATCTTTCATTCCATGTAGCTTTTCAATAATGCTTTTAGCTATGATTGATCTTATTTTTTATTTATTTATTTTCAATTGCACTGCAAAGAAGTGAGAGTGAAAGCTAAGATTGAGAGAGTTTTTAACTCAACTACATTTCATAAATTCTCTCTCAGAAGCTGGTAGATGAATGATACACCCTAAACACATTCACACACACATCCTTTTGAGGAGCATAAATTGAGACTTGAAGAAGAGGTCATATTTTTCCAATTTAGGTATCTCAACTGAGAAATCCCAATCCAAAATAGATTGATTTTCACAAATGTCCAGTCTGGACAGATGGGCAACAAACCAGATTACTCACAAGGCACTCTTATTTAAGAGCTTATTTTCAAAATGTTGGTCTATAAATGGCTCTCTGCAAGGTCACACGGTAATTCATTGAACTAAAGAGTAAAATTCCAGGTTTCTGCGTGTCCTCTAGCATGATCATACCATTATACCTTACTCCATAAATATGGTTATCTGAGGAGTTATTTCAGTGATTCTGTTATTCCATATCAAAACAGAGCATTCTAGGCTTGAAAAATCAGCAGATGCCTTTACCATAACTTGATCCAGTGCCCGAAAGTGTTTCCATTTCCTTGATCTATTAAGTCCTGACATGAGAGCCTGGAACTTTTAGTACAGATACCTGCTTGGAGCAGACTGGTCTAACCCAGGGAATCTGACCTCAGAAGTACCAAAAGCCACTCATTATATTGATGAAGAAAAACAATGCAGAGATCTTTAACCTGTGAGTCCTACAGCCACTGATTTCAGAAGGAAAAATAATTCCCTCAATCTTTAAAAGAGCAGGTAACTACGTGGTGTAGTTACCTTACATGATGAAATAGCAATTAAACTGCTTGAAGTGGCTTTTTAGCAGGAGAGAATTGAAACCTTCCCATGTCTGCTCCAGTCCCTCTCCTTAACTCACCAGACACCATTAAAAGGGGAGGGCTAATATTGCAATACTGCAACATCACTTGAAAAATCACACCTACAACCTTCATAAAACCTATGAAACTTCCTCAGCCAGAAGAAGGAGCTTTGTTCTTTGAAAGACAGACTGGCCTTTGTAAATTTGTCCTACATTGCTGGGCCCTCAGTGGCTGAGAATTTTGGATTTGTCATCCTATTTCAGCTTTGAGGGTGCAGTGCTGACCTGCCTCCCAATCAACTGATCACGCTATTTCTTTAGCTCCCAGTTTCACTTTAACTTCAATGGGAGTCTCAGGTGCACAGAGGAGAGCCCTTAATGGATTAAACAAATAGAACAAAGACATATAGAGTATACATCTGTAGAGTGCACATCTGTAAGTCTGCATACACATGTACATGCATTTATACCCACAGAGGTACAGGGTGAGAGGAAACAGTAAAACATCCAGAAAAATTTTTGCAAAATATTTCCTTCATAAAGTTGAGCTTCATGCAGCAGCACAATGTATATATATCCTTTGTTTCTGCATCATTTCTGTGCCGTGGTCAAAGAGTATTAGAGGATACATTTCTGATCTAAATTACATCTGGGTAAATCCAGAGGAATTCCCTTGAGCCACATTTACCTCTAAGATTTTGCCTACGTGGGACACTTAGGAAAATAGCCCAAATTAGCTGAAGGTGAAAATTTAAAAGTGGATTAATTAAACTGCATGAAACCCCTGTGAAGGTTGTTCTTATTCAGAATTCAGGTGGTCTTCATTCAATTTAATTTAATTCACTTTGGAAATTAATTCAGATTAATTGTCCTAACAGTTTTTATGTACCTATTCTAGATTAACACTGGGATAATAAAATGAATTGTAACCCACTGGCTTCAAGATGATATTTAGATTTATACCAGGAGGCTCTGGAGAAAGATTGTCCCCTGTGTGTCCAGAAGCCAGTGCTTTGCTAGTCAAGACAAAGGAGTGGGAGATGTTTCTGGAAAAAAAAAATAGGAAATATTCTTATAGGGTTTTGGGCAATTTGTTGAAAGATCTGATAATAAAACGGAGGTGACAGGGACAACACAGCAACAGGTTAAATACCACAGCTTTTGCGCCCTGAGTAGGGAGCCCACAGACTTACCTTCCCCAAGGGCCTGATCCTGCAATTATGACATTGTTTTTTGGGGGGAAAAACAAGCAAACAAAACAAACAAACAACTTTGATATCAAGAGGAACAATATCCAAGTCTCCTAATTCTAGACAATTTGATGTTGCAAGCCTGAAGCCAAATGAAAATCAAGGCTAAAGTAGAGAGGGCCTGCTATATGAAAAAAGAAAAACTGCTTTAAAGAGATAACTGCTCAAAATCTACTCCCCAAAGAAGGAGACTCTTAATAAGAGTTGCTTCTTGAGATGTCTGCCTAAAGGCTTCTTCAGAAGGGATTTAGTCACTTATAACTCATATTTGGAATTTGAAGCCCCCCTTTTTGCTGCATGGTAGCTTAGAGGTCCTGTCCCTGACTCCTTCCAGTGAACAGGGGCTAAGCCTGGGGATGGGGGGAACAGCAGAGGCAATGTGTGCTCCCCAGCAAACCTGCAAGGACTCCAGCCAAACAGGGAGGCAAAAAAAAAAAAAAAATCAGGGCTTCTAAATCTGTCTGGGATCAGTCAAATGCTGCTGTAGTCAAAGAAAAAGAAAAAAAAAAAAAAAGGCAACAACAACCAAAAAAAAACACAAACCCCAAAACAACACAAACCCACCCGAACTTATTTCTGAAAGGATTTTGAAGGCTTTTGGCAGTTTTGTATGTGTTTCTCTGAAGCATCTGGCACTAGCAAAGGGGGATCAGACTGAGCGGGCTCCTGTCAGTTAAATCCTTTTTGCATATTCAGATCTGAAATGTTAAATATATAGCTACCAAAAGGAGGGGGGGGGGGGGGGAAGTAAACTTTCAATCGGTCTAGAAAAATAAATGCAACCTCCAGCAGGTTTGAGCTGTGATAAAACGCTCATAATGTAAATAAGAAAATAGCAGCAATGCTAGTGGGATGAGATTTGGGGAACGATGGGGAGGTGTCCAGCCCGGACCCCCTCAGAGCCATCCCCGAGGCATTGCAATGTGGAACAAAAATATTTTAATTCTTAATGAGGCAGTCGCTGCAGCGGGAAACCTTAAATCGCTGCTCCGCCACTGTCACGGCGGGGCTCGGGGGCAGGTCGGCTGTCCCCACCCGGGACACTGCGGGTCGTCGCTCCTCAGGAGCTCAGGGACAAAGCGAAGGGAAATTTGGATGTGTGTGTGCCCCCCCCCGCAAACCGTTTAGCTGCGGTGACCCCCGGAGCAGCAGCTAAATCGCAGCGCAAAGCCACGGAGAGGTGCGGACCGGGCTGCGCCCCAGCTCGGAGGAGAGAGCTTTGGCACGGGTGGTTTTGTGGGGGGACATTCCCCCGCCCCCCTCGGTACTCCCAGCACTTCGCATCGCTCCGGTCCCCGGGCACCCTTCCAGCTCCGCGGTGCAGGATCCGGCGCTGCAGACCCCTGGTTTCACGCATCAAACCAAATTTGCTGCTCGGGCAAATTTGACCTCTTTCTTGGCCCAGATACGTTTCAAAAACCTTTCTCCATTAATTGTTTTTGGTAAAAAAAAAAAAAAAAAAAAAAAAAAAAAAAAAAAAAGGAAAAAGAAAGGATTAAAAAAAAGACAGAGCTTGGGGTCTCCGCGGTCCCCAGAGAATCCTTCCCCCTACCCGTAAATTTATCCGGCTTCTGCCTGGGGAAGAGGGTCGGGAGGTCCCGGTCACCCCCCGGTCTCCCATCCTCTTCATCCCAGCTTCTTCGGATCCCATTCCCCGACGGGAGGGGGTGGGAAGGGGGTGTCCCACAGCGGCGGGAACAACAGGTGATCCCCATTTGGGGGCCGGGAGTCCCCTTTGTGAGGCGGGGGGGACACGCTCCCGTCCCCCAATACCTTGGGGTATGCGCGCAGTGTAACTGCACAGGCTGCGGTACTCGTCTCCTTACAGCCAGCTAAAGGCTGTTCTCTTAATGAATTACTAATGAGTTAAAATTGGACAGCCGGCTTAATTAAAGCGTAGAGGCAATGTGTTTACCACATTGTAATTGAACTCATTAGGGCTCCGGCTTTGTGTTTTTAAGCAGCCGCCTTGTTCCGCACGTCGAGTGATCCGCGGGAAGCGCTTTGCTGGGGGACGGGGACTCTGCGGGGATCTTGGAGGGGGGGTGGGGTGGGTGGCTGTGCCCCCCATCCCTTTCTCTCCCTCAGGGACTTGTGCTGGGTGCGGGGGACCCCTCCTGCCGTCCCGTAAAGCGCTTACTGTTGTAGGGGGGAGGGGGTGAGTGTGTGCGCGCTTTCCCCTGTTTTTGCGGGGAAAGCGGGGAGAAGAAAATTGGGGGGGGGGGGGCGGGGGAAGGAAGGGGGTGTAGGGTGGAAAGAGAAGAGAAATTTGGGGTGGGGGGAGTTTGGGGAAGCAAGAGCCCGTCCCTCTTGCCCCCCTCAGGCGGGGGGTGGTGGGGGTGGGGTATTCCCCCCCCCCCCCCCCCATTCTCCCCAGCCGTCGGGGCGGACCCGCTCTGGGGTAGCGGCGGGGCGGGGGCGGCCGCGGATGCCCCCCGGGGAGGGGAGGGGGGGCCGGGGAAGGGGGCGGCATCCCCGCACCGCTTGCAGGGCGCTGCCTGGCTGCTAGAAGGCGTCCGAGACCCGACCCACCCGCGGCACAACCACCGCGGCAGAGGCGGGAGCCAAACTTACGCGCAGCGGAGCTACCGCGGAGCGCGGCCCGGCGCTGGCCGCCCCCGCCCCGTAGCCCGGGGGGGCCCCCATGGAGCTCGGGTGGTCAGGTAAGCCGGGAGGATTGGGGGGGGGGGGGGGAGACGGCAAGGTGGGGCGGGATGGAGCGGTGGGGAGAAGGGAGAACCTCCCGATTCGGGTGTATTCCTCGCCCTCTCGGAATAAATAGCGGTGTCATTTGCTGTCGCGATAGGTCGCAGGGTCGTGCTGCCCCTCGGGGCGGGGAAGGTGGCTGCCCGGGTCTGACTGGGGGGAGCTCCGGTGGGTGAGATGAGCCCCCCGCAAGTTTGGGCTGCAGCGGAGGGAAGGGGCGATGGTGAGGAGCTGCGCTTCTCCTCGCTCCCGTTTTTCTTCCAGATCTGCATCTGTATTTCCTTTCTTTAATTTTCCTTCGAAATCATGAACTTTGGGCCGGTTTTGGAGATCGGACGGGAGGAGCAGGGCTGACTGGTCCCCAAGGCCAAAGCGGGGACCTCCCGGCCCCCCAGGGAGGGAGGAGCGCGGAGCTTTCCGCTCAGCACCGCTTCCGTGCAGCGCTCCGCGTCCTGCCGGCAAGGGCGAGGGGGGGGAACTGCTCGGCCTCTCACACCCGGAGCGACCCTCCTCGCCCGGGAAAGGGCTGATTTTGCGGGACAGGCGGGGTAAAAGGCGACCACCAGCCTGCTGAGAGGCGTCTCCTCCGCTTTGTCAGCGGCTCCGAGGTTTAAAAGCCGGGGGAAACGATAGAATGATATATTTTAAAAATTATTATTGTTTTTTTTTACCGGCTGCACCCTTAGGGCTGTGGGGGTCTGAGGGCTGGAACCGAAGCGGGGAGCCCTCGAGAAAGCCTTCTCGCCCCGCCGAGCCCTTCCTCGACGGGCTGCCTGCTTGTTGCACAGCTCCTGCCCACTGGCTGCCCCGAGGCAGGAGCTCACAGCGGTCCATATAACCCTTCGGAAACGCCTATATAGAGCTGGCTTCACGGGAGGATGCCTATAGTAGAATACCCTCCCCGTCAAGTCACTTTTTTTTTTTTTTTTTTTTTTTAACATAATCCTGAAATCACGGGGAGGGAAGAGGGGACGAGAGGGATGTGGTGGTGGAAGAGGAAAAAAGTTGCATTTGGGTGCAGAGAAGGAGAAGGTGACAAGCCAGACCCCGAAGTGGGTTATGTGAACTGTCAAGGAGTGCAGGAGCAAAAGCCAAACAATCCCAATCCCCATAGGTTGTTTATTCCTCATAAAATACAACTCTACATAGCAGGAAGTTACTGCAAATATTTATCAATAATGAATGAATCTCCTGTAATAAAATACTCACATAATTAGCTACAGTCAAGTACGTGCATTATGCCAAGGCTTTTGCAACTCTTTGTTGAAAATCCGACTTAGATAAATCCTCTCAAACAGCCTTTTAGGAAGGAGAAAAAAAAAAAAAAAAAAAAAAAAAAAGAGAGAGAGAGAAAAACAAGAGCAAACTACCGCAAAGTATTTCTCTTTCTTTTATGCCGTTTTTGAAACCCAAACCGTAACTACTCCTGAAATATAACGGAAAACTCTTTGGTGAATTCAGAAGAGTCATTAACATTCAGCTTTAAGTGAATGTTAACAGTAAATAAAGAAATCTCTTGATTGTAATAGTTGCAACAAAGCAATAATAAACCAGTGGGTGGTCATCAGTAATGATAAATGTATCATTATTACTGTGTGTTGGGGAACAGGGTTTGGAAAGTACTTCAGACTTTTTAGTGGCAAGCTTGGTGGCAATTCGTTTCTTAGCCTGGGGGAAAAAAAAAAAAAAAAAAAAAGCGCCATATAATTTTATACACAATTTAGGTGAAAATAAATTTAAATCTGTATATTACATTTTTAATTTCAAGATAGTAATTAAAGCTGGTTCATTATATCTCCTCTGAAAGTCTCAGTGCTCATCTTAATTGCCTGTTTGTACAATCTGCTTTCTAAGACACCCAAGGTTACTGGGTTCGGAAAGATGCAAAATTGAATTATTTACTGACGTGATGACTCTTTGCCCGATAACGTCACGTTTCCCTCGGAAGTTTGGGCTCGCTGGTCCCCATCACAGCCCAGCCGGGGCCTCGCTTCTCTGCCGTGGAACTTCGTTGCTCTTTTAAATACTTTGAAGCAGGCACGTTTCTGATGGACGATGTTCTGGGCGCTTTAATTTATGGGTTTGAAATAATGAAAATCAATAGCTGAGGTGGTTTTCGTTTGGGATTTTTTTTTTAATTTATTTTATTTCCCTCCCCCTGCGCCCCCTCACACCCCGGGGGGGTTAATTCACCCACGTCTAAACTTGAAACTCTTTTACTCTCTGTCTCCCCATCCCGAAGCAGGACAGAAATAAACCCACTTGCGTTTTGAATTGATGAGGAGCGGGATATGGAGAGCACACATCTCCTCTCGGGTTACCAGTCCCTTCCCGTACGACCAAATAAAATTGCAAATAGCGCTTTTTTTTTTCCCACCACCCCACCCCCCCACCCCCCCCGGTGCTGTTTCTAGTCGGGAGGGCGATGCTGGGGCGAGGGGGGAGTTTTCTGTGGAGGGGTTCACATCTCCTGACTAAAGTCTGCACGTACCTTCGGCGAGGACCACCTCGGGTTTGGATCGCTCGGAGCATATTAAATTGGGAAGTTAAGAGAGCTCCCTCAGACAAAAGATGCCGTTCCCTGTTCCTTGCCTTCAGCCGCCGTGTTGGCTTCCAGCTACCGGAGGGATGTCAAACTACCCAGAAATACCCCATCCCCAGACTCTCCCGGTGCCTTTAGAAAGCCAGGAGAAAATCGCGTTGAGTCTTTTCCCCTCCAGTTATTATGATTATAGATGCATCTTTGCGAGGCGTCCTCTTGCCACTGAAAAACTCCACGTAGAGATCTCTGCCCTTTTGTTGTGTCTAGCTGGGTTATTCAAGAGCAGAGACAAAAGCCCGAAGTGATGTGATCTAAATGAGCTCCGGGGTTTTCCAGATGGGACCACCTCTATTCCAAATGCCCTCTCTGCTTTCTTGCTTAATATAATGAAACGCGATTTAAAAAAAAAAAAAAAAATGCCGAGAAAAGAGCTTCGCTCCAGACCAAACAGCGCAAGCGAAATCTGCCCAAAAGTATTTTTAAGACCTCCTTTGATGCCTAAATTTTGTTAGGAGAAGCGTTTTGATAACGATACCTTGCGTGTCTGCTACTTACACGGCTGCAAGTTTCAATGGGATGTGGAGGGGTGGGAGGAGGGAATGGACCCGCGCTAGGGGTGGTTTTCTTTGTGGTTTTAAAAACGCACCAAGGTTATCTTGCTCCTCGTGGCCTCTCTGCTACAATATTTAAGCTCTGCGGAAGTAAATAAAGGCCATGGGGGTGGGTTGAGGGGGGTCTAAACTTGGCCGGTTTTCTCAGCTGCTCTTTTTTTGCACGAAGCGACCCACAGCGAGAGGATCAGCCGCTGTCGCCCCCGCTCAGCCGCTCCGAGGCAGAATCGCGATAGAGAAGGGAAGAGGGAAAAGGAGTCAGGTCTCGTATTTATCCCTTCCAGGCATCTGGGAGAAGTTTGCCCATCTTCCCCTCTCTTCTCTTAGGAGGTGACTCCAACCCAGCCGTTGCAAACGGCAACGGCAAATAACGAAATGAGCGGGAATAATTGCGGGGGGGGGGGGGGGGGGGCGCGGCAGGACGGGAACCGGGGTCTGCAGCTATTCGGGGTGGGAGGAGGAGTGTAGACACCCCATCTCAAATCGGGATTCCCTGGCGCCCCTTGCCCGGGGTCCGGGCTGGGCTCTGGGGGGCCCGCGGGGATGGCGATGGGATGGCGATGGGGTCGCCTGCGGCCCCTGGATGGACCGATCTTCCTCCACCAAACCGAGCTCATCCCCCCTCCACGCCTGTGCTGGGGTCGTGCTACCCCACGGGGTTTCCCAGAAGGCTTAAGTAGTGGGGGGGAGGGGGCGGGGGGGGACGGTATTAAGAAACGGTATATTCTTGCCCCGCTTCTCTAAGGTGCGGGTTAGTCTCCGTCCCCACTTCGGAGGGCTCCACCGAGCCAAGACCCCTCGGTGCGGCTGCGGGCAGTGACACGCAAGGTCTCGCACCCTCCAGTACCCCCCCAGTCCCCACGGGTTTCAGCTTTCCCTGTGGAGGAAATCGAGGAAGCCTCTCCATTTTTCCAGAGGAATTCAAGGGGGTCAGTAGCACCCAGCAGGTGAACAAAAAAGTTGACTTGTGCTTTTTGTTTAATCGTCACGAAATAGAATGCGGGTGCCGGCTAACGGCTTCCCCGGACCGAGCCTGCGTTTTCAGCCTCTCCCGGGCTGCAAGGACCGAGCTCGGGGGCCAGCTTCGTTGAAGGCGCTTTGCAAAATCCGCTCATCCCTTTCACCTCCTGCAACCGCTTTTCCTCTTCATCCAACGCCGGGCTCAGAGCCCGGGGCGAGGTTGTCCATCCCCGGTTCTCCCGGGAACCGTCGGGGAAAAGCCACCGGGTGTCCGGGAGGCAGGGGAGCGGGATGCCCGATGCAGGCACGGACCATCCGCAAAAACCGGCGGATTGTCCCCCAAAAACATCCCCCCCCGTCCCTCCTGGTGCCGACCAGGGAGCGGAGACAGGAGGGGAGATTTTCTCCGTGGCGTGGTAATAGATCATACAATGTGTGACACGGGTTTAACCAATAAAACAATTTGAATCAATTAGCTGGCGGAGGAGAGTTTTGAAGTGTAAAATTCATGTCAGTCTGGCTAGGAAGCATTGATTAAAATGTCACCAATGTGAGGCTTATAGCTATTGCTCACACAAACGCAGCAGGCTCTGTGCAGAAGAGGATCGGGGAAAAAGTAGGAGGGAGGGGGGGGAGGGAGTGCCTCCGTGTGACAGTGGCGGCATAGGGGTGAGCAGGGTTTAATAAGAAGTGACAGAGTAATAAGGAGAGGTGTGATTTTTACATTTATTTATTTATTTATTTATTTATTTATGTTTGTCCAAAGTTAGCGAGGACCCGAGCGGTCCGGGGGGTTCCATCATTTCGCTGCCTGGGGAGAAAAAGCGGATTCGGTGAGCTTTAGTGTAGATGTCCTGGGAAAGGTCGATGCAGAGTTTTTGCTGGACCTATGTCTAGGAAAAGAAAAAAAAAAAAAAGAGAAAAAAAAAAAACAACGGAAAATAAAAGCCGCCACCACCACATCCCCCCAAACTCAAAGTTTTCAGAGCTAAATGTGCAGAAAGGCTTGGTATTGGTCATGGAGAGAAAAAGAGAGATGGAAGCCTTTTTGTTAAAAAAAAAAAAAAAAAAAAAAGCCAAAAAAACAATTAAGTCAGAGGGGTATTAAGAAATACCCGACAGTCCAGAAGTCCTCCCCGTTTTAGCTAGAAAGGAGTTTTTATTTTTTCTTTTCCTATGCACCGAGAGCCTCCTCGCTCCCTCCAATCGGTGCGTTTTGTGGGGTAGACCGTGAAAAATCTGCATTTTTACTGCACCTTATTTACTTTATTTTTTTTTTAAAAAAAAAAAAAAAAAAAAAAAGGGAGGCATACGCGGCTATCGTGCTGCAGACTATTTGCTGGGTTATTTTTCCTTAATTGGGGACATACAGAAATTAGGAAAAAGATATATTTGCACCGTGTTGCTCTTTGTGGGAGCAAGAACCTAGGTCCGCGTCTTTCTGGAAGTGGGTTTTGGGGAATCACTGCAGTGCATTTGGGAAGGGAGTGAGGGTCGCAGCAGCTGTTCGTGCCCGTGAGGACACGGTTGTGCCGAGAAATAAACTTTTTTTTTTTTTTTTTCACCTATCTCTCCATAATTTCGGACAGATCTGTTAAAAAATACCGTTTACGAAAAGACGCGAATGTTATATAGAGGATATTCAGTTTCTTGGAAGCGATTAGGCTCAGACCGTGTGTGTGTGTGCGTGTGTGTGAAAAGTGGGGATAAAAAAGGTGGGGAAAAAAGCCAAAAATGCCAAAGCGCATCCCACCTGCACCCATTCCGCCCCCGAGCTCCGGCGTCCCCTCGCCGAGAAACCTTGCGTGGGGCCGGGTGGGAGCGGGAGGGCGGCGGCGGGAGGCCGGGCCCCGACGGGGCGTCCGCATCCCCCTCCCGGTGCGGGGAGGGATGGGGGGAGCCGGACCCCCCTCTTCCACCCCTTTCACCGCCCCCCCCCCCCCGGCCGCTGACGTCACCGTGCCCACGGAAGGGGGGGGGGGACGACGACGACACGGGGGGGGGGGGGGGGGGGGGGGGGGGCCGCCGCTCGCCCAGAGAAACGCGGAGCTTCCGCGCTCGCAGCCGCCGCCGTGCGCGCCGCACCTAAGGCAGGGCTGCGGCTGGCCGCGCTGCTCCGCGGAGGCGGGGATGCGGATCCCTCCCGGTGGGCGCTGGAGGAGGGCCCGGCGGCGGCACCGCTAAAGCGCGGCCGCGGAGGTAAAGGGCGCCGGGCAGGGAGGATGCGCGAGTGGCCGCGGAGAGCATCCAAACTTTTTTTTTTTTTTTTTTTTTTTTTTCCTTCCGCGGCTGCCCCGTCCTGGGGGGGGGGGGAGGGAGGGGTGTGTGCGGATGAGGGAACCCGCCGGTTGCCCGCGGAACGCCTTCCCCTCGGCGGCGGTGCGTTTCCAGGACGCGGGAGGCGCGGACACGCGTTCCCGCTGCGCGTTTCGGGATGAGCCGCCCGTGGGTCGGGGCATCTTCTTAACCGGGGGCGGTTGGCTCATCTAATGGTGGGACGTGCACGTCGATGAGCCGGGATGAGCGGAGGCGGGAGGACCGCGGCCCCAGTCCGCATCCCCAGAGAGGCCAGGCTGGGGTTCGGGAGGGTTAGGTGGGGGGTCCCCGAGGATCTCGCTGAGGGCAGAGACTCCTCACGCCGGGAGACTCGAGTGGGGGGTGTGTGTGTGGAGGGGGATATCGCGTCTTCTCCCCGGTGGGTTCCCGGCTGACAGCGCTGTGTCTCTGTCCCCCTTCCCCGCCCGCAGCTGGAGCAGAGCAGCCCCCCCGGCGCTGAGGCGATGGCGACCAGCCCGCTGCCCGGTCCCACCGACATCTTGCTGCCGTCGCCATCCAGCGCGTACCCTCCAGACCCCATGAACCAACCGAGGGCCGGCCACGCCGCGATGAAGCCCAACCAGGTGGGGCAGGTGATCCTCTACGGCATCCCCATCGTCTCCCTGGTCATCGACGGGCAGGAGCGGCTGTGCCTGGCGCAGATCTCCAACACCCTCCTTAAAAACTTCAGCTACAACGAGATCCACAACCGGCGGGTGGCCCTGGGCATCACCTGCGTGCAGTGCACGCCGGTGCAGCTGGAGATCCTCCGGCGGGCCGGGGCCATGCCCATCTCCTCCCGCCGCTGCGGTATGATCACCAAGCGGGAAGCGGAGCGGCTCTGCAAGTCCTTCTTGGGGGAGAACCGGCCCCCCAAGCTGCCGGATAACTTCGCCTTCGACGTGTCCCACGAGTGCGCCTGGGGCTGCCGCGGCAGCTTCATCCCGGCCCGCTACAACAGCTCCCGCGCCAAGTGCATCAAGTGCAGCTACTGCAGCATGTACTTCTCCCCCAACAAGTTCATCTTCCACTCCCACCGCACCCCCGACGCCAAGTACACCCAGCCCGACGCCGCCAACTTCAACTCCTGGCGCCGCCACCTCAAGCTCACCGACAAGAGCCCCCAGGACGAGCTGGTCTTCGCCTGGGAGGACGTCAAGGCCATGTTCAACGGCGGCAGCCGCAAGCGGGCCCTGCCGCCCGCCCCGCCGGCCCCCGCCGCCGCCGCCCCCGCCGCCTGCCACCCGCTGGGCTCGGTGAAGGCGGCGGCCGCCGTGGTGGGCGGCGGGTTGCTGAGCCCGCACCTCCTGGCCGCCCCGCCCGAGCTGCACCAGAAGCGGCCGCGTTTCGAGGAGGACGAGGAGCTGCAGGAGGCGGTGGCGGCGGCGGCGGCGGCGGCGGCGGCGCACGGCGGCAAGAGCCCGCGGAGCTACCCGGTCATCCCGGTGCCCAGCAAGGGCTCCTTCGGCGGCGTGCTCCAGAAGTTCCCCGGCTGCGGGGGGCTCTTCCCGCACCCCTACGGCTTCCCCGCCGCCGCCTTCGGCCTCTGCCACAAGAAGGAGGAGAGCGGCGGCGGCGGCGGCGGGGCGGATGCCCTCGGCGGGGCGGCGGCGCACAAGGCCGGCGGGGGGGCGGCGGGCGGCGGCCTCTCGGGGCTCTTCTGGCCGGGCAGGAAGGACGCCGCCTTCTACCCGCCTTTCTGCATGTTCTGGCCGCCCCGCACACCGGGCGGGCTGCCGGTACCCACCTACCTGCAGCCGCCGCCGCAGCCCCCCGGCGCTTTGGGCTGCTCGCTGGGCGACGGGGCGGGCCTGCTGCGCCAGGCTTTCCTGGACCTCTCGGAGCCCGGCGGCGAGGCGGGGACGGCGGGGATGGGCACGCCGCCCGCCGCCGCCGCCGCCGCCGCCGCTCCCCCCCCGCCCGCCGCCGCCGCCGCCGCCCGGGACCCGCTCTTCGAGTCGCCCCCTGGCGGCGGCGGCGGCGCGGACCCCGGCTCACCCGCCGGCTCGGAGGGGGGCGGCGGCGGGAGCGGCGGCGGCGGCGGCGGGAGCGGGCGGGTCCCCCCGCACCACCCGCACTTGCTGGAGGCGGCGGCGGCGGCCGGGCGGAAAGCGGGAGGCGGGTACCACCACTCCAGCGCTTTCCGGCCGGTGGGCGGCAAGGAGGACTCGGAGAGCCTGGCCAAGCTGCACGGCGGCGGCCCGCCCCGCTCCGCCTCGCCGCTCCAGCTGCTGCTGCCGCCGCCGCCGCCGCCGCCGCCGCCGCCGCCCGAGGAGGCGGGTTGCGAGCGGCACCCGCTCCCCCCGCCGCCGCCGCCGCCGCCGCCGCCGCCGCACCGCCTCCTCTCGCCGGGCGGCACCAGCTGCAGCTTCGCCAGCGAAGACAGCACCGAGGAAGAGGAGGAGGACGAGGAGGAGGACGAGCCCGAGGTGGACGTCGAGGGGCACAAGCCCCTCGAGGAGGAGGAGGAGGAGGAGGAGGAGGAGGAGGGGGAGGAAGACGAGGAGGAAGAAGGCGAGGAAGACCCGTTGGCGACCACCGGCCGCTTCCCGCCCGCCCGGGGCCTGCCGGAGAAGGGCGGGCGGGAGCGCCCCGCTGCCGGCCCGTTCTCCCGGCCGCCCGCTGAGGAGAAGCCCGGGGAGGGCCAAGCCCCGCCGCCGCTCCCCCGAGCGGGCAACGGCGGCGGCAGCCCGGCGCACCACCCCTCGCTGGAGGAGCAGCCCTCCTACAAAGATGTAAATGTCCCCCTCCAGGCCCCCTCTCCCTTCCCGCTGAGGGCGGCTACCGGCGCATTCCCACCCTGGGGCGGGAGGGTCCCCTGGGCAGAGGGGACCGCCGGGTGTCCCCAGTCGGGCGCCGGGTCCCCAGTCGCCTTGGCGAGCCAAGGCCCGGTTGGGGTCTCCTGGGGTGTCAGGGCCGCCCGGCTCCCCTCACCCCCCAAAATCAGGTTGCTGCAAACCCCACGGCCCCCCGGGGAGGGGTGAGTGCGTGCTCCCCCCCACCTCCCAGCGCACCCGTCACCCCACGGGGAGCCGCTTCCGCAGCGGTGCAGCTTCACGAGGTGCCCGGCCTGCAGACAGCACCCGAAAAGAAACATGGCAGATTGATCCAGGAGGTGCGCGGCCGTTGGCGGCGTTTGTGGGTATCGCTTGACGGTCTGACACCCCCCCACACCCCCACCTCCTCCTCATCCCAGATTAACACACTGTGTGAAAATAATCCAGGCCCTGTTCTTGGGATGGGTGCTGTCAGCCACCCCGGCGGGTTTCCGACAAGGACGAGTGCTCCCGCCGTAGAGGTGTGGAAGATGCCACAGTGGGCTTCCCCACCATGTTGTTTGCCCAGGCCCTTGGTGTGCTCGCTGTTGATAAACCGCCCCAGATGGCCTATCTGCTCCTGGTCTTTCTCGATAACTGATTCTGTGCGTTTCGCACCTTTCTGTTTTTCTAGAATCAGAAGATCAAAGAGACTAATCAGGTCATCATGCCTACGAAAGAGGATGCCTTCTCAGGTGAGTACAGACGTGCCTCTGCTGGCTCGCCGCGAGGTGCAGGAATTCACAGTTCTGCGAGCTGTGTGGGTTCTCTATCGCTCAGTTTAAACAAAAATAAATCACTTCCATGATTTCAATTAAAAAAATCCATTAAACATTCTAATAGGCTCTCTATGGTGGTAATTTAGCATTATATTCATTCGCATCCAGAATGCTCTGTGCGTGCTGAATATACAAATATATATTTACTTTTTTTCTGGATTCTGATATTCATTTTGGTTTGAGGTTTCTTGCTGTTAAAAGCATTTTAAGTGCTGTGTTTTGTTTGGATTTCAGAGAAGAACAAGGAGCATAATTTTTTCATCACAGATTCAGAGCCTTCAGGAGACTTCTGGAGAGATATAGCAGGTAGGCGCAGAAGAAGGTAGAGGATAAAGAGACAGAGACTTAAATTCATAATCAAATGTCTGAATATTTAGTAAAAGGGTAAAGATAAAAACAATTCCAAGCAAATATAACCGAGAAAAATGCAAATAGGTGGAAAGCAGTGACATTAATAGGAATAAGATTATTAATTGCTGGGCATATTTCAGCAGAAATTTCAGAAATGTATCAGGTTACACAATGAAACAGGCTGGAAAAGCATAAAATGACAATAATTGAAATGTTCTCTTTGAAACCTTCCATTAAAAAGGATCACAGCTTATTGCTTTTAATATCTGTCAGAAAGACATTAAAGGTGTTTTATGACATCTATGCCAACATTTATATTATCTCCGTGATAATGATCTCTACACAAAATGTATAATACATTTACAAAAATTACATTATACAAATTAAATGAAACCACCTTTTACTGATTGCTAAATGTCTCCAAGGGGTTTGGGAAAGACGTGATTAGAAGTTTTGATACTAAGTTGTCTATTGCAGTGTCTTAAGGAGAGGTTTTTGTTTCTTGGGAAAAAGGAATCTAATTTTCCATTTATGTAATGCAAACTGCCTTGGCTTTGACTATTCACGGTTAATTGACTGTCAAACGAGGTTGTTATCCTCAGGCAATGTCTGCAAATTTGCCTGTCAAATGAGACAGAGAGAGCAAGCGGGGAGAGAGAGAGTTGTACAAGGAGTGGAAATGAAGAAATGGGATCTTATAGAAATCTTATATAATAGCAGAGAACAATTGAAAGATCGGAAACATTTGCAAATGTCTCCCATTTCAAAGGGTACTCTTTAGAAATACTTAATAATAAGACTTGCTTTAGCAATGGAATATGAGGAAGAAACGTATCAGTGTTTTAGATTTTTGTAAATTTTGTGGTTGAGGGATCAAGGCTGTGGACCAATGGATAGCACCTAATTATCTTCTATACTTTCAAATAATTACCACTGAGAGCACAGCAGTGATACAGGGCAAGAAGTAAATCTTAAGAACCTGAGAATTTTTAGGAATACAGCACACTGTGCATAGTGAGCGTCCTATACTGTGGCCAATATATTTTAGAAAAAATACATACTTCTTCAGAAAGTGATCCATGCTCGTTTTAAACAGCAAATTATGGTGATGTTTTGCTTTTTTACTTAGATGTTGTAGCTCGTCTCTCTCTCTCTCTCTCAGACTGCAAATGTTTAGTGTTCATTGACACTGTGAGTCCATGGTAGCTATATGTTTATCTTCATGGTAAATTTAAGTGTAAATTTTAGTTTTCAAAGATGTGTACTACCCTGCATGTTTTGACTCTGTGGAGAGTCTTAAATATATTAAGTAAACTGAGAGCAGCACCTGGGTGTTTGAAGGTCTCAGGACTGGAACTGAGATGAACTGACTGTAAAGAAACGCAGAATGTTTAAGGGCTCAGTGCTGAAGTTGATTTCTGTGCGCTCTCTAAGCAAGAGCAGTCCCGTTATCTTCAGAGGGATTCACATTGGTACGTCTGTGTAATTGCCCAAAATTAGTGGGTTACATTGGCAGTGCTCTTCTGCTTTGTTGTCAAATCATTTTGCAGAATATTCTGGCTCTCCAGTTTCTTTATTGTACTTAATACATTTGTGCATTACTTAAAGCTGTACCTCCCTAAGAAGATTAAGAAAGATGAAATGATCCTGCAAATTCCTCTCAATGTGAGGTGAACTTGTGTTTATTAACTAAACCTAGAAAAGAGGGTCTTAAAACGAAAGCAGTATTTTCTGTGCCAGAGACAATTGTTTGCAAGTGTGTAGGTTTGCTTCTTATCTCAATGTGTTGATGAACTTAAAAATTCATAATAAGGAGAGCTCCTTCCAAGGCTGAAATAGATAATGGGCTTGAAGAGCTTGTAGCCATTTGTTCTGCATAGCAGGTAAACTGTCAGTGAAAATCCCCCTTCCTTTTCTGTCAGGCAGTGCTCAGAAAGAGCTGAGTATGATTCAAAATCCCTTGGCAGTTGAAAGATAACTGTGACTAACTTATGTAACCAGTCCATTTTGGGGGGGAATGCTGCAGTTTGCCATCCCGACTCTCCTTCAGCAGCTGGAGTTAAAGGGTAGAAGAGCTGTTCGCGTCTGGCACACCACAGCATTGCATGGCTGACTTGAAAATACTATGTATTTCTTAAAGCGAAGTTGAGTTCTGTAAGCTGTTCCCCAATCAATCTGATTTTTTATCTGTATCAATGAGAAAAGGGAACTCTAAAATTGCGTTAACAGCTAGAAGTCAGCTTTTCAAATCTTGTTATAATTTCCCCATCTTTTTTTTTATTTGTAAAAGATGGTTTAGCAGGCATATCAGGAAAATTTAGGCTAGAAACAGTGAGCCAGATTATTCTTTCTTTTAAATAGCCAGAATAACTCTGCAAATATGGGTTCAATTACTGTAGCTTTAAAAAACCCTCATAGAGGGTTTAAAACAGTTCGGCGTTTATTATATATAGCAGACTGGACGGTTGTGTAGTCTTTACTGGGGTAAGTGGTAAAACATTGGATCCAGAAGTCAAATGGGAGGAAATGTTATTGCGAAAGGTGTTTGCAAAAAGGCAAGGAAGTTAGAGGTTGAAATGGGAGAAGACAAGGCGAAGTTTCAGATGTGGGACCCAGCACTGCATGTTATTAGATAAGGTTTTGTATAAATATATGGATCTGTGCGACACACAAAACTGCAAATGGACTGTAGGACTCGGTCCTTGTTTACTATTCCTGTCTCTTTTCTGTTATTAATAAGCAGTTCAGGATCTCTCTTTGTAAAAGAGGGTGGCACATTGTTGAATTTCTGTATTTTTTGCAAATCTCACAATATTAGGTGTGTTAGGGTTTTTTTAAAGCCTCATCTTCTGCAGTCTGGTGAGAATATTACCTTCCCTTTCAAAAACCCCAAGAATTGGAAATTTTCTAGCTCTCGTGCTTCTAAAATAAAATTATGAAATACTTCCCACGTGTACGCATAAGGTTCATACTAAAAGCCAACTAATTTGTCTCTAAAACATTTAATATTTTAAAGTTGATCACTGTATTTGAGCATTCGGTTTGAAATTACGAAACTCTTTTCTCCTCTCTCTGTTAGTACTTAAACGCAGATCTTTTTTAAGTGGATGTTTGTGCTTTAAACTTTAAATGGAGGTTACAAGTGAGGCTTTATCTGTGCAAAAAAACCAACTAGTTTGTTTTAAAGTTAAATCACTTTCAGGTCAAATTAACATTTGAAGACATGTACAGAAAAGTCCCAATACAGAAAAGCGCTTTAAAGATGCTTCTTGAGTTTCCTAAAATAGCCATGTTTTCCCAAGTCTTGATTATCCTGTTGATTATTCCCCCAAAAAGCGGCATGAATATGCACAATGCATAAATATTTTCAGTAAGGGTAGGATTTCTTCAGGACATACAAAAGAACCGTTTATGTCTTAAAGCGAGTAATTAATTTCAAATACAGATGGAGCCTTTGGAGCTCTGAAAGTCTGCCGGTTCACATCTGCCTGTATTTTTAACATGGATACATGCATTTTTATACTCAGAAGATACCCACATCTGCACTGCTGCAGTCTTTGTGTCTGCAGACAGCGCTCTCTCCAGCTAAAAGTACAGGTGGACATTTAAGTTGTGGTAGACCATCGATGCCGTGGGCTTCGTGACGGTAAAGCTCACCTGGTAGGAGTGAGCTGAAGAGCTGGCTGGCAGACATGGTGCGCTCCGCGATACTGAAGCACTGCCCAGGAATAATAGGGCCGATGCCGAGACACGGGCGAGTGGGTGAGTTCGGTTGATGTGGTCTGGCACTGCAGATGTAGTGAAAATTGTAGAGAGTACGAGTTCAGAGCAAGGCACAGGGCTGGGAGTCAGGAGAGCAGAGTTATGTTCCCGATCTGTCGAAGCTCTGCACTGGAAAAATCAGTTGCCCGTTGATGTAGCTGAGTTGTCTGGGCTAGCGTGGAAGTTTTTAGCTGCTGTTTGAAGAGCGCCCTGAGAGCTTCCTGAGGATTGCAGGAGATTGCTCTAAGTGGCACAGCATGAAGAGGTAGCCTAGCTATGTCTGGTTTGGCTTTGTACAATGAGAGCAACACGCGTTTCTTTTGGGGCGAGTCAATTTGGAAATGTTTCTGTTCGTTTCTTTTATTGGAAATGCAAATCTTAACTGCTCCAATGGGTGTAGAGCTAATGAAATGGTGGCATCACAAGAGCTGAGGTTGTGTCAACGTTCAAGTTAGGACATCTGGTTTTCAGAGTACTGATGAAAGTAATGTGAGGCATGTCTACTCACAGACAAAATTTCTGCTTTCCTCCATGGGTGCATGTTCACATTCTAGGTTAAGAAAGCCATTTGTGTAAAATACAACCCGTGTACCTTTATTCCAAAATAACAGTATCTGTGCATCTCAGCTAATTGGGAAGAGCAGAGGTACCAAAAGCTTTAGCCGAGGCAGTGCAAACTGACTATGAATGCTTCATCGCCTTTTCCCCGTAGCCAATAGGCAGTTCAGGTGCAGTTTGATTTTTGTGAATAAGCTGAAGTAGGCCTCACAAAGAAAACGTAGGTGTCTGTACTGGGGCGCTGCACAACTTTTAGGGCTGCTGTTTTAAATGCTGCTACAAGTTTAAGCATAGGCAAGGCCCAAGAGAGTTATGGTGGAGCTATTAGAAGGGGAAGTGATTTTTTCTTAGACTGATTAAAATTCTTTGCGCTTTTTTTGTTTGTTTTTAAACACCTATTTACCTTTTAATTAACATTTCAGAGAAAGGAAGCTGGTTAAATATTCAATACCTCCTCCCTTTCAATTAAGGTAGAACAGTACACAATGCATGATGAGGCCTCTGGGAAGTATGGAAAAACAGAGAAGAGCAGGCTCCTGATTGTCATTTTCAGGGGGACTGGAAAGGTGAAACCCATCTGATTATTATTACCATTAACAATAATAATGTTGAGGCTTTTTTCGAACATCAGAAAGCAGTTTAAAAATGCAGTTATTCTTTAAAACCATATATGCTGGCGTTTGCCTTATTTCAGGGGACAAGGAGAGGGGGGTTTTTCAAATACAACTTTTCTAGTAGCTTAGTAAAGAGGCTGCAGATGCTGAAGAAGTTATTCTTCATGCTACGTGCCCATATTTTCATTTTGATGCAGTTCTTTCAGTCCCAGCGAGTCGGCAGCCTCAAACCATACGACCCTGAAAGCTCAACTGAGCAAGTGGCAAAGAGCTATATTGCTGCCATGATCTGTGCTAGGATCCAGTCTACTCCCCTTTTTCTTCCTCCCCCTTGAAAAATCTAGTTACCTTCTGTCTGTGAGTCTCTTATCCCTCAAAATTGCACATAAAACATTCAGAAAAGAATGCCTTAATAAAGAAGTTGAATGGAAAAATATACTAGTATTTATAATTCAATAAATACCCTTCCTGAACTTAAAGTCCTTATTTTGGATTTATATACCCTTAATTTATCTAACAAAATACTTGTTTTGTGAGCAATCCTGTTTAAAACAGAATTATTATAACTTAAAAAAAAGAAGACCATTTTACATTATGGAAACACCTCAAACCACTGCCCAAAAGGTGATGTATTTTTAAGCTTGCTATTTCTTTTAGTGTGGCGAGACAACTTACCTGTAGAAAATGCTTTGTTTAGATCAAATATCATACAGAAATTCTTTTTTAAATCATCGTGTTACATAAACAGATTTTTAAAATGGAATTGCTGGCACCAGATATCAGTTGTGTAAATGTATATGCCTGAATGAGTGGTTGTTTTTTTTTTTTAAGGAATTAAGCAATAACAGATGCTAAAATGCAGAGCTATTTGATATGTTTCATATGCTGTGACTTCAAGGTTTACTGGATATAAGAATGCATTGATTTTTAAAAACAGAAATAAATGTTTTGCAGAAAGATTTCTGACTGCATATAAACCAAGACTTTCCAATTCAACTTTAAAATTAGATTATTGTGATGACTTAAAATCAAATGCATGGTGACAGTACGAGTTTTTTAAGTCGCTGCTGTCTTACCTGTTGTGTGGTGACCTATACAGTGCTCTGGCTTTTTATTTTCAAAAAAACCCCAAGGTATCTCCTCCGTGATTCTTTTCTCTAAATACATAAACACATGAGCAGCTCTACATGTATGTCTGTCTTGTGTCTACACATCAGTAGAGTTAATGATGTGCATTTAGTGGCTGGACTAAAACAAGAATTAATCCAGTTAGTTAAATAATTGGTAATTTACCAAATATTTTCTTAATTATTGAGAGTCCATTTCTACTTCAGCCATAAATAACAGAAAATCTTCCATTAATTTCTACTAAAGTGGTATTTTTTTCCAAAGCATTTTTTTGTAGCTTTTTGTTTCAAAACCCTATTCATCAAAATTAGAGGAAAATTTCGCAGTTCCAGAGGATAATGAAAATAACACTTTCTTGTCAGTAGGTTCATATGTAAGTCAAACTGTCATCCAGATGAACTTAACACCTGGTGGATATTTATTTTACTTTATTTGTAAAGGAAAAAGTCTGAAAGAAGTAGCATGCATGTATCTGGAAACAGTAAAATTCTGTTATCTAGAAAATTCTTTACTACTTGTATGACTAAAAGTTACGTGAGCAACCTAAGACAGAAGTCTCTGTATTGGTTGACCTCAGAGGTGTATCCTTTAGATGCAAATACCTCCAATGTCAATTTTACCTCAGCTGGATATAAATTATATCCAGTTACAGCAAGCCTGTGCCATAGAGCTCTAGAAGATGAAGAAGTTAAAGAGCTAATGAAGGCAAAGAGGCTGGTGAGAAAAGGATTTTGCCTGTGGATTTTGGAACAGGGTCCTGCCCAGCTGGATAGCACCGACTTCCCGTTGTGTGGGGAGGAGATGAGATTGTGGAGAAGACTCTACCCCTTTCTCAGCTTGCTCCTAGTCATTCTCCAATAAGAGCATCTTCAGGAGGGGTTAGAGGGAAAGCAGAGATCAGTTTGTCAGACAACGTGCAAGAGGAGCTCTCTTTGGTATGGAGGAAACATCGGGTCTTGTCTGCAGGAGGCCGTGGTGTAGGTAGATACTTTACTAAACTAGAAGCAAATACAAGTCCTGCAAACATTTGTCCTATGTAGAGATATGTAGATAAACCTCAATCTTACTCTTTCTGTGTTTTGATTTTGTTTTGTTTTTTTTTTCCTCCAGATTCTCTGAAACAGTTGCATGGTAAGGACAATACTGATGAAAAATTATCTCACTAAATCAATAACGTCTTTATTTTGATTTTTTAAGGTGAACACACACAAGAAACCAATTCACCTCATTCACTGAAGAAGGATGTAGAAAACATGGGGAAAGGTAAAATAAATAAGGGCCTCTTATGTTATAAAACTGCTCTTTGTTTTAATAGAATATGAGGATAATAGGGGGCACTTTTGTTCTGCACCATATTTTAAGCTTGTCAAGTAACATATGAATAATATATGGACCTTTGGGTGGATATAATTGAGATTAATGCATATATATCAATCAATACATGACACTGTAATATAATACTTTAAAATAATATATTACATTGATTTATATTCATGGCTTTCTGCACTAAATCTATTGTAGGTCTATGCAACACTTTTTTTTTTTTTTTTATAACTGCTAAAATATTTTGTCTTATAGTAATGAATTGCTCTGCAACTGTTCTTTCAAGAATTATTTATACAGATTAGCAAAACCACTTCTCTTTTCTCTTTGTTAGAAGAACTCCAGAAGGTTTTGTTTGAACAGATCGACTTACGGAGGAGACTAGAACAGGAATTCCAAGTGTTGAAAGGAAATACGTCTTTCCCAGTCTTCAGTAAGACACGTATATGTGGTTTTGGTGTTATTTGTAGTTGGTTATTTGTTGTCAGATTGTTAAAATGGGAGAGGTGTGTTCTCAGCTGTGTTGCCAGGATCTTTGGCTTAGTTCTGCTAAGGTTGATGACACTTCTGCTATGGCTTTTCAGGCTGTCCAAGCAGGTCTTTTGTAGGGGAAAATTGAAGCTGGATGTCTGTTTCGGTGTACATTTTACTGGTTTTGGTAACAATCCAGTGGGTAGACAGAAACGCATCCTGGGCTTTTTGGGGTACAGCAGTGTCGGTGGTCTTAACGAGCCTTTGAATATAGGGTGCTTAATAGTAGCTTTTAGGTGGTTCTAGCTGATGTTGGAGAATTGATTTTGCCTGTGTTTAAGGAGTAGAAAGACCTGTTTGGATTTTGCCTCTTGAAACGGGCTATTTGAGATGGCCCTTTCACCACAGCTGATGAGCAGGATGCTGCTGTCCAGGGCTGGTGGAATGCCCTGGGCATGTGTTAAATAAAAGGAAGCAAAATGGACACTTCGTAAGGTTTTTGTGAAGCTGCCAGAAAGTTGAACTGAATACACAGGAATATGGAAAAAGATCTATTGATTGAGACCTTTTGAATTACACTGGCAGCAACAGGGGAAAATATGTTTCCGGGAGAAATCCATCTAGGTCAGGACAAGGTAGAAGACACAGTAAGGTCTCTCCAACATGCAATGAATGCAGTGTTGCAGAGCGGGAGTGATCAGGGCATTTCCACTGCTCTCTGCCTGTCTGTAACACAGCAGCACGCAGAGATCAGTACTGTTGTGCAGGCTGCCCCATGCCTGGCTGCCACAGCTCTGCAGCTGCCTGCCCAGACAGTCCCCCAGTTCAGTATTAAATGCAATCTGAACTAAAAAGTGTGTTTGAGCCCACCTTTTGCTTCTTCATGAAATCTACAGGGGGTCTGACTATCTCCATTCAGTATTGTCCTAATGTTGATGTTGTGGGTTCTTTTTTAAACTCTTGCTTTTTCAAACTCTCTTTTTGTCCTGATTTTCCTATGAGACTATACGTGGATGGGGCACTGCAGAGTTACCTGACTCACAGCAAGCTCAGATAGATAAGTTAAAACATTCCAAACTGATTGTCAGGCTCTTCTGCCATTTGCTAACTTCTCTTAACTCCTGCATGACTGAAATGTCTGACCAGCACTTAACACAAAATGCCCTCGTGCTGGTTTATCATAGTTTCCCGAAGAGTTCAGAAACTCTCCGTTTTGTTAGTCCTCTGAGTTTCTCTATAAAAGCTACAGGGACATGTAACAGTATTGCCAGCGCCCCTGAGGTAAGTCAGTCAACAAAAACCCACTGCTGCAAGCTGGGGAATGTTGCACCTCCCAGGTTTGCAGGAAAACATGAGAACACAGGTAGCACTTTCCTATTATTTAAAGAAAATAAATTTTTCCCCCTTCTTTAGCATCAGGTAGAGTAAGTTCAGGGAAGCAAAGAAGTGCAAGAACTCTGGGAATGACTCCATCTTCAGCCCAAATATCAAAATATGGTAGACAGCTTCATAAATAAAGGAGAAGAGCCGCCTGAGGTGATACAGTTATTAATGAAAGGAGGATAACATCATCCTTCAGTATAAATTCAATCATTACTTGGGCTTGGTAGTGAGGTAATTTTCAAATAATTTGTGTAGATCAAAACACTGATGTGTGGTATTGGTGAAATGGCATCTTGGAGTTTTGCCATTCAGGTCACTCATTTATCCTTTTGTTCTTCTACAGTAAAATTATTGCTCTGTCATTGCCATGTAAATAAGCACTGCAGTTAAACCACATGAAATACAATTCAAATAAAAGAAAAGAACACGTACGGCCGACCAAGGAAGTGGCGACTGTGTATGCCAGCTTGAAAAATATGTGGTTTTAATGTACCACAAAGTAGTGGTCAATTTTCTTCAGGATTAAAATAGAAAACAGACAGTGTGCTATAAACAATATATACAAGTGACCGTAAAACCTATTTACAGATTTAGATTTACCAAAAAAAAACCCTCCTCCACATATAATAGCACAAGAAAAAGGGTCTTCGTAAAGAAAATAGGTGTACATTCCAAAATAAGTGCAGTTTATCCTCTAGAGCAGTATGTGTTCCAGAAAAAGAGATGGGGTCGGTTCCAGAGTCTCTCTGCCTGACAGGGCTGCAGCTTTAGGTCAGGTATTAGAAACTGCTAGTTTTGCCAGGTTTCCCAAATTACCGCTTGCGGTAATATTGGATAGGGAGGAGCTAGGGAGGGAAGTATTTGGAGATTCAACTAAAGGAAAACTGAGGTACAATTAAAATTGTATTGATGAATTTGTAATGGCTTGGAGACATCCGATGCTGTAGGAGGGAGGGAAGAGCAGGCAGGTAACAGACTTCTATCCAGTCTGGCTTACTGCGGCATCAGGCTGAGTGGCCATGGGGACTGGATCTCTGTCCCATCCCTAAAGCTGCTGGGGACGGGGACACACTGCCAGGGTAATTCTCACTCCCATGAGTGGTGGTGCTTCTCCCTGTATTTTGCGCTGTCTGTGGATAAATAAGAAGCCTTTGGCTTTTAAGTCTTGTCAACCTTTTTTAAAAAGGAGAAAATTCATCCCTCTTTCAGGAGGGAGGCGGTGTGTGAGATGTAGAAGGTAATGCTGTGTGTCTCTAGAAAATGTTCCTGCGGGGTTACCTGGAGTTAACACCAAAGTCATGTTTTTTCGGAGCTTGCATTTGGAACTGAGCACGTTTGGGGTGTTACACATTAATAGCATCAAACCACCACCCACAGCAGTGCTATGCAGTCTTTTGTGTAAGTGGTGTTTGGTTTTCATGCTCTCCTCGTGGAAATCACTGTTAAATGAGAACTGATCTTATTTGCAAGCTCATTCAGCAGTACTATGCTGCTCGCTTCTCTCTGGCTAGACCTGCATGAACTGTAGCCTGTGATCATTTAAAAAACAGCAGACCTTATCTTCTGCTGTTTGCACCTTTATTTTTTTATATTGCTGTTTTGCTTGAAAGCTGCAGATAAGGTTTTTCTTTGCATATAAGATCTCCCAACGCAGAGATCACTTGAAGAAAATAGAAAAGATTGCTTGAAGAAAATTAAAGAATTTGCTGTCCTGGTAGAAATACGAGCACCTGTGCATGGTGACATTGTGTTCTTCCAGAACCCTCCGCTGGTTTGTACCTTTGGTGTCGGCTGGCATGCCATTTGTCTGGCTGCATTTAACAACGTGGTAATAAAATGGCGGAGATGTAGCCTGGATAGTTAAAGTATTTAATTTTGTGTTAAGAAAACTATTTAAATATTCATATCTTTTCTCTTGGGTATTGCTTATGGCTTTGTCTGTAAGCATTCAGACTCAGATAAATGCTGCTGGAAAAAATGCTATCCTTACCATTAACACCCCATTTCCACAGTGAGCTTGGACATTTGCAGTGCAGCACTGAGCAAGATTTCTGAACGATTTGTTCTGAGAGGTGATGAGCCTGTGAAGGGGCAGTCAGGAGGAAAGTGTTGAGGAAGGAAGGAAAATTACTCCATGTAGTCTGCTAGGAGTGAAACTGGAGGACCTACGTAGTAGCTAGCACAGCTCTGTCAGTCTTTAGTGACCAAGACAGGAGGTGGTCACTTCTTTATACTGCACGGCATTTTGGGGGCTAGGAAGAGAGGAATTGCAAACCTGCTTTACTTCAGTCAGCTTCTTTTTCTGGTCGAGCTGGAGTAGAGGGAGTAGGCTGAAAAATTGTAGGCATTTACTTGAAATATGAAGAGCTTTGTTACGATGATGTTGTCATGTCCTTTTCTACATGGCCATGCTAGACTGCTGATGGTTTCAGCCTGACAAATTTTATCTTTCTTTGTTTCATTGCTATTTTCTTGTCCGTAAACGTCTCCTTGCCTTTCAAACAACTTTCACTGATCATTCAGAGGGGCAAAATTCTGGTGTGAAAGAGGAGGACAGAGCTCTGCCCACTCGTACTTTCTTTCAGCCCCTTCCTGTGCCCACACCGGATGGGGAGATGTCCCCTTCCACCACAGGCAAGGTACTTCCTTCCTCTCCACTGCATCATGCCACAGCTGCTCATTGCTTTCCTGCTTTTGGGGTTGAGAGGTTGTGAGGCTGTACAGCCTGTCTAGGAGTGGGTGAGCTCCCAGCACAGAGTGTTAATATGAGCCACTCATTCTCACCTGTGCTCAGACCTTTCCATTTAAATTTAGGTATTTCTGTGACACTCATTACTGTGCTATCGAAATATCCCACAGTCATTTAATCCACTAATCCTCCCAATGCACTTGGAAGGTGAAACGGTGCTATTATTCCTGCTTTAGTGGTGATGAAAGCAGGTACGGAGTACAGTAGAGCAGGTATTGAACCCAGGCATCCTAAGCCGTGGGCTAGTGTCCCAGCAACCAGCATGACTATTTAACTCTTTTAATTGGTTAGTTGTAAATCAACCATTTTAGCTGCTTTGGCCTTGTAGTTCCCTTCTCCAGCCTCTGTGTGCTGAAGTGCTCCATGCTGTTTTCTGTTGGCATTCACCTTGCTGCTTCTATGGTCTAAAACAGGCTTGTTTCTTGGATCAAAATGATATTGGTTGGAACAGGGTTTCTTTCCTCTTCCATTTAATAGCCCACCATTGCACCCAGGTCTCTGTTGTTCAGCTGTCCAAGTTAATTGCTTCTTGTCAATAGTTTTGTTTATATTTTTCTTTTTCCCACCCTCCTACAGAAGTGTTATGGAACACAGGCCAGCAGTCAGTCTGCTACCAAATAAAGTTTTGTCTGAAATGGCTACTGAGGAGGAAAATACTGAGGGGCTGCTGGACCAGGAAGGCTGGCCTGTGCTGTAAGCCAGCTGTCCAGGATCTCTCTTTCAAAGACATTTTCCCTTCTAAGTTCCACATCCCTGTTTGTGGAACTTTAGTCTGAGTTTTATTCAAAGCCATCAGCACTGTGTTACAAACTACAAATCACATCCTGCATCCTTGAACGCTTTCTCTTTTCACATGTTGGACATCACTGTTGATGTCAACAGATTTATGGCAAAGCAAAGAAGAGCAGTTTTTGCTTTTCTTTTCATTTTTGGTAGAAGTTTGACTAATGACTGCAGAGGCTTGCCCATTGAGAAAAATAACTGTGGGAATAAATGCTAGCAACAGAAACTTGGCAGCCTACATTTGCTAATTGGGGAAGTAGCCGAATCTATTTTTTCCACAGTTTTTCTGTTGTCTGTAGCGTGTCCTACTAGATAAGTTTTTGTTAGGAATGTGTTTTAATTGGGTGAAGGGCTTTGTGGTGCTTCATGGTTCCTCAGTAGTGTTCGGGTTTGATTTAATTTGATTTATATGAATTCTGCTGTGTGGTCTCTGTTTTAATTAACTGCATCTACTTCTTTTTTTCCCTCTCTTACAGATAATTTTCAGGATCAGATGAAACGGGAACTGGCGTACAGAGAAGAAATGGTACAGCAGCTACAAATTGTAAGTTTGCCTTCTCTGCTAAAAATGTTATGAACTGTCGCTTTATGTTTTTTAAATGCACTTCTCAAACTTTTCCTTTGTGAGCCATGCAGATGTACTATTACAGAGCTTATATTACCTTACACTTAGCAAGACGTAAGCATGCAGTTCTCAGCTGGTTTAGAGTCTAATTACCTGGAGATTTACTTTCATACAGTAACCAGATGGGTCTTCATGTTTCAACTAAATGAAATGTGTTGACTCAACACTGAGAGGTGCTTCTTCACAGTGGAATGTGAGAACTGAATCAGTAAACCTGAAGCAGTTAAATGTTTCTACCTTGTACGAGTTGCCAAGGGGTGCTTTTCAGCCTTCAGTAGGGAATCGATGTGAGGCCAGCTTCTCACTGGAAAATAAACCTTAGGATGTGTCTTTTTCAAATTTCAGGCACTAGAAGTGCTGAACTCAGCAGTAAAGTACCGTGTTGCCAAAACACAGTTCAGTGCAGGCACACATTGCTGTTTGGTCTCTTGCTTGTCATTTTAAAATCCAGAGGGAATTTGCTTCTCTGTGTTAGTGCAACTCTAGATCATTGTGTACAACTGTGCTGTTGTGAAAACCTGACATACTTAACCTAGTATAAGCAAGGGGGTGGAATATGTGAAACTCTCTTACTCTTAGACTGCTTATCATGGTTTTAGGAGCAGGGCATTGTAACAAATGGCAGGCTATCAGCTAATGCTTGTTTTGCCACTGCTTTTTCTGTGATCAGTCTGACATCATCCAACAAGGTTTTTTTGAGGCAGGCTTGCCAAATATCCTCACTTACCTGAATCAGCTCTCTGTTCGAGCATCTAAATTTTCCTTGTGCTTGTCACAGACCGTGGTGTGGAGAAGGCATTGTCCAGCCTGGTACTGTCATTTTTTAATTGATGGGCTAGGATGTAAAAATGAAGCTGAAGGCCAGGATTGTCAAACTTGTGCACCTATGTTTAGAAGCATTTAGGAGTGGACTTATTTTAAGAGCTGCTGAACATTCCTGCTCCCTGTTCCTGCTGACTTCAGAAATTTAAATGAGAGATGGAGGGTGCTTGAAGGAGGGAGGTTGTGGAGGAAATTCAAGTCCAGAACACCTTTGGAGATCTTTTTTTGCGGCTGCTCTCCTCTCTTTCTCCTTAATGTGTCCAGTAGTTACTGTGTTCCCTTTTGTCTCCCAGCGCCAGGGAGGGAATTTGGCTTAGTCTGTGAATTGCATTGTCACAGAAGATGGTAGTTAGGAGGCCATCCGGAAAAGTACTTCCCCTGATGCTTTGAGTCTGAGGCAGGTGACCTGTCTGCTGCTGTGAAGTACATTTAAGCACAAAGTTTTTGGGCCCACTTCAGCGTTTATTTTCTGTGTCAGCTGAACTTGGACCCAACTGACTCTCCCTCCCAGGGAGAGAATGGTTCATCTCTGCCATTCACTTTGTGGCCCAGTTGTGAAGTTGTTTCTGAAAACAAGTATCCCAGACATTCAGTGAGCCAAGTGTGGTGTTTTTTCTGATTTACAAGAAGTGGAGAAATCACAAGATTTAGTGTAGTGCTTTTTCTTGGGCAGGAAAAGAAATATGATCATGTAATTCATACCCTTTTCACTTACTGATGCATGCTACAGAAAGACTAATAGTCATTTAATCATTAAACAGAGCTGCCTGAATGTACTTACAGAGAATAATTTCAGCATTTAACGTACTGCACCAACAGTTCAGGACCTCTTCACTCACTGTGGCTGCTAGAGTTGAATTATTACTAATAGAAATGTTGTGAAGTAATCAGTAACTCTTATCCTCACATTTGGGTATCCCTCCCAATATCGGTGAGTCAGGCTGTGTATCAGTGAGACTGATAAAAGGATGTTTGCATATGAAGAACTGAGCGACTGCTGCAAATAACAAGTTGGTTCATTTAAGATGGGTGCAGAAATCCTCAGTGATGTTTTGGTTGATAACTGAAATGTAGGCAGCACTTTTGATGTCGTAATTCCAGTAGCTACTTTAATTCATTCATGTGAATATATTTTGTATGGTTTTATCTAGAATTAAGATTAATGATCTGAATGTGCTAACCATAGAACTCCTTTGGCCTTCTTGGGTTATGGAACGGATGAATTAAAGCTTTTGTTACAGAATATACAAAAAGCATGTTTACTTTTGATTTTTTGCTTGTTTTATTTTTAACAGGGGCAGGCTGTTTCGTTTTGTATGTACTTGGGATGCTGAACTATTGCTTTAACAGAGCTGCCCACACCTACTTTTCTTGATAATATAGAAGTGCAAAGAGAAGAGCAGAAGTGTTTTATGTGTACTTAAATATTCGTTTTACTTACCGCTTCATAGGTGCATACCTTTGTAGTATTAAACTCAAAATTTACTGGTATAATTAGCCACAGAACTTGGCTTAATTGCTTTTTTTATGTTACAAACAATATAAATGCATGCATAGTGTCAGTTTCTTTTGGCTCTTCCCGCTGCCGAAGGATTATGCAATGTAAATTTGTCCTTCCTGGAGACTTGTGCATAATCGGGAAGGCATCTCTTTTAGCGGAGGGTACCAGAGGCAGGTTTTGGCAGAACGATGGTTTCACTCACCCTGAACTGGAATTACTCAAGATGTGTAACTGGGTAGTCAGACTTTACAATAAGCTGCCGTGGAGCGTTTGATGTGCCAGAGCTGTCTGGAATACATCAAGCTGAAGCCAAGCATGAAAATATTAACCCAATATAATTGTATTAGAAAACTTCCTAGTGCGAACGCCCACCGTAACCTGACAGTTACGTGGAAGGGACTGCTCGAAGGTGGTGCTTCATGCCCCGCCTGTACTGAACACTGTAACGCTTCTGTCTCCCGGTTCTTGGGTGGCATCGTGCAACTGCAGTGCAGAAGGCGATGACAAACCGCCACGCGTGGAGAGCAGCCGCGCCGCGTGGGGTGGCAGCTCGGGGGGTGCTGGTGTGGGCTCCGGGTGCCCTCTGCCGCTCCCCAGCCGCCACTACACCCGCGGCGGCCGGGAGTGACGTGGCCTTAATACTCTTCATTAAAAGCCTCAGTTAAAGCAGTGTTTAATCAATGGGCTTTTATTTTAATGCTCTGTCCACTCCGGACTTTTAAAAGAAAATATTTTATGGCTTCCTGAAAGTCAGGAGCAAGGCTCAGATCATTGGGAAGATGGAGGGGTGGGTCCTGTTCTGTTACATCCTCTGCGATGGATGTTGGCTTCTTTGGACATAACCTGGCTTGGTAGGTAGCTGGAGCAGGGGGATGTTGTGCAGCCATCAGCCATTTATGTTGAGAATGAGTTGGTCAGGGTCTGGAGCAGCTGCCAGGAAGTATTACAACCTGTTTGTGCCAAGCTCTCGGCCAAGTGCCAGGGAGCAACCGATCATCATATTTAACAAGAAAATGGATCTTAAATCACTGAATGCATTTTTCTCATCCTCCTCTTTCAAAGTGCTGTCTCCCAAATTGGCTAAGTACAGTGTGTGTACTTGGAGGTCATATGTAAAATACGGATTTTACATATGGATTCAGGCATGGATCATCTGGCTTCTATTACTAAGCTGTACAGGAAGCGCCACTGAGGAGGAATCACTGCCCAGCAGGTTGGGGTATATTCTCAGGTGGTGTGGCCTCAGAAGAGCTCACTTGCCTTTATTTAGAGTTGCTGGTCTCAATTCAGTGTGACCAGAATTCATCTGTCAGGACAGCCCAGTCAGCCTAACAAAGTACTGAGTCAGCCTCTGCATGAAACTCTGTGTGATACTGTCTTCTGAGCAACTATGTTAGTGGATCAAGTTTAAAAAGCATGAACTTTCTTCCTAGCCATGGGATGGGAGAAAAAGGTCAGAAGCAGCATTCCCAGCATGACATTTTTATCCTTTTATGGTTTTGTGCACTCTTCTAAAACAATGCCACAGAAAAGTAGAGCACCACCAGCAAATTTAAGCTCCTGCAAACAGGCTAGCTTTTCTTAATTTCCTTCTGGGGTCCCTTACAAGTAATTTGTAGGTTACCAGGAAGCAGTGACCACAGATGTAACCTTTTCATCTGGAAAAGCTAAGGTGGTGTTTGTCACTCTGCCATCGTGGTTTGGATAACTAAAATCAGGTAGTGATCAATCCCACTAATTTTATATAGGGGTAAAAGGCAGCAGCTCTTTGAGACATGTTAAAAATGTGAATTACTCAGCCAGTCTCTTGTCTTTCCAGCTCAAGTGGAAAGTGTTTGTTTGGTTTTGTTTGGGTTTTTAAAATTTATTTGTACTCCCATGAACCGAATTCCTTTTCACTAGACTCACTTTGGGCTGATGATAATGTTCAGAGCTCAGAACTGGATCCAGCTGGAACTCCTCTGACATTCGGTGGCCTTATACTCTCAGTGCTGCTTTGAATCAACTCTGTTCTTCAGAGGTAGACAATAAAATAAATCAGGAAACTATCTACTTGCAAAATTGATTTATTTCTATGCATCATCTTTCACCCTGATCTTTAAAGATTCACAATGAGTATTTAAAAGAAGAAAAAATCTACCATGTGGTAATGTTGATAGATCTTCAGAGGTATGAGATCATGTTCCTCCGGGTCCTACTGTAATTAAGAAAAGCACCAGTAGGTTTCATTCCTATTTTAGGTTGTATATGGAAAGTAGGTGCTTTGTACAACTAATGTATTCACTATGCAAACAAGGAATATCCACATTTTTGTGTGCGGAGACCTTGGTCACTGCATGTCTGTCACTCCATATTCAAAAACTGGAAATAGGAAGTATCAGTGCTTTACTGGGATTTCTGTTTTGGTCCTCTGCTTAAAGTGGTCCAGCTGGATTGATTGACCTTGACAAGAATGTTAGAGGCAAACATTGGTTCAGCAGAATGTCTCTTGAATTTCTTGAGCTGCATCTTGTGCTGAAGTGCGAGTGTACTGACACCCAGATAATAACAGCTAAAAGAGCATTTGTAGAACTGTGTTTACAGTGTCCTGCAGACTCCAAGACGGATTTCACTACCTTTCTTCCCCCAAAACAGAGAGATGTGTATTTTTTCTCATTAATTTCTTCTTCTGTGCTTTAGCAGCTGGGGTGATACTGCAGATCTGTTTCTATATGTTCTGTTATCTTCATGTGATTTTTGGTGGAGTTCCTCTCCAGGTTTAGTGGTACAAATTGGGAATATGTCCTTTTGATGCTGAGGGTAGCATACACACCCCTGATTTCATACAAAAAAGTCAGATGACAAGTGCTATTTTCAACAGATTTTTGTTTGCCACTCTGTTTTTTCAAGAGAGGTGAACAAAACTTGTATCTTGACAATGCATCTGGGTATGCCTTGGGTTAATAGGATGGAGCTGCACCTCTTTCTCCAGTAAATTCAAATGTTAAAGAAAATAAATGCACTGTAGAATTAATGGTTATTAAAAACAGAAGTAAAAGCTTCTTTTGTGCAGAAATTCTGATCAGAAGTAGATGTGTATGTACCAGAGAGCCACAAGCCATCCTCTGCTGTTGCCTGTGTGCAAAATCCTTTTTCTGTGGTAATAGTGTGCTCCAATACTTAAAAATACATAGGGCAGAGTCTGCATACTCCAGCCATGTCTCTTTGTTGCTTTGCATCCTGCACAGAGCTGTAGGCTGCCCTGACCACGTGCCACTGCTGACATGGGAGGGAAGAGAGACTCTGAACTCAGCCCACACAGCTACAAATACTTTCACAAGGCAGCAGTAGTGACTTGTGCTCTAGGGCATGCTGTTGGCACTTAGATTTCTCCTCCAGTTGTCAGAAACTCAGTGCATGCTTTTTCTTCTGCTTAATCCCACGCATCATTCTATCTAGAAGCACCATGTGCGCAGAGACTGTACTTTTCCAGTGGCAGTTCAGCTGCACATCTGTCTCCTTTCCTGCATAAATATGCTTTGCATTTGTAGTGGCTGTCTGGGCCAGACGGTGTTCTGACTGAGGTCTCAAGTGCACTCTCTGGAAATGAGAATTGTTTAACTGAATACCTGTAGATACACATCAGATAACAGTGCTTTGAGGTACTGAAGATTCCCTCTTCAAACAACAGAAGTCAGGGTGATGTATCATTGTGTATGCCACCTAGAGATGATGTGCAAAGATGAAGTCTCCAAAAGAAGATGGTATACAGAAGCTTCTTTGATGGCCAAGAGTAGCAGGAATCAGACATACGCTTTAGAAATTAATCCCCAATCCTTTCCGCTTATCTGCGCTTTAGTTCATGTTGTGGAGCAGACTGAGTTTGCAAACTGCATTCCTTCTGGTTGAAGCAAATGAGGATTTGTTCCAGGAATGCATACAGGAGTGTGTTCTTGCTCTTAATGGGTGATCAGTACCCAAGACCAGACTAGAGATAGCCTGAAGAAAAAAAAAAAAAAAAAAAGAGAAATGCAGTGTGGACACTGGGTCTTTCTCCTGCATGCTACAGATCAGCTCCCATTGTGATGTATTTCCTATTAATGTGGACTTAGTCGTAAGAAACATACTGCTTGCTACTTAAAACTGAACTATCTGTGCTTCTGTTACTGCTGGCAGGGATGTGCACCCTTTGGTAAGGGCCACGTGTTGGATCTTCATGCCCATTTGAGTGCCAATCCTATCCTGCATCTCAGTAGTCACCATGGATGCACAAACAGAAACTGTGTTGTTATGAAGAGCCCTAAATACTATTCCACCACAGCACAGAAGTTACCAAGTGGTATTCCAGTGACAAAAGTAGATGACATTATAGGTGATTTAACTCGTGAAGAAAGTAGTAATTTCCCTATTGAACACTCACCTCTCCCAGTTTCATTTATTACCAGGAGAATGGATAAACCAACACACATTGAAAAGACACAGATGTACCAAATATAGCAGAGAAGTGGATTAAGAACAGTTAATTTCTGACAGAATGTACCCCGTTGTATTATCTAGGTCAGTACGGCTTGGGAGATGTCCTATATAATTGGCGGCCATGCAAACTGATGTTGCCTGTTGGCCATTGTGAGTGGGAGAGAGGAAGAAAGCAGTTGGGGAAGCATCACGGGTCTCAGCTGAAATGTGCTTATTCAGGCAGTTTGTGGCTCCCTTTTGAATCTAAACCGTGGAGATGAGTGATCGGGTAAACAGTTTATTTGCGTACTCCTCTCTGCTGCAGCTTGGAGAGGAGTTTTCCAGCGTCTGCAAACACCATGCCCTGGAAGGTAGCTCTGCTCGAGGACCTGGTGGAGGGGAGAGCTCTGTTTTTTCAGGCAATCTGGCACCAAGCTTCCTGATACCTTTTAGCTTCTCTGAAGGGTAAGGGGTTATAAGTGTGGTCAGACAAAACATCTGGATCCTGGGTCTTTTCAGGACATCAGTAGTTTGGGCCTCTCAGTTCATACACACACGTTTCCCTTTTCCCAGGGCTGTGTTGTGGGGGAAGTGACATGCTCCCGTGAAAGGCTTCTGCTTTCATTCAGCCAGATGGCTCATCTTTGCAGACACTGCTGCTTCCTGGTGCTGCTGCTTTCAATCAGACTGACCTCCTTTCCCGGGAGATGAAAGGGTTAGCTCCTGGGCTGCAGATGCCCCTTTCTTTCCTCTCATCCTGAGCCTTCCCTGCTCTTTTCCTTACTAAGGAAGGCAGGGATGGAGACAGATGACACTGCGGATACTGCACTTTACATCAACCCAGAGACATGCTGACCACAGCTCACACAAACATCCTCACGCACTGTGGGGATAATGTGATTAAAACCACAACAGGGATCCACAAGAATTCATGTTAGGTCAGTGGATATGGATGTAAATTCACATGCTTCTAGTATGTGATAATGTGTGTGGGCCAGGCCGTTTGACCTTTGTGTGTTTGCCTGTCTGTTCCTTTCACTCTTTGTGCAGCTTAAAGGTATTGCTCCTGACTTCAGCCCAGTCTATATTTCAGCTTTCAGTAACATATTTGACATTATTTGTGAATATATTCTGGAGTGCCTGACAGCAGAAGCAGGTCACCTCGGTGTGCAGCAGCACCTGAGAGCGTAGGGACATAGATTTTCTGATCCCAACCTGAATTTCTCCAGTGGTCCTTCCAAAAAGCGGCATCGAAGAATAGAGAATTTGCAGTCACTTGGATTCCCAGCTATGGAGAAATCTCAGAGCAATTTAGTTTTGTTGCATTCTAAAGGACCAGTGTTGAAAAAGAGCAGCCCCATACTGTATTCCCAGTAGCCAGTGAGCACATCATCCTACTTTGTTTCTAAATATAACTATGTTCCCTAATATGCCTATGTTCTCTGTTTTTTTTAATTATTTGTTCCACTTCAGTGGCTTCCCTCAGATTGGTACAAGTCAGAGATAACTATTATGAACTTCCTAATTATGGTGATATAAATATAAGAAGTCTTGTGCTCCCAACTTGCTGTATTTCAGCTGTGCAGGGATCAGTGTGTGTTGCCTGCTCTGTTACAGACAGCTGATTTTTGTCATCACACAGGTAGCAGAATGGGTGGTGGTTTTATTTTTACCAGAAGCTGATACAAACAAAACATCTTTCACATTGGATTTTAAGATCTATCTGTTGTTTTAATTTGGGCCATTTTTATTTAATTTCTGTTTTAGCATTCTTGCAGTTTTGTAGAGAGTTCAATCCTTTAATTTAAGGCACTTTTCCCCAAAATTGTATAGGGAGGCAAACAAAACCTTTCATTTGCAGGGATTCCAGCTTGGATGTCTCATTAGCTAAATGTTGGCTTAAAGCAGCAGCTTTGTTTCTGTGTCATTGCAGATTCCCTATGCAGCAAGCTTGATCAGGAAAGAAAAGCTCGGTGCACACCTCAGCAAAAGCTAAAGGTGAGCTTGGTAAAGAAGAGATTTTATTTTGCCTGGCCTGGCTGTCGTGTTTTAATTTACAGGCATTGCAGAAATTAAGAGAGTCATTTTGTTGCATGATGTCACTGATTCTGGTCTAAAATCTGTCTCTGTGAGGTGTCATGCTACAGTCTAAAGCAGATAACTGACATGCCACATGAATTACGAGGCTTCACTGGGGTAGGACATATTGTTGAGCATTGACCACTGGGTGAATTCAGGCCTTCACCTGAGCACTCTCTGTCACTGGAAAGTGGCGTCAGGGTCATGTACATTCAGCAAGAAGATGGAAATAACTTGCCGTTCATAATGCAGCAGAAGTTCACACGTGGGCAGGTAGGGATGGAGTTTTCTGGCCATAATGGAGCTTCTTTAGCTCCAGGAAGGGGCAGTGGCATATTTTGGGAGCTTTACAGAACTACACCGACACTGACTTCTGTAGTTAAGTCTCCTGCAGATGGCAATTGCCCTGATGCCCATGTGCAGGATCTTCCTAAACCAAACACCATATTTTTCAGGAGTGTTTTTGGAAGCATTCAGTTAGAAGAAACACTGTCTCCGTCATCAGTGGGCTGGGAGATTCCAGTTTCAGGTGCTAAAGCCTTAACATTTAAATGACATTCTCTTTTTTTCTGCTAAAACAAGAAGATTGGGGCTTGGAGACAGACAGGCAAAAAGCCAGTAGCCCTGCTACTGTGTTATGCCACAAAATCTGGTTTGTGCATTCACTGAAAAAAATCCCTGAGGTGGAGTAGCTCGATAAGAGGAGAAGCTATTCGGAAGTAAAGTCTTCAGTAATGCACAAAGAGGTATTCAAGAGCAAGTCTGGGGCATCTGAGAAAGGTTTGATAGTACAGATGATGGCTGTTTGCGTGAGCTATGGAAGAAGCAGATAATTGAAAAGAAAAACATTAGGAGTAAGTATAGAGTAACCAGATAACCAGTATCTGTGGCCTCAAGCTCTACCTACTGAGATAAGGAGTTTAATCTAAGCATCAAGTTGGTCTGTTTTGCCCTCTTGTGCATGCTTTCTTACTGACTGCCAGCATTTTCCAGTCGAGTCTACATTAATCTGAGCACTGATTTAAAATAAATTCAGTGATATTAATATCCTGAATAAAAACAGTATGCCTCCCCAGATGAGAATCAGCAGGTCCTGCCCTGAGCGCCTTGTCCAAAGCACTGATCTACAATAAAAGTCTGCCTGAAGATGGCAGCGTCAGATGAACAGCACTGTTGGTTCCCAGCATCAGGTTTTCGTCAGCTGACAGTCCCTGCAAGGAAGGTGCTGGCATCACAGCTACGAGCATTTCCTGCTTATTTGCTGGGAGTGTGAAGGATGGATGCGTTGCTCATGCTGTTTTTGTTTCCAGTGTCACACCATCCCTGCAGACAACAGGGATTTCTCTAAGTAGGCCCTAGTGCTTTTGAAAGATTAGTTGTTACTTAACTGCTAAGCTAAATCAGTCAAGCAGAGAATCACAACTATTGTTCAGAAGCAATTTCAAATTCTCAGTGTGCCAAGCAGAAAAGAGTTGCCTCGAGAAGAAATGCGTATGCACATACATACCCACACAATACACCAAGGGGGCGAAGACCCTCTGCGTGGCAGAGCAGCCACTCTAGTTAATGCTCTGTATTTCTCAGCTACCCTCGTTGGGCTTTGGGTTCTTTTCCACAGCAGGTCTTGTTTAGTCATACTAAAGTCAGTTATGATTTCCACTTCATCTTTAATGTGAGTATTTCCACATGACTCTACAGATATTCACTAACAAAGTCTCAGAGTATGCTTCTGGAGCAGGTGACTTATGTGTAAATATTGTAATTCTGTGAGTAGAGAAATCTCAAACTTGGGCTTAGTGTTGGTAACTTTTTTTCTTTCTTTCTTTCTTTTTTTTTTTTTTATTCCCAGAAGCACAGGATCTTTTGCAGCTGTTACTTGTAAGCTGTAACGCACCACTCAGAAACCTGACTTGTATATAAAGACTGATAAAATGGAAGGTCTTGGGGATTTAAAGAACAAAAACTTGGGTTCCTCTGAACCCAAGGATAAGTGACCTCAAAGCATCATGGACAACCATGTAAAATAGAATGTAGCAGCCATTTATTAGTAAAAACAAAACAACAAAAAAAAAAAAATCAAAAAATGCCTGTCATGGATCTTTTTTGGTGGTACCAAAGTTTAAGTCTTTGTGTTTTTAGAAGGACTACTGAACTTGATAGAGAAAATGCTTTTGATGAATCGTACAGATAAGCTGTGAAAGGAACTGCTGATCCTTTCAATGCCACAAACACTGACAACATCTGCCAGTTCATCTTTTGCTTTTGAATAGTGATTGTTTTATGGAAAGAAACGTGTGTCTTACCAGGTGGGCCAGAGCTACATCTGGATGGATGGAAGGTTAGAGCAGCGTTAGCCATACACAGTGCTTTTTAAAAGCAGACTGGAAATTCTCACACCCCTCTCTCTTGGCCCTTTCCTCCTCTGGTATTTTGCCTGCTGTATGAATTACGACTGTACTCCTCTGGAAATATTTTACAATTTAATATTGAGTGTAATTAAGAATATAATCACTGTTATCGAAAAAGGTATTTAACTCTGTTGTAGTTTCTTTATCATTCATGTGGATAAAAAGTCTATAATAAAAAAAAAAAAAGAAAACTATGAGATAATAGTTGAGCTTCCCTGTAATTTAATGCTATGCTTACTCTGCTAAACAACTGGGAAATTTATTCCCAATAATACATTTTTAGAAGTATTTTAATTCACAAATAATGTGTTGAAATATTTCATGGCAGAAATCCTCTGGTTATTTAGAAAGCATTTGGAAGTAGATTTAGTGGAATTTCAGGAAGTGCCTTGTGGATCCACAGAAATAAAGGGAGACTTATGCCACAGTCAGTTGACTTTTGAAGACTTCCCAGGTCTTTTCCTGATGATGTGCAACACCCTGAATGCCAGGGCTTTCCTGAGTGAAACTCGTCTTTGTGCAGAAGGTCTCAGTCCCGAGCACGGTGTCACCTTTGGGCATCTGACCACGTAGAAGATCGTCCACACCGGTACAGCACCACCAGCATCTGAAAGTGGTTTCAGCCACCCCCGGCACTGGGGTATGTTGCAGAGCTGCTCTCTCAATATTCCCCTTGCTCCCAGCAAATCCCCGGGAGATTCAGTCAGCTGGCTTCACAGTTCCTTGGTGCAGCCTCATGGATCTGGAAGGCAGGAGAGGGAGGGCACAGCCTGTTTCTGTGCCCTTCCCTGCATAGCTTGGTCTTCCAGTAGGTGAGCTGACAAGACTCAAAATACAAGACTCATTGAACTGGCAGCATTATGGCTTTTTTAACGTGGAAAAAAGCAACAGAAGTGCCAGAAAAGCTGGACCAGGTCAGACCAAAAGTTCATCTGTGTCGGTACCCTGTTTCCAATAATAGATGAAATCAGATTCTTTGTGAAAGCATGGAAGCACTTAGAGATATGTTCCCAGAATGTTGTTTTAGCATCCAATGATTTACTGCTCATGGGTTTTCTGATCTAGACATGATGTCTTGTTTTTAATCACCCTCAATGGATTTTTTTCTTCCATGAACTCGTCCAGTGATTTTTTTAAAACCTAGGCACACTTTTAGCAGCTTACAGCATCCCATGGCAATAAGCTCCACAGCTTAAATACAGGTTGTGTGGAAAAACCAAACCAAACCAAAACAGCTTCTCATGTCTGTATCTGCCACTTCTTAGCCTCATTTTATGCCATGAGCTCCTTGTGCTGGATGAGGCCAGCTGACTACTGGCAATCCCTGTTTACCTTCTCCATGCTGGTCGTGATTTCACAGCCATCTGTAGAGACTTTTCAGTTGTCTTTTTTCCACGTTGAAGAGTCATAGTCATCCCTCCAACAGAAGCAGTCCTATAGCTTTGTAGCCTCCGTATACCTTTTCCTGATCAGCTATATCCTTTTTGAGATGGAGAATTAGCTGTGTAGAGTATTCAGGATACAGGATATCCATATAGATTATAGTACAGAGTGACATGGTGATATATTCTGTGATGAATGAACTTGACTGTAGTGTGGTGGTAAAATGTCTTACCACTATAGATCAAAAATTTTGCCCAGACATAAAGTAATCCCGTTGCTGAAAAAGAAAATACTGCTCTAATGGCTTCTGAGTGCCAGAGCTCCTGGATGTGGTCAGGCGTGCAGAGAAACCTGTTGTCCCTCACCATTTAGAACCAGCCTGGTCAGGCCCAGGAGCAGACAGCAGATCTGCAACAGATTTATTTATTGTCTACTCCCTGCTCAGCAGTGTTCAGACCATCATGTTTCCCAGTGACTTTCCACAGCAAATAAGTAGTGTGTCCGTGTGTTGGTAAAGTTGTGAAAGTGTGTATTAAATGCATAGTTCAGACAAATGACAGAATGGATATGCAGCAGATATGTTTCAAATTGAACACTCAAACCCAAAATGTCCAATTTGCACTTGGCTTGTTATGCTAAACTCCTTAGTCAGGAAATGGAATTGCCACTTGTCTGGTTTGTAACTGGTCTACAGACCACAACTGCAAATGTGGACATAGATCTCAGAATTAAGCAGGAATTAAGTGTTTTGGATTGAAAAATCTGACACTGATAAAGCTCAAGAATGTGATTCTAGAAAACAAACACAGAGCAGCCACCGCCTGAACAAATCTACTTCGGTAAACATCCACAGAAGCTTCTTATCTTCGTTCGCTTTCCTCTTGTGCCAAAGTTTGTACACATTGAGGTGATGGGGATCCCATAAAACTGTTGTGTTTCACAGACTCAACCCTCAACGTTTCCACCCGCTGGCATCATAAAGAAAACAAGGATACTGGAAGGTTTACCCAGGAGTTGATATGGTTGTATGTGCAGTGTACGTTCCTTGGGGCCGTGTCTATGCTGACGTTCCTCTGTCCTTGAACTGGGCTCCACAGTGAAGTCGCCGCGGTGGCCCTGGCAGGGTTGTGTCTGATGTCCCCACTGGTGTCCCGGGGGGCCGTTGCCGGCGTGGATGGCGACTCAACCCAGCCCCGCAGCCCTCCCCGACGGCGGTTCGGATGGGGCCACCCGCAGCTGCAGGGGAAGGCTTTCGTGGCGTGCGTGCAGCTCGTCGGTGCCACGTGGGAGTGCTGCCAGCCATGGTTAGCTCACTGATCTGGGATAGCCCCAGTTGTTGCTGTCCTTAATTTGAAACTGATGCCATGTTAATGTGGAAAAATAAACATTTAGCTTTCTTACGCATGATGTGCGGCTTGTCAATACCTTTAAGAAACCTGCATGATCGACCAAATATCACTTCCACAGCTGTTGCCACAGGAGAGGCAAAAGGTAATGGCTGTATTACTAATCGTAGCTTCGACCTTTCTTTCATCAAAATCCCTTGAGAATGGCAAAAAACACAGCAGAGGCTACACACTGAGCTGTGATTTGACTTTTCCTGGGTGCTTGAATGAACAATAAATAGATTCAAAAAGCTCATTAGCAATTGACAGTCCTTTTTTTTCCCCACAGTACTGGGTTTCCATGAACTGCCCACATCTCCAAACTGAGTTCTGTCCTTCAGATGTGGTGGTGCTTCTCCAGGGCGTAGGATTTACTTGCTTCTAAGATAATGTAGCACAGTTATTTATGTTGGTGAAGAAGTGCACCAAGCAAAAGCATGAAGGTACGTGCTTTCCCTTACTCAAGAGCATGGGAACGCCCCTTCTCTTGGGACCATACTTTTAGGTCCCTTCAAACCATCTCCCTCAAAGACCTTTTTTACCTTTTGTTGACCTTGTTCTGAAGTGGCAGGTGAAATCCAGTGAATCATGAACAAGTTACTTGAAGTAGACCATGTATTTGAGCATTTACTGCTCTTGAGATCGATCAAACTGACAAATAAATACCTTGATTATTATACAGAAGTTATCTCTACATGAATAGGCCAAATAAAGGCGTTACAGTGGAGATTTGGACGTTTTGTGTGAACTGGGTATGGCAAACAGGATAAGGCCCCGGTAATTAATGGTAAATAAAATCTCTGTGTGGTTTTTGTAGTACTGATCAACTCTTGACTGTTCCTGAGTCTTTTTTGTGAGGAATTAAAGTTTAGATTTCCTCAAAATTCATTCTTCCTTTTCCATAATTTTTATGTAAAACTTCAAGGCAGTTGTGCCAAAAGTTTCGTCTAAATTTTGCAGTGTACAAAAATTAGCAACTTCTCAGCAAACCTGTATTATTTAGGCAATATGCACAAGGAATTAACAAAAACAAAGCCTAGCATTTGCTCTGACCCTCTTGGGTAACCACTTTTACCCCCACTGACTTTCAGAGCAGAATCACCCTGCTAGGCAAAACTGTTGGGGGAGCACCTGTAGGACACCTCACTATTTTCCTATCATCTTCTGTAGCTCTTTTTTCTCTTTGTCTATGGAATTTATGCCCAGATGAGCATGTTAGCGGGGGTTGGACTAGATGATCTTCATGGTCCCTTCCAGCCCAAACCATTCTATGATTCTGTGATTCTAAATGTATTGTGACATGATTTTACTCAACTGGCTTGGATTATTCAATACATTTTTGAGAGGTGTTTTTTTTTTTCCTCTGTAGTAAGGTTATCCTTGATACATACACTGATACGAAATGTCTCATCTCCAGCCTACCAGCCAAGTATTCACTAATAAATCCCAGAACAGGTAAATAACCTACAGCCGTACTAAGCAGCTGAGGCCCTACACATGGCTCGGATCCTTGTGGCATGTGTCTCTGTGGCCACATCCACACTTGGCTGGTTGCCCTGGTCTCACTGGGTTTTTCTGTGCTGGCAGTTTGCAGTGGTGGACTGCACCCAATCCACTTGAGATAAGAATGCTCCTGCAGGAAAGAGCAGCCTCCTCCACCGCAGCTCCCCACTCTGTGATGTCAAGCTTCTCCACAAAACTGAGTTTGGTGTCAGATGGATACCGGAATAAAAAAGAAAAAAAAAAAAAAAAAAAGCTATAGGTCTCCTTCAGGACTATTCAAAGCATCCCATTGCTTTTTCCTTCATGTCTCTGAAAGTCCAGTGCAAGTGATTTTCCATTCACAAGAGAAGTTTGTGGAGATGTCCCAGACACTTCCGTCATGTCTTCACACTGGGCATGTACCAGGGATGGTGATCTACCACGTCCATGTTCAGTGCCTTGCAAGAGTGAAGTTTGCTGTGTATTTAGCATCTTTTCCCCTCAGGGCATTGTCTGAATACCAGAAAAGTCAGTCAAGAGACGCCCATTGACTTTGGATCAGGCTCAAAATCACAAATGGGTTTCACAAAGCAATTTAGGTTTTGGTTTCAGCTTTCTGTTTGTTCATTAAAGAAGGAAAGCACTGGCAGCTGCCCCGATAGAAAGTCCTCTCTTCCCAGGAAGTCTTTTGTGGCGTATACAGCATGGAAACAGTTTTTAACACCATGCTTGCTCTGGCTCAAAGCCAAATAAGAGGCACAGTGATCCCCTGGAGAAGGGAGTGAAGGTACTTACATACCAAGTGTCCTCCTCTGTGGATGATACAGAATGGATAATTGGTGTGTGGCTTAACCAAAAACACATCTGGATATATCTGCAGGTCTGCTCTCCACTGTTTACCTCTGTGTAAAACCTGTTTAATGTAGTTCGTTCGTTGTTTTCTTAGGCCATAGAGGAAAATTCACAGCCATGGTCATTACCTAAATGTATGTGCCTGGTGATTTGGACTGTGGACATCTGAAACCCTGCCAAACAATCTCCAGGGGATTTGGAGAGGTCTGGTCCTGTTTGATACTAGCAGTGAGGCAAGAGGAGCTGAGATTGTTTTGCAGCTATTAATCTAGGCACAGCAGATAAACGCGTCAATCTCTATTGTTAACCTTAAAATACCTGCCAACCTGGAGTGTATTAATGTATTCTGTGTGAAGGTATTAACAAAAAAGACATCCCCACCCTAGAGCACCACTCCTTCTCTGATCACAAAGCACAAGTAATTTATTGCATTTTTTCACAAGATAATTCAGTGCAGTTGCCAGCTCAGCTCCATTCTGGCAGTAAGGACTAGGGACTTTTGCAGCGCAAAACCAGGTCCAGACCTGCAGAGGTGTGATTTCCCTAAAGGAGGTATGGGAAGAGGTGGGTGCTGCAGAGCAAGGTTGCTGACGCTGCCCTCCCCGTGGTGCAGTGAAAAACAGCTAATCTAGGCTGCAAGAAGCACCGAAATGAAGCATGTTTGAAACCCAACCCTAAATTGGCCGTCACCTATTGACAGCTCAGCAGCAGCTCCTTAAATTCCTGCCTCGTTCAGTGTGACGAGCCAGGTGGGTCTGTGTAACACCCAAAAAGAACGGACTGGGTGCAGACTGGGTCCCGTAGTTGCCCCTCGGGCAGGAGCTGTCTCAGCTGGTGGTTCCCTTGCCTGGAGAGCAGGCGAACCACGGGGCTGCCTGCCCTCTCCACCCAGCCGGCTGGAGGAGCCCCCAAGGCACCACTCTCGGGACACGGCGTGTTTCTGCAGTCACTCCTGAAGGCAAGCTGCAGAGGAGGTTTTGCTGGAGGAGTTCACGCAATCGTAGCATGCCAGAAGGGGCTCAGGGCCCAGCAGAAGCCCTGGCAGGCTTCTAGGTAGAGTCCAGCTGTGTCTCCAGCTCCACCGGAAAGATCCTGAAAGGAATTGCTTGGCAAAAGGACGGTGAGTAAAGCCTCTCTTTGATCCACCTCCACACTTTATTGGTTGGCTATAAACGGAAGAGATTATTCTGCGCTAATAAAAACCATGGAGAGAAGAAAGCAATCAACAGGGGCAGATGAAGTGAGCAATTAGTCTGAAACCCTTCAGACCAGCTTTACTTGTGTGCAACGTCTTAGCAGCATGATTCTGACACAAGGATCTCCACTAGTCACAAGGTAATCCGAAAATCTGTAATCTTATTCTGCTCTAGACTTAAACTACCATGGTTTGTTTTCTTAACTTTTTTCGAGTTGAAGGATGACACTGAGGTGCTCCTTAGGACATCTTACTGATATGACTAAAAGAGATTGTATCCTGGGGGCTGGAGGACTCTGTAATAAGCAAGTGATTTTCATTTTCAGTAGCACTTGCCCCAGCTCTCCTTGCACCAGGGGAAATTTCACATGAGATCCTGAAATGGCTTCTGGGCCAACATTTTATTCACAGACACATGCACTGATGGATAAGAGGCAAAGCCTGGACAATCTATATAGCTACAGAATTATGCTGCCTGGTTTTACTGTCCAAGCTTTATAAAAGTAGGAGTAGGATTTGTTGCAGATCCCTCTGACTCATGTTAATAAGTTGGGTAATGCTCATAGTGATAGGATGAGGGGTCATGATTTTAAACTAAAAGAGGGTAGATTTAGACTAGAGATAAGGAAGACATTCTTTATGATGAGGGAGGTGAGACACTGGCACGGGTTGCCCAGAGAGGTGGTGGATGCCCCATCCCTGGGAACATCCCAGGCCAGGTTGGATGGGGCTCTGAGCAACCTGGTCGAGCTGAAGATGTCCCTGCTCGTGGCAGGGGGTTGGACTGGATGGCCTTTGAAGGTCCCTTCCAACCCAAAACATTCTGTGATTCTATGTCATATACAGTATTTCAGTCTGAGCAGCATTTCAGAGAGTATATCATTCCTCATATAAATGTGAATATGGGTTTGGCTTGTTTTTTTTTCTTATAAAGTTATCACTCACTTCAGTCACTTCAGTCACATGCTTTTTTCTTGTGCAACCTGTGGCTTCACAGATTTTTTGCAATAATTCCATTTTAAGTTAAACTTATTGATGCAAAGAGAGTGGAACTTAAATTGCAACATCTAAGACTTTAGATATAAGCTCTTTTTGTAACTGAGAACATATTGGCAGACAATTTATTCTTGTGTTTATTAACTGGATGTCATGAGCATACATCCTGTGACTCCACATTTTATTTTTATTCTGGAAAAGGAGCTAGAATAATAAAAAAATACTGGAAATCTTCATATTACACATGCAAGCTGGAAATACGTGTGTGCATGTGTGTGCATCTGTCTGTCTGTGTGGCAGTAGTAGTACAAGGTGACACCTGTATCTGAATTGAGCACTTGTTTTTTACCCATTATACTCTCAACTAACAAGGCATGTCATAATTTTAAGCTTCTACAAGAGGAATATTATCATGGTGAAGGCATAAAACCAAGAGGCAGGAGATCTGCTTGAAACTTCCAGCCATGTCACTGACTCTCTGACTGATGTAAGACAGTTAGCCTCAGTTTCCCTTTCTTGACAGTAGGTTAATGATCCATCCCTGCCTCACATGTGCTGTGAAGAAAGCTTCACTCTCTATTTTGAGAAACTCAGTATTCAGATGAGGGTTTTGGTAACAGGCAGCACTGCAGTGGTAAGGCAGTGTTATTTGCCACAAGGCAAAAAATTGTATTCTGGGCACCCGCTATCTTTCCATCTAGTTGTTGATCATTCCTAGTTACTTTCTTATGTGATGGCTGAGATGTTTTACAGGTCCACTTCTGGAGGCAGTAAAAGGTATAACCTCCACTCAAGAAGCTTGGGCTCAGATACCTTTGCTGCTAAAGTCTCTCTCTGTGTCCTGGGGCAAATTGGCTGGGATTATATAAAGGTGTGTGCTAGATCTGCTAGAGAGTGATGCCAATATGCTTGTCTATGCCAAGATAGATGCCATAGACCAATGTGAAGTCAAACTCAAGACACCTGGGGAAGCTCATTGCCTCGTGAGAAACATTCAGAGTTTTGATATCATCAGGTTAAATTCTGCCCTTTGGAGCTGTCCCTTAGTCCATCTTGTTTTGAATTCCAGTCTGCAAAACGGCGATAGCAGAATCTATCTCACAAGGAAGTTGTAAAGATAATGCACATTAGAGGTGGTGAAATTCTCAGGTATCATAAATGGATCTAAAATAAATATGCTGGGTTTGAGTAATAAAGTGTGGTCTGAATGTCTGTTGGCTTTCTTTTTCAGGATGGTCCGTGCTGGTGAAGGTTTCCAAAACATGGTGGTTTCCAAGGAAGAAGGTGTTTTACTCTCCTGTTTGTTTTTGTTAGCATTTTAAATCCATTTTGCAGTGTTTAGTTGTGTGGTGACACTGCTGAGAGGCAGCAGGCAACAGCAGTGTTATCAAGTATGTAAGACTAGCTGTGTTGAATGGGCTCAAAAGGAATGAATGATTCAACTACGTTAGACCCATTTCTTTTGGGGTTTTAGAGAGGGCAGAATGGTGGAAAAAAAGGAGCTGTTGCAGCAGAAGAGAGGAGTGGGAGACTTGGAGGCAGGGAAAGCTAGGGGATATAAGCCGAACTTTCATTCCTTTAAGTTTGGAATTAAATCCAAGAGCAAAAGAAGGATGGAAGATTGAAAAGGGTGGAAGGGATGGAAAGCGCTGGCTAGAGAGGCAGTAAGATTTAGGATCCTGCTACGGCTTTACTTGAATAGGTGGATAGTACATGGAATAACTTTGTGGTCTAGCAGTACAGGCCAGACTTTCCCACCCTGAGATTCGTAAGGCTGGGCAGTTTTGCTTTGTACTTTGGTAAATAAAGACCCATGAGTTAACTAACTAAGATGTGAGATTTTGGAAGAAAAAATAGTTCCTGGGAATACCTTCCTTATGCAGAGCTGGTCAGGCCCTTCCATCCACTGTTTGCAGCAGAGGGACCGTCAGTATTGGCAGCCTGCAACCACCTGGGGTGATTTTTACAAAAGGTCACATTTCTTAAGGCTACTCGTTGGCAAAACTCAACTGTGATCGCCATACTCTCTTCAAGGTTTACCCCCATCTACTTACGAGATTATCATGGTGTCTCTCAGTGGAAGCCTCTTACTGTTGGTTGCCATCAGCGCAGCAATAAGCGTTCTCTGGAGGTGAGTGAGAGGGCAGTAGGAGAGGGCCCAGGGTCGCCGAGGAGATGTGTGCAGTGTCAATTCCTGCAGGATCCGAGTGTGATCAGGGAGCCCATGGGAAGAGTCTGCCAAACTCTAGTGCTCCCTGGGGTCCTCCCAGGCTCCTTCTCCATCAGCCCGCAGCAGGGTGCAGTGAGGGTGGCTGGAGAATCGCTAGTGCGGGTGCTTGGATAACACCAGTTTAGACTCAGAATCATTTGGGTTGGAAAAGACCTTTAAGATCATCAAGTCCAACCGTAAATCTAACAATGCCAAGCCCACCCCTAAACCAAGTCCCCAGGCACCACATCTACACATCTTTTAAATACCTCCAGGGCTGGTGACTCCACCACTTCCCCGCGGAGCCTGTTCCAGTGCTTGACAACCCTTTTGGTGAAGAAATTTTTCCAAATATCCAACCTAAACCTCCCCTGGCTCAACTCGAGGCCGTTTCCCCTTGTCCTATCCCCTGTCACCAGGGAGAAGAGACCGACCCCCCTGGCTCCAGCCTCCTTTCAGGCAGTTGTAGAGAGCCATCAGGTCTCCCCTCAGCCGCCTCCTCTCCAGGCTGAACCCCCCCAGGTCCCTCAGCCGCTCGTGACAGAACTTGTGCTCCAGACCCCTCACCAGCTCCGTTGCTCTTTAGGTCAATGACATTTGGTTTTGTTTCATACCTGCACCAAATTCTTCTCCCCCTCCCCAGATTCTATTGAAATGCGTATTTATTTGTATTGAAATTCTATGGAGGAAAATTAAGAGCCCCAAGCCCCTAATTCCTCACTACTGCCAACGTTTTCATTTTTTTCAAGAACAACCTGAAGCCACAAGAAGAGGGACATTCCTTGAGATGTTTATTTCTATGATGAGGAAGTAAACAATATGTTTTGAGAAATCTCTTCAAACAAAAATTTTGTTCACCTTTAGTTTGAATGCATCTAACCAAATGGAAGAGGGTGATGGAGTCATAAGACTTGTTTTATGCTAAGGGGCAGAGGATAAGGGGGGAGAGGAAAAGATCACCTCCACAAGGAATTAAATCAGCTCTATCCCAGCTATCAGTTCTGCACTGGCATTAGTTATATTATTAATTGGATTGGGTTCAAAATACAAACAGTTCTTTCATGCTTATCTGACACTTAATGCTTTATTTTGCTCCATTTCTGTTGTGCCAGACGCTGCACATCAAATTCTTTCTCCAAAAATCTCAGTACACCTGTGGTGGTGGAAGATATTACAGTGACGAAAAATAGCTCTGATGATAAGATTTCGACGGTGGATTTGACTGGCCCAGTGTGCATAAGTTACATTTCTGACAAGTGAACTGTATCCCCAGTTTTCCATCTCTGAAGAGACAATTTCCATTTCTGAGCTACCATTCTTCTCCTTTGCTGTCTTGATGACACCCCCCCAGTTCAGCAACAAGAGCAGTGATGGCCCACAGCTTCTTCCACCTGCAGCTTTCTTCTGGAGAGAAAAGAGGATGAAGGACTCAGGGTGGTGAGCTGGTGGACTGACATGAAGCACTTCATTTTCTCCACCATAGCTTTGGACTGTGAACTTGTACCATGCCAGTATTAGAAAATGCAGGAAAATGGAAGTGGAAAAAAAAGCATAGATATGTGTACCTTACCTCTGCGATGTGTTGTGTTAAAAATTCACCGTTTATCTTTCCATATTATCTCTTTCTGTGGAATGACTCATGGGGAAAAAAATGCAGGGGGGGTTTTCTGGTAATTTTTACAGGGATTTCCCAATCCCTCTGACTCATGCACGAATCCCACATTGAATCTCACATTATGCTGAGACCTGACCTTTTACCCACGGTTTTCTACTAGCTGTACGACTCTGGCTATACTAACAGTATTGGACAGATTGCAATCTCTTAAGTCACCAGGTTTGTGATTTGTTTGGGGGGGTTTTTTTGTTTGTTTTTTTTTGTTTTTTTTTTTTTAATCTGCCCACTTTTACAGCCTGAAGGAAGATACCACCTATTAATCTTTAAACAGAGTGCTGCAGCTTTCCCAGCACCGATGACCTCTGCCACTGGCGCGACACCGGCTTGCTGAGGAACAAGGCTGGGTGTTCTCTCCGTTCAGGTGACAGTCAAAGGGTCAGATCAGTCTGAAACCTGGCACGGAGAGGGATGAGTGTGCTCCCTGGATCCGGCCAGCCTAGTCCAACCTCATGCCCTTTGCTAACTGCAGCTGGGAACACTGGAAGAGCTGCAGGGCATATAATTTTCCATTTATCTTATCAAATTTATTGGCCTACTTCCAGCATGCTTTCCATACCAATTGATAGAAAGTTGAAGGAAGCAGGAGAAAAGCCCTTTGACCAATGGATATTCCTCCAAAAAGGGGCCCGGCATGGTCCATTCCCTCTTTGTGCTCACACGTTGCAGAGCACTGAAAGTATCTGTAGGATCATTAAAACACTTCAGTTGCCCACAGGTTGGATGGGTGGTTGGCATCAAACAGGAGACCTTAAAGTCCACCAAATGTATGAACGGGAAAGGTACAGCCTATGAATTTTCCTCCTCTTCCAGGCTTAGATGGGGCCAGCCATTCGGTGGGGAAGCTGTTGATGGGGAGTCTGGCCCCAGCGGGACACGCTGTGACACCAACACACTTGTGTAAGCTCTCCTATGTGAAGCTTATTAAAACAGAGACTTAGGGCAGGCATGGAAAGATGAGGGTCTCCCGCACAGACCCATGCAGGCACGGGGCATTTCAGAGACGTGAGTGAAAACCTGCGCGCTGCAAAGGCAGTTGGACGCCAGTCACCACTAGTTGTATTTTTCTCAAAAAGGCCGTTTGAGTAACTTTTCTATTAGCAGAGCCAGAAACCAGACCTGATTCTAAAACTGAGGGGACATGTCAGCTGTCCCTGGTGGAGGCTCAGCCACAGCAGGATCCTTTTTCCTCTGACATTAGCCATATTCCCGTTCAAAATATTGGTGCTGGCACCATTTTCCATGGTCTGATGAAAACCATGCTTGCACATCAATGGTGGCCGACACCAACTCCTTGCCTATAACAGTCTGTGCCACTTCGGTCCCGCTCTTGTATAATACCTGTATTTACTGAGCTGCTCCTGCCTGTCCATCGCCCATAACAGCAGCCTCAGACACCCCTTCTCTTTGCTCCCTTAATACCCCTGCTCTTTCTTCATGCCACTCGCCTCACGGAGACAAAGTCCTCCCCCTTGTCAAAATTCATGGAGCTGCTTCCTCATCCTCCTCTAAATCCCTCCCTAAGACCCGCTGCTGCCTCAATGCCTGCAAATCCTGACCGTCTGTCAGCGGTAAGGCAGGGCTAAGCAGAGACTTCCAATTCTCTGACAAAGTCTATTTGTTTTCTTGCTGCCCCATTCCTCATGCTGGCCTGCTTTTGATAGTCACTGTTTTCCATCTGAGACATGGACTGGAAAATCCCTATGCCTGTCATCTCTGAAAAATAGCTATATGATACCAAGCATAACAGGCTTTGGTGCTGGACTGGTGTATTCCAGCAAAAACACAACGCAAACGGTGACTGGGGTGAAAATGCCAATAATCACAGTACAACATAATGCAACATAATGTAATACTGTACTATTGATAATACCAAGATGAACCGCAGTGTGTGTGTGTGTGTGTGCATGCACTAGACAACAAATGACATTCAAAGAGCCAAGTACAATAAACTTAGGAAGTGGCATCAATACATCTAGGTGTAAATTCAGACTTTTGTATTTGTTTTCCCTTTGTTCTTCAATCTCCTTTTGCATATGAAGCTGTGTTAATGTCCCCTCAAGGTACAAATCTTAGGAAATCTGGCAGGCTGTGTTTTTGAAGGGGACAGCTATTCACTTTTCAATAAGCAAGGAAGAGCAAAGATGATACTGCTCAACATGTATAGAGTCAGGGATAAGATGAAGATCTTTACATTGCTGCTGAAGGGTAAGAACTAGATACTAATTCTCTCAAATGTACAAAATCTTACTGCATTTCCAGCTTTGGTGGTTAAAACAAACAACTGGACCCTAAATCAGTTAAATATTTGATTTGTGCTAACAAGAGATGCGTTACAGCTGCAGGATGCGCCCCTAGCCTTGGCAGCAGTTTGGAGGTGCAATGGGTGTGATGACTAAAGGATGACAAAGGCTTTAGTTTAACCGTGAAATGGAGCTACAGGAGTTATTTATAGCACATAACTGAGCTGCAGAACCTACATTTTTTGCATACACAGAATTTTTCAGTTAATGGAATTGCGCACTGTGGAGGTTGGTACGTGGCAGGCAGGCATAGAGACTCAACGCCGTGGTTCAGTACTCGATTCCAATAGTTTGTGGCCATTCAGAGCCTCATTAAGGAAAAAAAAAACATGATGCAGCAAGTTGCCGTCTGGACTCTGAGGGTGAATAATTAAAGTTTGCTCATCTTCAGCTCATGAGGTATGGCTAGGCCCACTGGCAAAGCTCGTCTTGACACACACGTTCATTAGCAGCCACTTGGAATGAAGCACCAAAAATAGAGGCTGATGCCGTGTTGCTGTTAAGGGTCTTTTCACCGTCAATTGCAGAAGTCAAATCAGGGTAAAAGAGTTGCCATCAACAAATTGCATTTCTTCACTTTCAGTTTGGGATTGGTTGGGCCAGTTTCCAGCCCTTCCTGTGTCTCAAAAACATTCGTAGTGATATGGGTATGTCTGGGTATGTAAAATATCTAAAGGAGAAAACTGTCAAAGCTAGTTCAGAAAATAAACTCAAAAGATGGTGGCAAGCGAGGCAAAGGATATAGGGACTGGAGTCATGAGACTTCCTTTGACCTGGTATTTGCTCACCATGAATAAACTAACGTAATCCTGAAAACTAGCCTGCAACAAGCTTGAGTCTCATCAACTGTAGGGGATGGTTAGACCCAAGGAACTATGCTCTGTCTGACGATATTGAACAATAAACTGAAAATTAAAAATACCGAGGTCTTCACAATACTTCACCAGCCTGAAGTTTAATCCTTTGACATTTGTAAGGTGGTTTTAAACTCTCCTTTATGGTGATTGACTGCACCCTGCAGATGACACCACAGGAATTTACTGCAATGAAACATAACACCTTAATGAAGAAGAAAAAAAGCTTTCCTTCTAATGCAAGCAACTTTGTCTGGTTTTCCCTTCAACCACGTACCATGATGATTCAGAGATAAGACTCATGTGGTTGTTAAGTTGCCATGATGGATTTTACAAAGGGGAAAATCACGTCTAGTTTATGTAAGCTTGATAGCAGCTGCTCTTTGGAAATACATCTTAATTATGGGTAAAAATACTAAGCCATAACTTGTATACTTATTTTAAAAACCTCATTTTTTTCAGTGCCATAATTCTAAACATTAGCTCTTCACTGAGGTTAGTATTTATTTATAGGTTGGATACCGTAAGGAGGTAGCCCAGGAAATGCTACTTGATGATGGTGGTTATTAAACATGCCTGTTAGTGACCTCTCATATTTATCTGTATTTAATTATAGAATTACTGCCATAATTCCCTAAGTTATGTCTGAGAACAAAAGGCGATTCCATTTGTGAGACCATTATATACCAGCACTCACAACTTCTTGAAAAATAGTAATGACCTTTGGGATGAAATCTTTTCAGTCCAATATTGACGTTCTCTATGTGTACGGAGTTTGGTAAAAATAAAGATCAGCCTTTGTTATTATTTATAGCCACATAGAAAAAGATGGCTTGAATTATTAAAAAAAGCTTTTTGCAAACTTTGGGGGCCCCTGGGTAACAATAAATGGCTCCATTTTAAAATGTTAAACTGATAATTTTTATACCAACTACTGTATATAGTAGTTTCACCAAATTTAAAAACCTAGATGAGAAATAAAGAAGTTAGGTTGGAATTCCCAAGCTTGCAAGTGTGGCACTAACTGCTGACATACATGAAGTTAATCATATACGTAAGTGTTTGCAGAATCAGAGCCAACATTTGGATATATTTTGATCTTTCATTTAACAATACTCCTCAGTATATGGTTAAATAATATTGATCTCACTGGCAGTGCAATAGGTGTTCTACTAATTTCCCTGAACTGAAACTATATTCCTTCTCAAGACTGAAATAAGAAATACTTTTGACCGGATGACAAATCACTGATGAATTTGTTAGATTTTTGTTCTCTGTTCTACCTCCATCACTTAGCAGTAATCTTTGGGGTAAGTTAATAACAAAATATGCTGTGGCTCTTCTGATGAGGTGCTTCCTCTTGCTTCCAGTGCCAGCTGTTAAAATATAACGCAATTTAATAGTAATGATTATTTAGATGCGTAATACTACATCATCAACTAGAACTAAAGCAAGGGTTTTGGAAAGGAAAGATGACGAGAAGCTCCTGTAGTGTGGGTTTCTTTGTGGCTAATTCACACAGTGTCTGAGTGTCTGTTGATTGTACCGTCCCGACACTTAAATTAATTGCTGAAGTATCAGGTCATCTCGCACTCGCTGGTGAGTGGATCTTAACCCAGAGCTGAAGCATGGAGCTATAGTATTGATAAACTCTGAATAATTTGCCCAGATCATATCAGAAGTCTGTGGTGGGGAAAAGAATCGAGACTGGGTCTCTCCCATCCACCGCATTAAGCACAAAGTTGTCATTGCTATCACGGAGGATGAGTCTAATAACCATCAAAGCTCAGTGATTATGCAAAGCATTGTACCCTGATTGAGTAATAAAAGCTATCAACCATCCGGAGTTAAGGGGTTTGCATATTGTATGATTACTGAGAAATAAAATCAGAGTGATTATGCAAATCACCCCCTTCAGCCAATCGGACTGAAAGATGAAAAGGAAAATAATGTATATTTATGCATTAATAACTATACAGTATGCCTGAGCTCCAGTTATTATTATTTTTGTTATTTGACTGCAGAAGTTCCCAGAGGCCCCGATCAAGCCAATGTAAAGTAGAATTGTTTTATTTTGGGTTCTGCTACGAATCTCGACTTCTGCAGTCATTACATTCTGGATAAACAACAATTGGGATCCGAGCCGATTCCCGGCTAGAGCAAATACGTAAATCCATGTATGTTGAAAAAATACGGGGGAAAAAAACAAACAATCAGAACTTGCTGTCCTGGGTTGAGTGAGTGGTGGAGTTTTTTGGTGGCAGGGGAGGGGGCTATCGGGGCAGCCCCCTGTGAGAAGCTTCTCGAAGCTCCCCCAGCTCCACGTCAGCTCCACTTCTGTTTGGTAAACTGAGCCAATCGGCTGCGCCTCTGCGATAACGTATTTAAGGAGGGACGTGGTGACGGGCAGTGGGACTGGTGAGGAGGAGTTGCTGCAGCTGCGTGAACACCAAGGTCAGTGGGGGAACGGAGGAAGAAAGGAGGGGGGAGGTGTGCCGGAGCAGAGACCCCCCTGTATCCTGTGGGGAGACGGCAGGGCGGCCCCCCCTGCCACCCATGAAGATCTACAGTGGAGCAGACATTGATTTATGGCCTGTTGCTCCTGCTCGCCTGATCAAGGTTCTGTGCCCAAAGCAGGCCGGGGTCTCATGGGAAAAGGCAGCCCCACTGCTGTAATTCAGCGCTGGGAGGATTGCAGCATGTGGGGGTGTCCCACGCCGGAGCAGCTCGGGAAGGGCTGCAGCCGTGGGAGGGAATCCAGTTGGAGGAAGTTGGTGACCCATGACGGAGCAGTGTGGGGAACGCTGCGGCCCGTGGGAGGAATTCAAGTCGGAGAAAGTTTGTGGAGGACTGTCTCCTGTGAGAGGGGGACCACGATGGAGCAGGGGGAACAAGTTCCAGACACTCCCCTCACCGAGGATAAGGAAAGTGGCAGCACTGACTGCACCCCCCATTCCCTGCCCCTGCGCCACTGGGGGAGGAGGTAGAGATATCGGGAGCAGAGCTGAGCCCGGGAAGAAGGGAGGGGTGGGGGGAAGGTGTTCTCAAGATGTGGCAATGCTTCTCACTGTCCTACTCTGTTATGTGTTGTTAGTGTCTGTAATAAATGTATGTTCTTTTTTTCTTCCCCTAACGAGTCTGCCTTTTGCTCGAGATCATAAAAGGGGAATTTTTCCCCATCCCAGTCCTACCTTGAACCCCAAGCCTGGCTCGCTGTCCCTTCTCATTGCCGGAGGGGAAGGGAGAGAGAGCTGCTGCATTGTGGTTGGCTGCCAACCAGGCCTAAACCACGACACTTGCCCATAAAATTAAATATAAAAGCCTGTGGTTTTGCTTGTAAGGCGGTGTATGTTTTTGAGCGACTCCGCTAATATTAGATAATTAAGAGGTGATGTCCGTGGGGGCCACCCTGCAGCCCCCACGCCGGGATGGTGTTTCCCTCCCGCTATTTGGGGGGGGTGCAACGTTAAAAATACCGATGGCGAGAGGCAAGGCGGCAGCTCCCCCCCCCGGTCCCACGGGTTCCCGCCACCCCGAAAAATCAACGCGGGGGTTGAGCGCCGTGGGGGGGGGGGGAGGGGGAGTTGACGGACACGAAACCACGTGGCGCGGCCGGGAGGACTCGCCCACAGCCCCGCCCCCTCACAAACCCCGCCCATCAGAAAGCCCCGCTCCCTCGTAAATCCCGCCCACAGCAAACCCCGCCCCTTCACAAACCCCGCCCCCTCCCAACTCCCCCGCCACTCATAACCCCCGTCCCTCACAAACCTCGCCTATCACAAACCCCGCCCTCTCATAAACTCCTCCCTCACAAGCCCCCCCCCCCCTCACAGCTCCTCTCTGTCCCTAAGACCCGCCCCCATAAACCCTGGTCCCTCATGAACCCCGCCCCCTCGGAAACCCCTCCCTAACCTCCGCCCCATAAACCCCGCCCCTTCGCAAACCCTCGTAAATCCTGCCCCCCCCACCCCTCACAAGCCCCGCCCCCACAGCCCCCGTCCCCTCATAACTCCCGCCCCCTCGGAAACGCCGCTAACCCCCCCCAAACCCCGCCCCCATAAGCCTCCGCCCCCTCTAAACCACGCCCACCCCACCCCCGGTCCTCACAAACCCCGGTCCCTCCAAGCTCCGCCCTCTCCCCGCCACGTCCCTCTCGGCCGCCGGTTCCCGCCCCGGCGGGGCTATGGCGTTCACGCTGTACTCGCTGCTGCAGGCCGCCCTCCTCATCGTCAACGCCATCGCCGTGCTGCACGAAGAGCGCTTCCTCCGTCGCGGTGAGTCGGCACCCCCGCGGCCCGGTTGAGGGGAGCGGAGGCCCCGGGTTAGGCCCGGCCGCGGGGACCGCTTCTCCCCGGCCCGGCCTTCACGAAGGGAGGCGGCGGCGGCGGCTGCCCGGCTCGCCGCGGGCCCGGGTGTGCCTGTAGCGGGCTCCGCCGGGGGTGGGAAGGCCGACCGGTGTGGCCGAGGGCCCCTCCCGGCCCGCCGGGCTCTGTGGGAGCCGGCGCGCCCTCCCCCGCCGCCGTGCCTTGCCGGCGTGGAGTATCCCAGCGCAAGGAATTCCTCTGGGGTTTCCGGTCTTGAAGTTGGATTTTCTGCTGCTGTGGCTGACGCCGCTCCTCTCTGTGCTTTGTCCTTTTTTTTCCTCCCAATAATTTTATTTTTTTCTGTGCGTTTCTACTATTTCGACTCCATTTGTGCCGCGCCTCGTGATGTTGTGATAGCATGGGATGGTTTCTTTCACTTTGGCATGCCTTTTTTTTTGTTTGTTTGTTTTTCCTTGATGCGATAGCACTTCCCAGCCTTTGCACATTCCCGCTCACGTTTCTGCTGTACTGGAGAAAGATCCCCAACGTTGGGGGCATCCTCATCCTTTAAAAGAAAACAAAACCCTACAAAACACAGAAAAGCCACTGACACAAAGATCTGCAAAGCCCCAGAAAAAAATTACTGATAATCGAAGGTTTCCCAATTTCCTGGTCTGGACAATCCTGATTCTCCAAATCAGACTGAGCTTGGATTTTTGGCAGGAGGATATGTATTATCCCTTTCTCTCCCACTCCCTGGGAGGATTTATTGCGAGGCACCTGCTCGGTTTGGGGTTTTCTTCTGCTTTTCTGATGAGCAGCAGCTCGAGGAACAGGCAGATGTGGGGACTAACAGGATGGGTCAAGCCCCATTCCAGCCCCAGGTGACTCGGGAGATTTGGGATTAACTTCAGCGCATACGAGTGGGACACAGCAGCTGGTGATGGAGAGGAGTCACCTGCAGAGAGAGACAAGAAAGGGGGGGGGGGAAAAAAAAGTTACTCCCAAGTTGCCTCTGGAGAAATTAAACTTGCAGGTTGTGCAGTGCAGCTTTGAATATTGAGAGCTGCCGCCTCCTCTGCTCCCCTTCTCCTCCAATGGGTCAGGGCTGTGACCAGCACGATGCGGAAATCCTCTGTCCCGTCTCAGGGAGCACATGCTGCCTCCCCACAGTGGGCAGGGAAGGGTTTCTCCCTTGAAGGGCTTTGTAAACCTTCAGTACTTCTGTTGCCCTTGGAAAAGTTCCCAAGTTTGGGCTTTTTTTTTTTTCCTATTTTTATAGCAGTTACAAAAAAAATCATCATGATTTGTAATTTCTTCTGTTTTCTGTCATGCGGCTCGTTTCTTGATGCTGGAGCATCATTTAATACCCAACAATTATTTGCAATTTTATTTTCTGGTGAAGGACTGTGTACAGGTTGTAGTTTGGTTTGGTTCTGGGTTTTTGGTGCGTGTTTTTTTTGAAGCCCAAATAAACTCACCTGTTTCTCTGGCATGCAGGGAACAGTAGTGTATGAAAAAGGTAAAGGTTTCCTTTACAGAAACATTGAGCTGTCATTACTGTTGCATTCATCAAAAGGATTAACAGTTTTCAGTATATTGTATTCAAATCCGATTGTGAAACAAAGTGAGTTGGCTTTTAGTTTCACTTTCAACGTTAGTATAAACTTCACCTTACTGGAGATCAATCAGTCATTAATATTGCTGAATGCATTTGTTGCCTTTTTTTTTTTCTCCCATAACATGTCTGGCTGTTTCTATGTGATACAGTTGGCTGGGGAAGAGACCAAGGGATTAGAGGATTTGGAGAGGAACCAGGAATTAAAGCACAGCTAATAAACTTCATTCGAGCTGTACAAACCGTTATGAGAGGTATGGTGACAATCTTTTGTTTAAATATTATTGTCTGTAAAGTTATGTTTCTGTGCTTTAATGGAGTAATACCAGGATTTTTACTCTTTCACCAAACAGCTGGTATTTCTGCTTGTCATTTCCACTCTGCTCTTCCTTCACGCATGGACTCTGTATAGGAGGGTGCAGGTCACAGCTAAGGTGCCCTAATTTTGATAAAGTGTAAAAAAACATTCCCTGACTCTGGCCTGTGGTGCTGCTGCTGTGTGTTTTTCCTTGAAGTTTGGGATCTGGGGGAAAGCTTGGTGATCAATCAGACTGTGCAGTTAGCTTCACCTTGGCTAAATTCAATTTTATGTGAAGTACCTGGTGAGGAAAATTTAGTTCCTGGGATCCTTAAAGGTAAGCCAAGCATATGTGCCTGAAAGGATGGGGTGGAAATAGGCTCTTAATTTGTAAGTTACTGATAGTTTTTCACTATAAAGCACACCAAAAATTCCTCTTTGCAGGTGATGATAAAGAGGAAGCAACAAATCTTACCTGTCTTGCCCACCGTGGGGTAAAAAACGGATATAATTCTTCTAGATCATAGCAGAGCCAAGGGTAGAAACTGTCTTTGAGATGGTTTTGTTACATTTGGGGAAAGGATTGTTTGGGTCAAAGTTATAATGTGATCGGTGCTATAAAAATATTTATGCTGTTGCTTCCTAATTTTTAGTATCCTAGGCTTTGATCCCGGCTTCTTCCACTAATCCTGATTTTTGCATAAGAAAATCCAGTGTATTTTTAAAGTTTTTATTGGTTTTGCTCCTTAAAAAGTAGTTTCCCAAGAGAATAAATTCTGTCACTTGCAGAGGAATATTTTCACAATTGCTCTTATTTTTTTTTTTTTTCTACAGTGCCATTAATAGCAGTGAACTCTGTTACAATTGTTCTTCTCCTGTTGTTTGGTTGAGGATACCTGGTGAAAATCTTTTGGACATCTAAAGCAGCAAGTTGCTGACCACCACTGTTCTGAGTTTTCTGGGATCCAGCATGGTTTAGCTGTCAGTTTGACATTCAGCTTAAAATAATAAAGACACTATTTGTATTTATCCTATTTCCTAATGTTCACTTGCCGTTTCATTAAACAAGATAATGGGGATCAATGCAAGAACGCTGTGAATATATTGGACTGTGACAAGTTCTGTTGCTGCCTGTTAATAGTGCTGACAGAGTACGCGTCGTGACATATTGCAGTGATTGTCGATAGGATGTGGTTTTTAAATGTCTTGTTACTCAGGGTTGAATTTCCTTCAGTACACTTCCCAAATTATTTTTAAATTAAGAAAAACAACAGTGTTTTTTGTTTCAATTAATACCACAGTACTGCTTAAGAGGATATGAATTAGGCTTGAAAAAAACATGTTACAAATTATTGAAATACAGTTGTGATATTGGGGGGACATAAAACTACATGGTCCTGATTCAGTTCCCATTGGAAGTTGAAGTTTCCTGGTTTGATTGAGACCAGGCTTTTTCTCTTGATGTTTCATAGCCTTTTCAAATAAATAATGTTTCATGCTGATGGTGAAGTAAGTTGAAAATAGATGCAATTACTATGCAAAATCAAAAAAACCTGTACCTAAAGCTGGGCAACTGTTAACTTAGACTAGCAGGTCAGCATTAGCAGTTAGATTAGCGTTTGTTACTGTTCTGTCAAGGATTATTGTACTTTTTAAAATGTGTGTTAAACTTCTGCCTGGTGATTATGATGTTGGAAGTGGGGAACCATTTGTGTTCTGAGCCTCATGGGAAATGTGGGAGGGGAATACCGTGCCCTTTTAAAATGAAATTTTGTTAAAAACCAGCAAATTTGCAGCCTCTTCTGTTAGTGCTGTTTCTTCCCCTGCCCTCCATTTTCCTTTGTTAAATTAACAGCTTTGAGAATGAAACTGTGGGTGTGATCTTTCAGTTCTGTTGCAGAGAATACTGCTAACCGCTTTGGTACAGATCTTGACTCAATTAAGGTGGCTGTGTTAGGTCCAATGTTATACAGCAAGTCTGAATTGAAGACGGCCAATTCTCCTTTAGAAAAGTTAGAAGTCTTATGTCTGTTATTCTAAAGTGCTTTAGTTTATTTTCAAAGTGGGGAAGGCCAGAGCACACCTGGCAATTTTTAAAACAGCTTAGTTTATCATCTCTTCTGACATCTTGATGTCTAAAGCATATGCTGTTGTATACAAAGATAAATCTGTAAAATGTGTAAATGAATTTAATGATCTTCAATTGAAGTGTTTTGCAGAGTAGAGTATGTCCAGGGAGAGACTTTTATGTTTTTTCCTTTTTTTTTTAGTGAAAAATTGTAAATAAATTCTGAATTTCTAAGTTAAGCACTCTCTTTCATAACTCACTCTATATCTTTGTACAGTGGGCATATCTCAAAACTCAGCTTCTTCTTCCAGACACCAGTTACTGTTCTTACATTACATATTTTTTTTTTTCGGATCCCTCTGGCACTTGCAGGTATCATCTCTTCGATACGAAGCTCTATTTTGGTCTGTGTAGCAAGCCTAATGAGTCATGGTAACACTGGCCAGAGGCAGAACAGTATCATGCTAGTCTTTAAATTCTAAAGCAGATAAATCTTGTTATAAAGCATTCCTTAAATAATCTTTGTGTAAATCAGAGAGGATGTCCTGGGTTGAGTGAGTGGTGGAGTTTTTTGGTGGCAGGGGAGGGGGCTATCGGGGTGGCCCCCTGTGAGAAGCTTCTCGAAGCTCCCCCAGCTCCAAGCCAGCTCCACTTCTGTTTGGAAAACTGAGCCCATCAGCTGCACCTCTGCAATAACGTATTTAAGAAGGGACATGGTGACGTGCAGTGGGACTTGTGAGGAGGGGTTGCTGCAGCTGCGTGAACACCAAGGTCAGTGGAGGAACAGAGGAAGAAAGGAGGGGGGAGGAGGGAGGTGTGCTGGAGCAGAGACCCCCCTGTATCCTGTGGGGAGACGGCAGGGTGGCCCCTCCCTGCCACCGATGAAGATCTACAGTGGAGCAGACACTGATTTATGGCCTGTGGCTTCCACCTGGTTGATCAAGGTGCTGTGCCCGAAGCAGGCCGGGGTCTCATGGGAAAAGGCAGCCCCACTGCTGTAATTCAGTGCTGGGAGGATTGCAGCATGCGGGGGAGTCCCATGCCGGAGCAGCTCGGGAAGGGCTGCAGCCGTGGGAGGGAATCCAGTCGGAGAAAGTTAGTGACCCATGACGGAGCAGTGTGGGGAACGCTGCGGCCCGTGGGAGGAACTCATGTTGGAGAGAGTGTGTGGAGGACTGTCTCCTGTGAGAGGGGGACCACGATGGAGCAGGAGGAGCAAGTTCCAGACACTCCCCTCACCGAGGATAAGGAAAGTGGCAGCACTGACTGCACCCCCCATTCCCTGCCCCTGCGCCACTGGGGGAGGAGGTAGAGATATCGGGAGCAGATCTGAGCCCAGGAGGAAGGGAGGGGTGGGGGGAAGGTGTTCTCAAGATGTGGCAATGCTTCTCACTGTCCTACTCTGTTATGTGTTGTTAGTGTCTGTAATAAATGTACGTTTTTTTTTTCTTACCCTAACGAGACTGCCTTTTGCTCATGATCATAAAGGGGGATTTTTCCCCATCCCAGTCCTATCTTGAACCCCAAGTCTGTCTCTCTGTCCCTTCTCATTGCCGGAAGAGAAGGGAGAGAGAGCTGCTGAGTGGTGGTTGGCTGCTAACCAGGCCCAAACCACGACAGCGTACAATCTGGATCAGTTATTTTCATGTATCTTTAATGAAAACTGGACAGGTTTTATCTGGAACAGATAAAATGTGGAAGGTATACAGGCATTTTTGTTAAATTTTTGTAAACAGTGGTAGATGTTTCTGTTGCTGATGCATTGGCGTACTGAACAATTTGAAGCACAGCTTGTGTATCATCTCTTTTTCATAGGTATTGACTATTAAAACCCTAGTTCTTACTAAATAAAAGCCAGTCGTAAAGATTATAAGCAACAGCTTTAAAAATGGGTGAAAAGTGATTTTCCCCCCATCTTCCTGTCCTTGAGAAAGGGCTGAAGTTTCAGTGCATGGCTTACAGCACATGGGCAGATCATTTCAAAATCAAATAGGCACATGCAGTAAAAAGGAGCAGCAGTTCTGTGCAGCAGGAATCCTGCGTTTGAGGCAAAAACTGGGACGCATTTTACCTGGCAGATGCTAAATAGTGATTCAGAGTGGGGCAGCAGCTGAAGATGAGGTCGCTCAGATAATGAGTAGGGGAAGAGGGCAAAAGGGTGGAAAGCAGCCAGGCAGAGAAAGGAGTGTGGAGGGAAACAGCAACTACACTGCCACCATCTCTTCGTGTGGCTTTGAGCAGTTTTTAAATGTTTGCTGTGACTAAGATCAGACAAGGTGAAGCACCTCAATCCCGGCAGGGCCTCGGCTTGCTCAGTCAGCGGGAACGTGCCAGAAATTTTCCAGCTGGCAAAGAGCTCCGCGTGTGAGGTAGCCTGCATTCCCGCGGTCGTGTCAAACCCTGAGGAGCACTGTCATACCTGGCACAGAAAGGACAACAGGCAGAATTTTTACAGGTCAGGCTAAGGGTTGCCAGCGTAGACTAACTGGTTCTAGCAAGGATTTGTACACAGGAGACGCTTTCAGAGCGAGGGGCTGCAGTGTGGTGGTACCAGGCTGCATGTGTGGGGAAAATAAAGCGTGTGGGACAATAGTGCAAATACAGGAATAAGGAATGAGCTCTGTTGTACCTATACTGTTAAAGGTTTTGTTTGGAAGGGCCTGAGGACAGGTGAAGGGAAAAGTTGGAAGGCAAGGGGTTTGTACCCAAGTGAATCTCAAACTCACTTTAATTACCTTTCACATCTCCCCTTAGGTTGAAATGTTATGACTTTAGAACTATACTATCTTCCATACCTTGGATTTTTTGATGTCCAATACAAACCTGTGATCCCAATATAAAACTGTGAACGGGTGTCATACTAATTAATTGATGTGCCCACATTTTCTTACGAAATCCTAACTGCACTAGCTTAAAATGCAGTTGCATCTACCCCTGGGTTTTGTGGGTTGCCTCTCCTGCAGATGAGCGCGCTGTGCGCCTCTGCCCTCACAGCTAGACGCTGGCTCCCCCAAACTGGGGCTTGTCTGGGGGAAGCACGGTCCTTACGGTCCTAACTCCCCAGCCCAGCGGCTGGAGGAAGATGATCTTTAAAACAGGCACAAACACTCGCCGGGCCGAGCTGTTTCGGCCGGGAAGGGAAGAGGAGCCGCTGTGGGAAGGGGCGGCGGCCGCCCCCCCCTTCCCAGGCTCCTCCATCCGCCCCTCAGCGCTCCGCTCCGCCCCTGCCCGCGGCTCACGGCTTCCCGCCTTCCCCGCGGGCTGCCCGCGGCGCTGCCTGCCGGGGGCCGGCTGGGGACGCCGGCTGTGAAGGCCAAGCGCTGCCGTCGCTTCGCGGGGCTGCGGCTGCCGCGCTGCCGACCGGCACCGAGAGGGCGCAGCGGGAGCCAGGTTAGTCTCGGGGAGCGGGGCCGCCGCTGTGCCGCTCTCCCCTCTCCTCCCGGTTGGGCTCGCCCGCCTTCCTGCGAGCCCGGAGGGGCGGGCGGAACCATCCGCGTCGCGGGGAGAGAGAGCCTGCCGAGCGCGGAGCCTCCCCCGCCGGAGAATGGACCATCTCGCCTTCCCCCTGTAAACGGGCGGGGAGGGGCGGTACCATTTCCGTGGCCGGGGGTGGGGCAGGTTAGTTGTAGCTTCATGCCCTTTGCAATATGGCGGGGGGGGGGGGGTGGGGGTGGGAAGGCGTTCATATTCGGAGTTGTGGGGCAGGGAGCTGGCCCCGGGGCTCCCCGGTGAGCAGGGGGGCACTGGCTGTCCCTGGTTTCTCAGGGAGCAGTGTCAGGTCCACAGAGGAGGCAGTGTGGGTGGCCATGGTGCCTGCAGGCCCACTCCCCTCAGCTCAGCCAGACCCGCGCCTGGGTCGCTGAGCTGCCTTGTCCTGGCAAGGTGCTAGCTTCAGGGGATCCTGCTTTGCTGCCGAGTTGATGCTGTCATCCCCTGGAACGGCCTGGTCTTTGCTGGTGGGCCGGTGGTGGGGTTGGGGGAAAGGAGGAGCAGGAGCCTCCATGGTCCCAATGCATCTGTGCCATTGCCAGCCTTCCTACAAGTGGACGAGGCCTTTTTCCCCATAAGTTGTGAGCGTCTTGTGTCCCTGTGCGGCGTGTAGGTCCCTTAGACTGCCGAAGACCAGGTAGGTGTTGAACTGGGTGGTCCTTCATGTCATGACCAGCCTGAGCTACTGTGTGGCTTCATCCTGTTGCTGTAGCTGTACTGCCAGCGCCAAGGTGGGCATTTCCCTGATGTGTTGGGCTGCAATTACAAAAACTGAGGTACTGAAGGTTTTTTAGGACTTTATTGCTAGGCTGTGACCTGTATACTTAAAATTAGGCTGTGCTGAAAACTGCACATAATTTCCATACCACCCAAATAAATAGGAGAACCAATGGAGATCTGTGGCAAAAGGAATAAAAGAAAAAATCCAATTTCTGCTAAACTAGGATATTCTATCTTTGTTCTTAGCTGTGCTGTCCATGTAGGCAAGGTGCAGTTGCTCTACAGTCATGTCTTCGGAGAATTTATGTAACAGCACCTTCTTCAATCATCTTTTTAATCTCCCACAACACTTAAAATTCCCTGTGCCAGAGTTGAAGTGCCTGAGAGAAGAGAGGATTTTTTGTCATGGAGATAATGTGGAATCACGCAAATGCCATTCTGTTCAGGCACTTGGCCTGTACTATCTTGCTCAGAGATGTCTTAGAAACCTGGTGCCTTCTTTTCCCATGAGATTGGTGAAGCTCCCTTAAGAGTTCTGTTACCAGCTTTGTGTCATAGACATTTAACCTTGGCCTGTGTAGCAACAGACATAATATAAAAGAGGCATTTTTTTAATTATTATTACAGGGAACCAATAGGATTAATGCAAGTGGAATCTCAGAGTTTTCTGCACGTGTGTCTTCTACTTGAGACATGATCTTGATCATTGATAAAACTGTCTGCAAAGATAAAACTGTCCTGATAGAACATTAAATTTGTTAAGGCAGGTTTTAGTCATGTTGTTGACGACTCTGTGTTATATTTTTTTTAAAAAGTACATACATGTTCTGTTTGTAACCAGAACAGCTCAACATAAAATTGTGGTGACTTGCTAGTGATGATAGATCAGATACTCATTATTGTCCAACAAATAGGAGAAAAGCTTCCATGTTGGGTATTTGCTAAGAAATAGCTCAGCAAACTTGTTTGCGGAGCAAAATACAGTGCTTGCAGCACGGGTAAGGAGAAACCCTGGTTTCTGAAGACAGCCTTTTAGCCAGATGACTTGCATATGACCACGCTGTTTTCTTCCCCTATGCCTTTACCCTTTGAATGCTGACTTCTGCTTTGGGCTGAGTCTCATGTACCTGTTTGTGTGACACAGAAGCTTGCCGCAGGAAAACTGTTTGACTGTCACCTTTGCAAGAGGAGAGGGCAACTCTTTGGGCTACTGAATATCCCTGAGCCCTGAAATCTTCCAGGCTAACAGTCTGCAGAATCCACGCTGTCACACAGGTAGCCAGCCACCGAATAGCCCAACAGTTAGGGCATCTGGATTGTGTTGTGGGCTGGATTACCCTAGATCTCATTTACAAAAATAAAATTAACAATAAATATTTTGCAGAGCATTTTGAACTTTATAGTCAGAGCACTGTATCATCGCTTAGCAGTATTATAACTTGAACAGCGCCACTGGTATCGATGGGACTTGCCAAAATGTGCTTGCTGAGGCCTTGAACCAGCAATACCAGACCTAATGATCCTCTTCCTAACAGTCTTAGCTGTTTAGAGAATTTTTTGACGCGCACAAATAAAGGCACTTAAAAAACAAATAACACCTGATTTCCATATATCGAGTCTTTGGGAAAATACCACCCCATCAATTATGTATTTTTTTTAAACACTGCCTTTTATTTCTCTGTCTAAAGGGGCACATTTAATACTGCGAGTAATGTTCTGAGTAATACCGGGCTTGGCACAAATGAGGCGCTTAACTGAGTTCCTTATTTTTATTATCCATTGTCTGCTAACCAGTTTTTTGTTGTTTCATTTATTTGCCTTTTCCCTGGGGAAGGAAGGATGGCAGCTCGGCGTGCGCTGAAAGCTGTCTTGGTGGATCTCAGCGGCACACTTCACATTGAAGACTCAGCTGTGCCAGGCGCGCAGGAAGCTCTTAAAAGGCAAGCTACCTTTTTTGATTTCCTATGATAGGTTTTATCAGTGCTGTCAGCACAAGGACGCTTCTTTAAGTAAAAGGGCCTGAAGCTTCTGCTTTTTTGCACTGCCGTGGGTAAGCAAGTACATGGCCAATTTCTGCTTTTATTTACATCTGCGTTAATACCAAGATAAATCAGCAAAGGGCCTAGATATTGAAAAGCTGCTCTATATCACCTGAGCCCCCACAGCTTTTGTAAGTTGCTCTCTGGGTCTTTTCTAAGTCTTTTCTAGACAGAAAAAGACAATATTCAGAGTGTTTCCACTAATTCATATGGGACTGCAGCCTTAGCCAAAGTGGAAAGTAGTTAATTTAACCTGAATTACCCCATGTACACCAAAGTCACTTCAGCTAAGTTGTTCCTCAATGCTTTGTTTAACTACAGGAACCTGATTGTATGTCTGAGCCCTTAGGTCTGTGCTGAGCTAAAGTGGAACGAGAGAACAGCTTGGCCCAGGGAGCAAGGCATCCTTTGCAGAGTTCTCATTTCATTTGATCTTTCAGCCAGGGCTTTGCTTTTTTATTTTTCAAAGTTTCTCTGCTATGTGAACAACCTCAGTCATTTTTTAGTTTGAGAAACATTTGGTAATACAGCCCATCCTTTGTAGGAACTTCCACACATTAATAAACAGAACAGTTAAGTACCTCATTCTTGTATGATAAAAGGCTGCCTATAGAAACGAAGGCACAATAAAGTGACTTAGTCTGTCCGAGTCAGTGGCAAAATAGGATACACAATGCCAGGGATATTTGTACTGTGTTATGACACTGTTTTCCTGGAGAAGACATCTTTTAATGGATAAAGAAAAACACAAAGTGATGTATGCTGTGATGGTGAGTGAGGGGGGACACCTTAAGATGCTGAGACAGTAAGAATTATTCAGGAGAGAGGAATAGGGTTGAATTAAGGATTAAATGTTTTCACTGGAGTTGTATTGGCTGCCTAGGTTTTTACAAAGCTAGGTTGTTGCTCAGAGGAAAAGTTCACAGAGGGATTAGGAAACTCTGTGTTTCTTTTCACAAATAATTCTGTGGAAATAATTATCTCCTAATGGTGTAAAATTGCAAGGAAGTAGAAACTGCTAAAGTTCTGGGTACTCATTCATTTGCTGCACCTTGTCTGCCTGGTGTTTCATGCTGCAGGGAGAACTTGTGCCAGGTGAGAGGCAGCATATTCCAAAATCCATATATAGATCTAAAAGTGGTGATACTATTGAGAAGAGCTCAGTATCTGTGCTGTCTGCTGCTCGCCTCTAAACCTCCAGGCAGTAGACTGGACAGAAGAAATGGCTTCTGTAGAATCAGAAGACAAACTGTTTTGTAAAGTCACTGATTCTCCATTATCTTCTGCTTCTGCTTGATTCCTGCTGAGCTGAGCTCATGCAGTGCTGTGCTGGCTGTGGCGAGGGAGGGGGCTGGTGAGAGGAGGTGCAGCGCGAGCCTGATGCTGTTTGTCAGCTTCAACCTGCTGATACAGGTATGGCGAGCAGCTGTTGTCATTTCACTGCAGAGCACAGCCATGTCTTTTTACTTAGAAGTTTGAAAAAAATATTTTCTCAAGATTTTTTCTGCTAATTCATGTCATTGGCCTTCCTGAAGAGAAGCTGAAATGGGTGGCATGCCGTTTGCTTAGGGAACAAATGGATAGATTCCATTTGTAAGGTTACCTCTTGGTATTGAGGTTGATAATACTTTTTTTTTTTTTTTTTTTTTTTTTTTCCCTAGCAACGAGAGGAATTTTTTACCACTTTGTACTTGTGAAAGGTCAGTGTATCTTTCTGGGTAGCAGACCAGACAAGAGAAAGAAGTGGCAGGTGCAAGCAAGTCTCCAGCTTTGACCAACTTTATCCTGATGTTCTACATGCAGTCATGATGCCAGTGTTTGTTTCTATAGCAACAGAGGAAGTGATAGTGGGGGAATAATTAAAGGGAACACTGTTGAAATTGTCACTTAAAATTATTTGATTGTTTGGTTGCATATACTGTCAGTGTAGGGCAATAATGCGGTTTTATGGGATACTGGTGTTCCTCAGTAAAGGGAGAAGTGGCTGCAAAAGCTGACATAAAATCACCACACAGGTAGCACAGGCTCCTAGAGCATCCTGCCTGTCTGAATGAACCACAGCTGCTGTGAAATTCACCTGGCATGTGGAGTTCAATATGTTAGTTTAGCAACAAGGGCCTTTTGTTTATTTATTTTGGTTCAGGTTCTTGTTGGTCCAGAATACAGGGCTGGTTTATTTTTTATCTAGTTTGAATTAAAAGGCTTTTCAAACTCATTGTTGCTGATCATAGATATTGTTGTCACTACTATGAAGATGGGGTTTGGAATCACCATTTTCCTCCCAACTTTTTCTGGTAGAAGAAAAGCAGGGGAGTTGTTCTGGTCTGGTCTGGTCTTGTTCTGGTAACTGTAATTCTTGCCATCTGTTTTACATTACCCTCCAGTCCATGGAAGTTAACAACCTCATCGTTCTTCTGAGGCACCAATAGTCTGGGATGTATAGTCTTTTCATCTGCAGCCTTTAGACAAATGGTCCTTTTTCGTTCCCAAAAAGACATAAATAGAAGGATGCTGTGGCCAATTTGCCTTTGCTCTTTGTCCATCAGGCTGCGCAGCGCTCCGGTTACCATCCGGTTTGTGACAAACACAACGAAGGAGTGCAAGAGAGACCTGCTGGAGAGGCTGACGAAACTGGGATTTGACATTGCAGAAAATGAGATATTCACATCTCTGACAGCAGCCAGAAATCTTCTGGAGCAAAAGCAGGTGCGGCCTCTCCTTCTGGTGGACGATAAGGCCCTGCCTGATTTCACAGGTGAGGTGGTCAGAAAACAGCATGGGGACTGTTCCTGAACAACTACAGAAACTTAGGGCTCACGGTTTTGTAGAATAACACTTATATATACCACTAGCCATGATGAAGCCTGGAATGTGGAACTCGCCAGAATCATAGCAGTCCTTTCCTCCTTTTAAATTAACACTAAGCAGTCTGAAGCCATAGTCTCTTGAGTAGTAGTGGAAGTGGCAGCCAAAGCCTTCAAACAATCAAGAATTTGTGTAAAACCTAATACTTTTTATTAATTTCCAGTGTGAAAAAATAAAGTAATACTTTTCACTAGATCATTGGAGATTTATTGCATGTACCAGTGCTGATTTGTTTTATAGCAATGATGTGTCAATCTGGAAATCAGGTTTCCCTCAGCTGTTACACAGAGGGTTTTGCTCGTAAAGAGCCAAAAAGCCAGTGTGTAAGCACCTGCAGGAGGCTATTTCTCTCTTAATAGAGTATTATTAAATGTAAAACCTCCAGATAGTTTTTGTTACTTATCTTGTATTGAACATCTAAGTCTCACTGCACGTACTCTGATACCTTAATTGATGACAGAAGATTCATCACCTTGACCTCTCCAGATTGTTGTCTCTAAAGACCTGGTTAAAACTTGCTTTAGTTTCAGATGTTCCCATTTCCCTCCCTCAATAACAAGGGGAGTAGAAGATGATATATTCTAACTTGGACATGTCTGGCAGATGCCTGAAGCTAGGACAGTTAGTCCTTGACTTAACTACACCATTGTTTCAAGAGTAGTGAAGATACCCACATTTTTAACTTACTGAGAGTTGAAAACCATATATTGTATATTCAATCTCTCATTTAAAGTCAAGGCAGTAAAACTGTCGGTGGCTTACCACTGCTCCCTGCCCCTTGCCTTGTGAACTGAAATTCTTATGGCTGTGTACTTTAAGTAGATCTAATCTTGCTAGGAGCTAGATATTTCCTGTTAAATTTTAGTGGTGTAGTCTAGTCAGTAAACTTCAGAGAGGTGAGTGTTTAGGAGAAGAGCCTCTGTGGGCTTTGAGAGCAATGAAACCTGATAATCTGTTCTACCTAGCTTTGTATGCAGAGAAGTATGCCCCCAGCACTATTCTGTCTTTGTGTTCCTGGGAAGGCTTTCTTGGGTCAGAAACAGCAGAGACAGCAACTGTTTCAGTGAAGATACTTAAATCAATTTAATCTCCAAGTATTTGGGATCCTTCCATCAGTTTTACAGCAGCTGATGCTAATTTTGTAAAAGATGGCAGAGAGATAGGAGCGGAGTACAAGTACATTGGTGACATTATTTGTATTGCTTGGGTCTGAAGTGGATTGTTTTGTTTCTTTTTTGGTACAAGCAGTTTGGCTCACATTCTCTCAGTGCTGCTCTTGAAACATTTAAGTATAGTGGAAAATGTTTTAAATTCCTGTTAACGGCTGCTATTGAGCTGTTCTTGGCTAATCTCACTATAAAGTTGGTCAGGGATTAATGTTATCCATTCTTGGTTAAAGGACCCAGATGCTTTTGGGTGGTGTCACAAGTCCACGTGGCATCTCTGAGTGTGCGTTTTGCTGTCTGGCTAACTGAAGGACATACAGCAGGAGACATCAGCCAGCAGGCTGTGGTGATGCTCTGGAGGCCCAGGAGCTCTAGTTGTGCCAGTAAAGGTGCAGAGGATATGCTGTGTGAAGGTGAAACAAAAACTCCAGCAAGTTCAGGATGTAGCTGATAATTTAACCTGTTGTAAATAAAACTCTGGTACTCCTGTTTCTCCTGTAAGTGCTACTCTGCTTCCATGGCTGGTTCTGTTCAGAGGTGGCACTGCCATGTAGAAACAGTCATCTTTCTCCAGACCAGTGCAGGACAAAGGACGTGCAAACTGTTCTCGAGGGGACTCATCCACATGAAAAAAAGACCTTCCAGAAGAGCCAAAACTAATCTAGTGTAACAGCTTCTAGGTCATGCTGCAAGACCACCTTCACCATCATAACCAGACTGCTAGGTAGAACAACAGTCAGGCTTTATACCCTAAATGGAGTTTTCTGTGACTAGAGGGAATAGAAAAACGGGATGGAATTCACTAGTCCTCCTGTTTTACTGTTTTACAAAGCAGGTGAATATATATAGAAAGCTGTTCTCAGATAACAAAAAGTCATTCAGTTAAAAAAGTGGTATGTGCAGCCTGCTGCATTTCAGTGGAGGCAGTGAGAGAATCTCTGTTCAACAGTCGCTGTTAAGAGTGTCCAGTTGCAGAGTCGTGTTACTCGTGAAGGTTAGTAGAGACTGGATAGATCAGTGCCTTTTCCGCAGATTTCTAAAAGACGTAAAACTAGTCCATGTGATGTGTCTGTGTCAGAAAATGCTGACTTTTGCTGTAGAGTGATTAATTGCACTTGTCAACTGTGCACTGCTAAGTAGGAATGGAATTCTGTTGGCTCTGAGTCATGTTTTGGTTTTCCAGGGATAGCCACGGCTGACCCCAACGCGGTGGTGGTAGGACTGGCTCCTGAGCACTTTCACTATGAGATGATGAACAGAGCGTTTCGGTAAGTCAGCCCCTCCCCGTGGCTGCCTTGTGCTGGGCTCTGCACCTCTGCATGCACGAGGAAATCCTCCTGTGGGAAGAAGAGGGTGGTAGCAGTATCCCTGTTGCGTGGGATGGTTACGGTGTCTTCCTCTGTGTCTGAGAGCACTGCTAACCCTGGTGGGTCTGGGGCCTTAACCAGCCCTGTTTTTCGTAGCTTTTAGTATGTAAATAAACTACAGAAGTACAGCCCTGGTTGTCATCGAGGTGGAAAAGAGCTTCAAGAGGAAATACACAAAACGGAGGATGTTGGGAAGTATTCAGGAGGCGGCTTCTGTGTTCAGGCCTCAGCCTTTGGAGCCAAAATACTATAAGGAAGGAAATGCAGTATTTAGGGCAGATTATTCTTTATCTACCTAATGCGGGATATCTAGCAATACCTTCTGAAGCATCTTGTGTTCAGGAGTGGCCAACACGATATGCTGGGCTAGGTGAACTATGGATCTGATCTGGTCTGTGTTATTTCTAAAGCTCTTAGCTTTGTGTGTTGATTAAGGAGCAAATCCAGTAAAATTTATCTGTGACTGCACATAAGGGAGGATGCAGTGGTGTGTGCAGAGGCGCACAGCCATGCATCCTTCTCTCTAGTTCTAGCTCTGCACAACAGTCTTGATTTTAACTTGAAAAAAACACTTAGTTTCAAATACTTGAACACAAGCCTGTTGCTGAGTTTGGCCCTGGTGATGTGCCTTTGGTCTGACATGAAATGCACAGAGGAGGGTTGTCTGAGCGTACCCCTTACCTTCCCCCTCAACAGAGCCTGCTCTGCCCCCGTTTCATTTCGCTGGGAGCTCTCTGAGCACGCTGTCCTTCAGCAGCCATTTAGGCCAAGCTGATCAGCCTGGCTTTGTAACAGAGGAGCAGCACCCACCTGCAAAGCCCGTCCCAGATGTGGGAGCACTAACCCCTGCTAGCAGCTGATAACCAACTTCAGCGCACTCTCAGAGCTGAGGAGGATGTCTGGAAACACCCTGGGTAACTCCCTGCTGTGCTACAAAACACGCGATGAGTCCTTCCCTCTCTTTGCTCATGGGATGATAGCTACCACAGAATTTTTCACCTTGGAATTTGAAAAAAAACTCATCTCTGGCACCTTAATTTGTCTTTATAACTACTAAATCCAAAGAGGCAGTATCAGTTACTGCTCACCCGTATCTTACAGAGGCTCCTTGGAGTAGGAGGCCAATGCTATCCTTACCTTCATGCCAGTTCTATGTCATAAGAACATGTATTGACCCAAACTGACTCTGCCTGCCTCATTAGTGTCTGTTGCCAATGGCATTGATTTTGGAGTTTTACAGCGCACTCGTGACTGGGCTCTAATTTCACCACTGCATGAACTTAACCCATCGTGTATTCCTACTGCTTACATCATTTTATTTATTGATATTTCTGTCATTAATATATTTGACATTGAATAATAGTCATTAGCTGCCTCGGGCTGGAGACCAGGACACTTAAAACAAGAAACCAGTCATGACATTCAGAGTCCCTGAGGGCCCCAGGCCTCCCCCAGCCAGCACATGCGGGAAGACCTGCAGAACTGGCCCTCTGGAGGTGGGCAAGGTTGCCCCAGGCTGGATTTGGGCTTTTTGGCGTTAAACACAGCATTGTGCACCAGCTCTGGTGATGGAAGGAAGGTGCTGAAGGCCGAATCCAGTCCGTGTGCTGGCAGCAGGTGCGGCGTGGCCTTGCTGCCCAAGAGAGCGGGCGTTCCAGGGGCGGCACGGAGTGCTTGCTGCCTGGGCATCCTCCATCCAGGGCTGTCCGGGTGGCATGGCTGAGTCCTTCAGCTCACCGTGCCTTGTGACAGACACGTTCCCAGCCGCTTGCCAGACTTGTCTGCCTGGGGGAAGATTTCATCCGCTGTGAACCTGTCCTGGATTCGCCTGGTGTTTTCCTGGTCCTGTGTTTCAGGCTGGGCAGAGGCCCTGGGATGGGCTGTCTGATCTTTAGCATCTCTGACTTCTTCTGGGTTCTTCCCCTAGTCCTCTGTTGAGGGTAGACTGTTCTGCTGGTGTCAGTTTTGTTTGGTCTAACGGAAATACTAACTGCTGTCCACATTCTCTTCCTCTTGAGCCTTATACCTCATCCATATTCCTTGTCCTTTATTGCTCAGATAATTAAGTCACTTGGGATTTTCATTGCCCATAGCAAAACTTTAAGGTGAATCTGATTAAATGCAGATACCTACAGTGCTGATGCCTGTGTCTGAGCTGGTGAGCCAGGCTCTTGAGGGAGAGAGGAGGTGCGTGTAAGGCATCATACGTTTTTCCCCTAGTTGTGCTTAAAATAGGACAGTTGAACTGTGCCCTGGAAGTGCTTTTCCTCTCCACTGACTGTGAAGAGCCCAGGCTGACTAATTACCTGGTAGGCAACTTCTCCATTGATGTCCAACATTAGGTAAGGTAAATTTAACCCCATACGAGTCCCAAAACGAGGTACACAGTGAGGCCATTCTCTAGGCACCATTTGAAATGACTGAGACTAAATTTCTCTTTTGGTATACATGGGATTTTGATGCCACATTTAAAAGAATTCTTTCAGGTGAGATCTCTCTTGCAAACCGCTGAATGTAAGTGGTTGTGCTGCCTCTGTCAAATGAAATTTTTCTGTATCCTAGAGGCATCCTCCCATCATGAATGTATCTGGCTGCTCACAGATACACATCAGCTCTCTTGTTGAGCTTGCTTTGGAACACATCTGTTCAATAGAATTGTTTTGTGATAATTAAGTGAAATGAAACACTGTCATTTATGTACCACTCAGAGCACCCGGGCTGCTCTGCAAGGATGTGGGAAGGAGCAGACGTCCTCCCAAGGAGTGTACAACTCACCTGAGCCAGCCTCTTTGAGCAGAGCCACAGCAGAGCTCCAGAAAGGCAGTGAAGGGGCAAACCAGTATTTTGTTTGTTTTCTTAAAGGCTTTTTTTTTGGTAAATCAGGTGGGGTTTCTGCCCTCAAGATAATGGCCAGCGTTACCCCTCCATCCCCCAGCTTTGCTAGTTACATTCCTACCTGTTGTGATAAAGAGTGGAGTTGCTTCAGTACCTGAAGAAGGTGCTGTGAAATCCCACGGGAAGCATTTGGTAGTCATTACCTCAGCTTGTACAGCTGCTGTCTGCAGGGCTTTTGTTGCGCTGAGGCTGGGGCCGGGGGAGACCGCAGTAAGGTTGCTGTGCTGGGCAGTACCCAGAGGATTTCTCTCGTGCAGCAGCTACACAGGCTTCCCTTTGCTGCAGGACAGGTAGCTGCTGTGTGCGCTGCAAGGAAGAACCGCTGGGTGGGTAACAGGAATGGAAGTTAAAGATGAAGTCCGGGTGCTGTGAAAGCAAGCCCTCCTAAGATCCCCTTTATTACTGTGCTGTCCCGGGTCCACTCTTCAGGCACTGCGTGTGCTAACGAGACGCGCTCCCTCCCACAAGGGTTTTGCAAGACAGGAGCCCTCAAGCAGACGTGAAGTGAATTGACAGGGCAGCGAGGCTAAGGAGGTGCTGACTGAGATTGGTGGAGCAACAGCGCTTTCTTAGTTACTTCTTGCCTTACATTTTTCCACCCGCTCCAGATGACCCCGTGTTCTGTGCGGGTTTTTAACAGGTGGGTCAGCTGGCAGGCAGCGGTGGTGTCTGTGGAGCCCGAGGAGGGTGCACACTGGTGTGTTGGGGCAGAAATGGGCCCCTGGAAGGTGGGAGGGTCTCGGCAGTGGGGCGGGGGCCAGTTCCCAGACTCAGACCACACTGCAGCCCTCGCTTCCTGAGGCCCCCAGCTGCTGCACCCAGCCAAGACCCCCCTGCAACGCCACCATACCATGCATTATGACCCTTATTCTTTGACCCTTTTGTTGTACTCCGAAACATTTGGAATCTGTTGACTTGTTGCTTTGAACTACATTCCACTTGGAATTTTTGGTTCCCAATAACAAGGAGCCCAAATCCAGCTTTGTTTCTAAAATGCTCAGTGATAGTGCTGTTAGCTGGGAATTAATGTGCCTAATATCTTTGTGCCTTTTTAAGTAATTTAAGGATTGTAATTCCTCCAACATTAAAATAGAAAGTTAAGATAAAATGATTCACCTTCTACTTGGGATTCACCAGAACACCCATCTCTGCTGGAAACACATAGCTGTTAGAGGTGATACCAGCAGCCCCCAGAGCTGCTGGGCTGCAGATTTCCTGGCAGCAGCATCCTGCAAGCACTGCTGTGTTCTCAGTCTAGGCAAGGTGATAAAGGCTGTTGGCCATCAGACTGTTACCTGCAGCCACTACCTGTGGTTAACGTATTTTAAAATATTTGCGTGGGGAAATCAGATCTGTTCTAATGTTAGGATGTTCGCCTTAGTAAAAAGTGAGGCTGCTTAGAGGAATGGACCTAGTTCCATGAGAGATGGAGACAGGATTTAAAAATAGTTACCTGTTAAAATCCTCAAGATAATACATTCTTTATTTGGGGGATGTGTTTTATTAGCGGTTTCTGAGGAAAAGAAGGGAATGAACTTTATTTAACTCTCCAACTGAATGCTAGCTTGCATTATAACGTAGGGCTTAATGAAATTCAGTGGGAGTTCTGTCATCAACTTAAATGAAAGCCAGGTGAGGCCTTCAGCTTTAAGTACTGCTTCTTTAATATAATTTTTATACTTTCTTCATTCATTCTTTAGGTTGATTTTGGATGGTGCTCCTCTTATAGCTATACATAAAGCCAGATATTTCAAGAAAAAAGATGGCTTGGCTCTGGGACCTGGGCCTTTTGTAGCTGGGCTGGAATACGCAACGGACACCAGAGCGACAGTGGTGGGGAAGCCAGAGAAAACCTTCTTCCTGGAAGCTTTGCGGGGGACTGACTGTGCCCCAGAGGAGGCCGTCATGATTGGTGACGTACGTGGGGCCCCAAGTACCTTCTCACCCGCCCGTTAACGTAGAGCTCACCTCCGCCGTGTGTAACGCCTCCCACGTGCCATGAACTGCCCTTTCTGAAAGCGCTGGGGTTAAACGAGGGGTGAAAATTGAACCGTCAGAACTCGCAGGATTTAATGTGTAGTCCACAGGTTTAGTTCTCTTATTTCAGTCGCTGTTTGATCAGGTAAAAAGCAACGTAGTAAATCATGCCTGTGGCAGTTTGTCTAATAGGCAGGTAAACGATTTGACTCCCTCCAGCTGCTTTTAAGTGGCTGGTTAGTGATGGGCAAAGCTGAAAATGTTATGAAAAGCTTGTTAAGAAAGCGTCTGTGACCACTAACCAGCCATCCTGTTCTGTCCCAGGACTGCAGGGATGATGTGGGTGGCGCCCAGAATGCGGGCATGCGTGGGATTTTGGTACGGACTGGTAAGTATTCGATGGAGCCGTCATTTTGGGAGAAAGTGGGACATTCGGTGATCCTGCCCTGGGGGCCCCAAGTCCATCACCCCGTGCATTTTGGGGTCAGTTCAGCAGATGCATTTCCTCAGCTGCAGCGCGGCAGCCTGTCACATAGTAGATTGTGATTGGTAAGCCATTATATTTAATGCTTCAACAAGAGGGCTAGAGCACAGACCCCAAACTGATAAAGTAATAGATGGGGGCAGATGAGCTTGTAGGTGTGAAGTTTTTTGCTCTAATCATGCTTAAAATCCTGAGCACCAAACAAAGAACAGAACTGTTACTGCAACATCTTAGATTGTCAAAACCAGTGTTAGCAATGTAACCTCTGATCATTCCGGAACTCTGGTGACATTCCCCAGTAATTACACTGGTAATTATAGAAGTAATTTTGCTTCAGACAGAAGTGGAACCTTAAGGGACTGACAGGTATTATCAGTGTTATTGATGGTACCGTGGACTGGGTAAGGTCTTTCTGAGGTGGGAGCTGCTCATGCCACACAGTCCATTATGTTGAAAATGAAAGCAAGCAATCCTGCTCCTCCTCATACGAGCCAGAGGGAAAGATGATGGCATGAATATTTCAAGAACATACAACATGAATATCTGAATAGTTGGTGAGCAAATAGTGCCAGTACAGTGGAGTAGCACTAATTTTGAACCTGGAGGAGTCTGCAGCGAGGCTCGGTGTTTGTTTAGGGAAGACTTCTGGGAGGGTTGTTGCAGATGAGCATTTCTCCTACCGTGTCTGGTTGTAACTGATCCACAGAGGCTGTAATGTTCATGGAAAAAAGGGATATTCAGAGGAGCTTGGTAAATGCATCTTTTTGTTAATCTGTTGCAGGTAAATATCGACCGGCAGATGAAGACAAAATCAATCCAGCTCCTTACTTAACCTGTGAGAATTTCCCAGAGGCAGTGGAACACATCCTAGAGCATCTGCTGTGAGAAAGGGAGTAGCTAGTTGGGAGAAACATCCGCGGCGTATCATTTCCTTTACTCTTGCTTCAAAAATTAAGGTCACAGGATCAGTCAGTGCATGCATCGCAAACCTAGCCGTGAGCTCCTTCCACTCGAGTCGTGACGGGGCGGGGGGTGGGGTGGGCCCCGGCACCCCTTTCCTGGAGTCTTTCATGAGGACGCGAGGAGGGATTCCCTAGCTGGTGAGACAGAAAGGTGACAACCAGCACAGCCCCTTTCCTGAATGGCACAGGGCAGGGAGTTCTGTTTATTTTCAGTTTTCAAGGAATAACTGATGAAAATCACTCTCTGAGAAGTGTCAGGTTCTTCTGCTGAGTAAGCTAAACTGACAAAACCCACTGGAAATACTCGGGTAAATAAATCTCAAAGATTAAAGGAGCCTTAGTCAGCCTGTAGTGATTACACTGAGTGTATCTCTGCTTTAATTTAAAGGTAGAGATTATGCACGTTTAGAAGTTACTTTTAAATTAAAATATTACCGTTGTTTAATAATAACTACTGTTGGTATCTTTCCTCTCACTAGAACAAATCCTGGGTTTTGCTTTTCAAATTTTACATAAAATTAAAACTGTCAGCATTTTACAGATGTTTTAATTAGATGCTGTTATTAAAAAGAATGGTAAAGAAACAAAAATCTGGTATTAAATGCCTTAGAGACTCTGAATTTTTGAAATTGGACTTCAGCAGGGTCCTATTAGTGCTACAGTTGCAAAATCTCACTATTGTTGGGTTTTTTTGTTTCTTTTTAATGTTATGGGAAAAATCCTTCACAAGCCATGGGGACAGATTCCAGTTTTTACACAGTTTGTTAGTAGAGCTGTAAAATTAAATTTAATTCCATAGTACACAATGTTTTTCCTGTGTGCTAAATCCACCGGTATGAACCAACTTTGTAATGATGGTAAATAGCTTTTCTGGTCCATTTGTAAACTGTAATAATCAAAGTCCTTTACAGTTGTTTTACAGTGCTCCTGAGTGTTAAATTATTTGGTTGTAATTATACATTACTGGAGTATTAACCTTATTGAAAATACAGTTTTGTGTTAATGAGCCATGCTCGTTCTCGTTAAGAAAAATCATTGTGATGAACGAATGGGAAGCTCTCCTTACATGAGAGTGTCGATCAGCAGTCGTGGACAGGGTGGGCAGTTTCCTACCCTCAGATTTACTCTCTGCCCAAGACAGAACGTGTGGATGGAGTACAAGGAACAATAAACCCCCCTCCCCAGGAACAAAAGCTGTCTTTAAATACTTCTCATGTGCCCTTGTAAATCATAACCGACGGTTTTGAATAAACTCACACGTCTGGTGTTCATGGCAACAATTCTGAACCTCTGTTGGTTTCTGCTGGGAGTGCATGGGGGATGTCTTTGGCCCCTGGTCAGAGTCGGGTGCGGAGGTGGGAGAGCGGTAAGCAAAGTCCTGTGAAGACGCTGCCTGTAAAGACTTCTGGCAACGGGAGCGGCGCTGCTGCCGAGGTCCCGCAGCGCTGGGTGCCTGCGAGACCGTGGGACTCGGAGAAGCAGCTGCACGCAAGCCCGTGCAAGGAAAACCCTGCTGCCAAGGAAGAGGGAGGGCAGGAGAGGGGCAGGAAGACCTGAAAAAAATGACTGATTAGAACTTCTGATTAAAAGACTGCAGGAAACGTGGCAGTCCTGACTGCCTACCTGGCCATGTCTCTAATCAGAAATCCCCAATCTGGGTCGTACTTACCCCTGCGCTGCAAGGACTCGCTGTTTGCATTTTATGGCTGGCTGCAAACCAGCGGGTAACCACCCATCCAGTTCCTAGTTAGATTAGCCTAAGCCTGCTGCTTTTCAACAATGTCTCCAAGTTCCTCTCATTCCTTGCCTTTTCTACCTTGGAAATACCCCAAACCAGCTGGAAAGTAAAGTAATGCATTTGGCATGTCAAAGCTTTGATCTCAGCTGAAAATGATGGCAAACTAACCTGACAAATTTACCTGAATTTCACTGACAGCACTGATTTACATTTCATAAAAAGTGTGCAGGTCTCTGCTGGTAAAGCTGTGGTGGTTGTGATGCTCTAGTGAGTCTCAGAAGGGGAGATTCACACCAGCCATCTAACTGTTCTGAACAAGCTTTCTGCACCTGTTCTACCCCAAACCTGTAAAGAACTGTCATGAACAAAGACTGACAAGCAAGCAATCTCTTAAGTCTTTATACATAAAATTAAGGCCGAAGTCTTCATGACATAGCAAATGTCATTACATTATTTCCACGAAGAACGTTTTTTGAATGGTCATTTAAAATGGCTAATAAAAAATAACCAAACAGCACCCCTCCCCGCCATTAAATTCTGAAAGTGAAGATTTCCCCCTGATATTTCTCACTGCATTTGCTTCCCTGGAAACAGCAGAACTTCTCCCCATCACCACTCAATCCTTTGGAGGCAAGGCGATGCCATTTTGGATAGCAAAAGTCTTGGAAGTTGTCAATCTTTTGAGGTTTTTCTTCTCAAACTGACTCAAATTCTCTCTGCCAAGCTGTGTACTTCTGGCTTAGATTCTTTGCTGATGGCTTGGTGTGGGCCATCACATCCAGGAAATCTGCTGTTGTGATCGTGTCTAATCGGATTGTGGGTAAATTACTGTTGCCTAAAGAGAAGAGAATTGATTAAATACTGTTACTATTATGGAAACACATTCTTTTATGTCCCTACCTAATGCAACAGTTAATATACAGAACCAAAAGGATAAACCTAGTGGGATAAAGAAAAAATCATATTTTTGAGTAGAGCATAGATACTGGCAGCTTTAAAAAAAGACCCAATTTTCAGAAATGTTTGCTTCGGTAGAGGTTTCAGAAATGCACAGTTTAAAACTTTTCTAAGCAGATAACAGAGCTCCACCTGCTGGGGTTAACATTCTAATTTCTTGAGTTACAGCAGCAGATCAGCATTTCCCAGACCGGATTCACTACTCAGAGCTGTGGTACCTGGCTGATGATTTTCAAGAGCATCAAAAATTTTCCTCACGGGTCTCATGGCCGCTTCCTTGCAGACGAGTTTTATGTCTGAGCCGGAGTACCCGTCTGTCTCCTGCGATGGGATCAGAACGATACATTACAATTTACAGCCTTACACCTTGGTCAGAAATGGTGTTTACAAGCATAAATATTTTACCTAAAATATTTGTCAAGTCTACTCCTGTCTGAAATTAGGCATCTATGTGTACCTATATACACATACATATTCTTAGGTGTACTCTCCCCTCAACATTATGTTGCTTGTTCTTGTTTTGAATGCCCACAGTACATCATAGGAGCAAGGAAAATACTGGGCAATTTCTTTCTAAAGGGCAATTTTCCATAGGTCAGATAAAACCTGCCTTTCTGTGTGTCTGTTCCTGGATTTCCTGTTAATCAAGTAACTGTATTTCCTTATTAACATTTATGAAACAAAAACTGAGCAGTATTGTCTCTGTGAACAGATATAAGAAGGGCCAACTGGGTAAGCTGTAAGATATTTTCAAAGAATTTAGGATGTGACAAAGGCCTAAATGAAGAAAGTGTGGTATCTGTTGAATCTCTTCACTGTCTAAATGCTCTTTTCTCCTGCAGCAGTGGAGCTGTGACAAACCTTCCCTACACAATTAACTGTTCATTACCCCGATGAATTGGAAGTGCTCCCAGCTTGGTGAGAAGAGTGATAAAATATACTGTTGCTGGAAATCTCCCTGTATTTAAGGCTGAAAACTTGGCCCAACAGAGAGGATTGGAATACACTGTTTTGCAAGCAGAGCTGCGTGAAAACGGTGATTTCCACGGCCAGGAACGTGCCTCTGACATGCTCAGCCCCGTGTCTCGCGGGTCTCCCTCTGGCCGGAGCCTCAAACCGGGCCGAGGTCCTTCCCACAGCCCCGTACGTCTGTCCCAACCCTCTGGACCAATTCTGCCACAGCATAACCCCACTGCTGTGGGTGACGTGTGTGACTCGTGCTGGTGGCTCCCACCCAGACAGGCCTGGAGCACCAGTGGGCACCGTCCCTGCCGCAGCGCCGTCTCACCTGGCCCAGCAAGCTGTACTCCAGATCTGTTCTCAGCTCCACTCCTCCGCTGTTGCTCAGAGGGGGCAGCCAGTGCTGGATCATCACCCGCCGTGCCTCTTTACTTGGGAGGTCAACCAAAATCCTCTTCTCCAGCCGCCGCAGCATGGCGGAGTCCAACTCCCTGCAAGCAAAGGAGGAGAGGAATCGTCTCAGCATGCCTCGTTGCGGAGATGTGGCTTTGACAGCAAGCTCCCTGCTGTGGGGAGTGACATTTTTCAACCCTATCTGCAACTCTGACAATCTAATTCTGGAAAAAAACCAACAACAACAACAACAACAAAAAACAAACAAACAAACAAAAACAAAACAAAACAAAAAAACCCCAAAACAACAACAAAAAAAAAAAAAAAAAAAGGGTTAATTATCCAGTGTATTCCTGTTCAGTAAGTTAGCAGTACACTGGCTTGTGACAATGAGGCTTAACAATAGCAATCAGAAATTGTACTTCTCTTCCAAGGCTCTGGTACTCATCTGCATTATGTCTCATCAGTAACAACCTTTCCCTTTCTCCCTTTGCTATTAAGGAGACACTACAAATTGTCTGTTGGGGGCGCTGTCAGGACTAATTAATTGCCACTTTGTAAGGGATGCTTAATAGGTATAAAATGCAAACTGAAGGTCTTGGATGCAAAGGCCGTTTATGGCAGAACACGACATTGATCTGAGACTGCTCCTGCAATACAGAGTATAAATAATACAGACACAAAGAAAAAAATATCCTTACAAAAAGGATCATGTGAAGGATGGACCGTTTGGATAAATGTGTCAGTGAGCCAAAAACCATGACAGTGTCAACATCAACACTGATAAAGATGTTTTGCCTAAAAAAAGGTAAAATACAAAGTATTGGGACTACTCTTCATTCTTGCTTGTGACACACAAAAGAAGCTTGAAAGAAAAATGAATGTTTGTTTCTGTTCCTTTCTCAATGGTTTTCATCACCATTTAGTAGTCCCTCTTGCCAGTACCACAGATTCTGTGAAGTGTCAGGAGTCCTGGTACACCCAGCATGCCAGCTCCTCTCGGACACTGTAAAGGACTGTGTCTAAAAGATGTTTCTACCAATGAATGTCTGTCTCAACATTGCTGGACGCCGTCGAAACCACCAGCGGATGTCTGCCTCAGCATTGTTGGAGCACCCCACCTCCTACTAAGTTTCTAATGCTTTAGCAAACATAGTCACAGAAACTGCTACACCTCCATAAGCCTGGACATCCATGTAACACTTCAAAGAACAATACATCCTTGAAGATAAAGGAAGCAGGACAACCTTGGAGATAAGATAGAGAGACCCTGAGCTTGCATCAATCCTGTTAGACCAGTTTGAAGCACTTGAGGATGCAAATCCAATTAAAGTCAAGCATTCAATCAGGAGGAAGACGCTGAGCCTTCATCAGTCGAGCACCAAAGGACACCCTACGACCACCACCACATTTGACAGAGCACGTAAATGATTTCTTAGAAATCCCCAAACCTTTCCCGGAAAACCTGTGCATATGGACAACCTTACCCTTGCGCATGCGCCCAGACCCGGGGACAGAAAAAAGACCCTGAAACAGCCGCCCCCATAGAGTCGGTGTGGGGCATGTGCACCACGGCCGAGTGATGGGTGAGGGCGAACAAGGCAGTTTCTGGGATATGCCAACCAATCCTCGGGAGGAGCGACGACACCTCAATATAAGAGCCGTGACAACCAGCATCCAATGGAATTCTCCACCTGACGTGAAGCCGATTCAGACCGACGGGATGCCTCAGCTCCGTGGTGGTAGCTATTGCATCTTTACTTTCCTTTTTTTTTTTTTTTTCTCTTCCCTCTCTCTCTCTCTCTCTCTCTTGCATCTATGCAAATATTGATGTAACTAATAAACTTCTTTTCTTTATGGCATTTGACCTCGTTTGATCTTAATCTCACTCTGGGAATAACAACGAATCTCCCCTGACTGGACTTTTCCAGGTTGGGACAGACACACATCTAAATAGTTCATTTTAATCTAGTTTTTTTTTCCCTAAGTGCTTTTCAGTTGTTTGCATCTAACGGTAACACAACCAAACAACTGAATACAAATTCCTACTCCAGTTCCTCCCTTGTCACTTGTGTAATGGGAACAGTCTACAAGTACCCCAGTCATTCATACAATTTTCAAGAAGAAATAGCTGCTACAGAATATTTACTCACTTGTAAGTCTCTAGTGCCTTACAGGAACTGCTCTGAGCTATTATCCTTCCAAGTGCTGTACCAATCTTTCTCTACCGGCCTCGTTCAGTCACAGACTTGTTATTTCAGTTTAAAATATAATTCAGTCCTCAAATCTGCCAAGAAACTCTTATCAAGGGGAAACTCAATTCCACGTGTGTTGTGTAGGCAGAAAAACAGGACCCCTAAGCACCACTTCCACCCTTCTCAGTTGAGCTGTTGGAGTACTGCACCTACAATCTGGGACCATAACTACACTTAAATAAGCCTGCCTCTACCTATCCTGATTCCCTGGTGAAATATTTTTGCCAGCAAAGTCAACATTCAAGCAATGCTTCTTGTATGAAACGCCTCCTTAATTTACAGGGAGCTCAAAGCTGGCTCATGATAGACCTGTATCACACCAACAGAGCACATTTCTGTCACCTTTGGTGACTTCTTATTTTTCAATAGCAATTGTTTTCTACTGACACAACACATGAGAAAGAAAATCAAAAATCATCTCCCAAATCCGCAGCTAGGTGCCTGCCTAGGTTTTCCACAGACCTCAGCATGCCTGGCTCTCAGCTCAGAGGGAGCATAAGTGTCCCTCTCCCCAGGAAGGACCTCTTGGTCTGGGAGAGCTTGTTCCACATGTGCTGAGCCAAGGGCAATGAAAGCAAAGATTGGAAAGCCAGATCAATAGGAACTCGGAGAACAACAGGAATTCACTCAGATCCATTCCAGTCCTCCTAATCTAGTCCTCAGAAGTAAATACCAGAGTTTGCTGAGCAAGACTGTTGGCTTATTGATATTTTTAGGCTGTTTAAGATGCTGTCCAACATTCAGTGCAAAGCCTCTCGCACAGGGTCCCATCGAGACCAGACAAAGAACCATGCTAATCCCCACTCTCCTTCCAAAAGTATTTTTCATCTCAACTTCTCTAAATTGCTTCGCTTGGCTGGAAATAATTACTCTCTGTCTCACCAACCCCTTGGCTGTTATTTACCCATATTACCATCCTCACTGTAAACAGGGCAGAATTTCTCAGGGTTTCAGAGGTGCCCATGCAGGTACTCTAAACCACCCTTGCAGGGAACCACAGCCAGAGACTCTGCAAATACCCTACAAATCCTCTAAATGATGACATTTTCCACCACTACTCCTGCTTCAGAGCACTCCTGGGTATCCCCCAAGATGACAGGTTCATGAGCTCCCTAGCCATGTTCTGTAAGTAAGTCTGCTGATGCACAGCAGTTGCTCTATTTATCCAGAAAGGTTACAGAGTCCCTGCTTGTTGGCTAAAGAGGAAAATAAAGACATAATCTTTTTGCTATCTTAAGTGTTTAGGTTGTTTGCCAAGTTGTTTTGTTAGTGATCAAATGCAAGGTTAAGTGACATTAATGACAACAGAACAATAAGCACCAAGCCAACCAAAATATTCTCTGAAACAATAGCTTATAAAAGTATCATGAAATGTTCATGAAAGGATACACAAAGCTGTACAGGGCCTGTAAGAGCAGGTGACTTTTTGGAGCTCTCACAGGTTGACATCAGGAGCTATCATGTTATCACTCCCAAATTTAATGAAGATAAACTAGACAAACACTTATTTTCATTTCCAGAATGGTAGCAAATGCATTTTAGGCAGAAATTAAGAGACCTCAACAACTCCAGAGGTGAACCCAGAAACAGCAACAAGGGCTGACTGGTTCATAATTAATCCCTGCCTAGTGCAATCATCACCGCTGTGCTCTAGAGGAAAAGGCACCAAGAATGAGCGAGCTTCTCAACCCTCCCACCTCCCACCCTCCTGTGCACAGGCCCGGGCAGAGCCCCCACAAGCTGAGGGCTTGTTCTCACTCCGCGTCTTCTGCTCCTTTCAGGGCTTCCCCACATGGTCTTCCTCCAATCTCTCCTTCCTGCTCTCCTCCACCATACACACTGTGCACTGCTGAGAGTGAAGGACTGACTACAGGGTAATCCCAGATCTGACCTGGATTTTGCAACCCACCTCTTCCTGAACTCATCTTGGCCTTGTGCTCACGGCTGCAGCAGGACTCGGCTCCCAGAGAAGGGAAGAGTCTGTCAGCCTGCACCAAAGCTTCCTCCACCCTGAGGCTGGGGAGGGAGAAGCAAGCAGCAGTGCAATGGAAGTCAAATTAAATCCACTAGTACATTAGGAAACATTCACTGTGTGGTTAAGGATCACTTTATTTCTTCACTCAGAAGGCCGTTATTTTATTTAATTACATCGAATCATTTAAACAAGTAATATGTTAATAGGAAGTGCCTTGATGAGTAGCAGGAAGCAAGGCTGGGCAGCAGGGACTGGCTGAAGAGAAGATCAATAGCCGCAGTGCAGTTTAGGACAGTGTAAAGAGCTTTGTTTAGGCTTCTTTTAATTCACCTAAAAGCAGCTCGGTAGTAATTTTTTTTTCATGACCAATAAATATCCAAATTAAACAAATCTCTTGAAATCCAGCTTAATACCAAATGTTTGCAAGAACACAGGGCTGTGCTGTGAAGCCACAACCTCGGACTGCAATACTGGGTATTCTGAAACTTTGTTATGAAATATCCCTATGCAGCTGAAGTCTGGGGTCTTGCATGTCACCTAATACACATAAAAATATTCTGTAGAAGTATTAGTTGAGATCTTAAAGGGGATTCAAATCCTGCTGATCTCTCTGGAAGCAGATACTCCCAAATTCCTAGAGGCTGTGAGCCTCAGTGACTATGTAAGATGCTCACAGCTATCACTAAATAATTTCCATCCCACTAAAACACCCTTCTAAGCATGTACTCAGCCTCATTTTAAAGCATATTATCTGCAGTAGGCACATTTCTGGAAGACAGCCCAGTCATTACACTCATAGGTTGGATTTGCTTAAGAGAGGACAAAATCCAATCTGCCCATGAGCAATGTTGAGAAAGTCCAAAAGGAAATTCTGAGCTTTCAGGTATAAGAAAGCGGAGCTGGTTTCTCACAATGGCTCAGCTGCCACCTTTGTACCAACAGAGACTGACAGCTTTAGGCGGGAGCAGTTCCCCCAAAACAGAAATCTTGTCATTTTGGATCTACCTTAAAAAAGCCATGTCATTTCTGATGTTTCAAATGACTAATTTTGCAGAAATCAGCACTTTGGTATTGCAAAATGATCCAAAATCAAATGCATAAAGCACTCAAAACCGTGTTCTGCATGACGTTACGGGAAGACTGTATTGGTTGCATTAGGCAGACACACGGTAACAAGACACACGCAGGAATCTCTTTCAGCAGAAGCATGCAGAAAGAGGTCAGCCTCATACTTACACTAACACATCTCCAAGATCCCCAGATCCAGCACCAGCCACACAGTGGCCTTCAAATCAGTTGCCATCTCTGAACTCTTCCTCCGTGGTTTTCAAATATCCAATTTTTCCTTTCAAACCAGTGTTCAAGAGTAGAAAGACATGGATCCTCTAAAGACATCTAATCCTTTTTAATGCTGCCATGCTGCAGCATTACATGTGAAGCTTAGCTAGTCACAGGATAATTTAAAATACCACAGAAAGGTGTAACGCACTGCTCAGAGTAACAGTGCTCCAATAACAAACATATATAGTGTATTACTAATGAACCGTAAAAAGACAAATGGATTGTTAATGTATTCATACTCTTTCAAACTTAATTGTTTACACATACAGTAGCTATTTATTTTTCAACATTTTCTTACACAACAAGAACATAATTAAATCAAATTCTGCTCAGTTCCTTTCATGTAGATACTGTAATATAAAATGGGGTGGATTTTGTACTGATTTAAATTCATGAGTTTGTCCAAGGCATAAATCCCCCAAACCAACACACAGGCTCTGCTATTATGGCTATAAAAGCCAGTGATGGCTTTGTACTCACATGGTCAGGCCAGGGTAGGAACCAGCCTAACTTGTGCATCTAACTTCTACATAAATTTTAAGTGCCCGCACAACCATTCTCCTACCTAAAGAGCCTGAAAGCCCTGGGCAGGCCATAGAGAGAAGCAGATGAAAGCCTCTGAATATGTTGCCACTTTGGCACTTGAATTTGAGCAGGTAAGATGTCTGCCGGGTGGCACTCAGGAGCATCCTTCCCTGACTGTATGGGAAACATAAGGCTCTGCACTAGGACAGAAAATGTAGGGGGAAAGACAGACTTCTAGAAGGAGGTGGACTGGATCTCTTCCCATGACGGACAGAAACTCCAGCCTTTACATCAGAGAATAACTGTGTAATTCTCAAGTGAGTCCTTAGGCACTTATTTTAATTTATCTAATTGTCATGAGGGACACTGAAGGGTAACACACTGCCTGTTTTTATGCAGCAACTGTGCCTCTATGCCTAACTTAGAAGGCCACACCCCTGAGGCTTTCTTACATTCAGAAGAAATACTCTGAATTACTTTCACAGCACCTAGATTAGACCTCTGATTTGATTTACAGCATCACAGAATGGCTAAAGTTGGAAGGCATCTCTTGGAGGTCGTTTAGCCCAACTCCAGTCTCAAATCAGGATCAAACAGAGCACGTTGCTCAGGGCCACATCCAGTCAGGTTCTGAGCATCTCCAAGGATGGAGACTGTACAACCTCCTTGAGCAACCTGTGCCAGTGTTTGTTCACCCGCACTTGAGCTTTCATGAGATTCCTGTGGGCTCTTTCCTCCAGCCTGTTGAGGTCCCTCGGAATGGCAGCACAACCCAGCCTATCAACGGCTCCTCGCAGTTTTGCACCATCTGCAAACTTGTTGAGGGTGCACTGTCCCATCATCCAAGTCACTGGTGAAGATGTTAAGCAGCACTGACACCTGTGGGTCTCTCGATTGCTCTGAACTGCTGCGTCTCTTGTTTCACTGTTGACTGCCTCATAGCAGGGGAAATTTGCCTTCTACCTTAGCTGCCAAAATTATGTGATGTGAACACTGCCCACAAAGTTCATGAAAGATGACCAACTAGGGCAATACTGTATGGCAGAGTGCTCCACAGAGCCATGGAGACTTGGGGACCCACATCCTCCTGCGTCTCCGAAGGACTCAGGGTTCTCAGCACCAACTCGTTTTGAAATGGGCCAGGTAAACAGGCCACATGAGACCAACAGAAAATATTACCTTTGGGCCTCAATTCTGAGGCACCAAAATCACTTCTGTTGTTTAATTCTCTTTGCCTGTCCCCTTGGCCTTTCAGCCAGGCCTGGCAAAATGGGGGACATCTGAGAAGAGGAATAAAGAATTACCAAAAACTTTGTGAGAAAACATCAGGTGGTGTGTCATGACCAAGAGGTGCATTTGTACGTTATACAAGATAAAATATGCACTAGGGGTTAAGGTTTTTTTGTAACTACTCAAAAGCAAGCAGCTGTGGATACATATACTGTGTCATTCAGACTTGGACATTCCCTGTGGTTAGTAACAGCCTGCTGATCACAGCCCAGAGAACCTCCAGTCACAGAGAGGCTTTTCCAACACATCTCCCTATGGCAACCTCATGAAAATCTGCCAAAACCCACTAATCATGAAAAACAATCCCAGAATGAAGCCTGTGGTTTTGTGGGTGCAGAGCTCTCACTTACTCCCAGCCAGTTTTGGATGCCTTGCTCTGTGGCTGTCACACCGCAGAGCTGAGCGAGTGACATGTCAGTGAACAATGGGCCTGTCAGTCGAATTTCAGGTATCACCACTTGAAACGCGGCTGAGCCGCCGCTCACACAAGCTCATTCCTGGGAGCACCCACCACTGGGCTCCACCAAATGTCTCACAGGCCACGGTTTGAAGTTCCCTGGAAACAGCACTGCTGTCTTCTCCTTTTCAGACTGCTAGCTTGAACACCTGTACATGTGAGAGGTGAATAGGCCCACTTAGGTCTCAGTGTCTTTAGGGACATGGATATCAAGGAAGACTTCAGTGCAATGATGACCATCAGACTGCAAAAACGTTAGCCATTTAGTCTGCCCCCAGCAGACACCTTATATTTCTCTGCTTCATGTATACTTCAGGGAAAGGATGAAGAAAATCATTCTTATGCCTAACTCACCTTTATTGCAGGCATCTGCATCCAAGACTGTCCCTCACCAGGCATAATTTTCAAAGTTTAATTTGATGAGGTTCCCCCTCTCTGCTTTCAACGCACAGATTTCTCTGTAGGAAAATATGATCTTCTACTGAAGATTTCATGGATCGGTAGCCCATGGGACAGGGGGAATCTTGGGGCAGGCAGAAATCCACTAACTAATTCCAGACCTATGAAAACTAACTTCAAAAGAAAGCCCATCACAAATGTGCTTAAATTCCCTGTACAGGTGTTGGCTTCTACTCTGGAAAATTATTAATGAGCTACAAACCAAGACTGTTAAAAATAGCTGTGCTTAACCAACAGCCATTGCTTTCCCCATGTACAACTGGCAACCATTTGATAATGTTTTCCATGAAAGAAAAAGATACACTACACTAGTTCAGATGAATGATCAAGCCGGATCAACATGCTGACTCTGACAGGGGCCATGGGAGAAACTGTTCAAGCACAGCACATGAGCTGGACATTTTCTGCTGGCCGTTGGACTCCACTCAGCATCCACAGTTGTTACATTACAAATGTCACCTCCCTCCCTCATCCTCTTCCATCTGTCTTGTTCTCAACACACATCCTGCCCACTTTGAGAACCAACGTGATGAGGTGCCCTAGTTCCAATCTTACAGAGTTTACTCTTCTAAATTATGTTAAAGAAACTGAATAATTTTGTCCCTCAACTTTTAAAAGTCACATTTCATATCAATAAAACCCAGCATTCCTATTTGTGGAGTATCCTTCTAAGTGCTAAATGCTTTAAGCACCTTACAGTCCCAGGCTGAAACCCTTCTTAGCTTAAACATAGTAAATAACTTGCATATAGATTCAAATACTCAATTTTTAATATTAGCAGCTGGTAGCATCAGCATATGTTGACTTTATTATGGATTATTCTCATGCGGCACAAATAGCAAGAATTGTAGAGTTTAAAAGTAAAAGCTCCAAATTAATCTTTAAATGCTTTAACCAAATATCAAGGCTTTTCTGCAAAAGTCTAAATAAAATCTTTATCTGTGCTTAGAAGCTCATGCAAATGTATTCAAAATGTACTCTCTGGATCTCTTACCATGGCAGATTGGAAGCTGCTAAAACAAATACAAGATCATCAGATCGGGCCAAGCCATCCATCTGCACCAGTAATTCTGTTTTCATCCGCCGACTTCCTTCATGTTCACCACTACCAAGATTCAGAGAAATATTATTTGCTCAGTGCATTAAAGTAATCATCTTTATTTATACAGCATCATTCACAGCAACTGAGCCCTTGTCACAGTTTTGCCCCAGTTGAAAGTATGATTAAGCTCCATTAGCTAACATCTAAGCATTAAAATAAAGATTTCTAATGATTACTTAAATGGACTCTTTTCACTGCATTAAAGTGAGGAGAATTCGCTATTATTGAATCCAAAGAAAATATTTATTTTTATTTTTTTCTTCGTATTAATCTCCACGAAATGCTGATGCTTACTGGAAAACAGCTAAGGCTTTGATCAATCAATCCATGTATGAGAATTTTTATAATGTGATAGTTGCCATTAAATAACTAACATACCTACCTATTCAGGGCAACTACTGTTATTTTTCTGTGAGTGAATTTTAAGTGGTCACAAGAATATATACCCACTACTGAACTCAATATTTTACAAAAGCAAAAAAGAAAATATGCTGTATTGAAATTAATTTAAAAATAACTCAATATTTTGCAAAATATTCTATCAAAAGCAAAAAAAGAAAACATGCTGTATTGAAATTAATTTAAAAATAAGGCAGAAACCACACAAGAAGGATCCTTCCTCAGAAAGAGAAGGGGAATTTAAGCAAAATGCTAAGAATTCTGGCCCTGATCCAGGTAACCAGTTTTGCAGGAAACCAGTTTGAACTCTTGGTCCCAGATGTGGAGTTCTTGGAAACTCCTGGATCAAACCCAGAGAAAACATCAGGGCTTTAGACAGTAAGAGTAAGAGCTACAATTCTGGTTTAATGGCTTATTTCTGCAAAGGCATCCATATATTGGTGCCAAGTCAATATTTAATAAGAATATGTAAAAATAACTATATAATCTTAGATTTAAATCCTTATTAAAATATATAATCCAGTGATGTTAATGAGAGCCTTTAAAATTATACATGAAGGTAAAATTTGGCCCATAATTTATAGCTATTAACTGACAATTATTACAAGTTGTATCTTTACGATATGGCATATTCAATTTATAAATCTTTGTGAGCATATAATTTACAGTACATAAAATCCACTGTAATGGGCTCCTAATGGTTATAACAATATTTCTATATTTCTCCTTCTTCTTCCCTATCCCTAACCTTTTCAATCTGTTTTTAACTATAAACTGTCTACACCATGGATGACAATAACAACATCCCGCCATTCCTGCATCTGGAAGTTCTGACAATGCCAGCAGAATTTGTCCCATTAATGAAAATGCCATTGCACCATGTACACTCCATCTTACCCTGCTACACCTAAGCCTGTCCAAATTATCACAAAATCAGCTGCTTCTTACTTTCCTCTAACAAATCATCTATTGTTTTCCCCCACTGCCTTTATTTCCACTTCAAACCCCTTACTTTAAAGTACACCACCACTGGTTATACACCCTTGCACCTTCCTCCTTCTCACAGTCTTGCTGGACCCACAGTCCCTTGCTAATCTTCACACAGCTTGTTTTTCATCCTTGTTTCTCTACTGATCTCATCTACCGTGAATGAAATAACCACTACATCTTGCTCTTTAAATCCCCACAGCATATGCAACGCTTCCATGAAACAGTACTTTTGGAGCTGATAGGCCCTCTGACAATAACACACTGCGAGGCTCCTAAAGCTGACAACAGAACAAAAGAAAAATTGCTTAATAAAAATTAAAGAAAATTACCATTATCAGTCAAAGTAAGTATAATGTCAATAAAATCTAAAAGACAAGTCTTTTAAGGGCCCAATTATGCTCCTGTTGAAGCTTACGGAGTAGCCTGAGGCTTTAGTTTAGCTAAAATTTGTTTCTAACAGGTACACTGTATGATTAAACACTAATCAGCACCTGAACACAAACACTATTAAAAACATGCAGTAAGAGGGACACAAATATTCTCCTAGAGCCCTAGGAAGTGGTCTCATTAGTTACCCAGATATAGTGCCTCTTTGACTCATAACTGAGTCCAGCTCATCCAAGAAAATTGTGGAAGGAGCATGGTACCGGGCAAGCTCAAATAACACCTGTTTAAAGAAAAGAGTACATGTGAAAGAAAAGATAAACTTACACAAACAGGCATTAAAGGCCACTGGCACAGAAGACAAGTAACAGCACCCACATTCCAAACTTCTATGACAAAGAGGGATATCTGCCGGGAAAAGGCTCTGGGTAGGTTGAGGGTCCCTGAAATTCTGAAAGGTTTGTGAAGGAGATATAAAGAGCACAGACTTGTAATCCTCTCTTCATACGTAAATCTTTCTGGCTAAATCCTATCAGCGTACCCTGCGAATAATGAGATGGAAATACATGATCTATCAGAAGATTCTGGGAACTCCTAAATTGTTATGAGATCCACCATCCATCTTCTGTTGTTGCTCCATTTGTAGTTTTGTTAAATAAGGATTTGAGAAAAAAAATTACAAGTCAGCTGAACCATAATGGAAGAAAGTGGAGTGATTCTCTTGATAACATTCAAGCAGTTCTTTTGTTTTTCCTGGTGAAAAGAAACATAAACTGCTTGAACAATCAAGATTAAAAAATGGAATATTAAGCTGACACAGAAAATCTGGGTCTGCCCTTTGGAGAAAGAAGTTTCATCTATTTTTCTGTAAATATGGAGAAGCTTATATTAGCAGTAAAAACATATTGTTGATTCTTCTTCAGTGAATTGTTCTTTGAGTTTTAAAATAAATATCACTAACTATATTTTTAATCTGAACAGTTGAAAAGACAAATTTTAAGAGATATATATTATTTTCTACACTTTGGATATGAAGCAGAGGGTTTAATTTATTTGCCCAGAGTCACAAGTAACCCATGAACAGTCTACAATTTTATTACAAATACAAAATATAGAATCACACCAATACAACTGAGAACTGAGAAAAACAGGATGAGTGGACATGCCTCCAAATGACCACAAAACCCACATATACTCCACACAACTTCAGAAAACTCCTGCACCAGCCTCATGTGATTTTAGGATATAAATTCACACAATACTTTTCTTAGAGCTGTCCTGATCCACAAACTTATTGCATTTTTGGATTCTGCCAAAAACTCAACTAAGGGTAAAATGTCACAAATTCAATACCACTGCAAATGCTGCAGCATGTTCACAAAACCCTTTCGGATGGTGCTGTCATAAAACAGACCATCCCCTCCCTACTCCCGCCAGAAGGGAAACTTCTAGGAAGCTACTGAGACAGATGTCAAAAGGATAAATAACATAGGAGGTGAATGTCGTAAGAAAAATGTGCCATTTTAAAGGACAAAGGGCACATGAAGAATAATTCTGTTCCAGACATTGCCTAAATTTCAAGAGAGATTAACAATGCTTGCAATGCCATTAGCTGAATGCAATCTGTTACAATTATTCATTCTCAAGAGCTCTGTATCTATCTGTAGTGTAGCCTAAGAGATGAGTGTAAAGAAAGGCTAAGAGCTTGTGGAATTTTTACACTGAAATGGTGGACGTTACAGAGAGATTACGATGGGCATCATGGGGCAAAGATGCTACACCTGAATCCCTGATTTTTTTTTTTTTTACCACAGTTGAGCCATGCATGCTGCTTGCTAGTCTATATGCAAAAATATATTTACCATTAAACTACCTTACTTAAAACAACATTACATCTGCTTTTGACTGTAAAATATTTGTGACAAGAGAATTATTTGCCAATTCTGTGCCCTGAAGACTACAACTAATAAGGAGTTTATGAATCTAAATAATATTTCAAGCCAACCCTTTTAGAAAGGATGTGAAGCACTTTGAAGGGATCACTAAGCAAACACTACTTTAGTTAGGAACTCTGCCTGTCTCTTACTCAGTGAGTCAAAAATCTTTGCTGTCTTCAGGACATTTGTGTCATCTTACATTACAGAACTAAAATTCCACAGCAAGAATCCATTGTGAGATTTCTACAAAGGTGAAGATATTCCCAGTTTAAGAACTAGATATGAAAAAAATCACGTTTTATCCAAGACTGTGAATATCAAAGGAATGCTCACTTTCCAGTTCTGTGTTTAACTCCAGTTTCTCATGTGGGAACCTGATGTTTATTAAAGTATAAAAAATGAGATTATAATAATTCTTACCCGGACAAGTTTTTCTGAATCACCCCTCCATTTGCTGACAATGGTGGATGCTGATATATTGAAAAAGGTTGTATTGCATTCTGTGGCAACAGCCTTAGCAAGCAAAGTTTTTCCAGTACCTACAAACAACAGCGTTGAAGAAATTCACTCTCTAAAGAAATACAGTGCAAATGTTTGAATAATTCCCTTCATCCTTCTATCAGTCAGATAAAAACAGCAAAACAGAAAACGTTATAGAAGCACAGAATAGTTTGGGTTGGAAGGAACCTTTAAATCCCATTCATTGCCACCCCCTGCCCCGGGCAGGGCCCCCTTCACCCAGCCCAGGGGGCTCCCAGCCCCGTCCAACCTGGCCTTGAACCCTTCCAGGGAGGGGGCACCCACAGCTGCTCTGGGCACCCTGGGCCAGCACCTCACCCCCCAAACAGGGAGGAATTGCTGCCTTAGATCTCATCTAAATATCCCCTCTTTCAGTTTAAAACCATTATCCCTTACCCTATTCCCCCACCCCCTGACCCAGAGTCCCTCCCCCCCCTCTCCTGTCCCCCCTTTAAGCCCTGGGAGGCCGCTCGAAGGGCTCCCCGGAGCCTTCTCTTCTCCAGGCTGAACCCCCCCAACTCTCTCAGCCCGGCCCCCCAGGGGAGCTGCTCCAGCCCCCCCAGCATCTCCACAGCCCTTCCAGGATTGTCTGGAGAAACTCAGGTAATACAGCACTGCAAACACATTCTCCAAATTCTGAAGTACTACGTGCTGAAACGGTCAGATTCTGTGTCAAGTACATCTAAACATTCACAGGAACAAATTGAGTTTACTGCAGCAACAGCCTTTGCAGCCTGACTCAGGCGGTACTTGTTCCCTCTGTCCCCTCACAGACACACTCATGGTGGTAATGCTTGTGTCAAAGTGGAGCAGAGGAAGCTGTGCTGACATGGAAAACACCCAGCTAGCACAGGGGGCAAAGCTTCGACCCCATTTCCAAAACAATACCCAAATGCAGAAGGAAGAAAGGACATTTTCCCTAAAAAGTTGAGTCCATGCAGTATTTTATTTACATTTCGTAAGATCAGGTCAAGTCAAACTTGATCAATATGATCCAAGTTCAGTAAAAACAGAGATGAGTTCTCACTTTCCTGAATGGTTAGTATAAGTATTGTTTTTGGAAGATTCGGGTGTAGAAATAGTCAAGGGTTGTGAGAAAGGCAAATGTACAGGTCTGAGTGTCAGAGACAGAAGTAATTATCCTTTGTGTCTCCTTTTACTTCACATTACAGAACATTGTCCTGTTCTTTACTAATACATTTGATATAATTAGCATCAATGATTTAACCATGGTTCAAAACTAGAAGCAGTGATAAACAAACGGATACAGTATAAAGCTGTACATACCTGGTGGTCCATACAGCAGTAATCCTTTCCAAGGAGACAGAATGCCAGTAAACAGCTGTGGGTACTGGGGAAAAAGAAAATTAATTTAGGGATTAAAACTGTATCATCTATAACAAAATGCAAGGGATTCTAAACCCTACCTCCACTGCTCCTAACTCATCCAGGAAGCCTGAGAAATTTGAAGATACGGAGATAAAAACCCTCCAAAACAATATGATATACACGATCTGAGTACTGAGAAAAATATCATATTTACCATTTGAAATCTGTTTTAACTGAGTACTTCATATGCAATTGGTTTGATATTCTCTTCTATAATTAATTTGAAATCTGTTTTAACTGAGTACTTCATATGCAATTGGTTTGATATTCTCTTCTATAATTAATTTTCCATTAAATTACTACAGGTCAAATCCAGCACCTCTTACATTGCCAAAGGTCCCAAAGAATAGGACACAATAATTTTAATACTGAAAAGCCATTTGCCTATAGGAGAATGCATATGCCAGTGTCAGACGAAACAGGAACAGGCAGAGTTCTAAGATGAACTGCCTGCAAATGCACAGTAACAGTGAGAACTCTAAAACACCAGTGTAATTACAAGGAAAATGCTAAAAAGCCCAACACTGATTTTCTCAAATATATTCAGTGCCTTACCCTTATGGGATAAACAACTGCTTCCTTGACTAGCCTTTTAGCTGCATCCAGTCCAATAATATCATCCCACTTCACATTTGGATTATGGAGATAAATGTCCTGCAACATACATCACATCCTGTCAGTAAAACTTCTGTACTAGGATAATGATCTCTGGCAAAGTAAAAGAATCGACTCAGTTATAAAATAAGAGTGCTATTAAGTGATACAAACTGTATTACTTAACCCTACATACGAGGTACCTCCCACAAGGAAAGCATACACAGCAATCATTTCTACAGAGCTGCTACATTGGGCCTTGCTTCCCTTCAAGGCCCTAGTTTCCCTAAGAGCGTATAGACTGCCAAATGTGTACACTGAGCAGGTTTGTTTTGCAGATCTGTCTTCCGTTAGTTGGTTTTAGTAACCAACTAACATATATGAAGAGCTGTCATGATATGAAGGTTCACCAACCCTAATATTTTGTCTCTGACGCTGGCAAGTATCAGATATTTAAAAAAAAGTATGAGCAATAGGAGTGACACATTGGTTCATATTCACATCCACCAAAATCTGCAAGTGAAGGGTTTAGATAATTAAAATCACATCTTAGAGTTCAAACACCCTTGGATATTAATTCTTCAGTGAATTTATCTTATCTCTTTTTTGAACATGCTTATTCTGTAGTAATGAGTTCCACAGTTTAATCATGTGCAATGTGAAAATACTTTTGTTTGGTTTAAACTTGACGCTCAGTAACTTTATGGCTGCAGATATCACTTATAAGTAACGGAAAAATTTCTGTTTACTCTACACTACGCAAGATTTTATACGCTGCAAGAAAAGCTGTGAGAAACTCTGTAACAGGAGGAAAATTTTCCCCTAAGCATCTATCAAAAGATAGTCGGTAATTAGTCTATGCCCTGAAGCACTCAATAAATTAATTTCATTTAATTCATCAAACTTTCCAAATCTTCTATGAATCTTTCCATTTGCCTTAGTAATATTTTTGTGGCTTTGTGTTCCAGAGACTAATTGTTCTGCAGAAAATATCATATTCTCAATACAAATAATTGGGATAAATTCTGCTTTCCAATAAAAATAGTCAGTCCCCAGAGGCTGAAGAAAAATTATGTGCTTATATCCGAGGGGAAAATTTGATTTAATACAATTACAAAAATTATTTATATAGAGTAGATTACACTTTCCCTTTCTATTAACAGCAAATTAAGATGAATCAGATTTATGATACTAAGTAGAGACTTCCATAACTGTTTCCAAATTAAATTAGATTGTGTTGTGAAATAGATGCCACTTGCTATTTATTTTTATTGATTTACACAGTGTTGATTACTATAGCAACTAGGAACATACCAACACAATTTAAAAAACACACCATAACAAAGGTTAAAGCAACCCTATTGCTTTTTGATAAAGTAACAGCAAGAACAACACTATTTTAAAGGTTTACCATAAATTAAAAACCAGACAGGAATGGAAATGAATGAGAATTTTCTTACTTTAAGGTTGGAAATTTCTTAGACTTCAGGTTCTACAAAATTGCAAACGCAAAACTTGGAGACCAAGAATTTGGCCCATGCACTGCTGTAAAAATCAATCAGCAAAAGACTTCTAGACTTTTTAAACAGCTGATTTTAAGTATGTGGGAGCAAGAGTTGATACCATTTCTGATGCTTATATCCAGAAAGAGTCACAACACTAACAAATAGTGTGATACTATGAGGCCTTTTGGACAAGAGCCTTGTGGAGTTTGGGAGGTGATGCATGCAAAGCATTTACCTGCTTCATAGCCAGGCTGATTCCTGCTAGCCCAGGGCCTGTTTGCTAGATTGCACCTCAACCCATGAGTGAAAAGAAATGGTGCTGATAAAGTTGGGATTCTCTCCAGGTACCAAACTGCCCGTTGTGGAAAAATCCCCAGTCTGCCCTGGGATACAGTGCATTGTTGGTGCTGCCCATGCAGCTCCTGTGCTGGAATGAGGGAAGAGCACTGCTTGCAGAGCTTACAGTAATAGCATCTCTCCACTGCACCAAGCAAGAAAAGACAAGGAATCCAGATCATTCAAGCAGCGCAAAGCAAGGCACAGGAGCAGTATTATAAACAATGCAGGAATATCAGGTTTAATAATTTTGGTACACGGTATCTAATAGATGCACTTGGAATCAGGATATGGCTGTGATACTGGCACACCATCCACGCTGAATACAGCCCGATGCCTTGAATGGAAATTGCACGCAGAGCTGAATCAAGGTTTTCCCCACTGTTTGATCACAGTTAGGTAATACATTGGATAATATTAAAATAAATAAATAAAATAAAATATTAGCTAAATATTTAAATCTCTTTATCTAGTGGTGTACATTTACTATAGCAATAAGAACAAAGGAAAACCTGTGACAGTCTCATGAGTGCAGCATGATTAGATTACAAGTTCCCCATTAGAAAGGAATGGTCTTAATTACTTCCTCCCATCGTGTGTCAGAAATATCCTGTAAAGAAATGACTTGTTGGGAGTTGCATGATAAGAGAAATAGCTTGCACATTCAAGAATAAGCATCATCAGTGACAGTAAAAAGAAACAAACCACATTCTCAGATGACAAAGATAACCAAGATCTCTATACAACTGAAATGGAGATCCAATCTTACTTTGCTTACAACCGTTGCAAGTTCTCTCATCTCACCAGTCATGCCAATAAAAGCACTAAGGGGTTTCAATAATCGTTCCTAAAAAAGACAAACGTAAGTTCTCGTCAGACTTCATTTTTAAACAGACAAACTACGAAATAGTTTCAAAAAAGCTGAGATTTCATAATAATATCAACTTTTGAAGCTGTAATGATATGGATAATAATAAAGATTTTGAAGTAGGTTGTATTTGCAGTAACTCATCTTTTCATTTTACAGAATCTAATCCTGGATTAACATTAAAATTAATTTCTCTCTTATTGCATATGTAGTCCTAAACATGCCCTATATAGATTAAGAGGAGTGAAAAATGTAAATATGGTTCACTACATTACCACAAACTCTTTTTGAAAGTCTCTTCAAATGTAGCAGTTGTCAGGAGGAATGGCACAGAGTAAGTTGGATGCATTGTCCTAGAAGCTATGGCTTGTGTCAAGTAGTGATTACTTTACTGAAAATTTTCTATCTTAACCACCTAAACTGTTCTTGCCTCAGCTGAGGTGAACACTAAATAACATACTGAATTCAAAGGAACCAGAATTTTACCCTCTGATATTCTGTGAGTTTCTGAGATTTTTTTTTTTTCGTGAGTCTTAAGATACCACTTATATTTGTTGTCTTGTTCAAAAAGTAAACAACTGTCAACAAATTAGACTGGTGTAACACATGACTGTCCACTCAAGAAGGAAATACACCAGTCAGAAACCTAAGCCCTTCTTCAGCACTTGGGAATGAAGACATCACTGAGGTATTTTATTTTGTTCCTGGTTATATAAAACTGATGTTCATGATCATTGGATGGAAATATGGACAGAAACACTTACTGAAGGATCTGGATCACAATTAAGGCTGTTCAAGGCTATTCCATTTGAAGATACTTTAACAGCATCCTGAACCATTCCATGGAAGTCAATTACTTGGCCCTAAAGGAGAAAACAATGTTTTGATAGGCTTTAACTGTTAACTGCATTGAACCAAATTTTGCTTGCCATTACAGCAATTAGCTTCCTTACTGCACATACAGTCCTAAATATGTTAAAAAACTGACCACAGAACTTGTGATAGCAACTGGAAAAGAACACACATCTTCTCAGTCATTGCAACAATTTCACTGCAGAGCCTCTTATCAGCTCATTCAGGAACTCAAAATTTATCTTCAATTTGAGCTATTACCCCTGGGTTTTAAAACCAGAAATATTTTTCATTCTTAATGTTTGAAATACTATTTAATGCAAGCAGAGCGTCCTATGCAGAGAATTAATGCTCACATCATAAAACTGACTCTTCAGCTAATTATACGGGATCCTTTTATATAAAAATAGACACAAAAAGCTCACATTTGATATCTGTGAAAAACTTTCATGTTTTTTCTACATACACCTTTTTATCATAAATCACATACTAAGTTTCCACCAACCCTTCTTGGGTGAGTGCTGTCTCCTCCAGTTTTGTTGATTGCTGAGATGCTTAAACCAAAATCAGATCGTTCCACAGTAACTGCATTGTCATTATCCTAAAGAAAAATCAATTTTAAACAGATGTGTGGCCAAGTAGATGAGTTACAGTTATCCCATTATAGGTATCGTCCCATCTCTTCATACATACCCAGATGAGCTGTATCATTACATGGAATTTGCAACAGTAATCCAATATTGTCAAACACCATCATACATTTAGTTATATACATTTAGCCATGGCTCTAGAGCTCAGCATTCAAGTTACTTCATGTGCGCTATTATTATTGCATTTCATTCTAAGTTGTAGAAATCTGCATTTTAGATAGTTATGTAAAGAAATGCTTAATGAACAGTGGAAAAAACAGGCACGTATAAGGCATAGCATGTCAACTCAGAAATGAGGAGCCATTTTAGGATTGTAAGTTACTCTGACATTCACTTCATAGCAGTCATTGCTGCAGTGTCCAAAAGCCAAGATTTTAACGGGTGAGAGAACCCATCAGTTATGAGATCCACCCTATGCAGGAATATGGACAAAGACTTAAAAAAAAAGAGGCTCTCCTCGTAGTTTCTTGCAAGCTGTAACAGACACGGTGCTTGCCCATCAACCTGCGGTTTCTGCTCCCTTCTTGGTAAGGGATGGTAATAAAGTACTTTTCACAGCAATCTTATCAAAATGAGACTCACAAAACTCAAAATTACAGAGTCAAACTACTCCCCCAATCTCAAAAAACCTTATGCACTACGAAGATGCTTCCAAGTGACACCAGACTTTCTAGTTGGCTTTTTGTCTTGCTTTCTGGCACTGAAGGATTAATCTACTGGTGTTAATGGGAAAACTCTAGTTGCTTTTAGTATCGGTTGGATTATATGACTTCTTTTCCTCTAATTTTTACCCATGACTTGCTCCCCAACTCACAGCCAGAAAGCATATTCTCCTGAAGTCTTGCATCTATAATCCTTAAATGTCATAATCAGTAAAACCCATTAGTTACATGATTATTAATTGCGCAACTCGCATCCTCTTGCTGCCTATAGTCTTTCTAAATAAAATCACATTAATTTCAACCGTAATGTTGCCACGATAAAACATGTTTAAACCTGTTTGGGACTCTCCTTGGTGAAAGATTTAAATTCTGTTGTACTCCCAGGTGCAGTTTTTGACAATGGTCGTTGCACTGTCTGATGTTTGAGCCTTAGGACATTCTGAGAAGAGCTTTCTGCCCTAGAATTAAAAAAATACTATCTTGAAAGGCTTTCACAACTTCTTTTTTCCTTCAAAATACCAAAAGATGAAAAGGTGGAGTTTTCAAATAAAGCAGTTTTGGGCTAACTTTACTCCTACCGAAGTTAAGGCATCAATTTCAATCACAGCAAAGTTCAATGCTTACTGCTTTCAAACATGCTACCCTACCTTATTCACACTGTAGAAACTTTGTAATTTGTCTGCATTTGGGAAATAAGTCTTTATTTCCCTCTAAAAGATACAGAAAAATGCACCATGCAATCAGCAGTGTGATTCTAGGCTTTAGTAATCCTATGGTGTTACAACATTATTTTAACCATGTGGCATATTGCTTTTATAGGAAAATTTTCTGCCCAGAAAAAACTCAGTAATTTCTCTTACCTTCTTCGTCTTCCCTCGGTTCTCAGCTGTTGTTTATTTTCTGCTGTGGCAAAATTAATATTAAAATGAAAAATAATTAAGGATATAAAAAATGCAACCTGATTTTTTTTTTCCCCTTCAAAAATATTTTTGAGCACACGTTAATGATGTTGCAAATAACACTGCATAAACAGGAACAGCATGATTGCAAGAAATGCAAGTTTGCAAAAATGTTTTGAAATCAAACTGATATTGGAGATAGCTGTTTGGCTTCAGGCTTGTTAAATTTTAGGTTCGTTGTCTTTGGCTTCTTTGCTTACATTTTAAAACCAGTATCATTTTCACAGTAAAACAGATACTACCACAAATTAGATTCAGCACAATAAACTAATTTAATATATCACACAGAATGCTTATTTAATGTTAATATTTTTTTCATTGCTGAGTTGGGAAATAAGAATTTGCCTCATTCTTCTTAATAGTGATTTTATCAAGTTCAACAAACCAAGACAGCATGAATGTCACATTGCAATGGTGGTTATCAAACTATGTTATTTTTTGCACTTTCATAATTTGAAACAACTTCTGTCAAAGAAAGGCTTTTTCCTCAAAATGTCAAACTCACGAAGCCCAGATGTGAACTCATAAAGCCGAGGGTCTGTACCATACTAGCATGCACCTAGTTGTTCCAAAATACATTTCCTATCACTGTTTTCTGTACAAAGCTCTTGCACCCAGGTTCTCATACACTTACATAAAATAATCCTTCCCAAATAGCTGTTTCACTGTAAGAGCTTTGGAACACAGTGTACTTAGAGGCAGCAGAACCCATGCGTGAAACTTGTAATCATGTGGGTACATCTACGCCACTGCAAACTGCAATTCAGCATGGAAATTAGTTGATTCAGTAGAATTTGCTGAGACCTATTACAAAGAATTTAGTAGGAAGGACCACCACTCTACTAGTTTTGTTTGACCTGCATATACCATGACCTGACCATGGACACAATTTAAGGTGAGTAACAAATAACCAGGTAGAAGCTTCTCTAGAGGCATACATGCAGGAGGTAGGCTGCTTAGGCTTCAGGGAAAAAGGATAATACACCCTTGCTGGCATGGTTGCCATTCTGGGCTTCAGTAACGGCAGAATGCCCCATGTCTGAGTAGCTTTACTGTCCAAAAAATGGGTACTAAGAGGTTCTAAGTGTCTAAGAGTGGCTTTTTGGAATTGTTCACTTCAATCATGGATCAAGCTTTGGCTGCCGCTCGGTTTGACTAAGAATAAGTATGATGTGTCAAATGCTTTGTAATACATTTTCAATCTCGATTCGTAACAAATCTTTTTTGTGTTGTCCTGCAAGACTGCTCCTCTTTGTATTAACGCCAATCAACAGGTTCTAGCCATAGGTCTGTTCTTCATGCAGATAACACTTGCTTCCAGCTAGTACTGATCTTCTACAACACTGTGAATGTAATGATGACTAGTAGCTTTATTACGATTCAAAATCATTTCACCTATACAGGTAATTTTATTATATTTGTGTATATCATTTCAAAGCTGCTGGCAGACATATGAAACAATAATGACTGCTCAGAGATGTTCCCTGTCCAATCATTCCCTTCTCTAATGACTTTATTTTTCTTACAAGACAAATAGGTATAGAAGTCGGTGTTTTCTGCACCCTCCAAGCTCTTCATAACTGACTCTAATGCAGTTGTTCTTATGGCTTCTATAAGTTACATTTTGTGCTCAAGTACAAAACCATTCAGGCTCTCAGGGTCATAACAAAACACTCACGTTATGACTTGCATTATTCTGTATCATTCATTTATACCTCAGACTTTAAGTCCTTAGGAGCAAATAAACCTATCACTTGTTTGGCACACTATCTTTAGTATATCAAAATATGCCAAATAGATAGTTAATGACACTAGTGGTGATAAACTTTTAAGCACTAACTTGGTAAGCAAAGTTTTAATATTTCATTTAAGTGGATTATTTTATTTTAAAAATTAAATCCAAGACAGAACAGCCTTACTATTCTCTCATCATGAGAAGAAAGTGAATACATCTATGCCATAATACATTGTGCTTACATGGCATTTTTCAATATCAAAGCAGTTTTTAAAATACAGAAAAGTATCACTACTTTTCTCCTCTATATAAAGAAAGAAGAGCAGAAGGGCTCAAAGTTCCATCTCTAAATTCTTAAGTCCTATGTGCTAGAACTATAGCTCTGTAACTGTAAGACAGTTCAAATATTAAACACTGACATACACAAGAAGGGCAGTGAGTATATCAGCTAAACACACATTTTAGGCTTTGAGAAACAAAAGCTTTCTTTTTGGAATACAGCCACATACCTGTGTCCAGGACCTTTTTGGTGATTTTAGGATACTTCTGAAATTTTACAAAGTAATAGCTTTCATATTCCATCAAAATTGTCTCAAGATCAATGTTGTCACAAACTTCAAAGCCACGTAAACTTAATTTCGTCTCTTGTTCCAAAGCATTTGCAGCATCAACATACCTGGTAATTTCAAAAAAACAAAGATCAGAAAACTGAGAGTTATTATCTTATTCTGAAGAGGCAAACAAAGGCATTAGTAAGTATACAGTATTTTTAATCTGTCCGCAACTCTATTTATTATAAAAGCACACACTCTATTTAAAGGTCATTTGCTGATTGCTTTAAAGTATTTTAAAATTATATAGGACATTTTTGTTTCAGAAACTGAAACAATTTAGCAAAGTAAACTGCCAAGATATGTAATAGTAATTTACCTCTTACTCACATTAAACCAAAGGGCCATGCTGTCCATCCACCCAACAGAGGACAGAAGGACACATTATGGGAGGTCAGGCACACACAACCCACAACTGCAGAGCACTATTATTTAAAAAACATACCCTTCCTCCATTAAATAATGCAAAATTAGAATGAGGAGATTTTTTCGACGAGCTTCTGTTCGCATCTCATCCTGTGAATTAAGACAGAACTCTAGATCAAATGTAATATTCTCTTTATTGCTGTAAACAGCATCTAAATGTAGCCTGTGGAAACAAACAAATTAAGACAACAGCATGTAAGAACTGTAAAACAACTCACTGTTAATAAACAGAAGGAAAGTGGTTTTCAATGTAATTTTTCTTACACATTATCAGGGCTACTGGATGGGTAGAAACCTTTTCCTAGAGAAGAGAAAATTACTCTGAGGTTGAAAAAATAACATACTTCCCTTACTATGGTTATGGATCTCCAACATGTTCAGGCTGCTGTGAATTTCAGTGTAGGACACTTGCAGACCTCATGCAGTGTCTCCAAGGGCTGTGCAAGGAAATCTTGTGCTGTAGCATGGCCGTGTCCCTTCCTCTAGAAGCTAGAAACCCATTTTCTGAGTGCTTGGAGAAAGGGACATGGAGAAAAGGTCTGGGATCTGTGTATCTATGCTACAAAGACCAGCTGTACACTATTGGCCCCTCCCAATTCTCGCACCTTGATATATAAATGCAAGTAAAATACAGAGTACTTGAAGAATTAGTAGTTTGAGATAACACCAAACTTGCCCAATTTTAACACAAGAGTGACCAAACTCAGGTCCCAACATACAGAAGTTACAAGATGGAGTCAGCCCTATGGATTTCTTCACACAGATTGGAGAACCCAAAGTTATTCACAAATGGTTCAGTGACAAAAACGAGGCAGTATAAAACATCTTTGTCATCATTCTGTGAAGTTACATCTGGGGGAGCATAAAGTGCAACAACAAGTAGAGCAAAAGGGGCAGTAGAAACAGAAATCTTCTAAGATACTGGAATAAAGATTTAGAGAAACCCTGAGATTTTAGTCATAACAGAAGCTGCTACAAGGAAAGCTCTATAAATCAGCATATTGACTTTGGTCTGCCTCCTTGGGATTTGAAGCTGGGACCACAGGAAAACCAGTATGGCCAAGCCTGCATTTGGGCAAATAAATTATTTCCTTTCTCTTTTAGGATGCTGGCATTCAGCACTGCGAGTTGGACTCACTGATCCTTATGGGTCCCTTCCAACTTGAGATATTCTACGATTACTTATGAGGACCCCAACATGAGAGAGTGGCACTTATTCAGTGGATGGGGTAAAAGCAGTAGTTTCTGTTGCTTGCACAGCACATATATATTCCTGATCACATTACACAGTAACACATACACAGTCTCCTCCTTCCACCCCTAGTTTCCCTCCCTTCTACCCCAACTGAGCAGTGCCTGCATTCAGCCCCAAGAAAAAGCCTAGCTCAAGTGTTAGGTATCTGCAGGTGACAAACCCACAAATGTTTGTCCTCTTCATACTGGAAATAGAGCCCCAGCGTCTGTAGCAATGTCTTCTGCAGCTCTCTGCCAGTGCCCAGCACACAAACAACCCAAAGAATTACTACTGACCAAGGCTTATGTTTTCAAATCCCACAAGGTGCATAAAAGGAATATCCATACAGAAAGACAATTACCCTATCCCTCTTCCCAGTCTCATGGAAGGAAACATCATTATAGTAAACTGTGGATACTGGAGAATCATTTATTCCTACAAGCAAGGGTGCTTTTGGGTGGTGCAATATACTGCAAAACAAACTTACCTCTTTAGCATGCCCTTCCTTTGACAGATTAGACCTATCGGCCCCCTCTGCTCCATACACAGCAGCAGATATCATATAGCAGTCTGCTCTTAATTAAACACTTGCAACAGCACAATGAGTTATTATTTCATATTAAAACTAATACCTCTCCGTGTACTTGCCAACCTGTAAAAAGCACTGGGTAGAATGGGCAAAAGGTCTCCCACTATAGCAGTTATTTTCTGGGATGTTTGCTTCAGACATGGGGCCATCTAGTGACATAACTAAGAAAGGGCTGAGGTTTGCTTTTAATGTTTCCTGTGGAGTGTATTTGTATTTCACGTATCAATAAAAAGATTGGCAGTATCTTCATTCTGGTTTTCTAGAGAGAAGAATAAAATTGGCTGGGTAAAATGGAAGAAGCCATTTCTACCCCACATCTAGCCTTCACTGCCTTTGATATCTTCTTGATAGTTACACAGCCACTCTTCTTTCTGAGTTCATATGGAAGCTACAATGCTGTTTGCCTTTTGGTGGTGGCACAAAGATGATTTTTCTAAACATTTTAGGGAGGAATAGTGTTGTATAAATGCTTGGTACATCAGTAACTCTTGAATGAAGTAGATAGGTTCCTGAAAGGTGCTGCAACAAGAAATGAACCAATTCCGAGAACTGTCATGAGCTAAGAGAAAACACTGACACCCTGGAATGAAATGATCTTTTCCTTATTGTTCTGAGGCGCTAGTGTTTGGAAAACAGATATTGCAATGTGGACCTTTCACCATTCCTCCTGGATGATCTGAATCTTCTGAAACAGGCTTGGAGGTGCAAGGAGCTGGAGTCATCGTACGCTGAGTCCCACCTGTACATTCTTCTAAATACAACCGCTCCTGCTGTCTTATGCTGAGAAAAAATAACTGTTGTGTTTGCCCACATATCAAAAGGCAAGAACACAGCTACCTCTGAATATTTAAGCACAGAATGAAAACACAGCGGTTGCCACAGAAGACAAACACATCAAGTGTTTCATGTTTGAGTATTTAAAGTAATAGTTTGATGACAGAGGAATTGTGTCTGCCTGATGAACTGACAGGACCCGCAATCCAGGTTTGGAACCTTCCTTGCAAAGAATTTGTATTCTGGTGTCTTCCGCTGCTGTTTATCCCACTGGGTTACTTCTGCTATCCCTAAAGGCATTTTAAGTTCTAATATAAATAGCAATACAGCAATGGGCAGCACCTCAAATATTTTAAGTAGAGGCTTGCTTTGGGTATAGGATAACATTGTGTCTATGTATGAGCAAACCAGATCAGCCTTAATGTATTATTGTTCATCTTGTTGTGTTGACCAAACAAAAGCAAAAGTGAACCTTTACATCAAAAAAGAGCCCCAACTAAAAATCACAAGATTGTTTATACTAAGAGGTTCAGTCTATCATTATCTTGTGTTAATATGAATGCAAAAAGCAATGGTTAATTTGTGAAGTCAGACATATGTCCAAAGAAAATTAATGAAGCCATTAATCAGCTGATCAACTGACAGAGACTTGCATTAGATTTGATCTGAAAAACAGAACAGATATCAACACCTCTGATCCCAGAACTGTGGCATTTCTATAAAGCAAAAATTAAGGACCTTTCAACATGTAACTGTTACCAAATCATAAATCCTGTGAGTCAGTGGTGCATAGATCATTGCTTTCTTGACCAACCCCACAAAACCACATCTCCCTGGTCTTTCACCACATACTCTTTCCAGGGAGTTGGTGAACCTCTACACGTGTCAGTGCCACCAGCAGCTTTAGCTGCCCCCTTAAACAGCTCTTTGCCCACGCTGGTCTCCTTTCTTCTGTTTATTCTCTAGGGACTGACCCCCATTGCAAATATGTCCACAAAACAATGTGCCTGCCATAGTACAGACAGATACTACCACCACCCAGGACTTCTGCTGTGCTTGAAGAGGAAATGGTAAATCTTACACAGCACGACAAAAATAGGAGTACTTATGAGTGCAAAGTTACTTAAAATTCAGTTTAGCTTTATAGTGTTTTAGCCTTCCTGTTTAATTAGTATTTAGAATTGCATGTTGTTTATAGCCACTGGTATTTCAATAGATGTTTAAGTGTTTAAAGTTTAATAAGCTTCCATTCTTAAAAGAACAAAAAAATGTATGTAATTAAATTTTCAATTACTATAGGGGATTTTGGGGTCCATGCAATTAATAAAAGCTTAAGGCACTTGAGCGTGATCTTGTTTTAAAAACTAAATAGTTGAGCACTTAACTAATTAGCTCCAACATTTACAGTGTATTTTATTTATTTCTAGCTTAACAAAAGTGGTATGTATTCCTTTCTTTGCAGCCATTTACAATTAAACTCTATTAATTAGAGTCATGCATCTTTAAATGCAATTGTTCATTTAGTTATTTCCATACCTTTTACTAAAATGCATTTTCATTATAAATCAACCTAGTCTCTTGTGTAATTCCATCAAATTAATGGACCTACTAAAAGATTAATTTAACCTTATAATGTTTCATTATCATTTGACCCTGTATCTTTGCATGAATATATTTGATAGCATGAAGAAAAAAGTTACAGAGTAAGTTACAGTCTGAGAAGCTTGGAGATAATAACTATACTGCTGTGATACTGTGCCCTTGTACATTCAACTGAGGCAGTCAATAACGTGAGTTCAGAGGGATCTGTGATCAGGAATTCAGACAAGAGGCAAGCTGTTTGCTCTGTAATCACACAGGGAATGATCTTATACTACACGTGCAGCGTCCCTTACCTCTTGCTTTTGGGATCCCAGGATGACTGCCAAGTATGAGGTTCCTCAAGGCCAAGATGTGCCAGGATAGAGTAGCTGAGGCACTATGGACTTGTCCAGTTTTCCTCCTCTTTCCACCACCCTATACCCCCACAGCTTCCCGCCTCCCCTATCCCTTTGTATCTTTTATTTGCAGCCTTGCCAGGCTTTTTAGAAAGCTGATATCCAATTATTATCTGGCTTGCTGACAGTAATTTTCTGAGAAACACAAACAGAGAAGGGAAATGGTGAGTTTTAAACAAAGTATAGTTGGCTGCCATTGAATAGAATTTCCAAACACAAAGAAAGGGTGCTTCTTTATTCTATTGTCTCTTCCAAACTATACAGGCCTGCTGCAAACAATCACATCGGTAAACTTTCTCAAGAAGGATTACAAATAGCTTTCATAATTAAAGACGTACAGTAAGCTCACATTAGAAGTTATGGCTGTCCTAGTTGTTACAATAAGAGGCACCCAAGAGGTGTTGCATTTAAAATCTAAAGACTTTTACAATTTGAGTTTGGTGCACTGAAAACAGAAACTTTTTGATTCCTCCCCCCACTGCAATAGCTACATGCTGTCTCTCATTAATTCATGTGCCTTTGCTAAGAGCTGCTCACAGACCACTATTATCTCCCTCTTTTAACAGGAACATTGCTGAAGCCATGATGTAATTAATTAATAAGAATTAACTCTCCCACTCATTTGTATGAATTTGCAAAGTTCTACTGCAGTTTACAATGTTGCTTATCAAGAGTGATTTACAGCACAAACATAGCAAATATTTAACAATTAAAACCAGTGAAATGGCTCACAAAACAAATTAATTGTAAAACTGCATTGTGTAGCTGTGAACAGCCATCTAATTGTAATTCATGTAAGAATTTATATTTACATAGGAATTCTTTCTTAAACCCTTTTTCCAAAAATTGCTAGAAAATAGTAAGTTCCATTCTACAGAACAGATTAATGTGAAAATGCAATACGGATAAGGACAGGACCGCAAAACTAGGAATTCCAATAGTTATATAGTGCTACAAATTAAAGATGTAGCAACCTAACTTTTAGATACTGTATTGGAATACTGCAATTCAGAAACCCGAAATTAAGTATCTAGGCTCCCTCCACAGAAGTCAAGAACATTTGAGGAAGAATCAAAAAATCCTTTTGGCAGTTTCAAGCTGTTTCTTAGTCACTAACTGTCCTGAAAAAAAAAAGTAGGTTCCAAACTTCTGCCCCTCTGTGGAATATGAACACCTGTCTCTCCTTTGTACCCAAAATACAAGCTTCAATCTCCAGATTCATCCTGACAAAAGGCTGTATAGAAGTCAGTTTACAAAGCAAACCAGCCCAAATCCAGTGGTACAGCTCACAGGGAAGAGGTTCTGGAGCTCCAGGTCCTACTCCCAACAACGTTTCTGCCTTTAGTAGTCAAAACTATCCTTGGGACCAGGGCCACTCAAATCCCCATTATTGAGGTTACTAATCAACCCTGTTTTTCTCCCGTTTTCCTTCTGAACATTAACACCATTTCAACACCAGATCTTAGGGAACCATTGCCAGTGGTTGAGATCTGAATCCCCTTTAGGGCTCAGAGAGAGACTGTGCTGAAAGCTTCTATATTCCTAGGTATATATACAGTTTACTAATCTAAGAGGCTGACACAATATCCAGTCTCAGAACGCCTCCCCAGATTACCTTTTTGTGACCAATCCTGTGCTATCCACGCACACTGGGGATTTGTGCATGCATACAGAGCACCTAACGCCTTTCCCGGAAGGGTTTGTGCAGTCCTGCGGTGCAGCGCCAGTCCCTCTCTTACTCGAGCTGAATTCGACCAGCAGATGGAAGCAAAAGAACAGGTTCAGAAATTTAGCCAACTGCTGCTGCTTCTGGGCCTCCCGGAGCTCGACCCACCCGCGGGGTAGAGGCACAGCGTGACTGTACAGCTCTGATTTACAGAAAAGGGAGCTGAGGGAGGAACACGTTCCCTTTCGCTGCTCCCGCCGCGGAAAAGAACTGTAGGCAGCACGGGGGCCTGCCCTGCCCTGAGGATCGGACACGACAAGAAGCGAAATGAGAAGGGAAGCGGGGGGGGGGGCGTGGGAAGCCGCCGCCCTGAAGAGAAAGCAGGACCACCGACACGCCGAGAGCAGCCACAACCCGCCCCATCCCCGCCGCCATGGTAGCACGGCCCCACCTCACTGCGCCTGCTCACTGCCGCCCCGCGCATGCGCAGAACGGTCACACCCGCCCCCCCCCGCCCTCCCCTCCGCGATTTCCATAGCAACGAAGACGCGCGCCAGGTTCTCACCGCCTCCCTCGCCTGATGGGTGGTTCTCAGCGTTTGGCAGCAGAGCTCCATCGCGGCAGGCAGCGGCCACAGGCGGCTATAGCCCGCGGGGACAGTCACCGAGAGCGCCCGGCCCCGCTCCCCGCGGAGCCCCGCCGGTTCCGTGAGGGAGAGCCCTGCCCTCCCTCCCTCCCTGACGTAGCCAATCAGACGCCGAAAAGAGAAAGATTGGCCGAAGAGCTACCCAATCACGCGCGGATAAGGGCGTGGTAACTTAAGGGATAGACCAATCATGGGAGGGAGAGGGCGGGGATAGTAGTAATGTTGGCCAATCGCCGCTAGGCTCACCTAAGGCGCGCGGTGCGGTAGTTTGGCGGGCTGGGCGCGACGGGGATGTTGAGCTGAGGGAGTGGAGATACCAAAACAAACCAACCAAACCAGAACAAACCAGCCCACTGTTAAACATGCCCAGCTCACCTAGCGAGGGACGCGAGGTGCTTCTGAGAAGGAGGGCGCTGTCCTGCCTTTCGCATCGAGGGTGGGAGGTGGGCCTTAAAATGGAGGCTGCCAGCATGCTGGCGCTGAGGGGAAGGCGGGGTTGTGAGAAGGGCCCTTTTCAGACCACCTTGAAAGCTGCTGTCAAACTCAGCTGCCTGATCGCTGCAGCGTCCTGGGTTCAGGATGTGAATTGCTGGGGTGAACTGTGCATGTCAGATGCTGATTGCATTCAGCCCAGCTGGAGGAGGACATTAAAAAAAAAAAAAAAAAGCCAAACCAAACCAAAAAAACCCCCACAAACCTGAAAATACATGAGAGGGAAGCTAGAGCATGCAAACGGCTTGCTCACTGACAGCCACAACGAGGCACAAAGCAGGACGGAGAAAAATCAGAGGGGTGAAGAATAGTCACCCAGAAACACCCTGTCCTCTGGTGAGTGCTTCCCAGCCAGGCAGCTGCAGGCGCAAGCTCTCCCCAAGTCCTGCCCGTTGGAGACCCACAGCGAATCTGTTCCACCAGCAGTTCTTGGACAGGGTAACTACCAGACTCTTCACATCCATGCCATGCTACGCTTGCTTAGCATCTCATCCTCAAAAGTGTGTTCTCCAGACATCCAGACCTTCCTTCAAATGCCATCTCCTCAGTATAACCATCAATACCCCAAAAGGCCTTACTCTTTTTGTGCAACCCTCAGGAATTTTGTGCATACTCAGGAATGTTTCTCCAGCCTTTTTCTTACACTTTCCCAATCTAGTGTAGACCAAAACAAGCTTTCTTTTCTCTCTCAATCTCCCTTCACTAAGTATCTCCAACTGCACATACCTCTTATAACTCTTTCTCTTCTTTCAGTATGTCTAAATCTCAAGGATGTTCTAAACAAAAACATGACTTCAGCATATGTTAGCTGCTCAGTTAGTTGCACTGCAAACATAATGTACTTTCATCCTGTTAAGCATGTAATTTAATACATATCTTTTTTATTAAATTTGTCCTATATACTATTAAGTTTTCAAAGTGGATCAGGTTAATGTTCCTGCATCCAAATTAGGTCCTCTTCAACTAGACTTTGTGTTTAATTTTGTGGCCCTAATGTGGTAGTAGAGTAGGTAATGCATTCATCACCCATTATTGTGTGCTTCTGTTTTATGGCTCTGAAATAGAAGTTCCTGTAATTGAACTTACGATTTAAGACATCCCAATTAGGTTTCCAAGATCGTATCATTACTGTTGAGAGAATAGTCTTGAGTTCTTGCCTTTCCTTGACTGGAGAGGGTTTTCTACCAGGTCTCTTAAAAGCGTAGTAGTATCTTAATATGTGGCTTATGCTGTTTTGATAGAGGGTCTTCAGTCCTTAAAACACAAACTTGAGGGTAATTTTCACCATATGTTTGTGAATTAATCTTTCAAACTGACCTTGGAGACAAATGCACACTCACAGTCAGGGAGGCCGTGTTCAAGACTGTGATATCCCCATGAAAGCTCAGGTGGTTAAATCTGCAAGGGCAGACTTCTGCAGCTGAACCGTGCTGGTTAGCAGGATCAAGGTGTCCCCAGGCAATTCAAGAACCTACAAAGAAACCTTGCTAGGGCACTATCTGGGCCTTACATCCAATATGCATCGTTTAATAAAAAAAAATAATGGACAGGTAAACAACTTTATAGCAAATATTTAAATATTTCCCTGTTGTGCTTATAGTCAAAATATAGGTGTATCACTGTAGTATGTTAGGATAGGCAAGCAAAGCCTATTAACATGTATTTAATCATTAAAACTGATTAGAATATAAAGAAGAAGAAATCAGATTTCTAATTCACATTTTGTCTCAATATATGTATCTGCTGAGTCTGATATTGCTGTAGTTAATATAACCTCACTGCATGTCTTGACATAACAGAAGATTGTTTCCCACCTATGCTATTTTGTCTATTAGCTGCACAGAAAGTGCAGATACAAAGCACCCACATGTACAATTTCTTTCCAATAAATAGAGTAAGTATCCAACTCAGAACATCTTGTCTTGTAATCAGAGCCCATATTTTTATTGACAAGGGAGCAATCAAGGGGGTTTGTGAGCCTCTGTGCTTTGACAGTTTTAGACCTAACACAAGAGGGGTGTGGGCACTGAGTAGCACCCCATTACATTTTTGACATTCACTTTCTCTAATGTTACATTAAAAAATAAATGGCTGTAGGATAGGAAAGGTCATAAAGAAGCCTCAGGCAGGCCTCACAGAGTTCCTTCCTTTAAATTTAAACTCAGCATACACAAAAAAATACCTCTGACTCAGCCATCTCAGACCCACTCCGCAGTCCTATCACTGCTTGTAGTTTATATTGTCTATTAGCAGCTGGTTAAACAGCACTGGAGGAGTTTGTTGAGGTATAATGCTGATGATTATGATTACTTCAATGCTGCTGTTGTCCCTCAAACAGGATTCATTACCTGGTGTGCAAAAGCCAGTCTCACACATAGAGCTGAGATATCAGTTTATTCCATATTTGTGCAAAGATGGGTGCTAGCCGGTAATTCCACAAAGCTAGCACACCACAGAATAGAAATTCAGAGTATTTATACACTTCAAACTACATGATTACATAATTAGTATAAGGATGATTCGATAGTTACTTGTCACTTCTATCCCTCACTGGTTAGTAACATCCTTGTCTTGATTTAAAGTTACAGTGTGTTTTAGTTTTTCTGTGCCTGCTCAAAGGGAGAGGGTCTTTATTTGGGCAGGGGTCTTCATGGCAGTGAGCATGATTTTTACCATTAGAATGAGGATAGTTCTTCCAAAGGACACTCTAATTAAACTGATTGACCGTAAATAATTTTAACAAGCTTCCAAGTTCCAGGATGTTCCTCTTCTTCAAGGACACAGGTTCCTTACTAATCATTGTAGGCGGTTTAAAGAGCAGGCTGACCTAACTGATGTACCTTATCTGTCCTTGTGTTCTATGAGAAACATTTGTCTGGCTAATAATACGTCCTAAGTGTCCTTGAGTTTGGCAAGAAACATTTGTGCAGATTACACTATCCCAGCAGATACTGTGGGTCAGATGAATCGGAAGGTTTGGAGATGTGGTTATGAAGTGAGAGGAGAGCGTACATGAGGAAAGAAATGCCCAGCTCTGCTGTACGGTTGAACATTGGTGTCTTTCCTCACGTAAAGGAAGAACCATGCTGAAATAAGAGAGGATGCTTTGGTCTGGTGAGTGCTTTAAAGATCTAAGAGTTCCTAACCAGCAGCTTACCCCTTCAGTCTGGCACTGAATTGCAGGGAAAAAAATGTTTGATGGTCTCAGGAGTTGAGCTCACACAGCAGTGTGGCAGACAGCACGCTTGTTAGGCTGCAAATTACTGGTTTTGACTAACAAAAGAGGGTTGGAATTGATAAAGTCCTTATGTTTAAATCTTCAAGGAAATGACTGTTACAAGACTAAGCACAGAATGAGTTTATGCATAGGAGTGTCTAGCTGTGGTGATGGTTAAAAACTTTACTAGAACTAACGGTTTTTCTTGGACTAGCTGTTTTGCTATTGCATAATTACTGCTAATAATGTTAATTATTGAGTTCCAATGTGTCCATATCTCATACTGATATTGAGTGACCACAGCCAATGTGTAGAGTGGGCATCAGTACCCCCTACAAAAGCTCAGCTTTTTGTTCCCAGAATTGCCTGCCAGAATTCTTCCTAGCAGAGCTTGCTGCAGACGTGGCCGTCTCCTGGGCCATTAAGAAGGTCCCGGTGAAGTGTAATCATTCTGAGAGATCTTACAGTTGTAGTTACTGCTCTGAATCCATCAGTCGTGCAAAAAATGCTGCCTTTTGGTTAACATGGGTCAATACATTTTGTCTTTCCAACCTTTTTTTTTTTTTTTTTCCTTCCCCAATGTCTCTCTTCTTGTTTGGGTAGTTTTGGCTGCTTGCCTGTTTGTTGGCTCAGTCTGGTCTGCTTTTTTTTTTTTTTATTGCAACAAATTGGTTGGTTGGTTTAATGGCCCAGTTGCCAGTGCAACTGAATGTTGTGTCTAGGTAGTTGTTGTGACTAGATAATGATCTCTGGCTGCTTTTGCAAATAATATGCTCAGCTGCACTTCTGTAAATGTCTCAACATTACCCTTACAGCAGAAAACCTGTTATTCAGTTTTGAAGCCTACTGCCAGTGACATTTGCGCTTCATTTTTTATTAATAAAATGTGCCACATCATCATTAGAACACAAATTATGAGAATGCTCTTGTGATTAGATGCATAAAACTGAGAAAGCTATAAAATCGCCGCGCAAGCCCCACCTTACCATTTCACACACTTCAATCGCAAGACTGTTGTATTATTTGCCGCTTTTTTTTTTTTGCGAATATAATAATTCTATAATAACCCCTGCGTGTGTCCTCCGCGGTGTTAATTCTGGAGACAGGGAGAGGGGCAGCCCCTGAGGGGTGCGATCCCGCACACCCGATCGTCCCCACCTGAGGAGCTGCCCCTTCCCCGCCCCTAAGACACCCGAGAGTGGCGGAGGGGCCCAGCCCGGTACCGGCGGGTCTGTGAATACTATTAAAAAAAAATATAAATATATATATATATATATTTTTTTTTTTTTTTTTCTCCTCAAGATTCCCCTCACGGGTGGCCCCGGGTGGCGCCGCGAAGCCCCGCACCTCCTCCCCCTTCCCCCTCGCCTGCCGGCGGGACCGCCCTCCCCCGTCACGTGCCCGGAGCCCTGAAAGGGTGCACCATGGTGGTGGCGGCGGCAGTAGCGGCGTCCGGCAACGGCGGTGGCGGCGGCAGCGGCAGGAGCAGTGGGTAGAAAATGGCGGATTTCGAAGAGCTGCGGGTGAGGAGGGGCGCGCGCGCCAAGATGTCACTCAGCCGCTCTTCCCCAGCAAACCCCCTCGCTTACCCCCCTCCTTCCCCGGCCTCTCCTCCCGGGGAGCCTCCGCTTTCCCCCTCGGTGGTTGCCGGTGTGTGTGTGTGTGTGTGTGTGTGCGGCGGGGGGCGCGGGCGGTCCGCTCTCAGCGCCTCTCGCCGAGGTGGCGGCCCGGCGGAAACCACCGGAGCCCCGCGGCCGCCGGTACTTTCCCCCGCGGGGAGGAAACGCGGCCGGCCTGAAGCGCCCTGAGGGGTGGCGGGAGCCGGCGGCGCTGCCGCCTCTGCCTGAGGAAAAACACCTCCGTGTCACCTCCCCCGGGCGGGGGGCTCGGGGACCCCCGCTTTCTGTCTCCACCGTGCAGTTTGGGGTTCTCTCCTCCACGCCACCCCCCGCCCCCCACCTGCGATGTTTGAAAAGCAGTTTGGGTTGTTGCGTGAGGCCCGGCCGACTCGCATGGCGCCAGGCGGGGCTCCCGGCCCAGCGCCGCCGTGCCCTTGCTGCCAAACGAAGGGAGAATGCTGAGTAATTACCGAATTCTGGAAAACGCTGATAAATCCTGAATTTCTGGAAATTCATTAACTGCTTTCTAACCGGGAAAGCTATGCTTGCGAACTGTGAAATCCAGTATTTCTTTTCAGACCTGTTTTCAGTTGAATGTCTTTTATATTGCACTTGTGGTCTTTCTGCAGCATATTTTTCGGTGGGGGGGTTGTCCTTTTGTATTTTGAGGTGTGTACACAAACAACTGACTACGTCCTTTCTAGTTTTCTGTATGTTTCTTGAACAATCTGTGAGTATGTATCTTCAGGAGAATGTTGTCCTTCTGCAGCATCCATACCTGCAGAAGTGCAGCTGAGGGTAATGCTGTGAGCCCAGTGAACCTCCCTGACCTAGACTTTCCTACAGAAGGAATAAAAGTCAGGTAGATAGAAAACACTGGAAGTTAGACTTGTGGAGAAAGGTCTGATGGCTTGAACTGACTGTAGCCTGACGAGCAGTGGGAAATACGCTACGATCAGCGGAGCATTTCCTACACTAAGGCTTCTTCCAGCCCTAAGACCTCGTGGGTTGAAGTGGCTGTAGTGTAGCAGAGGTTATAAAAACTTCATGGAGAGAACTGAATTTTGTTATTTGGAGATAACAGTGCTCTATCTCAGTCTTAGGTTTAAGAAGGGTTGGCTTATTTTGTCTTCAGTTAAATGTGTTTGTTTTTTTGTTTTTGTTTTTTTTTTTTTTAAAAAAAACCCTTGTGTTTATGTTTTCTTGCTTAGTGTCCTTACTCATTTTCAGCCCTCCTTCCAAGGTCTCTTGTAGCTGTGTACGTGGCTAAACTCGCAGTGCAAATTTTATAGTAGAGATTACTCTTCTCCAGGCTCAAGCTGGAGCTGTGATCTGCTTTTTCCAAAGTGCCATAATCACTTATCTAGGTATGCATAAGTATTGATAGACTCTGGGAACTAGGTACCTAAATACCTTTGAAATTGTATATGCACCTGAGTTGCTTGCCAAAAGTAACACAGGAAGTATGGAGGTAAAAGGAGACTGGATTTCAGGCCAACTACTGGACTGCCTTTTCGTTGCTCAAAAGAATAAGTATCAGTAATTAAAAAAATATTAGTTTTAAGAAGTGTCTTTTGATGTTCCCGTATCTCTTACTTGTAAAATGGAGTGGCTGTGAAATGAATGTGTTAGCTTGGAGCTTCTCTAAATGTTCAAGATCCATCTGGTAATAATTCATGGTCCATTTTGGGAAAGGTCTAGATATTGGAAGAGAATATTGTAGATTGCTGCATGTCTTCAAGGCCCTTACAGCCGTGTTTTTGTGTCTCTGTTTGCGTCTGCGTCTGGGTCTATGTCTGGGTTTTTTGTTTGTTTGGGTTTTTTTGTTTTGTTTTTAAGAGTATATGTTTGAATGTGTGTGCTTGAATACCAGGCAGCTGGTTTGCAGGCTTAAGTTTTTTTTCAGACAACCGTTTATTTCTGCTTTTGGTGAGACACCACCACTCCCACCCACCCGCTGCACCACCCCAAAAGATTTTGTGAATTGATTTTTAGGAGTGATTTTAAACTGCTGCTTTATAGATTAATATATGGGACGTTTTTATGGCATTGTTTGCGGCTTTCCTGTTGATTGCAATTTCGTGTAGTATGTGGTCTCTACCTGCCTTATAAATGGCCACTAGGACAATTTGGGGAGTTGAATTTATTTTAGTAAATCGTTAAGGACTGACTAAAGGCAGGAGGTCAGAGTTCTCTTAAATACTGTTTTTCAGGGAAACATGCAGGGGCAGCGTTTTTCTATTCTCAGGGCAAAAGATAGTTTTAGTATTTGCTGGTACCATCTCTGCCATCCTTTGTATCTTAAAAGTTCTGTGGAGCTATGACCGATGGTTATAACTGAGAGGCTGTAGTGAAAGAAAACAAAGGGACTCAAAGGAACCTGCTATTACATCATGTCTTTTGCAAGTCTTCAGTTTTGTTAAAGGATTTGGAAGTAGCTGTAACCACAGTCACTAATATTCAAGATATTGGTGAAAATGTCCAGTATAAGGCTTACTCTTTCATACCTTCAGATTAACCCTTAATCAATTAGTAGTGTTTATTGAATTCTGTAGGTTACCAGATTCTGAAACATTAGGGAGTTGCTGAGATGATGTGGTGAGTACAACTGCACTTTTCTTGTATATTAAGATACAGTTTCCAGACCTGCTGTTCACAGATGTGTTTTTAAACATGGCTCATACCTTTATGCATAATCGTCACTCATGAGCAGCCTGATGAATGTCAAAGGGATTACACATGCATACGGACATGGAGCAGAAGTCAGCAGTCTGGTGTGGAGGCCAGAGATAGCATGTGAACATATTTTTGAACAGAATTGGCCCAGGAGTGGGGAACTACAGCTCCTTCTGAGAGCCATCTGTGAGAAAATGATTCCAGCTCCCAAAAAAATCTGAACTCACCAAAATTTGGCTTGAAGCTACCATTTGTATCCCAGCAAAATGCTGCAGATAAGAGGATCAGTTTTATATTATTTCTTAGAGAGAAAACATCTCTTGGCTCCCTTAAGTTTCTGCTGGCATCCTGACTCTAATTTGGAAACAAATAATACAGGGTGCACGCTATCCTTGAAACCTTGCACATCCCTAGTTTAGAAGATAACAGTTTCAGACTTATAGTTTGTATTTATTTGGGCTTTGAAGTAATATGTTAGTTTCGTCTTTATGGAAAAGAACCCTCAGCCCTCTAAAGAGGCAAGTGAATATGCCTGTGCCAAGACTAATTTGTGTGGCACTAGCTATCAACTTCACAGCCATTGTGCAAAGCCCTCTCATTTTAGTGAGAAGAGGTGGAAGTGTGCTCATGTATCCAGTGTGGAAGGGGAGACTGCACAAAATTTACTGGAAAATCAGGGTTTATGAGTGCTAAAAGTAAGTCCCACTTTTAATTTTTGCTCTTGCACACTCAGTACTGAGGTTATGTGATTCAAATGTGAAGGTCAATATAGTTTGGTTAAATACAGAAATTGAAGTCTCAGTCTTGTATGTATTGGATCTCTTGTTCATACCAGACTTGGTGTCTTTTCACTCCTTCTGCTTTATTTTTCCAGTCTGAATAGACAGCGTTTGCCTGTTTACCAGGTGAAACAGTGCTTAGTGCTAAATTCTGAGCTGAGAACACTGAGAGCTATTTTCACATGTCCTCTTCAAGTTCATTGCCAAATAACCTGTTGTACTCTGTTTTATTTTGGCTATATTAATAACTTTGTATTGTATATGCTGACCAGTTTGGGGGTTTGTAGAAATTGAATTCTGCACGTTGATCTGGGGTAAACTTAAAATGATGGACAGAATAGATACTGAGAAGTTTCTGTTTGTCATGTAATGATTTTTAGGTTGCAGTTAACATTGAGTGTATTAAATAAGATAACCTCTGATAAAATACTGTCAATAACCTATGATAATATACTGTTATCTTGTATCTATACATAATTCCCCTTTTCTTCCTAGATGCATAGTTACTTCTTTAGACCAGTGATGCTTATTGGGGTACCTTAAAATTTTGCTGTAAACTTCTCAGGGAGAGAAGGGAGATAAAATGTAGTTTATGGTACTTAAAAAATGAGGCTGCAATGAAATGGGTCAAGCTTTGTTTTGAGTGTCTTACGTGAAATGAAGGTGTTTGATACAGGTTTTTCACATATTAAGTGCATGCAACTTTGAAGACTAATGCTTAATTTAGGAGTCAGAGTTAGTCCAAAGAAAAATCCCAGTAATGCTGAGGACCTGATGGTCATGCTGTTTGCACCAACTGTTCTGTTCTTCAGAGCTGCTCTTACTGTTCTGTACTAATACAGATTTAATTACTGACATCTTCATTCTTTCCCAGGACTTGCAGTTTTTTATCTGTAGTTACATCAGTTACCAGAATGTATTTGTATTTGTATTCAGGATCATCACAGAGGTCTTCAACCATCCCAAGGCATGAATTGCTCTTTCTTACCAGTATTGCACATTTCTAGCCTGCTGTAAATCACCCTGTATGCAAATTACTGCAAAGGATGTCACAAATGTGCTTCTCTGCTATGAATGTCCAGGAAAGGGCTTAAAGTCAGGAGTGAGGATTTGTGGGGTTGGTCTGTGGTGTGTCCCCTTCCTATATAGCCTTCAGATACTTCAAAAACTGTTTGGAAGCCAGTGGGGCTGAAGCAGAGCTCTTAGGTGGAGACTGACTAGAAATTTTGAGCTGATTTGAGTTGCTTTTGCAGGTTCAACTGTTGGGTTTACTACTTGAGCAGTTTCAGTTGCCCCAGAAGCTACAGTCATTGGTGCTTATTGTAGATATATGGCAAGAATTTAACAGGCATTCTTAGTTACCTTTCATTCATATATGTGAATACAATGACTGTTAAATTTTCAGGTAGCTCTGGCCAGGGGACTGTGGAGAAGCACCTACCTCTTGTTTGAGAGATATGTTTGGCCCCTTTGCTCTGAAACTTGCCTGCCCTTAATTTCAGCAGTGTGTCAGCATTTCCTGGACTCTTCAACATCATGGTCCTTGTGAAATGAATGCCATCCCAGATACACCTACGGCTTAATGCTTTAGAACAATATTCCTGTTTATGAATCATGGTTGCTATAGTTTAACAGTAAAAAACAAAAAAACATGTGAAATTTCTTACAACCTTAAAGTATGAATTTCAGGGGAAAAAGTGTTTCTGGCATATAAAAGTACTTGAATTACTGAGTCTGATTTCCTCCTTTAAAGTTCTGTCAAACTACTCTTTGTGTTCATGGAGAAACATTAAAAATAAAATGGCTTTGGTCTTCTGAGTTAAAGCTCTTTATTGGGCTGTGCAGCTGTAAAGAACTTCTCTTAAGAGAAGATAGATGGCATTTACATGATGCAACTTAAATGTCTAATCTTAATTCAGTGATGTGAAAAACATGTTAATAGCTCGGCTGCAGTCTTCTGCAATATTGCTGGAACCCCTAAAGAAAATAATTTGATAGGGTTTACTGGAAGTAATACTGATCTTGCACCATGATTATAAATGCTGCTAAAGTATATGTTATACCTCCATTAGAACCTTGTTGATTATAATGAGTGTCTACTTTGATATATCTGGAAATGGAGTAATAAGCTAAAATGCATAGATAAGGCTAGCTGTGTTTTCATGCACATGGCTGTTGCTTTAAAGGGAATGTAGAATCACTTTTAGGGGGAAACTGTTGCAAAAGCTGTTGCTTCCAGTAAAACTCAAATTTGGAAGGCTTATTTCAAAAGCATATGTAAGATTTTTGTGTTGATGGACAAAACTATGTATTTTTTATACTCCCAAGTGCTTTTAATGGAGGTGTCAAATTAAAATCTTGCTGACTATGGTATTGAAGCCAGCCTGTGTCTTCTAATAAAATTAAATCCATCTTGTAACAAAGTGCTAGTTTGTGGAATTTCTGCATAAAATGTTAGCTGTTGCGAAGTGTGATTGACTGCACATTTCACCTTGATTAACTTGCAGGAATGCACAGAAGGCAGCAAGCAGGGTAATAGACAGTATTTTGCAATACATGCTGTTTCCTTAATCTCAATGTAAAGGATTGTTTTATTCATTTGCATTCTGATTATGAAATCCAAAATCATGCTTACTGCCTGCAACTGAAATAAAGGAGCTGGTGCTGCTATCAAGCTTATGCAACTATCTATGGAAGCACGCACCGTGAAGTTCTCAGTAAATTCTTGCATATCAGTATTGTCTTTTAACACAATTTCTCTTTTATGTGGTGTGATTATAAAGTTTTTATAGTACTTCAAGCTATTTTTTATGAATACTGAAACACTTTATTTTCTTCACCCTGTCTGACTGTGAGACTAAGGAAAAGGAGCAGGGGGATGGCGGATGGAAACTAACCTTCTCCAGCAGCTTGCAAACTGGATGGAGTTCTGTATCTTCTCTCTTCTTGTATCATTTTAGTGTTGAGAGAAGTTGCTGGGATGAAATTAAGGTGACACCTGCTGTTGGTCTCTTCTGAAGTTAGGGTGAGCCAGTCAACACCTTGTGACACTGCTTTCACTGACGGTGGCATCTGTGGTGTGTTCATAGATGGAGTGTTGGGGGAATACCACTTTGAAGGCTGTTGGGTTAGCTCCCTTATAGCTACTTGGTAGAATGTCTGGAAATGTTGAAATTCAGTATCTGAAATGGGATAACCTCATCCCCTCAACAATGAGGAAGGCGTGTGTCTGATGAATGTACTAACATAGTATTTTAGATGGTTGTTTTGATATGCATGAATAATGTGGCCCTTGAAGTCAGGTCCTGGCTGCTCACTTCTGCTGTCTGGTAATGGTACAAGAAGGATCTGGACAGGCTTAAGCCAATTGTCCGAGGTTCAACAAATGCTCAGTGTTGGGTCCTGCAGTTGGGTCACAACAACCCCACACAACTCTACAGGCTTGGGGCAGAGTGGCAGGAAAGCTGCCTGGTGGAAAAGGACTGGGGGTGCTGGTCGACAGCCGGCTGAATATGAGTGGGCAGCGTGCCCAGGTGGCCAAGGAGGCCACTGGCATCCTGGCTTGTGTCAGCAATAGTGGCCAGCAGGCCTCGGGCAGGGATTGTCCCCCTGTACTTGTCACTGGGGAGGCCGCAGCTCCAATACTGGGTTCAGCTTTGGGCCCCTCGCCACAAGACAGACACTGAGGTGCTGGAGCGTGTCCGGAGAAGGGCAGCGGAGCTGGTGAGGGGTCTGGAGCACAAGTTCTGTCACGAGCGGCTGAGGGACCTGGGGGGGTTCAGCCTGGAGAGGAGGCGGCTGAGGGGAGACCTGATGGCTCTCTACAACTGCCTGAAAGGAGGCTGGAGCCGGGGGGGTCGGTCTCTTCTCCCTGGTGACAGGGGATAGGACAAGGGGAAACGGCCTCGAGTTGAGCCAGAGGAGGTTTAGGTTGGGTATTAGGAAAAACTTCTTTGCCGACAGGGTTGCCAAGCACTGGAAGAGGCTGCCCAGGGAAGTGGTTGAGTCACCAGCCCTGGAGGTATTTAAAAGTTTGTGTAGACTTCTACTTTTTGTGGTGCTTAGGGACATGGTTTAGTGGTGGACTTGGCAGTGTGCGGTTAACAGTGTGCGGTTAACAGTTGGACTCTGATCTTAAAGGTCCAACCTAAATGATTCTGTGATTCTAGGTTCAGTTTTCATCTGGCTTAATTCACTGATCCATTTTACCGTAAAAACAATTTTGTCAACACTGAGAGAATAGGGAGCAAACAGCTAGGAACACAGGGGGAGTTCAGACTTTTTTGGTGACTCATTGCATGGGTGTATCATAGTTGTGTTAAAAGCTCGGCTGAGATCAGATCTGTGATAGAAAACATGGGTGTAAACTCTATAACTGTATGGTAAGGATTAGGGAAGGTAAACTGAAGACACTGTTTTGAGTTGCATCCCTTCTGAAATCAGTGCCCAAAGCTTTAAATGTTGTATACCGGACTACTATTTAATAGTCAGCAATGCACTTTTGAACTGTTTTTAAAAACATCTTTTATGATCCCAGATGTCTACTACTTCATACCTTCTGTCTGGAGTTGGTACGATACAGCAGTACAGATTAAAGTCAGGTGTTCTTTAATCTTTAAAATTCAACCTCCTTGTTAAAATGGAAGAGTCCCACAAAAATAGGAAGGAAGGTGCTTAGAAGAATTCTGGACAATTTTATACCTCTGGAAGGAGAGCTTGCTCACAGAAATGTGAGATGATGTGCCTATGCTAATTTACTGTTTGTGGTATGGCGTGAAGATTGCTTCCTCTTGCATAGTGGGCTTTTAAAATTTTATTTTTTTTAATGAGAATCCTTCTGTTTATGAACTAAATAGTTTAATCCTCAAGGTCTTCCACAACTAACTTTGGTAACCAGGTAACTAGTAGTATTTCCTTTGAAGAGATCTTTGTGTCCCATAATACCAGAAAGTGATATGAAAAGGACAGGGGTTTTTGTGGTATGTTCTGAAAGAATCAGTTATATTGGTTAAACAATTTGTTAGTATGATGTAACGTAGCTTTTAAAAAAGTTCTCACCTTTCTGTGCCATCCTTTCAAGAGTGAAACCTGATGTACCTGTCTCTGTTCATGCATGCGTTTGACATGCTGCCCAAAATAAAGCATGTTTCAGAATAAACTGTGCAGAACTTAAACACTTCTGCATTTTATTTCTTAAAATGTGTTGGAAGACAGGTGATAATACTGATTCCCCTGATTATTTTGTTTTTGGTTGTTGCATGAAGTGAGACAGAGATTTTGTGTTAGAGCTTCTGCTTCTGCCTGTGAATTTAAGCTAGCACTGCATGCGTTGCATTAAGGTTTTGTTGTTACTGTTGTTGGAAGCAATTAGAAGTCTTTGAAATTATTAGCACAACTAAACTCAACCTTCATCATGGACACTCTTTTCATTTTAAACTAACTGTACTCCTGTGTCAGGTAAGGGTGTGGGTAGTACTGAAGACGGCAAGTGTGAAACTGGAATGATGATGCTTCACCATGCTCCTCAGAAGGGCCTGCCTGGGATACTCTTGGTTCACCTGTGTGTATCTTTCTTTTCTTTCTAGAATATGGTATCCAGTTTTCGTGTTTCTGAACTACAAGTGTTGCTGGGATTTGCTGGACGTAATAAAAGTGGGCGGAAACATGACCTCCTGATGAGGGCACTGCAGTTACTGAAGAGTGGCTGCAGCCTGGCAGTTCAGCTAAAAATACGAGAACTCTATAGGTGTCGGTATCCAACGCTGACTGAAGGACATTCAGATTTACCATCTATAAAATCTGTGACTTTCACTTTTGAAAGTAATTCCTCTTCTGTCGAGCCTGAAGTGGCTGTTGCTAGTGCTCACCCCATCCCTTCTACTTCAGTCATGGCTCAGTCTTCTTCCTCACCTATCAGTTCTGTCATTCTCCAAGACAGTAAACCACGCTTTGAGAGGCAGCAGCCATCCCCTCCGATTCCACCTGTTCATCCTGATGTTCAACTGAAAAGCCTACCTTTTTATGATGTACTTGATGTGCTCATAAAACCTACAAGTCTAGGTAAGTGTTTAATAACTCTGAAGGTTGTTTAATTCATAAAATAGGTGTTGCTCATGACAGGTACTAAGTCCAGACTTAAGTATTTTTTTACAGCTGCAGAAAAGTATAAAATCCTTTCCCTGTTCATTTCTACCCTTCCCGCTTCGCCACTTGTCCCCAGAAGTGTCAAGCCACACTTCAGAAAATAGTGTTTTCTTTTGTAAATACTATATGATTAAAGACTTTTTGTCTTTTGAATATTAAATAATAGAGTAGCATAGTTTAGTTGGAAGGTACCTACAGTGATCATCTAACTGCCTGACTACTCCAAGGCTGACCAACAGTTAGAGTGCTAGTAAAGGGCATTGTCCAAATGCCTCTTAAACACTAACAGGCTCGGGGCATTGACCACATCTCTAGGAAGCCTGTTCCAGTGTCTGACCTCCCACTCAGCAAACAAATGCTTCCTAATCCCTAGTCTGAACCTCCACTCATGGGTGAAAGATTTGTACCTGAAGTCTCTTCCTGTGAGGCACACATCCGTGTAGGGCCAACAGGAATAGGATTTCAGGGTCAGTAACTAATAAGTTGCAACAACATAAAGAGAACAAGTTGACTGGTTTGTTAGTTTATGCTTATCTCACTTCATCAGTTCTGGAGGTTCTGACATCTGACACTGAAATAGATACTTTGTGCAGCAAGGTTCAGTGTTGTACTGGAATTAGTAAAGGTTTCTCAGCCTGTGGGTTGTTGTCATACTGTATATTAAAATGTGGAGTTGGCCTTTGTCTTCCAGATAAAGTGAGATTCCAGGTTAGCTTCCTCAAACACCTCACTCTTAAACATACTTAATTATTTGGAAATACTTGTTTTCTGTCCTGAAATTCAACTTGTCTTACCTTACATGGTAGAAAACATTCCCTAACTATTTAGTAATATTGTTTAGAATCATGTCATCATTTTGCAAGCTGTTTGTATCCTCTTAAACATTTCAGTTTCTCAACTGATAATAGAGTCTTTTGAGCTGTGACTTGTACCTCAGTGAGATGTATACTGATCATTGGTCATCTTCTGGTGCCTAAAGCAGCAAACATTACTAACAAGCATTATTTGCAATGCCTGTTGTCACTTCTCTTTGTGGTTGTGACATCCTGTTAGGGAAGAGTTTAATATTGAACCCGTGTAATGGTACCATACCTGCTGTGGTCTTAGACAGCTCTATGGCTCCTTCTTCTATTACGTTTACAGAGATAATCTTGTCAGCGCCATGATGTCCTGGCTTACTTTTTCTCTTGAAGACTGTAGGCTCTTCATTGCAGGTTGCCCGGTTTTCATAGGAGTGAGGATTATCTAGTTCTGTAACATTTGAGTCCTCTTATGACATGGGCAAGAGGGACAAGATTAATGTAACTGATTACTTGTTTGCCTTCAAACTCTTTCCAGAGCACAGCTGAAGATGGCAGCAGCCAGACCTACAACTTGGATTTTTGCGAAGAGGAGTAGGGAAATGAGATGTGAGGAATGACTTGATAGGCAAATAATGGGTCCTTATGTTGGAAGGATATTAACACTGGCTGAAAATCACTCTTAACATGGATTCATAAGCAAATTTGGAAATGAGACTTCATTTATTTAATATTTTTAGATTGATATGTATAGCTTATAGTCCCATTTGGTAGACCTGGGTGACTGGGATGTGGAACAAACAAGTTTTGTGTGTTTGAGAGTTAAGAATTCAGAAACCAAATAGACAAGTAGGTCAGAGAGGTAGGAATATAGTCTGCTTCACTGCAACTCTTTAAAAGGAAGGAGTGCAGGCATTCTTTTGCGCTAATATGAGAGCACAAGAGCAGGTGGTTGTGGTTTAGGCCCAGAGGGCAACTGAGCACCACGCAGCCATTCACTGACCCCTTCCCCCTATCAGGAATGGGAAGGAGAATGAGGCAGAAATGGCTCAAGGAGTCCATCAAGGACAGGGAGGGGTAGCTCACCCATTATGGTCATGGGCAAAAGACAGACTTGTTAGGGGAAGAAAACATAACTAATACTAACAAAAACAACACTTAACAGACAAGGTGGGACAGTGGGAAGTGCCACCACATCCAAAAAACACCTTCCCCCACCTCTCCCTTCTCCCGGGCTCAGCTCTGCTCCACTTCTCTCCCCCTCCTCCCCCAGCGGCACAGGGGCAGGGGATGGGGGTCACAGTCAGCTCCTGCTCCTTCCTGCTCGGGAGCTGGGGGGAACACCACACATCCCTCCCCTGCTCCACGGGGCTCCCCTCTCAATTCAGGCAGTTCTCCACGAACCTTCTCTGGTGTGAGTCCTCCCCACGGGCCGCAGCCGTTCCCGAGCTGCTCTGGCGTGGGTCCCCCCTGCGTGTTCCAGTCCTGCCAGCACCAAGCTACAATAGCAGGGGCGTCTCATTTCCTCAGGCTCCTGGCTTACTGCAAGCACAGCCGCCTGTCCCAGAGTCACTTTCTTCTCGGGCTTCAGGTCGACCTCTGCTCTGCCACGGACCTCCATGGGTGGTGGTGGGGGCCCTGCCGTCTCCCCATGGGATACAGGGGTCTCTGCTCTGGCGCAGCTCCCCATTTCCTTCTCCTTCCTTCCACTGGCCTGGGTGTTTGTCATTCTCGCAACTCCTCCTCACAAGTCCCAACATCATCCCTGCTCCGCTGCCCAGGTCCCTTCTTAAATATGTTATTGCAGAGGTGCAGCCACCTTTGCTAATTGGCTCAGCCCTGGCCAGAGGTGGGGCTGACTTGGAGCTGGGGGAGCTCCGAGAAGCTTCTCACAGGGGACACAGCTGTAGCCCCCTCTACCAAAAAAATCATGCCACAGAAACCCAGCACACGGGTGTAGGTGTGGGATTTAGTTTTAACCCACCCTCAATAACAGCATATTTCCATGATCCTTTTTATACATGCTCCAGTATTACTTTAAAACATAAAATACTGTCTAGGGTGTATATGTGCACATATGTGCACAATGTAGCTGTTTTGAATTGTTTGAACAACTTGGGGTGTGTGTGTGTATTTGTTCCACTTGGGTTCTATTTTGTGGTTGTATCCTTTGTGTTTTCTGAGCATAGGGATCATCTTCTGTATGTCACAGTGTATAAGACAAGCTAGATCTTCCAGATTTGTCTGGTTTATTTGTGCTATTTTTGCTTTTGTCCTCCTTGCTGGTCACTTTAAACTGTTGGATGAGTCCAATCTACCTTTATTTCAGGTCAAGATTTCTAAATTCTCAAGTTGAAAGAAAGTAGAAAAGTAACATGTACATACTGTGAACCCCTAACACGAAAATATTACTGTTTCCCATCATTGACAGACAAGTAGAGTTCTGATATGAAAGTTGTGTTTGTTTATTTTTTTGCCAAATGCTCCTGATGATAATTCCCAGTCATGAAGTCTTGCTGGCTGCATTCCCTCCTTTCCTCCCCAAACGCTTAGTTACCTTTAGCTATTTCTGAATTGAGTAATTTTCCAGTGATCCATTAATAATTTCTGGCACACGTTCTCTTCTTGTAGTACATTAAAACAGTTGTAAACATCTCTGTGGTACTCTTTTTGTCAGGTATCCAGTGTTATATTTTGTTGTGTGTGTGTTTGAACCTTTCTCCCTTGGGAGGAAGGATTATGATGTGGCTTGCCAAGCTTCTTTAGTGCCGAAGTGTAATGTGATATTAAGCCATCTGAATATAGTTGAATGAATGATTTGTTCCATTGCTTTCCTGTTGACAGTTACATGAAGTTCAACCACAATTTGATTATATTAAGTGACATGTCTTGTTTCAGGAAGAACTCAGTTGCAGATCCTGTTTTACTCAATTATTTCAATCACCATGGTAAAACCTCTTTTGTGTCTCTTTCTAGTGCAGAACAGTATTCAAAGGTTCCAAGAGAAGTTTTTTATCTTTGCGTTAACACCTCAGCAGGTCAGAGAAATCTGTATTTCCAGGTAAGAAATAAGTGTGGCATAGTACAGGTAAACTTTTGCAAAATTTCAGAAGGACGTATGGAGTTAGCTTCATCTGATGCATTGCATAAGCTTGCAAATACAGAATGATGATCTTTACCGAGGTTATGCTGAGCTTATGTGTTCTGTTTTCTTAAGGAACTATTATGCACAGAATTTATGTGGAGTTGGGGTAAATCCTATGCCACTAAAGAGTTAACAGTCACTTGGTTCCAAATAATTGTGACTATTTAGAGAGGTGGTAAGCTTTTCTTCCCTGCATGTTTCCTAGCTGCAGGAATGGAAGGCTGCTTTTATCTTTTGTCCCAGGGTTCATGCTGTTGCAAGACCTGTGGTATAAGCCAAGAGAATTCATAGGGTTTTTTTTGTCTCTGGCAACATCCTACCTTATTGTTACTATAAACTCTTGACAGAGGATTCTGATCTTAAAGTCCTGCTTAACTTGTAGTAGCTAAACAGAGGTGTAATTTGTAAGACTTGTTTATAGCTCAGTCAAAGAAAAACAAGAACAAAGTGCAGTGATATTGGGGTAGGGGTGCCAGTTCTTTCCGTGTATGACAGGAATATGAGATCTGCTGTCTAAATGGGCACTTCTCTCTTTATTTTTGTTACAGGGACTTCTTGCCAGGGGGCAGGAGAGATTACACAGTCCAAGTTCAGCTAAGGTATATTTTTCTTAGTGTTCTCTTAACTTAGTTGTCTAATGTAATATGAGTCTAGATGTTCAGGGTGACATACGAATGTGGTGGCACTTAAATGCTGCTTTCTCTTTTTGGGGATACAGGTTATGCCTAGCAGAGACAAGCTGCCCTCAAGAAGATAATTTCCCTAATAGTTTATGTATCAAAGTAAATGGGAAACTGTTTCCATTGCCGGTAAGCTTGTTTGTACATATTTGTGGCTGCTTTGTGACTTGCTGTGTGTGTGGTTTTTTGTACTGTTAGCTTGCTAAAACAAGCTGTTTATTGTTATTGCTCAAATTTCTCTAGTTACTAATATTAGGCACATGGTTTGTACATTTGCTGTGCGAGATAACCACTACTACTATTAATCACGCTACAGCCACTGCATGGATTAATTTTGTTTTAACCACCTATAGCAAACCTCATGTATTGCAGTTAATACAACAGAGTATGTCAAAAACAAACTAGTGTGTGCATGTGAAACCCTCCTCATATGTCTTCAAACTGAGTTTATTTGACTTGATTGGTAGTAGACCTCACTGTTTAGGCTTATCTATATTTGTGATTGCCTTGAGCTCCTTCTTGATACAAGGGAATGGTATTGCCTTCTGGTGTACAAGTTTGTACACTGGTCTGCATCTGTCTTGCTAGAGCAGAATTTATTGTGGGAATGAAGAACAGACACGTTTTAGGGTTTCTAGCATTTGATGATACTGGAACAGAACCATGTTGGCAGTCATACACTTTACTGGTGTCTGATGTTGCAAAAGTTAGTATGTAGGCAGGGTCACCTCAAGGCTTGAGTTTATACAGAAAGGGAAAAGCACTCTCATTATTCTTTAAAAATCTCTGAAACAGGCATCTCTGTACAATAGAATAGAGAAAGTCTTACACAAACCATTCTGAAATTGTTCTGGAAGCTATAGAAGATGGAAAAAGTAGTAGTACTGTTTGGTTGGGGTTTTTTTTGTGTGTTTTCTTTTTTTTTTTTTTTCCAGCAGTGGGTTTAGAAAAATCCTGTGTGGAGAGAGGAGGTGTGAATCGTCTTTTTCAGATGGGGGAAAAAATGACCCTTTATGATCACGAACAAAAGGCAGACTCGTTAGGGGAAGTAAAAAAGAACATACATTTATTACAGACACTAACAACACATAACAGAGTAGGACAGTGAGAAGCATTGCCACATCTTGAGAACACCTTCCCCCACCCCTCCCTTTTTCCCGGGCTCAGCTCTGCTCCCGATATCTCTACCTCCTCCCCCAGTGGCGCAGGGGCAGGGAATGGAGGGGGGTGTGTGTGGGGTGTGTGCAGTCATTGCTGCTGCTTCTTCCATCTTCGGGGGGGGGGGGGGGAACCTTTGGGCACTTGTTACCCCTGCTCCATCATGGTCCCCCTCTCACAGGAGACAGTCCTCCACAAACTTTCTCCGACATGAGTTCCTCCCATAGGCCGCAGCGTTCCCCACACTGCTCCGTCATGGGTCACCAACTTCCTCCGACTGGATTCCCTCCCACGGCTGCAGCCCTTCCCGAGCTGCTCCGGCGTGGGACTCCCCCGCATGCTGCAATCCTCCCAGCGCTGAGTTACAGCAGCGGGACTGCTTTTTCCAAGACCCCGGCCTGCTTCGGGCACAGCACATTGATCAACCAGGTGGAAGCCACAGGCCATAAATCAATGTCTGCTCCACCGTAGATCTTCATGGGTGGCGGGGGGGGCCGCCCTGCCGTCTCCCCACAGGATACAGGGGGGTCTCTGCTCCGGCACACCTCCCCCCTCCTTTCTTCCTCCGTTCCTCCACTGACCTTGGTGTTCATGCAGCTGCAGCAACTCCTCCTCTGAAGTCCAACTGCTTGTCACCAAGTCCCTTCTTAAATACGTTATCACAGAGGTGCAGCTGATTGGCTCAGTTTTTGAACAGAGGTGGAGCTGACTTGGAGCTGCGGGAACCCCTATAGCCCCCTCTCCTGCCACCAAAAAAAAAACCCACCACTCACTCAAACCCAGGACAGCTTGTCACCGTGGTGTGTCTGATGTGTTGTCCTGTTCCTTCATCCTGCCATACGCAACCATGACTGCTATTTTTTGCCTCTACTCAGCTTAAATGAGACTTTAACTTCTCTTCCCCCTACTTCTTTAACCATTGCATCACTGTTCTTCTGTCTTGAGTGTGCAAGAGGATTCTTATGTGTTTTCTGGTCAGTGTTTTGTGTAAATGCCAGTTATGTTATCTGATAAACTTGAGGATTTTCTCCTCCTGCAGATTGTTTTCCTTTCCTTAAACAACCCACCAAAAATAATTGGTTCTGAAGTTATCCTGTGGATATCAATGTCTGCTGATTCTCAGTCTGGCTAATACAGTTTGTGTCCTGTTATGCTATCCATTTTGTGCATAACATGTCACAGTTGTAGCAAAAAGTGTTTGTAATCTTGGATTACTGCTTTGCTTCAGATCTAAATCCTGTAGGTTCTTCTGTACATCATAAGAGAATTCTTTAAAGTTTCTAGCAGAAACTTTGGGTGAGAAAGTGGATAAATTACTATTGTCTTACTTTCCTCCTTCAGTATGAGCTGAATGACAGGTAAAGTCTCAGTCCAAGTGCTCTTGCAAACTTTTTTGTTGATTTGGTCATGGCTTGCATCCCTCTGGTGGTTTCTTTCTATTGCAGAAAATGTAAAATAACTTCTTTGCCTCAAGGACCAGTGCTGTCCAGCTCAGTAGTGTTGGTATTAGATAATCAATCAGTGATGCAAGCCTGTATTGCCAACTTGTACAATTCTTGAGTACTGTTCTGTCTTTCCCTGTGTCATGGTTTGAGCCCAGAGGGCAACTGAGCATCACACAGCCATTTACTGACCCCTTCCCCCTATCAGGAATGGGAAGGAGAATGAGGCAGAAATGGCTCAAGGAGTCCATCAAGGACAGGGAAGGATAGCTCACCCATTATGGTCATGGACAAAAGACAGACTTGTTGGGGGAAGGAAACATTGCTAATACAAACACTAACAAAAACAACACTTAACAGACAAGGTGGGACAGTGGGAAGTGCCACCACATCCAAAAAACACCTTCCCCCACCCCTCCCTTCTCCACGAACAGTCCTCCATGAACCTTCTCTGGTGTGAGTCCTCCCCACGGGCCACAGCTGTGCCCGAGCTGCTCCAGCGTGGGTCACCCCAGCGTGTTCCAGTCCTGCCAGTGCCCAACCACCACAGCAGGAGCTGCTTCTTCCCACAGGATCCCAGCCTCCTTCAGGCATGGTTACCTGAGATGGTGTGGGGCCCCCCACAGACCATATGTGGGCATTTGTTCCACAACAGACCTTCATAGGTGGTGGTGGCCCTGCTGTCTCACCACAGGATACAGGCAGGTCTCTGCTTCAGTACTCCCTTCCCCCCTTTCTTCCTCTGTTCTTCCACTGTTCCTGGTGTTCATGTGGGATGTTGCAATTCTTCCTCACAATTTCTTCAGCAATTGCTGCCTGCTGCTCTGGCCTGGCAGAGCTGCCTGTAGAACCTCTGAGTCCCTATTCTGTCACTACAAGCAACGCTCCTGTCTGGAATTAATAAAGGGCAGTGGTGAGGCCCAGCCAGGGCTTGGTGGTCAGGTGAAACATACGGATTGGTAACAGATCTGCTTTAGAAATGTAGGAAATGTGACAACTGTTGAGTCCTCCTTGGATTAAAGGCAGTGATTATCTTATGGTATACTTGGCTAGTGAGTGGAAGAGGCTGTGTCTTTTAAAGTAACTTTTTCCAGGCTGTGAATGTGTGTGTTTGTCTAAGTAAAACAATATATGTGTGTGTGTTTTTCCAGCATATCCCTTCTTGGGAGAGTTTCTTGTATCATACACTACTGTCTTGAACTAAATAAAATCTGGCAGTCAGTTCTGTGCAAGACATAGGGCTGCAGTCTCTCACTGGCATCCTTCTGGTGCAGGACGGGTTTTTCAGATGAGTGGACTGCAGGCTGTCTGTGAGAGCTCAAAACAGATTCTTTGAGTTGCTGTTTTAGACGGGCTTGCTTTCATAGTGATGGAGACAGGGTGAGGTGAATGAATAAGCTGTAGTTAGGCCACATGTTCCTTCACATAGCACAGGTACTTTCAGCTCACAATATGCTGGAGAGTACGTGCTTGGCTAGAAGCAAAAGGGAATTGGATGGCTCCCAACTCAATTCACATACATCGTATAGGAAATAAAACTACAGAGAAAAAGCTGTCCAGGTTATGAAATTCATCATCAAAGCTGAGCAAACAGTATCTAGTGTATTTTGTTTCTGCAGACAGCAGCAAAGCCTATTAGCTCGTAAATACAGGCAATACTCGATGTACAGCTGCTCTTCAGGGGCCCTGGCAGTATACAGTGACAACCTGCTGCTGCTGGGGCTAGGTATAGTTCATGAGAGGCAAAGCAGACACCAGAGATGTGTACAATCTTGTTCCAAGAGCTCCACTGCTTCTTAAATAGAATCCAGGAAGTGTTTTCTGGGTGTGAAATGCTGAATTAACCCTTCATGACTTGGTGTGTTTGTCACTAAGGCTGTGTGCTTACGATGTTTCACTCTCTTACAGTAGGGTGGGGGGAAAAAAAAGGTCAAAGCATCGTTAGTTTTTACTCTTCCAGTGAACTTACCTGAACCGAAACTGCATTCTTTTCTACCTTTTCAGCACTTCAGTAAAACCACTTTAAACCAAAAATTCTTTAAAATTGTGGTTGACTTAAGGTATTAGACTGTCAAAGACTGATATTTCTAAGAGTTGAATTTAGTCTCCAGCCTAGAGAGCTTCTAGATTTCCCTGCTTCCCATAGAGCTGTTTAACAAGTCTGTTTCGTCAGGTTCCAAAGTACAGTGGGGAGACTTGGTAACACTTTCCTTGTCCTTTCTTTCCATAGGGATATGCTCCACCACCAAAAAATGGAATTGAACAGAAGAGACCTGGGCGCCCCTTGAATATAACATCTGTAGTTAGGTTGTCATCAGCAGTGCCAAACCAGATTTCCATTTCCTGGGCTTCTGAAATTGGAAAGGTAAACTGTACACTTTGTAGGATGTGGAAAATAGTTGAAATAATCTCATCTAGTATTCCTTCTCCCCACTACTTGATGCTGGTGGCAAGGCATACACCAGCAAGTGTTTATTATTAGGTGGCCGAACTTATTATCAATGCCAGGAAACAAAATTTGCTCTAGAAATATGGTAGTTTACAGTAATATATATAAGATTTGCATACAGATGGCAAAGACTTCCTTATAGAATTCACATTAGAATTCTGCTGTTAGGGGTTGCCCAAAATGTGTGTCAAAAATACCAAAATCTTTTTGTGGTGTAAATAGTACAAAACAGTTCAGACACGACAAAATAACAAAAGGAAGACCTTTTTTCTTCCTTGTAGCCTGATGGTGTGAAAAACAAAATTATGACTACAGCCATATATTCTAAGGCATGTTTCTCTGTTGTAACTGTCCACTGGAGAAGGCTTTTTAAGCTGACTGGATATGCCAGGGCTAAAGGGGTGGAGACATGCACTTGCTTTTGAGGTTTTTGTATTTTTGACCAAGTAATACTGAGCAGTTTTACAAAAGCAATTTTTATTTCATAGGAGGAACTGGTTAATGGGTATTTCAATCTCTATTCTTTTGAGATTCCTTTTTTTACATGAAAATGGCCTCTCTATGAATTGATCTAAAATTGTACTTGCAAATAAACCAAGGCAGAGGTGGGATTTCCAGCTCAAAAAGCTCTTAGATGGCAGGTTGCTGGGGAGGTGTCAGGCTGCTGGTGTCAGCTGCTTCTGGGCGTGATGGATCTTGGACATGCTTGGTTGGACCATACTTGTGTGGTGTGTGTGTGTGTTTGTAACACAGGATATCTGAGCAGTGTGTGTTTTACAAATGAAGAGTGTTCCGGAAGTTTCAGTGACTTAAGGAAGAAGTGACTCAGTGTGTGGAAGGATGGAGAGCTGGGGCGTAAAAAATGAAGATTGAAGCCTTTTCATAATGCAATTCTAAACTTTCTGGAAAGCTGCAGTGGAGGAAAAGCATACTAGACTTCAGGTGGTAGGAGACAAAGGGTGTGGTGACGGAAATATGCCCTGGTTGGGGCTGGACTAGAGTTCCTGTGGGTCTGGCAGCGGGAGGAGCTGCAGCCCCCTGAGACCCAGTGCCCTCACCTGTGTGCGGGGGCGGGGGGAGCACAGCTGGAGGGCTGGGCCCCGATTGGCCGATAGTCCATGTCACGTGACACTGTGCTCACTATATAAAGGCAGGAGAGGGTCGGGATGGGCGGCCACTTCCGGGAGTGTGGCTGTGGGGCCTTGGTGTTGGGGATCGCAGGCCGGGAGCAGGCGGGTGGTGAGCAGCTGTATTGTATATTACCCGTTGATACTGCTGTCACTGTATTATTCTATTACTGTTATTAAACTGTTTTTATCTCAACCCGCGACTCTTTCTTTGCCCCTCCGATTCCCTCCCCATTCCCAAGTGGGGGGAGGGGGGGTGAGCGACTGCGGGGCGTTTAGCTGCCGACCAGGCTCAAACGACGACAGATATGATACCTGTTACTTTCTAGTGCCTGCAGTCATTAATCATAGTTGAAAAGGAATTAGCGTTTAAAATGGCTGTGTGGCTGTTCAGAAATGCCCCTATGGATTTACTAAGAAAGAAAGTGAGAGCATGAGGAATTTCTGAATTCTCCTGTTTAAATAGCTGTTTCAGCAGCCCTTGCAGCTGTTGGTTAGTCAAGAACTACTTACGCCTCTATCTGTGACTAGCTAGTTGTGTAAATCATTCTGGATTCCATTATCAACGTAGCTTACCTCTTACTTTTTTTCTTCAAAATGAAAATCTGTGGACCAGAGATGCCACATGGTTTGAAGCGAGACTCCAGTGTAAGATTTTATACACTAATTAAAATTAGCTTTCTCTCCAGTGTCTTTTTAATCTTCAGAAAATACATGAAGGGCAGTACTGACAGCAAAGCTTTATTTTCTGAAACAGAGGTGGAAGGAAAGATATAATCTGTTGCTTCCAAATCATGAAGCACAAGAATCTTGAAATGGTGGCAGTGGTGTGTGTGGTCTTGGCCTCTCTCGCTGACCCCCACTTTCTTCCTCCCCTCTATCTGCAAAAACATATTATCATGGAAGCAGGTGAATTGAAGGTTGTCCCAGTACTCTCCCTTACCCTGAGAGGTAAAATGAGTTCTTTGGTTTAATGTTTGTGGGGGACCTCAGCTGGACTGAGAGCCTGGGAAGGAATGGCTTCAACCTTGAAAGGGTTCCAAACTACCCCTGAGAGGGCAAACAAGAACAAGAGGAGCTGCAAGATGAGCAAGGTTATTGACTGCAGTAAGAGAGCATCACAACTCTGAACCAATAAGAAAAGAGACACGTCGGAAGAACTGATAACCCTGCACTTGGAACTAGTTTTAGGTGGATAGAGATACTGGAAAGCTTGGGAGCCTGAACTTTGGAACTTTTTATATTATTACACTTGCATGATGAGCTTATGCATATTAACTTCTCCACCCTGGGAAGGGCCAGAGTTCATTACCATGAACATACGGTGTATGAACACATACATGAAGGGGCAGGTTGGTAGGCGGTCCGGAAAAATCTGTACACCCTGTAGAAAAAGTATAAAGGAACAAAGTGAGGCACAGAATCATGACTTTACAACCAGTAAGATTATAAAGTAGGTATGTTTATTCAGCGCTGGGCGCATGGGGGAATAATTTCCTCCAAATGCGTGCACCCCAGGAGCTAAAAGGGGCTCCCTTTTATTGTATAAAATGTTACATATTCATTATCTAACCTAATACATACGCATCACTACTCTGAGGACAGGGAGGGAATAATACAATTAGTTCTGAGAAATCATTAACATAGCCCCCCACCCCAAATTCCTCCCGTCACACTTGGGCAGTGCTCCCTGGTGGTCGTGGGCAGGGGTCTGCAGATGAAGGCCCGTAGTCTTCTTCACTGTGTTCGCTAGCTGACCCTTACTTCTGCCCAAACTCAGTCCTGTAGTCCCGGACACCTTGTCCTTCAAATCTGGGCTAATTTGCAGCTGCTTTGTCTCTATGGCTCAGTGGTTTTAGTTCCCCTCTTACCTCATGGACAAGAGATACCAGAGATGGCCCATCCTGTCTTCCTTCCATTCAATCACAAGGGAGTTACCTTCCTTTGATAGGGCCCATCAATGGCCCATCTTGTTCTTTCTCATTCCACTGCAAGGGAGTTACCATCCTTTGAGGGATGGAGGCCATCTGGGGAGCATCCCAAGAAGGGGGGGGCTATCGGGTTAGTGTGAGCATCCCCTGAAAAGGGGGGAGGCTATCAGGTTAGTGTTTCCTCAGATCAAAAGGAGGAGAAAATAAAGGCTTTTTGTTTGTGGCTTTGCTGTTAACTTGTTGTAACAAAGAATCTGTCCATCTCGACCGTAATGTTGTCCGCATCAACGGCGACAAATGTTGGTTCTCTGCTCAAAGTATAGGAACTCGCACAGCAGCCATTGCCATTCATCCCCTAAATGAGACCCCTGGGGACAGTGTGGAGTGTCAGTGAGCTAACATGGTGAGGGCTTATTGGCATGTTCTTGACTGAGAGTGGAGGGATGCTGAGCAAAGGAGGCATTAGTCCCATGGAAGTGGTCAGATTTGAGCCTAGAGGGTTCCTTCTGTAGGCAATAGACAATGCAATGTATGGTCATTCTTCAAGGGAATGTTGTGGTTTGAGCCTGGTCAGCAGCTAAACGCCCCTCAGCTGCTCACCCACCCTCCCCCCCCTTGGGAACGGGGAGGGAATCAGAGGGGCAAAGGGAGACTCACGGGTTGAGATAAAAACAGTTTAATAACAGTAACAGAATAATACACTGACAGCAGTACCAACGGGTAATGTACCATACAGCTGCTCCCGGCCAGCGGTCCCAAACACAAAGGCATTGCTGCAACGCTCCTGGAAGAGGCAGCCCCTCCTGGCTGGGATATCGGCCGATTGGGGCTCAGCCCTCCAGCTGTGTTCCCCCCGCCCCTGCACACAGGTGAGGGCTCTGGGACCTGGGGAGCCCCTGGGGTCTCAGTGTGCTGCAGCTCCTCCCGCTGCCAGACCAATGGGAGCTCTAGGCCAGCCCCAACCAGGACAGGGAAAAAAAAAATACCCATTTTTCTCTGTGGTTTCCCATGCATTTAGATGTTTATCTGCTCATCTAGGTAAGAGCTGGTTTTCCTATAGGTGGTAAAGGAGGAACAGGGCAGTAGGTGTTCTTGTTTAAGTTCTTGCACAATACTCAGTGTAGGAGCCATAAGCAGGTGGCTGGCAGGGAGTGGAAAAATAGATTGCTGTTTGTGTGTGTTGTACAGATGAAACCATTATTATTCTGCAGTAGTGGGACTTGCAGAATTTTCTTTTCATTAGTGACCTTGAAGAGAGAGTGAACACTGAACAGAAGAAGCTGGCAAGTGGTGTAGGAGTAGTAAATGCTATGGAATGTGGCCAGCCTCAGGAGTGAATACGATGTAATGAGGCTTGGCTTAAAAGTGCAGGGCAAGCTAAAGAAAAGGTACTGGGAAGTTAGTGCAACTGTGTGCAGTTTGAAGATGTTATATTTGCACCTGAAAGACCATTTATCTTTTCTTCTGTCACCTGATTGTCTTTGAGCTCCCCACTAACAAATTGACACTGAAAAAAGGGAAGGATTTAGGAGGCAAAGGTGAGAAGTGCTTAAAGACTGAATGTATGAGAAGTTGTGTCACCAGTCTAAATCATTTTTCTCAGAAAAGAGCCCAGACTGCCTCTTGGTTGTGGAATTACTCTTTTTAGTTAAGTCACAACTGGAGTAAGACAATTGGACTTGATTGGCAGGAGAATCCTGGTAGAGTACCGGACTCTTTCACAGTATTGAAGTAATCTGTCAATGTTTTTCATAACTACTAAGCAAAAAATCAGCATGTTTTTGTTTTTACTGTATGCTGCAACTAGTGTAAATAGTAATCTGTTGTCACAGCAGAATTACCATATGAAATCAATATTTAATCTTTAATCACTCTTTTTGTAGAGCTACTCCATGTCTGTGTATCTCGTTCGTCAGCTCACTTCAGCTATGCTTTTGCAGAGGTTAAAAATGAAAGGTATCAGAAACCCTGATCACTCCAGAGCACTGAGTAAGTCAAATTAATTTGCCCGTCTGTACTTTTTGAGGGTGCTTGGTGGTTCTTTAAAACCAGAACTGGTTATACTTAGAGGATTTGCAGCATTTTGAAAAGGAAGCCCATGCCCAGAGTATCAAAAGTTCCCTTTGCTGTTGCTGAGGCATCATGTGCTTTTTCAGTGCAGGTCCCTGCGCTGGCAGGGAGCACACCTAGTGATCCCATCTGAAATGCTCTTACGGGAATGCCATGAGCACCACTTACTGTGGTGGGCTGTGAGAGGCAGGGAGATGTACTAAATTCTCTTTGCTTGCATGTGATGCTGATTGTCTTTGTACATCACTGATGATTGTTTAACTCATCTCTTGGCATGTTAGATTAAGTTTGCTCTACTAACCCTTGTGGCTGTTAGTGCATCTGTTGCACATCAAACAATCTTGTGATGCACAGTGTTTACCAGCTGCTTATAAATAGTGAAACTGTTGTTGTTTGATCCTGCTGTGAACTAGCTTCCTGGGTGCTTAATTTATTTAGATAGCTGGAAATAAAGTACATGTACCGGCAAATCAAAATTACAATTTTAAATAATGATGTCTGTGTATAACTTCTTAATTTATTTTAACAGTTAAAGAAAAACTAACTGCAGATCCTGATAGTGAGATTGCCACAACCAGTCTGCGAGTGTCTCTGATGTGTCCTGTAAGTATGGTGGGAAATTACTACGTACAGATTTGTATTTTCAATTTTAGTGCAGAATTGGGCTGCTTTTAAAAGACCCCGCTTTAGAAACTTCACTGGCTTTTGTTTATTCATTAATATAAAATAGCGGAGAGAAGGGTGCCTCTATAAGCACCGGATTGTAGCAGCATTCAACCAACTATGGTTTAGAACTGTGAGTGCCACAGTTGTAATGCAGTTAGAACCAAGTTGCTACTCCTGTGTATAGTGAGGCCTTTAGGAGGAATAATTTTGTATATTGAGGCACTGACACTAATTGGGCAAGGTGACAGAACAGTTAAAGGATACAGTGACAAAATATAAGCAATACCACATCTTGGTGGTATTCCTTATACCACCAGCTACTATAACCCCCCCCCCCAAAAAAATCCCTGTATAACAAGGTAACACTGCCTTGGGGTTTCTCCTCCCAGATAGAAACTGGCCTTGTGTTTGTGACTGGTCTGTTAGGCTAAATGTTAAAATGGGTATTATTATACCATTCTGAGTCTAGCATAACTGGAGCTCACAAAAACCCATGAAATATTTGTCTGAAAAAAAAAAAAAAGATAAAAGTGGTCTTTTAATAAAGTCCTAGAAATAACATTGATGTAGGTCCATTAGAAATGTTTCTGACTGTTTTCAACTTGGTGAAGGCTGAGGATGGTTTTATTGTTCCTTTAAGCTCATTGTATGTGCTTTGATAGGGTGGATTTGCCTGCAGCGACCTTGGTACTGGGCACTTCTGTAGTGGGAAGGGAGAGTTACTTCACTGACTGCCTCTGATTTCATTGTTAGCCATCCAGGCCTACTTCACTCTGTTCTGTTCTGACACTTTTTAAATGCATCTCCTGCAGCTGGGAAAAATGAGACTGATGATCCCATGCCGGGCTGCTACTTGCACACACCTGCAATGTTTTGATGCTGCTCTTTATCTTCAAATGAATGAAAAGAAGCCTACCTGGATCTGCCCTGTGTGTGACAAAAAGGCAACATATGAGAGCCTCATATTAGATGGGTAAGAGCCTGTGTTTGCAGATTGCACAGTTACTTAAAATTTTTCGTGATGTACTTAATAGCAGCTTTTGTGATTTGAAGTTTTGCCATTTCATACTATTTTCTTTGTCAAAATACTTTAGGCTGAGAGGAACCATTAGACGCTCTTGGTTTCTATTCCCTTGTAACAAACTATGCAAGTTTATCTCCTAACTACACCATCAAACTCTTGAGCCTCAGTATATTTTCTCTGGAGAAATCCAAATGTGACATCTAAGGATAGGTCTCCCTTTTACATGACTTCATCTCTGAAACTTTAACTTTAAAACTTAACTTGAACTCAAAAACAGGTGTCAAATTTGATTCAAAGGATGGTGATTTCTGCCTCTGTTTGGAAATCTGAGTTGGAGCAGTCGGAGTGGAATATGGGCAGACTGGGATACTCTTCGGTGTTGATGTCTGGATGTCAGCTAAGGCTGTAATTACAGGCTTTCAGGTAGCATGAACCAGGGAGAGAGTACATGCAGTGGGTTGAAGGTGATCATAATTAGCTTTTCAACTGTGACTCCTTTTCACTTAGAATAAAAAATTTCACTTGGAATCAGAAATTAAAGCACTCAACTTTACTTTTCAGGCTTTTCATGGAAATCCTTGATGAATGTTCAGATGTGGATGAGATCAAATTCCAAGAAGATGGCTCCTGGTGCCCTATGAGGCCAAGGAAAGAACCTGTGAAAGTCTCAAACTTACAGTGCACCAAAACAGACAGTATGTACATCTGGGGTACTTGTTACAAACCAATAAAAAGTCTTGGAGGTGTAGTTGTGGCCTGGATGTGTATGGATGCTGATGTTTGTTTGTGGAGGGCTTAACACCACTTCTTGTCATTTGAACTAGAAAGAAGGGGTTGTGTCTCTAACAGTGTGCGTTTTGGGGCTTAACTGCTTTATAGTAGCCATTAAGAAAACAAAAGTTTTAGGTCCTTAAACTTGTTTTAGGACCTTAAACTGGTAAGTGAAGATTAAAGCTTGTGCTCCAATATTCTCAACATGATAAAGAATAGTACTAAAACAGTTCCTGGGCCATAACGTTCTCTGTAGTGGCCAGGAAGATAAGCTAAAGCAGAATCTGAGTTGCTGGTTCTGTTGCAGATAGGAACTGCAGATATCAACAGCCTTTAAAAAACAGTGCTATTTTATTTTTTTTGTTTAGGTTCCAATGTTGTTAACAAACAGTGTTCTGTGACAGTGACCAGTGAAGTAAAGAAGAAAGCTGACGTTATTGATTTGACTGTAGAAAGCTCTTCTGGTGAAGAGGATGATCCTCCTACCAAAAGGAGGTGCGTACTTATGTCTGAAACACAGGAAAGCCCAACCGAAGGGTTTGCCAATTTTAAGTTAGCTGTTATTCTGTAATGTCTCAGAAAAACTGATATTTAGACAAATGGACTTGCAATCTTTCTTTGGGGTCCAGCTCCACACTTGCAGAGAATTTCTAAGCTTCTCCTTGCAGAAGGTTGTGCTGCTACAGTACCTTTCTACAGGCAAAACACTATTAATAGTTTTACATCTCACAATCTTGCAGTCACTGTTCCTGTGTTTGCAGGGATATTTCTCCATAGAAAAGGAAGCTGATTAAGCTAATGGACAAGCTTCTTCTGAGAAAGCAGGTTATGCCAAGTGGAAGAGCTTTATTCATTCTTCCTAAGTTAGTGTCATTTTAAAGGCTTTTCTCTTGCTGTCTGTTATGCCCTTTATCTGATCTTCTCCAGTACCCAGGAAAACAGGCTGCACTGTATGTTTCATCCATCCTGTCACTCTTGGAAGGTAGATGCTTTGCTGTTTTGAATCAAGTCAAGCTTTTCCTCCATCTCTCTTGTTAAGTGTCTGAGACATTCCAGAGTTTGTTGGCCATAGTTATCAGTCAGTTCTGTGCCTTGGTTAGCACAACCAGCAACTTCCCGAGTCCTCTGTCAGCTGTTCCATCTCTGTAGTCATGCCTGACTTCAGCAGGAGGCTTAACCACCTTCTTCACTGTTGTGATTTTTCTTTCTGTCCCAGTGCGTGCAACTCAGCTGCAGTTGCTGTTTGTGGTTTCCATAAAGTTCTTGCTCTTGGCCCGTCGGGCGCTGGACACCTGCGGGAGAGAGAGGGGCACTGGTTAGGCTCACCAGCAACCACTGCTGGGTGAGGCGTTTCCAAGCCTCAGCTTTTAGGAGTGGCTTATTAGTTAGTGTTGCTGCATGCACGACGGGTGTGTCTGTGTCTTTCAGTGTATTGGCTTATGTCTTGTACTAAAATAACAGCAATAAAAACAAAGCCCTTCTGTTCTGCTAGCTCTTGAAGTAATGAGCAGGTACTGTACTGTGTCTTTAGTCCACAGGAATGTGTGGTCTTTGGGGAGCAAATAGCTTCAACAACTTGCAGCAGTGATAGTGAAATGCTGTTGCTTTTTGTGAGGATTGTGGAGGAGTCCTTCTGCAAGAGACTGTTCCTTATTTTTAGAAGAAAAAATAGCTACAAATACATCTCTTAATGACATTTCAGAAGGCACCAAGACTTCCTTCCATGCTCCAGTGTTTGTCTGATATCTCTACCTGCAACCATAATTGTAGAAGGACTGAGCTTTCTTGTCTGTCTGTGACCAGTGTATTTTCCTTACTGTTTGGGTATGGAAGCAGCATGCTTTCATGCTTCAAATCCAAGTCAAAGCCAGGCTTCTGGGGAATAGCTTACCTCCTGTAAACAGTGTTGCCTGAATGTTAGTTTTGGCAAAACTGTGGGGTGTCTTCCTATAGGCAGAAGCCACATAGGCTGAAGCATAAGAGGTGCTTGAAAAGGGAGGGTCTGAAATCCAAGCTGCTGAAATTGGAATTAGCATAAATGCAGCAGTCTGGGGAGGAAGACGTGAGTGTGTAACACTCATGGCTGGTGGGCTGGAGGGAGTGATGCGGAGCAGCTGGGAGTGGGACTCCAGGTGTTTCCACCCGACTTGGAGCTTATGGAATAATTGATGCACGTGGCTGGTGCCTGAACACCTGTAGTGTTGTCTTCAAGAGTGCTGGGAAGTAATCAAGCAGAAGGTGGGGATGCAGAAGGCTTTTAACTATTTGCATGCTCTTGGAGAGCCGAATTTAGCCTAGGCTCAGGCTGTGAATAAATACGGGTTTGATATTTAAGCCCCATGCGTGTAATCTGTGCTCCAGGGGCTGAATCATGGTCAAGTTGTGCCCTTGGCATGATAGGTTGGCACCAAGGAACAGTTATGTGGAGCAATTGAAGCGAGTGCTCTCCTCCCAGCTCTCACTACCTGCACATCCCTCCTAGGGTGCTCCACAGATACAGATTTCCCTTTCTGTCTTCAAATGGTAGACTATGACGACTCCAGCACTGTACTTTGTTTTAATGCCAACTTGCTCCTATGTCGCAGCTGCTGTTGAGAGCCAAGGTATGGTCATGTTGTTACGAAGAGTGTTATGAAAGGAAATCGGAGTGCAGTACTGTAGTGAGTAGCCGCGCTAGGGTTGTGTTGTAACACAGTGACCTTGTGAATGAGAGTGCGCAGCGGTGCATTATTTCACTTCTGTAACTAACAGCCAGGTTGTTTGTAATTTCCTATGCTGTTTAAAACAGGGTTCTCATGTATCAGCCATCTGCTGCCAGAAGGCCCAACATGACAACGGTTGGTGCTGCTGCTATTCCTCCTTCGTTAACAGACTACCCAGTACCATTCCATCACCCACCGGTGTCTGGCATTTCATCAGACTTGCCAGGTAGGTGATGACTCTTTTTAATGCATATTCTGACAGTTTTATTATTGTGGGGTGGGTAGAAATTGGAGAATTGATCAGCATTTTGTTTTAATGGAACAAGACTATATGCAGTATTGCACTGATGCGATGTCTAGAGAAGTCCAGTAGAGGCTGTCTTTCCAGTTTCAGATGCACTTCGCAATAGTGATGTGAAAAACATTGCTTCTGGGGTACAAATTGGCACTTTGGAAAAGCAGCCAGAAACACTTCTCGCTGCATTCAGTTAGACTTTGTGTAAACATCCTGTTGTTATGTGTTGTAGATGCGAGGGAGAGCAGCTGCCTTATTTAAGTTATAGAGGTGTGATGGCACTGACTCATCCCAACCCTAGATGTAGAGATGTTCTGCTAGCTGATTCTGTTGGTGCTCTGTCTAGACTGTATGAAAAAGGTTAAGGTGAGCTACAATATGTAAGCTGACCTCTATTGACTTTCTTTACCTAGACATACCCTAAATGCCTATGATGTATTCTTCAACACTGCTGCTAAATATGAGACAAAAGGTGGGGAAACTGATTGTTTTCTATCCTGGCTCCTTGAAAAGCCCACTGTATAAAGGGACTCTGGGGGGTTCTCTTTGCCAGCTGTAATGAACCCAGAGCCCAGGAAATGGTGACTTGTTGTGGAAGGTGTCACATTGGCCTCCTGTACATCCCTGTCCCCCTCCATTGCCTGTCTCCATTTCTCCCCTGCGACACCTCTGGGTTTTTTCCTCTTCTTTAGCACCAGTTTGGCAGTGGGATGGATATCACTCCCCTTGTTTCTCTGTCCATCTTGGTTCCCTTACTGCTCCCTCCCTCCACTTCTCCCTTATTAAGAAATCAGTTGTTTTCCCAAATTGGATAGCAGAGTAAGCTGAGAGAATGGAAGTCTAGAACTGTTGTCTGTCACTATTGACTGAAGTTCTGGAATGTGCAAGAACAAAAGAAGCTGTCAATTCTGTAAAAGCAGCTAAGCTTAAAAAAAATTTTTCCTTCAAAATTTTTCTCTAATGGAGAAGAGGAGGAGAGATGCCACTGGCCAGAACAGATCTGGAGGTGAGGGGAAAGGGAGGGAGTAAGTTTACCATTTCTTTCTGTTGACATAGCAAACACAAGGCCAATATTTAGAATCAAAACAAAAAGGCTGTAATTTCTCATTGGTTTCACAATTTTAAACATCTTGCCCTAAATGCTTACACGCTAATGGTGTATAAGATGGACACTAGTTGTCACTGCTCTTAGAGGATATACCTTGAACTACTTGTAGTTTCCTCTTCTTCGTTCCTTTTATTTGTCTAGACACAAAACGGGGATGATATTAGAAATGTTTCCTTATTGGCTGCCCGTGGGTGGAGGAAGAGACCTGCTGCTTGTTTTTGGACTTGTGCATGTTGTGACTTTACTTCATTCCAGCATCTTTAATGTGATGACACTCTTCATGTCCCAGTTTGGCCAAGTCAGGTACAATATGCAGTGAAACGTGCATTATGAACCAACAGCTCCAAATGGTAACCTCCATCTAAGCAACCACATTGAACCACCCTGGAATATCCAGTGAATAATACATCATTATGTCATTCTCATTCTTAAAAAGAGCCACTTGTACTAGATACCTTGTTTTGCTGCTGCCTGAAGTAGTTACTGAGAGTGGTGTCACAGTGGTATATTCCATTTAGAAACTGTGTAACAATTCCAAAGTCTGTTCAACGACCACAAAAAAGTTCCTTGAATTTGTTGTGCGTGACTAAAAGAAAGACGTGTCAATTTATGATCCTTCTCCTCTTTCTAGGTCTGGATTTTCTTTCTTTAATTCCAGTGGATTCACAGGTATGTTTCTGAACTGCTATGGGGTTAATTTCCAAGTCTGTTTTTTGTGACATTCTGTTCAAGTAACTATCAGGGTGCTGTCCTCATCCGTACCATGTCTGCAGTCCACTTGCTTAGACCTAACCACAGGCCAGGAAAATCCATTTTCCCAACAAGAGGTGGTAATGAAGAAGCATTAAGGGAGGGTTCAGTTTAGCCTATTTAGGATAAATCCAGGCATGGAAACTCAGTCTTTATTGATAGTTTGCTATTCTAAAGTGGATATGTGCACACCACTAGCTTGGACACACCCAGTGTGTACTTCATACTCCTCTGTGCTTGTAGGCCAGATTAAGCTCTCTAAATATACTTTACTGACTGCTGTTTCTGTTGGGTTTGATATAAGGAGGAGATTAAGTTTTAAAGAAAATATCTTCATTAATTTGATTGGCACATGACTGAACACTTACAATGTCCCTCCATGTAACACTTAAAACCCATTGATTTTGGATTATATGGAAATTTTGTAGGTCAGAAGTAACCAGGCAGTGCATTTCTTTCCCTGGATACTTAAACTTCACACTGTTAGGGAGAATGAATCTTAATGTAACTAGACTCTTACACAGACTACAGGTCTGAAATGTGAGGGAATATCAACTCCCTAACTAGGCCAAGAGGATCTGAGGCAGACCCTCTGTTTCATCTCTGTCACTAGAAGGCAACAGTAATAGGACTCTACTGTAGAGTTGACTTTCTGGTGCCTCAAAAACAAAGAGTGAACTTCCTCCTTTTCTTTCCACTTGCAATCTCTGTGCAGTACTCTGTGCCTGACCTTGAGCGCTGAACTGCCAAAAGTGGGACTAAGGGAAGGTTGTTCACGTGGGAGCCTGGAAGCAGGTATGCTGCTACGAAGTGTCCACTTTGGACAGTTCAAACAGTTCAGGCTCAGGTCCAAACACATGCCCAAGTTTGGAATCCACAGAATAAAAGAAAGTAAGGTGTGTTGAAGGGGGGTGTGTGTCCTCTTGGACAATCTTACATTATCTTCCACCTGGCAACCTTACTGTTTCTAAATACTTAGAATGTTCAGCTCTGCGCTGAGAAGGCTTGTCTTCCCCTTCTGGAAATTTAAATCAACTTAGTAATTTTTCTTAATCAGACTTGATCAGGGCTCATTTATCACAGCTAAGATGTGTAGAGACCTGCATGTATTATTGCAGGTATATACTGTGAAAATGTTGATTAGTACAGCTGTTGCCATTTGAGAGGATGTAATTATTCCAGCCTCCACCAAAGTAGCAAAAAGCATTCTGCTAATTTGGTGGTGAAAGGAGCCTGAAATATGCTGTTGTGCCCAGTAGCAGTGAACATTCTCCAAATGCAAAGGTGGTTTATTTTTGTGGTCATCATGTGGACAGGATAGTGTTTCTTAATGTGCTAGTAAATGTTGAAGCTAACCAGTTAGTAAGAAAAAAAAAAAAAAAAGTGCGGGGAGAGGGGGAATGAGAGAGAAGGGCTTGTGGCTACCATCTCTGCTTGCTTACTTGCTGATTTGCAGAATTCTGGTTCTTGCTATGCATGTGTTAACGAGGTTCTGCTTGTAATGTGCTTTGTGCTTGCTGTAGGGAAGATGTATCTTCAAAGCATACATTTCCCTTGTGCAGTTAGTCTCTTCATTCTTCATTGTTTGTTTCAAGCAGTACTGTCCTCCTATGTTTTTGGATAGTCTCACCTCAACCTTAACAAGCAGCACCCCTGGCAGCATCATCACATCAACCAGTCACCACGAGAGCAGCACGCATGTTAGCTCCTCCAGCAGAGGCGAGGACGGAGTGATAACCAGCAGCAGAGGCAGCGCTCCCGACATCATCTCACTGGATTGAAGCATGGGTCTGTGGGAGAATGGCATAGAAGCTGCTGCGTCTATCTCTGGAACTCCTAGCATCTCAGAAGTTATTCTGATATTTATTGAAAGGATTTGCCTTCTGGAAAATGGAGTAGATTTATCTACGCTAGGAAGGTTGTTTGGGGGTTTTTTTGTTGTTGTTTTTGCTATTCATTAAATAGTTGGTACAGAAGAGTTCTGTTCAGAACGTGCATTTATGCTCTTTGCTTGTTCTGGAAAAAAATGACTTCTTGTTCCCAAGTGGAGTCTACAAATGTTTAGTTTTGTTGTAATACACAGCAATAATGTAAAGACAAACTTTTTTTATAAAAAAGGCACTTAACCACTCTAGAACAGCAACCTGGATAAAGATGTGGAGGTGTGTGTGTTGTTGAATTTAGTATTTTCACTGGGACCTATAAAAAACTTCATTTAAAACAATGAAGCTTTAAAGTAGGCATGACGTGTGGTGTACGTCCCTTGCTCCCCCCATCCCAGTTACCCAGGGATGAAGGGGAAGCCTCTGTAAATGAGACTGGGTTTTTTTCTTCTTCTAATCTCATGTTTTTCACAAATGCAACAAAATCCTAAACTGTGACTTCTTCCTCTTAATGTTCTTTGGGCTGGGGTGGGGATAAACAATCTATGCAAACCCTGCATTACACAATCTGTGTGCTGTCATGTCAGAAGGAGGTTACCTCCCCACCACCAAAAACTCCCAACTATGCACAGTTGAGCTGTAGTTGCATTTCTGATTTGTTAACTTTAATAGGTGATAGAAAAAAAGCATTCAGATTATAAAGTCCTTGGTGGCCCTCTTTGGAACTGCCACCCCTCACCAGATGGCGAAGTGCATGCTTCCTATGGCAGCTATAAGGAGAAAGAATAGGAGTTACTTTCTCCAGGATTATTTTCTGGTATCTCTTGCTCCTGGCTTCTGTCACCTCAGTAACTGCTGTATTCTGTTTGAAAATACCACACTCCAACTTGCAACAGGGGAAGCTCGGCTTTTTGGAAGATAAAAGCTGTAGCTGCAGTAGTGTTCCCACCTAACTGGAAGGAGGTGTTTAGGGCTTAACAGTGGTTTGTCCCACATCACAGTAGCCTCTTAACTGTGGCTTTTCTAATTCGCTGGAGTAGCTTTTTCCTGTTCTACTCCTCTGCATTTGCTGCTTTGTTGTGTGTATGCAGCATCTCCCCACATATCTCTTAAGGGTAACCTCAGCAGTACTGTATATGGAAGAGGTTACAGACAAGGAAAATCATTGCCATAGAGTTGGAACAATGCTGTTGTCTATATATGTTGACCTAGCAGGTTTTCCAAGTGTTGTGTTTCTGTTGAGTAACTGTATTTGAGATTATTCCTTCCCTAATTACCAGCTTTCACTTTTACTAATTTTGTGTTCCTTTTTTTCTTATTTCTTCAGTCAGCTGTCTGGTGCTTTTTCCCTTCCATTACTGTTACAGTATTTGAACAAAGCACCTGGATAAGAAATGCTGAAGCAGGATGTATCAACCTGTGTCTGCCCTGTACTGCCACCTTTAATGCAGCATTAATATTCCTCGTTGCCTTTTTTCTTATGATCTTTCATAGCAGTTTTCAAGTTACGTGTTGGTCTTGGTATTGCATCCAGTTTTTCCTCTCCTTTCCTTGTTGAATTTTTTGTACCTGTTAAAGATCAGTTTCTAGCATGTTGAATTTTTTTCCTAACGGCCTGCAGCAGATCTGTGCTTTCTGCCTCATAATTGCACAGTGACTTGAACCATAAGTAGGTTGTGGAGAGAGGTTCCAGAGTAATTCTGAATAAAGTGTTTAAAACTGTTACCTGTTGCTGAAGATGATGTTTGTTCTCATACACCAAACTGAAGTGTGACTCAGGCGTGTGTGTCAGAAAAGTAAATGCCATTTTTGGGACATGTGCTCCAAACCTTTCATGGTATTACAAAATACGGCTGGAATTAAGCTGAAAATTGTGCCCTGTTTAGTAGTTACTCATCATGGCTGAGGTATGGTGGTGTTCTCCAGCTGTTTTGGGCAGGAGTTTTGCAGCTGCATTTGGCTTTCAACCTTCTTCCCCCGACAGCACGGTCAAATGCAAAGCGCAGGCACCTGAATGCTGCCCCTTGGGGGGAGCCCTCGATTCTCATCAGCTGTGGTGTGAGGCAAGCAGCCTGCAACACTGCTGCACGCACAGTAGGAAGCTCCTAGGCTTGTGGCATGGCTAAATCCCCACCCCCCTGTTCACTCGAGTTTGTGGATGGCGTGCAGCAAGGGGTTGGAGTGGTGCAGTGCAGCCACGGCACCCGTTCCATGCGCCGGCGGAGAGGGGGCAGGGGTTGCAGTTAGCCAGGGCCTGCAGCACTCTAGCCCTGCTCAAAGCAAACCTCTCCCTTGTAGCTCGATGAGTTTTTGGTTTATTGTTCCTTCAACAAGTTTTAAAAGGCATCAGAACGTCTATCCACGAACTAACGTGAGAAAAGTCTTGGGGAAAAAAGGCCAGATGACTTCTTACCTCGTCGTTTCCACTGTGGAAATACGTGGTTACTGCTCTGAGCAGCCTATAGCGAAGGTACATTCAGCCCAACCCTTTGCAGAAGGAAAGCAAAGCTTGTGAGACTTGAGTCCCTCTACTGCACAGAGATCCAGCATGCAATGAAAGTCACGCTGCAAGCGCTGGCACATTTTTTTCCCCACCCAGCCTTTTGCTACATATTTTTCTGGAAGTGAGCTGTCTGCTGACACACTGGTTCCAGAAAAAGCTGTAACTACACACCTGAAGTCTGTTAGCCAACTTGAGCTGGCTTCTGATGCTCATACTTCCAGGTCAGACAAAGCTGTCTGAAACAACTGTGAGCCATGTAGGCAGGACTTTGCTGCCCGGCGATACACCACCAGCCCCAGGAGGCTTCGCACTGGCCCAGCAGCAAGAATTCAGGCATTTCCAACAGTAGTGGGGATTTTCTGTATCTGCCTTTAATCTAGGTGCTGAATGCTAGAAAGCTTACCTGTAACTGCAAGCCTTTCACTATCAGTCTTCAGTAGCACAGGGGATTCAAGTTTGGGAACAAAAGAATGCATCTTCTGGCTGAGAGGACAAAACCTGACAGTTCAACAAGAATTTTTGCAAGAGCAACAACAAAGGGAGCTGCTTCCTAGTTTAAAAGACAGTTGTGGATTAGGCAAAATAAAGAACACCATTAGTCTTGGGCAACTGATTTATTTTTTTTTTTTAAATAGGTATTTTTGACAGAGGCATCAGTGACCACAAACAAGATACAGGCAACAGTCCCATACATCAAATTAGCACAGCATTTTTATTTTAGTAGGTGATAATGCCATCATCACAACATGTTAACACTGTGTGTGTGTGTGTTTTCAATGTGGCACTCTCAAAACTTGCCATTTCCTTCCTGGTTTTATAAGGAAACAGTAGCAGGACAAAACTGGGCAATGCATCACACAACATGAAACAGAAGTGATTAAAAATAATATATCTAGGAAATTATCCAGAGGTGGAATACCCTCCCTTTGAGACTCTGTGTTTACACGTTTCAGCCACAACTTGCCAAGGACGAGAACTTGCATCATAAGGATCTCCAGGCAAAATCTGCCAGTGATCAAATGTGGAAAAGCCTGGACGCCACTGCTGGATCTCAAGTTGGCAGGAAAACCTAGTAGGAAGTAAATAAAAAAAACAGGCATGAGCCGAACCCAGGAAAAAATAAAACTAATTTATTGTGAATTTATGCATAGACAAAACCCTGAAAAGAGTCTTGCAGAACCTGGGTACAGTACTGTTAAGAAACTGCTACTTTTCAGGTAATTCAGGTAAAAAGGAGGCCAACTCCAAAAAACTACAGAAAGATCTTGTGTGACCAAGTAAATCAGCAGTAAGGCGGCAAATAAAATTCAATTTAGATAGAAAAGTATATGGGGAAAATTATGCTAAACAGATCACTACCCCTCAGTCTGAGATCCTGGGGTTATGGTCAGTAGTACTGACGTGTTAGTTCAACGTTCAGCACCAGTCAAAAGGAGAAATCAGGAGCTAGCAGCTGTTAGGAAAGGAACCAAAACTAAAACATCACGTCGGGCAAAAGCCTGCCCCTTTATTATACAGCTGTGCGGTTGTGGTTCCTTTCTTACAAAAGCAGTTACTCAGAAAAGGTTCAGAGGAGGGGAATACGGGTGACCAAAGCCCTGAACTGACTTCCACACAAAGAAACACGCTTGGCAAGCCAGGACTCTTCAGCACGGGAAGAGCAGCAACGTAGTGGGAAGGATATAGAGGTCTAAAAATTAAGTGACGTGTACACAGCGGATAAAGATCAGAATGAGCTTATGCTCCTCGTGATACAAAGGAAGCACCCGCTGAAGCTAGCAGGAGCCAGGTTCAAGCGACACAAACGGAGGCAGTTCCTCACACATCCAGCTCGGAGGAAATCCGTGCCGGTGCTGTGGATGCTGACGTTTTACACAGAGGGGGAGGCTGAGTAACTTCATGAAGAAATCTGTTGAGGGTTCCTAAATTGATCTAGAAGCCGATTCTGCCCCGGGAAGCCTCTGGAAGTGGTTATAAAAAAGCAAGTGGGGAAGTTTTACACCATCTTACCTTGTTCTTTCTCTTCCCTAAGCGCTCACTTTCAGTCACTGTCATGAACAAGATACCGGGCTAACACAACAATTTGCCTGACAGTACAGGAACTTTACATTTAGGTGTTTCCTTTCCCATTTCCTCATCTTCATAGCAGTGTCATCTCCTTCTCTCAAGTATTCAGTCCCACAAAGAGCTGCTGGTGGTGAACTGAGATTTTGCTACTGTAGAAACACCTCTAACCACTAGTTTACAAAAGTACTGGTATTTCCTCACATCGTGAGATCACTTAGCAAGATTCAACAACAGCTTTGGCAAGAAACTAGAAAGGCCACTACTCAGAGTATGGAAGTTAATGTGCTGTGTAAGCTGAGACTGAACCCAGTCTAATACACATCCTACCAAGTCTAAGCTTACACTTCTTTTTGGTTTTCTATGTTTGGAAAATGGGTCTCTCTATGAAATTTCTTTATACTCTATGGAAACTTGGAGAAGGGGAAAAAAAAACCCACTCAAAATCCAGCCATACAAGCACATGTGTAAATTGTTCTTTTAAGAATTTAAATTGCCAGTTTAGACTTTAAAAGTTAAGCATCTCTTATTTTATCACTGATTATTTTAGCAGTTACCATACTAATGTAGTTTGGCAAAGAAGCCCCGTCTAAAATAAAACATGACATTTCTTACAGTTTTACTGTGTAAGTAGTTCCAAATGCGCCCAATGGAACTGGTAAACTTTCTGTCACAATATCACAGGATACTCTTGAAGTGCATTTTTAAGTGGGGAGGAGAGAAATGGGACACACAAACAAAACACAATACCATAGGAAGGGCTTTGTACCACACTGTAGCCAAGCTGAAGTTTCGGGGGCAGTGTAAGAAGGATCAGGTCATTATTTTAAAGGTAGACTTAAGACTGGCAAGAGGGTGTAATGCCATTTAGGCTACTCAGGCTGGAACTCTTTTAAAGATTCAAACTGATACCAAATTTTCTAGCCAGCTGTTGCAGGCCAAGTCTTCCTTCCAGGCTTGCTTCGAAGGAAGACCTTGATTTAAAATGATAGAAACTGAATCTGGTCTACGGTGGGAGGTCTTGATGTGCAGAAGCTGCCACATCTTTTAGGCACCCTCTGCTGTCACAGAAGCCCAATGGAGTATGCTGCCTGGAAAAAAGGAGTAAACTTTGTTCTGAACTGAAGATGCAAAGGGACAACAGGAAGAAAATGGGAGCTAATAAAACAGGAATTCTTAAGTGTCTCTGATCCCACAGAGGTCTTTCTTTAACTGCATGTGGATAACAAAAGCATCATCTTACCAAATGACTCGTTTACAGGTAGATATGCCTTGACCACAAACACTGGCGTTCCGGACACGGGATTCTTCAAAAACGTATCCCCTCTTCCTGTTCAGCACACCATAGATCCCACCAATCATTTGTTCTGAGCACTATAAAAAATAATTCTATCAAGTTACATAAAAGGAGGAGATAACCAGTTATTAAACACAGCCAGGCAGCATTAGACAATCCCTCTGGACAGCTCTCTTGATGTTTTTCTCACGATGACTCCTCGCTCAGAGAAATTCCTCTCATGTAACTAGTGGCTTCACTCTCACTTCCAAGAGATCTTTCAGAAGCTCTGCCTTCTTTCTCTGCCTGATGTGACTGTGAAGTTTCCAATTACTGCATATACTAACTATACTGGATTGTAGTTTACATAGACAAAGTGAGGCAAAAGTGCACATGCTCAGTGAATTACCTTCAGCAATTTGGGCACAGGAAAGCAGAGTCCCCCAGTGCTTTGTAATAAATGTGCTTACTACAGGATGCAAATTTTATACAAACAGGATCTCACTGTACCTAATCTTAGAAATTACAATATGGCTGACAAGCACTTCAGTAAAAACAGTACTTAAAACCCCACATATTCTTAGAAACCTACCACTAAGGCTGCAAAACTGCCCTGCTTTGTCACAGTAGGTCTCACAAGTCAGTGATGTGAAAAATTTCTCCATTTTGCTGTTTTGTCCTTACTTGCACTCATCTTCAGCCCCCATGGCTCAGACATTTTTCAAGCTGCTGAATTGGTAGATTTCCTGCCCATCACTCAGTGTTGTAGACTGGAACTCATTTTTAAAGCAGGTTTTAAATCTTCCAATTGCTTTTAGGGCAGTTCAGCCAAATTGGCATGTGAATAACTGTACCTGGTGATAAAAAATACTTTTAGCATGGAATATATTTTTCAGGCTATTTAATGGAAGAATTTAATTTACCAAGAAAAAACAGCTATTCAAAGGACACAAATTAACATTTAAACAGCTCAAAAAAGGTGTTTTTTTAAAAAAAAATCCTTGATGCTCTTTCTGGTTATTTAGGATGTCCATTCTTTGCTCTCATTAATGTTTACAGTAACAGAAAGAAAGGAGAGGAAAAAAATACCCGAATCATAATTTTCCCAAATGTACTAGAAATTCATAAAGAACAGCATAATTCACCTCCACATCTATATTTTGCTGTTTCTATTTAACCTTTTCCTAACTTTGGAGTGAAAAGAAAAGCCTCTTCTCAAAGTCTATACATCACTGAAATAACAGACGTAGAACAGAGCTATCATGGTTTCTTGGAAGAGAATGTGAAAACAGAACATGGTTTCTTGGAAGAGAATGTGACAACACAGCTATATATCTATCTGTTGCATTTCTGTTGTCGACAGTGCTAGGTTTCGGACTCGATGATCTTAAGGGTCTTTTCCAACCCAAATGATTCTGTGATTTTATGATCTTGTATATAATACCCTACTGCCTACCTGTACTTCCACCAGATAGATGGGCTCCACAAGCCTGGGTTGTGCCATGTAAGGAACTGAAGGAATCAATGCCTCAGACATTCATTGACACAGAAAGTCTCAAGGACAAGCCACGGCCTTTGTGATTAGTCTAAGGAACGCTGATCAGGGAAGCGTGGAGTGTATCAAAGGGAGCACATCCCCACTCCCTTGTGGTTGTATTGCCAAATTCTTTAGATAAGACCCAAAGCGGGAGAGACGTAGACTTAGTGAAACTAGGTGTCAGGTTAATGCTTACACTTTAATTTATGACTACACCCTTGAAGAAGGGCTAAAAGGACTGATAAACTAAAGGCTGGACAATTACCCAAGAAGGAAAAACTAAGGAAAAAGTAAAGGTGGTAGGGGGGGAGCACAACCACTGACTCAATTGGATGAGGGGGTTGGTGCACCCCATTCCCCCTCAGAGCATGTGCAGAACCCATACTCCACCTTTTTCTTGTCTCTCATGGAAATGTGTTCATGGACTACCTGCCTCTCTTGGTCTAGTACGCTAATCAGCTGATAAGATGAACTTAAAAGGTGACAGAAAACTTTGCTGGGTGTGCACCCACCACCCAAATTTACCAGCCCTGAGACAATGCTGGAACATGGGGCAGTGATCCAAACTCTTCCTCTCCTTTGCTTTTCTTTCCTTTCTTTTCTTTCTTATAGCTTTATCAAGGAAAAACCACACTGCTTACGATCCTTTTCCAGGTTTAAGCTGTTTCTACCACAAGTGAAATATTTTAACTGGTCACCCTCTGTCACTTCACCTTAATTTAACCTGAGGGGATCACAGAATCTTTATGACTCCCTGGGCTCCCAGTCTGGGTCATAACATGCTGTAAGAGAAGTGGCATACAAAACCTTCCTCCCAGTAGGGATGATTTGCCCACCACCACAGTGAATAGCATCAGTGTGCAAAGTGACACCATGGATATCAAAATGAGCACCTCTCACGTTCTCCTCACACAAGACATCCTGAAATATTAAAAGGGGAAAACCAAAGCTGTGGTACTACTCAGGACTTTCCAAGATACAAACCCTCACTTAGCAAGATTCTGGCCTGATTTAAGTCACTCATGCTCATTTGGACCAAGGCAGTGTACACTATGCACAAAGCAAAGTCCTTCTAGGAAGGACTCAGAAGCTCCTCTAGCATGTGAGAACTCACACCTGAAACAAGCATTAAAATACCCACAGACAACAATGTGTTTGTTACAGAGACTGACTGACACACACTCTTCCATGGGCACAAATTCCAACTAGCCCGCTACTGTGTTCTTAGCAGTTATCAACAATTTCTAAAGATTTAATGTGAAGAGAGCTCAGATAGATTTCAGTAACACAAGATACAAGTACAACATACAGAACTACACTTACCTCTTTCGTAGCCTACTGTAAAACAGCAACAACACTGTCTTTGGTTTCATTTAGATACTGGACACCTTTTGTGATGTCAACTAAAATATTTGGACTGGTACCATCAGGACCAAAGCAGCAAATCTTACGAGCCTCAGACACATCCCACTTGTATTTCTCTGCCAGGTGACATGCATGCTGTTTCAGTTCTGATGGGAACTGATTTTCCCTTTGTCTACATCCTCTGCCAGGCCATCAGGAAAGGGTCGAGCCTTCATATACAGCCTGTTGTGTTTTTGGGGAGATCTAGATAAGTACGCCTGGCTTGACTCTTCACCAACTGTCTCACAGCAAGATGTAACCAGGTCTGATTTCTGCCAAGCAGATCAAAGACAAAGAAATTCCCAAGTAAAAGGCTGATCATTTCCACATACCAATCAAATGCCATTCAGTAAGATGTGGCTGCTCCTCCTAAGGCAGTGTGTTAATCTCAGGTTCACTCAGTCATCTAGGCATGCTCTGCTAGCTTCATCAAGAGAAACAATGCTTCCAGTAGCACATCTATGGTTACCAACATTCTTCAAGACAGTTTTCCTGTTCACTGGATCTTCTTCATACCTCTGTCTTAATTCTAAGATTTTTCAATGAACTAATAAAGAATTCCTTGTTACTTCATCATTTGGTCTCCTAAAAAGTTTCAAATTTCTTTAAGGAAGTTGCTCTAAGGAAACCAACAACAGCAGATTAAGGTGATATTTTCAAAGGTTAATATTTAGTCATATTCCATATGCTGCAGTCCACAAAGATTCCTGAATACTTTAAGTGGAATACAATGATCTTCTAGATCTTTCAGGCAAATTTCTAGATGCAGCTCGCCTGTTCCAGTAATGATGTGTTCACCAGACTCTTCAATAATACACTAGAAGAGGAAATAGTAGGGAGTAAACATTTTAAGAATTTATTAGCATTAACAGAAGCACACATAGACTAACTCAGGAAAGTGTCAGATCCCCAAACTGCTCAACCCCAAGTATTCAAAAATATAATGTACTATGATGTCTATATTGTTTCATGGAGTGCTCCAGCATGAATCTCCTCACCAACAAAACTGCGTACTGTCACATTAAACATAGCTCCTGTCCTACTGAGGTATCTGAGCATTAAAAAAAGTGTAAGGAAAAGTACTGCTCGAAAACCCAGCACTGATTGCTGTAGAGTTTGTGTTTTTCCTCAGAATCTTCCTATTCAAATGCTGACTGGACTTATCCCTGTTTACCTTGTGTTAGCTCATACAATCACAAATGAAAACTGTTTTGAGGCTGCAGCCATGCCAGTAGGTCACATAAAGAGCTCCCTGTGAACAAAGTGGAATGCTTTGGGTATTGCCCTGCAAACCAGTAGCTCTAAAGCTAAAACTTCCAGCTAACACTCACCTGAACCATAGGATCAGCTTTGGACAGATGCTTTAGACCTTCAACTAGTTTTGGCAGATTAGTAGCAGGGCTTTTTGCTTCAACAGCAACGGGTACAACTGGACTAACACTACATTTCACCACTCTTGTCTTGTGGGCATGTTCAGAGGTGGTAATGGTACACATCTTCACCAAAACCACGTGAATACCAACTAGACCAGCAATGTTGCCACAAGGTAAATCCTCAATGAGCTCAACGTAATGACCCATCATCAAAACTGTTCTACAAAGAGAGAGGATGAGAAACAAGCCTTGAATACTTGTTTTATCCCCAGTATTTCCAAAAAACTAAGCCTTTACACACAAAGGAAAATTGCCTATTATTTGCCCATAAACCCACTGGATTATTGATTTTATTAAACAGGAAAAGAAGATTCTTACAAAGAAATATAATCTTTATTTCATTAGGATTCCATAAACTAAAAGCAAGCATTTGTTTTTACATGCATTGCTATTCAAAAGAAATATACTATTTCCATCTACCTTTGAATGGGTCTGAGGTAAAGATCTTCTTTCTTGTTATGCCTATAGTTTGGTCCCATGATTTGAACTCTCTGTCAAGTAGAAACAACACCAGAGAGGACTCGATCAAAGGCACAGAAATGCCCCTTATGAGATCTGGGAATCATTTTGGAAATATACATCATCAGAGGGCCTTCGGGATCACAGTTTTTGAGACCTGCAATAAAATATGCCACTGGATCAGACGTATTTTCTGTGAGACTTCAAAACTTAGAAGTATATACATATGATTCCCAAAATTCAGTGAACCCTTTTAACAGCTCCTCTCTTTTTCAGTTAGTAAAGGATAAATGTGCACTGAGAGATGAATTATAGCTGTGGTAGCTGTCAAAGATTCTTTGTTAAGGTAACGAATCATCACCACTGTTGTTTCTTTCAGCACTGAAACCTCTGTTAGTACTTATTCCCTGCTTGCCCAAGCTTCCCTCTTCTGGTAGCACGTTCCATGATATCACTAAATCTCTACTCATACGCTCTAGTCCCAGGAGAAGTTTTGAATGGGGGGATTTGAAGATCCCCTGCAATCCATTAGAATCCAGAAGATAAAATACAGCGCTAGAAGTTTGCATCCTCAGTGATTATATGGATGATACGGTCAGAAGCAGGATGTCTAACCAGAAGTCCTGTTCTGATTTTGTGAGAAAGAGTTAACAGTTTATTAGAGGATTAAAAACACATGCCACAGAATCATAGAATCACCGAATGGTTTGTGTTAGATGGGAGTCATCACAGATAAGCTTCTCTTCTGCTAATACTGGGCATAAATAAATCGTATTTGAAGTAATTTTCATTTCAACATCTGTTGATTTCTGAGGGAAGTGACAAATCTGCACAAATCCAAGAAGTGCAAATCCTCTCGGAAGTACTCAAGTTCCTGATCATATTACAGATGAATTCTTCATAACTTAATTCCTTCCTATCAATGTCAGACCTACAGCCCTGTATCAGATTCAGATTCAGCTATTTGCTCTTTATCTAGTCATGATCTCAGCCACACCTTCAGACAACTGGGAGATGGTACCATTCTTTACCAGATTTCCACCCTCCACCTTTAAGGCTGAGAGTGAATCAGAGAACAGTAACAACATGTCAGCTACCAGGCAACACGTTAGGAGCGTTTGAAAGCAAAGTGTTTTGTTATGATTCTGACTATGAGGGGAAATCACAGGAGTCACTAGGAGACCACAGTAAAAGCTGCAGAGAGAATGAAGGTAATGAACTTGCTGCTCCATTCATCTCTTACAGTATATCCAAAGGCTGGTACATAACATATTCCTGCTCATCTCAACCACATGTTCTCTGAATCTAAGATAAATACAATGTGGTTTTACATGCAACAGGCATATAAGGACATAAAGCAAGTTTTATGTGTAGTACCTAAAGGCATTTCCTTTGTTTTCTTACTTTTTGTAATATCCTGCTAAACAAAGTCACAAATTAGTAATTACCATTATAATACAGAAACTTAATCCAAACCCATTTTAGGCAGTTTTACTCACCTGTGCACTACAGCTGTATTTCTGACAGCCTCCAGTAAGCTGGGAAATTTTGTTTTACCCATAGCAGCTTCATCATCAGGTGGCCCCTCATAAAGAAGTTCACAGAGGTACTTTTGTACTGTTACAGGGGAAGGTAAGTGAATGGTGATCATCTGAAGCAAGGCGTCTCCAGCAGGCAGCCAGTGATGCATCACAGTCTAGGGACCCAAAATTCACAATGTAAATAAAACTTCTTTTAACAAACATAATAACTGATCCCCAAATAAACCTGTTGGATAGCGTGCAGAAGACTACACCTAGGGATGCAATGTAAAAAGACATGACAGCCACTTGAAATTTCCCTATGACTACCTTAATCTTGTTAAAGGCTAGGAGTAAAATTATTCTCTAGAATAAGCAATTTGAACATAACTGTACATTTGAATTACCGAAAACCAGCACTCCTTGCAGTCTTTTTTTCCTTGGGCTAGTGACTTACTTTTCAACAGAGAGGTTAGAATTCTTGTATTATATTAAGCTCCTGAAACAAAACACGAATGTCCTCCTTCTCTGCTGACAAGAGATTACAATAGTAGAAAGAAAAAGATCCATGAATAGTCATATTTTATGGCTGTATCTTCCATATATGTAAGACAAAAATAAACCCAAATGTTTTATTAAATCCCTGGCCGTCTGCCACAGTGATGTGGTTGGATTTCTCCTCTCCAGTGACTATTTCAAGAAGTTTACACGTGTATTCCCTGGGCTGCCTTTTCATGTGGGTTTTAACATACCTGCACAGAACACAAGTTAACACATAAACTGGACAGTTTCTTAAAGTCTCTGCTCTTAACATTCAGTGCTGCATATGAAGTGATCACGTGCTTTCAGACATTACTCTTCAAAAGGCTGACTGGAATTCAGCAGTGTTCTTGAATATATTGGAATTTGTGAGAACCAACCAGAAACCATGTTCTTGATTACACAGCCACAGTATTCATGAGTGGCAACAGACACTTTGTATTAGCATTGCATTTACACCTTGGGAAGAGGGAGGGAGGCAGTATTGGCGGGGTTTTTAATATGTGAAAAAAAATTCTCTCCCTTTTCTTAAATCAAAACAGGCATGTCTTTTGTATGCTGCAACACATGTATGTCCTGTTATACTTCTAGAAAATTCAGTGCAATACATTACCAAGCACCTCACTTCAAATCATGTCATTCCTGATGCACAAATTAACCACTGACCAGATTATAAAAAGACAATTAAGGTAAATTTCTGTGGATTTCAGAAAGATCTACAAGACTGTTCTCGTTACACAGCTCAAGGGTAAGAAACGCTACCACACTGGCAATTCTAATGAAGTAGAAAGGCCAAGTTACCTTAAGAAGTGGTTTTTCTTCTTTATCTTGATCTTCAATGTCTAGCTTGATATCAAGTTTCTCTATCAGTTTGGCTGTCTCTTCCTTCTTAAAATTCATAATGGCATCAAAGATCTGAAACAAGTTTATAGTGACCAGAGTAAGTAATGTAACGGAGACAGGTTTTGCTTGGCATTTACCATAAAGATGTTGTATGTCTGAACACCCTCTGGTTTCTCTGTTCCGGGCCTTTGTTTGAGAAACTATTTGCAACGATCATATAGCTCAAGAGTCACGAATTATATAAAAAGTTTCTAATTCCAAAGGAAATTCCAAATTCCTATCAGAATAGGTTCACACATACAACACACAAACCTTTAATCTAATGATATGCAAAATGTTATTTCAGTGAACAGAACATTTAGATTTGCTGCCTTCTTCTCCTGTCCCACCTTTTGCACATTGTTCTTATACTGCAGAATTTTTCTAGTCTCTGCAGAAAATATGGACCTTCTTTACGAGATGGATGGCTTTCCTAAGAGCTAACCTGCTAAACAAAAAAAACGTCTGCCCTTACACCCTTGCAATCAAATCAAGACAAAATATTGCCTTACCTTAAAGACTGGTTCCAGAACTAGCTGGCAAAATGTCCTTGGCAACTTCTTTCTGTCTGGGCTAGTGGCTGATTTGCTGAATTTTCTAGTTGCTGGATCAAAATATCTAAAGAAGATGTTTATTTTTACTCATCTAGCTTGGACTTGAGGAGTATCCACTTTTCATGCAAATTTCTGCTTAGTTATTTTTAAAAGAAAACTTTGTAAAGTTTCACATTTAAGTGCAGATTAAAAGAGCAGAAGAGTGGCTAATCCTTATTTGAATGTAGCAATAACTGTTAGATGTTTGAGGAGGCAAAAGATGGATTTTTGTTTGTTTAGGTTACTGAGGTTTTCTACTACACTTAAAAAAACTAACTTCAACATACATTTTTAGGCTTTTACAGGGAACTAGGCACTCTAAGCAAACCTGTTGCTAAAATTTCTCTTACTCTACTCTGTTATGTATAACTGTCTTTTTAAGCCCTGTTAAAATAATTTAAATACCATACAAGATAAACCTTGGAGTACCCTGTGAGCTAAATGAGTCAAGGTAGGTTAATTTATTATAAAGCATCAGAAGACAAGCAAATGTATTGAGCTTTCACATCTATAAAGCATTCAGTTAACAACAAATTGTGTACACATCTAACAGGAAATTAACTCCATCATTTATGAGATAAAACTTAAGGCTCATTAAATTCACGGAAACACTCAATGGTATCAAAAGACTGGAATTGGTTCATAATATTGTGTTGTGCATTAATTCTACCTGTGCAGTTCAATAAAAGCATTTATGTTCTGAAGATCTGAGAGTGAATTTCCCCTGTGCTTTTATGAAGCAGGTTATCAGAACTCACCACAGAAGGCACATAAAACATATCTGCATCACAAGCAATTGCTTTTCTCAGATACATAAATATTTTTCTTGTAAGAGTTACAAACTCATGTCTCTAGCTTTCTAATCTGCCTATGGAAGCTTAGTCTAACAGAAGCACAAACTTAACATGCACTGGTATGTGTCACGGATATCCTCAGAGTGTCACTGTGCTATCTAAGCATGTATCTACATTCATTCCATGTGTACTGTGTTACTTACTTAACACCCCAGAGTTTTTTCATCACCTCTTCCACTTTCTTAGAATGCTTGACTGGAGGGAGTTGTGCTTTTTCACCTTTGGCAGCAAATTTGGTCACATACATCTCAGCAAACTGCTTCAGAGTAAATGCCCATCCATGCAGACCAGAGCCAAACCCAACAGTCAATCTTTAAAAGGAGAAAAAAAATTAATGCATTTCACAAAACACTGATTGCAAATGTATCAATTGTTTTCAATGACAGGTAGTATTAGTAAAGATGTCAAATATTTTCTGAAACACAGAACAAGAAAATATTTCTCCTAAAATGGGTCTATTAAATATTACTTTGTGGCAAGGACCTTACTTTGTCACATACAGCGGAAATATTTATAGCAAAGGGGAAAATAAAAACTTCAGAAATATATTTGTAAAGTGCTAAGTAGGACTTGGAAGATTATGACTCTGTAAAGAATATTAATTGGACTGTTGGTGAATTTTCTCTGGAAACTAAAATATTCATTCCTGCCACACAGATAAAACTGGTCTGACTTAAGAATGACTGAGATTCATGGAATATAAGAATCAGAATACAATCCTAGCTGAGAGCCCTTTGTTCCAGTAAACAGATTAAGCTGCAGACAATTTTAGCCATGAAACAAGCTAGTAGAGGATGGTCACATTTAAACAATGGGAAGCAGGTCTGAAAACTCTGGTGAGGAGGTCTGTCTTGTAGCTATTAGGTGAAAAAAACAGTATCTGAAGCAGCCTGATTATGACAATTCCTTACTCTAACAGCTGGACCTCTAGAGAAGATTCGCAGTTGACTTTGTTTTCTTATTTCAAAATTCTCAGCTCCAATACAGGAAATATGATTTGTCTTTCTAGTTTCAAACCTTCCTTCCAGAGATATCCAGCATATTATGATGTAATTTCTGGTAGAATAAGAGACCTACATCTTCAGATCAGAAAAGAATAAATGAAATGTCTTATGAGTCAGGAATAGCAGTAAGGCCATGTTTCTTGTCATGTAAGTGACATAAGCAGCAAAGTCAGGCACAGAAAAATAATCTTCTGGTTTCTGGTCCTTTGCCTTAAATTTCAAACCATAGTTTCACTTCAGCAGTTTGCCCCAGGCAAATGTCTGACATTTGATGTCTGAATGACACTGAGCAACTGGCTTGAGGTTACACATTTTCTTAGTGAGAAAGCATCACTACAGGATGATCTGCTTTGTTAATTCTCTCCTCTCTCCTAGTTGCTTTTGTTCCCCCAGTTGGTTGGTCTGAAATAATGTCCCCAGAAGAAAAAGTATGAAGCAGTGGGGGTGGAAAGGGACTGGAGAATGGTTCCTTCAGGTTGGCCAGAGATCTGAACTGCCATAATTGTATGCAATTGTTTCATATCAAGGCTGGTATTCTCCAAAATAGGATTTCAGCCACAGCGAAGTTTTAAAGTTTTCTTTACCATAATATTACCCATTGGTCCTGTTTCACCCTCTCTGTAGGTGCAAATGATGACAGCGACATTTTCCACAATACACTGAAATGGCTGGTAAAGTTCCTCAGGCTCCAGCTGCAATTCTGGCAATGCACGATCCATTTTGCCCATCATCAGTACTGGTTTGATGTGTGCTGCAATAGTCTGCCACAGAACAGTCTCCTTCTGTACATAAACTCCTTTAAAAATATAAGCACAATTAAAACATGCATTATAAATATAGGCAAGATCCCTCATCTACTTTGTACAGTGGTGACTGGGAAAGTCAAAATGGGAATTTGGTAGTTGTCATGGTTTAACCCCAGCCAGCAACTGAAACTGTCATTACCCAGTTGCACGTATTGCTCCATTTTCTAACTGAAGGAGAAGAAGAATGACAGGTAGCTCCATTCACTACGATTTTACTGAAAGATTGACTTTATTTCATCAGTTACTTTACATTCAACCCACAAGCTGGATACAAAGTTGATATAATACTCTAAGATACACGAAAGGCCATGGGGTAAAATTGCAAATCAGAATTCAACCCACTTGAAGTTAAACTTTCAGAGAAAGAAGCATCTTCCATCAATCATTTTTTTTTTTTTTTTTTTTTTAAAGAGGAAGAAAATAAAATACACTGAGATCTTTTTAATTAGAAGAGCATGCTTCCTTCCTGAAACACAACCACAACAAGGGCATCATCAGTGACATAGAGAGCTGCGGTAACTTCAGAGGAGAAATCAACATGTCCAGGGGAGTTAGTTAAGTTAATAAGAAAACCTGAACCATCCATATGCTGTTTGATGAAGGCCAAGTTCTTGTCTGGGAGTTCATAGTACATACAAATTACCCTGTAAGAGAAGAAAATTAATTTAAATTATTTAATAATGTTTCATAATTTGCTGATTTTAAAATTTGCACGGGTCAGGCAACTATACCTGATCTATTACAGCGCCAATATTTCTTGATAAATGAAAAACCACAAGTAGACTTCTATATTTCAAATTCTGAAGTTCTTAGGATCTAACATTCTGCTTTGGGCGTAATTAATTTTTACTCTTATTCAAAATCAACACCTCAGGATAGTAGTCACAGTATAATATCACTGTCAGACACTTGCAGAGTCATGCCCCAAATCACTTTACAACTTGTTACCTTTGCAGTTGCAGACACTGAAGACAGAAGTAATAGTAACAAGACACAGCCCATCACAGTGGCTTGGAGGAACAGGGTATTCGTCTGTAAGCAATCCAATAAAAACAAAGCTTATTACTAAGAAACTTTCTGAAAGCATCTTTCTCCATAGTGAGATGCAGGTAAGAATGGTCGCTGGGTACCACTTAAAAGCTTTACTCCAACACTACCCAGATTGCACTCTGAAGACTGTGAAGTTCTGTTCTGTAATGCACAGCTTGATTCACATGTCAACTTAAAAAAGATCTGACAAGATGCAAATCTTTGAGCAAACCATTTGTCTGTCCCCAGATTTAAAAGAAAGAAAAAAAAAAAAAAAAAAAAGAAGAAAGAGAAAGATACCAACAAATTCTTACATAGACTTGATTGTGAGACATCTTTCTTGCTCATCTTTCCATGTGTCTATGAATCGTGTTTCTCCAGCTCTGGCTGAAGCAACGACGCCTGCTTTACACACCAAGGAATCCATCGAGGTTGATCTGCTGTGATCAACATGAGCCACCACAGATGTATTCCTAATATTGGATTTCTCGTCCACGACTGCTGAGATCTGATCTACTGTGAAAATCAACTGGATGGGGAAAGAAAAAAAAAGAAGAAAAACAGGTATCACTTCCTCTTAAAGTATAAAAATATCTATGTGAAATTTTAAACTTTTACTGTTTGTTATTAAATTCAAAATCTAAAGAAATTAAGTTGTTCATACTTTTAAGCTTAGTATTGCAAATAGCTGTTCATATTTTTGGCATGGTTTTGTATGTATGAAGAGTGGAGGAATAACTTAAACTACAGCTCAGATTTTATACCACAAAATGTCAGCTACCATAAAAATGAAGAATCCACTTGCGGAAGCAGAACAGCTCATCCCTGCTAAATGTTACTGGAGGGTTAGTGCACACAACTGCAAGCTGCAGCTCTCACCACAGTTTCCGCACACATCCTTCTCCTCTCCTCCCACCGCTGCCCCTCACTTTGCCAAATCCTCCTCCCACACCAGCTCTCCACCTCCCAGGGATTTTCAGGTGAGCCACTCTTCCCGGTTTCCAGAAGCTAGGTCTTCTTTTGCAGCTGACATACCAACTCTAGAAACTGGTGGTCCAGTTCAGTCAAAAACCTCTTTAAAGACTAAACTACCAAAAAGCAACATTTTTAGAGCCCCTCTCACAAATAATATCCTAGATTTTTTTCTAATTTCAATAATTCTATCTCTTGCTAAGAACAATTCCCCTCCTTTAATTTGCAGAGAAAAAAAAAATATTGACCTTCAGAAGCCCTAGTAATTATGTGTGAAACACATGACAACTTAGCAAAGGAAGCTGAGATCTTACTAATATCAGCCTGTCTCATTCTGTACTGAGAGTCACCTGTAGGTCACAGGAGTGCAGTTAACGTGGTTATTCATGCAAATCCCTGTCATGCAAGAAGTGCTTCACAGGGACATGGAAAATTATATGGAATATTAAACAAACAAACACAAAAATCAAACACCACATCAGTAGTTTATACTAGTTGCTCAAGTGAAGAAAAATATACCATAAGAAACACTTAAATAGGTGTTCCTCATATGCATTTGACTTGTAAATGACACAGAAATAATGAAACATGCATTTCTATTGCTGCACCAACGAAGGTTTCTAACACAGTCTGGGTCTTAAGGAATGCATCAGAACACAGGAATCCTGTCTTCTTGCAAGGGTAAGACATTAATTAGAAAAAACCCACCCAGCACAGCCCATAATATAATTATATGTAGAAGACAAAACATTTGTTTTGTTTTGTTTTGTTTTGTTTTGTTTTTTACATGAACTGACATATATCTTATTACTGCATATTCTCATACTAACTTTGAATCTTCAGTTCAATTTCATTATACATTTCCTCAAGAAAATGGTTCTTATTAAAAAAAAAGGAATATTTTAATTAAAATAGGCAAGTTCTTTTTAGAGATGAGAAATATCCAAACTAATGAGCGGCCTGGTCTCTTTCCCCCAAAATGTATTTTTTCCCTACTCGCCCATACATTTATAGTTTCTTCCCTATCTCAAACTCTGCAATAGAGAACACCACCAACACACCTCTTTTTTTTCCTGCTAAAGAAAATGACAAACAAGGAACCTTAATTTTTTTGTTTGTTTTATAAAGAATTTTTTTTTAAATAGAAAAGTACAAAGAATTAAATTTTTAGAGTATGCTTCTTGTTCTGTCAGTGATCCACCTCAAATGAATGAAGGCACTTCATGTCTGAATTTGTTCTGTTAGGTTATTCTTCAGTTTAATAAAGTCAATGATACTTCTTTTCTAGAATGCTCTAGAGCATCCTGTCCTCCAAAGTCTCCCTTCCAGCAAAATTTACATATGTCTTCACAGACCTTGAAATCTTTCTTTTCCATTTAGAGGAACAGCAACACTACTTTTCTTTTCTACTTTTATCATTTTCCCTGTTCTTAAAACTGTGCTGTGCTAAAAAAAAAAAAAAAAAAATCAGTACTCTTAGCAAGTGTCGTGGTTTGAGCCCAGAGAGCAACTGAGCACCACACAGTCACTCAATCCCCTCTTCCCCCTCAGGAATGGGAGGGAGATAATGAAGTAAAATGCTCACGATTGAGATAAGGACAGGGAGGAGTGGCTACACCCACTACTTCCTGGGCAAAAGACAGACTCATTGGGGGAAGAAAAAAAGAACATAAATTTAACACAAACACTAACAACAACATTTAGTAGACTTAGTAGGACAGTGAGAAGCATTACCACACCTTGAAAACACCTTCTCCCCCACCCCTCCCTTCTCCCTGGGCTCAGCTCTGCTCCCCATCTCTCTACCTCCCCTCCCAGGGGCACAGGGGGCAGGGGATGGGGGTTACAGTCAGCTCACTGCTCTTTCCTCCTCAGGGGGAGGACTCCTTGCATTCCTCTTCTGCTCCAGCATGGTCCCCCTTTCACTGCAGACAGTCCATCACGAACTTTCTCCAACTTGAGTCCCTCCCCAGGGGCCGCAGCCGTTCCCATGCTGCTCCGGCGTGGGTCACCCCGGCGTGTTGCAGTCCTCCCAGCGCCGAACCACCACAGTGGGAGCTGCTTCTCCTCTCAGAGTCCCGGCTTCTCCAGGTGCAGCTGCTTGCTTCAATGTGGGCTCCTCCACAGGCCTCAGGTCAGCCTCTGCTCCACCGGTGACCTCCATGGGTGGCAGCGGGGTGGCCCTGCTGTCTCCACCATAGGCTCCAGGACGTCTCTGCTCCGGCACACCTCTGCCGCTTCCTCCTCCTTCCTTCCACTGACTTGGGTGACCACCTAGGTCTCCTTCTCATTACTCCTCCACACAACTTCCCCTCACAATCCCCAACGCCTCCTCTCAGGTTCTCCTTCTTCAATACGTTATCACAGGGGCACAGCCACCAAACCTAACTGGTTTGGCCCTGGACAGAGCTGGGTCTCCCTTGGAGCCGGGGGAGCTCATGAGAAGCTTCTCACCGGAGGTCACCACTGTAGCTCCCTCCCCTGCTACCAAAAAATCCCACCACACAAACCCAGCACAGCAAGAATTAACTATAGTGCTAGAGCTGTGCCATATTCAGTTATTTCAAAATGCAAATAAATACTTAAGTGTTGAGAAGTGTACCTATGTGTTCTTTGTGTTTGCTAATTATATACTCCCTTAATGGAACAAGTGAAATTTACTTCCATTAAATATTTAATGAGCGCAGATATCGCATTTTGAACTGAAACCTGTGTTTCTTCCATTGTCTCCAAGTTTCCAATACATTTATATACACAGGCTACACTGTAGTTTTCCACTGGGGCAAAGAGCAGAGGTGACCGTAACAGTTTATTTCTTCCTCATATTTTAATCATACAGGCCTCCTACGCGTGTCCATTTATGTTAATTCTAAATATAAACTTCATGCACATGCTCCTCCGACAGGACTGGATGTTCTCCTATGGACTGTCACAGCTATTCCCATAATCTGAGAAAGGATGGTACTGGAGTGGTAAAAACCTTGATTTGTGCCTTAAAACAATGGAGCCTTACTCTCCAGCTGGGATAGTTATGTCCCACTGTTACAAAAGTAGAATGAAAATAGATGCACGGAGTGACTGTTACACAAGACATGGATGTAAAATGTTAGTTTGATGGGTTTAGTTGCTTGGTGTTTCAGGAAGTCATCAATATATTACTATTACTTTGTGGTGGAGCTGGAGCACTGGGTGTGAGATGGAAAAGAATCACCAAGTGATGGTGAGGGAAAGGAGAGCCGAGAAGCACAGTGAGAGAAGAGCAGGATCAGACAGTACTGGGGTGGGAGATGGCAGGTAAGACAAAGGACAAGGAAAAGCTACAACCAGGTTTAAGAGATTCAGTGGACTGTGGGACCCAAAGCTCTACAATACTATACCTCAAAAGAAGCCACCACAGTCAAGAAGGGAAGGAGGCAGGCGTCCATAAGCGACCTCTCAGCTTCTGCTGATAAGTCTTATGGCACGTCAATGCCAACAACATGAACTTACTTACAACATGAACTTACTTCTATTTCAAACTTTCCATCCTTTTGCTCAACTACAAGACTGCATCCCTCCCCAGAAACTGAAGGTCTGTTGTCCTAGATATCACTGCATTAGTACTTTTTGGTAGGCCTACAACAATATAGTGCACCTGAGCATGAAGCCTTCAGACTGTAGGAAGTTAATACTGACAGCTGAGTTTAAGTAAGGGGCACTCTTTTATTATTGTCTGGTTGATCCCTTGGCCTAAAGGAATATTTTTAGGAACTTAACACTGCTAGCTCACTTTTAATACACTTTGTTATATCATAGCAGCTGTTCTTGTTAATATAACTGAGCAAACGATTCTTAAGTTTCTGCTAATTAGCTTGTTAATAAAACATAGTATATTAGAAAAGATCAAGAGTTCAAGTCAAGCATTAATATTAATGCCTTAACAGACCTTCTGGCAGGAACTTCAGGATTATGTATTAATAAATGCTATCCACTTCCAAACATTTTATTTACCACTTCATTTACATGATTGCCAAAACAGAGTTTACCATATGTGCTGTTCTATAAGAGACACACTGGCATCACAACTTTTTTTGGTCATAAATACAACTGAAAACACAAAGCCAGATTAAAAATCAATAGCAATTTTAATTTTAAGTGTTTTTCATTAAAGCGCTGTTAGAGAGTTTCAGTTCTGCTTATAGATAGCAACCCGATCAAAGTTATCTTGCTATGAAATGCTTGATGCAGGGGGGTTAAGGTCGTTCGTGTGTAACATCAAGCATAAAATGAAGGGGATGAAAGCAGTATTTGTAAAAGGGAGAAACATTACAAGCAGCGCATCACTTTTTCCACAACCCTCAAGTTTCATGGCCATTACAGCCAACGGCCTTGGTCCTTTTAACTACTGCATTACATCATTTGGGTAGCCCATACTGCAGTGTTCCTTATCCCTGGCTATCAGTAACGCCTCCACAGTAGACTGCCTTCCGCTTCTGCAGGGCACCACTTTCTCTTAAAGATGGTCAAATTCTTACTGTAACGAACCATTACATAGCTTCAATTCAGAAATACATGTTCTAAAAACGAAGAAAAATTAAAACACTGACTGAAGCCGACACAGGTAACTAGAATGTTCATTTTAATAAGCAATAATACTTATACAATGAAAGATTACAAACATTAATAATAAAAAAAAAAAAAAGAAAAAAGAAAGAAGTGTTCCAATAGTATTAATCATCAAGAAATGAAAAGATGCACAAGCATCGATCACAGAAACAGGCTGGTAAATTCTGATTCACTAGAATAAAAAGGAGATTCAAATCAGGCTAAAGGCATTACCACAAGTGCAGTGATTTAAAATAATGGAGAAGGCTTTCTAAGGGGAAAAATTAATTAAAACCAAAGTAACAAAACCCACCCTGCAGTGTTTCTAACAGGTTGATTTCCCTGAGAAAACGCTGCTGATCTGATTCCAGTCAGACCATCCTTCCTCAAGATCAGTGAGGTGCAGCACTGTATAACACATATATTCACACATATACATAGCCTTTTTCAAGCCTCACTGCTTTTATTCTAGAAATGTTTTTATCACCTATCCTTATAAACACTGATGGTGAGGATTCAACGCCAAGGATTACACCTGAATTCACGACACACCTTGATGGGCAAAACGTACAGAAACGTTCAAATCTGTGACCTACACCGACAAGGCGCACTCCCCATACCTGTAAAAGGAGGAGAATGAGAGAAGAGTCACCCTCCTAATAAAAAGTGCATGGAGACGGGGAGTGATAAAAACAAACAAAAAAGCTCAGCAGTGCCCCAGTCCCACAGTCCCCGGGCGGGAAGGGACGCGGCCAGCACCGCCTCAGCACTACCGGGCTCCTGTCAGCACCGGGAGAACGGGAACCGCCTCCCCCCGCACACCTTGGCCAGCCCTCAGGGCTGAGAGGGAATAAGGAGAAACGCCTGAAAACCACCATGCTCCGCCGAGGGCTGGCTGGGCTGCTCCCACCCTTTATCGCTGGCCGGCAGCGCTGTGAGGGGGACGGGAGGAAGATGGCCGCCGCGCTCCCCGTCCCCGAGGCGGAGGCGCGGGCAGGGCCCGGGTGCCTCAGAGCAGCGCTGCGGGTCGGCGGCTGAGCCTCCCCGCGGCCGGCCCCGCGGGCGCGCACTCACCGTGGCGGCGGATGGCTCCGGGCCCCACCGGCGGCCGCCGCCTCAGCCGGGCTGCGGGAACCCGCCGGGATCGAGCGTCTCCCCTCGCTCCGCCGACCGCTCGCTCCTCAGCGTGGCCGCCGCCCGTGGGGGTGCCGAGGGAGGGGGACGGCTTTCCCCTCCCCGCTTGGCCACCGCCTGCTCCCGCTGTGACCCTTCCCCGGAGGTGAGCTGCCCGCTCCTCCCCGGCCGCTCCGCCCTGACGCCGCCATGACCCCCGCCAGCCACCTCCCGGCCCCTCAGAGCGGCGGCGGCGGGGACGGGGAGGGGACGGGGTGGCGGTGGCCGGTGGGGCGCGGCCACCACCCCCCCCCCCTCCGCCACGGAGGGCTTGTAACCACGTTAATTCCGCCGTGGCTGTGAGCTCCAGGTTACTGCGTGCTGGGAGGAGATGGAAGAGAGGTCCCGGCTCCGGTCACCGCGCCAGTTCTCCGTCCAGCCGCTCGGGTCTGCCGGCTCCCGGGGACGGGCGCGGCGGAGCCCCGTCCCTTCCCCTCGGCGAGGCGGCCGCCGTGTTTCGCGGCTCTGCTGCGGCGGGGACCGCCTCGGTAGGTTTTACCTCAGGGTTTTAGCGGCAGAGCGGCAGGTTCGGTGACTTCCTTTGAACGGGTAGTCCCTAAACCCTTATTAGTTACTTTTAAAAAGAGGTTGAATGACTGATCAGTTCCCTGTTGAAACGCGAAGGTGACATCGCGTCCCTTTAAAAAAAAAAAATAACTTGCTGTCAGGGAAAAACGCTAATAACAGCGCTTCACGTTTTTCATACGGACTTTCACCCGAAAATGCCTTTTAAAAATGCTGGGTAATTAAATTGTCAAGCGCAGTGTGAGTGCATGAATGCCTTCAGTGAAAGCACCAACCTCTGGGATCAAACTAAGGGAAAATTTATACAGTAATACTCCTTAAGAATTGAAGATCAGGCAAGAAGAATATCAAATCAAACTACTAAGCAAGCATATTATTATATATAAGCCCTATGGATGGAAATGGCTGTATCAGCCATCCAGAATGAATGGTCCTTTTCAGAAACTGCTTCCAGCCTCAGGCGTGGAAAAATACGGTCCTGTTACTTTCAACAGAGTTTCTGCCCAAGGAGAATGTTCAGGATTTTACTCAATTAGCTGAAGTTTACTAGAATCAAATACAATTAAGATATCAAAATAACAAGAGCAAGCACTCAGGAAGGAATAGAAAGTGAGAATGTGGTTAGGAAATTCTGGCCTGCAGGTGTTTGTTATTAAACATCAATTTCAGTGGTAATAAATAGCCATCAGAAGTTTAGAATTGCACCTTTGCGTCAAAGGCATTACTCATCTTATTAAAGAGCAAGTATTAATTGCACCATACTCCTCAAAGTGATACTGTAACAGAGGCAAAGCTAGATCTGAGAGCTCCAGACCTTTTGCCCCAGATGCTTAGCAATTTCACATTGGATAGGCTGTAAACCCAAAGTGTTTGTGGCCTTGTCAGTACTATATTTGAAACAAAATCATCAAAGTCCTTTAGTTGGCTATGGAAGAAAGAAGCTGAGAGCTTCTTGCCATTCAGCTTCTGACTTTGCACATGCTGTTTTATTCATCTCTTTTTCCTGAACAGGAGGAAATGTTCACCAGATACTTTGCTGGCAAGCTTTTTCTACCCAAAGGCTCATTTTCCTTTTAGCATATCTTCTAGGGTTTATGAAGCAGACATCAAATAGCTTGCTTTAATCAAATTAGTTGTGTCACAACAGAGGAAGAGCACTGTCATTTTGTTCTGAAGAGCTGGGCAGCACTTGGGTGGACTTATGTAGACCGAATGGCAGCTTTGTGAACAGTTCTCTCTCAACATGGAGAACTCTTTCTGAAGACCTGATGGCTGGTTACAAAACCAGCTTTTTCTTGTGCCTGCATGCACACACACACAATTTTAAGTCTGTTTTGCACAGCCATGTTCCTATAAATATAATTGAAATTAACTATATTTTCCTCTGTCTTTTATTGCATTCCAATTTATGCCAATCTGCAGGAGAATGAACCTTACAAAAATGTTGAAAAGTTTCCAAATTAATAGGCTCCCCGGGAAAAAACCCTCAGTGTTTATTGGCTTGCCATCTTCATGGGCATTTTATTCTTTTTATGACCTAATTTCCATTTAAAAATGGCAACTCTTACACAAGGTATCTTTCAGCCTATGCAGTACCTACAAAAACCTTCTTACAGGCGCAAACTATTCCACTTCCCACTTTTGTTGTTGTTGTTGTTTGCTTGTTTGGGGTTTTTTGTTTGGTTGTTTTTTTTGGTTTTGTTTTGTTTTGTTTTGTTTTTTATTAAGAGCACAGCTTTCATTTGTATTTCTGGAGAAATTACTGTCCTTGTCCTCTCTTCCACAGCATCACCTTCAGCCATGGATATGGAGAGTGCTATACTAAACCCCTCTGGTTGTATCTTCAGTAAAAACAGCCAATAGAGTCAAATGAATTGTGCCTGAAGAATAAATGTTGTGCCTACAGAAATAGCTCAGCGCAAGGGCTGAGGACATAAGTGAAATTGAAGTGACACAATAATTTTGTACCTGCCTTCTGCACTGACTTGAATTTTTTTCATATGCTGTGGTATGTCTGGGAGAATCTAAAATGATTTCCTGTAAGTGATTAATTGTACTGTGTTTAGAGCAGTGTAAGTAAGAACAGACTCTAGCAAATTTTGGAGGGTTGGAAAAGTGTAGCTGAGGCTTCATGAAAAGTTGGTCAAAACTGTAGCCAGTATTTCTTCACCTTTGTATTGAGGGTACAAAGAGCCAGAGTCTTTATTCAATGAGATGTATTGGAACAGGAAAAAGATTGTTTTGCTAGTTAATACCTGTGCGGCAGGAGAAGCCGTGATGGAACGGGAGGAGCCATTTCCTGCTTCCAGTGTTTCTCAGAGTTTTTACTCCATTTTCACTTGCGCTGTTTTGCTCTAGACCCACTCTTTCTCATACATGTGCGTAAGTTTTTCCTATGTAATGCCTAATGCACTTTCATCTAGATTCTGCTTTCTATTCAATTCAGATGGATTTCACTTGCTCTGCAGTGCATGGAGTATTTGGTTTTCCATGGCTGTAACTATGCCAAATGGTCCTATTGTCTATACAGGTTAATTGTGATAACATTCAGAGGTTTAGAGGAAGGGTGTTACCAAAGGTTATGTGTACATGGACTTGTGTAGACAGGCAGGACCTTCTCTGGCTATCCTCCAGGTTAGCCAAGCAGAAGGCAGCTCTGACCTGAAAGCCGTATAGGCCGCTTGGTCTGGTTTTGATTGAGCAATGTCTGTCTTTTCTCAGGGAGTGTGTTAATTCAGGGGCGGCACTCCATTATCCTTACTGTATAGCTTCCACACTGGTGTTGCTTCAGATTTGGAGAGTTTTGAGTGCATCTGAAGAGCTCAAGTCTAACTTAGCCTGCTTGTATATAGGATTTTCCTCAGAATAGTTCAAATTTGAACCCTGCCTGGGTGAGAATGGCACCACCTTAACCAACATCTTAGCTTGTTCTGTAAATCCAAGGTCTTATTTGTGTGTTGTTCAGATGTATTGACTAAAATATCTTCTCATTTGCAATACTAGTACTGTTAAGACTCTGCAATTAATTGAGGTCAATCTGTAGTCTATTTGTTTTATTTACCAATTGCACTTCCCTAAACCTACCTCTGAGTTTTTAAAATAACACCTCTGAAGGGATCCTCTGAATATAGCAGGCGTATCCATGTTTCAGTAGATTACCTATTTGGATCCGATTTCTAGTAATGATGCATGAGAAGAAAAAAATGCAGATTTGTTACTAAACCGCTCTACAACAAGAGCTTTCACTGATGTAAGATGCCTGATGAGGCAGCTGTTTTTCTACAACTGATGATTCACATAGTTTTTGGACTACTAACAGGGACCGGTCCTGTAAATTTTTCATCAAGGAAGCAGCAGACCATTTACCTCAAAATACTACTGTGAATCTTCTGCTTTAAAATAATTCTATATGAATAAAAGCCTGTGATGGACGCGCTTACGGCAGCAAAAAGGTACCTGATCAATAGTGCTAGAAAATACATGAAACTGATGCCAGTAAACCTTGTAAAGAGCAGAAAAAGTCTGGAATGATCAATTTTCAGGACTGTGAAAAGAAAATCCTGTTAGTTTTAAGTTGAAGCTTTGGTATGGTATAATAATCTTTGAAAGGCAGTGAATAATATCACTACCAGCTTTTGGGATTTTTTGGGGTAGCATTGCTTTTAGTAACGAAAGTTTCCTTAATCTGTTGCCATAGGGTTTTTTAACTTTGTAACCTCTCATTTCAAACAGCCTGTGCGTTTGAACCCATGACTATCCCACTAAACTTAATTTCATCTTGACATTCAGAGAATCAGGGATATGTAGTTATATATTGAGTGTGACTTTAAAGTTTCTTTCCCTCATAGGTTTTTTCCTAACAGCATGCAATTCCTTTAAAGCTATTAATCAGACGACTGAGTTATTTTTCTTTTTTTTCAATTATGCATTAGCTACAATCAAGCTATCTCTTCAGATTCTGCCTGCACTTCAGAAATGTCTAGGTCCATCTCACAAAATATTAGACATAACAGAGATATTTACCTTTGAGGTTTTACTTAGCAATGAAGAGAGACAGACACTTCAAGAAGGCAGTTTAGCTTTTTGTTCACCTATGATTTGTTGTGACTGAATGACTAGTAGAATGTGCCACATGATATTATTTCTGCTCCTTCACTAGATGGTTTGCAAGAGTATCTGGTATTGATACTAACACATAAAAGCAGCGCATATGATTTTCAAAAGTACTGTCTCTGTGTTGCCTTTATTTTGTTCTTCTTAAATCAGTGAGATTGCTGTTGTCATTGGTTTTAAATAGTTTGGTCCAAAATGACTGTTTTTGAAAACCCAAGCTGTAAGAATGAGCATTTTGCAAAGACCAGTATGTGTAAATTTGAAAAGGATCGTATGATCATTTGTGGCAGTGAAACACACATGCTTGTCTATGTGTACAAAATGAACAAGAACAAAACTGAATCAAGTTCATTTAGAGTTGAGGGTTGGTCTCATAACTAAGGCACCTGACTTGGTTTGGGAAAAGAATGAAAGACATTGCTGAAAATTTATATAATCTCTTTGCCACAAGGTCCCTGCTTGTGAATGAAATTAATAATGCTTCCCTACTTTATAATAACTTATTATTATGATACATCTTATAATTAAGTATGATCATTTTATATTATATTATAATATCGAATATGGTGATATGGATGTAGAAGTAGCTATTTTTTGCCAAAGATTCAAGAAAGTTTAGTTGTAATGTTCATTCAATTCTGTTTGTAAAACAGAATGTAAAGGAAGGGTAAGTACAAGGCATGAAGCGTTTTTCTGCTTCAGGAAGAATGCAGGCAGATTTTCTACAGTGAATTAAATAAGAGCTACCACTCAGCTTTCTGGTAACTTTGCTACATTGAGAACATCTGCCAGATTGCACTGAAAAGGTCACATCTGTTTATCTGGGAGCAGGATATGTTTTGTAATTGATTGAAAGGAATGGCATAGACCAAGTGGCAATGCAATAAGGCTGCCCTGATCAAAGCCAATGTGGAAGTAAACACAATTTCAAGAAGCTCTATGTGGAATGAGCAGTCTTAGTGAACCCATGTGTACACAGGGTTTGAAATCTCTAAGGAATCTCTGGAACTTTACTGCTCAGGAAGTGAACAGATTAAGACTGAAAGCTCCCAGTTTGAGCCAGACCCATCAGCCAGGTTCCTTCCTTGGTATAACCACTGTGAGCACTTTCAAGTCTGGGATGGAGGAGTTGACACTTCAAAGCCTGGTTGGATCAGCTGCCTGGGGCTTTCAGACCTTATTTCTGGCTACAGCCTGCCAAGGCAGCTGTGCCCCTTTGAGGCAGAGGATATCACAGGGCTAAAGTGCATTGTGAGATGGCTGGAGGAAGAACACCCTCACTAAAGGGGGGTGGCTGTGGAACAACCGTCCACAATGATTATATTAATTGAGGCTGATGAAGCTAATCCAGAATTTTACCATCTTCCTTTCATATCACAACTGTGGTAAGGCTTGTAATAACTTTACATACTTTTTTTTTTTGGAAAAGGTAACTCAATATAACCCTCTTCAAGAAGAAGTGATCCAAGATAACTCTCTTAGAGCTACTGTGGGGAGGTAAAAAGCATCACTGCTACAATAACACCACTGTTAAATATTTCTGCTTATCTGAGTAATGATAGGGTAATTATAAGAGCTTTTTGTGTGGTCTCTCATTCTTCAAGGGATTTCCATCTTCTAACATAACTTCTTCCCTCATCTAGCAGCAGTCATGAGCATTTTACGATAATGATGGATGTGCTCACAACAAAAAATGGCATTATGAAAGCTGACTGTAATCAGGGATAAAAGCATCTGTTGTGGTGCTGAACATTTGTTCATGGTCAGTTCTTTGTAAAGCAGTATTTTTCATTATATAAGTAGAAGGATGATTTTTATAACATCTCTCTCTCCCCTAGTGCTCCCTGTAAGCTGAAAAATAAAATTTGTACTGTTTAGTGTCCCTGACATAACTGTGAGGCATCAGGTTTCTGCAGAGCAGACCATTTTGTCAGTGATGCATGAGACAAAGTAGCATCTGAGCCATTCTTTCAAGCTTTTGTTTGGTCATAATGCCAACAGGTCAATGGACCTGGTTTTGTGATTAGGAGGAATAGATAGGAACGTTTTTTTTATCCTTGGCCTGAGCATGTTTCATAATCAAATGTTCCTTTAAAGCTGGGAAATTACATTAACATCAGAAAGAAGAAAAAGAAATAATTTCTCTCTTACGCACTGCCATATGTCTTTCCAGGTGGAAATATAACAGAGTGCAGTAGAGTGCAGTAAGACAACAGTTATGGAGGGACCCTGTTGTTCTTGGCTGTTGGAAAGCATAAAGTGCAATAATATTTTCTATAAATTACTATAAGTTACTATAAATTACTATAAATTTTCCTTCTCTTGTCTTCTCTGGAAAATATGATGGTTCTAATATATATTCAACTATTCTGTTTGTGCCTAGGAATAGAGTGCTCCTTCATCTTCAAAACTACCTATTAGATCAGATCCTGCTTCAGAGAGAACCCCAGAAGAAACAGAGAAGAGGTATGCAAAATTTCCTCAATAATTGTCTGAACCTTCTGTATAATGTAGAAGAGGTTACAGAGGCTTGGATTTCAATTGCCTTAATGGAGATTTTAGAATTCTGGAATTCCAGGAGAAGGAAACTCTCCCCATCCTGAAGTGGTAGCTGCTCCAATGGAAAGCAGTGCTGGTTGTCAGCCAATTTTTGTGCTCCTGCAGTAATGCTGAGCTGCAGTTGGCTTGGTCTCAGGGCTTCCTTCCTAGCCTTGGAGGTGACTGCATGGAAAGTATTGCATTTCAGAATTTATTATTCATTGTTTAACTTTCTCAGTTCACTCTTCAAGGCATGATGCTGCAGAAGTGTTAGCAAAACCTGAGTTCCTATCATCCTGCTGTCCTGTGCTTGACCAGGCATGTCTAGGACTACACAGTGAGCTTCACACCTCCAGAGCTTCTGTTTGTGTGGAATCCAGTGAAATGCTTCAGATACATGTGCAATCAGAGATTATAGCAAGAAGTAGAAGTAGTTATGTTTGTTTCAGTATCATCTTTCAGTATCAGGTCAGCGTATATACAGTTTCTGAGTGAGGCAGTTGCTTGCAGCTTCTGAGGAAAAAGGCATAAATCTCTGGCGCTTGACAGTTTTGAAGTAAGAAGGCCATGCAGGGAAGTTTGTAATCATAAGCAGTTTAATGGCTGGCTTCTTTCCTGAAGCTGGAGGGGGCTTTATTTCTCCAAAACCGTATCATTATCTCTAGAGCTATTATCTTTAATGTTGCTGTGGGTGTTTTCATTGTCCAATCTTTTTTAAAAATCCTATTGGGCTTTTGACCTCTATGATTTCTGGCTGCACAAAATGCCTTAGAGCAATTACCCCTTACAGAATTCCCTGCACATATACCACTGATGGTATTTCTACATCTCCGGCTTTCTGCATTGTGGTGTCCAAATGGTTAGCAACCTGAAGCTGTGTTTGCCAGTGTGGCTGAAAGGAAATTGTGGACGCATATTTGGGCAATCTGCCAGTTTTGCAGAGTGGCTGTAGTACAGCTGTAAATAACAGGGCTGAAATACTGAGTTGTTCACTAAGTTCTTAAAAATAGCTGTGCCTCTATCTCTTTGCTTCCATTCCTTTTCCTGACTACCTTGCCTTGCCTTATCTCCTTCTTGCCTGTTGTCAGAAGCTGAAAATGCAAAGCAATGCAGAGTAACTCAAACAAATATTGCAGATTCTGTTATAAAGTGGAATCTGAGTAGTGCTTCCAGGCAGTGACTTGTGAACATAACCCGATGTGTCAACCAGAGCAAAAGAAGGTAGCAAGCTTTTCTAATGGTAACTGTGAACACTGCTATGTTGATAACAATATCCCTTGGAAGCAGTAGGAACCTCATCTTGTCCCTGCTCATAAGCACCAGATCTCTCCAGTAGCCTGTGCATGCACCTTTACAGAATTTTTAACATTAATGTCTTTAAAGTGCTTTGGTTCTTTGAAGGATATCTCTCTGTAAATAACCACTCTTGAGATACTTAGTCTGGATCTGCCATTTCTCCTTGATCCTCAGGATTTGATGAAAACATCATTTTCCCTTTCCTTTTTACTGCCTTTTCAGTGGGAGGAAACAAAATTCTGAAAAACTCAGAAATGTCACCTTAAGGAGTTTATAATCTTTTCTGTGCATCTCCTGCCTGCTCAGTCTTATCTGGTGGTGGTGATTGTGGTAAATAAAAGATGAAGTCATATTTCTATAAGTGTAAGCACAGTAAGGAGTAAAAGCACGGGGAGAAACATTATAGCAAACCTGCACAATTCTGATAATAAACAACTCTTTCATGAGAAGTTTTGAGAAACATTCCCATAAACTGTAGGGCTCTGAGGTGAGTTTATTGTGGGGCCTAGGGTGCTGGGAGCTCCTTATGACCACCAACTTTTCTCCATCAAGTGCATTATTGTGTGGCATAGAAAAATTTTATCCCTCGTATTCCCTTTTCTCCCAGGGAATCCTGCAAATGTATCCAGTTAGAGAGTTCTAGTCTACCAGTGGGAAAGTGGGAGTATGATACAGTCATTAATTTCGCTGTGTTAGAGTCCAGATTTAGTGGTGGTTTGTTTTAAACAGAATGAGTTGTCCAGAGCTTGGAGAAAGAACTTTCTAAGTGGGGATGTCAAGTAAACCGCTAAGTTGTAACAGAAATACAGAGATCACAAATTTTACCAGAAATTGAGAAGTCCTGCAGTATAACTTATTGGCCATTATCTTATCTGTGTGAATGTGTCTCACCGAGATCACGCATTCATCCAGCTTTAAAACTTCAAACGTGATTTGAGGGGTAAAAAGTGATGGAGAGTTGATAAGGCAGGGACATTGCTCCAGATGTCACCAGCGATCTGTTGTTATTTTTCAGTCTTACTGGAGATCTACCTGGAGGCTTTTAGCAGGAGCAAAAACCTGCTTTGTGCTGTGTGTTAAATAAACAGTAGCAGGCAGCCCTGGCCTCAATTTGCTATTAATCTAATAGCCCAGATTCTGCAAATTTTAACCTATTTTGTGTTATCTCTGTACTCATGTGAGTGGCCCCAAACAAGTCAGTGTTTAAGTCACTCATGAGGCAATTTGCAGGCTTAACCTGTAGATTCAGCATTTAACTTGAAATTATGCAGGAAATAAGTCTTCTGCCTTTTTTTTTTTTTTTTTGCTTTTCAGCAGTCATACCTATAAAAAGTTGCACTGATTTAGAATTTTAGATTTAGAAGCTTGTTCAAATGTTAAGAAAAATAAACATCTTCAGAGACAGTCTAAATGCTACTTTTAGATATAAAAATAAAGATTTATAGTAGAAATGCTCCTTAGAGAAGTTTTATTGACTCCAGGGGATTTCAGTGTCACCGAAGCAACTGAAAGAGCTGTTTTGAGCAAAGGCAAGGATTTAGCTCAAGAAAGAAACTTCCCCCAACACAAACAGCTGTTTCTTGTCACATAATAGAGAAAAGCTGCAAAAGAAATAGGACATAAAGTACGGAGTGAATAGAACTGCTGCTTTCCTGCAAACATCCCTTACAAAGTCTTGAGCACAGGAGAGCTTTCCGGCTCATGATGCAAGAGCCAAGGCAGGGGGGTGGGTTTTGTGAACTGGGCTGAAATTTGACATCAGGAGGAAGTTGAAACTCAGCATTGGTGGAAGCTGGCTGTGATGCAGAGGTGAAGGCTGGAGCTGGCTTGACGCATAGGGGAGGTGAAAGAGGAGGACAGTCCGTGATTCAAAGAGCGAAAGAAGCAGGAGTCCATGAGTGGCAGAGGAGGAGAAACAGAGGGAAAGGGGCACTCTGGCATAATAGGAGGGTAGCTACAGCACATGTAGAAGGTAAATAAGTACTAACAGCAATTTCATTGGAAAATGTCTGGTTGCTGCTGCTCTCCTGGTCTGGCTGTATTTCTTGCAGATGGTGTGTGCTGTTCTCTCTACTGCACATTTCGAATATGGTTGCGCTACCATCTTTACAGTAAATCCAGCTCCACAGATTTGGATAGATTTTAGATCTGCATCAGTCTAAAAGCTTTGTTAAAAATTGAATCAACTCAAAACACGAATTAGTTTTCAAATGGTGATTTTCTTTTTTAAAGTAAAATACATTTGTATGGAAGAAAACGAGTTCAGAGGCAGGCATGGCACATCTGTAAGATGCATGTGTGTTATGGGAGAGGGGATTGCAAATTAAACATCACTTGCAATTAGCTCCTGAACTTCATGTGTGCTTTATATTTCTTCCTTTAGATGTGTTAGAAAGCTGTTAATACCTGCACTGAACATAGTTGCCAAAAATCTTGGAGTATTTAAATAACCCTAATAATAGTTTTATGTCTTAAGAGAATGGTGTGGAATTATAGAAGTAGGAAATAAAGAGGGATCATAATGGAAACTGACTGTGTGATCAAGTGTAAACAAATCAGAAGTCAAATTAAGTCCTATTAAATCAGATTCAGATATGATTTACCTCAGCTTGACTTCTCTGGGGTTGCAGGGTGTTTTTTCCTGTGCTTTGTAAATAGTATTTGAGCATTGTGCAGATGCTGCCAAGTTAATCAAACGAATAGTCATTTGAACACGAGCATAAGTTTCAGGGATGAGTAATAAGGGCATTTGCTTAGTTTGCAGGTCATATGGGACCCCATTAAACTAAATAAAAGTGCAGATCATCCAGTGTGTGGATGGGAATAAGAGGAGAAAGGAACCTCTATTTTAGCATATGACCCTACAGATGTGACATTGGCTCCACCCTTGAAGAAATGAGAATTAAGATCTTATTTCCTGTTTCCATGTAAATCTCTTATCTAGGATCTAGTATCCACTATCTGCCGATGTGTTAAGAGACTACAATAATGAATCTCCATCTAATCCAGGGGAGTTTGATAGCAGCACTGCACCTCTCTGACATTCCATGCTCTAATTACATGCAAAATTTTCAAGAGTGCTGAAACATCACAGAAAAAAGATAAAAGACAAGATTTAAAAAAATGGCTTCCAAAATAAAGTCCAACAGAGAAAATGCAGCTTGTTTCATTTTGCGCTTGTTTCATGGGCAAAAAAAGAATACTTATCTATTCCTGCAGGAATGCAGAAGCCACAAACACAGGCTGCAGTAGTTGCAATTAGTTGAACTACAGAGGGATGATGCATCAGCCATGTCCTACGGCAGCTTTGCTTTGCAGAACTAAATGACTCTCCAGCCACCCATTTGGACCTGTGCTCAGCCCTGTTTTGCACTCTGCCTTTGGGCAGGTCGGGTTTCTTATGTACATAACTACCTTCTCAAAAGACTTTTTTCACAGATATATCAGAGTGAGGTATTTGATGGAGTGATTCGGTGTAGTATTTTAAGTTAGCAGTAACCAAACAACTTGATTTTTGCTCAAAAATGATCCACATTTTGTAATGGACAGGGCCAAATAGGCTTTGTTTATGATTAATGTACAGAAGCACCTAAATCTGTTTCTAGAATAATTGTAAGATTTCTAAAGCATGTGAATACGTGAATGCATCATGATTTCGAAAGACTGCAACTATTTTTGATTGAGGTATTTAAAGACTACAGGTATTTTTGACCACCAGCATTGGTTTCTTCCAGATTGAAATCTCTGCTTTTGCACCGTGATTTATTTTTGGCCATTATTCTATTTACTTTAATATTTACTTATTTTTAGGAGTCCACTTCATTTTTCAGGCACAAGTGTGTATTTCTAAAGTACTGAGAAGCAGCAGTGTTTTCCTGTCAGGAAAACTGAGAAAATGGGAGTAGTTAGTGCTTGCATTTATATAGCATCTTCTCTCAAAGGATATAGAAGCACTTTGAAAATAGTAAGTTGCCCAATATCCAGGAAATTTTCATTAAAATGTAGTGTCATATTTGCACATATTTCATGTGACAAAGGAGGTGCAAGCAGGTGTCTCTGACCTCCAGGATTTACATAAGGAAGGAAACTTGGAAAAATGGAAAAGAGTCTGTATCTTTAAATAGGTCAGCTGTTCATTCTCTGACCCATAGACATGGTATAATCTGGATGATATGTGGGGAGCCATGCGTGATAGAAGGGACAACCTTAAGTTGTTGCAAAGTTGCCAGATAGCTTTTAGAGCTCAAGTCTAACTGTCTAGAGCTTTGACAGTTGGATCAGTTCATCTTTGCTACTGTAGACAGTATTGGTATAGGATTTAATTAGAATAACACTTTTTTTTATTGAATTCTGGGAATGTCAGTTTGCTAATTTTACCTCTAGCTCCTTTTCAGACCAGCTTTTACTTGGAAAGTATTATTTTAAACTGGGATGTAGGAGCCTTACTAGTTCACTGCAAGTGACACAGTAGAGAAGTGATCAGTAGTTCATTGTTGGGAAAAAAGGTGCGAGAGGAGGTGTTGCAAATCAGGTGAATTGCTCTAATGGACTCAGAGTCACAGACCAAGAAAATTGCTTTTTGTTACATTTGTTCATCGTTATCAGTTATAACCCTTAGTGTTCATTTATGAACTTTCCAATGATTCACCAAAGAATTAGGATGCATTTGCCTTGCAAAACTCTCAAGAGTGTGATTCTTACTATTTGGGTATTAAGATGTGAAAAGGAATGTTGTAAAATATTGACATCTATTGCCTATAACTGTCAATACAGTCTCTGTTAGGAAAATTACCTTTAATTAGTACAAGAAAAATAGCTTACTAAAAGTCTCACCAGGTCTTTCTGGGTCTTACCAGTGAGGAGGTAGACCCACTGAGGAGCTTTTAGTTTTCTTTTTCAAGAACAGAAAGAGAAGTACAACCTCTAAAGAGAAATCTCACCCTACTGTCTTTGCCCTTTAATGCTAAATTAGACGAGCATCCTTCTGTGTGACAATTTTAAACACTGACAGTATTTCTGCATTCTTAGCTACTTGTGTGGTTTTAGCAGAATGCTTCTTTTTGGACCTATAGCACTGGGCAAATCAGCAGTTTCAATTTGTGAACTCAGTTATTTATATCCTGACTTGAGATCTGAGAAGGAAATAGCTGTTGGCCTGTTTTTACTGGCAATGTGAGAACTGTGTGCTCAGTTATCAGTTCTGTTTTGCTGCTGCTCCTGTCAATATCCCATAAGTGATTTTACATGTAAAAATTGTGTATGATCATCTTTGTTGGAGGGATTGTATGTTCCATGTGTTCTGGCAAGCATTCAGTGTTTTGTAGTTCCCAAAATATTAACTGCTATCTCCTCTGCTAAAGCAATTTCTTATTTTTCAGTCATATTTATTTTACAGTTAATTATAAAATTCTATTACTTTTAATATTTCAATTCTGATATATTTTTCAGTATCCTGGTAAGGGGCTTTTATCTATCAATATTCTTTCCTAAAGTTCTGTAGTTTGTGAGATTTCTAGAGTGCAACATTCTGTTCTGAAAATGAAAGCAAGTATCATTAAGTTTTAGTGGATGTCTGTGTTTGTACATATGGATATAAAAATAACCATATATACATTAGGAACCTTCAGTTCAATGGATATCCAATTTTGGGGAATAAGGCTACAACCAGTGGAATTTTCTTCCTGCTGCACAGGCAGCTTCCTAGACTTGCAGCTGAAATTGGTATACCTTCCAGTTAGACATCTAATAATAAAAATATCAAAGAGCAGATTGGAAGTACTGAAGATATCTATCCCGTTCACACCTCAGTAGATCTATTTTTGCAATAAATATATATTCTTTATGTTATATGTTGGAGTAATTCACAGTTTTAAGTGTCCTATGCTCTGCTCTGGAATCAAAATCACATGAATATCAGGAATATTCTTTCTTGAAAAACATTTTGAGCTCAACAAAGGTGGCATGGCTCCTATTCCTTTTTATCTGAGCTCTTGACATCTCTTAAGGCTTACAACAGAATGAGAGGTATTATTAGTTAGGTAAATGAATCCCACCTGCACCATAGTGCCTCCTATGATGGAATGACTACATCAGCGAACAAGGGAAGAGCTATGCATGTAATCTATTTGGACTTCTGCAAGGCCTTTCACATGGTGCTCCACAACATCCTTCTCTAAATAGGAGAGAAATGGATTTGATGGGTTGACTTCTCAGTGGGTGAGGAACTGGTTGAATGATCACATCCAGAAGGTAGTGGTTAATGACTCAATGTCCAGCTGGAGGTCAGTGACAAGTGGTGTACTTCAGAGGTCTATACTGGGATCAGTACTGTTTAATATCTTCATCAGTGACATAGGCAGTGGAATTGAGTGCACTCTCAGCGAGATTGGTGATGACATCAAGCTGAGTGGTGTGGTTGACATGCCTGAGAGATGGGATGCCATCCCATCTTGAGCCTAGGCAAGCTTGAGAAATGAGCCTATGTGAACCTCATGAGGTGCAACAAGGCCACATGCAAGGGCCTCCACCTGGGTTGGGGCAACCCCTGGTATCAATATGGGCTGGGAGATGAAGGGATTGAGAGCATCCCTATGGAGGACTTGGGGGTACTGGTGGATGAAAATCTGGACATGAACCAGCACCATGCGCTCGCAGCCCAGAAAGCCACCCGTGCCCTGGGCTGCAGCCAGAGCAGGGGGGGCAGCAGGGCCAGGGAGGGGATTCTCCCCCTCTGCTCCGCTCTGGGGAGACCCCCCTGCAGTGCTGGGGCCAGCTCGGGGGCCCCCAACAGCAGAAGGACACGGAGCTGCTCGAGCGGGGCCAGAGGAGGCCACGGAGATGCTGGGGGGGCTGGAGCAGCTCCCCTGGGGGGCCGGGCTGAGAGAGTTGGGGGGGTTCAGCCTGGAGAAGAGAAGGATAGGACAAGGGGTAATGTCTTTAAACTAAGAGAAGGTAGATTTAGACTAGATATAAGGAAGACATTTTTTACCATGGGTGTGGTGAGGCACTGGAATGGGTTGCCCAGAGAGGTGGTGGATGCCCCCTCCCTGGAAACATCCCGGGCCAGGTTGGACGGGGCTCTGAGCAACCTGATCGAGCTGAAGATGTCCCATGGCAGAGGGTTGGACTAGATGGCCTTTGAAGGTCCCTTCCGACACAAACTATTCTATCATTCTGTGATTCTATGATTAATCTCACTTAGTTTTAGTTGTAAAGAAGCTAGAACTCTCATCTAAGATAGTCATTTAAGCCCTTTCTGTAGTGGGTGGGAAGAGAGAAGCACACCCAATGGCTGATTTGTCTGTCTGTCTACCTTAAAAAGCAATGAAACATTTCTAGTGTTGCCAGTTTTCATCTGCTGGCTATAGCAGGAGTCTGCTGAACAGGTCTCCTAGGGATCTATCACTGAGAGAGCTAACGTTCATTTGAATGAATTCTTCATTTTACACACCACACACATTCTGAGCAGGCCTGTAGCAAGAGCCTGCATGTTTCCTCCAGAGGGGAGGCTGAATTTAATTTTTTAAAAATTTCAATTCAGAAAAAGAACAATATATATCCTTAATTAGATGTATATGTAATTAGTGCTATCAAGAGTGAGCATTAATCAGACTTTTCATTTGCCACTTATAATATGGGGTTTTTTCCCCTTTTTCTGTATATTGTGACACCCAGAAAATACAGCTTCTGTTATTTCCAGTAAACAGAGCAAAGACCCACAGGTAAAGCAGTCTAGTGCCTGAACTGTGGAAGTTAGACATGTAAAAAGAGGACATTTGGATCATGAACTTTAGGAGCCAGGTACATTTTTATGCATTTTCTTTTGTCAGAAGGCAGTCTGATAGCCTGGTATATTATTTACAGTTAAGGTATTTGGATGAATGGACATTATGTTACTATTTTGTGATAAGACTTACCCATGTAAAGAAAAAATAAGGCTTGCTGTTCTCCTTAATCTACATGTGGGACATTCATTGGTTCCTAGGGAAACCATTAAGGTAAGATTTGAAGAGTACAAATGAGAATATATGATAAAGCAGAGTCGGAGGCAGAATCTCTTATAAAAATCTCTGACAGTCAGTGAATAACCCTAAACATTAACTAGATTTGAGATGGAGGTTCCCGTTAGTGAATGAGGACTTAAGAATTGATCCTAAGAGTACAGAATATTAAATGATATAAAGCAAAGTAATTTTAGAGATGTGTTGTGGTGTTTTCAGCCTACATAATACTTTAATCCTCAAAGCTACTTTTCTAAAACCATCAGCTGTGGTTAATCAGGAATGCTTACAGCAGGGATTGAAATGGCCAGTTCACTCCCTTTTTCCTATCAAATTTTGCTCTCAAGTACACTGCTGTCCTATGTACTTGTGAAGGTAGGATTCAGTACATCATCTGGATCTACTTTTGACTGCAAGCCATATGAAAAATTGCATTTGACTCACTTTCTATACAAGCTGGTTACTTTTCCCTCTGCACATTCACTAGTATGTAATAAAAAACCCCAATTTTTAAGTGTTTTAAAATGTGTTTTAAAATACGGTTTTGATGTGTTTTTAAGAGTTCTGGACAGAGCTGAGTCATTGTTCCCAACCTAGTCCTGTATTGGAGCTGTTTCATAGGATGGGGTATTTTTCAGTCTGGCTGGTTCATGCCATTTGAGTGGTGCCTCTGATTTCCAGATACCCTCTTAGTCTCTTACACCTACTCCCTCAGAGTTTTCCTTAGGCAGGGCAGGAGGGATCATACTGAGCTTCCAGCTTAATCCCTCCTGGGGACAAACAGGAAGGCAGGCAGTGGTACACATGCTGTGTGACACAATTTCATCATCGCTCATCTTTAGCTACAGGGAAGCTATATCTCTTTGCTAACTAACCCGTGTAGTGGTGCTCGGCATCCTTTCTGAGTCAGGTTAACTCTTTCCTTGAGGTTGAAAGGAGCTGCCCAAGTGTCAAGATAGGCAGAGTCCTTACCTCTATCAATAGGTTGATTCTATTTTTGCTCTTTTTCCATATGATAGTTGATTCTCCAGACTCTGAGAAAGGGTTGTTACCCTCTGATATTAGGCCAACACTTGAACAATAGCCAAAGTCAGGGGCTCTAGGCTGCTGTGCAAGTTCTTTGTAAATCAGGCAACGAATGATCTGTCTGTTATCTTTGCTGGGAATGAACAAACAGTAGTAACTTGCCATAGCCAATGCTGGCCATTGCATAACCACACTAAAAGTCATCATCCAAAGTCTGGACTGAAAGACTTCTAAGCTTGATACCAAATCCTGATGTTGAAACTTTGCCCAGATAGGGCTGGCAGGGTTGGTCCTCTCTGTGCATGGATGATGTGAAGAACACTGCTGGCTGCCCTTTCTCCCATGCTGGTGTATCCCTCTATGACTTGTACTGAAAATCTCTGCTGCACACAGGCATATTGTGAACTCCTCGGTGGATGGTGTGCACTAGTCCATGAGCAGTGATGCCAGGTGGACATGTAGGACCTGCAGTGCAATAGAGCTTTGCAATGGATGGTGATCATAATCAGAGCGTTGTTCTAAAGGTTTTTCGTAATGAAAGTGGCATGGATGAATTCTTCATTTGCTCTCACTAGGTGGTATTTCATTTATCATCAGATATCCTTGCTCTTCAAGGGTTTATTTCTTTCAGTTCATGGCTGGAGACTTAAAAAATAAAATTCACATCTCATTAGTTTATTGTAATTTTGAGAACGCATTCTCTGAAACCTGTGGTTATTATTTTGCCTGAATCTTACACTGTAAAATGTAGAAGAGTTTGTGTCCTTCAGTGTGGCCTTAAATAGCAGTAGTACAAAGAAAGCAATCCGATGCCATTAACAGCCTTCTGCTGGATTAACGGCCAGCAAAATCTGGTGAGGATGCCTGGAGCTTTCTAAGCATCACTGTTATGATTTTGTACATAATTGCCCACAAGCAGCTATGCAACATCCAGCTCAGCTACCCAACATCCAACTCAGGCACAGCATCACGCTGTCAGGCCTGCGCACCGGCATGTCCCTCCCCACCAGCTTTCCAGCTAAGGCAAATTGAGGCCAAGCGCTTCTCCCGAGGTTGCACGGTGAGGCAGTAGCTCTCCTGCAGTTAAAATCCCTCACCTCCACATGGCTCTTAGGGTTTTTATCCTGGCCACTTGTTGACACATCTTTATGTTCCTGCCTACTTGAGCAGACTGGTTTTGTTGGAAAACCAGCCTATGCTGTGAAAAAACAGATGTGATATGATGTTGTCCAAAGATTTCAGCAGGACTTGCTTGAGAATGCCACAAATCACTTATTCAGGCCATCATTTTGCAAACACCTTCAGCAGACAAAAGCCAGCACAGCTGCCAGAAGAGTCTGTTCTTCTCACTTCTTCATCTCCAGCTTCCCGATTGTGCCTCCCATGTAGCATCCCTTCTCCTCTTTTGGGGAGTGTTAGTGTGCTTGTGCAGTGAATCTGGAGTGCAAGTCTGATGTACTTGAAAAATAACCTTTTAAATTTTTTTTCTGCTACGTTTATTCTAAACTGGTTTGCCTCTCTGACAGTCACGATGCATCCATGCAAATACTAACGCTGTACAAGAGAAGGAGATGTGCAACAGCAAAGATGGGTAGCTGAGAGCAGGATGGGTTTGCTTTTTCCCTTGGTAATACCAGTTTAGGCCAGGTTTTAGTACTTGTAATAGTGCAGCTTCATGTTATCTCAGCCATTAAAAAAAATGTTCTGTCCTGGCACACCATGAACTTTTCCATGAAATAATGTAGTCTGCAACAGCTAGTTGCAAATATTTGAGGTTTGGTTTTTTTTTTTTGTTGTTTTTTTTTTTTTAATCAGGGCCTATTTAGTCCAGATACTGCACTTTGATTAAGCAACTACACAGATGTAGGAGAGTCAAAAGAAACCCTTTTTGTATCCCAAATGATATAATTTAGTCTCTCCCAGAGTCAGGAGATGCTGTGTTGCCCCAAGGTAGCGTGCAGGTGGTAATACAGTGCACAGACCAGGCTGCTGACACAGAAATGTGAGGGGAGGAGAAAAGGCCTCCCAAGCTAGGAGGCAGAGGTCAGAGGGGAAGGGGGCTATTGTATTTTGGATGTTTGACTTGTCAGAATTTGTTTAGTGAAAAAACAGAAATGTTTCCCAAAGCTCCTTTTCTGGGCTCTGGACACATCTGTTACATGTTCAGAAAATGTGGTAAAATAACACAGGGGGAAAAAAGTTAACTCCTTAACATCAGACATGGAAAAGGAGTGATATCCACTTCTGGCTATCAAATTCTAAGTGTGAGGGGCAAAACTTTACCCTCTATCCCACCCCAAAAGAATTGGGAACAAAATGGTTCCCAGTAGTATGTTCAGGAGGCTATATTATCGTGGATACTCAGAAGAACAGGGTCTGACCAGCTCCTGGGAATGCCTTATTCCCAGATCAGTGCATATTATACCAATGTAGCTCATCTTTAACATGAGCAGGATTTTCAGGGAGAAATTAAGATTTTTAACAGCAGTAGCCTGATTGCTGTGAAAATCCCAACTACCTTCCCTCTTACTTGTCATCAAGCATCTGTAAAAGACTGGAGCTCAAGCCAAATAAGTCAGGACACATGGGGTTTGAGGTATCAACAGAGCCTTTGACAAGGTCTGAAACAGGATTGGTAGTTGTGAAAACACGATGTCACTTGGAGCCAAGCAAAAACTCATCTGCACTAAAAAATGTCTCCTCAAGAACACAATCTCTCTATGTTTGCTGCCAATTGTACTTGATTAATCAGGTTTATGTGGGGGTGTTCTCCTTCACTCCATTCCTAACAGCATATTTTTCCATAAATGATCTTAATCTTGCACATAATTAATTGCCTGCAAGATCACGACTGTTCCAAAAAGTTGCAATATTTTTGCCCTTCAGAAACTAATAAAATTCTTGTTGAAAAGCCATAAATACCTTTCCAAGACATCAGCCCCACAAAGTTCTTTATTCTTTTAAAACTAATGATTGTGTGTTTTCCTCCCTGCAAAAAAGTGTGCTGGGAGTTAGGCTGGTTTGGATCCTGTGGAGCTGACTGAAATTTTCCTGCTGGAGTCTATTAGTTTCAAACCAGGGAGCATTTATGTGCCACACACCTGTTTCCAACAGCTCACCCACCTCTATAAAACAGCTGCAGCAGAAAGTCCTATTCATGCTGGAGAAAATGCATTTTACAATAGCTTCCCATCCCCCATCCAGATGGGATCAAGCTGAGGCAGCTGCAGTCCAGGTCCCATGAGAAGTACTACAGAAAGTGCAATTAAAATAATTAGTTAATGCCTTTTTTTTTTATCCAGCATGGTAACAAATAGGGAAAAAACCTTGAAATAGCTGTTCTACATATCAGTCCAATATGATATTGGATGCTTCCCAGGATTGCTCTAAACTTTCCATAGGGCTTTAAAAGGGTTTGTGGGTGCTCGGCCAGTTGCTGGATTAAGGTTCTCTATTACCAGTGGTAACGGGGATAGGTTGAAGCCACTTGCACAGTAGATTTTGCTGTGAGAACAAAAGAAAAAGTGAGCCTGAATTGATAATAAAGTGATTTAGGTTCTGCTTCCTTCCTTGGAAATCAAGATTGCCTCCCATTGATTTAAGCGTGTACTGGTTTAGGCTCTGATTAAGTAGAATTTGCCCGATGATTCAACTTTATGGGGGATGTACAAATGAAAAATGCATGGCCAAATACGTCCCTGGCACAACTCAGTGATATCTGGCATTTACCCAGTCATCAGCTGCTTGTTGTTTGAGGGTTTAACTGCTAACCTTCAAATGGTGCCGCAAGTGAAGATTTCTGTCGTAGGCATTTTAATTCATTTTCCTGAAGTGTTCATAGCAAGTAAAGCAGTGTACCAGGAACTGTAGCCCCAGTAATCTGTATTTGTTATTGCCATAGCAAGTGGTATTTAGTTTGCAGCCAAGTGAGATGACCAAAGGGTGAAATATAACCTAAAAACCAGGGCAGATTCTCTTAAAAACCCTTAGCTTCCCTGCTGTCACTCAGATTTCATCCACGGGCCAAATTATGCAAACACGAGTATTTTTTCAATTTATATTCCTGTCACCATTCCCTGCCATCCCTGTGGGGGAACCGGGAGGTCGTGCATCTTAGTGAAGGGCATGAAAATAAGGAAATGTTGAATAATAAATGCTTCAGGTCATGCAAGCTGTTCCTATCTCCTGCCTTCCTGACAGATGATTACAGAATAGCCTAGCTGAGGAAGTTTTGAGTGGCTCACACAGTGATTCTGGGGTGTTAGTACATGATCTGTGAACCTGTCAATGCTCTTAGCCTTTGCATGGGTTGTCAAAGGAGGTTTTGAATCTCAGTAAGCACTTTGCTGTGTGCTGGGGTCTTCCAAAAGCTATGTGCTATATAGCTGGGCATTTCCTTTTAATAGTTTCAAATTATTTCATTTATGTTGCTTTTAAAATTCTTTCAGTTCTAGGAGAATGTTATTTTTAAGTATCTGATTTTCTTATATTGTCTGGAAATGTAACTGCTCCTCTCTCCTCACCACATACCATTTTTGAATGTTACTGGGAGGAAGAAATACCATGACTCCCCATATTTGCCTTGTCTTCCTTTTGACTGCGAGAGGAGGAATAACAGTGGAAGTGGGAAGAAGGGTTAGCAAAGGGGAGTGCTAGTCATGTGGACAGAATGCCAGCAGCCAAGCTGGCACATGTTGTTTCATTCGCATGAAACTATGTTTTATTCATTTGCTGATGATCATCTACAGTAGCTATGAGAGAGAAAAAAAGAGTACCAGAGCAATACTGGAAATCTAGCTGAAATTCTGTAGCTTTGTCCCCCTTCAATGGCAAGTGGCTGCAGGAAACGTGAATTTCTGTGACAGTTTCACTGGAATTAGTAAAGGCACTTACAGTGGATTCAGTGTTAAGAGGGAAACATTAATATCTCACTTCCTTATGTGGTTTTCATGCCGTTTTCACACTTGGCCCTCTCACCAGCGTTTAGGCATCTACCATGCAGATACCTGCAGCTGAACTGTTCATCCCAAGCTCCCATTGTAGTCAGGAAAGACAAAGGCAGTTTTAGGATGTGATTCATTTGACATGGCTTAGAAATGTACTTTAGGGTGAAAAGAACTGCTAGTCTCCATGTATTGACTAAATCTCAGCTAACTGCATAGAGGGTTTCGGTAAGCTGTAGGCTCATATATTTATGGTGGGAGTCAAGTACATCTATGTTTAGTGCTATTAATACCCAGATTTCCTGGTACCCATGATCTGTGCCTGTCTTAACCAGGTGATCCTGGGGCATGTCAAGTAGTTCAGGATGGCAGCACCTGGAGAAATGAATCCTGTGCACAGTCAGGTGGATCCTGCTCTTGCAGTTCTCAGACTGACAAAGACATACACTAAAGGGCAGAAGAGTTTTTTTATCTTATAAGTAGAAAGCTTTGTACAGTTGTCCTTGTTACTCCTGCAGTACACCTGCAAGGCCAAGAAATGCTATGATTGCTAGTTCAGAAATGAGGGAAGAGATGCTGAGGAGGGTAAAGATACTCATTTGCATGGCATATAGAGTGTAAGGCAAGGTGACTAAGTGGTAGATGACTCTAGTGCACCATATAAAAATCACAGTTCAAGTGCTGGAAGCAGCTATGCTTTCACAGAAATGCAGTTTTGCCTTCCCAAACCAGCTTGGAGATCTCGGCACTGTGGTGTAGCTCTGCACAAAGTCATGAAGGAAGCCTGATGACACATGAAGCTGAGCCCAAACCTCCTCCTAATTAGGGAATAATAGTTAGGGCTTTTGTCCCCGCACTGGGATAAGGATGAACTTGGCTTTTGGCCTGCTGGGAGGAAGTTTAGGGTTTGACTTCAAAAAAGGACTGGATAGTTCTGCAAAAAGAGCAAATGATTTTTTAATTTAATATCTTTTAATATTAATAACCTAATAGAACCAATGGGATATGAAACACTTGGAGCTGATGTTTGAAGTCAGCTTGGATGGATATTGTTGAACTGTAACTTTTTTGTAGTTCTAACTTTTCACTAGCTGCTGGGAAGATAATACTTTTAACAAGAACATGTAAGTTCTGGAGCACAGACATGTCTGGATGGGAGAGTGGGGATGGAAAGGGAGGGCAGCAGACGTGAAATGCAGAGTTAATGGCCTTCCTGCATTTTTAGGGATGGGTGATGTGCTGGTTCCAGGCAGGTGGTAAATTCAAATATGTATTTAATATTCAAAATCAAGCTCTGCTCTGTGTAGGGCCAGTCAGAGCTTGCAGGGATTTACCAGGTGTGTGGCCCAGAGCAAGATACATATTCTAGTGAAGTTGTTGACCATCTAAACTCAGATCATGTGCCACAGCAAAATGTTTATCATGAAAACACCAATTTTTACCATGCCAGCCAATTCCTTGGCTTTATCAACTGGAAGGAGCAACGCTGAGGAAAAAGGCATGTCCTTCCTTTATCCAAAGCAGATGGATGCTATGTGTATAGATCTGAACTACAGCTTCCTTGGATTTCCAAGCCAAACCTGTAGTGATATCTAAGGCAAGGGGATAGCACCTGAATATGAGTTGTCAGAGGGAAATTGATGATCATGCCATAGTTCCTTGCAGCACTGAAAGGCCTTAAATTCCCTTTTGTTTTGTATTAGATAGTGTACATTTTTCCAGTTGGGAACAGCAAATGGAAAAACTCTTCCCAGGGTGATATATTGTGAGGGATGGCTCCAAGCCTGAAGGAGGAAAAGCAAGAGAAAAAGGGAGACTAGAAAGCTGTAAATTAAAACGGGGTAACTGACATTTCATACACCCTTTCAACCTTTCTTTTAACTTCCTTGTCTGTTAAACCTTAGAGCAAAAATTTGAATCTGTTTATAATGACAGTATGCAACAGTATAGCATATATCCTCCATAATCTCTTTGTCTTTGCCGCAATAAAGAGAATTTTGTGTGATTATTGACCCTTTTATTAAGTAAATATTTTATCTGTGATTTCAATGGATATGAACTCACAGCATAGTTCTTGTTTGCCAGCTGCTCTCATGGACTGCAAGGACCCACAAACAGTACTACTTATTAATTTTGTTATCACATCAGGGAAAAGCTCTCCTCATCAACTAGCTAACTTTTGGACCCATGAAACATTCAGTGTGAGTCTGTCACTGTGGCTCATTTTCTTAAATACTGCATGGATTACAAAAGAGGAATACTGATGTGTGAAATGGGAACCAAGATAATGTCACAAAATGAAGATCCAAAATGCAGATACAATGTTTAATTTTAAAGTGATTGTGAAAAAAGCAACTATCTGATGTAGAATATCTTCACTTGTGACTTTTTGCTGTTTAATGTCCCAACATACTGAATCACATTTAAAAGTTAAATGCATTGAAGAATACGTTTGTAGACTGAGCCCAAACAACCATGTTTTTACTATGCTTGAGCCTTACATTTATCTTCCTCCTTTATCCAGATCCAAAGTCTTAGTCTCTCACTGCCACTAGCTGTTTTGTTGCTGCTATTTCCTCATATGGGTCTTATTTATTGTCATTTGACAGAAACTAAAAATGCAGTTTAGAAAATGATTTATCCAGAGTGATTTGTTCCCAGCAAGACCTTTTTAGCTACACAGTAACATGAAAGCATCAAAGTGTCAGGAGAACTTTTTAAAAATAAGCTGCCCTGATGCTAAAATAATCTTTAATTGATTGAGAATTGCACCAAGCCTGGCAATCTGAGCCATTTATTATTATTTTTCCTTTCAAGCTTCAGCTTCATGTGATTTAAAGTGACTGAATTACAGTTCCCACATACCTTCCTACCCACACTGCATGAAAAAAACCCACGCACAAACTTCTTAGTTCCAGAGGAGCTGCTGGATACACCTGGAAGAAAATAAAAAATCTGATTTGAAGTGAAGTTTAAATAAAGGTGGTGACGATGGGAATGTTCTGCAAAAAACCCCCTATGCTAGCTAAATGCTATGCTGTGTTTCCCTCTCCTCAGGGGAGAGCTCTCCTGGGGATATCTCTCCCTGTCAAAGGCATTTCCTTAATGTCTGTTTGTAGAGCACTGGATCCCATAAACCAGATACTGTTACAGCTCCCTGCATTGGAGATTAATAATGGGTTGTGGATAAACTACCACTCTGTGTGCCCCTTTTTAGAATTTTAAAGAAAAACACAACCGACTGGCTATACTTGGCTATTTGAATAAATAACCTGTTGCAGGTTCTTTAGCAAAAGGCCACCACCACCACTAAAGGCTGCTGATAAACGTGCAAAACTTTCTGGCTGAAGGGAAGGAGGCTGTACAGGCAGTCTGATGCTACAGAGAAGTAAGCACTGGAAGTAAGTGGAATATAGCAAATGTCAGTAGGATCAGTTATGGTGTTTTCTCTTGGCAGTATGTTGTGGAGGATGGAAGTCTGGTCAGACATTCATTAGTCATAACTAGTGATGCTTTTAGAAGTATTTCAGCCATGCTCATGATATGGTGGGGTGTGTGAGCAGGGAAAGCATGGATCACCACCTTCAGCCTGGGGCGTGTTTTTAGACTCATGCCAGTACAAGGGGGCTCATGAGTTGTGGGTAGCTGCAGTTTTCCCAAGGGCTATTCTGTGTTCAGGGCAGAACAACTCCCATGCTAGTCCCAAGATTCAGCTGAGTTTAAGATCTCACTGTAAGTCCTTATGGGAATCATAGCCCTGGACAATTCACGGCAGCCAAGAGCTAAACAAGGATTTTCATTTAACTCCCAAAATTTCAAGAGGAGGAAGATGCTTAAATACCCTTTTGGTTGCAGCCCTCAATCTCCCTGCCCATGTCAGCACTGTCTGTTACAGCGCAGTGACATTTATGTTCACAGATCCAGCAAAGCTCAAACTGCTGGTAGAGGTTAGAGGTGATCCAGGCTGTATCTACAGATGAGTTTCTCAGTCTGGTGGCCAGCTGTCCCCTCAGGACTCCTAGACTTTTTTGTCAGCATAATGGTTCACTGTGGCCTTGGGTTTGCATCCCAGTACATGTTTGCATGCTGAGCAAGTTGCATGCTATCAAGCATCATCTCTAAATTACAGTCTTGCTCTCTGTCAAAGGTGCTAATAAATCCCTCTCTCATCTTTCTTTTTTGCCTGTTTAAATTATATATTCTCATGTCAAGAACTAGCTCTGCTATTGCCCAGCCACAGTGTCTAACATAGTCCTGTTCCAGGAGTGGTCCCTGTTTGCTACCCTAATACAAATAAGCATGACCCAGAAATTCATTACAGATTGCAGATCCAAAGAAAGGAATTTGAAAGGACCACCAGTTTTATTAATAGTCATCTCTGTAACTGCATGCAGGTCAGACTGGACACCGTGCAGAGCTTAAAAGCTGAACCTATGCTGTCACAGGAGGGGTAGAAAGATGTGCCTAGACACAGAACTGTAAGGATAGAGATTTCTTTCTTTTGGGTTGGTTGTCCAGATTTCCAGTGAGCACTTCCACAGTGCCAGAAAAGTGAAATAAAAAGTAATCCAGGAAGAGTGGAGATTTTTGAAGACCACAGAAGCCAGATGGACTTTTCTTTTATTTATAATTTTTTGTCATGCACTGAACTAAGCAGAGACTAGCATAGACTATTTAAAAAATCATGACATGTCTGAAAACATACTGGCTTTGTCTAGAAAAGTAACTCAGATAAACAGGTAGACTACCCAAGACAACATTTGTTGCCTACAATGTGTAGTTAGTATTGTAATCAGTGCTGTAGGAAGACATCAAGAAGAATGGTTTGAAAGCTGAATGGCTGGACTGCTTGAAAATTTGTGTGAATTGATTATGATGATTAATTCAAGAGGAATAGACTTTATTCCCTTGAATGCAAGATCAATGCAGAACTGTGGAAAAAAGGCAAAGATAACTTCTCCTAAATAATTTTCTAGAGTAGGTATTTTCTACATATTGATTATAAGCATAATGTAAAATTTTTAAAGTACTTTAGCTGATTATTCAGAGGAATATTTTCTTTTTCATATTTACCCCCATTCTGATTAGTACTACGCACTGACACAGCAAAACATATTCCAATGTCAAATTCGTCTCTGCAAATTAAATCTGACTTTATATACCATATTACAGGTTTTTAAAATATCTCATATTAACATTTTTTATTTTTGCTGTAAAAATATATTGTTAAAATAGTGAAATAATTATTAATTAGGTTTTTCAGCTCTAGGTAATATATGATCCTTATTCTGACCCTGGGAAGTATTTGTTCATTGTAGCATTAATGCTAGAATATTTTCAGCAAAAAGAAGTATCAAAAATTTAAAGTGCCATTAAACTTGTAAAGTGAGTGCCACTGACCCCAGCACTTTCCAGGCTTTCACTAGAAGGTTTTAAGTGTGGTTTTGATAAACTAGGTGGGAGTTATGACTTGCTTGGCATAGAGGCAGGATCATGTCCCTGTTCTGAGAGCCAGTGTTGGCTATGGAAACCCTTTGACCCCTCTATGGTTCTGCCAACATCTCAGTCCTCTTGATTTCGTGCTAAATCCAGAGCTCCCATGCAGCCCTCGAAAATCAAACCAATGTTTTTAACAGATGATTCCTGTAAAAGCAATTTGATTCTGTTTCTTTTTCCCTGCAGAGAAACTGAGCTTCCATCATTCTCAGTTTACAGGGTTATTGTGAGCCTGTACAGGATCATAACAATTACACTAAACTTCCTATATTTTCTAGGAATCTGGAAACACTACTGGGAAAGCAAGGCTGTCCCTAGCATTGAGCCCAGCTTAGTTTTGTGCATTGCTATACACTGTAGCAAGCCCTGCTATAAGGAACTGTTCATAGTAAGTGTACAGCACTATAGCCATGGCAGCCTCTGCGTTAGAGTTTCCTACCAGTGAGAGGAAGACCTCATTCCTTTTCCAACAGAGATGTTGTTAGCAGTGTAAGAAAGGGATACTTTATGTACTGGGCCATGTCTCCCCCAGTGCCTGTGTGACCCATAATTGGAAGGAAACTGGTCATGAGTCAGTAGATGATGTAATGTATATTCAGTGTACAGACCATATGTTATCTTCAGGACACTTCCTCCAATGCAGGCAACTCTACAGGTAGGAGGCCTGGTGCCAAACTAGCTGTTGTCATCTCCCTGTGGTTTAGCCCAACTCAGAAGGAAATAAATATTTACATCTTAGCTGAATCCTTTCAGCTTCCTTCAGTATCCCAGTCTAAGACATATGGATTTGTGGCAGTGATGGGGGACTAGACATTGTGAAGCACTAAATTATGCTAATAAATTCATGTTTTATATCTGCAAAAGAATTAATATTGATAAGCATATGTTTATGAGTTTCATATTCATCAGAACCTTCCAGGCGTATACCTATGTGCCAGTGCTTTGCAAAATCAGGGATCTAGCAGTTGACTCAAACATTGTAGAAACTGTAAATAGACTTGATTTAATTTTAATTTAGGGGAAAAAATGAAATGTAAAAAGTGTTCTACTAAAACTGTTTACAGCCTGTAGTATTCTACTGTGCTGTGTGTGAAGTTCTTTAGTCTGCATAACAGTCATGAAGAGGAGTGGAGAGCGGCTGAGCAGGCAGGGAGAGAAAAAATTCTGAAGGGGAATGCAAAATATGTTTTGCTTTACTCTGAACCTGCACAATACTGTGAGTTTAACATATTCAGGTATGTATACCATAATTTAAATAACCAACAGACAGATGCTGATATCCAAGACACTAAACATCCTTGCTTTCAGGTGATAATAGAGTACATAACCAGTCACTGATGCAAATTGGACCTGTTCATCAGAAGTTAGCTTTTCTGTTTCATTTGCATTAAAAAATAAACTGTAGCTTAGAACTGAGGGCTGCATATTGTCCTTTCAGCAGAGAGAGATGTGCTTGTTCCCTGAACAAAAGAAGTTGAGTCTGACTACTACCAGGTTTTATCCTTTCACTAGTTTAGCTTCCCTTGTGTGGAGCTTCAGAAACATGGTCTTCATTGTTAATGTTAACTTTTTTTTTTCTTTTTAAATTTATTTTTAAATTAATTTCTGCTTCATTTGGACTTAAGATCAAATGATGAACTCCCATTGGAAGCTATCACTGTCTGGAGCATGTTAATATTTGTGTTAGAGGGCTCAGATTCTCATTGTTCAGACTGGAGGAATTTCTTGTGGTAGCTTATCTCTGATGATATTTAGCAAGCATCTCACATACAACAAATAAAGGCCAGCACTGTGTAAGACAGACTGCTTCTGGCAGCTTCATATTGTGATAGGCTATGATCAGTTCAGTTTTGGCACTTTTGCTTTAACCTCTGAACTCTATATGCCAAGAAACAATATAGGAATACCCTTTCTGAACTTGTGCATATCATGCACCATATCTGTCTCTCCCTCACCATTGCATAAGAGGTATTTTGAGTAGCTGATACTAGTTAAGTGATATTTGACCCTTTGGTGATGGAAGAGATCTTATTTACTGGTTTCCTGCAGTCTGGAATGAGGCTGACTGGAGTATAGCATGATGTGGCCTGGACTCCCTGTATGTTACCAGTGCCATTGTAGCTACATTGCCTGTTGCAGGTCAATACCAACGTGACTAGCAGCCAGTGCTGTCCATAGCACTTGAGGCCCAGGCATGCCCCGCAAATCTGTGTTTGCCACACAATTTACTGTAACGTCCTTTTCCCCAAGCCCTTCTCAAACTCTGCAGGGGCTCTTTCGCTCTCTTTGCTTGCTTAAGCGCAGGGTGTAAAATCAGTAAAAAAAAAAGGGGCCTGATGCTTTCAAGAAGGCCTGTAGTTGACAAATCAAACTCTCAAAGGTCCCGTGGGAATGAGTGCTGGCATTGCTCATTCAGCTCTTTGGCATGTACTATATGACTGTTTTCACTCACAACAAATGTTGCAGACAACCTTGAGCATCCTTTGAAAAATCTGTCAATAGACATTCTATTTCTTTATGCTTGCACAGAGCTGCTCTGCTTCCAGTTCTGCAGGGTTATTGTAGTACAGGGCTGAAGGCAGCAAACAGATTCCTTCTACATGTGACATCAGGAATGGTGTTTGTGTAAGATCTGGCACAGAAAACCCTCTGCACTTACATATCTTTGTACTTGCTTTTTTCTTCAGGTGTGCAACTCTCCTGCACATAGGCTTCTCAGGTGCTGTATTTTCTGGCTAGCTCTGATACAGCAGAGAAGGATGAGAGGACACAGAAAATAAAAGACTGACAGAGAGTACATGGTGTTTTCGGGCTGTTTACTACGGCTCAGGCTGACCATCAGTCCAGGAGAAAGAGCAGCTGCTAGGCTTATGTGTTTGGTGCACTACAGCACAGATATCTCAAGAAAAAATCACTTTGAATGGAAGGGAATAGAGGAAGAAAGGCTGAAAGTGTTTTCACCAAAACCTGGGTGATACTAATGTCTGCAAAACTGACCTCACAAAGGTCATAAGAAGCCAAATTCTATTCCCTGATACTTTATTGTTATTGTAAAATAACTCTTGGAGGAACTGAGACAAATTTCTCAGAATTTTTAAAACTATCGATAAAAATCTAAAAAATTAAAGCATTAAATACCTTTTCCTTCATATCTACCCTTACTGGCCTTACCTCTCAGCTTCTTCATAGCAATCTGCCTGTGTGGTATCTTATGGGGTCCCATCTTGGGATTCTGATGGCCATACTGCTTTTCCTGTTACTGAGACGGATATGCAGTTAGTTCTATCTGAATGATATGGTTCCTGTATGGAAACATTCTCTTATTATATGGGCTTACATGAACTGATCATTAAAAGAAACATAATTGTCCCTAGAGCTGATGACTTTGACAAAAGGGAATCAAATGCTTTTGCTATTTAATTTGCAGTCCCCTGGTATGCATGTTATTCCCAGTACAGTACAAATGAGTGCATCTGACTCAGTTATTTTTCTAATCGAAGTGTTGTTTTTCTTCCCCTGGTTCAGGAAGACCCTGAACCACAAAATGGTAGGAGGGTGTTTCCAAGGCAGTATCAGTATGTCCTTGCCCTCTTCTACTTTTTCCTGTGTATCCATCACTGGCCACTGTCAGGGACCAGGCACTGTTCTGGATAATCTTTGATCTGACCCAGGAGCACCACTCTTTTTATAGGTACAGGTAATAACTGAAGCATTTAGCAGGGTTCACAAACACATGTGTGGGAGCTTTGAAAGGGACCACAGAAAGACATGTCAGAGACTTGGATCCCTGAACCTCTGAATAGTCAAGGGTGTCTGAAGGGCTCATCTCCTCTGGGGGTTCCTGCCTGCAGGAGTTTGGGGTGACCAGGTTCCTACCTTAAACACTTTTGATACTTTTGTTGCTTAAAATTAGGTAAAGCAAAGCCTGATTTAGCCCTTGATTGTCTTGCTTAAATCACCATAGGCCATGCTGAGGTCTAGCTCTGGCTTCAGGAACTGGGTTGAAAGGGTTGCACAGTTACCTTTGGCCCTTCTTCCCATGCAGCACCAATTACAGCTGAGACAAAGTCCAGAAACATTCCCCATTTGCTGCTTCACACAGCTGGGCTGCTGGCACACTAGAACATTTTGCATATGCTGATTTAACTGTTGGAAAATTTATTCACACAAAAATCTTCCCATTCTCTTAGACAAAGGATTTTTCCCCCCACATTTTGTTGTCAAAATCCTTTTCCCATCTGTTTTTGGGGCAGAACAACCTCCTAGCCTGAATATTTCATTCATGGATAAAGCTTTCATTGGAACTTGTTTTAAGAAGCTAAGGGTTGAGGGCAGATTTTGCTCCCAGTGAAATCAGCAACAAAACTCCCACTGATTTCCTTGTGAGCTGAATTGAGCCTCTCCTGACAATGGGGAGATTTTTAGAGGAGTTATGATGGCCGTGGACAAGGTCTTGTTGCTTTGCCCTTTCAAAAGAGAACTGTTTCTGGTGGAGGAACAATCAGAATATTTGTCTCTTTAAATGAATGGCTCTTAGAGCCTGCACTGAGAGGCAGTCTCCCTCTCTGCGGCTGTGAGGCTACTCAGAGCCTCCAGTAAATCAGCATGCAGGAACTGAGAGCTCTGTCCTTGAAGAGATGCACAATGACCTTGCTTATGCTTACTCTGGAGGAATAACCAGGAGAAATACAGGAGTCCAAATAGTGAGCGGTGTATGACTAAAGGCACTGCATTCTGCATGCAAATGCTACATTTACTGAAGGGACGGTATGGACAGCACACTGCTACACGAAATGCCTCTTTCATGCTAGCCTGACCAGATTGCTGCTGTTGTTTTTTGCAGGGGACTGAATGAAATCCTCATGATCGTTACATGCTTGTTCAATAATAGCACACCCCAGTCACGTCTCCTTGCAAGCACAGTTCGTTGGAATCACTGAGCAGAAGCAAAGAAGAGCTGACGACTATGTGTTTCCAACGCGGGTTGCCGGAGCTCTGTGTTTGCCATTGGCTGCAGTTTTCTGGTTTATTTGCAGCTTCCCCCATCTGGAATATGAAAACGGGATTGAAGTAAATTGCTAGCAGCGGGTTTTCAAGAGAGGCTTAGAGGGAACAGAATGCCTCTTGCACAGCACAGGCTGCCTGCACTGAAAGAGCTCTGAGAGATGATTTTAGATGTTACCCACGTCTGAATCTCCTGGAAACTTTAACATAAAAGCAAGCTATTGCGCACAATCCTGGAGCTAACATCCAAAAGGGGCAAGGAAGGGGCAGCAGGGCCAAACAATGGGATACCTTGTCCTCAAATTGCTCACAGAAAAGCCAGCAAGCATTCCCCTCCGCTTCCCAGCAAAAAGGGCATGAGAGTGACAATGAACTGAATTTTATCCAGTGGAGCTTCAGTGGCTTTTAAGCAGGATGGGATACACTGACCCTTCATCAAGCAGGGATTTGCTGGGAAACAGAACTTTGTTCTTCATATTCATCTGCGCCTTTGCCGTGGTCACCTTGCTGCAGCAGATCCTTTATGGGAGAAACTATCTCAAAAGGTAAGGGGGGATTTGATGGAATAAGAAAAGTTGTCTGATCGGACTGAATGGAGACAGAGATCTAGCTATACCATTATAACAGTTTAACTACTTCTCAGTGTTGTGCTGACAGTATTAATATCTTGTCAATCTGTGAAGGTACATCCAGCATCTGTAATGTCTGTTAGATTATTAATGAAGGAGAATGTTAGTCAGAATATAATGACTTGTGTGTTTCTTATATTGTGTTTTAATCCTCAACTGTTGTAAAAATCTAGGTTTTACTAACTTTAGACTGACTTGTAGCATTTAAGTATTTGCCCCTGATCAGACCCTGCCATATAGACTTTTCACCCTGTGTAAATTCAAGATAAAATGGCTTGAGAGGTTAAATTAAGGTAGCATGATCATTGCCTAAAGTTTAAAGTCTTTAGAAACAAACATGCAGATGCAATTCCTAAGATCAAAGTGGAAATATTAATTTTCCATATAACAGAGTGCTTTATTTTTTCACTGCTATGCTCTCATGAATTACTGCTGAGACCACTTTGTTGTAAAGCACATCAGACCTCGATCTGAGAATGGTACTGTTCTTTTTACAGAAAACACCAGTGGGGATATTCAAGTGTTTAACCTTGACCCATGAAGAGTTTATTTTAGTTAAATCTAGTTTGAGCTGTTACACTTGTATGACTTTATAAAGGGGAATGTTTCTCTTACATGCTTTGAGGTAAGTGGGTTTCAGTAGTGTAGGGAGCTGCTGTGGAATTTTTTACTGGAATTTAGCTGCATTTTGCCAGAAGAGATCAATGGTTTAGTTCTTGCCTGGTTTCTAACTCATGCAGTTGTTTGCCTTGTGCCAAGAGCAAGCAAAATGCTGACAAATCAGCAAGTGTTTCTCTCGGAGGGGGGGGAACAGCAAACATGATATTAATATGTATAGACAGAAGCATTGTAGTTTATCCACAGAGCAATTTGTGTGCCTTGCTTAGCAGGGAAGCCTTGGCTGGGGGACTCTGTCTGCTTTTGGGCACTTCCAGAAAAATGTGACTCAGTTGGAAGGAGCAAGAATGAGCAGAGGTGTAGAAAATGTGTTTGCTTGGAGAAAAATGAGGGGAGATATGATAACTGTCTTGAAATACCTAAACTATTTCTGCCAAGTGGAAGGTAATGAAGACATTTCAGTGAAGACTCACAAAATGACAAGAAGTCATGGGTTTAAGATGCAGCATGAAAAATTTGGGTTTAACCATGAAGGGAAACTTTTAAAGAATAAGGTTACCTGGGGAGGTATAAAATCTCCATCTCTGGGGGCTTCAGGAACCTGTTAGGTAGAGAAGTACCAAGCTGCCCTGGTCTTGAGAGAATGATTTTATGACCAATTGAGGTTTCATCTTGCCTTATTTTCTCAGTTTTTCCCATTTGTCCTGCAGGACTTGCAGCCCTACCAATACTTGCTTTTCTACGTCACAATGACTATAACAGGATTAAAGCAATGAAAAATAAATCCCAAATATAAATTGAAATGAAAAAATGGCAAAATAAAGATGAAATTATGAGAAGATGTAACTAAAACTCCTCCAGCGAGTGATCTCTGTGGCCAGTCTCTGTCTTGCCTCATGCCCTGGAGCCTTTCCTGTCATCAGCAGGCTGCAGGGAATGAAAAAGGGGTGATGTCCAATTCCCAGGCTTGCTAGGAGAAAGTCTGGTTCTAAGCACTCTGACATCAGAGAGGCTTTAGCAGGGAAATGTGTGTACATTTTGTCACTGTGACTGGAGAACACATGTTGTTTTGTTTGTTTGTTTGTTTGTTTAAATTTTTATTCCAGCTTGTAATGATTTGTTTCTTTCCCTTTTTCTCAATCATATGAAAGACACTCAAAGAGGGTTCCCCCCCACTCAGTGCAGGGAAAAAGCACTTTGGCTCCTTTCTGTTGGGAAGTGGTAGTTCCCATCTTTCATGGAAATGAAAATGCAGGATGTGGCAGTCTCAGGCTGTCAGTTATTAATGGTAGAAAGGAGATTTACATAGCAGCCTACATAATGTTATCATGAAGGTACTTTTTCAGTTTTTCTCTCTCTCTCACTCTCACACGCTGCAGTACGTTGTGGTGACCATTCCTGGGCAGTTTGATTGCCAGTTTGCTCCATGCAGGGATAGCTGTAACCTTTACTGAGTCTTTTCTTTCACAAACCTCCTGTGTTTAGTCCCCTGTTAGAAGCTGATGCTGGCTGTGAGGTTCCTTGGACACGTTATAGCTTGCACCTCCAGGGACCACGGTGGAGCTGGTGGTTTTGGAGAGCATCCTTGCAGAGGGGAAGTGGGATATATATAGCTTTGGTGCTGCTTGCCAAGCTGGAGCTTGGGGACGCTGCCTAAACCTAAAGCCATTTACTCATTAGGATTCAACATACTACTTGTTTTATGATAGCCTTTGCCTGCATCCCAACATCTGCAACAATAACAGGCCTCTGGGCCTCTTCCTAAGGCAGTGGGAAGAAATTCCCTCGTGTATTTAGAGAAACCTGAAAATTGCCCTGAAGTGCTATTTCAGTAAATGTACAATGCTTTTAAGCCTAAGTATAACACAGAGCTAGCTTATTTATCTGCAAGAATATGGTGGAAATGGATAAAGCCCACCAAGACAGGGGGAATCTGACTGAAAATAAGCAGCTTGGGCACAATGCACAGGACAGCATAGGCAAGGGACTGGCCCCAATAAGCAGTGTGGACAAAGGTACCCTATTCTGGAGGAAGATGGAAAAGTTAGCTGTATGATGTAAGCTGTGCCATGCCACTTGCTCTTACAAGTGGGGAATGGACTGGTTTTATTGCCATAAAAACTGATGTGAAGCTCTCTGTGGAGGGTGCCATGGAAGCTCGTGGTTCTGCATTTGCCACAGCCATGTTCCTCCCAAATGCTGACTCTGGGGATGGCAGGACTGCAGACAGGGGAGGATGCTCCAGGAAATAAGCTCTGCTCAGTGAAATCTGATACAGGGCCCAGCCTCTAGTCAAGTCCTCTCTTTCCCCTTAATGAGATATTAATGAACTCCTGGCATTGCTGGAAGAAGGAGAAAATGTCAAGGCTGAATTTCTAGGTATTCACACATTTTTCACTCACCATATAATGTTCTGTGCACCTTCCCCTGATGTTTTGTACCATGTTACTGGAAAGTAGAATTGTGCCCACCTTTTTTATCTTTTTAAAATTTTTCTCCAAGTGGGATGGATGTGGTTGCTCTCAGCAAGGCCAATGCCTCATCCCTGTAGTAGCAGCTAAAGTTCTAACGAGAGAGTTAAACTGCAAGCTGGAGAATGACATCGGGAAGCTCTGGTCTCTGTAGCTCCTGATCCTGAGTAAAAAGGATGATGAAATGAGATATAATTAAGGGACTTTAATACGGATCTCTGGGGTAATTATTTTTTATTTTAGGATTAATGTGATGATTAAGAATCCACTGCATTGATCTATTAAAGTAGGTTAAATGCTGTGGACTTCTGCTTAAATCCAGATCTTCCTCTTGCCTTTATATTGACTCATCTTTCCAATGCTCGACGTTCAGCTAAATTTTCTTTTGAATCAGATGCTCAGCTGAGGGCTGGCCTTTTTTTTTGTGAGCACTTGTTTGGCCAGCAGGGAATAATCCTGGATTACATGAGAAAACTGCCACTACAGTAAAAAGTGTTGAAATGGTCCCTGTCTTCATCTCCTAACATATAGCATGGGAGAGTTCAATAGGACAGTCCTTGCCTGCTTTGGCAAGGGAAAAATATCAGAGCAATACTTTGCTATATACCAGTATTCTATTGGCAGGGAATTCACTAAATACTGCTTTGTTTAACAGCCTGACTCCTGCACAGGATGACAGCCAGCTGAAGAGGGGAATCTGCCACTTTAAAACTATTTTTTTTCAGCCAAGTGAGGAGAGCACATTTTTCAAAGCTATTAAAGATTTTAAAAAAAGATTACCCCGGGGTCTGTTGTAGGGGACGCATACAATAACTCAAAGAATCACACAGCAAGAAACAGCAGACCTTCCCATGCAGGCAGCCTGCATTGTTTGGAGGCTTTACATCTTTTAAATGAGAATAAAACATCACTCCTATGTGTGTGTACCCTATAATTAATATCAGACTCTCATAACTTGAAGTTATACCACCATTTTGGTATTTCTGAAGCATCTTTTATTGAACAGTTGCAGATCAGTCCCCAGGTATATCTACCCCTTTCCTTACCAGCATAAGAAAGATAACACATGATCATTTTTTGCACAGCATGGACAAATAAGGAATAAACCTACAGAAAATAAACCTTGACTACACCTTAAGAGATCATTTAGTCTGTGCTGTGCTATAAAACAAGATCAGATCTTACTTATAGCAGTGATGGCAGTAGTTGCAATGTGGACGGGGGCTGCATGTGGTCTGAGTTGTATTTTGCCCAAGCTGAGCTCTTGAAGAGCTACAGGTAACTCATGTCAGTTGAGAGCTCCTCCCCCATACCTGACATGTGCTCCTCTGGCCTGTTCATAACACCCTGTGAAGGTGTTAACCGTAACCTAAGACCACCTATTCCACTGTTTAAAGTCTGTTTCCATTTAAATATTTTTCCCAAGACATGTATGCTGAAGGTCACCTAGTGAGTCATCTCTCTAACACACAGCTTTGTGCCACCTCTGTTTCTTACCAGGGTAAAATATTATCCTAGTGAAATGACATGCGACCCACAAGCCACCTCACTGAATCCCTGACAGGGCTGCAGAGCAGGCCTTGGTTTTGGTCAGTTTTCTTCTGAGAATAGCACTGGAAACTTCAGGATATCGCAAAGTCTTGAAGCAATATACACCAACATGTGTATGTATGGAATATGGCCATCACCTTAAAATTACCAGATCTAGTCTAGCATAGCAGGAGAAGCTGACTTTGGACATGCTCCAACCATTTCTAGGGGATGGGGACCAGGGTGCTGGTATCCCCATCATGCCTATTGATCTTGCAAAGACAAGGAGCTGAATTAGCTTGCCGAGAGGTCAGAGGAACATTGGAGCATGGGCTGAAGAGAGATGGTGGCAATGGGGTGGAGGGGGCAGAACAAACGGGAAGCAGATAGATAAACTCAGCTGCCTGCAAAGTCATCCACTGCTGGTCTTCCCATTCCCTTTCTCATTGCTGCTGGTGGTTGCTTTATATAATTCTTCTGTCTCCCCACATCAAATAAAAGGAGAAAGCTCACAAGTACATGGCACATGAATTAAAGATCTCAAAAAATTTACAAACAATCACAGCTCTATCACAGGCTGCAACAGAGACTTCTATTGTGAAAAGTGTCCTGAAGCCAAAATCTTACCTTCTGCTACTTGGAGTTTTTTTCTGACCCATAATTTTAATTTGCTTTTAAATAAAAGCATCATCAAGTGGCTGATGTTTTAGTACCAGAGCGTGAGGGTTATTTCCTCTCTTGTTCTCCCTGGCAGTGCTCTATATGGCTCTGATGCAGGAAACAGGCAGGGTTTGAATCCCTGCTCCTTCTAGGATTGCTTTATTTCTGACAATGTTGTGTTGCACCTCTGCTGTTAAGATGGCAAAACCACTTGCTGATCCAGTCTGTCAATTGCCAGTCCTTCCCCATTCCCCAGATGACAGTAAATTATGGTAATGAAAGTCAGTTATTTCAGTGTTTTAAATGTGCAAATTTCATTAGCCTGGGTGTGTTGTTCCCTGGTGTGTTACCCCATGGTCCTTTCTGAGCTCAAACCATGGGGGGATGTGAGTTATTCCAGAGTGACCTACAGACACTTGCCCCTTTCACTGTGGCTGTGGCCACACAGCAGTCCCTAAATCACTTCCCACAAGCTCACCCTGCCCACAGGAGTGGTTGGTTTGCCTAGGGTTTGAATCATGTTGGGCTGCAGGGGCTCTGCAGAAGCTTCTTGCCCTGGAGTAGTGAATTATAGGTGTCCTGTTTACCAGACAAAAGGGGGCCATTATCCTCACTGATTAATACAGGGACAATTAAATCCTAATTATAATTCATATAATACTCAGTAGCAGCTTGCTTCAGTCTGACTTCATTTTGTGGGCATCTAAGCCTACTTCCATCCATGAAAGCATCTATTTTTGAATGTTTAGGCTAACTCCACTTTCTGCACTTTACATAGATCTGTTGACTCTATAACAAAGCAATGGTTGAGTTTTGCCAGTGCCCAGCACTCAACACCTGCAAATCAGAGCCCTTTCATCCAAAGTGGTTTAAACTCTGTGACATTTCTTTCAAAAACATCTCTATTATAACCTGCCACCAACTTGTTTTATGTAATTTTGAAAAAATTAGCTGCTTGCCCTCTATGTGTGTGGGCAGGTACAAAGTTTAGTCCTACCTACATTTGTAGAAAGGCAAACTCAGAACCCAGTCTTCCTGTTTTGAGTTGTGCTATGCGTGTGTCCCCCACAGCCCCAGCTGTGAGTGATCACACCCTTGACCGCTGACCTCCTGGTAATTTGGTCCTTTATTTTTGACCTGATTGTAGTTTTCTGATTGTTCTTACACTTGCTGGATTTGGTTCAGACATAATTGCTGTGCAAAGCTTTGTATTTTCTTACTTTCACTGTGCCTCATTCTTACCCTTGATTGCTTTTTCATTTAATTTCTCATTTTTAAATTCAAGTGTATTCATTGCTTAGCAGTCCATGCCTCCCTCCGGCAAATTGTAGATTTAACCTCTCGTTTCTTGGAGGCGTCCTTGCCCTCCATTGCTTGCATCCATTTTGCTTTTTTAGCAGCCCAGCAGATAGTCACCATCCTTCCACATCTGCTTTATTTAGTTAGTTTTATGCTTTAGTTCTCATGTTGAAAACCTTAAAAGCCATCTCTGTCACTGGTAGTTTCATGGCACTTTCCATAAGAACAAATATAGCCAAAGCTGGGCTTTTCACAGTCCTAGCTGAAAATCTTGGGCAGTCAGCAGTTTGGAGGGCTTGCTCAAATGGTAGGAGATTGCGCCATCCACTTCTGTCCATGGAGAGAGACAATATTGCCTCCTCCTGTGGCTGATACTGCGTACAGACGCACTGACATTGGCATTTGACATTGGCACTGACAATGGCATTTTGCTCATTGTCTTCAGCATGAGTCCTCAGCGCAAATGGGACTCTGTGGCTATGTTTGCACTGAAGAATATAGTGCAGTATAGGGCCACTTGACCTGCTGCTATATATATTAGTTTTGGAAATGTAAGATGCAAAACAATTAGCTCAGTCAGATCTCTAATGCTGTGGCGAAATTGCTTGTGGTACTTATGCTGCATGAAGTATCTTTGCAGTGAGCTATCATCTCAAATGTCAGAGTTTGCTGGTATCTTAAAATATTTGGGATTTCCTGTGAGTGTATGTGCTTGGGGCTTGATTGGCCTCTTATCCTGAAAAGAAAACAATCTGCCTCACTGTCAGATCATTCTGTTGTGGGTTTTGTGTTGCACCTAACTATTACAAATAATATTTTAATTATGAATAATTATTACAAATATAATTGATACAGATAATCTATTACTCCTTGGATGTTTATATTCCAGCCACAGATGAGAAAAAGAAAGATTGTATTGTTTTGAAAGGTATCCCTTGATGTCCTTGATGTCCTAGTCAACACTTTGTCCTGTTTAAGCAGACTAGTTGAATGGTGGTGTTGAATCTATTTTGTCTTTCTTGGGAAATGGTTTTAGATCAGGTTTTTCAGACATTGCATGTGAATATCTGATGCAAGGATTAACCCAAATGTGAAATGTGCTACATGAAACAAAATCTTTTTCTGTGTAATAGTGGTTATAATCCAGAAGCTTCCCACCTATGTTTCCAATCTTGCTCTTTGTGCTAGTCAAAATATACGCCTCCACCAATTTATTACTACCATTTTCCTCTAACATATAGAGCCAAGCTTGTCCCTGGTATAATACTGTATGGCCAAGTGTGTGTTGTAACTAGATGTGTCCATTTCCCACATCCTCCATCCATATTTTGCTTTTCATGGGACCCATATTTATTAATTTCTTCCTTTTGCTGTGAATATACCACTCCTGCTCTCTCAGATATTTTCATACACTTTTAAAACCTTTTGTAATGGTCTTCTCCCAGCAAGATAGCAGGCAATCAGCTCAGGAGTTACCCACTGTCAGTTAACTTGCAAAGCCGTAGGTCACTGAGACAAGGATTGGTCTCTATTAATGAAGTGAGCTGAAGTATGTATGTGTATGTATCCAGATTAAAACTTGCATTTTGTTAATTTTACTGGAGAGGTAAGGTTTCTAAACTGGACTGGTCAGATTCAACTCTGCTTCCACTGAATGCAAACAGGAGTTTTATTATGGACTCACATAAAAAGGGGAACATCCTGCTCAAGTACATGAGTTGGCTGCAGAAATATTTTCTTTCTTTGTGCTGTGTCTGGTAGGGTTATGACCATGGGTTCTCTGTTGAAAGAGGCCAGTGCACACATGGTATTTTTCTGGCATTATAGCACAAGTGAATTGGACCTTGACTGCTACAGGCAGATTTACCTTTCTTTCTTTCATCTGTGCTGTGTCTTTCTAGATTGCTGTGCCTTGAATATTTATTTCAAAATGGATTGGAGTGTTTGAAGTGATATTAAGCTATTCAAGCAAGCATTTGCCTTTCTCTTTTCATCTCACTTCATTGTCTTCAGGGACTGAGCCTGGCCCTACAGTCAGGAAAGGGAAGTTTTTGGACAGAAGCTGGTCTGCCTTGACTCTGCGGGGTTGTGTTTGATCTCAGTGTCTCGTTGTTACCTAGTGGATGCTTTACTCCTTTTGAACCCCTCTCATGTCTTTTCAAGTGCAGTGTAAATAAACTTGCTGTTTCTGGCCTGCATGGAAAAAAAAAAAAACCAAAAAAACAAACCAAAACAAAACCAAAACCAAAACAGACAGATCCTTGCTTTTTTCCCAAATCTCCTCCTACTGTTATCTTTGTTGGATGCTATGCTTGTCTTCACTTGAGCAGCAGTCTGTCACATTGGCGACTCCTGAAACTCCACTTTCTTACCCAACCTCCTGTTACTCTCTGATCCATTTTAGTGAGTGTTTTCAATCACTCTCATCCGCAGGTCATTCATGCATACCACTGTTTTCATTTTATTTTCCATACACCCTGTGGACACAGTGAGTCATAGTTTCCTTATGTTGCAGAAGGAAGGAACTGGATCTTCAGCAAGCTTAACCATCTGACTTTCCAATACCTCTGTGACATCCGTCTTAGTAGGGTAGTGGCATCATTTTACATTTTCAAAGAGTAACAGTAACATGATCATTTAACACTGAAGTCTTCAGTTCCTCCTCTCAAGGGCGTAAGAATTACGAAACAGGGAAACTGAGGTACAGTGAAAGTAAGTGATTTTCCACTGACTTTAGGAAGCTTATACATGGCCTGGACTGTCTGTCAGGTCAGGGACTGTATATGCCTTCTGTGTTTGGGTAGTATGAGAACAGTGTAGTGCAGCACCATGACCAGGCATGCAGAAATATGACTGTAGAATTATTAATGATGTATACAGAATTAATGTATATAGTATTAGCTTATAACTTAAACAAGAGCTAGAGTCACAAAAGTTGGACTTGCTGTCACCTCCTAATGGCCTTTTTGCTAGGGAGAATACATACAGAGAAGGAATATGAGAACTGCTAGAAAGAAAGAGCAGGAAAAGTAAAGACAAATAAGAGAGAGAGCTCAGAAAGAAAAAGAAGTAATTTGCCTTGATCTTGGGAACACTGATATCTTCCTCTCACCCCTTCAGAGAAGGAGTCTGTAGACTCCTCTGCTTCCCCTTGCTTGACCATCTGTGGTAGGCCAGCAAGCTGAGTCAGATTTTGGCTTAGCTTCACTGATACAAAATGATATTGGTTTCTGTCTGGTTTTGCTTGCTTTTTGATTTAGTCTGCCTCTGGTACATGCAGGATGGGGGTAGTGGTAGCTGTCACCTTGAAAGATGAGTGGAAATAGCCTGCTGGCTGTGATTAAATGAGAAGAGCCGGAGTTTTTTGGGGAATGGGTTGGCACTGGAGTAGCAGGAGCTCTTCCGTGCCCTCTCTTTGCACCACCTGCATGATGCCCCTGTTGCCACTCCGTCCTTGTTGCCCACAGGTGCTGATCACAGTATTACTCAGCCACTTGCACTAAACTGCTCTTACGGCTTGAAAGCACATGGGTCTGTCCTGATTAAATTCTGCTGCATACATGGTCTTGGCCTGCTCTCTGGTTAGAGCACAGACAGGACTGCCAGCTGTGCTTGAAGTCTTTCGGGTCTTCTCCATTTATTAGCTGTAGAATAGCTCTCTTTTAAAAGCCTTGCCTTCTTGTTGGAGCTGAATTTTCACCTTGCCTTCATACTTTAGAAAGGCAGTGAGACACCCCTGAGGTGGGCTCTCAGTGTGACGGCAGCGTGGATACAAAGCTTCTTGCTGCAATTTATCCACTTGTTCATTCTTGCCTTACAGTTCAAAAACATCGCAATTGTTTCACATCCTCTGCTATTAAAACCTCCGCTTGTGCAGGAGCTGTTTCTCGTTTGGATTGCAGCAACAGGCTTTTTGCTTTGCTTCCTGCTGCTTCTTGACAGCCGGTCTTGACAAGCCCTTCAGAATTACTGCTGCTTTGTTGATTTTCTGTTTTTTCACCCCCTCCTGCTGCTATTCTTACATTACACCAGTGATTATCTGACCACATACTGATTCAACATTTACAGTTACCAATTAGGATCAAAATATTGCTTTGACATTTACCTGAAACTCAAGGTCTTTATTGCTAAGACATCCAACTTAACAGAGTTTCTCTAGCACAGGGCACAACATTGCTCATGCTCTTATTTGTTAGGGGTAATTCCTGTGATTAATGATGTCTGTAAACCTTGATGAGAAATTTGCTTACAGTGAATGGGCAAAACATAGCATCTCTTCACTATGAGTGTTTCTGGTTATTACATCTCTTATAAAGTCTTCCCTTGTCATCATCAGCATCATGTGTTGAGGGAATGTACTAATTTTAGAAGGAAATAACATTAGGGAAAATTGAGCAAATGGCAAAGTTCCACCATTGGCAATCGTTGGTAATGATCCCTGGCTTAAATTCAGCTTTTTTTTTTGGACTCTGACACAAACTGTCAAAATTACATAGGAGATATCTATGTCTAAGTCATTTCCTCTGCTTTTCTTTCCTACTTTTAATCTTTCCTTACCCTCTTTTTTGTTCTGCTTCTTTTCCTTTTCTGTGTTTCTATACTGCATATGCTTTTCTGTTGCTATTCTGATTCATAGAAGCTTAATTCTTTGTTTACTTGTTTGGATGTGGTTAGTGCTGAAAGTGAACATGGTAGAATTTAACTACAGTAATATGCCAAAGAGATATATTGATGGAGCAGTTCAAATCTCTTTTCTATTTTCTCAGGCTGTTTACAAATTTGGCCAGACAGCTTTTATGAACACTTACGACTCACAACTGAGAGGATTAGGATATTTTATACTTTTAAAATTGAAATCTCCCAACTCAAGGCTGATTTAAATAAATGGTAAAACTCTCAGTAATCTTGTTAGGAACAGAATTCAGGTCAGTGTTTTTAAATGTCTCATCCTTGATTTTTACTCAGTCCTTACACAACAAACCATTATTTATGGGAGTTGTTCTTAGTAGGAGGAAGACGTTTATTGTACTATCACTCCAGAAAATACAGAGCAGCATCTTGGTCTCAGTCTTGTAGACTCACAGTGAGACACACAGTCCTATAAGCTGTGTGATGTTTCTTTGGTAGTGTGTTTTATGTATAGGTAAGTCTGTGTATTGTTAACCTATGGGATGCCTGTTGTGTGGTCCACTTTCCCTGTCTGGATCAGGGCCGGATGCTTAGCTTGCTCCTGACCCTAAGCTAAGCTCACGACTCTGTACTTTATCCTTACCATGTGGAAGTGTCATACCCAGACCCTTGCTTGCCCTTGTTAGGTATTTTTGTACCTCAATTAGATCCCCCATTCTGCCATTTCAAAGCTAAGTATTTTAAGCTGTTCATCATAAGACATATCTACCATTCCTCAGTGTTAGTCTTCCTGATTTCCTCTTGGATCTTACCCAAAATGTGCATGTCCTCCTTTAAACTTAATGCCTTGGCTGCAGTACACAATGTCCCCCAAAAAAGCTCGATGAGAGGAGGGCATTAAAGAGCGGTTTTATAATTTCTTTTGCTTTATGGACAGATTCACACACACACACACACACACACACACACCCCTCAGCCTTTGAGCATTTACTTAGCTCTCCTTCCAGCTGTTACATGTGGAGTGAAGACGTAGAAAGGGAAAGGACTTTACTGATGTTTTCATTCTTCATTTCATCTGCCTGAATATTGGCTATGCTGTAGGAGAGTTCACCTCTGAAGGACACACTGACACCAGCTATTTATCTAGATTAATTCTCTGTAGTTCAGTTAGCAAGTAAATATCTAAGCCCAAAATATCTAATTTAAATCCAATTAAAAAGTACAATTTCAGCTTGTTTTTCCCACACTTCTACTCTCTCTCCCCATGCATCATTCAGTGCTGCCCTTAGCAATTAACACATGTTTTTAAGGCCGTATATTTAGATGCCTTTCACAAAGACATACATGTTCAAAAGAAACATATTTCCATACCAGTTACAGTGTGGCAAAAAAAATGTGTTAGACTGTGGCACATGGGAGAGAAGCACAAGTGCTTATTTCAAGAAGCCTAAAAGTGGAGGTGTCTTCGTAAAAGTGAGATTTTTCTCATGTTTTCTTCACACCAATATTCTTCTCAGAAGTCATACCTTGGGCAGCCTCAGCTGATTAAAAACTGTCAGAGCAATGTACACGGTATGGGACTCCCTGACAAGCCATAGCACTGCATTACCCTATAGCCATTATATCATGACCTATACACACTTTGATATGTTTCTCCAATTTGATCATGAGAGTAGCTCTCTCCAAGCTGAATGTAAGGTTTAAGAATGTGATATCATCTCATTTTGCTTATGGTGATCAGCACAGTCTCTTCCACTTGTTTTGATTTTTTTTTTTTTTGGAAAACAGGAGAATTGCATCCATTTATTTAACTCAGAAGTAAACAGAATGAGTCTCCCATGAGCAAAAATTTGGCTTCTGTATTTGAAATGTTCCTATTTTTATACTTAAAAAGTTTTTCTTTGAAAAAGCAAAATTTGACCACTGAAGAACATGAAAGAAATGAAAATGCATTTCAAAGAGTCAGAGGGAGATTTTTCTATGTTTTCATAGTACTTTTCTTCCACATTTTGTGGTGGGAAGCAGCTTGGGAGGGAGGGGGCAGTTTAGGACGCTATCTCTTTCCTCAGTTTTAAGATTTTGAAATGGCCCCCTACCTTCTTCAGAATTCCTTCTCCCCAAAAATGCCTTTACCAAAAAGTCTGCTTTCAGTAAAACAAACAACTGAACAACAACAAAAAAATAAAAGTCATAAAACATGCAAGAATAAAGTTCTTAAATTCTTTTAAAATATCTTGAGTTTAGGTCAGCAAAAATGTTTGTGTTGGTGTGTGCTGCACTTGGATTGTGGGATTTTTCTGTCATGCATGCCCACACCACAGGCAGCCCCATTCTCCCTGTACTGCTGATGGAGGGAGAATTTGTGGGGTCAATCAGTTCACTCTAGGGTGAAGACTAGCCCTTGATTGAGTAAATCTTTCCTGAAACTAACTGTGCCGAGCCAACCTCTGTGGATTTTTAAGAACCAAGACAGTTAGCTCATGTGGAAATGCCTGCACTGCAAAGACTTAAAGTTAGACAAGATTGTCTTAAAACAGCTGTGACAACAAAAAGTTATGTGCCCATATTTCTACAATACAGAACAAATACACTCCAATGATGTTTTTGGAGCTGTTTAAAGCTACTCCCCTTTTCTGCTGCAGGAAGCAAAGAGGCCTTATTTTAATGCCCCATGTTGTTCCTTCTTAATTTCCTATGCTTCTAACTGCTGGCAATTAGACTAGAAGGTGGATGTGGTCTGAAAGATTCTTCATTGCTTGTAATAAGCCTATTGACCAAGAAAACTAGCAGGGTCCTGGATGCCCTTTATTTCAGGCAAAGTAGGCTGGCAGATTGCTTCCTGGCTGTCCCCACACAGCCCAACCAGGAAGTGAACTTTCAGTATTGGCAGAACCAAATGTTCACAACTCAGCTGCCAGGCTTCTGAAATCATGAAATTGGGTTAAAATGGAGAATATTAAAAATAACAATCTGCAAGATTCATTTTCATTGACTTCTGAGCAAAGGGAAGGATTTGACTTGTGTTGTCAAATGTTTCTTCAGACCCAGATTTTTTAAATACATGTGAGATTTCTACCCAACTATAGATGGATTTTCCAGAAGACTGCAGTAATCATGAGTCTTGGAATGAATTTTTGAAAGTTTGGAAAAAATTATGTTTGTGATACTCATTGGCTTAAAAAAAAAAATCACCTTCCCAAACAGGGAAAACAAGTAATATAGTGTGACTTAGAGAAGTCATCAAATGACAAATCCTTTACTAGCATGGCCAACAAATCAGAGGAAGGACCCACTGCCCACCACATTTAACAACTACTCTAGATGTAAAATTGAAGTTTGAGGGGTTTAATTCTTTGGCCCTGCAGTTTTCCACTGTAAGTCTCCAGCATTCTGCACTTGCGTCTCTGGGAATTAAATTTCCATATTGCTCCACTCCACACATATGTATGTTGTTTATGAGCATAGATGACTACTGGCCTTCCAGTTTGGTTGGGGAATCTAGTGGTGTTCCCAGCCAAGGACTTGTAGAGTCTATGGAACTAAAAATTAATTGTTTCCACTAGTAAGATGATGTCTTGTGGTTTGTGGTATCTTTTTATTGTTTTTGATAAATGTGTCATAGTCACATTTCTGTGTTAAGAAAAGGGACATGAGAACTCATGCTGATAGACTTGACCTAATGAATGATATCAAATATCAACTGCCTCATTTTCTTGCTAGAGGTCTGCAGTTTAGCTGGCAGAATGGAGAGGAATTGGCAAATTGGACCGGCACCTTTAATTTCACGGATGACGGAGCAGTGAAGAGTGGCAGTGACACAGGCACCAGGTACCAACACCCGAGGGAATGACTACAGAGATCTCTCTCTCTTTATGTGAATCACAAATGTGAGCACAGACTGCTTGAAAAATTAGGTTTGCAGTTTGCTTTGGCTGCTCCCCATGGCACAGAAGATGCCAGGGATGCCCAAGTGCTGTAATATTTTCCCCCTTCAAGGCCTTGGGGCCATTATGTTATATGCCATAAGCATCTGTGCAGTACACAGGAGGGTGACTTCTGCGTTCTGGCCTCTCTTAATCCCATTGCCCCACCAATGTTGTGTATCAATATATGGCAGTGTGGGAGAGTGGGACTTGAGTGGAGAATGTCCCAACATAAGAGGATTGATGCACACAGAGCACACTGGAGAATCTGGCCCAAGGGTTACTTTATAATAGAATACGGATTCTAAGAAAGCACAGTTTAACTAGAAATCTTTCCAGGACCTGGTAGGGGAAAAATGTTCTATCAAAATAAGACTGGATTTTTTATTTTATTTACACTATTTTGAAAATTTGAGCAGCACTGATGTGCCATTGCCCTTGTACTTATTAATTTGTAGTAGGATCCTTTTGATCCTACTGACATGTATCTGAAAGGTCATGAAGAGACACATGCATAGTCAGGAAACTGGCTGCAGTTGTGCTTAAAGAGCTCCACAGCTATCACAGACCATCTGTAGAAATCCAGGTACAGAGGGCAAATAATTGGGGTATCTTTCTGGAACTTCAGTTGTAGAGGTTAGAAATTCCAAGTCGTGTGTAGTATCAAGTTCAAGAAGTGGCAGGAAAATCTTAGAAAGACTGTAAATTAAAGAAAAAATAAAATAGATTTTTAAAAGCCTACACTTAACACATATATAAATAAAACTCTTTCTGGATAAATTATGTATTTTATTTAAATTATCATTTTGGTAAGTGTACACCACTACATCTATGGAGCTGATAGCATTTCAAAGGCAAGCAGAAGTATGGAGTCTGACCTGCCCCACATCATCCAGTCTTACTGAACCACAGCAATACTGCAATTCCTTCTAAGGCTCTTTGCTGTAATGTGATCCCGTATGAGTGCTACCCACCACTTGGCTGGTTTAACTGGTTAAGGTTCTTTTTATAAAGAACCAACTTGAGCTGCAGTTTTCCACTCAGAGCAAGGGGAAAATACATGTATGTATGTATGTGTGTGTGTGTTTCTCTCTCTCTCTCTCTCTCTCTCTCTCTCTCTCTCTCTCTCTATCTATCTATCTATCTATCCATCCATCCATCCATCCATCCATCTATCTAGTCTATCTAATCAATCTCTCCATCCATCCATCCATCCATCCATCCATCCATCCATCCATCCATCCATCCATCCATCCATCCATCCATCCAATCTAATCAATCTCTCTCTCTCTCTCTCTCTCATCTATCTATCTGTCTATCTATTTATCTATCTATCTATCTATCTAGTCTGTCTGTCTGTCTGTCTATCTATATCCACTTCTGTTGCCTTTTTTATGTGTGCATCTATAGTCTGTATATACAAAGTCTTCTGTTTAGGCACCTGGCATATAAAGAACTGGATGTGGCACAAAGACATATAACTTCTTGAAGATATGAGAAGACTAATAAATATAGATTTCCCCCTCCAGGCACCCTTGACAGAGACAGTTGAACCACCACTGGTTGCAGGACGGGGAACCAAAACCGTTATCTGCAAAATATGTATGAGTTGTGAGGTGCTGAATGCTGATACTATTCTCAATCTGTTTAGCCTCTTCAAAGACAAAGAGGTTTGGGATGCAAGTGTTTTTTATACAAATGGACTCAAACTGCAGAGGTTAGGTATAAATTTCAAATGTTGTATCAATAAAAGATGCAAATTTCAAGGTTTGTGTCATGTTAATGACTGTGGAGCTGAAAGATGGGGATTTTGAATTAGGGATAAGTCTAGCTGAAACATATGTTTCACATACATGTGTTATAGATGTTATTTATCCATTTGTCTACTGTCTGAAAGCTGAGAATATAGCAAAACAATAAAGACCTGTATAAATGTGAGACTGGAGGTGAGGCTGTGTGGTAAATAACTGCAGAGCTATCTCAGAAATTGTTTACTGTTTACCTTTGATCACCTTTCTTACTGTGTTATCGCTAGACATCTCCTGAGAGTTTAATCTGACACTCAACTTCAGGCTGTTGAAATATACTGAAAACAAGCCTTCCTCTAATGAATAATTCTTTCCACCAAACGGAAAACTTGCAAACTACATTTTACCAACTTGATTTTACTTGTATATATTTACAGGTCTCCAGAGAGATGTTTAAAGTACACAAAACTAATTATATGTCAGCATATGCACAGTAAATACCTTTCACTGCATGACTCTGCAATTTATTGTGTTATCACCTCCTTGTAAAAGGTTTGATGTCTAAAGATATTAACTGAAATAGATATTAATAGGCTTTATCTTATATCGTTTATATATTTATATGTATACAGACATGTTTATTCATGCATATGTGGTATCAACTCATGTATATTCTATAGCTACTCTTTATCTTTTAATTATGTAACTTAATAAATGATGGAGAGGTATTGACAACTCATTCTGTAGGAGTGATTTATAAGATAGAAATGAAGGACTTTTAAAGCCAAGGCAGCCTGAGAGAATAAGTGCATTAGAACTGCAAGACAGCCAGACTTTGTGAGAGTAGTGGCCATATCAAAACCAATGAACAGTAAAGATAAAACATTGAATGAAAATGATCAAGTAGGACAGAAATGAAGAATATCATGCTATCTGATATCAGTATGAACTGGTTCAGACCTTAACTAATGTATGAAGTTGAAGAGTGGCTTGCAATTGGAATGTTTTTTTACAGTCTAGGGGAGTTCATTGCACAGTTTTTGAAAATGAGCCCTACTCTGACTGCAGACAGCTCCACTCTGCTGGAGTAGCCAAGCTAACCAAGGCTTTCCATCCCAGTGCATAAGACACTTCTTTAGATTGCATAGAACCAGTCCATGGAAATAAAAGCTAGTATCATGAGTTCAGCTGAGTGTGTGGTACAACTGAGAATGTGAATCATATTTGTGGCGTCTAATATTGCTGTGGGTAGCTACCCAAGAGAGATCTCTATTTGGTGGGGCTTTTTGGGCGCCAAAAACTTCATTTTGATGCATATTTCATTGCTGCAGGTCTTCTAGGTAACAAAGAAGTTGTGAATACTTGCAAGGAGTAAAAGTGAAACACTCAGCAACTCCCCAAAGCCATAAGGATGTGTGTTTTCAACCAAAGGTCTAGATATGTTTCAGGCGCTTTGAAACCCTCACTCAGATACAGTGTCAACCAATTGCCAAATACTGGCTTATTTATGGTTCTTATATATCAGCCATTGCTCAGATGTCTGCCTTTTGCTTTTTATCTTGTGCTAAAAATTATAAATCTTAAAACATCCTTGTGGGGAATCAGGTAAAGGATTCTCTGTCTGGTGCTGATTATGAGAAGTAGTATACTCTACTTTGTAGAGTCCTCATTTCTCTGTTTTACTTTTAGTATGTTTTGCAACTTACTGGGATTGCGAGTCTTCATGCTTAAAGCATTTTTCATTGCCAAGAAGCTGCCTTAATGATATGATGATCTATCTGCCATATTGGTTGGGTTATGGTGTTCTCTGCCACCTTCAGTCCATCTGAGCTGAAGATAAGGTTCAATGTAGGACTTAGGTGGTGAGACTACAGAAGCCTTTGGTGGGCAAGTGGAGACATGAGCAACATCAGCAGCTTATTTTAATCAGAGCGATGGGAATGGGCTTGATTAAAATAGCCAAAGAACAGTTTATTAAAAATTGGAGTTCTCTCAATGACTCTCAAGTAAAATAGGACTTCATACAGCATACCCCACTGCTGCTTGTCGGGAGCCAGAGTTGTATTGATACAGTGACTGTGGAAGAAAAGAAACACCAAAGTGTCCCTAAAACTAGAATTCAGTATTATACTCTCCAAAAATTTATTCTAGGGGTGACACATTGTACAGTGGGAAAACCTCTAAACAAAGATTTGTGACAGTCTGTGTGAGAGAAGACCTAGGAAGCACAGGGGGTAGTGGTGTTCATTTAGAGGCATAGTCTGCATGGTGGGCTTATCCCAGGTGGGTGAACAAACTGCAGGAGGTAGCCTGGACTTTGCTATGTCATTTGGGGCAGTTTCTGCTTTATCTCCTGCTAGAGCTGTATTGGGTAGTATATTAAGCTGAAATTGTAGAGAGACCTGGGTGCCATGTAGGTGGACAGATGAGAAGGGAACAATGTAGCATTGGCAGGAGTGGATGTTTGGTCAATTTACACTGCTAATGTGGTACTGGGCAGTGAAATCAAGCATTCCCAAATGACCTGTGTGACAAGACATGAAGACAGGAGATCAAAATCAGAATGTCAGTGAGCAGCCAGTGCCAGTCTGGCAGGAGCTTTCATTGTTGTGATGGAAAACATATCCTCAGGGTATTGCAGCTACCATCTTAACTGTACAGGTGTGTAAACTGTCTGTGAAGTCATGGGACCAGATCAAATAAGGAATCCAGGAAAGGAGCACCTCTGAGATATGACAGATGGATGCATGCACTTTTCTAAGGTTACTTGGGAGGCACATAGGGATATCAATTAACTGCTTTTAAAGGACAGAAATATAAAAGTGAGTCCTCTTCTGTGCAAGATCAAATTTATGAATTTAGGGCTGGTTTGTGGAAGCTTTTTTTTTTTTTTTTTTTTTTAAAAAAAGTAAAAATCTTTAATTTAGAAGATAGGCAGATATCTTGGGGTACTTTGTCTTGGAGGATGAACTCTTCTGATGCTATCTATTATCAAAACCCAGAAGAACTTGTGACACTGTAAGGAGATAAATCCAGCCAAACATTTCAAAATATCCTAGGTGGACAATCAGGAGATTTATGAGTAAATAGCTTTTAACCTCAGCTACTTGAGTCTCCTGGGAAGCATGTATCCCTGTACAAGAAATCTAGCTCCTGACTTTTGTTTGGTTACTCTGGTTCTCCTAGAAAGAAAACCATCCTTGAACTAAAGATGCCATTTCTATCTTTAGCTTTCGGGCGTCAGATACTATTTTTCCTTGCTATGCTGTATTGAAAATCTCCCTGCTACTAGTAATTGCTTCTTGGTACAGTATCTCCCTACTCAATCACCATATGTTTAGATTAAGCTTCATATGCTTCTCATACTTTTTGGAACCCAGATAATTTCTGCAGGTCCTTTCATAACTCTTTCCAGTGTCTCAAACCCTCAAAGTTCAAATACCACAACTGTCTACAGTAATTCAGAAGAGCTATTACCACATAATATATACAAAGATGTATGACCATTTTCTCTTGCTTATATTTTCATTTTTTTACATAGCACATTTTGTTCCTAGCTACAACCATGTACTGAAAGTTCATGAGGAGTTAGACATCTACGGCATCCAGTAGCATTAGAGATGAAGGTGCTAAAAGATTTAAGCAAGTTAATGCCAGTGACATGGGCATCAGTAGGTGGTAGCGAGGAGGAGCATGAAACATCTGTTTTTTATATTTATAGTCCCTAGGGAGGGGGTAGTCAAATAGTTTCACTGGCCTGTATAAGAGAAGACTATTGCTTCTTCAGCCTCCTCCTTTGTGCCCACAGCACCTTCTCTCTCAGTTCAGTCTTTCAAGCACCATCCTGTTCTGGACAAGTCAACACAGGCTCTCAAACACCAGAAACAATTCATGCAGTAATGTGATTTTTTTTTCGTGCCACAGCCCTAGTAAAGTGTAAATTAATCTAAGGGCATGAAACATTTCTGCTTCACTTGCCAGTTCTCAGAGCATCTCATTTAACATCAGTATGTCCACAGGTGTTTTCTTTTGCAAGCTGTAGTGTCAAAGGTCATTACGATTTCCATCAGCTTCAGTGGTGGTGTTCTTGGTGGTGATCATGTAGTCTAAGCAGCATCTATGAGAGCAGAACCCAAGTTCCCCCATTCCTTCCTGCCACAAACTTGCCTGGCAATCAGCCTCTACATCAGCTTCATTATCTCCCAATTGGGGTCAAAGTAATCGTAGGAGGATATGCTGTGCGAAGTCATAGGATGCACTCTTTGAGGGAAAAAACCCACTGTATTGATGTCAGGCCCTTAAACATTTTGACCAAATCTTGTAATTTTTGATGTTGTTGCACAGAAATACTAATAGAAGAAAAGGCTAGCAGGATTCGGTGGCTCATTCAAATGAACCCTGATGAAGTCAGTACTTGGTTTGCTCTGCTCTGGATGAGTTTTCTAGAGCCCCTAGAGCCATGGTATGTTCCACCTCAGTGGTATTTTTGCTACAAGGGTCTGAAGAACCTGTGCGAGTCCCTGCGTGCTTTGGGGAGCGTGCTCTGGCACACTTGCAAGGTTACTGAGTAGGGAAGGTGAATCTAGACCTGAGGCTGGCCATGGCCCTGCCCATACTGATGAGTGCAGGCACTGCTAATTGGACAGTTCTTTTAATAAGTGTTTAGTAGAAGCCTGCAGGGCTTGGTTCATTTAGTCTCATTTCTTAGTTGCTGGATAATGTATATTTTTAGAAGGATCTTTGTTTTTCCTGCAGGGTAGGTGGAATCCTTCCTGTGATACTCTGCTCTCTTGCAGCATAAGTGCTGCAGCCTCACTGCAAACAGTGCAGAACTGGTACTGTAGAAATGAATGAAATGGGAAGGTGGCTTGTGTAGGAGAAAGTGGACTTGTTTAAAAGAGGCCTGACAATTGCACTCAATTATATTTTAAAACCTTTGTTCAGTATATCAGACAAATCAGTGCCTCAATCCAAGTGTCACTTGAAGGCGGGATTGAAGTCTCAGGCTTTTTGATTCATGTAGCATGATCAAGAAAAGCTTACTTTTGATCAAAGTGGGAGCAGCCCAACTGCAGATGATCAAAGACCTAAGAGTTAGCTGGTGTAAGGGGAAACCAAACCTGTCTTTCACTAGAGAGCTCAATAAGCTGCTCAGCTGGAAATGAGGTTGCAATGGGAGGCATGAAGTTTAGAAAATAAGAAAGTCTTAATTAGTTGAAAATGGAAAATTACAGAGTGAATAGCATCACATTTCTTGGCATTCAGTACTCCAAGCCATGAAAAAAGAGTCTTCTCTGAGCACTTGCAGCTTGTGTAGTGTTCAGATACAGGATTTGATCCAAGAAAAATGTAGATTTGAAAGCTACAGTTGACCTGAATGGACAGAGAAGAGTGAGTCGTGTAGTGCCTGGTACCCTGCGAAAATACAATCTTGTGTGCAACTGTGCACTATGTTGTGTTTCAGTTGTAGTTGTGTTCCCTGTTGTAATCATGAATCCTTGTGTTGGTTTTCCAGTAGACTTGTGACCTTTGAGGGATAAAAGTAGTTTACATTTCAGCAGGGGAAGCGAAGGCAATGCAGGGAGAGGACATTCTGGTGGTGACATATCAGGTCAGTTTTATGGATGATTGCCATTCTTGTAAAGCTGAACCACAGCCCTTTTCTGTAACAAAAGGAGTAGCATAGTCAGGTGTGTCACTTGCAACTTATGAAGAGCAAAAAACAAAATAAACTGCACTGCAGCTTTGTTTCTTAGCTGGATGTCAGACTGAGGAAGAGGATGGGGAGAACAGTTTCAATTTGTGCTAATTAACCTTTCTGACAGGCAAATGTATCTTCGTTCACAGAGAACTACATGGTTTAGAGTGGGAGTTAATAGGTAGAAGCAGCACTCAGAGCCCAGGGTGTGGGTGAGACTGATGTTTCCTCTGGGAGAGAGAGGCGGGCTGGTCTCCAAACACTCCTGGCAGGAGCAGACCCTGCTGAGCGGAGGAGCTGGGTTTAAAGGACATCTGTGGGGTTTGAGGGAACCCATGTTCCTTGTGCTAGAGCCTGGTGTTGTGCGAAATCTGTGAATCTGGGAAAATACAGCATGCAACTCTTCTGTGGGAAGAGGTTGGCCAGTGCTCCAGGGAGCTGCCTCTGCTAATTTGCCTCGGTGTCTGCAGCAGGAGAGGAATTGCTGTGAAGCAAATAAGTAGTATGAACGCTCCTAGGAGAAAGAGAAGAATTTTGTTGGTGTTTTTTTGTTTGTTTGTTTGTTTGTTTGTTTGTTTGTTTTTTTTTGGTGTCTACTGACTAGGCACTGTCTTGCAAGTTTCTCAATGCTGCTGCAGTGTCATTAATGCTTGCGTCCTAAGTGCTACAGCATCGATAGCATTAGCACTAAAGAGGCTTAACATCTGGCTGAGTGCTTCAGATGTGGTTTGGGGATTATGAATGACAGCCCAGATGATGATTATGCAGCAGCTCAGGCAGGATAGGTTGGTTTCAGTCTAGCTCACCCCACAGCCCGTAGCATCTTCTTCCCACTCAGTACAGAAGTGACACTGCTGTCAGTGTCCCCAGCCTTTGCAGTGGGAGGCACGTAGGTGTCTCATCAGCAGTGTCATCCGGCCTGTTTCACAGATCCTCCCTCTGCATTCTCCTAAGGTGCCAAATGGTGAATTTGCCACTCCCAGTGGCTCTGCTGGAAAAGCTGGAGCTATTGTGAGGGTTAGTAACTTGCAGGACGGTCCTGTGCTTTTCGAAGCTGCATGCTCATGGAATCACTGCTACAAATGCAGTGCTGCCTCCTGCATTTCCTTTCAGTTGGTTTATTTTTTACTCAATCCTTTCCTCCTTACCCTTTTGCCTGTTTGGTAACACATCCTTTTTCATTTCTACTTTTGGTTTGCAGATTAGGTAAACAGGCAATGATCAAAGGGAATCTCTGGGACTCAGGAAATTTCATCTGTTTCATAAAATGACATTGTCTCCAGTGCCATGGTCTGAAGCCAGCTTTCCCCTGCTGCGGCATTCCCACGTGATAGCATGTGCTGCTTGACATCTGAGCTGCAGTTCTGTAACTTAGCAGCAGAGCCAGAAGTGTGCAGAAAGATAAAAATACATGTTCACCTAGATTTCTGACAGTCTTATCTGTCCTGAGACACATACAAGGTACTGAAATCCAGTGTTAGGTGCAAGGCAAGGATGAGGCTGATTGATAGCCATTGCTGTTTCTCTTACGTCCCAAGAGGTAGAAGTGGTGTGTAACATGCTGAGTGTTGCATGGAGATGTATACTTGCCTCTAGCTATTGTGTAGAACATGCACATTAGAGGTCCCAGTCTTGTCTGACTCAAAGAACCAAAGTGAAGAATGGATACCACAAAATACAATAAGAAAAAATGAGTATTGCAGGAGGATGAGAAGTTGTCTGGCCTGGAGGCCAGAGGGGACTCCTTCACCCACATAAATTTCTATGACCGGCAATAAGTCCTGTGGTGGTTGCTCCACAGAGAGAAATTTCAGTTTAGTTTTGGAAATTTATCTGGAGTACATCCACACAAGGCTTTGTTCTGGTGCAACCAAGTGAGCTCTTAATCCAAATTTCAGTTGGAGCAGCTTTCAAAATACACAAGTTGCTCAGCTCTAGCTCAACAAGCCAAGCACACAGGAGATGTGCCAATGTAATTGATTTCAGTTACCCTTTAGTAAAGACTGAATGTCCAGATGAAAGATTGAGTTTGAAGGAGAGCCCAAACCTTTTAATAAGAGACCAGATGAAAGTTCATGTTACATTATCTTCCTTCTGGAGGCTGAAGAGGTCTTGTCCCAGATTTGTCACTGATTATGGAGTGCTTTAAATACATAATTTCCTCTACAAAACTCATAAAAAATATATTTGTTTTGAAGGCTATGCAAACACATTTACAAATAGTCACATTATTTAAAGATTGCTGAGCTATTGGTTTTTTTTCTGACAGTAATCAGTTTACTTCTGTACTAGAAATTTATGATGTTCTCCTGCCGTCTTCTAGGCATGGCCTTACCCTTTTAACTCTCAAGGTTTGTGCCTCTCACTGGATCACAGAAATGATTGGTTTGGGATTTGGCAAAACTGAGGTGGTGAAAACCTCAGGGAGAGGTGAAGGAGACACATCCTAAAGCAGCATTTCACAGGATAGAAATGTTCCCAGTTGGTAGCAGATTGCTTTGGGAGGCTCTTGGGCTTTTTCCAGGCTCATACTATAGTCCCTTTCTCCCTTCTATGGGTTTCTCTCTTCCCCGCTTTGTCAGATTGATTTCTGGATGTACTTACAAGGCAAAATTCAGAAACTGTTTGCTTTGAGAGGCTTCTAGCCTTTGAAAAACTTGTTGGAGATACCTGGAGATGTTATTTTCTGGACACTCTCCGTTCCTACAGTTCCCCTGGGAGGCGCTTAGCACTTCTCCAGAACAGATCAAACTTTAGATCCCCAAAATTTTGACATTAACTATAAATATGAACTACTAAGGAAACTAACAAGGCATTCCTGCTTAAGGACTATATATTCAGAACTGAACAGACATTCAGGGCAAACATGAATTTTGATGTTATTTTACAATGAGACAAACCCAAAATATTACAATTTAAATGATGGTTTAAGTAAAGCTTTTCCAGGAATCTTGTTTTTTTTCTTTCATATTGAAAATTTAAAAGATAGTTTGGAGTTACAGCCTCATGAATTCTGATATTTTAAAGGATCCATTAAAATAACTTGTTCTGGCCTTGGTCATAATACCAATTCCTCCAGGTTGTCTCCTCATATTTCTTCATTGTGCACATAACTGCTGTATAGGTATGCACAGTTCATAGGTATTAGGTTTTAATACAGGCTTCTAATGATATGTGCTGAAACTGATACAGAGCTTGGTTTAAACCCTAAATCTTTTTTGTCATTTCAACACAGTCCCATTCAATTCACTGGACAGCCTGTGCTTTTTCTAGCTCCTAAAGATGAGTAACTACCATTGTGTTTGTTTCCCCTTCACTCCAGTTTGATGACTAAGGTGGAGGAATTTAACCAAAAAAAAGTAAATATTTATGTCTATATTTTAATTAAGAATAACACTGTCATTTGTGCTGTGTCTAAGCATTCGAATCCTTTCATTTTCAAAACCATATCATTTTTTTTAAGAAAATCCCAGCTTCCCTTTCCGTCTGAAGATAACAAAAGAGTAAATCCCATGAAATACTCAGTTGCGTATGGTTATGCAACAGTATCCACAGACAAGATGCAACCTCCAGCACTTTGCTTTCCACCTAAGACCAAAATTTAAGGTACTGTTTTTAAACTCTCAGCACATTCAGACACCCAAAGGGTAGGAACAGTGTTCTTTAAATGATCAGTGCTTTCCGCCTGACTTTCAGTGGCAGTTGCCGTGTACCGACTGCTAGAAAAGGCAGCTAGTCCTTGGTGCCTACAAGATAGATGAACTCTTGTAGGGATGGAAAAACTGGACATGGGTGGCTGTTCTACAGTCAGTAAAGATGTCTGCGTTTTCCTGTGAAGTGATGACCATGGTCCAGACAGTGTAGTCTCAAGTTAGGCAAAAATTATAAATGACAACTTTAAGCAAATTCCCATTGATACGTAAAACAAGTATTCTAGTCTAAGCCTTATTTATAATCCTTTTCCTTGTTCTTTTTCAGGTATTTTGAATTTTATGAAGGGCCTTTGGAGTACAACTCTACCAAATGCCTGGAATTACGTCAGGACATCATTGAGGTGAAGGTTTTGTCTATGTAAGTATGAATGAACCTTGCTAAAAAGGTGATTTTTCAGGCAGGATGAAAATGATAACTTATAATGACATTGTCAAAAGATACAAGGCTCAAGAGATCCCTTCAATAGGAATCTCACCAGAGATTCCTGAGGTTCTCTTATATGTGCAAGTAGTGACATTTGAATTTGATCTGAGGGCCATTTTCACATACATTGAGGAATTTTGGACAGGCCCAGTATCACTATTTGGAGTTAAATACAGTGTTTGCAATATTATTTATAATATTATATTCCAGGTAACTGAAGAGTAAGAACAGCCAAACTGACTCACAGCAAGTGTCCATCTAGTTTAAGACTCCATCACTGACACTGGCCAGTAGTGAAGGCTAAGAAATGAAGCAAAAAGGTTAGCCCTGCCTGATAACAAATACCGGCATGGGGACTAGGTGGTGACTAGACTACAGTAATCAGAGTGGACAACAGACCTCTCTATTAATTTGTTTAGATCTTTTCTGAGCCCATTCGTACTTTTGACCTCCTCAATCAACAGTGAGTTTCACAGCTTAATAACACACAGTAAAAAGTAGGAAAATGTGATTCTGAGAAACAATACAATGTCTTTAATTTTCTTTTGTGGTCCTACATGTACTTCAGGAAACTAATGAGATGAATGAGGTGTATCCGTGGAGCCATAGTGATGGAGTCGGGCAAAAAAGTGAGGTTGCCAATGGAACTCATTGGACACAGCACAGCAGGGTATTTTTGTGTTGCCCTTTTTAATTTTCAGCATTTCAGTGACTTTAAGTGCTTAGATTATGCCTAATTCGTCACCATATCTAAACCCAATGGTTTAGTAATCTTACCAACAGTCCACAAGCCTTATTAAGGTCTGTAAACTGAACTGAGAATCTGAGTTGAAAGTGCAGTTATACAAGTGCATAGCATTAAGCAATCAAAACTACAGAAAATACAATTTGTTGCTTCAGGTCTGCATGATTTTGTGCATGTCTCCCTCACTGACTTTATGCACAGAAAAATGTAGGTTATGTCTTTGTCTTCTCTATTGGGTACTGGATGAAGGATGCACAAGTAACAACTTTGCACTGCTTGCTGACTTGCAGTGCCTAAAAAGAAATAGAAGGGGTGAGAATGTCACACTTCTGCCAATGTTCTGCTGAAGATAGGAGTTTTTAATTGCTCTTCTGCATACTTATCAGATGGTACAGAGAATTACTTGTTTCTCTTCACTTTATCTAATTACACATAGAAGGTAGTGGAATCCTGCTCAGATGGATAGAGTTAGCCTTACTTTTACAATAGATGCCATTCTTTGTCAAGCTCTTTTACTGTAATGGGTTCTTCTGATGTGCTTGCTTCTAACGTGCTACATTTCCTAAGTCACACCCTATGACAGTGGAAGATTTCCAAGTTAATGTGCTCTGGTAGGCTACAGAAAGTACAATATGACCTAATTACTTCCTGTAACTTCCACAGCCAAGGAAATCCTAAATTCTACTCAATTTATATATATAATAATCTTAAAAGTCTTTGCTTTATTCAAATATTCAAAGCCCTTGAACCTGAAGAGAAGTCATTCAGACCTATCAGACTTGAAGAAATACCAGACTTCAAAATTTCCTAGCCAGATTATGACATTGCTGCCTAGCTCTAGATATTTGCAAGGCCTTCATTGTCTCTGTTGTCCAAATACAGAAGAATAGGTATGAACTCTAAGGTAGAAGTGGTTGGAATTGATGATATCACCAAAAATATGTCATCCTATATCAGCTGAGGAGAAATAGGAGTGTCATTTTTTGATATAACTAGAAGTATATTTATTAACATAGGGAGGAGGGAGAAATCCTTATGTAAGGAGATTTCATGTCCCATTACCATCACAGATGCTCATCCCTACACACATGCTCTTGAATTTATAAAATGTGCTGTTCTGTAGGATCTCATGGATTAAGATAGCCTCACCAAAATATAATGGTAATTGACCAAATTATCTAAAGTATCATCTTTTCCAATATCCACTCTTCTAGGCCCTTCTGTTAGGTGGAACTTTTTCCCTACAAACTCGCTGTAGTTGCCAAACTCTCATTAGCTTCCCAGCAGACTGTGGAGAGTCTTCTGTACAGTACATGCTTCTTGCTCAAGATTGCATTTTTTATCCTGAAGAAATGGAGAATGCCTATCAGGAAAGAGAAGTCAGTCACAAATATCTGAAGAGCTCCGCAGTACCTGTGTATACATGGCTTAGAGTTGCTATGTCTGAGCAGAAAAAGAAATAAAAATGATAAATTTTGCACTGATTAGACTGGCTAGTTTGCCCTATCAAAAGCCTACTGCACTGTACTCTGGCTGCAGTTGGTTTAGGAAATGAAGCCCTTAGAGTAAAGTGAATTTTTGTTTCCTTTCTTTTTATCTTTTAGGGTGAAACAAACTGAATTGTTTGACAGGTGGAAGAGTCTTCAGATGTGCAAATGGGAGATGAATGTCACAGAAGCTAATCTATTCAAGTAAGAATGGTCTACATTAATGAGACTGAGCAAGATTTATTTGTCTGAATTTACCTTCCTGTAGAGAGATTAACCCTTCATATGGATACCAAGAATAAATATTATAACATTGTTACTGTTGCAGTACTGTCCTTCTGAATAAATGCAGACTTTTTTCTACTTTAAAAAAGTCAACAACAGGAGTGAAAGAGAGCTCTTCTGGCATGTGGAACAGTATTCCCAGGAAAGGCAGGGAATTTGGTATGGGAAAGACTTCCGGGTATGAATCAGGCAGAAGTGAGAATGAAGCCAAGACATAATGGATGCATCTAATACATCAACCTAACTCTGGTGGTGTAAAATAGTTATATCATTTGTGACGCTGCAAAGTTGGCCTACAAAATACTCAAACTGCATTTTTTCTGTGGTGTATTAGGTACTGACAGACCCTCTTTATGACTTCCTTTTTTTGAATAGCTTCTCAGCTATCTGACTATCTAGATATTATTTCTGGCCTTCAGAGACATCTGAAGTTTGCTTCTGTAGTACTCTGTCTTCCTTCATGTGACTTCCTTTTTGCTGAAGGTCCTCCATGGTCCCTTTGAGATACAACTTTTGAAATTGGTCTTCTGAAGGCAATAGTAGAATGAAGCTAAAACAATATTTGAATGTTGTATATTGATATATTCAAGGGCCATAATTGGGTAGGTCTGTAGAAAACACAGTATTTCAGAATGTGTGATCTGGCACAGGCAGGATGCAGGAACAACCACAAAGCCATGGGTGAAATGCCAAGAGCAAATTTATTCTTGTTACCACATGACCTGGGGATCTCCCCAGCAGCGCCTGGGCAGAGGCATGCAAGCGGGGATGCCAGCACTGTGGACCTCGGTCCTTGCTAGTCAGAAAAATGAGGAAAAAAAAGGTCTCAAACCTGCTGCTTTCGCCTCTTTGTATGTAGGGATTTTTGCAGGTGTACTTTTTCACTGTGCTTTGATCTTTTCCAGAGCAGGGCAGGGATCTCAAGGATGTTTGATAAGGTGACACTGAGCATTTCATCTATGTTATCTAAATGCAGACATTCTACCCATCAAGCACACAGAGCTAAATAACAATTAATGTGATATATGTGGTTTTTGGCACCCCAGCTGCAAGTCACTTGAGCATGTTTACAGTCGCCCTCTCCAATATTCCACTGTATTCCCCCACAGAGTAAGTGAAATATAGGCTGGTTAAGTCTGTAAGTCACCAACACATTTCAGAGCTGTTGTTTAGAATAAAGCCCCACAACTTTCTCCCAAATTCTCTTGCACGATTCCAGGAAATAGCTGTCACGAGTTAGTGAGAGAATGTGAGAATGCATGTGCCGAGTTAGTCATTAACATCTTTAAAAATAACTAATTGTTAGTCCCAGGCTCGTAGCAGTTTTTCCAATGTGAGCTCCACACATCAGTTTTTCAGGTTTTTTTTTTAGCATACCTTTTTCTGGAAAATATTGGATGGGCAATTATCAGAGCTCATTTTGAAGACAAATGCCATTCTGGATTAGAGCCTACTATCTTAAATATTGCTTGGAGTAAGAGAACTAATGACTGTGCTCAGAGTGCAAGGAGCACATTGAAATAAGGAGAGGAGCACACTGAGTACGGAGTCCAGCCCGGTGGTGGGAGCAATGAGAAAGGACTGTCTAAACCCATCAGAAGGACCATCACTCTCTCTTAGGCCACCAACAGTAAGCAAAAAACCCCTCCCCATCCTAGACAGTTTGTTGAGAGAGACATGAAAGACTCTTGTCTCTGGCTATACCTCCTGACTGATATATCACTGCTTAAGAAACTCCCACTGGCACCTAGATGTAACCCAACCTTTGTTAGCTGGTTCCAGGAACAATAATCATGCTAGTCATGAAAAAAAAAAAAAAAAAAACAACAAGCCACCAGTGTTCAAAGTCTGTTTCATTTTTGTCTTATGGGACAGAGACTTCAGTGTGTGAATGTGTGGAAAACCTGTAGTCCCTTAAAAGCAAACCAAGTCTCGAGTTTGGAGGTAGACTAGTAAGTAAGGTAAAATGTGGTGGTCTGACACCACTAAGCTGTGAGGTTTTGAACTTTGCTAGTTCTGGACCATCAGATGAGATGAGGAGAATCCAACAAAAGTTATATGGCAGCTACTTAAGCAGCAGGGAGGGAGGAAGCACAAAAATCACACTAGCTTTTACATCTGGAGACTGAAGGAAAACACTGTTCTTGACAGTCTTCCTCCTCAGATATCAGATATTTACGTTAAGGAATGTGCCTCTGGAAAACCAGTTGGACATTGGATTAAAGAACAACATCTCTTTCAATTTCTTAATGCAGAACTAACAAGATTTTTTTTTTTTTTATCTGAAATATCACAATTCAATTCCTCTACCTACTTGTAATTATTTAATGATTTTGTCATTAGAAATTATTCATTGATTTATTCAGTTTCAATTTCTGCCATGGTCTGTGTGTCATATTGGATTATTCTGCATGGATCAAGTATATAATAATAATTGGACATCACTGCAGTGTTTGCATAATTCTGTATTTGCTTTCTGGTGCTTGTAATAAAGCCCATAAAGAAGACTGGCTTATTCTTCCAACTCATAATGAGGCCACATACCCCAGAGGCAAGGTATTTAATGTAGGTTATTTGAGAGTTATTTGGCTTTGTCTTCATGTTTGTGCATTTGTCATGACATGTATTTTTCATTAAAGGTGTAAGATGCATTGACTGAGAAACAAACTGGCTATGGAGTAAGAGTAATATGAAGTCAGGGCTTTCAGTTCCACCAGCAGAAGGATAAAAGCATTCAGGGAAAGATGGGAGCTAAGAAATGGACCCTTATTTTAAATGCTGCTTTTCCTGTTTAAATTTCATATCAGCACTGAACGGGATTTTCTCTCAGAACAAGAATCCCATATTTGAGATTTCAAAACAGCTCTTGTTGGCATTGGAATCCCTGCCATTTTGTCCCAATGACAAAGAAAATTTTGGCCATTTGTTTGAGATTTTGGAGTTGTAGCCATGACCAGTCTGCCTGGCATCCATCTGTCAGGTCACATCATCTTCTTGATGCACATATGCAAGGCCAAAGGCAAAACTAAGACCTTTAATTTTTTTAAAATAAAGTGTGCTGTGCTCCATGGTAGTGTGGTAAGTGGGGTAGTGTCTTTAGGTATTGCCGTGTTTAAGTCCGTGTCCTGGCAAGCTTCCATATCCCTAGATGAATACTTTAACCCCAGCAATTCCTGCCCAGTGATGAATAGATAATTTACAAGAAGTTGAAGACCTCTAAAGCAGAGAGGGACCAATTCATTAGAATGGTTTCACCAGGACAGTGGGGACTGAAGCTCAGTTTTGCAGTCTGGAGCAGAGCAAATTTTGCACATGTATTTCCTGCAGCCTAGAAGAGAGCCAGGTACAGGGATCTAATTTCTTCTGTTTTTTTTGGTTGGTTGGTCGGTTGAGTGGTTTTCATTTGTTTGGGTTTCTTGGTTTGTTTTTGTTTTGTTTTGTTTTGGTTTTTTGTTGTTTGTTTTGTTTGTTTTGTTTTTTTTTTTTGCTTGTTTGTTTTACTTTTTTTTTTTAAAGCCATGAACTCCTCAGTCAAGGAAAATTTCACCAAATCTGAAATTTTCTAATGGAAAATCCAGCAAGCCACCATTTCACCCCTCCTACAGCTAAAAACTTTATTTTTGCTGAAAAAAGCCTTGTTAGGAGTAATATTAATTGCAAATCCTAAAGCATGCTATCAGCTCCTTGATCTTATTTCTTTCTTTTTCATTTTACAGGTCTACTTTGTCAAGGTGTTGCAATGCCCCTGCCTTTCTGTTCACCACCCAGAAAAATACTCCTTTGGGAACTAAACTGAAATATGAAGTGGATACTAGTGGAATCTTCCATATCAACCAAGAAATCTTCAAAATGTTTCCAAAGGTACCTCATTCCTCTGCCCATTTGTGGAATCAACTTCACTCTACTTGCTGCATTAGATATTAACCTATAGCCAAGCATTTAACTGTTGGATGTTTGACATTTCTACAAACTTCATTGCCTATACTTTGAACATATTTATTTTTGTTATGATATTTTAGCTGATTATCATATTTTATAGTGGTCATCTGTTCTAATATGAAATATATACGTGTATATATATATACTTTCCTGCAGAATATTACTGACCAAGCAGAAAAGTGGCTAGTGAAATAACTTAAGAAAGCTGAATAAAAGAGACACTTACTGATCAGAACTTTTTAAAAGTACAATACTCACATAAAATAAGTCCAACATTTGGGGTATATCTACTTCTTTAGGCATGTGATTATTTTATAATTCATATTCACCATGACCATCTATTTTTATACTTATTTCTGTTTGCAGATTATCTATGAACAGGCTGCACAATTTTTAAATATATTCATCATAATGATTATTCAAAATCTTTTCAGCAAATAATCCTTGACCTGGGGGTCATTCAAAGTTATAACCAGTGGGCACATAGTGACTGATGTGCAGAAATGGGATTATGTGACTACTGATTTATCATGAGTCACACCTTATGAATTTTAAATGGCATATTTGGAGGGGATAACTGAAATTTATCCTTTTCAGAAAGTCAGAAGAATATTCAAGTGAAGTACTAAGATTTGTGTTATTAACGTTGTCCTTAAGGGTCTAACCACTTTTAATCTGTTTGCTTTCTGAGCACTACTAAGAGGTTGGGTAGTGCTGTGATCCAAATGTGCACATGGTGGGCTGGGGCAGAGCAGGGGAAAGGCTCAGATCCAGGAAAGCACCGTGGCGTCTGGAGACATGCAAAGAATGGCTACGTCAAAGTGTAGCAGTATTATCCTCAAAACCCTGCCTGATTGTGCAGATGAATGCATGAAAGACTAGATGCCTATGCTTTTGCTAGGAGTGTCCTGTAGCTGCTGTTGCAGGATGCTTTGCAGGCTCTATCCCATGCCAAAGTGCCTTTGTGATTCACTGGGCAGCACCTATGTGGCCAAAGCCGCCCTCTGCCTAGGAGCTGCAGCATGGCAAGTGTAGGGGATAAAGGGTGGAAAGCACAGGATCTATACTGTAGGGGCAAGAGCCACGTGCTGGGTGTGGAGACCTGCCTTCTGATCTCCCTTTCAGGACTGCCAAGGGATTTTGTGTTAAGAAGTTGCTGGATAAAGCACAGACAACTCTATCTTGCCTCTCTGTTAGGCAGCTGCTGCTTTTCTCAAACAGGTGTAATTGCATACCATTTTGCCTCATGGCTTATGAATGCCATGGAAAGATCCTGGGAATAATCACCTAGAAATGTCATGCCACTAGTGCATCTCTCTGTAATTTGCAGTATGAAATTATAGATAAAATATGTATGTACCAAAACGAGCGCTCTCATGCTTATATAAGCACTTCTCTACATATTCATAAGGTGTAGCGCAGCTCAGTTCTGCGTCACAACCCTCTCACCCTACAGCCCAGTTCTGTTCTCAGAGAGGTGGTTTTCACTTGCTCTGGCTTCAGCAGCAGCTGCATGTCTGCATATGAAGACAGAATTTTGCCTGAAGAGTTCACAAATATGCATCCTACACAAGTCCAAAAAGGTGCCTGACCGAAGGCTCTAGGCAGTGCTGGTAGTAAAAGTGCTAATTAACAACCATTAATGCTATTAGTACCATTCATGGTAGCAAGCACTAAAATTTGGGCTAGGTTCTGATAAATAGCTGCAATGTGCTGTCAGACTTCTCGGGCTTTACTAGCTGCTCTGGGGCTATGTGTGCAGATTTCTCAAAAGCAGGACATCAGAACCTGAGGAGTGAGCAGTGTGCAGGCAGCTCAGAAGGCAGTGCCTGGGGTATGCTAATTTTATGGTTCATGCCCTCATGTGGAAATCAGAAGGGGAAGGAAGTTTCTAAAATGATGTATTACATTATTAAATCTGGACAAAATCGGGTTATTGCTCTTTTTTCCCTCTGAGTTAGTTGCTTATACTGTCTCTAATTGCACAGAAAACAATCCCACTGGTGTATGTACACCATGGGAATACTGTGGGCCAGAACCAGTGTCAACTTGCTATGATCAGTGCATCTGCAGCAAGATGCAGCAGCACAAGAGAAAAAGGAAAAAGTAAAAAAGAGATTTGTTGCCTTCATGTTTCGGAATATTTGACTGTTTTCTTGCTGTGATGTTGCAGGATATGCCATACCACCGCTCCCAGTTTAAGAAATGTGCGGTGGTTGGGAATGGAGGAATTCTGAAGAACAGCAGATGTGGCCGGGAGATTGACAGTGCAGACTTTGTGTTTCGGTAATCACCACAACGTCATTTTTCTTTTTGCCCATTTTAACGACAAATAAAGAATTGCAAAGCTATTCTCTCCTGCACAGAAACATGGGATTTGCCAAACCGGTCATATCAAGCCTGCTCCTTGCATAGAAAGCAATGTTTCAAAAAACCCCCTTACTGTGTAATATTTATTTTAAAATTATGCTTTGAGGAAATATTTCTCCCTAACACCCTGTGGTTATTCATTGACTTATTGACAAAATTTGACGTCCTCTTTCAGGACATCCCCTGTCAATCAGATTGTGGATTTATCCTTCCATGGACATCAAGCATAAGCAGTGTCCTGTGAATGTGGCTGTGATTTTCTGGCACAGTTCTGAACCAGAAGTACAGCCTCTTGCATGACAGGCAGCTTGGCCAGATGTTAATAGCTCCACGTTGTGCAGCTCATGTGCCTCGGAGGTGTGTTTCTGAAGTGGTGCAGAGCTCAAGTGCTGGACAATGGGAGTTACAGTAATCAGTACTGTAGACTCTGGGGTGTGCAGAGATGCCTGAATAACTTTGGAGGTTGGGTGTCTTCATATTTTATTCCCCACCATGTGGAGTTGTCCAGGTTTTGCATAGACTGGGATGTCCCACAGCTTTTATCCCTGGATAACAGACTCTAACAGCACTTTTGTCATCCTTGATATATATGGGAAAGAATTTTTTATTATTCATATGCATGACTAATCCCTCTCTAAATCCTGTTAAGGTCTTTGCCTGGGTCATGACTTATGACAGCTAGATCACAGATTCATGACCTGTTCTGTTGAAAAGAAAAATTTTTTTACTTCTGTTGGACTGTTTTCTGATATTTAGTATGTTGCTGTCAGCTTAGAATAACTGTGCATAAATCAATGAATTTATCTGATTTAATTCCAGCAAAAATTAGGTCAGATTTTGGCTCATTGCATTCTTAATTTAATTTGTCATCAAATGAGAAATAAAATTTTACAGGTCCTACCTTCATTATTAATTGTTTTCATACCCATATGTCTGCCTCTTGTGCCCACTTTATAGAAAACTGTTGTCCTAGATTGAATCCATGAAACAGTCCAGGCTTCACATAATTTGTTTTTTAAAAGCCTAGTGTACTCTATATACATTAAATAATTATTGTAGATTTCCTTCTATTGTGTTGGATCACAGCTATCAGTATGGTTGAAAGGAGTGGTACATGTTACATGTGGAGATGACCAGCTGTTGAGTGGAAGTGGAAACACAGGCAGCAAATGTGATCATTTATGTATAAGAACTTTCAGTGGACATCCCTTTTTACTGTTCTTATTCTTCCTTGAACTGTACCAAAACTGATTAAAAAGAGCAGATCAGATCACTACATAACATAGAAATTGGGTTGCTTTTGGTACCAGTGATTAATTAAATAGAGGCTCAAGTAGAACTGAAATACGAATAAATACATCAGTACTTGTGCAAAAGAAACCCCTGGTTCACCATCTACAAAACGTGTGGGACCAGCATTATGCACAAAGACACAAAAAATGTTTAAGAGCTTAAGATCTGGTGACATGAATTTTAAAGTAAAGCTTGTATTTAATGTCGGGTCTAAACACACCTACTTTCCAGACTAGCACCGTTTCACCAAACTGTCAGGAATCACCATCTTGGTTAGTAGCGAAATAATTATTTAAAATATTTCAAAAACTGCCTGTGGAGCATTGCTAACATTCAGTGATACCTTCAGGACACCTGGGAAAATCTTTTGTTGTCAGGAAGCTTGTGGTCAGAAGGATGCAACCAAGATTTTTCTGTGAAATAAATTCTTATAGCAATTAATTGTAGTACAGTAGAATATATGAAACACACACACACACACACACACACACACACACACACACACACACGCGCGCACAGGCGCGCGCGCGCACACACACACACACACACACACACACAGATTTCACTTGTTAGTTGTTATTGTCTATCTCCATCTACTGGCCAGAGTAGAGATCTGTGATGAAACGTTTGGGTGCATTTAGAAATGGGACTGCTCTCTTTGCAGGGATGAATTTTTGGGGTCTTATAGCAAAAGTAAAATTTATGCAGATTGCATAACTTTTATAAGGTATTATCATATTCAACAAATTCTGTATTTCTTAATCCTGGTGGCATTTTAGTGTTCAAAAATATTGAAGATGAGTATTTGAAAACCTTTTTCAAATATAATCTAATAAGCTCAGTGCCCAGTGCTAGGTGGAACTGAGGATGCTAGAGGGCTTCAGAAGGACGTTGCATGACCTAGCAGAGAAGAGTGCTGGAAATAACATCGCCTATGAGAAGGATGAGGTGGCTAAAAAAAAAATTATCTGACCTGCTATAGAGGGACTCTCTGGAAGATAGATGTAAACCTCCTGAGTCTGAGAAGGACTTTGAAGGACTTTGTGCATTCTTCTGCTCCCCACCTCGCCCTCTCCCTGTGACTAAGAAATTATGCTGACAGCTCAACTCTAGTCTTGTGAAAACACCGAGCATTGCTTACCCTAAATTCCTTCACAGTTTTTTTTCTATTTAGCCCTGATCTTCAGAAATATGGAGATGTTTGAGAATTAGACACAGCGGTATTTTTGAGATGTGGGGGCCTTAGCAGTGATGGCTTTTATTGAGGCTTGTTGATCACGTCAGAAAGTCTTCAGAATGTCAGCAAGTATCTAATACTAGCTTAAACTGAGTGTAAAACAAGTTGCAAGGACATTTATATTGCCTCTGGTAACACATGCTGAAGCTTTTTTTTTTTATCTGCGTTTTCTATAGAAGTGAAGCTGGTGTGATAGCTTGTGTGTATGTGTGTACGTTTTGGTAACTTTAGCATCTCTTGAGGGATGCTCTAAATTTTGTGAGATGATGAAGCTAGGTCAAGGCCAAGGTGAGTGGAGGCTGGGCAAAGTCAAGGTCTGCAAATCTTCACAAGATTGCTCCTAATAGCTTTGACATCCTCTGGTGAATCTCTAGAATCAGGATTGCTGCTCCTACAGTGCGCTGAGACATTCTTACAAAGGGAGAAGGAAGAGAAGCAGGTAGTTTTGGATTAATTAGGACTGGACTGATTTCTCTCTTGGGGAGCATTTCCCTTAAATTTTCTAGGGTATAAAACAATGCATATTTAAGGTGATGTTATATAGTTTGTTTATTAATTATTGGATACAGCTCAGCTGTTGCTGAGGATGTCTTTGATTTTATGGGCTGATTGTCCTTGGGGCTTCATCCCATTTCTTGTCGTAAACGGCCAAAGTAAATAGCTGAACTGCTATTAAGGAAGCAAAATGAGTGAACATTGGCTACATCTGCAAAAAGAGGTCAGCTCTGACAGACTCAGGGAAGAAGAGGGAACTTCATACAGCCCCTAAGAACTTGTTTCTTTAATGAATAGTTTGGGCATCAACATGTTTCATAGAATTTTAAATTGCCAATCTGTTTCTAGATTTGTTGCTTGCAAAAAATGCTTAAATCAGTTCAGCTTTCTAGTCCTGAAAGGGTGCAAGGAATTGTTTAACCTTCTTACCAATTTCTTTCCTTTATAGATGCAATTTGGCTCCTATATCTGAGAAATACTTTACGGATGTTGGAGTAAAGACGGATGTCGTGACTGTCAATCCCAGTATAATTACTGAGAGGTCAATTTTATTTTTTGTATTTTCATCTCTTATTGCTTTTCCAGATCTACTTTTCACTAAGTTCTAACTGTTACAGAGAACTTTTTCCCACAATATTACTTTAAACTGACACTATGAATCATACATTTAATCCTGAAGTTACTCAATATATAGAATCTGCAACAATTTATAGAAATGCATTAGACACTTAAACTTGCACACTTGTAACAGAAAGTGGGAAGCTGATGAACTAAAACCGTAACAACAGAGCCATCCTTCTCCTGGAAGTCCTGTACCATGCTGTCAAGCCCCAGGCAAATGTATCAGACACATTAGGGTGGAAGCAACTGGTTCCCACCCTAAATTCTTAAATAAAGTAGCACACACTGTCATACCTTTTTTAAAAAGTGCCAGTTAAACATTGTAGCAAGGATTGACTGAGTGATTTTAATTTTAAATTTGTCAATACCTTAATGCCACCTTGCTGACAGGTTTGGGACCCTGGGACTGATTATTGTTTTCCTTTCTTGCTGGGGGAATGTGTTTCTTTTCTCAAGGAACATAAAATCATTTGCTTGCATTATGGATTTCTTTCACATGTTACAGTTAGACATTCTAGAAATGTTTTTGTTCTGCTTTTGTATTTGCCACTTTTTTATACAGTTCTTCACTGCATAATGCACTATACAGCTGACCAAGCCTTGGAAAAGTTACATACTTCGTATAAAAAAATGTGAAGTTAGACATTATCAGAAATGCCTACAAAGTTTGTCCACTGTTAAATGAGTGCATTGTTAAAAGAGGGGAGAATATGTATTTTTTTTATCCCCTGCATTTTTTCTCTACATTTCATACTGATTCTTTAGATAGAAATCTAAATATATCCCTTTGTTAATTGAAACATCATTTCAGTTATCTCTGTACCAGAAATGTTTCGACAAAAGCCCATTGGATGTTTCTTGTCTGCTGGGTCCAGACAGAGTCTGCACTGGTCTGACCATCACTTGCATCCTTTTCCCTTTAGATTTCATAAGCTGGAGAAATGGAGGAAACCCTTCTACGACGTGCTCCAGGTCTACGAGAACGCTTCCGTGCTGCTGCCAGCTTTCTACAACACTCGCAACACGGATGTCTCAATCCGGGTCAAATATGTCCTGGATGATTTTGAATCTCAGCAAGCTGTTTATTACTTTCATCCTCAGTATCTCATCAATGTCTCACGCTACTGGCTCGGCCAAGGGGTGCGGGCCAAGCGGATTAGCACTGGACTGATCCTGGTGACTGCTGCCCTGGAGCTCTGTGAAGAGGTCCACCTTTTTGGCTTCTGGGCCTTCCCTATGAACCCCTCAGGGATTTTTATAACTCACCACTACTATGACAATGTGAAGCCTCGCCCTGGTTTTCATGCTATGCCCTCAGAAATCTTCAACTTCCTCCACATGCACAGCAAGGGGATCCTGCGGGTTCATACAGGGACCTGTAGCTGCTGTTGACTGGCACACTTCTTCCTCTGATGCAAAAGTGTAACAGGAACTTGATGCCTGTGTATGGTGTAGGAGGTTTTATTACACCCTGAGATTATGCAATAATTGTTTGATATAAATTTCCTCAAGGCATTGCATCCCATAGGATCTAGGATACCAGCATCTTTTCTGCTAGCAGAGTTGGGTCCATAACAGTGTAGGAGAAGCAGAACTCCTCTGTCCCAGGGCATACACTGCCCTGGAAAGCAAGTCAGATAAGAAGCACATTTCCAGTAGGTTTAGGGATAAACAGAGCACATTAATATAGTTATCATTTCACTATGAAGAAAAGCACCGAACTTTTGCGGAGAATCAGTGGTGGAGAATTTTAGCATAGACTGTATGACTTTACATAGGTTTCTGTATCAAGTACCTTGGGTCATTGCCAGATTTTATTGAAAGCACTGTTCTCTGGCGTTTGAGGTTTTGAAAATACTCTTTAGCATTATAGTTTTAAGGGGAAGTATATAACCTGAGGTCTTGTTCTGTAATGTCACAAAGTATTGGTGAAAAATAGCATATAGCTGTGATAGGAATAAACAAGATCACCTTATGAATTTTTTCAGCCAGGATGGAAAAGAGTGTTAAACTCCCATTCACAACAACACGCAACTGTGTTGATCATGCTGTGCAATTGTTCTACAATTTCTTTCTTCTTCCTTCTTATGTCTTATATTTCTGGTTTCCTTTGCTGATCATGTCTTCTTCCTCACTGTCTTTAATGCTTTCTTTCTAGCTAACGCATGAGCAATGTGCGTACTTCCTCCTACAGTGACTATCTCAGCTGCAGATTAGAGTCCTTATTGAAGAAGCATGCTCCTTCACACTTCTGCAAGATTTTATCAGGCTGAATAGCAAGGAGATTACGTAGTTATATTTTCTGAGTTGATTTTTTGGTTCAAATATCACAGCATAGGATAGAAAAAAGCATTTTCTCTTTGATCTTTATTAAAGACTTTGCAAGAGTATCTGAATGTTGATTCACTTCTGTGCAGGTTGAGTGAAATACTTTCAGGTATCTTGGATAAGTACTGGCAGAAAACAGTTAAAATATAGTGAAGATACTTTGTGGGTTGGATTATGATGCTTATTTTAAAATAGTGCATCTCAGGATGTCAGGTGTCTTAACGTCACATTTTTGTATGTTGAGAATGTTATCAGAATAGTAAAAGGGCTGGTGTATTCTTTAAAAAGTTACCAATGTAGCTCTGTCAGTTATGCCAAGCTTAATTTTTCACCTAGTAGAGTTAAATTGGCAAAATCCTGATGCAGAAGAGGTTCCACATACGTCTGGAGTTTATTTCAGCGGCTGAGTTGTGGTGTAGTAGGCTGCTGGTATACGTCCTTTCATACTGGTATGACTACGTACGTGGAGGGTGAGGTTTGATGTTTCAGCTGTGCTGGCATAATTAAATGAACAGAGTTTTCTTGTGTAAATTCTTAGTCTGAAGCACTTGGGCTGTTGTCCAGTGCTTTGTCTTGTCTTACTTAGATTATGAGATCTTTGATCAAGGATTGGAGTCTAAAGTGCTAGTTCTGTATGAGGGATACCTTCTTTTTTGGGGGGTGGGGTTGGGGGAGAGGGTTTAAGTCTAAATCTGGACTTGGATTTTGATTTTACAATGCATGAATGCACAAAGCTTCTGTTAAAAGATTCTGAGCTGTGCTGAGAGCTGTGAAAGTTGCTCACACTACAGATAAAATGATCAAAAAGGAAGTGAAGCACGATGGTCACCATTTAAAAAGTCTATATTGACCTGCAGTGACCTGGATGGTATGTGAGTGTATTTTCTTAACTTTACACTAGACTCCAGTTGTCTGATTACTTTAAAAGCAACCTGTATCCTTGATAAAGGTGTCAGAACTCACATGGGAAATACCAGCCAGGGGTAGGTGCAGGACCTGTGCTTAAGCTTTATATTTGTGTTGTGCTTTTGATCTTAGAGTTATACTGTGTGTTAGTGAGCATCACCTCGTATTGGCTAGCTGTGAAATATGCAGCACACTAAGAATGAACTTGTAGATGAAGTGGTTTCCTTGATTTAATATGCAAAAAGGTTCTTTGTCTTTCTTGTGTTTTGTAAATTTATGTGCAAAGGGCTTTGATAATGAAGTGCAGTAATGAAAGTGCTATTTAGAGAGCAATGTGACCCTGTGGGTTGGCCATTTTGCTGTGCATTAAGCTTTATAACAGGAATGACACTGAAGTTGCTACCTAGAGCCCTTACTCCTTATTCTGCCTGAGTGTGGGACTAGTAGTGACTTCAGTATTGCTTTGCTGCTGCTGCTTTGCTAAGGTTACCTTCTTTAGTAAGGGATTTTTCTCTGCCATGGTGATTGAAGTGAACAAAAGCAAACAAAAGGAGTTTGATATGTTGCAAAAGATAATTCAAAAAAGATGGGAAAGCACTTGAGAAGCATCGTATGTTGGAAAGAAATGGTGCAAATCCCTCTTTTTAGTTGCAAAAGTCCTGTTGGACTTTTTGGACAGACAAAAGGATAAAGAAAACTGTAATTATTACAGTTAATCTGTAATTACTGGGTGGCAGACATTTCCTTTCCTTTGTTTGCTTCCTATAAATGAGCAATGTAAATTCACCTAGGCTATACTGTAATAAGTGCAGTTTTACTGTGTTTAGATTTTGATTAGTTATAAATCTATAGCTACTATATTTTTTTAATGATTTTAAAAAGTGTGTGCAGGATAATCGCACGTATGCACCAAAGGCCCGATCTTGCCACATTTATCTTAAAAGAGCTCCCATTCAAGTGGATGGGCATTTTATTTGTGTAAGGACTGCAGAAGCAGACCCAGACATGTGTGTGAAGGTGTACATATGTGTATAGTTAGACATAAGGAGTGATTTGCAAGCTGGAAAGATACTTAAATATGTAAAAAATAGTCCTTGAGATGAAATGCATGTTGCAATACATTTATGTTCTGATTGATTTTTCAGGTGTTGCTCAAAAAATGGCTGAAAAACTGTGGCATTTGTCAGAAATGCCATATGCAGAAGCTTTCAGATTTTTTTTCGGTCTCCTTACCTTGCACTGGGTGCTGGAAAATCAGATTCCTGCTGCTGTACCACAGCATCTGTGGGGCTGAGTGGGAATGGCGTGGTGGCAGCTTGCAGGAGCAGGGTCTGAGGAAGGACCCTGCCTGCTGTTTTGTTCTCCATGGGTAGCAAATAAATTCCACCCGGGAGATTTTATCTAGGCAGAGGTCACTACCTGTGCAATGTCACTGTGGGGTGGGTGAGCCATCGTTGACCAGACTGAGCTTCTGCCTGTCCTGCTTAAATGGATGAAAAGAAGGGCTGTTGCAGAAAGAAGGACCCTCCTTGTTTTCTGCCATCATTCTTTTGTGTACAGAGCATAAGAAAATACTCCTTTGACATCAAGAATTTGAATTTGAGGCTCTTTTGTTTCCTCTTCTCCAACATGGTCAAAGCTCCAAATGTCCAATCTTAACCTTCTTTGAACAATGGGATACCTGAACAATAAGAAGCAACTGTCAGGAAGCGGGGTGTGTTTGCTGCACACTCTTATGGCAAGTAAAGGGTGTGCATAGCATGTTGTGTTTTCCCACAGGAAAGGCTGCAGGCCCCAGAGAAATCCCCTGATACACAAATCTGATCAGTCCAAGAAGAAACACTGTCAGCTGTCTGGTACCACATCCTGAGCTCAAGCTGTAATCCCAGCTCTGTTGCTGAGGATATGAAATCTGAGACAGGGAGAGAGAAAATTATAATATTATGGTTTAATCCCCAACTCCTCATATTATTTAGGAGAATCTCTTAAGAAGTTCCTGAGGTCTGCATACACTGGCAATGCAAATTCAGTTGGAAAAACATAACTAGGATTGCTTCTTCTTTATTGTCAGGTCAACAGAGGAGGTTTATGAATCTGCCAGTGCTTTCATCAAAGGGAAGGAAGCATTTAGTCAAAATAGTTTAGCTGCTTGATTTAGATTTATGAAATCCAACTTTGCTGTTGGACAAAGTGGATTAAATGATGATAGGGCCATTATAATATTTTAGCATATTTTCTGTGATTGCAACAGAGTTGTCAAAGCCAGATCATGAATTTCAGAGGGAAATCCCTTCTGTGGCAGCTCCTCCTACTGCAATGCAGGGGAGGAGAGGCACTTTGGTGAGTAGGTCCATGGTCATCTAGAAAAGTGATGTAAAGGGAATATAGGAGATTGCAACCACAACTCTGGTCCAGAGCCTTTAGCTCTGTGGAGTAACACGACAGAGATGATGGATGAAGTTTCACAGCTTACAACGCTCAGGAGCAGCTCCCATAGTCCCTGACAAAAGCTGCCCCCATGCAGGCTTGACTGATGATAAATTAAAGGTGATGTTCACTCAGGGTGGTTGGATGTAGTAGACAGAAGGAAATCAGCTCTAAGAATAGTCCACTCTGTGGGGGTTCGGTGAATCAGTAGAAATGTTGCTCAGACCTTGAAGGCAAAAGCACTGGTGGTGACGCAGCTACGTGGGCGGACTGCCCGTGCTCGGCTTTCCGTGGCAGGAAGGAGCAATCTCTGGTTTGCGTGTGAGGGAAACTGAGGTGGATGAAACACTGAGACGTGGAGCGAAAGGGAATCTGTCCTTTTTAGTCTTCTGAAGCCTGATGGCTTGTCAGCAAAGCTCTGACTGTAGAGAGCACAAGCTTGCCTAGTGAAAATGGAGAGCTCTGAAACGGTCCTTCCCCCGTATCTCACTTGCATCTGAGTATGAAGAGAACTTTGGAGCTTTTACAAGCATACAAAGAAGGAAGCAGGCAAAATTCAACAGTCCCTAAGCTCCAGATTCCCTGGGAAATTCTGGAGTGAGCTGAAGTTTTAGGGATAAAGGAGTATGCTTAGGGCCTTTTCCAAAATCCAGTGAAGTCTGTGGAAAGCTTGGTGTACTTCAGAGCAAACCTCCTGAAACAGGCCCTGATCATGGGCAGGAAGAGCAGCCTCTTGTTTCTTACTCACTTGATTTCAGATACACTTTTTAATATATTGCAGATACAGTGCAGTAGCAATACTGTGTTTTTAATGGTGTGTGTAAAGAACAAACTTATCTGGAAGTAGAAGTGTTGTGATTGTCACTCTCTCTTCCAGATTTCAGCACTTTTCATCTTTTCAAACTCATCTATGCAAAGCATTTCACCGTGGTAGTGTAAATCACCATATGAAATCACAAATGAACCCTCTGTACCTGACTGTGTGTATGCAAATCACATGCCTCGAGAAAAGAGTTTTTTCTGCTTGCTTTAAAATACCAGCGTGGAATTCATCAGTGATACTCACGTGTTCAAGGCAGGTTTCAGCCCGTTCCCTTTGAAGCCAGCACAATATTCGCATTTGGCTTCAATGGAAAAAACACAGCGGGTCCAGTGCTTGTAAATCAAGCAAATAACCTGCATCTCCCCAAAACCCCTCCCAGACTATTATGAATTTATGTCTTACTATCATACTGTCTGATGTGGGTGAGGCTGCTGGGCATCCCTGTGTTGTCTGCATGGTATTCAAAATCAACAAGCAATTGTACTTAAGTGCTTTTTAAAATAAACTTAAGGGGAATCCAAATGTACGCTAGACATTAGAGTGAGGGAGCCTGAGTCCAAGGCCATCAGCTCCTCCAACACTCCCCAAAGCTCTGAGCATCTGAGAAACATCAGAAATGAGGGACTGGGCCACAGTGGAAAACTTAAAGACAAATCTGCCTCAGCGCTTCAAGAGTTGAAAGATGTAAATATGTTATTGACATGTCTGACTTTCCCTTTAGAAGCCATAAATGTTCTTGGTGTTTGATCTTTGGGTAAGTTGATATACATTTTTAACTGTACTAATCACTGTAAAATGTGTTAGCATGTAAAATGGTGACAAGCCAGCAAAATGAGATACTGTTGGCTATTTCTCGAAATGTCTGTTCTACCTGAAACTGAAGGACCAAGACACTGAAATATCTCCGGTGCTCCATATGGCTCTGGTTATTACCCATTTTAGCAGTGGGGAGCAAGCAGAATTGAATCAATCGCTGTTTGTTAACCCTGTGTTGGCCAAGTGATACACACTTAAGTGTGACACTAGAGCCTGTCCCCATACAGGTGAGGAAAACTGCCTGTACTTGCTCTTTCTGGGAGGACATGATGATTTTTGCTTAATTTCTGGGTCCTCTTATTGTCAGCCGTGAGGTCCCTGATCAAACCTCCGCGTTCAGCCCGTGTAAATTGTGTTGAACAGCTGCTGCCTGTTGAATATGTCCCCTGTTTTCACCTGGTAGAGAACAAATGCTTAGTTTGGAAATACTAGAGCAAAACTGTGTCTTCATGCTAGGGGAGCTTGTGCTATTACAGAAATAAAGCTTGTTTCATATTTATTATTTCAGTAAGGTGGTGATGGTGGAGGTGGAGAAATCCAAGCAGAGTCATGGTAGTTTCATGCTGATGTTAATCCCTTGTGTCCATTGACTCACCTTTATTTTTTGAACCTTTCACTGTGTAATTTTTGCTTATTGTTTCTGTAGCTGTATTAAGGTTGTAATAGAAAGCCTATCAATTGATGTAAGCCATAACTAAAACAGTAATCAGGGTATATTTTTGGTCTGTGTCACTGTGTTTGAAAGATGATTTAATTCTATTGAATAAACCACTTTAACAGTTTTATGGGAAAGGCAGTCATTGGGCCACTTTTTGTGCCTTCAAACTAATTTTCTATTTTCTGCTGTTGTGTCTCTGAACAGAAAGTTGGAAGCTCTGCTGATAGAAATTGGTTTGTATAACGAGGGAATACCACTGTAGAATTACATGATGATATTACATCATATATGTTTACAGATATTATGAAAGTATATATAGGGCTATACAATGATATAAATTGAGAGTATGGTGTTTTGATTTCAGTGTTACATTCTGGATTGTAGCCTACCATATACATGGGCACAATAAAGTAACCTCTTGCTAGAAGTAGCAATCTGTGCACAGACAAGCTTTGAAAAGCCTCTGCAATCCCTGGGTTTTTCCTGCTTATGCCTCCCTAACAGCTCTGTCCTTTACTGACTTCACCTTTTACATAAACTCATCTTCCTTGGGTCTTGTCTATCTTATTGAGCTGCAGTATTACAAGCTTATGCTTCTGTCAATATTCTCAGCATCAGGAGAATTAAAAAATAAGTGAAAATTATTTGTGGGAATAGAGAACAACAGTTAGAACAACCATATATTTTTTGGAATTGGGTATTTTTTTGTGACATTCTATTGTTCCTAGATTGTAAACTGAAATAGGAGTAGGTAATAGAAATAATGCGATCTTGATATTAGCACTGGTATACGGAAAATGTAAATGATCTTGAAGATACAGAGCTATGGTGAATGCTGGAGGAATCAGTTCTCATTTTTGCTGACATTAAAACTGATGGATGTACTTCCTTCCCTCAGCTGCTTGTGATTATTGTTAGTGATTATTCAATCAAGAAGAGGAAACATGTGGAGAGGGAAAAATGAATAGACAAATTGACACTGGATGATATAATTGCTGTCTATCACATTGCAGATTGCTCAGCTAAGCAAGCAATCAAAGAATGGTTCATTTCCTAAAGACTGCAGCATCCGTCATTTTCCTTAGTGGCATTTGCAGCCTTTCCTCTGAGCAAGTCTCGATAAAAAGCCATAGTGAATGAGAGAGATGTTTCACCAGTCTGTCTCTGACAGTGCCCAGGAGTGGATACTTAGGGAAAGAGCGGAAGAAATAGGGAACGTAATAAATGGCCCTTCTGCTGGTATTCCCTCAAACTGTTATTGTCAGTTTGTATTTTTGGCCTCAGCAATGCTATGTGGTACCAAGTGTCAGTTTTTAGCTCTGTGCTCATGTGATGAAGTGATTCCTTTTGTTTTTGTGAGCTGCTGCTGTATCCCAAGGGTGCCCAGCAAAACATTTTTGGGCTGTGGGACCTGTTAGGTGGAGCCATGGCAGATACTGACCTCCCTTCTTCCACCACAGGCATCACCTCTTGGAATAAAAGCTTTACGTATCTCTTTTTTTTTTATTTTTATTTTTTTTTTTTTATATTTTCCCAACCAGCTCTAGAGCTGTGATGAACACTGCTAAGCAGAATCTAATCTTGGGCTGTGAAGTGCTAGCTGCCAGGTAATTTTTATCACTTAGTTGTTTTCTTGCTCTAAGGCTTCAGTCAGCTCTAAGCCCTCCCAGTGGGTCTGGATAGAGGAATAAACCATTTAAATCCATAAAGGAGCTACTGTCCATCACAGAGAGGGAAAATATTCCAATAAATGTGTATAACCACGGCCATGGGCAACTTTCCAGGTGGAGAAGACACCCTGGTTACAAGGATGCCAAAGCCAAAACTTCCTATGTGTAGAAACTCAGACCCAGGCGTAGTTTTTTCTACACTTGCAAACAATTGAGTTAGCAAGTTCACATCCTAAACAAGAGTTGGGAGCATGAATATTTTGTTAAAGGCAGGATGTAGAAAACGGGTATCTATGTGGACCTCAGAGACAGTAATGCAATAATACAACCCTTAAATCCTACCCCTGAGTCAGCTCAAATGCTCCTCCAGTAGGAGGGTGTCTCACTAGGTGTCTGCTAGTAACTGTGGTAGCCCTAAGTAGGTATCTGTAGGCAGAAAGGCAGAGATACAAAACAGAACTCTGAAATAATTAACCTTTTCATGCTCTGCCTTTGAATGAGTGACGTACGCATCACCCAACACACTCAGATTATTCTTATCACTTAAGTGCACAGTTTTACCCAGAACATTGGCACTGTCTTTTTCGCTCTTGGATGTGTCAGATGCCGTTTCACAAAGCTGCAAAATCAACGGGCAGGTATTTCAGCTCATCGCCACCAGCTTTGTTTTGCATTCCGTTGATAACGTGTGGAGATGAGTTTGGAGGTCCAGTCCGCCCCGCCTGCTATTTTCTGCCCAGCACTGTGGGAAAAAAAACGTCCTCCCTCCTTGCTGACAGCATCCCCCCCGGGTGCTCACCCCTCTCTGCCTGCAGCCTCCAGCGCCGTGGGGCCGGTGGGCACATCTCTGCCTGCTCCATCCCTTGCCTGCAACTCCTCTTCCTCTGGCTGCCCCCCGGCAGGGACTTACCAGAAGGACAACGAGGGTTCGGCACTGGAAAACGTTTCCTGGGGAGTCACTGAATTCTCTGTCACCAGTGGTCCTTGCTATCGGGGTAGCTGGTCCTGCTGAGGAAGAATGAGGAGCCCTTGGCCCCTGTCCATCCTGGTTCCTGGGATTTGGTGCTGCCTTTTGAGACCTCCAGACGTGCTGCTATATGAAGGGTCTCCCAGATGCAGGGTTTGCTGCCAGGCCAGCTTTAACTGGTCTGAGTATGACAGAATTAATCAACAAAAATAAGCATTTTCTGGGCTCCTTTGCATCTTTAGAAATTAATTTTAGGGCTAAAATCCTCTGTTTTCATTTCACAGGGCATCTTCTGTTTATTTTTGCAAGGAATAAATCTTGTCGGATGTACTAACAGCCAGGACTGTCACACAGTCAGTTTTAGCATTCTTTCTGCCCTGCTGGACATAGGAGTCAGTTTTTGGAAAATGAAGTTCATCCTTTTCCCAGACAAGGTGAATGAAATGCGGCCGAGGCATCTGAGCTGATGCCTGGAGCTTCACAGGGACGTTTGCATCTCACTGCCTGTTTGCTTAGCAGCACTTGAGAAAATTGTGGGCTGCAGTCTGGTCAGGCAGGCAATCGTCTTCCAGGCAGTGGAAGTTAACCTTGGTAACATCCATGTTTCTAAGCACGTTATCTCCCTTGAGAAGTGCTGAAGCACCAAGGGAGTCTGATAATTTTGCAAATAATTTACTGTCTTTGCTGCAAATGCAAATGCAAATGCCATCAGGTGATGAAATAAAATACTTGAGTCCCTAATGCCATGCTCTTTGGATGTTTCCATGAACATGTGGTGCAGGATGATAAATATGGAATATGTGTCCCTTTCACTTGAAAAGATAAATGGCATTTTTGACTTCCCATATAGGTGTTTCATGAAGTACTGTGTACTGAGACTGTTTTTTTTTGTTTCATGTCTCTTCAATCATGTCTTTAATAAATGTCTCAGAAACTTTGCTTCACATGGCAGCATTTGGGAAAGGTTGTGCAACAGTGATGGATTTCAGTATGTCACTATGTGAAAAACTGATTGAATAGGCTCTTTGAGTGATGGTGAGAATGAAAATTAACCACAGTCGGATATTTCTCTTTCTCCTCTATGGACTATCAGTTACTTGTGCAGAACTAGTGCTATCCTTGCAACCCGAGGAGATAGTCTCCTTTTCCCCTCCAATTCTGATGGTCCAAGTATCCTGTAGACAAAACTGGTTAAAGTCAGCATATTCTGAAGAAAGGATAGACATGTCTGTGGCGCAGCAAGGGAATTTGGCTGAATATCCTTCTTTGTTTACCTGACATGCCCATTTTATGACTGGCACACGGCCATGGAAAACCACATGGGTGGTGGGGACCAGATTTGTGACCTGTGGGAGCAGAGCCCTGGGGGTGATGGTGGCTTTTTCCCCGTGTGCATGCCCCCTCTCCTGCTGAGATTTACGGTGGGTGACATGTGCAACCACAGCCCCTCGAAGGGAATATATAACATAGTGTGGTGCAAGCTGCTTTGTCCACCACCTCCCTTCCCTTGCTGAAGCAGGAGTCTCACCATTCCTCCTTTTTCTGGGAATCTGGTTTGCTTTCTCTACAAGGTAATATGGAAGTGGTGAGGGGTCCCTCCTTGTTCTGCCAGACCACATGACTCCAGAAAAACTCTGGTCCACAGCAATCTTCAGGCTGCTGTCTATGGCCTGGGGGATCCCTCTGCTTCTTTTTTCCAGCAGCCAAAGGAAGGCAGGAGGATGCTGCACATTGCTCAGTCTCAGACCAGCACCAGAACCAGACGTGTTCTGGCCTTCTGCCTTGCTGCCTGCCACTGAGAAAACTTAAAAGCCGATCTCACCTGGCACCTTTGCAACCTACCCCAGGAGGTTCCCGGTCTTGTTCGAGCCACCTTCTTTTCTAATGAAGATGCATTATTCTACTGCATTTCTTCTTAACACTCACAGTTTTATGACTCTTTAGTCTCTCTTGCTTTGCAACCATATACAATGACTTGTGTGTATCAATGCAGAGGTTGGGATTAGATGGATTTCCCTGGATTTTCCATGCTCATGGGAACAGAGAATCCCTTCTGTCCTCCTCTCACTTCAGGATCAGCTGCAGCACCAGCACATATACGAGTAGTACATTTGCTGGTCAATATAAGGGCTGAGGGTTGTCCCTTGCATGCCGGGGACACGTAGGCTGCAGGGGTACAGCCCACCCCCCAGGTGCCTCTCCAGCTCACCCAGGCACAAACACTCTTTGTTGCCCCAAAGCACTCACCTCTCCTAGAGCTATATGCTAATTTGTCGTTCGTTATAAACTCCTAGGGATAAAGAAAGACAACCATAATGACTAGCTCCTATCTAGTAGCTGCTGTAATTGAAGGTTTGAGCGGTCTCATGTCAAATCACAGACCTGTTAACGCTGGTAGAAAAATACCTTTTGCCTTTCAGTATTTTGTTATCCACTGTTTCAGGCAGACTATCTGGTTCTGTTTATATGATTATATCTGATCAGTGTGTTACCGCACTCATCTGAATAATCAGTAAAAATCAATGTATATGATATTCTATAGAGACCAGATCATGAATCTCTGTCTGCACAGGCCTCTTATTCTATAATATAAACCTGATGGCATCACTTTATTTAGTGTGCTAGCAGATCTAAATGTTGACATAACACCACAGGAGGAACCATGTGTGTCTACAAGATGAAAACATCTAAAATACATCCAGAACAGTTTTGTGAGCATTGGATCAGAGGAAACTTATCTTCATCTGGATTTATCGATCATGGTGGGCAGATTATTTTTTTTTAAATAAGTGCAGCAGTGGGTTTATCCCATATTAGACCTGTAGGACTGATCCAGTGGAGAGAAGTTATGAACGCTTACCTGAACAGAAGAGATTAAATCAGATTTTCTGCCATAGACACTAGAGACCCTCCCGATTCGTTGGCGTTTCTGCCCTTTGCAAGTTCTCCAGTATAATGAAAGCACAAGTATTGTTGCACTATCTACAATAGCTCTTTATTTCTCTAAAACATTCCATAAACTATCTAGGAAAAGACTGTGTCTGGAAACACTGACTTGCTGTCAGCCTTGACTGAAATTTAGCACAGGAGTTGGGAGGCAGCAGGAAGGGGCTGGCAGACGGAAGCAGGCAGGGAGCTTACACAATGCTTTTTATAATAAATCATGTCAACAGGCAATACTGACCCCAAAATAATAAGTACTTGCCCAATAACTGCTCTGCTATCTTAATATTTCTTTATCCCAGTGAATTTTCAGACACTTTGCCAGGCTGATGCTAAACTGTCACAGAGAAGAGGCTGATAAGACAAATACAAATGTAACTTTGTGATTTGGTTGGGAAATGTAGCAAGGATTTGCATCTTTATAAGCTCTTAGTATTACAGTTTTTGGGTGAGTTTTCAACCAACTCACCAGATGCTGACTGTCCTCTGCAGGGTCTATGACACACCGAGCTCTCATCAGCTGTGGGGTTCTGTGGCACAGCTCATCTCCATCTTCTGTGCTGATTATTTTTGACCACCCCTGGTGCAACTCTGTAGTAAGCATTGCTAAGCTTTTGCTTGAAAAGTGTATTTTTATCAGTAAACTTTGTAGCTGCATGAGGAAAACACTTAATTTCTGGGGATTAATTAACATATACTTTAAAAACTTTTTCATCTATTAGCTTTTTGATTGTTAATTTTATACTAATAGTCAACAGGAAAAGCAACAAGAAGCATTCACTGAGTAATCAAATTTATGCTTTTACAGTGAATACTTCAGACGATATTAGAACAGTTTGACCCTGCCCCCTTATCCTAGCCACTATTATTCTGATTTAAAAAAAAAAATAATATTCTTTTCTGATGAATAAATTTATACCATGATTATGGCTATTTAAAGGGGCTTGCTATGAAGGATGGGTATTTGTTAAAGTCTCCCAGTGACCCAGTCATACATCACATAGACTTATACAGGTCTGGTTGTGTTGTTAGCCTTGACCCTGTTTAAGCCCAATCATACTCTTTGCACAAGAAGACTGAAAATGGCTCATCTCAGAGTGTTAAATTTCATCATTTTTGAGTGGCAAATGAGAACTCTGCCAAATAACAAATGGCTTTGTCTAAACCTGAGTTCAAGGTTTTGCTTGTTGACCATTTGAGAAACAACTATGAGGGGCAAAGCCTTGACAAATGAAGAGGTGAGAACTTGTCTTATCTCTTTGGCCATTGATATCCAATAGCCTTGGTAACATGGATGAATTTAGCTCTATATTATTCATATTCACAAATTATAGATGGAAAAACAGAGACAAAGAAAAGTTGAGTCTGCACCTTCCTGCAAATACAAGGCAACAATACTTGCATGAAATTAATCTCCCTTAATTTTAGGCACCTCCAGTGTACCGCCTACAGATGAGCTCCTTGATAGGGCTCTGTTTGCAGAAACACACCCCAGATTTACCAGTTTAGGCTAGGTGTTGGTTTTGTTCCTCCAAAATGGCACCAGACTTGTCACAATTTTCCTGAGTGCTCCTCATCCTGCCTTTCTCCTCCCTCCCCTGCATCATCCTGGAGGGACCAGAGCTGAATGGAGATGCCATCCTGTGCCTGTCCAAGGCCAAGATTTGGTTTTTCTTTTTGCTGAAAGATGAACTCATGTCCTTAAAGAGATGTATTAAAAAAAAAAAAAAAAAAAAAAAAGAAGAAAAATCAGGCTAACCTTATAGTTGGAGAAGTCTCCTGTTTTGCATAACTACAGAAACAAAGTGAATATCTAGTTGGTCTGTAAAGTTGTAATTTAGAAAGGGCATTCATCCCAACAGAGCCAACTTGTGTTGCAGAGCAGGTTGTGCTCATAATATGGACCCTGGTATTGGGACATAATTGCTTTTCTAATATCCACGTATTATTTACACTATGCTACTGTTGCAACTGGTGGCACACTCCTTTTGACTCGAGATCTGTTGTTACTGTAATGTATTTATTAGAGCAATGCAAGGTCAGGATAACCTCAGTTACTTGTCTGTAAATGACCCAACCGAAATTAGTTTTAGTGTTGTGACACCAATGCAACTGAGACCTAAATCAGGACTTTGGAGTATTAATTTACTTTATTGCCATATCTTGATTGATGGTTATTAAGTACTTTAAGTATTAATGCTGTTGCTTTATTTATAACTGAGAGATATGTCTTACATGTTTCCTAGGTATTTCTTCAAGAGAAAGTCTTGAAGGGAAAACAGAGCAAGACCTGCACACCAAAGATGGTTGGATTAAAAGTGATTGAGGCAATGTTAGTCTTCAAAATCTCACTAGAGTCAGTTAATACCTTCGTAATCCACAGTTCAGAAATTGTATATATAAAAATATCACCCTGAAGGAAACTGTTGGTGTGGGATTTCAGATTGCTCTGATTTCTTTCAAAGTGAAATTACAGACTGGAATGGGCTGGGGGGAGTGTGGGAGCTTAGTTGGTATAAAATCTAACTCAAAATATCGATGAAGTCATCTCTCCATTACCTCTGGCCAACGGGAGCAAAGAAAAGCTCAGGGAAGGATAGCAGTGGAGAGGCATGCAGAGATGTTTCTGGCCATCATTTGTAATTTGCCCTGTGCATGTTTGAGGCTGATAGTGTCCCTGCTCACCACTTGTGCGTTGCTTTCCTTGCTCTGAGCATGTCTTCCCTGCCTTCATCTTTGCAAGGACATGTCCTTCACCGCTCTCTATCTCCACCTGTGCTAATCAGGGAGCCCTAAGACACACAGGGGCAATCAGCCCTACCACCACTTGAGGTGTCTGATTATGGCTTGAGCTAACTGATGCTTGTGTCGGATGGAAGCTACTCAAAAAAATCCCAATCCTAGCTATATGTGAGACATTTTGGAATGTCAGTACCCTCTCGTGAAATTGTGGGTCCACCAGTGTGGTGCTGGGTCACCCATTCCACCTGTGCAGGCAGAGAGCTTGGCTCCCCTTGGTCAATCGCTCACCACCATGCAGAAAATCTGGCTTTAATGGCAAAATATCCAAGATATTGTTCCCACGTCAGTCAGCTGTACTGGATTTAAGTGGGTGGTCTGTGTAAATGAGGGTAGTACAGCAGAGTTCCTCTGTTCTTTGTTGAATTCAACAGCTCCAGATTGAAATGATTTTGCTGCTTGTGTGATGAACCATCATCTTTACCCCACCATTATCTTGCTCTCTGGTTTGAGCAAGGGTAGTCTCATGTTTTTCCACATTCCTTTGTTTTCTGGGAATATTATCTGGTGAAGTGTATATATCTAGGAGGGGTAACTGTTGCCAGATCAAAAGGATGCCAAATGAACCACAATTAAAACTTTCAGAAGGAAAAATTTTATTATTCAATGAGGATATTAACGTAGCACCTGCCTAACACTCCTCTCGTTATCATGTTCAGTGGGACTGATATGAAAAATACCTAAAAACCAGCAGAACCCAACCCAACCCAGTGGTCAGCTGCCAAGGAAGCCCAGGGTGAGAAGGATGAGGTGGGCCGGCTGGTGCTGGTCCCACGTGCTTGCAGCTGTGCCATATGCTTGGAGCATATTTTCATCCAAAGGAATGGAAACACCTTTTATTTCATATTGATCATTCCTGTAAATATTTTTTTTTAATTAATTCTGTGCATTTCATTTGATAAGCTCTGTTGTTTTTATTCTCCTTTCAGAAAAACTCCTTGTCTGCTCTTCACTCTCAAAGATGCTTGAATCTGTCCACACCTTCTGTAGCCAAATGAAGTCATATTCCATTTCACAACTTATTCCATAACAGTCTAACTTGCAAATGTAAGAGAGCTGGCACATTTTCATGTCTTAAAAAATAGTCAATAATTAGAAGGAGAATTCAGGTTAGTCAGGCACCCTCTTTCTTTAGAAAAAACATGTTGCAATATATCTTATTCTCTGTTAACCTCCAAATTCTAACCCAGACTGAATTTTGGAGTATGTCTCCCATCATCCCCTTAATTTATTATTTGTATCTGAAACAATAGGCTTTGAACTTCTGACCAAAAAAAAATTCCGAAACTTTGGTACTTTACCTCTTTGAAGTAGTTGAGTTCACTAACTGGTTCCATTGTTTAAAGGTTTGTCTTTTTGGGTTCAAAAAAGCCAGTAAAACAAAGACTACTTCAGTATGTGCTCACATACACACAAGCTCCGAAAACTGGGGTGTATTCATACACACTCATTTGTAGAAAAGTGCTTTGCCATCACAGTAAGTAAAACAAAACAAGCCCTAAGTTCAGCATTTTCCCTCTGAGGTATGGTCTGCTGTAGGGTGAGGCTGGGGCCTGCTGGTCCATGGTGCATCCCAGCTAGTGCTTGAGCAGGAACCCCCCTGACACCCCCTGCCCTATGGCAGGGCCGATACGTCTGCTGTCTTCAGAATTCAATACTAAACCTTAAAGGCTGCTCTTCCAAAGAGAGTTTGTGAGACATCATTGACTCTAGTTTGCTGTTATCCTGCAGCGATGGCCAGATCTTCGTGAAAACAGCTCCATAATTCTTTATGTAGTAATTTAATTACAGTGAAAGCTTTTCCCTTTTCAAAGGAAAGTGCATCTGTTGAGTTGTGACCTGAGGAAGAACTGCAGATGGTGTCTTCAACGCAGGGTTTCTGTATCAGATTTTCCTGAGACTTCTTCACTGGCCTAATTTTGTTTCTACTGCAAAGCAGTGGTGACCTGCCCTTTGGTCGAGAGCAGGTGAAGCTGGCCATCATGCACAGCTCTCCCCAGCTGTCCTTCATTCCTTTGACCAAGTAGAAAATGCCTGGGAAAGGGGGAGGAAATCTGTGCTCAGGTCTGAATACCGAACAGCAAGAAAATACTGTAAGGTCCATTTAACTTCAGGACTGAAGATATTCTCAGCTATTTAGGATAAACTCCATCAAAGAAGTCTGGTTTGTGCCTTGAGAAGGGGATTTTACTGTTTTTTGTACTGATGTGAAAAGTCAGAAACTGGAGGGATTTTACTGTTTTTAGTACCGATGTGAAAAGTCAGAAACTGGAGGGATTTTCCTCTTCTGTATGGAAAAATCAAATGGATATAGTCTGTTGTATATGGGGAAATTCAAGGTGACTTAAATGGGATAAATGACATTATGGTTGAAGCCTGGAATGACAGAACATCTCCTTAATGTGCAATTAGTTATTTCTCTTTTTTTTTTTTGGTGTTTTTTTTTGGTGTTGCTATTGTTTGTCTGGTTTGTTTGTTTTGTTTGTTTGTTGTTGTTGTTGTTTTCCCCATCATGCTATCACCTCCCCATCATCTTTCAGAGGTCGATAGGTCCTTGCTGGCTTCATATCTTTTTAAAGCCCTCATTAACTTCAGCAGGGCTCTCACCTGGCTGCTGTTGGCACATAAATACCCTGACTCCCCTCCTGCCTGCCTCAGCCAGTTCCTCTACCGAGGACACCTGAGACCTGGGGAAGAACTTTTGCTCTCCCAGGTGGTTTTGTTCAGCAATCTGCCACCAGCAGCTGAAGGAGGAAACTGGCTGGTCACCTTTAGAGCAAGAATGGTCACCATGGGATTGGGGAAGAAGATCCAGTCTGCTGCTGGGTGTGCTCGTTGGGTAATGGTTTTCACCTTTCTGTCTTTTATACTGCAAACTCTAGATGTACTTTTTCCCTCCCTCCATAAAGTGAGCCCCAACAGTGTCAATTTGAGGTAAATCCAAAAGTTATAATGTGACGTTTTTTTTTTTTCCTGTCATGACTACAGAGGAAAAAAAAAAAAAACCTTAAGGGTCTTTTATCTCTGTAAGGAAAAAGTAGTTAAAATATGCAGATAAAAAGTCTTGAGGCTGGAGGCATGCAATGAAATGTCATAACAGCTCCTGTTTACTTTGAGTCTGATGCCAATATTTTGCAGTCGAGTAAAAAAACTAAACTTGCACCATTTTTTTTTTTTTTTAAAGTCTCACCACATTGTCTTCTGCAGGAGAAGACAGATGACATAAAAAATGAGTCCTGCTTTTCAGCACAGGTGGAAGATACCTGTAAGAATATGTATCAATCAGAGCAAAGAGTATCAGAGTGCCCTGTTCACCGCCCAGTCACAGCTTCATCCTTAAAGGAGCAGAATTTACATAAGTTAATAATGAGGAACTAAAAGCTTACATAATAACTTGATAGCTTATGGTTAGAATAAGCTTCCCCAAATCCATGTGATGGGGGGGTGTGTGTGTGCATAAGCTAGGCTGTTGCAGTATGAAACAAGAGGTTTATTTAATATTTTAAATTAAATAATGTAGACTAATGCAGCCTTGAGGATTTGGGGGGTTGGACTAGATCTTTAAAGGTCCCTTCCAACCCAGACCATTCTATGACCTGACCCTGGCAATGAGGGCTGAACTATGTTGAAAATATTGATGGCAAAATGGCAAAGGGTGAGGAGCCTTTAGTGCTTTCCCAGCTTTATTTCTCTTCATTTGCACATAAAATGATGTGTTAGTAAATCTTAAAAGTCTCTTTCAAAAGACCAAGAAGAGTTTTATACTTTCACAAGCTTTTATTAACTGTATATTTGAATTACTCTGCTTTGTAGTTTCTCAGGAAAAGATGTGTGTCTTTCAAACAAAGGCATGACTTCTCCTTTATGTGTTGGAGACAACACACTGCTGAATTTTGGAGCAATGCCCTGTTCTTTGAACAGCTTTAATGTCACCACTCACTGAAATCCCTATTTTGGACTGTAGGGTCTGAGGCTTAATTTTAAGCACATCTTGGGTGTGCTGCTGGACTGGAACCCAAGCAGAGGATGGAGGAGGCACAGTGTTACATGGTCCCAGTCACCGACCTCCCGTGGTGGGTGGGGTGCCATCATCTAGCTTAACTAAAGTTATATTTGGATGATAGTCCTTGTTTAAATGTGCTGCAAAAATGTTAATGCTGAAGTATGCAGGTATGAGAGTTTTTTGATATCTCAGCTTTGAGGATTCAAAAGAATATTATATGTTGCTTGTCACCTCCAAGGCGGGGATTTTTTTGATGGGTTTTGAATATCTTGGAGACTGCTGTCTGTTGTGGCAAGTGATGAGGAGGGGGAGGTATGTCCTCAGCTCTGCCCAGAGCCGCTCAGGAGTGCACAGGCTGCTCTTCAAGTGATGCCAGCAGGCACTGGTGGCCTCTGAACAAAGAAAACACCAGTCAGAGATGCCCTGGGGTATTTTTCTGGAAAACCTTCTGATTTGAAGAATTTACCAAACAGGGAAAAAAATGTTTGTCTTCTGGTTAAACAGCTGAATGCACTAAGTGGCTGCCTATCCAACACTATTATGTGCTGCAAAGAGCATCACGCTCCCCACAAAGGAACCAGCAGTGAACTTCATCCACCGTGACACCTAAAGGGCTATTTAATTTGGCATGTGAAAGCTCCAGTGAGACCACTGGCAGGTTTACCGTGAAGGAGGTAATTCTTCTGATGTGTTGATGAAATTAAGCCTTAAGCCGAGTCAGAAAAAGCCACCCTTGAGATGTTAAAGCTGGGGACCACAGCTGGCTGCAAGGTGCTGGTTTATAGCAGGATGGGTCTGAGTGGATGGGACCTATGGTTGTCCAGCCCTGGTGAAAAAAAAGCAAAACATGCCTCAGTTTAAGACAACAAAATTTGGAAATTTTGGCCTTGTGCAATTTCTTTGTGAAGCAAATAGAAAGAAATTTCACAAATGCCTTCTATGTGAAGAGCTGAAATTCCCATCTGCATTCAAGGAAGTCCTCAAGCACTCACAAAGTGCAACAGACAAAATCCTGCCTTGATCCAGTTCAGAGAGAACTTGCCTCTAAGTCCAGGGTTTTACCCTGCAGGTCTAATTACATGCTTACAGTTGATCAGCTACAAAAGTGCTTTCTGAACTGAGACTTTGCCCCCTAGAAAATGCTGGGAATTAGATTGCTTTCAGTTGGCTTTTCAGTTCAATTAGTTGGCAGAGCTGATATCAGTGTGGATTATGACTTATTTATGACTCCCAGACTACGGACGTGCGATAATAATATCTCCCTCTTCATCTCTTCTCGTAAAGATGCCTTCTATGTTTTATTTTGTTGTTGTTGTTTTGTTTGTTTGTTTGTTTTTGTGTTTTTTTTGTTGTTGTTGTTTTAGTTTGTTTGTTGTTTTGGTTTTGTTTTGATTTGCAGCAGGCTATTTCACCTGTTTGATATTGTATATCTGTTTTGCTCTTTCATGTCTATCCTTCTGTATTCCATTGCAAAGACAGCACTGGCTGGGCTGGTTTACTTTTCTTTCTATTTGTGTGTGTGCTTCAGTTGTTGCATACTCTGTGTATGTGTTTATGTGTGTGTGTATATATATATATGCACATATACAAGCTCTTTGCTGCTGCCATAGGAAATACAAGTAACTGTCATTGTCCTGATGTTTCTGAATTGAGCTGTGTGGTAACACAATGCTTATTTATGTTCATTTAAGTGGATGTTGGGGCTTGGGCTTAAAACAGTACTTCCAGGAATCTAATTTCAAAGTTAACAGCATGGGGGAAAAAAAAATAAAAAAAAATCATTGCTTGTTTGCTTCTTGACAGCTGCGTACCTGATGCTACAACACAGAGCAGTAGGGATTTCTGCCCACATACTTCTGTGTGCAAAGTATGCCAGGGCTGGTGCAAAACCTTTTTGGGAGGCTCAGTGTGTTAGGTCTGGAGTCAGACCCTCAGTTAGGTGCTTTCGGTTCTTAATCTGCATTTTACAGGATGAAAAAAAAAAAAAAAATCTGTCTGCTGATCTTCAATACATGCAGTGACATGAAACAAGTCCACAGGTGTGGAAGCAGGTTTGCCATTAACTCCACCTGCAGTGGGAAGTGTCCCTGTGGAAATAGGGGTCCCTGTGTGGCTCTGATACAACACCCACACAATAGTCTCAACGTTAAGTGTGCAAAATGTTAGAGTTCAAACAAGAACACTGAAAAGCTTGGAAATGTGCCTGAAAAATAAAAAGTCAAGCAGCTCAAATTACTTCACGATGGTGTCTGCGTGCCAGTGCCTGCCTGGGGACCCGAAATCTCGCTTCAGGCTAGCAGGCACCAATACAAATGATGTTGCTGGAAGCTGAAGTCAGACATGGGAGATATTCACCAGGGGAGATGATGAACCTTTATTGTGACTATGCTGAATTCTTCAATACTGAAAGCTTTTTTTTCTTTTTTTTTTTTTTTTTTTTTTTTAATTCACTTAGCTACAGATATAAATGCTGTCATTCAATCTGACCAGTCTCAGTGGTGTATGAGCAGTAGGACCTGGAATCACCAGACCAAAATCCAACTGTTTACCTTGAAAGGTAGAAGTGTCAGTGCAAATAGGTGTTAAACTTGGCTTGCTGTTTACCTGTGCTGTAATTTATTAGTTGTTCTGCTAGCAGGAGGTAGCCAAGCATGTTTTGTCCTGAAGCAGAGCTTTATCTCTGGATGGCCCATTAGATTTCTAATGGTGGAGGGTGGTTTGATTCAGAGGGGGCAGGAAATCAATCAGACTCAGAAATAAATTTCAGGGCAGGCTGGTTGTCTGGTTCCCTAACATTACATGTGAACCTGAGAGGTTGCATCTTGTCTACCGTCGCAGGAGAGAGAGCATTTTTGTAGCTGGGATGGAGTCACCCACAGGCAAATAATAAGGAAGATACTGGGGGAAGGAATTGCTGTAGCGTATTTTGGGGAAGCTGATTTGCATGCTTACAGCTACTTACAGCCGTATTCAGATAAGGTATAGCAAGCAGCAAGTCCTGCGGGAAATAACTGGATCAACTCTGACAGCATGAGAGTAAATCCATGGCACAGACAGATAAGGGATATTACTATTTCTTGAGTTAGGTCTGGATCCCCGTAGCTCTGAGAGCTTTTCTATTTTTATGTCAGCTTAATAGAAAGTTTTGTATTTATTTGGTGTTATCTGGGCAAGTTCAGCTGCAATTATTTTACTTTTATCCTTTCCCAGGCACATGTATATACACTTGCACTCTTGTTTCTTGGCAGCTTGTAACAATGCTCTAATCATCCTTGGCAGAAATCTTCTAAACTAATTCTATTCACAAAAAAAAAAAAAAAAAAATTGTTAGTGATAATTCTATTGCTGATACAAGAATGGAAGTGAAAAGATATTTGAGAGAAGAAACTTTGGCCAGAAATTGACTTTCTTTCAGTGCCTGTCTACAGTAGTTTATTTGCTTCAAAGTCCTAGTTTGTCTTCAAGATAAGGATCCTTGGGAGGAGGAGGAGGATGATGGTTTTATGAGAGGTATGCAATGATACCAGGGCAACTCAGACACTGGTGTAAATAAAAAGAAAGAAATAAACCCATTCAGCCCACATGTATGTAAGCAGACTCACAGGTACCACTTGAAATCCTGTATCACAGTTTGGATGAGGTTTGCAGGACTGAGAGCATTTCCAGTCCATGAAGAACTGCAGAAGGATTTCTTTGGTTCCTTCCTAACAATCGGTCTTGGAAATTCAGCCCTTACCTGTGTCGTAAACTTTCTGGGGATGATTAGTGTTTGAAATGGTGAAAAGAGGAAGAGAACACACAAGTTTGTATAGGATTGCAAGAACAAAGCTTTGATATTTTTATTTTAAAATGAAATAAAAACCTCAGCAGTTTTGCAGCTGTTCTGAGCTCTCCGTTCTCTCTGATCTCTCCCAGAGCAGTTAATGCACAGGGTTTTCAGCTGTGGTCAATCAATTGTTGATGCATTGCACTGAACACCCAAATCTGAAAGGAAAGATGCCAAATATTTAGTGTGCTTCACTTCCCCGGTGCTGTGCAAAGAAATGATTGTTTTTAACAGCTGAGACAAGTGTCATGAACTGAAAAAGGACTCTGACTTTTGGCAAGACATTTGGCCTTCCCTCTTTGAGGCCCCGCCTGCAAAGAGCAGGTTATTACATTTTCTGGAATTTAGAGATGAAAGTACCTGTGTCACTCTGGGTCCTCCAGTAGGTGCTAGCAGATGTGCATAAAGTATTTGTAGGAATTTTGATTTTCCTTGTAGAATATGTTAGACAGCTGTGTCTGGCTGTGATCAGAGCTGTTACTGCAAGCTGCCTGCCTCAAATCAGCGATGGGATGTTACTCTGTCCATGAGAAAAAGGAAGAAAAGGAGCCAATCTGTATAGTAATATCAGAAAACCTCGGGTAGGTTGGAGGACCGAGTGGAGCTGTGTGATGGGCAGAAAGAAGTTCCTCCAGTAGGTGAACACAGCATCATGATTTCCTCATTAGCATTTCTACATCTGGATTGGGAAAATCCAGGGCTGCCTTTCCATTTTCTTGGGTGGGATCCATCCCTGTGTATGGAGACACCTCATCTTGGCAGTCATCCATCAACCCTGGAGGAGGTGTGGGGTGGCTTGCTGGGGTGTGGGCACTCATTTAGGTGAGATGAGCCCCGGGTGGGCAGCCCTGTTCAGGTGCATGGCCAGTTGTGTCACAGGGCAGCGGCTGGCCCCGCAGGAAGAGCAGGACTTGCAGCTTCGTAGCTGAGCTACTGATGCGAAGGACCTGCCTTTGCATCAAAATATTCATCTGCAAGGCTTTGGCTGATGGTAGGTGAGCTGGGGCCAGAGACCTTCTGTGTGGGTGCCTGTCACCAGGAAACATCCCAGGGCAGGTTGGACGGGGCTCTGAGCAACCTGATTAAGCTGAAGGTGTCCCTGCTCATGGCAGGACGGTTGGGCTGGATGATCCTTAAAGGTTCCTTCTAACCCAAAGCCTTCCATGATTCTATGACCATTGGTGAGGACAAGTCCACTGGTGAGGCAAGTGTTGCTGTATTGTAATTGGTGTAAACAACCGCTGGGTGAGGCCCTGGGAACGGTAAAGTGCCATCGAAACGCACGATACTGAGAAGTCAGTGCCAGGACAATGTGCTCTGCACCATCTATGAGGTATTTATTCTGTGACGCGCTACTGTAACATCACCTGCTCACAAAGTGGTTATTTTGGAGGTTGCAGGATTGCAAGAGAACATGTGCCTCACCAAGTCCAGTCCCACCTTAATGCCTGAAGTACTTAATCCATGAACACCCTGCCCAATCCAGCTGTGGGGTTCTGCCCACTACTGTTTTGGGGGGGGGGCTGTTTGAGAAACTCCCTGCTCTGATGCTGAAAACCTTAAACCTGATCATGATCAGCTTGTTCAGGAGCCACCACTGCTTGAACAGATCTTTTGTTGTCTGTGGAGAGCATCTATTACAGTCCGGAGCCTGATTCCTTACTTGCAGGTGGCTACATGCTGCAAGGAAAATGCAAAGACAGTAAACTTTGGGGTTTTGGTGCATGTTGTTTCTGGTGACTAAGTGATTACTGGAGCAGGGCAGGTAATGGAGTCAGGAGGTGTCCCCAGCTTGGCTGTGGTGACCTGTTTTGTGCTCGTGGCCATGTTGCTGACCCTTCCCTATTAGTGCTGTGTCTCTTCCGTCTACACAGAGCCTTTGGAGCAAGGACATTCCCTCTCAATGTGCTTATTACAGCATTTAGGACAACAGGGACCCCGTCTCAGCTGGGAAATCTGTCTCCACAGAGCAAATATGAAATAAGAAATAAAACCAATTTTTTCCCATTATCTGGGAACAGAGTATTCAGAAGTTTCTCTGGTGCTGATTATATTGCTAATGACAGTCTTAAAAGGTAAAACAACATTTAGAGCATGGGAAAGTGTTTAAGGTTGTGTGAGCTGTCACAGGCAGGGCGCAGGAACAACCACAAAACCACAGATGAAATGCCAAGAACAAATTTATTCTCATTATCGCACAACCTGGGGATCTCCCCAGGAGCACCTGGGCAGAGGCATGCAAATGGACACTGTGAAACTCGGTCCTTGTTAGCTGGAAAAAGAAGATAAAAATTATCTTAAACCTGCTGCTTTTGCCTGTATATGTTGGGGATTTTCGCAGGTATACTTTTTTATTGTGCTTTGATCTTTCCCACAGCAGGGCAGGAATCTCAAGGATGTTTGATAAAGTGCCTCAGAGCCTCTCACAGGCCTATGCTATCTAAATGCAGACAATCTACCTGTCAACCACACAGAGCTAAACAACAATTAGTGTGATATATGTGTTTTTTGGCACCCCAGCTGCAAGTCAGTTGAGGGTGTTTACAATCCTCCTCGCCAATCTTCCGCTGTATTCCCACAAAGGCACAACACACAGGTGTGCCTGGGCATTGCTGCCAGGAAATTTCTGCCCACGGGTGCGGTTGGGTCACGCAGCTTCTCCACCCCCGGGGCGGGAGGGTCGGAAGCAGCCCAGGGATGGTGAGCGATATTTTGGCAACCCTGCCGCAGGCTTTGAGGAGGCTGTGGGCATGTGGGAGAGGACATCAAGCACTGTTGCAGAGGCAATTTGGCAGGATCTGAAGAGCTGAGCATTTGAGCCCTTCTGGGTTTATTGAATTTAGATTCTTATCTTTTAGTGAGGGAGGCGAAGGCAGTTTACAGGATTGACACGTTTGCTGCAGATGCTCCCAAATTCAACAACAAGCTGTGTATTACTGGCCTTAATCATTGCTGCTCTCCTGGTCTCTGATAGTTGATGTAACACAGAAATCATCTCGGAAGCTTAACCCCGTTGAAGTTGGAGGACGTGCCCGAGGGTCTGCATATTTACTGTCATTGCATCAATTATGGGCCTGAACTCTGCAAACAGTTACTCCTGCTATCTAATGTCAACAGTGGTACTGGCTTCACTGGGAGCACTAAATTCTTGTAAAGATCATACTGTTTACATTAAATATTAAATGTACTTAGATTTGGTAGCTTGTGTATAGGTTTTAAATAAAAAATTAAAAATGGTGTTCTTTAGTCATGTAATTTTTAAGTAAACAGAGCTGTAGAAACATCTGTTAGCTTTGATTTTAATTTACTGTATAATAGCTTACACCATAATAAATGATGTTGTGTGATTTGGATGTAATCTTGAATTTGTCAGGAAGCTCACAGCCAAATCACTGAAGTTAATGGTAGTTCTGCAATCAGCTTCACTATGTGTCAAATCAGAGGAACCATTATTGAATTTTAAAAGGCTGAATTACTGTGTTGTTTGTATTAAATCTTAATTCAGTTTTGGATAACGGTAATGTTTTCCCTTGGAGGTATGTACTGGATAGGGTTTCTGTTCCTGAATATAAAAACCAAACAGGGTTTCAATGGAATTGCTTGAATTACAATTTTAAGGGGGTTAGATGTATCCAAAAGTAATTTCAAACCTGTCCTAAATGAAAGAATATATTTCCCCTGTTGGATGTACTGTTATAGTGCAGTCCTTTTTATGAATTAGGACTATTTAATGGTACACTGTAATGTTGTTAATTACAAAAAGAAAGTACTGACATGGTTGATCTATAAGGGTGGGGTGAGTTTAAATTTCTCTAGTGATGGAAAAGGAGTGTGGAATGCCCTGTGTGTGCTTGTTCTGAGGCAGTCCCACTTCCATTGCCCACTGCAGGATGTGCTGTGAGAGCAGGGTGGGCTGGGAACCAGTAGATGGGTATATGTATAATGTTCTTATACCTTCTAAAATTGGAGATGTGTTTTTTTCTTTCTCCCCCAGAGCCTTGATTCTTTATAACGTCTTTATAGTGTCCTAGACTGATTGTACTGGTAGTCTCTTGCCACTTCTAAATTTGTATCTCAAAATAAATACATAAAATTTAAAAAGATCTCTTCCCATGAAACACTGCTGGAGTGGAGACCATGCCTTGCTAAATCAAAACAAATCTCCTAGCTCTGACCAGGTGCCTGCCTCTGCTGAACCTGGTGCTTTAGAGTGACCTGCCTGGTCCCTTGAAAGGAGAGGCTATGTCAGCCTGAGATGCAAACACTCAACTGTTGTGCCAAGGAGGGATTACTCAACTGTAATAAATCCATTATCTCCCCAAGCCCCAGATTACCTGTTCAGAGGGTGGCAAAGCTTTTTGACTTGACTATTTGTTGTAAGGATTGATTTGTGTTTAAGTTCTCTGGTATGTTTGGAAGAAAACCAGAGATGAGCAGCAAAGTGACTAAGCTTGATTGATTCCATCATTTTTTATGTAGATGATGGCAAGAAACTCATCTGACCTGATTTTTGCATTGTTTTCCCAAACATGGTCCAGATGGGACATCTCTTGGCAGGCACAACTGACCCAGCCTCCCTGTGCATTTAACACTGCAACCTAGTCTGGGGATTTGAAATAATTTTTGTAGGTCTTGGTTAAATCAGCATTTCATGGGCATCAACATCTTTTAGAGGAATGTTGTCTGAATTTTTATTTGCACATGATTTCCCATGATAAACTGCTGGCTGGTAGGTTTTTCTTTTTTCTTCTCTCTGAAATTATTGACTTGCTCTGTGTGATGCCTAGCTCAGCAAAGCCTCTCACCTGCAGGAGAGCACTGGCCCATGGCATCAATGGTGAGCTGGGAGAGCTTCTCCATCTCCCTCAGGCGGTACATTACAGCAATAGATATAATGGACTCATTTGGATAATTTAGTACTTACTCAGTGTATCTGGTTTCTCTAGTGACACTCTGATGTTCATGCTTGACTTCCCCACCTCTCAGATAATAAACGAGAGAGGTTTCACCTTGCTGGCAGCACTGGCTTTTGGCCCATTCTTTCCTGATATTGTGTACCTGAGAAACTAGATTACCTAGTTTCCTGGCTAGCTCCCTAATTAATGCAATTAATTAATATGTTTTTGAAAGGAGGAGGTGTTTTTACTCTTAATACACGTCAGAATCTATTCCCTTGGCTCCTGTGAGCAGGGTGCTTGCACAGGCAGGAGCAGGTCGGCCCCTCTGCGGTTGGCTCTGCCCCGCAATGTCCCATAGGCTTGTGCACAAAGCTCCATTCCCCAGTGAAATGCCAGCTGGGGATGTGGGAAAGTGAGAGATACTCAGTGAAGCACAGGTGGAAAGTGCTAGCTGATTCCCCCTCTCTCCCCCATCTTTTATTCTGCAGCAGTCTCTAGTCCACTCTGAGGAACCTCTGCCCTAACAAGGACAGCAGGCAGTTCATGGTTCTGCCCTCTTGACCATGTTGTTTCTCATAGCCAACTTTAAAATCCTCTTTTTGTGCATCTTAGGCTAATTCTGCTACACAGCGCAGTCACCGTTTGCTCTTATGTCTTCCTCAAGCCCTTTAAAAGAGAAGGCAAGTTCAGGTGAAACAATTTGCAGAAGATTTGCCCACCCCTGTGCTCCCTAAATGTGCCCTTTGGCCTGTTACTTGTTTTATAACACTTCTCAGGGAAAGGTCTAGTCCCAGGAACAACTAGGTTAATGAAAAGGATGATTATCGCTGCAGGTGATGGATCGATGGATCAAAGACATGCTGCTCATGATGCAGCTAGAAAACGGGTGGGAACACAGCCTGGTCCTTTGGTCGGAATTAGCAAGAGAGTGTGGATCTGACACCCTCCCTCCCTTTTTCCTCTTTAAATCTTTTCTCCCCAGTGGAAGTGGTATCCCTGTGTACAGGTGGATATGGGGTTGTAAACCCAAGCTGGGGAGAGGTGTGCTATGCATGCACCTTGAAGATCAGGGATGGCTTTGATGGTTCTTCTAGATGGAGAAAAAGGCACTAAGCCAGGGATGAAGATCAGGGCTGGGGCAGTGGGTGCTGGGATGGTTGCAATGTCCGTCTGCCCTTGCTCAAGATAGTACTGGTGTGAGAAGGGGAAGGCTCAAGGTGTTGGGGATATTGGGCTGGGATAGTGCCTGGCCCTCCACCACAAACAGTAGGTTCAACAGGGTGGTATGGAATGACTTGATATGGGCTCAGATTCCCACTTCTGAGCCTTTCTGGTGCCTTGTGAAGGAAAAAGCTGAGTAGGAGATGGTGCTGCAGCTGGTTCCTTGGGCTGTGGAGGCTGGGAGCTGGGCAGGAACAAGCAGAGCTGTGCTTTGGCTCTGCAGGGAGAAGCAGCCCCATGAGTGCAGCCAGCATTGACATGCTGTGTGCCACTGGAGTAGGAGCAAAGCTCTCAGGTTTATTTCGATCTGCTCTGATTCAGATGGCACTTCAAGCACTGATTGACCCCATTGACTTCACTGTTTCTATTTATGCTTTTAATGTCTCTATGCTCAATGCCTTGCAAAACTGAACACTTTCGGTTCTTTACCCCTGCCACAGTGCCTGAAGATAGCTGCTTTTCTCCCCTTAAACCTGCCACATACTCACTTCTGCTGCTGCCTCTTGTGGTCTGCGGTGTTCTTCATAGAATCATAAAACCACAGACTGTTTTGGGTTGGAAGGGACTTTAAAGCCCATCCATTCCCACCCCCTGCCCCGGGCAGGGCCCCCTTCCCCCAGCCCAGGGGGCTCCCAGCCCCGTCCAACCTGGCCTTGAACCCTTCCAGGGAGGGGGCACCCACAGCTGCTCTGGGCACCCTGGGCCAGCGCCTCACCCCCCAAACAGGGAGGAATTGCTGCCTTAGATCTAGTCTGAATCTATCTTCTTTTAGTTTAAAACCATTACCCCTTGTCTTATTGCTACAGGCCTTACTAAAGGGATCTTGTAAGAAAGACAGAGACAGACTTTTTAAGCCCTGGGAGGCTGCTCGAAGGTCTCCCCGGAGCCTTCTCTTCTCCAGGCTGAACCCCCCCAACTCTCTCAGCCCGGCCTCCCAGGGGAGCTGCTCCAGCCCCCCCAGCATCTCCGTGGCCTCCTCTGGCCCCGCTCGAGCAGCTCCGGGTCCTTCTGCTGTTGGGGGCCCCCGAGCTGGCCCCAGCACTGCAGGGGGGGCTCCCCAGAGCGGAGCAGAGGGGGACAATCCCCCCCCTGGCCCTGCTGCCCCCCCTGCTCTGGCTGCAGCCCAGGGCACGGGTGGGTTCTGGGCTGCCAGCGCACGGGGCTGCCTCACGGGCAGTTTTCCCCCCCCCAGCACCCCCAGCCCCTCTCCTTGTGGCTGCTCTCCAGCCGCTCCTCGAGGGCCCAGCCTGGGTTTGTGCTGGGGATCGCCCCGGCCCCCGGGCAGGACCTTGCCCTTGGCCTTGTTGAACCCCAGGAGGTTTGCCCGGGCCCCCCTCTCCAGCCTGCCCAGGTCCCTCTGGATGCCACCCCTGCCCTCAGCGTGCCCCCCACCACACAGCTCGGTGCTGTCGGGGAACTTGCTGAGGGGGCATCGATCCCGCTGCCTGTGTCCCCAGCAAAGATGTTAAACACTGGGGGAGTTCTTCATTGGGGGGAAAGAGCAGTGTCCTTTGAAATACTTTAAGCTGATGTGAATCAAGTCTGTTGTTGCAGTCTTTTTAAGAAACTCTGGATTTTATATCCTTCTGGCAGAACAGGTACATCAAAAAGTTTTAAGGGGCAAAGAAGTAGGTTGATCCCTCCTGGGGGAAACTTAAAATAACTCCTGAACAAGATGATGAAGGAGCCTCACCAGTTGTGAGGATGCTCAGTACTTGGTACAGAAGTGGTCAGTTCTCTGAATCCCTCTTCCCATTTTTGGTGGTTGGGCTAATGTATATTATGATCAAAAGGAATAGATGAATTAGAGTCCTGGGGCTGAATCTCTCATTCTTTTGGAATCAGCAGGACCTGAATGATTAGTCTTTAGGGAGAAATTCTCCTCAATGAGAAACCATGTGCAATACAAATAATTGTAGATAATGCCTTAGTTAGGACTGGCTGTGCAGCTGGCTTAAGTAGAAGTAATGTCCTTTAAGTTGTTTAGCTGATAATCTAGTCTCTTATGCATTGGAGCGTATCTATGTACACTTGAAATTTCTGGTCTCTGTTGGTCTTATTTCATTTTTGCTTTGTGAAAAGGCAGTTGGAGAAGCAGGTTAAAACTTAATCAGCTCTTTTCCTATTTTCTTGTGTTGCAAAACTCCTTTGAGTGAGAATGCTTGGATTACATTCTCCTCAAACCCATGTTTCACAGCCCTTTTGGTGACAGAGGTTGACTTCGCAGCTTTGAGACCCCTCTGTGTATGCCAAAAGTCTCAAATAGAGATGTTTTGAGCTTGTTTTTGCTGAGCACATGTAGGCTCAGCTTGACTTCCTAAGGACACATAATCACAGCCATAATCACAGTTCAACCTATTTTTAATTGTCGCTAATTAATTCTTAGCAGTACTTAAACCTTGTGAATTATATTGATAAAAAAGAAGAACATCTATTTCACCAGTCTTACACACGTGTCCTTGTAAGGGATTTGTTTTATGCCAGAAACATTAAGATGCTCCTTATTCCCAGGTTTGTGGCTTTTAAAACAACCCATGGCTATGTATATGTTTTAACAGATTACTGCATGTGTAACTTGCCAGCTGTGGGTATCTGGAGCAGGTCCTACATGTCTGGCAGGAGCCTTCAAACCAGAGGTACCACAGCTCCAGGGAAAAGTAGACAAGGGCATTGCACTCTCCCAGCATCTCCTTATTTCAATTAGGAGTTTCATCAGGGTAAAAACCTCTGGGAAATACGTGGGTGTTGAACCTACACTGGGCTCTGTGTTCCTGCAGCTCCTCTGGCACCAGAAGCTGGACAGGGAATGGTTAATTCTTGCTTGGCTGTGTCTTAGGAGGTGCAGGTGAGCTCCAAGTACCAGGGATGCTGGTGGGGTCTGTGCTCTTCAGCGTGCTTGTTCAGGCAATGGGAGAGACTTCATTCTGCAGTGTGGAAAAGTCACATAAATCCCTATCTTGACAATGGATTTAAGACCCCCAACTCCAGTCATCTGCTCTTGAAAGAGCTGGTATATAGATTTTTTTTTTTTTTCCGGCAAATTCTGTTAAGAGCCCTCATGCTTTATTCCTGTTTAAGAAGCTTTTTCTTACGATCTTGAGTAAAGCAGTTTCCCCAGTCTTGAGTTTGAAATGGCTACAGGATCTGCTGTTTCAAGGCTTTTGAGGGCTCAGGGTCTATAATCATCTCCCTGTTGATGGATGCTTGCAGCTTCCAGGGAGCAGGGACTCCTGCTCCTCTCTGTGGGACACTTAACTGCTCTCACTGCATTTTGCTAGTGAAATATTTCTCTTGGCTAAACTCCATTTTACCAGCAGAGGCCGTTATGCCCATACGCTTGAAGGCAGCGATCTCCCACTGAAGCCCATGGACATACTAAAACCTTTCCGTTCTGTCTTTGAGATGGATTGGACTCTGTACCCCCAGTATCCCCAGCTGCCTCTCGCTGAGATGCTGGGCTGATGGCATTCCCGTGCAGATGCAGATATTGTTATCTGGGTTAAAAAATAAAAAAAATAATGGGTAGCCAACCGGGTCTGGGAGAAAATGCAATGCTTTTAGTAGGCACCATGAGGTCTGATTAAATCTGTAATGACTGGTACTGCAACATGGGCAAGTGGCTCCCCCAGCACCTCCTCTGCCCAGCCTGGTGTAATCTTGTGCATTATTCATGTACATGGGAGAGGAATGAAATATATCTATTAAAGGAATCCTTTGGTATTTATTTCTGTGGCATTAAATACATTTATTTTCTGAAGGAGATGGAAGACTATGTGTATATATATTATAAGTAAATGGTGTTCTGGGCTGCAGGGGGTATTTTCAAGAACCTGTCCGGAGATGGGGATAGATCCTGCCCTACTGCGAAGTGTATGCACTGAAAAAGTTATGGAATTCTTTAGTACTAAAGCTGAGGCTGTGCCCACTGGACTGGCAGGTGCCCTGGGCAGAGCACTGCATGCCTCAACCCCTGCCGAAGCTCTGCTAACTGGGGTAAGTCAGTTAGAGTTCAAAGATGCACTTTTTTTCTGGATTATACCCCAACCAGAACCCAACAGGAGTGGTAGGGGAGGCAAACTAATACAGCTGGTTCATAAAATATCTGGATAATTGCTTTGCCTATATCTGACCTATGTCTTGCTGTCTGTCCTTTACAGCCAGTTTCTTCACCCTCATATCCATGGGGTGTGTTGGTCACCAAAAGAGCACTGAAATACAGACCATAATTTTTCTTACAATTTCCTCCAGACTGTGCAGTGAGGATGACAGACTTCTCTAACTGTAAGTTCAGAGCAGCATGTACTGAAAAATAACCTCTCCTGAAACAAGAAGTTTCACTGCATCTGCCCTGGGAAGGAGACTAGAACAAATATTTCTTTGGGGTATATCAGCTGTGTTGCGTGATGCCTGGGTACAGGACATCTGAATTTTATGGTAACAGGTGCAAAACAGGAATCACATAGAAGAGCATGAACTAAAGAAAAGGTGTGTTCATGCCTTGCCTAATATTTACCTAGTCATTATTAATAGTAGTAATGTCATTACCTAACAATGAAATAACTACAGGTTAAGAACCGTACAGGTTTCAACATCCTAGGAAACAAGTTACAGGTTAGTTAGGACCTCAAAGAGCCAAATTCTGACCTCTTGTGCTCCACCAACTCTGTTATAATTCAACAAGTCACCCTGGGCTCATGGTGCTCTGGTGGGTGGTTCTGGCCTGAGTCTTTTTGGGAGGGAGGATTTGGGGGAATCTCTGGCTGAATGCAGGGTAAGAATATGAACTCATATAAATGCTGTTGACAGTTTTAACTAATGGTTCTCACCAATAGCTTGGTTGCTTTCCCAGTAGTTCTTTATGCACCAATAAACCCCATTGTTCTTCTCCCAGCTGTTATTCACAAAAAGAACAAAAGCGAGCTGAAGCGTTCTCGGCACATTTCTTTTTAATTAAAACAACAGATGAAGGAAGCGTATGAAGCAAAGCTTGAATGAGACATGGTAAATATCTCTTCCCCCTATCATTTTAGCCCATTTCTTAGGGGTGATTTATTTCTGGCTTATACCTGAGGTCCTGCTCTGCTGCGCCAGGAGAAGGAGAAGTGCAGGGTTAGAGGTAGCTCAGAGGGGTGGCTCTCACAGGGGCAGCAACCACAGTGTCCCACTGGTGCTTTTAGTGCCCCAGATCTTTCTTCATGACACGTGACTCATTAATTGGGGCATTTCTGAAAATGTATCTGGGGTCAGTGAGTGGCCTCAGCCCTCGCTGGGGCTGCATCAGCCTGAGGCTTCTCCCAGAGGTATCTTGAATATCCTAAAACTGAATCTTCCAGTGCAGGAGGGGGAAAAAGGCATTTCTTCTACCCCAATAGCTCTGCTGTCAAAGGCAGGTAACTTACTATTAGCAGGGGTTAGGGGAAAGCAGATATTAGGAAAAGTATTTTAAGGCTAGAAGAGACTAATCTTGCACCTGGATGACTTGTCCTGAATAATTGTAATGCTGCCTTTTGGCCTTAGATGTTGATGCTGTCAGCATTTTGCTCTGTAGAGCTGGAGCTGATTGGAGCAGCAGCAGTCACAAACTCAATGTGATGAAGTGTTTACCTTGCAAAAGCATAACAAAGGTGGGAACATTCCGTTTCCGAGACATACAATGATTTTTCTTTTTCTGAAGTTGTGGGGTTTTTCTGTTCCATGGGATTATTTTTCAGTGGAAAGGACTGGCATTTCTGAGGCCAACACCAAAATCCAGCTCCCAGGTTTAAGCTATGCCTGTGATTTCTGCTGTGGGCTGATGGTTGCCACAGAGAAGGGAAAAGTAACAGTTATGAATATATTATGCTGCAAAGCATCTGTGGAAATGTGCTGCTTCATCAAATTTCTCTGCAGGGTCCCCCAGCTCCTCAGAACTGGCAGCATCCATGTGCCCGGACATTCCCTTCGGAGCAGCGTGCCCTTGGTGCCTGCTGAGCCAGCCGTCCCATGTTCGCTCTCAGAAGTGTCATGCAGAGATGCAGCGTGTGCCTTTCTGCTGCTTTCCAGAAAATAAAGACCTGAAAGTAAACAGGGCATTTCAGTCACGGTGCAGGTTCTGTGGTTCTGATGTCCCAGGAGTTTGGGAAGTGACAGCTTTATTGTAAGGAGGGACAGTGATCTTTTTTTCTTTCTTTATGATTTTAAGACCTTGGAAAAGCCATTCTCGTGTTTCATCCCATATCTGAGCTTTAACCTACTTGGAAGGTATCTCTGAATAATTCACTTTATGATGCTTAATAGAAAGATTTCCATTCAGCAACAGAGAGCATACAAAATACAGTGTTTTTGTTTTGTTTTGTTTGTGTTTTTTTTTTTTTTGTTTTGTTTTGTTTTGTTTTGGTTTGTTTTTTTTTTGTTTTTTTTTTAATTATTATTCACATTAAATTGTCAGAGAATGGTGCCAAACACCTGATAAAGAGGATGGGACAGAACCGCACCAACCCTGGATCCTCTGGGCCTGCCTGGTGCTCCCCATCCACTCCTTCCCAGGGCAATGCTGCTGCCATCCTGCTTGGGCTGCACATCCTGCCATCAGAATGTCTGTTCCTGATGTCCCTGATAACTTGCCACTAATTCCATCCCCCCTTTCCAGGCTGGCTCCTGGAAACCCCCAGATTTATCCAGGAAGAGTTTTAAAACGTGTGCGTTACATGACTTAGCAAGGCTGAACCCTCTGACTTACCAGTACTTACAGTATCATTAACTTGGGCAGCACACCATCAAGTAAATCACACTTAATGTATCATTTGAGGAAGCTGTGGGCTGAGTTATCCCACAAGCAGGGCAGGTGGTAGCAGGAGGCTCTGTATCATCATCCTACAGACCTGCCATAAATTCAGGTCTTGCTTCTTCCATTAGTGTGATTTAGTGCCAGGCTGACTGCCCTGCTTGGTTTACACACACTTGAGCTACACCAGAAAAACTCAGTATAGTTTTCTGTACCAGAGTTTTTAATTAAACTTCATTTTCTATGACAAAACCCATAAGAGCACCTTTGAAGAAGAGAGATGATTTTTCTTCTTTTTTTTTTTTTTCTTCCTCTTCTCCATCAGACTTTCAGCCATCTGCTCCTGACTGCAACTGAGGCTGACCCGTTCTCATGGTGTTTGTCCTTCCCTTCCCTGCCACAAGAGCCAGCCAGAGGCTCAGGAGGGCTGGGTCCAACGCAGGCTGAACAGTTGGGGCTGTACACTTACACCATCGTGGGGCTTGGACCCCGGCTGCACCAGTGGCTCGGGTGGGAAGAGAGAAGTTGAAGGGCCCTCAGTCCCTGCCTATGTCCCACTGGAATATCTGTCCCTGGGCATGGGGGTGAAACCCCTGTTGCATGTACTGGATGTTCGGTGAGCCCATGCTGACACCCCTGGGCACGGGTGGGTTGCTGGGCAAGTTTCATGCCGCCGTGTCACTCCAACCAGGATGTTACATTATTTATTTTTCCTGTCCTCCCCCTATCTCACCTCATTATTTGCCCATGAGAGCTCTCAGATGAGTATATTTGTGCTTCTGCTCAGTTATTCATCTAAGTTTTATTTCTCTTTGGTTGGCCAAGATGGGTTGTTATAAGGGCACCTTACGCGAAGTTCATTCAGTCTCTTCTTCTGACTGTTCTATTTATTTATTGAGCATTGATTTTTCATTTGGCTGGAGGTGCAGAATAGTAACTGGGGGATGGAGGAGCTGGATGCAGGAGTGCATTGCTGATGCTGAAGTTCTCCAGACAGAGATCCTGGAATAGTTTGTTTTTTTCTGGTCACTGGCATGGCTGGTCAAAAAAAAAACAACAAAAAAACAACAAAACCCCCCCAAAAAACAGCCAAAAAAACCCCAAACCCCCCCATGTAAAGTTGAGACCTTTGTTATCAGTAAGGTGATCCTGACACCATGAATAATGGAGAGGAAATTCAGACTAGTGAGATATGGTTGCTTGGTGGGTCTCCTTTTTCACCTGCCCATCTGTCTTAAAACCACATGACTGGATAGCACTAAGTAATTTTTCATGAGGTTTATGAAGCTGCTACACGTTATGAGGAGGAGAAATGTCTCTCTTTTCCCCCATTCCTTAGTTGGCATATGAAGGACAAGAAACAACTTGACCATGTGCCCTCATCTGACTGATTTTCCAGGGAGCTACAACCTTGATTGGCATGTCCTGATACCATAGACCCAGATTGTCAACTGACCTTGAGCAGAGGCTGAGGCAGCTCTGAAAAAAAGAGGAAGTTCTCAGCACAGACCAATGAATAAATAATAATAACGAAAAGGAGAAAACCCAAAGACCAGGAGAGACAAAAGAGAGAGGAGGGTGCCTCAGTCGGGGAGGTGAAGGGAGGCAGGAAGAGTCAGAAGGAGGTGAGCTGTTGCACCCGTGGGTTGGGAAGGACATACCTAGCTGGTGGGGAGGAAGGACACTGTGAAAGAAGGGCAGCCCAGCCCTAGGCAGAGAGGAGGACTAAAAGACTTCAACAATTGGTAAAGAAACCAGAGTAGGTGGCAGAAGTGAGGTTAAGGCAATCACATAGAGTGTTGTTAAAAGTGTAGGGGTGAAAAACAATGACATGACAGAAAAGACTAAAAAGAACAAAGCAGAAGAGGAGGAGGAGGAGGAAGAGGAAGAGGAGGTAGTAGAAGAGGAAGCTGAGGAGGTAGTTGAAGAAGATGGGGAAGACGAAAGTCAGGAGAAGAAAAGCAAAAAGAAATCAAAGTCTGAAGACTCAGATGTTGATGAGGAAGTGAAGAAAAAGAAAAAGAAAAAAACCAAGGAAAGAGAATATAGCAGTGAGGATGAGGATGACTATGAGCGCAGGAAAAAAAAGAAGAAAAAACGCAAAAAAGGCAAGGAAAAGAAGAAGAAGAAAGGTGACAAGTCCAAGAAAGGAAAGGAAGATGACAATTTTTTGGAGATGTACGAACAGGAGCTTCGAGACTATCATTCGGATGCCTCCAATGCGACAGAAGATGAGTACAACAAAAAAAAAGGTCAGCTCCATCGTTTCTCATCTTGCCTCTTGAGCGGGCAGTTATGTTGTTGGCCCTGCAGATTCCTGTCTTGGGAACCTTCCTGGGGGTGCGGGCACTTGTTTTTCCTGGGTGGGGAGTATTTCTAATTAAATAAGTATTTTTACTATGTGAGGTGACACTGACAAATTATGTCTGTATTAACTTTTCAGTTTATGAAGTCACTTTGTTGTGTGCATGGTACTGCTGTAATTATATTCTTCTAATTAATATTTGCATTGTGGTGCCATTCAGAAGCTGCAATCATCAGATGTGGGCAGACTGGAGAGGGTCCAGAGAAGGGCTACAGGGGTGATCAAAGGATTGGGCAGTCTGCCACATGAGGAGAGGCTGAGAGAACTGTTTTTTTTCGGCCTTCAGAAGAGAAGGTTTAGGGGAGACCTTATCACCATGTTCCAGTATTTAAAAGGTGGCTACAAAGAAGATGGAGACTCACTTTTTACAAGGAGTCACATAGAAAAGATGAGGGGTAATGGGTAGAAGTTACTTCTAGGGAGATTCCAATTGGACACAAGAGGAAAATTTTTCACAATGAGAAAAATCAGCCACTGGAACAATCTCCCCAGGGAAGTGGTGGATTCCCCAATATTGGACACTTTTAAGATTCAGCTGGACATGGTGCTGGGCCATCTTGTCTAGACCAGGCTTGTGCCAAGAAAGGTTGGACCAGATGGTCCTTGAGGCCCCTTCCAACCTGGTGTTCTATGATGATTCCCCTTGTATAAGCAGGATACATAACAAAGATGCACAGTCCTGCTCGAGCACATGCAGCAGGAGTGTGCCGGTGATTTCAGCAATCAGACAAGCAGGCAGTGGACCACTTAGGACTGATGTAGAAGCGGGAGGTCCAGCGCACCATCCCTCTGACTGGTGTAAGTAACCAGGTAGGCTGGGGAAATATTGCTACTCATCTCTAAACCTTAATACTGTGTTGATACAATAAATAGTCCACTGATTTTATATGCATAAGGTACTTCAGTTCAATGTATGGCGAGCTGTGCAGTGACTTAAGGTTTAGATGATGCACTCAGTTTCATTAGAAGAGGATGGCCTGGGGAAGGATTGCCACCATCAGCCTGGCAACTTCTAGACAGCTTGTGAAAAAAGACTGCACTTTAGCATTTTATCTGCTTTGTGGCAACTAGTAATACCCCACCTCCCCAGCAAACCTGCAGCGCTGTGGCAGAGAGGTGAGGAAAATGCAAGGTGAACAGCAAAGACCCATGGTGTAGCTCCATGATTAAAAGAAAAAGCCCTCAGTAGACAGGAGGATGGTCCCAAGCACAGTGATGTTACCTCCTTATCAGAGAGGTGGGCAGTGAAGGGGTAATGAGCTGTCAAGGGGTGACACCAGCCACCCATTGCCTATGCAACTGGGTCTTGTCATGACTGGGGCAAGACACTTAACTGCTCAGCACTGTGGTTTCCCCATCAGTTAATTAGAGTAATAGCATGTCTTGTATGTGGCAGTTTAGAGAACCAAACATGCCTAAGGAATCTTGTAAAGCATCTCACTCTTGTGGTGTGGTTATAGGTTAACCATAACTGATAACTTCTGTAATGGTGCCATATGGCCGTTCTGGGAAAAGAAAAATGGTTCAACTACTCTGATGCAGGAGAAGCAAGGCCCTCCCATATACAGTCACTGTATTTAGGCTGTAGATATAACTTACTTAATTTATGATGGCTTTTTAGAAGGAGAGAGATTGTCTCCCTTTATACCACATTTTTTTTAATAGTAGAGGAATAATAATGATTGCACTTCTCAGAGAGAAAAGTTCCAGAAAATGTTTGTAATAATCTCTATGTGGTCTTCCTCTCAGCTTCTCAACATTTTGGGGAATTAATTAAGCAGGGATTTGATTCTTATAGTCCCTATCAGAAGTTAAAAAACTTGGTCCAAATCTTGCAACACTTACTGTCGTGATAGCCTCAGGACTGCCGAGAATCTTGTCATGTGGCCAGAAGTTCCAAGGGTGAACCTCTGGTTGATCCCTTGGATCATGGACTCACCTCCTTGAGCTATGTCTCAGCATTTTTCAGTCTCCATTTCCAGATATCTATGGGAGGGAGTGTGCACATATGTGAAGGAAGAAACAGAGGACTAGGGAGAGGAGAAGGATGTTGGGTAGGGCATATGCAATCAATGAGCCACTGAGGTTTTCTACCAGTTAAAACCTGGTATTGGGCCATTTGACACCAAAAAAGCAAAAGCTCAGGAGCAAACTCTAACTGCCCAGTCCTCTTGCTTGAGTTTCAGCTATTTCCTCGGCCACACACTAAGCTGCTGCTCTTCCTATTTTGATTCAAAACAGTAGATTTTTTCTGTGACTTAGTCAGAGGCCATTGCTGATTTTCTTCCAAAGGACCATTGAGCAAACTGGCTGTTGTTGGTCAAGTTTTTGAGAAATGTGTAACCTCTGTAAAAAACCTCCCAGAAGCTTTGGGGATGTCAGCTTCCCTTGATACTGGTAAATATTCAGTAGAGGTATATTTCAGCCCACAAGCTGTGATTTCTTTTACTGTGAAAAAAGAGATGTTGTAAATGTTTTATAAGCAGGGAGTCAATGGTGCCTGTGTCATCTGATGTCCTCTTTATCTTATTGTATTAGCAAACAAGAGAAGGGATGCCCCCCATCACATTTGATCGATGACTGAAGAACAAGGCAAATCCAGCTCCTGGGGACAGGAAAACAAAAGATATCAAGTGTCTGGGTGATAGTGTATCTGAGAAAATTATAGCAGAGATAGCAGGCATTTTTAACTTGATTGCAGCTGTTGTACGTGCCTGTGATCCTGGTGTTAATGAGATTAGTTACTTATTAATAAGTATTTGCAAAGTTATTTCTACAGTACAGTATGGAAGGCTCTATGAAGACCTTCTTGCAGCTTTTCAATACTTGAAGGGGGCTTACAAGAAAGGTGGGTGAAAAAGTGACATGACAATCGGCAATGGTTTTCAACTGAAAGACAGTAGGTTTAGATTGGACATAAAGAAGAATTTTTTTACAATGATGGTGGTGAGGCGCCGGCCCAGGGTGCCCAGAGCAGCTGTGGGTGCCCCCTCCCTGAAAGGGTTCAAGGCCAGGTTGGACGGGGCTGGGAGCCCCCTGGGCTGGGGGAAGGGGGCCCTGCCCGGGGCAGGGGGGTGGGACTGGGAGGGCTTTAAGGTCCCTTCCAACTTAAACCTTTTTATAATGTTGAATTGCCACTATGCAAATACTGCAAACAGGGCACCCTGCATAATGTAAATTTAATTGCTGGAATCAGTAGATTTAAAGTGAAGTAGGTATACTGAGACTGTTCATATAGCTCCCTGTCTGCCTAAACCATCACTAAAGCTTCTAGATGTACCAGCTACCTGAGGTTCAGAGTGGATGCCTGACACCTGAAACTAACCCTTTACAGGAACTCTCTCTCTTTCTTTCTCCATGCTTTTCTCTTGATATCTCAGATCTTGTCTGTGATAGGGAAGAGTGAGACTGGCACCATCACTTATCCTCCTGCTCAGGTTTGGGATCAGAGAACCATGAAGGAAGGCACCAAGTGTCACTATCTGTTTTCTGGGTCACTTCTGCCAAAGTCATGGGTATCTCTGGGTTGGTAGGAAGAAAGAAAATATTTCCTTCTCCAGACTTGCTTTTATGCCATTAACTGAGTCTTCCCTCTGGCTGTGCTGGTATCTGCTGGCTTGGTGACTCCAGCCCTGAGACATCCACAGGTTGTGGCAGAGGGTGGAAAGCTCCCTCCTGTACTGTGTCACAGTAAATTGCTGCTGACTCAAGTGATCTTAGGGCCCCCCTCTTTGTACAGCTGTGGCTCGCCAAGAGGCATATCTCACTTCAGAAGAAAACAATATTTTGTGGGTCCTGTTGATGATAAAATCCTCTTTTTTTCTTTTCTCCCTTATTTTTTTTTTTTTCCTGACAAGTTTCAGATCTGGATATTAAGATGTGGATAGCTTTCCTTTTAAGAGAAACAAGTCCTCTAATGTGTTTTCCTTGTCTCCTGGAAGTTTTACTCTAGCGTGTAGTCAGACCCACCATACCATGCTCACTTGGTCACCATCTCCAGGGCCAGGATTCCCAGGGATGAAGGATAAGACACTTCCATACATGCAGTCTCTTAAATGGCAGTTCTGTGTGACAGTAAATAACTATGAAATCTTAAGGTGACTGATAATGATAAAGATGCCATAGGGGTCCATGGAAAACATGCACTTTGAGGATGTAGTTGTTTCTTCCAGGGACAGATGCTGAGCACTTTGTGTGAAATACTGTTGGTTTGTCCTTATTGCACAGAGTGAAGCTGGACTTCAGTCATCTTGGTTGTGCCAATAATAATTATAAAATTAAGAAAGCTATTCAAGAAATGCATGTTTTCATTAGCACATTGTGTCAAATGGTTGTGGGAGGAGGAAAACGGCCACTTGATTTGTAAATAGATATACAAGCTGGTTATCATTTCCATTGATGTGCATCATCTAATTTATTGTGTTACATTTATCACATTATGTTCCTTTAGCAACTGCAGCAAAGGGTTACACAGAAAAAGCACTCAGGACATGCTGAATTTATTGTTAAATTCTGTTTAATATAATTTAGCAGTGGAATGGAGGAGATCAAGTGCTGTGTGGCTGCCAGCTCTCTCGTGTTATATACAGAACTGGAGAGATGTATCACATAGTTTTATGATAGATGATCATCAGTTGCAAAATCGCCTCATCTGCGCCCTGCACCCACTGATCCTCCTCAACCAAGACTTTGATTAATATTCCAAATCAAATTCAGCAAGGACTTCTCTTTGGATGACAGATTTTTTTGTCTCTTCACTACCAAAATGAGCTTTAGTTTTAGGCATAAAACATTCAGAGAAGAGTTTTGTAGCAACGGCAATTTTATGTCTTGTGATCCGGTGGGACATGCAAAGCATGCTCCTGAGGGAAGGTGGTGCTGCACCTGCCTTGGAGATGTGGTGGATTGCATCTGCTTGCACCTCAGCATTTTCCATAGTTACAAATGACTGCATGAAATATGAATTTTGAAAAGCTTAGATCACTTTTAGTGTTTGTTAGAGTATTGTACCCAGGAACTATCAGCTTGTGTGACAGAACAAACCAACACCAAAATAATTGTGTTCTTAAAGTGTTGATTAAGTTGCAGAAACACTTGCTAATATTTTTATGTAGGCACTGAAAAATCTTTGGTCCTGTCTCTTAGTCACCTTCCCCTACACACTTGTGAGAGTTAGTTACCTGGAGGTGTCCTGTTGAAATGGGGTAGGAAATGAGTTGTTAATATGCTGTGGATGGGGCTTTGCAAGGAATCACAGCAGCTCTTCTTCCTCCCTGATCAGCCATTGACCTACAGCAGGGCTGCTGCTAGTCGAGGGTATGGAAAATCAGCATCGTAAAGCAGATGAGTGCAAATAAATATTTCAGAGCAAGCCCTCGCTGGGATCTGAGGGTTTTGGCCCTTGCAGATGTCTCCTTCCATTTGCAGGTGTGTGCTGAGCAAGTGCAGGTACAAGGCTGGGGGCAGTGAGTGCTCGTGTACCCGCCACCTCTCCCTCTCCCCGGGCAGGACCCAGGACCCCCAAGCCTATGCAAAAGCCATCCTTGTTAACCCACACGCGATCTGTTTGGGATGGCTCAGCCCAGCTGGCAGCACCCAAAACAGCATCGAGGAACAGCTGTAGGCACTGGGGTGCCAAAGACACGGCGCAGCTGAGGTGCTGGCTGGTGCCTGCAAAACCCACGCTTGAGGGCTGTGGTTTTCCAGCATCTCTGCTCTCCTCACACCCAAAATACTTAAGTCTGAATGGAATGGCAACTTCAGCTTTAAATCCTCGATTGCCTGTGGCTACTTTTTAGACTGAATGTTTGGGTTTGGGAAGTTAAAATAAAACATCTGAGAGTTCCTGAAGAGACATTTAACAAGATTTCCCTGAGAAGCTGTTGTTAAATGCAGGTTAATATATTCAATTCTAGATGTGCTTCCCCTAACCCATTGTCCTGGGTTGAGTGAGTTGAGTGGTGGAGTTTTTTGGTGACAGGGGAGGGGGCTATCCAGGCGGCCCCCTGTGAGAAGCTTCTCAAAGCTCCCCCAGCTCCACGTCAGCTCCACTTCTGTTTGGGAAACTGAGTCAATTGGCTGCGCCTCTGCGATAACATATTTAAGAAGGGACGTGGTGACCGGCAGTCGGACTTGTGAGGAGGAGTTGCTGCAGCTGCCCGAACACCAAGGTCAGTGGAGGAACGGAGGAAGAAAGAAGGGGGGAGGTGTGCTGGAGCAGAGACCCCCCTGTATCCTGTGGGGAGACGGCAGGGCAGCCCCCCTCTGCCACCCATGAAGATCTATGGTGGAGCAAACATTGATTTATTGATTTATGGCCTGTTGCTCCTGCTCGCCTGATCAAGGTTCTGTGCCCAAAGAAGGCCGGGGTCTCGTGGGAAAAGGCAGCCCCGCTGCTGTAATTCAGTGCTGGGAGGATTGCAGCATGCAGGGGAGTCCCACGCCGGGGCAGCTCGGGAAGGGCTGCAGCCGTGGGAGGGAATCCAGTCGGAGGAAGTTAGTGACCCATGACGGAGCAGTGTGGGGAACGCTGCGGCCCATGGGAGGAACTCATGTCAGAGAAAGTTTGTGGAGGACTGTCTCCTGTGAGAGGGGGACCACGATGAAGTAGGGGAAACAAGTTCCGGACACTCCCCTCACTGAAGATGAAGGAAGTGGCAGCACTGACTGCACCCCCCATTCCCTGCCCCTGCGCCACTGGGGGAGGAGGTAGAGATATCGGGAGCAGAGCTGAGCCCGGGAAGAAGGGAGGGGTGGGGGGAAGGTGTTCTCAAGATGTAGTAATGCTTCTCACTGTCCTACTCTGTTATGTGTTGTTAGTGTCTGTAATAAATGTATGTTCTTTTTTTTCTTCCCCTAACAAGTCTGCCTTTTGCTCGTGATCATAAAAGGGGGATTTTTCCCCATCCCAGTCCTATCTTGAACCCCAAGCCTGGCTCTCTGTCCCTTCCCATTGCCGGAGGGGAACTCAACCCAGGACACCCATTTGTCCCATCAGCCTAGATTTAATGATCTGTAAATTCCAAGGTGCAGGGCAAGGTGTCCTTTCTGAGGAAGGTGACCTTTAGAGGATGCAGGACTAGAAACTGATCACACTGGATTATTTCAAGAAGATTTTGGGGTTTTTTCCTTTTTATTTATTTATTTATTTATTTTACCTTTAAGAAATTAAACAAGATTCATGTGTTTTTAGAAAATCCAAGATTGACCAGGGTAGTTTTTCATTATCTGGTTGCAGAAAGAAAACTGAGGAGCTGCTTTTGTTCACAGGTAGAGTAGTTCCTTCCACTTGTGCATCAGGTTCCAAGTTTCAGAATGGCATTGATATTTTAAGAATTGTGAGTTTTGTTCCCATTTATACTTTGCTAAATACGCATCTTCCAGGCTCTCCATAAAGCTGTTTATCCTCATGTCCCTGGGTATTTGTATCTGCATGCTGTGTCATTAAAACAGAAGAATTACCTCCATCCAGGGAACTAGGGCAAGTCACATTTTGATTCCCGCTTGAGTCAATCCCCTGCACAGCCTCAGGTGAGGTGGTTTACCCATCTGAGCCCCAGAAAAGCAGAAACTTGTAGTGGAGTTGATGTTGAGAGCATTTGATCACTGAGAACATGCTATGATTTACCAAGAGTTCCTTTGTTAGCTGTCAAGGATTCAACCATGATGTAACTTTCAGATTTATAACATACATTTTTCTAGTTCCTTTTGGCTTACTATCACTGCTAACAACAAATATTTGTTTATTTATAGTGTCTTGTGGGTGCAGATATTTCCCCAAACATTGTCAGAGGTGATTTTCTTCTGCCTTTGTTTTTTCTTCCTTGCTGGATATTTCTGTGCAACACAATGTCACAGATACTTGAGTAGCAATATTTAAAACCAGCCTGCAAATAATAATTGTGGCTTTTGCTGATGGATTTATACACATTGCAAGACTCACTGGACACATATAAAGTAGTTGTTCATTGTTGCTGTAATTCGATGTGGCTCTTAGAAACTCTCAGACTTTTTGGCACTGCACCTCCTGATGTTCAGATCAGCTGGATTATTCCACATCATTTTGGTGTCCTCCATTTTATACATGTCTGCATCATTGTAGTATCTCTATCAGACTTACTCTATGAGCTGCAAGTGTTAATCAGGAGATATTTGCAAGGAAGGAAGAGGTAGGAGTTGGGAAGGTTGCAGTTTGTATCCATTCATATTTGGTTTTTTTTTTTTTTTTTTTTTTTAAATCTCTTCTAAGGTGCTAGTTGGATAGTAGCAGCTGTCTGTCATGAATGATTAAGTCATGGAATTATAATTAATTCATAATGGCATCTAACAATGTGTATGTAAATATAGGTAACAGACATAACTTGCATTTATAACAAGTCTCTGCTTATGCCACACATCAACATGAAATGCTGCTGGAAATAGGGTCTCACAAGCAAAATGTGTTGGTTTCTCAGCTGAGAGGTGCCAAGGGTACAGTGTCAACCTCCTGCTTGCAGGGTGACTGCCCCTAGCCTGTCCCTCCTCACAACATCATCTGGTCCTTGCCTGCCAGTGGCTTTTCCAACCATTGACTTGGTAACTTGGCCAGCCGTTGACTTGGTGGCTTTGCCAGCTGTTGACTTGGTGGCTTTGCCAGCTGTTGACTTGGTGGCTTTGCCAACCATTGACTTGGTGGCTTTTCCAACCGCTGTCTCTTGCTGGATTCACTGCCTCAGGCCAGGCGGTTTTGAAACATGTCGTCAGTGTATTTTTCTCTGCAAAACCAACTCAGCCATTCCCAGGAAACAAGCTGGGAGAAATGCCCTATTCATATCAGGGAATATCCAGCATCCAACACCTGCAATGCCTCCAGATGAAGGATGCTGGGGGCGGTCAGCAAAAAAACGATGTCTGATGAAATTGCTCTTCCTGCTCTCTGGGCATTGCCGGTCAGACCTGGCAGCAAGGAGAGTGTCTCTGGTCTTGGCTGTCCTGCTGCCTGGACAACTAGACAAAGGTGGAGCTCTTGTTTGAATCTAGTGATGTGATAACAGCAGAGAATTACTTCCAGTTGCATTCTGAATACACATTGCTCTGTCATAGACTTTACTCAGTGCTGCAGGTAAAATCAATATCATATTTTACCCAGGCTGCATTTTACACATCCCATGTTCTTGTCCACAGTTGTGATTCAGAGGCACCTCATGTCCTGGCAGGCCCTTCTTGTCTCCAAAAGATAATGAAAGAAACAGGTTTTTTCTCAGAAAAACATTTCTTTCCCCTGAGGCATAGTGTTTTCCTCTGGTGCAATTTAAACTTGAATAACAAAGATGCCAATTGCTAAGATAATTCCACTTTGCTGTTCCAGCAAAGAACTGAGATGTGTTTTCTGGTGGTGCTAAGACAAAAGTACTTCTAAGTGATAGCTGGAGCACCAGATGAATCTAGTTTGACTTCCTACGGTGCATTAGAATGAAATGTTGATTTTGAAATAGCTGATGAAGTAAAACAAACTCCAAACCATAACTACTCTGCCTGTGGGAATAAATGGGACAGTGTTCAGCTTTGGATTTGTATTTTAAGAGATAAATTATGTTTCAGAGTTCAAGATAGTGCTATCTATGGGTACTAGTGGTAAGTTTACAGGAAACTTTCCTAATTCATGTCCATGGAGTGTCTCAAAATGCAAGATACTATTAATTCTGCAGTTCATTATATAATCTATGAATCACAAAATGTATAACAGTGTGAAAGCAGTCCAAATATCCAGGCAAAAAATCCCTCTCTTTTGCTTTGAATAATTAAGTTGGAATCCATGCTGGACTCAAAAGCTGCTTTTGATAAAGCATATAAAAAGCAAGCAATCTCTTGTAGTGTGTGAGGCCCAAATCTGTTCATAGTTTTGCCAATATGACTCCAAAGTCATTGTGCTCAAGTCAACGGAGTTAGTCAGGATTTGCCCTGGAATGAATGAGAGAAGAATTTGACTCATTTGGTGTATGACAAGGGGTTATTGCTCAAATTGTGGCTTGATAAAAACAAACAAGTGCTGATTTCAAAGGCCCATCTTCATGGTGGGTAAAGGATGGTCCTGATAAAACTATAACCATAGTAAGTATTTAACCAGTGTGTTCATGTGCAAAGAGCATCATTTTGGCAAACATAACCTGTAACAGTCAGCACAAACCCTTAAAGACTTCCAAGTATTTTGCATAAATGTCAAGGTACTCTTCAGCTGCTCCGAGTCAAACATACAATGAAGTGTTTCAGTAGGAGCCAAAGTGATTGCTGCTTTGCATGAATCAATATTAAGTGAATATTGAGAATAATCAGTGAATTCCCAACTGGAAATACTGTGAAGCGCAAACAACCATTTCCAATGATGAGGTAAATGCATCCTTCTATATGGATGCATCCAAAGGTAGCTCTGATAGCCATAGCTTCAAATCAGTTTGTGTTGGTTTGGGTTTATATTCAGGACGAAGACAGCATTGTGCTGGTTTCTTCCATGGCTTTGGTGTAGGAGGGTTTAGCTCTTGCTCACCTTGTGCATGCAGCTTGGAGATATGGGTTTGGAGGAAGCAGGTATTGATGAGGGAGATGAGGTTTGCCGTGGGTGTGGTGTATGATGGTATGTGATAGATCAGCTCTGAGAGGAATGAAAGGCCGAGATACAGGAGGGTGGCAGGCTGTCTCCAGGACAGCCGTGCTTCTGTGCGCCCTGAGATGTTTCATGTCTGCAGCCACCTGGGAGGTTTCACCCCCTCTGTTTCCCTGACCACTCTATAAGAATGGCTCAGCTCTTGTTTCTGCTTTCCCTCTTCCTTACCCAAACTCTTTAATGATTCTTCATTAGCTTTGCTGTGTTATTCTACCTGTTTAATCATTCTTGTGACATAGCCCTTACCTTTTTCCCACCAAGGGCCACTCTTGCTACACAACAGTTAGGCACCATCACGAGCTCCAGCTCCATTCTCCATATTCACTGTACGAGAATGTGACCCAAGGGGATCTGCAGTCACTGCCATAATCAGTGCTAAGCACTCCCATGTTGTTGGAATCAGAAAAACCTGAATTCATCAGCCAAAGCACTCTTCTACCCTGAAGATATTCCTTCCTTGTGGAGCTAAGGGAATTTTGTATGCTCTTAGCTAGAAGATCTCGGTCTCCACTTGTTAGTCTTTACAGCTTTACAATAATTTTAGCAACTATTTTGAAGTGAGTGTTTCTCTACTGGCCATTGAATGGGATGGGTTTATAGCATCAGCTCTTTCTGCAAGACAAGGAAATGGATGTAAGTTCTTCCAGCAATGATGCAATATAACTTGATACTGATTTTATGTTGTCTGTATCTTGTGTATGAAATGACCATTTTTGAATGCTTATTTTCAGCAGAGAAACTAGTCTCTATTATTTCCTTTATTGTGCTTGTATGTGCCCATGAAAAGCAGTAATAGACTTGCAGTCCATAGCAAATAGTTCTGTTTAGCTTGCTGAAACTTTCCCCAGTTTCCAAAGTTTTCATGCTGGATATTTGAACACTGGAGTCAGCTGGGGATTCAATATCTACCAGATGAGATAAGTGAACTGAATTCCACTTGATTGAGATAATATTTGGAATAAAAGAGCCTGTATCACTGGCTGTATTAAAAGATTTGTATTGATTCTACCTAGCTCACTGAGAGAAAAGCAGGATTTTTAGACTGGCCTGAAACTCAATCATTCCCATACTAACACTAGTTTACTGTACCTTGGCCATGTTCTGGGCACTCAGAATAGATTTACCTTGGCCGTGGGTGGGGGTGAGATTGTTTGCCAATTAAAAGCAGATAAATGAAGATGCTTTCCTGTGAGTGCTGGCCCATGCAGCAGGGCTATGTTCAAACTGGGAACCAGTAGTCTCCTATTTGCTTTTGCGACCTCTCTCTGGGGATCCTCTGCTCATACAATATGATGAGCCCAGCCAACACTGGTAGGAAAAGCATGAAGGAGTAGCACAGATGGGCAGGAGCATACTAACACTGGCTTAATGACCTGACCAAGCAGCAGCTTGGGTGAAGAGGCATGGACATTTGGGGCATTCTGTCCATTTTTGATGTGAGAGGGATGACCACTGCCAATATTTGATACAGGGACATGGGAATGTCATAGTTTGTACCTTATGTTTGACCAAGAAAGAAATAGGGGTATGGTGGGTGCAAAGCTATCCATCCATGCAGAGGCTAAGACATCTCTGTCAAAGTACATCTCAATGTGTAAGACCAGTAGGAATACATATAAGGAGTTGTTTTTCACATCATGGACCAAAAATTATTGCAAAGCTCTGAAGAAAGTTCATGTTTCAAGTCCTGCTGACTAAGATCAGAAAACCAGAAACTCTTGAGGTGTGCAGCTGGTAAAACATTGCAGTGTCTGCTTAGGACTGGTCCATCAGCTGAGTTTGTGGAGGACATGTCAGTGGGGTTGAATCAGCCCTTCCAAACTCCCCTTTGAGAGCCGATCTCATTGACAAACTTAAAGATTCCCCACTACAACTCTCAATGATGTCAGATAGCCAAAAGCAAAGCCACTACATGCTGACGTCTAATAAATTAGTAAGGGAAGAGGGAGACTTTGTGGATGCACTTGGAAACATCAAGGGTAACCATAAATCTCTGTGGATGATCTCTTTATTTGTATTCAGTGATTGCTTCCATTGAATAGGAGTCTAGATAGTAGGATACAGCCAAATCTGGAGTGCTATACCAAAACCTCATTCTATCCTAAAAAACTTTGCTATAATTCTTCTTCAGTTGATGGATCAAGCAACAGTCCCAAAAGAAATCTTGAACTGATTACGTGCATCAGTGTCAAAGGACAAGATAACAGCAACCTTTGTATTTCATTACTTTGCAAAGGAATATTGCAGTTTTGTTGTGGGTTAGCTGTATTTTCCTTTTAAAAAACTTTAATTTGACAACATAAATTGGATGCATTTTGTTTTTTTTTTTTTTTTTTTTTTTAAACTTCACCTGGTAATAAGCATATATTCCATGTGAAACTGATGCAGGTGGAAGATAATAAAAGTGAATAAACGAGTGACCAAACTTATTTACACAGTGCCCCTGTTAAAAATGAATTGGAAGATTCTGGAGAGATTAGGTAGATATTTTCCATCAATGGAGGGTCTTTGAGGGCTGATATCTTTGCACAATACACTCAAATATTTGGTCAGCATTAACATCCATGATCCTGAGAATATTCACATCAGTGATGGAGGTGGATCCTCAGTAGGCAAGGCACATCTCTTGACTGGTGGAGAGGGGTTTGAAAAACAGGAACTTAAAATGAGGATAAGATTGGAAACATCATGAGATCGTTCAAAAAGAAAACAAGGAACTTGGTAGGAAGGGAAGACCTAGCTTGCATGATGAAACCTATATGATACCTGAGATATTTCTGTATTTTCTTAATCTTCCCCTTCTCAGCTGGGGCATTGAAGTAGCAAAATTATTTTTTCTAGCCCAGATTCTACCCTTGTTTAGAAGTATGACTTCCACAGAAATCCAATTCCAAGCTTTACATCTAATTTGGCTTTATTGTCCAAAATCATAAAGTACAAGATGTTTATGCTTGGGATTTGCTAAGGCTGGACATGTTCTCTCAAACACAGAATATCCAAATATTCAGCAACAAACTTCTGGGGTGGGTAAGAAATATCACTAGTCAATAGTTTTTGTTGTCTTACATCACGGATGCCATTCCCAGAAAAGGTGCTTGGGGTACAGAATGTGGCCTACTCCACCCTCCCACCCCAGCATGGTAGCCTTTTCTACCTGCTGGTTCCTCAAGCTGCAGAGATGCTCCTAGCAGAGATAACACCCATTACCTGTCAGTGGTTGATCAAAAATATAAGAAATGCAAAGAAAGGAAACAATCCTGCATCCAGACCACCGAACTTCCATGCCTTCAAAGGAAGTGGCTAAATAAGCTGCATTTGTCTCCAGGTGCCTTTTTCAGAAAGATCTAGTATCAATATTGGTATTAAACTTTGATTTTCTTCCTGAAAAGGAAGTTATGGGCTCTGCATCTATGACATCACTGGAAAGCTGCAACATCATTTACTTGCACAGCTGTAGTACTGGAGAAGGGGGGGCAGGTCTCCTTCACCCTTCCAGGGGTGCATCGTGGCACTTGTCAAATGTGGTGACATGATGGTGTCAGCAACTCAGCCCCTCCTTTTGTTCCTCTGTGCAAAGTTAACTAAAACAGTGCTAACCACAATGTATGCTCACTAATGACATGTGTTACTCAGGAAGGGCTCAGCACATCTGTCCTAGTAAAAACTGTTCATCCGTGTGCTTCCTGCTCACTGCAGTGCGTGGAGGCTGAATTTGGGATTGTGAACCTAAAGTGCAAATTTGTACGTACTCATGGCTTGTGTTTCCTTGCAATGTTAAGATTCCCAATGAGGGAATTAGAGAAGGAATTTGATTTTTTAAGGGGGGAATATCATGGTTTGTTGATGTTGTTGGCTTAGACACTTAATTTCCTTGTATCACATCATCTCACTGTTATGAGTTGAAAAGTGGAAGTAGATCAGTCTGATTTACATCTTCTGTAAGGAAATTAAGGTTAGCCATGTAGTTGAGGAGACATCAATACCTGTAGAGGTGCAGCAGACCAGTTGAAGAATGGGTTTCACTTGCTGTAACATGGGCAGATATAACATGACAGGCTTTGCCTGCCACATATAACTTATAAAACCTAGAACTTCTCTAGAAGTAAAGAAAAACCTCATTAGAATTCCTGAGTGAGCTTTTGAAAGGTCTCTGGGAACTTCTGGAGTGTTGTGATGACTTTTTCTTTCCCTTTTCACAGGAAAAATGCCTTCAGCCATGTGCCCGCTGGCACGGAGCTGGGCACAACGTGACCTCACCCCCTGAAAACAAGAACAGGGCCAAATTTTGCTGAGCGTCTGTGGGGAGAGGGGGGACGATGTGTTAAAGGCCCTTTTCCCGAATGAAAGCTTGCAGATGGATGCTCAGCCATACCTGCAGCTTTGGCAATGCCTATAGGATGCTCTGACAGTGATAAGTACTTCCACGGTATAGACAAGTTGCAATACGCTTTGAGCCGGACAGACATAAAAGGCTGCTATAAACAAGTGCAGCAATATTATAACTTAATGACGTAAGCTCCCTGTTTCCAAAGCAGAGTCGACACAGTGCTGAAAACCACGAAGCAATCAGTGGTGCATCACTGGGGCAGGGTGGATTACGAGTCCTCCTCCTGCTAATGGCTAAAGCGACGATGTCGTCTGTCTCTCCGTGCTATGCCAGACATCTCCCGTTGGCATGTGTGAATGCTAACAGGAGGAAGGTGAAATGAAAACACCGTTCATATATATTACTCATGTGCAAGCTGTGGATTTCATATTCTTTTTCTTTGCAAAGAAATCTCCTCTTCCTTTGAGCCCATAAATGAAATATGCCAAGTGAACGGATTCTTAAAGTTTAGCTGAGCACCGATAACTTACTGTATTTATTATAATAATGTCTCCTTTCTGCCCTATTTACATTCATGGAAAGGTGAAGCTAGAAAAATATTATGGTATTTTTTTCTGTCTCAGTGCAACAGAGACACTGGAAATGAGGAATAGTTTTTAATCAGTTTTACATGAGTGACCTGGGTTTTGCTCTAGCACACTGTCTCCATGCTTTTCAATTAAAATGGTGATTTAATTTCTTCTTCATGATGCTTTGAGGGAAGAGTGTTAGTGGGGAAAAATATCTGATGCTTAGAGTAGAGTCCCAATATGTTTTTTGTCTCTTTTGAATATATATGTGATGTAGTGAGGAAAAGATGGTCACTAATGAAATGTATAACAGTTCTGATGCACCCTTGCAAAAGGACATTTTTACAGCATTAATTCTGAGAAATCACATACTTAGCAGTCAGGCTATGCAAGATGAAATGGTGAAAGTTTAGCTTGTCCTCCAGCTTATAGGTCTGAGCCCAAAATATTATTATCTAATGATCATCATGTGTTCTAAAGCCAAAAATAGCCATCAGGAAGCTTGGTCTGACCATAGGCAAGGCTTTATAATTTCTTCCAATTCCTTCTGTACTGATCCAACCAGGACACGTCCTTCGGAAAGGTAACTTGTTTTCAAGCCTTAAGTCTTGTTCTAAATTCACTCATCATCCTGCTTAAGAAATGTGTGTCTGACTAATTTGAATCTACATGGCTTTACCTTCTGGCCACTGGATCTTGTCATGCCTTTCTCCACTTGAGTAAAAGGCTATTTCTAACTTGTGTGTCTCCCAAGATATCGATGTATGGTAATAAATTCTCCACTCAGTCTACTGCTTGGAAAGATAAATTGATAGAGCTTTGAGACTCTAATTTAAGCACTTCCCTACCTTATTCTTATCATGATTTACCATTTTGTTTTTGATAAAGTCTCTAGAACAAATGAAATGCAAACTTTCTGGCTGTAGTGATTTCTCAGCTTCATACAAATATATTATCAGAGCAAACAGGAAAGCGTGCATTGCATTGACATGTGCATAAATGAAAAATGGTTCAACAGTTTTACTCTAACACCTCAAATAAATTCATCTGTTCTATGTAATACATGCACATGCATTACAGTTGACGAGGCAATGTGTTCACAGAGAAGTGTTTTATTTTCAGCAAAATCTGTCCTAACTCAATCCATCTCTGTCCGTGTAAAGTGTCTCCAGCAGTTTTAGTTTGATATGATAATTTTCAGCAGCTAGGTTGATGTTTAGCAGTGACGATGTCCTGTCCAAGACATGGGTTTGTTTCGGTCGTGGGTACAGAGTTCTGTCTCTGGGGTCAGTATTTCAGCTCAGTTTCGGGGATGACTTGGATCTATATTGTATAGGGTGAGGGATTTCTCCTGTTGTCCTGATCTTTCTCTTCTTCCACAGTTTACGAGGTGGTGACAGTGACAGGAGATGTCCGGGGAGCAGGAACTGACGCCAATGTCTTTGTTACTCTCTTTGGAGAGTTTGGGATTACTCCCAAGACTCATCTCACAAGCAAGTGAGTATCTGGAAGGAAATCTTTATCTTTGAGACCATTTCTTCAGTAACTTTTATTGTATTTTGATGAAACATAATATTGTGCTGATGGATGCAGAGGGAATAAATCTAAAAGGTATTTTGAGATCACCAGGGAAATCTGAATTTTTGCTGTTGCATATTTCTTACCAAATCCCTTGCAAACCTGCATTCCTTTCTGTAGGTGGAAATGTGTGTTCAGATCCACATTATGTAAGGCTCACACTTGCAAGGTGTGGGGATACTTGCTTTTCTTAAAGCTTAAATTAGGAGCTCCCAATTTAGGAGTTGAGAATGTTCACCACTTGTTGGAGTGGGAATGATGGGCCATGTTTGCACGCCTATATCCCACTGAGGTCCCCATGTTCAGTCAGGTACAGAGATAAGTGTCCTTGAATATTTCTGAAGAGTAACTCAGTGGGTTTGAAGTAACGTTGTTGATGGGTAACCACCCACACCCAGCCACAGGAAATCTGAGGCAAGCAAATTTAAGAATTTAAGCCATTTCCTAATTTAGGCTGTTTCCATTCTATCTGCTGTGTGCTTGGTTGCACACTGCTGTGGTTGCACACTGTTGTGGTGGCACTTCTGTTTTCCTCAGGCTGATGCCAATGCTACCTTCTGGATGCAACTTCTCAATTCTTATCACTATGTTGAACTTAGCAGAAACCATATTTTATAATTTAAGAATGTACTATGAGGCTTTTGAATCTCTTAATATCTTGTGGGTTTGGGTTTTTTTTTTAACAAAAAAATGAGCATCAAGGCCAGCAGGTGCTCAGCTCCAATGAAAGTAAGGTGACTTTTAATAAAGTCACAGCTCTGCATGTACTAGTTTTCCCTTAGCCAGAAAATTTCACCAAGACAAAGCAGAAAACCCTTCTCCACAGAGTCTCGGATGGGCTGTGTGTCTCTGTTTTTCGGTGTTCTTATTGTTTTGGTTTTCTTGAAAATGTGCTTCAGAAATTATTAATCCTGTGCTAATGTCACACGGTAACTTCACATTTTCTCCATTTCTACAGCACCGACAAGAGGTACCTGCAGCTATTTTAAATTTTACCCTCAAAAGAGCTTCTCTTCCCAGTGAAGCAACTCAAACATGAGAGTCTGTAAAGAAAATGATATGGGAATGGTAAAGAAAATACATGAAATTTCAGCCCTGTTTGCCATATTTGAAATTCAGAAATCAGAGCTAAGCAGTTTTATTATCCCAGCATCCCTAGAAACACCAGGGAGAAGTTGCTGATTGTATATTATATATCTATACAAAATGCTTTGTCTCTGTTCTGTGATTTTCATCCAGACATCCCAATGAACTTATGAAGCGGAATACGGTTTCTCTTGATTTAACAGAGAAGGAAACCAAGGCATGGAGATAAAAGGTGACATGGTCCCATAACAGGTCAGTGGCAGAGCTGAGAGCAGCAGCAGGTCTGCTGCAGGAAGAGCTTCCAGCATCCAAACCTGCCTCGTGGTATTTGGCAAAACCATCAAAGCAGCATCTGCTTTCCAGGGAGTTCTCTTGTGGTCAGCGTTTACGTGAAGAGCCATTTCACTATGAAAGTGCTCTTCTGCACTGTGGCTGTGGAAAGAATCCAAATATTACCTTTAAAAAAAGAGAAAAAATACTGTATGCCCTTTAGAGAAGAAGTCAGTAGATCCCCATGATAGATTTCTTAATCCGTTGTGACCTTAAATGAGCTACTGGTGTCACAAATCATCTTTGCTGGCACTCTGGTTCATGCCTGCTCTTTCCTCCCAGACTCACCACTTCTTTTGAGAAAGAAAGAAAAAAAGAAGGAACATGCCTGGATTATTTTAGGTTGCAGCAGCAGCAATCTGAGTTTGTTCAGATCTGGGTTAGCAATTTGGTCTTGGACACTGTTGCTGCAAAGAGCAGATGGCTAAAGTGTTGGTAACCAAGGATGAAAGGCATGGGAAGCCAACTTTCTGCAGTTCAGGGCTCTTAAAACTAGTCCCGTAGGAGGTGACCGCTAGAACTGCAACTACAGCTTTCCACTGGGGGTTTCCCAAACATCAGCAAAATTTCTGCATCTCTAATCAAAGTCTGGTGCATTACAGTGCTTCATGAAGGAACAGTGAGAAATTAGTCCAATAGTAAGAGTGTCTGCAGATCTGCTTAATTGATAATCTTGTCTCCTAAATATGAAGGAAACCATGAAATACTCAGTTTGCCCCTAAATTTATTATGCAGCTTTGTGAATATGGCAAAAGGATGGAATCTCATGCATCTTTCAACTAAATGTTTACACGAGTTCACTTATGACTGCAAATGCATGACATTTTATAGGTGTATGACAGAAAACGAAAATATCATGCATTGCCTAAAGATGGTACTGCCATTTCAGCTTCTGGTTAGATTAGGTTTTTCTTATTTCTTTTGTGACTGTGTGCTGATAGTGAAATACATGACATTTCAGATCTTGTTGTCATGCGTGGTAAAGGGAAGACATGGGAAGCTGATGAAATATCATGTGTTTTTAACACTGGCCAACAATAAGGTAACTGTGAAAAACAGACACAAATCTTCATGAGTTGTCAGGAGGAACATCAGTTCTGGAAGTGGCAGCACCCAAATTCTGTCCACAGGATGCATTTATGTAGGCAAGGAGGTTTAGCCAAGCAGTGTTTGGGATTGGGAAGGACTGGAATGAATCCTCTTTTGCAGTCACTGTCTGCCAGTTTGGGGGGATGGTAACACCTCCCCAGCGGTGCTGGAAGTGGTGGATGGGTTCTGGCAAAGTCCTGCTTGTCCCTGTCTGCTCTTGGCACAATCCCGCTTCAAAACCCAGCTCACACAATTCTCCTGATCCCCACCTGCCATCCTGCACCAGCTACAGATCAGCCACAAGCTAAAAGCACTACCACAGATAAGTTTCTTTCCACGAGCTCCATCACCGGCACATGGGTGGACACCAAGGCATTGCCTGGTGGCATTTTGGCAGCTGCCAAGACGTTTCCTTTCAGCAGGCATGAGCTGCTTCTCTGTGGTCCATCGCTGATCAAACAGTGCTGGTCCTCCATAGTATTTTATTTCTCCATGCTCATGTGCTTTACATGACGCTGAGGCTGAGGACCAAATACAAAACTCAGCTGGGAATGCTGCTGCCACCTCATTCACAGTATTTAGTGGCAAACTTATTTATTTGATGTTAGTGTAAATTAATCCACTTCTTAGTGTCAGGCTTACCTGGTACAGCTTCTAACAACTGCAATAAATATTCATAGGGAGATTTTTCCCTTTTTTTTTTTTTTTTTTAGAAAAAAAAAAAAGAGAGATAGAAAGGATTTAGCAGCTACAGCAATCTGAAAGGAAGATGAAATAACTGGTAAATGACAGCTGGTTTCTTACTGAATTTGAGGACTGTGCAGTGGATTTAATTTTTTTTATTTTCCTATGTTGAATACCTTTAATTGGCAGATTCTTCTGCCTGGCCTTGGGTTGCTATACAAAACTTTTCCTGTTCCTAATGTCAGCAAATACATATGAATTTCAGACTATGTACGTGGTGCTCTTTAGAGGATGTTAATGTTTATAGCTCTACTACAGGTAAGCCATACCAAGTTGCAGAAGATTTGATTTTGTTGTTTAATTGCTCTGGAATAAATAAACAAATACAGGAAGGCAAGCTTATTTACTCTGAACAGTTATTATAATAAGAAGTGTTAGAAAGTTGGTACAGAAGGGGCTGTTCAGGCTTGGAAGCAAACAAAGCCCAAGTGCCATGGAGAACTTCTCCTCACACCGCTGCTGAAGCATTTCTTCAGAGATGAGTTGCAATACCTTTTTCTTTAATGACAAGGGATGTTTCCTATTTTAAAGCAGCTTATATATCTAACCATGCTCTGATTTATGCCCATACAAATCTGCAGCACTTACACTGCGCTCTGAGGACTTAATGATCTGGGGTAGTGTTAAGTGACAGCACACTTCAAAGTCTATATTAGCTTCTGAAAAAGAAATCAACTGGGAAATCCCTTGTCTGTCATGCTCAGGCTTATGGGTTAACCTGTGTCTAGCATTTCAGGAACAAAACCACCTGAGAGGTTGCTTAGACAGTGGTGTTGCACAACCCGAAGATAAGAGCGGGTAGAATTGGTGCATGTATAAATTATAATCCACCTGCAGCTATGCACGTAGCAGATGGTGGTACAACTACAAGGAAGGTCATACCTGAGAGCATGAAACAGGAATTTACTCAAAACAAGCAGACTTTTAAGGCAATTTAGTTTCTAGACCCGGTCCCTGCTGAGCAAATGGTAGCAGCATTTTCCAGACTGTAAAACCTGTCCAGTTTTCCCCAAGTGATAAGTATAAGGCACCTTCCTGGAACAAATTCAACCTTTCTGCCTTGCTCAAAATTCTGCCCCTATCCCAACTCATTAATCTTGGTTTTAAAACTGTCTGACCTCATTCTCATTAAAATTTTCAAAAATATTTCTGCATGGGAATGGGATAGAAATTTTCAGCAGAGGAAAACTTGCCCCCAAATTTGGCAAAGTAGATGTAATTCAAAATGTAATTTATTATTGGGAAGTGCCGAGCAACCTTTGCACTGTTATCAATAGTACTATCTGCTTTGTATGTAGTTTCTCCAGAAAATAACAATCAAACTGCAGATAAAAAAGACATAAAGCATAGCTAACATATTATAAATTAAATACCACTGTTTTACTTTCTTTATGTAAATCATGCTGCCAAGGATCAAAAACTGGTATTAAGCTAGTGTTGCTCCATGAAGTACAAAGTAAAGGAGCACATATATAATGTGTGCCATTAAGGTTGTCAAAATCTGTACTGGGAATCCCTATGGATAAGGCAGGGGCTGTTTCACTGTGCCCTGCGGCACTTCGTAAAATTTCAGGTTAAGTTTAGACACAGACCCTCACAGTTTTGGGCTGGTGTTTAGCTCCTGGGTGTCATCGCGCTGCTACACCCCTGAGCAATTTATCTCATTCAATTAAATCCTTTAATTTTTTCACTAATTCTTCTGTGCTTGTTTAAGCAAGATTCATTCTGCTGGTCAGGTTATTGGTAGAAAAAGAATATAATGTCCTTGGTACAGAGATGTTTGCAGTCACTGTGCTTTTCAGCTCTTTTCTTTTCCATCTGGAGTATTTTTGGACGCATGCTGCCTTATGCAGTATTTCCAGCCGCCCGCTGACTGATGTTGTCAGCTTCATGACAACAGTCTTGGCAAAATATTTGCAGACCAAACTCCCCAGAGTATTCATTGCTCCAAGAAGGAGGTTAATGATGCTGTTATTGGAGCTCTGCATTAAGAGTAAATATGGATTGAACATATATTTGTTTTGCAGTCAGACTGTCTTTAAGTCCATCCAGGTCAGTGTCCTCTCTCCAGGAGTGATCAATAGAGGATGCGTAGGGAGGAACACAAGAATGAGACAAACACATCGTAAGCATTTTCAAATATCTTTTTGCATCTTGTGGCAAGCTGCTGTCTTAGCCAGAGGCCTGATAACACAGATTCACTGAGCCTATAATGTATATTGGATAATTTGAGGATGAGCAAAGCTGCTTGTACTTTCAAGCCAGGAAAACAACAGGGACAGACTGGTGCTCATCCCTGCCACCTCTGTTTGTCAAAGCTACTCTGCCCAACCCTAGTCCATGAGAAGCTCACCTCTCATGAGATAGCAGGTGATCCAAACAGCATTATTTTTCCCCTAGAGAGTGACAGGCTATAGGATGGATTTTGCTGTTTGGCCTGAAATCACTCCTGGTACCTAACTCCCTGCTGCTAACCATCAGTGGCAGGAGCAGGTGGACCTACAGGCAGAGTTGCAGGAAGGTGTCACTAAGAACTGACTCTTTCTGATGATGTAATGGATCACCTTTGAAATTTTGTTTGAACTGACATCCGTGGTACCACTTTGTGCTTCTGTGCAGCCCTTCACCCATGGTGCTCTTGCAAGTGGTTCTGTGTGTACAAAGTGCTGTCAGAGAAAACATCTAATAGAAAGGCAATGTAAATGATCATTAAAACAGTGATTCAAAACTAAATCGGTTCAGGTTACTCCATTACTGCTAAAGGTTGTGGTCATTATTTTTATGCTTCTGCTGTGATCAGTAGCCAGGTTTTCTCTCTGTTCCTAAGAGCTCAGCTCTAGAAAGGGTGTTGTTAGCTGATCAGAAGTAAAGACTGTTTTCTGCAAATATTCAAAATTTCAATTTCAAATGTGATGCTCATTTAGGTGGTGGAATTCTCTAATTTCGCCTTTATTTAAAAAAAAAGGTGATTTACTAGCGCAATTGTTTATTTTATGTACTTTTGCATTTAAAATTGCATTAGTTTCTTGTTGTCGACATACCAAGTAGTATCAAAACTCTCATGGCACTGGCTCTGTTGTCTGTACCAGTGGCCAACAGAAGAGAGGCACACAGGGATTTATAAATACTATGCTCATATATGCACCAGTTCTTGTGGTGCTTTTTAGCAATGTGACTTACCCAACCAGGGGAGATGGTGCTCTGAATCACTGCACATTTGTGGTACCACAAGCAGTGCAACCTGCAGGCAATCATTCAACCAAAAGAAACACAAAACAGCTTCAGATACAAAAAAAAATCATAGAATCATAGAACCATAGACTGTTTGGGGTTGGAAGGGACCTTAAAGCCCATCCATTCCCACCCCCTGCCCCGGGCAGGGCCCCCTTCCCCCAGCCCAGGGGGCTCCCAGCCCCGTCCAACCTGGCCTTGAACCCTTCCAGGGAGGGGGCACCCACAGCTGCTCTGGGCACCCTGGGCCAGCGCCTCACCCCCCAAACAGGGAGGAATTGCTGCCTTAGATCTAACCTGAATCTCCCCTCTTTAAGCTAAAAACCATCACCCCTCATCCTACCCCCACCCCCTGATCCAGAGTCCCTCCCCCCCTTCCCTGCCCCCCCTTTAAGCCCTGGGAGGCCGCTCGAAGGGCTCCCCGGAGCCTTCTCTTCTCCAGGCTGAACCCCCCCAACTCTCTCAGCCCGGCCCCCCAGGGGAGCTGCTCCAGCCCCCCCAGCATCTCCGTGGCCTCCTCTGGCCCCGCTCGAGCAGCTCCGGGTCCTTCTGCTGTTGGGGGCCCCCGAGCTGGCCCCAGCACTGCAGGGGGGGCTCCCCAGAGCGGAGCAGAGGGGGAGAAACCCCCCCCGGCCCTGCTGCCCCCCCTGCTCTGGCTGCAGCCCAGGGCACGGGTGGGTTCTGGGCTGCCAGCGCACGGGGCTGCCTCACGGGCAGTTTTCCCCCCCCCAGCTCCCCCAGCCCCTCTCCTTGGGGCTGCTCTCCAGCCGCTCCTCGAGGGCCCAGCCTGGGTTTGTGCTGGGGATTGCCCCGGCCCCCGGGCAGGACCTTGCCCTTGGCCTTGTTGAACCCCAGGAGGTTTGCCCGGGCCCCCCTCTCCAGCCTGCCCAGGTCCCTCTGGGTGCCACCCCTGCCCTCAGCGTGCCCCCCACCACACATTTGCTAATTTCATATACTAATCTTTGGTGAAGTTCCTTGGATGTTTCATACAAAGTAATCAGGTAAAACACTAGAATGGAATATAAAAATAGAGTTGCTAAAGCCAATTAAGTATGTGAAATAAAAAGACTGATAGAAATATATTTCTGAATTTGCCCTACTCTGATATCCCAGCTGAATTATAGGGCTCCAAGTGAACTTCTGCTGATCTTTAAGTGTTTGCTTATGGCTAGCCATGCCCAGTCCCTGGGTCTGAATCCAGTCAAGCCCGAACATTAGAAATTTAGTTCTGCAATTTCCAAGTCAGATTTTTCCCTGCTTTGTTTGTCACCCAAGCTGTTCCAGCCAGCACGCTGCATTGTTTGGTGTAATGAGTTCCTTATGGTAATCAGGCTATGAATTTCTTACCCCAGCCCCAGACTGAACCAGACTGACACGGCCCAGATGTAATTTCTCCTTCTCTCTCTCTATTTCTTTTTTTGGCTAAACTTCAACATAGCCATTCACTGTGGGATATTCACTCACTCTCTCTCTCCCCCACTTAATTGTCAGTGTTAGAACAATGATAGAAGGAAAGACTGGATTTTTCCTTAAAACATTCCCCTTTTCTGTGCTGTTGATGCTGCATTATCTGTCTCAAGGGAAGAGACTTGTCAAATTCTTCCTGCTTTTCGACAGCAAGACTTCCCCAGAGTTTGAGTCCTGGACCACAGTCACGTTTCCCGATGCTTCTCCAAGCTCTTTCAAGATGCATGAAGCATCTGTTCAGTGGGCACTTTTGGATGCCCACTTGATGCTTCTCCAACACCAGGTTTGCTCCCCACAGCTCTCTCACCATCCCAGCAGCTAAAACAGCCCAGCACGGTGGTGGGAATGCTGTAAACCAGCAGCCACCAGGACTGGTGCCCTGGAAGCTTTGGGATAATTACTCCTACTTAATACTTTTGTGCCATCTCAGTAGCACTCTGCAGCACTGCATTGATCTCCGAAACCATTGCAGGGAGAAGCCTCTGTCATTATGATGCTTGCTCAAGCCTGACAAACTAATCACCTCACACTCCCTGTTTTCTCTCCGACATCCTGGTTCAGGGAGGCTGGGCTGGATTTAATTGTCTCTTGTCTTCACAGCAAGGTTAACTATTTTAGCCTTTTCATGTAGCAGCAATGCTCCTGGAGCGGTATCTGAAATAGCAAAACAGAGGAGGAGCAGAGTTGCGCATGCATTTGCTGAACACACAATATAACCTTTAAACAAAAGTGTATGCAGATCCTTCTGATTTGATCCAGTGATGTGGAGAAGAGAGCTGAGCAAAACCGAACTCCCTTGCTCAGATTATTAATATTCATTAACTTTCTGAGTACCAGCTGCTTGTCACTGTGGCTTTATGCCACTGAAGTGCTGTGGCTTCTTGTTCATTTTAATATGACTTCTGGATTTTACTGTGTTTAATCACCTGTAGCAATGTTTAGCAGCCCAGGTGAAATGGGGACTCATCAGATAGGGCAGGTGAGAGAGGCTGTGAATTCAGAGCAAGGATGGCTTTTGCCTTGATGTTACTCATAGTGTTTTTGTGGAAAATACAAGCTCAGAAAGGATGGAGGTGCTTGCCAAAGATCACACCACAAGCAGAACTTGGAATTAAATTCTACTTGCCCTGATCCGGGCCGATATACTTGATATTGCCTTCCACTTGCACCTGTGAAATACAAACTGCACATGTAACACTTCACAAAAAAATCAAACTATTCCCTGCCCTACAGTTGTTTTTCTTTGAATTAGATGCAAATCATAGCAGAAATCTGCAAAGGAAATTTTAGTGGCTGTTAAAAAATGCTGGAAGATGGGTGTGGAAAGAAACCTTTGATGCGGTTGGATGCTTTCATCTCTGGCTGAGCTTTGGACAGATCTGCAGCTCCGCTGGGAACTCGCCAAGCCACAGAGCCCCTTTGCTCCATCACCAAGAGCGGGTCTGCTTTCTGCCCAGAGGCTAGGATGGCAGGAGAGGATACCTCTGGTTTTGGGACACAGAGATGAAAAGCATATTGAGGCCCTCTAAAGCAACTGAGGTAGCTGTTCAGGGGTCCAGGTTCACCAGGGTCTTCCATGTTAGTTGGCCAACAAAGGCTGTTGGATAAGGGTGAAATGAAGCTGAGTCAAGCACTCTGAACAGGCACTTTCCAGCCACCCTGGAGGGGAGCAGCTGAAAACACCCCCATGTTTTTTGCTGTTACCCCTATGTTTTAGCTACGGATGGGTGGGCTAGCAGAGCTGAGGAGCCACAGATTAGGTGTTACCAAAGAGCTGGAGTCCTTCATGTAATTTTTGCTTCATTGGCACTATTTTGAAATATTTCACTGACTTACAAGTTCCCCCAGCTCTTGCCTCTACTGGCAAATTAGTTGAGGATTTTGAAAAACCTTTGTCATGTTTTATTCTTGGAGGTGATATGGAATGTGATCCAAGGTTTGCATCTGCTTGGGCCAGCATTGCATTTCCCCCAAAGATTCCGTCTCAGCTTCTGGAAGGACTGTTAGAGCTCAAGAAGGGAAAAAGTCTGTTAAATGTCAGTACTTAGAGCTATCCAAAACTTGTCACAGGGAAGAGGGCATTGAAAAGTAGGTCTTTCCAGTGCTAGAAATGACATTTCTTTATCCTTAAGCACTAGCATGGTCAGGCCATGAGGTATGCTTGCTCACAAGATTGGTTTTTTCTTACCATAGCTTTTGGTGCGTGTGTATTACAGGAGCAGCACAGCCTTTGAGAGAAGCAAAACAGATGTTTTCCGAGTAAAAACCAACAACGTTGGACAAATAAAGAAAATAAGGTATCTGCACAATGTTACTACCACAGTACCTGCTCCATGAGGTGTTAATCAAATGACAGGCTGTAGAAGTTGCCATGTTTTATTCATTATTTGTTAATGTGCTCCTATCAAGGTGAAGTTAAGGGTTGGTAAAAGCTTGTTTACTGCCTAAGATTTGAACTGAAGTGTGAAATCACCTACGATATTGCTTATAACTATCTGTGCTTCCCACCAAGATTTGTATATCTGTCATATGTAAACATGAAGGAGGGTATTTAGGACTGTTTTTATGTCCTGACAGAGGTAAAATGGGTTCACTATACTTTTTTGTTAGTGTAATGTAAATTATAATATTACGTTTAACCACTACCTGACTGACCCATATAAAATTAAAAATTGGTAAGTAGTACAATGAAAGCTGGGAAAATGAGAAGAGGTGGATAAAACAAAGTAAGAAGAGAAAAGAGCAGGAAGGATAGAGGGTAGGAGGAGAGTCACTTATCTTTTAGATATACAGTGTAAAGTGAATTAATACATATGTTAAATGCACATGCAGGAGTGTGTACATTTGTGTGCATTCCTTTGCAGGAAATAGCCCACATATGCACCTATGATATCTGCCCACAGGTACATATGGAAGGTGGTTATTTTCAAAATATCCTGTAAAAGCCCAAAAGTCCTGTGAAACACTTTGGATAGATGGGTATAAACGGGTCATTTGTGTGTAGTTGCTCTAGCCTTGCCTAGTATAAAACATTCCACAGAATTACAGTGCTAGTGGCCAGTCTTAATCAGAATGTCAAATCCAGGGTTGTTCTTCCTCTAGGATTGAGCATGATAACACGGGACTGAACGCGGGCTGGTTCCTCGACCGTGTGATTGTGACCGACATGAACAGACCTCACCTCCGGTTTTACTTCCCCTGCAACAACTGGCTGAGCAAGGAGGATGGGGATGGACAATACGTCAGAGACCTCATCGGCAGCCTGGATCCCATGGATGTGCCCAAAAGTAAGTTTTTTTTCAAAAAGCTCAGCTTTCTGGTGTCCTGTCAGAAAGTACAGGGTTGCTTTCAAATTACTTCAGCCATGTGAAAAGTAATCAAGTAGTGTAAGCTAATTTGAGTTTTATTTATAGTCAGTGGAGAGAGAAATACAAAGATGCAAGATGCCTCCAGAGGGTAATTCTGTCTTCCAAAGTTAGACTTGAAATCTTAGGGTGGGATAAACCACTATTTGGAGAAACTCTGCTCGCTAGTTGAATATTGAAGGATGTGTGATGACTACTTTAAATTACATTAAATGGCTACCTGTAGATGAGAGGCATCCTACCCTGGAAGATGTAGGCAGTATTGTGTTCTATCAGAAGAGGCAATGTAGTTGAAGTCCTGTGTGTAAAGTTAGGTGTTTCCAGGCTCTGGTGATGTCCTGCAGGAAATTTCCATAAACAAGCCAACCCTCTTGCTGTAATTCTACGCTGGTTTATTGTATGCGTATGATATCCATATTGAACTAGTGCCTATTTTTCAGAGTGGTTTTAAGCTAATGATATTGAAATGAAGCCAGGACAGCTTGCAAACCAGACATGTACTCTTAAATTGATATCAGCGTGTAGGCCATGCGGTGATGTATAGTGCATGTAACATGAGTGGGAAGATGATCGAGTTGTGAAAGTGGAGCTAGCAAACCAGCCTCAGGTTTATCTGCAAGCGCTAATGAGGAAACCAAGTTTTGTTTTCCTGAGGACCTCACCACCACACTGCTCCTTTCTGGGAGTTTAACTTTGGGCAAGGAAAGTGAAGTACATTCGCCACTAGCCACATGTCTGGGGGAAAGGAGAGGTATAGTCTGGTGCAAAAGAGGGTAAGCATGTTTTTGTTAGCATCACATCTTTTGAAAACAGGTAGTAGATTTCTTCCACTAATGTTGTTGACATGACCACTTAGGAGGTTTTTTTTTTTGGTAAAAGCAGTTTACTGACAGCCTTAATAAGGTGCTTTGAGCACTGATAAATATTCTAGAAGGGCAAAGTATTGTTGTTTTTATTGAGATCCTGTTTGAAGTTAGCAGTGAATCAATACACCATGACACTGTCCCTGAATTTTTAAATAATTTTGCCCTATTAAGATGCAACCTCCTAAAACAGTTTCAGTATGTTGAAGATGTAAGTATTAAAGGACACTGCATGTGAGTTAGTGTGTACAAATAATATCCATTGACAAGATATGTATGTGCTAGCATTTTATAAATGCAGACCTCTCCACAGAGGTTGCCACATGGGAATGAGATAATGTCTGGAGATGCCCTGACAGAAACCCACCCAGTTACTGTCTGTATGTGCCAAAGTCCTCTGCTACTCTTTTTTTTCTGTTCCATTTGTGAAATGGAAGAGTTAAGGCAACCTGGGGAGCAGGAGGGGTCTGGAGAAGGTAGTGGATGAGTCAAAGCAATATATAACTAAGGAGAGGTTTCCTCAAGGAGGAAGTCAACCATTCGATCTTAATAGATCTGCAAATGACACAACAGTTTATCTGAATTTATTATTGCTCCTACCTGGGAGAGCTGATTCAAAGGAATGTATGTGATTTCATCCATTCTGTTCAACACCTGTCTCTCAGCAGGAAAAGATTTGTGGGCTAAACCCTCAGCTGGTAAAAATCAGTGCAGCTCCCATTAAATTACTGGAGCAACTGTGCATTTCACCGGCCGAGAAGCCAGTCCCAAGCGCTCACTCTTCTGGGCAAGTGGTTTTGGATTATATATCAGCTGCTAACTATGTGCTTGGTCCAGGACAAATGCGAGTAAGATTGTCTCCTGCCTTAGGAGTATGAAAGAAGAGATTTAACCGGGCGTTTGTCAGAAATGCATCTGTTCTAATGGCCTTTATCAGATAGAAAAGCCCACTTTTGAGTGGCGCGGGCTGGATGCTCTGTGGCTGCCTGTACAAACGCAGGGAGTTGGGCTGAGGCCAGAGGCACGGGTGAAGGGTTGGATGCCTTCCAGGCGGCAGGTCTGAATCTGTAAGAGGAGAGGGTTAGCTCAGCTATCTCAGGTTGCAGTTCCCCTTGAACCATAATTAATGAAAGATAAACATTCCCAGGCTGCTGAGGTGAACTGTCAACTGCGAATGTAAATTTATCTAAATTCATTTGTCTCTCTCTGGATCTGTAAAGGTCTGAAATTAAATTGTGATATGATTTTCTTTGTACATACAATTTATTTACCCTAAATTTGGTTGGGGGGGTTGTTTTTGGTTTGTGTTTTGTTTTGTTTTGTTTTGTTTTTTCCAAATGGATTAAACAGTGATGTTTACTCTTTGAGTATTTAATATTTCCTAGGCTACTAGGCAAACGAATAATTATGTGGTTTGACGGTTTTATGTGCCTGCAAGGAAAGACTACTTTCTCCCTTTTGAGTCTGTGCTCCCATTAGCAGTGTTCAGTGCTATACCCTCCTCCTTTTTGGTCATGTCTCTTCAATCACTGTTCCTCTTTTTTCTTTAGTAGTTCTTTGTAAACCACCCTGACACTGTTGTTACAGACCTTAGTCTCATGCTTTGTTTTCATGCTCTGTTTGCTGCCACAGTCTGGTATGTTTTTGGAGGTAACAAAACAAGTTTCCTTCATGATCCCTTTCCTTCCTTCTCCTGGAGAGCTTTCTCATCTCTGTCAGGAGGATTTACCTTCCTCTCTTGAACTGGAGGTCACTGCTGAGATGTGCATCTTCTCTGTGATATGTGTGGGATGTGGATTGGAGAAAAAGTAAATTATTTTTGTCGTATTTTTGCTTTGTTGAAGCTTTGTAGAGATGTTTGAAGCATATTTGAAGGGGATTGTTGGTGTTTGGAGTGAAAGTTAACAAGCTATGGGGAGACTCATCCTCTTTCTTGGCGAGGAGCAAAGGCCAACCAGAGAATCCCTGCAGGATTGTGAGCTTTGAAGAAGTTAATTTAAAGGAAAAAAAGAGAGGCATTATTAAAAAATGCAGAAAAGAGTATGTTCCAAAAAATAGTTAACATATAATTGAAAATTGGACATACACAAAACAAAAGCAGAGTTCTTTTCATGATCCAAATAGAGTTACCAGGGATGGTAGAAATACTTAGTGATTGCAGATGCCTGAGTGATTGCATTTACTTAGCTGAATAAAATGGCTTCTGTTGGGTTCACTGTTGAATGCCACACATTTCTCAAGGAGAACAGGTTACATTTTAAGTGTTCCTGCTTGAATGATCCTCTATTCTCTGCATTCAAATCAATGGCATCGTATGCCCATGGCCCTTTGACAGTGATAGTGCCACAGATTCTTATTTACCCAGCAGCTGCTATTGGCAGCATGGATTAATTTACATTACAGGTATTAATTACAAGGAAGGGCTATTGTTTAGTCTTATGCTGCTTCGCTTGAGTTTATGAAGTTTTAGGATTGTATGACTGTGGATGAGCTTCTATGCAAGGGACTGGCTCAAAACTGAAGTCTGGTGCTGGTTTTCCTTTGAGTGTGGCAGGTTTTGGGTCACTATGAGGGTGTCCCATGTCCTACCAAAGCGGTGGGGAAGGAGAGCATTCATAATAGCTTGTAGCTGCACTAATAAGAACTATTGACCCAACTGAGATTCAAAAGCAAATGAAATTCAGGAGCCAGTGCCCAGCTTGTTGTTCGGTATCTGCAGACTGGTCCTGAATCACTTGTGTCACTCTGTGGACAGACCCTTATGTCTCCCACCCCATGGTGACTCATTTGGCTGGACATCACTCACCTTTCCTTGGTGGTCTGCAGCCCCAGAGCTGCTCTGCATCTGCTGCAGATGGGAGATCAGGGCTGTTCCTTTCTCCACTCCTGTGTGTGATGGGTACAGCTTTTATGACCCAGCTGGAAATCAGGGACTCCTGAAATTTAATCTTCAGGTGGTTTGGAGAGCATCTCAAAACATAATACTGGAATATTTTTGCAAGGCTACATTTTGTCATAATTCATAAAAGAAACTGAGGTTCAGTCAGGTTAGATGATATGTTAATTTTCCATGGGCCACCTTTCTAGGGTGAGAGCAGGCTGTTATTGCTATTTACCTGGTTGAGGTTAGGCTAGGCTCTCTGCAGCACGACTTTCAGTTTTCCTCAGAATGAGGGAAGAAGCTACTGTTAGGTACCACCAAAACATTGGCTGTTCTTGATTACACTTGAAACCTTTCCCTAATCAAAACCATTCTCTATACATGCTCTTTTACTGAGAGAAAGCAGGAACATTAATTTGCAAAGGGGGCGTTTACTCACTTGGTCCTTAAAACCATGTTCAAGAGCACAGATACCTGAAAACTATTTCAATTGATTGTGCAATTGCACTTTATGCTAACCTGTCAAATTTTGGTCAAGTCTTGCCAACCTGCCAGTTGCAAATGAGGTTGAGATCCAAGGACTGAATTCCATCTGGATTTTTGGCCATCAGCACCCTGAAATTGTTTAGGATAGGACACAATAGGCTATAAATGTGCATGGGACAGCAGCTCATGTCAAACTATTTTAAGGCTGTATATTCACAGGAGGACAGAACTGCATGTGTGACCTCAAACTGTAACACTCCTCCTCCATTCTCTGCTTTTTCTGGGTAAAGTTTAGTCTTATTTGGTCTATTAATAATGAATGTGTTTACAACGGGTGCGTTACACAGCACAGTACTGAGGAGCAGGGCAGTCACAGCGTGTGACACACCCAGACCTTGAGGAAGGGAGCATCCCACACAGTTGGGTTGCATTTTTTTTTTTTTTTCCATACTTAAAAGTGTCAGGCATTGGTTACCTATCGTTTTTTGTTGTTATTAGTACTATGTAAAAAATGGATTGCAAGACCAGATCGGGTGTAGCTGCGCTGTATCTAGGGCTAAGTCTGCATGGTATTTTGCAGGTAGACGTGAGTACTCTGTCTTGCTGAGACAAGAACTAGCCTTGAACTGGAAGGCTGGTGATTGTGTCAATTCTGGCCTGATTTGGGCGTGACATATGGTGCATCTGACAGTTTGCATGGATTCAATTTAAGCTGGAATGGCTGTAAGGTTACACTGAGCAACTGGAAACGATTCCTGTGAAGACAGATGATTGGTGAAATGTGCCCATGTACTTGTGCATCCAGAGAGTAGTCTTGCCTTTAAAAAATGAGAACAATATTTATCATAATTACAACCGAGGGAAGTTCAGCTGTTCAAGTTGCAGGTCAGCCCCAATCCATTAGTCCTTCACAAGTTTCCTTGAATCATTGGTCTGTCCTCGTCTGGGGCAGAGTTAATGAGATCATCTGAGGAGACTTGGACAGTTTGTGTTCATGGTGGATCAGAGGGGAAGACCACAGTCAGAGAGAGCAACAGAACAGTTTTCTTCTAAGGCCGGAAAGGCTGTCCCTGCAGACATTATGAAAGCAGTCTATGCACTTGATGCAGCAACCTGTGCTGGACTTCTCTGCTTGGTGTGTTTTATAGAACATCTGAGCAAGCACATGTGGAGTTAACATGCTCTCGATATTCTCTGAGGCTTTTAGATCCACTAGGACCTAAAACTCATATATTTGAGCTGGGAAAGTGAGCTGTGCTATTTCTTTCCTCTGCAAAGGAGGCTTGTGCTAAGACTTGACAGTTTATTGTCCAGAGTTTTAATGCTGGCTGACTTAAGACACATGAGGCACCGACCTGGATTTGGGTTGAGGAAACACTTGGGGCAGCAGCTATTGACACACATGCTTGACTTTGAGTCAATGGCTAAATCCTTCCTGTCCCAACAGGACACGCATGTCCCCCAGGGCTGGACTGGGTCCAAACTGAAGTTGTGGCCAGTATGTCCCAGTAACAGACTGGTGCTGGAAGCTCTGATAAGGAGCAGCATTTTAGATGTGAGGAACCAGTTGATGATGATGCCCTGTGGGGCTTTGCAGCCTCATTTTACAAAGCACCAAACTGGGAGAGTGGGACTCATCCCTCTCCTGTCTCCCTTGGGTCATGATTCAAAATGTTACATTTTGGAAACTTCCATGATCAGAAAAACTGAAAATATTATTTCTGAGGATGTAGAAGGAGCGGGAATGAAATATTAATAGGTGTTACCTGCTCATCAAAACTCATTGTTATTTACATTGAGAACTGGAAGTGTATAGTTGGCACAGGAAAATGCAGCTTAGTATATTTATGAAATAAATATGAGTTGTTTGCTTTTGAATAATGGTGAATACCCCCTGTATTAAGGATGAGGTCTTGATACACGCTGAGATATCCAACAAACAAGGTTTGTAGAGAGAGTAATATCTTTTACTACCCAAAGGGTATCACTGAAAAAAAAACCTGTCATGCTATCTGGCACACTGAGTATCCAAAGATGTCTTTTTTTTTTAAAGAAAAAAAACAAAACAACTTCAGTTGGTCTAATAAGGATTTTACTCTCCCTGCAAACTTTGCCCAGTTTATATTATCATGTGTAAAACAAGGCAGTTATGGACATTTTATTAGTAACATATTTTTAAACTGTTATTTTGCCTCTAAAGATAGGTAATGGCAATGAGGAATTGAAATATAGAAATAAAAAGAAACACTGGTGACTTGCAAACTGCAAGGAAGAGAAGAGGCACAGAGCTCAGAAATGGGATGGAAATAGAGATTTGTAATTCATGTAAAGGACCTCATGTTTCAAGTTAAATATTTTGGAGAAGCACAAGACATTTCTATGTGTGGCTGATATATAGACCTGTATGTATCCATTGTAAAACTGATAGTGCAGCACATTTTGAAGATGGGGGAGAATTTTGACCAATTATGTCTAGATATTGTAATTATTTCAACTACCTGTTTTGAAATAAAGTAACTTTATTTAAGTATCTTATTTATACAAAGCAAGACTGAAGTACAGTGATAATAATATGATTTTAAACAATACTGTAAAAAAATTATTTCACTATTTGTTTGCATGCAGCAGAAATATTTTACCCAAGAGGTTATTTTCAGTTATTTTCCGAATTTTGGTAATAGCAGATCTGCAGAAAGCAGGAAGCGGATATTTCTTTTGTGAAATGTCTCCTTTTTTTTTTTTTTTTTTTTTTTTCCCCTCATTGGCTCCCACCCTGTGGCTAAACTAATGAAAAAATAATGAGAAATGTTGGAGAATTAGATGACCAAGGATTTCCATGCTGCTGTCACAAGGTGTGTTGCCCTGTGCAAAGCTTCATGCTTCTGCAGCTAAACCGCTATTGTCTCTTGAGCAAGGTCGTTTAAACCTCACTTCAAAATGTCATCATCACTCTGAAGTCACAGTAGGAATATCAGTTTAGCATATCCTACAAGCAAAAGACTCCTGCATGTGGTAATTTGCCTCTCACAGGCTTTGCAAAGGGATGATCCAGTCTGAATCTTAATATATTAACTGTTTTGATGCATACTTTGTTTTCACATAAGAGTCACACAAAATGGGGCTGAATCTCATGGTCTTTGGGCTGGATGGGGAGATGAAGTGGCTGAGTTCATTATAGGAGGTGCCCGAGGCAACAGTTGAGGATAATGCTGTGTTCAGTGGAACAAACATACTCTTTTCCATTTCCCATGTGTTGTGTCTCCTTGGGTGGTAGCAATAATACCTCTTTCTTAAGAACACACTTTTAGAGAGCTCTTCTGATATTAACGAAATGCTGATCCAAGGTGGTGGTAGCCTTGCACCCTTGGCAATGCTTCCGATGGAGTGCACCCCAAAGTCATCCAAAGGTTCTTCAGCATTCCTTCCCCACTAACACTGTGTTTTGGCAGAGGTGTTCATGGCCTAAAGCAATGTGAAGGTCTTTCTCCATCAGCATTCCCCGTGCTCCAGGTGTGCTTGTAATTTGCATTTCCAGTTTGAACCCTTGGTTTAAGGAGCTGTTCATCAACTCTCGGGGTGCGGCTTATTAAGAAAGATAGTTGTCAATTACTCTTGACAGAGATTAATTATTTTCAAGCTCTAAACCAACCCTTTGAATTCCACCTTTTCCTGGATGTGGAAAAAAATTCTTCCTTAACTGTGTGCAGTTACTCTGTGAAAGAATGGGTAGTGCTTTCCAGACAGAATTAGCTCCTGGTGAACTCAGCAGGGTTCTTCTGCTTTTACAGGGGTTGCTTTAGGTTCTCATTATGTCTTGCTCTGAGTAGTTTATCTCTAGGGTCCCTGCTACTGCAGTAGAGAGAGGTGTAATGATTAGGGCTGGGCGAGTTTCCTTCTCTGTGGCGTTTGCAGAGACTCCAGAGACAGTGCTGTGTATGAAAACGCAGTAAGGCATCTCCACCAGAAGGTCAGGAGGAGGTCATAGAGGAAGAGGTGGTGTTAGCCTGGTGGGATGGGCTCTTTCCCAGGACAGGCAAGAGCTAAATTGAAATGCTTGCTCTGAATCAAGCATGTTGGGATGCCAGATCCCAGCCTTGTGCCCTAAACATAGGCTGTCTGACCTTTTGAGGTTGTTCTGACCAAGAAGTCTAGCTGTCACTGAGGAATACGCTGCCAGAAGTGGTAAAAAGGGAGCTTCTGTTTTGACATGTCAGTGCTTTCCACCAAGAAGAGATTTTGTCGGACGATTTCTGGTGGGCTGGAATGACTGACTCCATCTGACAGCGAGGAACCGAGGCATATGGATGTTAAACCACCTTCCCGGGCTCGTGCAAAAAAGCTGTGGCAGACTCAGGTTGAACCCGCGCCTTGCCTGCAGATCCAGCTCCTTGCTTCTCCCTCTATCAGCGATTCTTTTCTCTTTTCACAATAACCACAAATGTATTTCTTCGCCAGCAGCAGTAGCGTTGCCCCTCCCCTACCCGTTCCACCCCTCCTCTCTTCTGAAATCTGCCTGCTCAGTGCTGAGCAGTACAGGATGGATCTTAAAACATTGCCACCCTTGGGAGCACTGCAAAAACAGAAGGATAATTGCTAGATGTTGCCTTATTAGAAGAATCCATCGCTGCCTACGACTTTGCTCCCTGCTTTTAACCCAGCGTGTTTTGCTTCTGAGGGATGTAACATTTCTTAGCTGTTGGATGCTGTGCTGCTGCCCTGCTCCATCGCAGGTCACACATGGCAGAGGCAGGCAGGGATGTCTAGTGGAGAATTCACTGTGCCCTGCAGGAGTTAATACCTCTAGGTAATGAAGCATGGTTGACTTTCTATCCCTGACTAAATCTGGTGCTCCTGCTGCTACAAACTCAGCAGCTTGTGTGTAAATACCCTGTCTAATGCCCCAAATAACATGAAATACAAGATTTCTTTAGGCAATTCCATCCCACAGCATCTCAGGTGACCCTGATACCATCTTGCTAAATAAATGGAATTAACAGATGAATATCACACGGCTGGGCAGTCAGTTGAGGCTTACAGGTGGAAGGGTTTGGCTGGGACATGTCCATGCATTTTCCATGGTTGGAGGCAGGAGAGAGGTTGTACAAGAACACCCAGGGGTGCTGGGGCTGGATAAAAAAATCCTGGGTGGTGTGTTGGGCTAGTGCTGCACCCTGGCTCCTTGGGATGGAGATGGCAGTGGGGCCAGCCTAGATGGGGTATACTGGGGGTAGGAGGTCTGCAGCCCCATGCCCTTCTTCCCCCAGGAGCAGTGTTGGGGGTGCCGGTAGCATCACAGCCCTTCACCAGAATAAACGACTTGGCTCTCTGTGGAGAGAGCCTGACTCTAGCCCGTGGTGCAGTATTAATATTTCCTCTTAGCTGTTGAAAGCTGTGGCTGAGTTGATTAGTAACAGACAAGCTGCTTGACTGTCACACCTCTGCTAAATTACTGCAGTGGGGTCATATCAGTTACTGTCACCCCACTGCTCCCCAGAGATGGCATCCTGGCAATGTCTTCAAACGCCTCCTTGGGAGAGCTTTGTGTGTGTCAGTTTGTTGGATGAGAGATGTCAGGGGGAGCTGGATTGTCTTTAATGGAGCAGTAAACAAAAGGAAGGTGCTGGAACCACACAGAACATTTGTGCTTGTGTGCTGCAATGGGAAGAGGAAAGAGAATAGGAAATAGTTATTGCTTTTGCTACTGGATTTTTGTTAGCTGTTCTACCCCTGACATCTTACAGTTGCTGCCTCTGAAGCTGCTAATTTCACTTCTAGGAAAGCTCCTCTCCCTGTGCCTGTGCTGCAGCAAGCCTGCACTTCTTGATGGAGTCACAGCTTTTACCAGCCGTACATTATCAGTTTACATGTTCCCAGTGCTAGGAGAAGCATTCAGAAAAAAAATACCCAGGCAACATCTTGATCTTTGTTTTGCAGATGAACTCAGAGCCGTGTATTGAGATTAAAAAAAGCTAAGTGGGTATTTTTGAAAAGATGATGTTACTGTTTTAAATAATGCATGATTAAGGACTTACAGAATAAGGAACATCCACCCATGCTTAAAATGAAGAGTGCTTGACTTCAGCCAGATCTCTGCCTGGCTGCAATGACAGTCTTTTCCTGCATGCTCCTAGCAGCTGAATCCTCACTGTCTTTTTGAGATGTAGCATTCCTTTCTATTTAAATTTGCACATCCACCATGTAATTCTGTAAGATGTGCTGATGTATGAAGCACAGAAGGACCCCTGAGCAGAATGAAGAGCTACTCTCTCTGCTGCAGCTGAGTGTTGAATTGCTTAGAGAAGGAGAGAGCTGGCAAAAATTCAACATGGCTCTGGATTGATCCTGTTTGCTTCCTGAAGATGAAAGAAATAAAATTGTCCTGCATGCAGAGCTGAGTGGGGCAGGTGTGGGGACTGGCTTCGGTGCGGTTTCAGAGTTGGGAACATATGAAAAAAATCAAGTGGAAAACCTGGTGAGCACACACTAGGCATGATACTGTAGTCTGTGAAGCAGGGATGTGCTATGACCTAATCCAAGGACCTCTGATGCTCTTGGAGCAGCTTTCCCTATGGAAACACATCTGCAAGGAGCATGGAGGAAAGGCATGGTAGCACATGCCATGCACCCCAGCCTGGCTTATATTTTAGGGGACAACATAAAACCCTTGCTGTGCAGTGCCTTGTGATTGCCAGCAGCCCCAGATGATAACCCAATGCACTGCCCATCTCTGTGGGCTCAGGAATTTTTCTTGCTGACCAGACATATTTCTGCAGAAGCTGTAAAAGGTGCCTTTCCTCCCCAGTTTTTGGTCACTGCTGCTGATTGCTCTCTTCATGGACTTGTTCTCTACATGTCCTCCCTGGTGCCCTGCATGTGTTCAGGCATCCTTCTGGGTCTATACTTCAGAGGCATAAATCCTGATGCTACAAGGGTAATCGAAGATCAGCTGTTGATGCTTGTTCTTTTGTGGATCCTTGTATCCTGTTGAGTTCTTCTGGCCCTTGAAAAGTGGAGTGGAAAATTAATCACCAACATCAGAATAAATATTCCAGAGGAGGTGCAAGGAGCAAAGTTTCTTGAAAAATGTGGTCTGTAATTAAATATCCCAATGTACAATGGGTCACTTTTAGTTAGAGCAGCTTAGTGGTCAAATGGGAGCTGTAAATAACACCATCTCCATCTCTGGCTAATGCAAATGAAATGCTTTGGTGTTGGCATATCTCTAGCAGATTCTTAGAGCTGTATCAGCTCAAGCAGAAGAGATAAAGAGAAACATTAAAGCATTTTTTCCCTTGTCTGAGCCTGTCTTTGTCCTCCTCTTTCTTGTTATTTAATATTTATTGCATTTTTATCATTATTATTTTATTTGTAATGGCATGTTTTGTGATGGGGCGCCAAGAATGTCAGCTCGATTTTTAGCCTTTTCAGAGCACATTCATTAAACCATGACAGGTGATTTTGCCTGCTGTTTAGGCTCTTCCCTTGTACTCCTCACCCTGGGAGCTGAACGCATCTTTATAATTCAGGGGATGGTCCAACAACTGCTTCGCATACGCTTGCTCTCACATCCTCTGCCTCAGCAGGAACATATGCACCAAAGTGTCTGCTGCCTTTTAGAATACTTTTTGATATACACTGATTATGGTGGAGGAGGAAGGTGATCAGCTCTGGGAGTAGTAACCCAGGGTTTATGATGGTCTGTAGCTCCTGAGGGAATTAATTTCTGGTGCTGTCTGGGAAGCCCAGACAATCTTTCCCCCTAACTTTACACCTGCCAAAGGGAAAAAGTTGTTCACCATGGGTCATGGTGCAAAAAGTTCTGCTTTTAAAAGGGAGGTACGTGTGAGTCAGCCTGTGCATTTTGTCCCTTTGCAGAAGCAGCATGCCCAGGACTTGGAAATGAAGAGCTGATGTAACGCAGAGCTTTCGGTATCAGCTAGCCAGGGCTCAGTAGTACAGGGTGTAACAGATACTCTGTTGAGGGCTTATAGAACATCATGTACTGTTCAGTAGTAGGTTTTGCATTAATCTTCATCAGTTTTGTTTTGTACCATGATGTCTGTCTCCAGCACTTGTTCTGCACAGAGGGTATGGCATTAGATGTCTGTCATGGCTGAGTTTGCTTGGAGGAACAAGGTAGTCAGGTAGACTTTGGTGGTCAGTTTTGAAAGTTGCTCATGTTTGCCCCAAATGCAGTCACACTAGAGGCCGTGGCAGTTTTCTCGTTGGTTTCAGAGGAAGCAGAGTTCACCCTTGCTGTCCTCCCAAGCTAGTCCCATCCCAATCCCTCTGAAGAACTTGCTTCTCAAATTCACTGATGTGACATGTGTGAAATGTTCATGGTGTTGCTCACCTATGTGATTTTTGCGTTACTTGGTGGCACACACGATGTAGCTTCACAGTGTCACTGTTCCTGGACTTTACTCCTATTTCTCCATTAAGTGGAAAGGACTGGTTTTATTTCTTTTTTCTTTAAACTGAGCACAGTAACAGCATGGTCACCTTCAAATTTTTGTGCGCATGCAGTGTGATTTACTTTTCCTCAAAATACTTGTTGTTACCAGCCAGGCTTAATATAAGCCAAGCTGCAAAAATAACTCTAGGATAGCATTTGGACTGGAGGGGTCATGTCTGATCTTGGGCAGATGGCTGGCTCTGTAACTCATTGGTGTTTTGAAAAAGCAAAGCTAGTGTGTAGTTCTGAGTTCATTTAACGACCATGTATCAACACCAAGATCTGCACCTTCTTCTCATCTATTTCAACTTCCACGTCAAGGTCAGGAACTGAGTGATCTGTTCCTCTTGCCCTGTGCAGTGAATACGCAGTGTCAGAGCTCTGCCGATGGATTTTATTCCTCTTATGGAGGAGAGAGTCAATGTATTAGGAGCCATGGTTCAGACATGCTATCAAGATACAATCAGCACAGCCTGGATTGGTTTGTACCATTATGTTTTGTATCAAACCACTGAGTAATTAATGTATTGGGATTTCTGCCTTTCTCCTTGCAGTCAACAAATACGTGGTCCGAGTTTTTACTGGTGATGTTAGCGGCAGTGGAACAGATGCAGATGTCTTCATTAATATCTTCGGTGAGAAAGGAGACACAGGTATTCAAATGCAAATCATTTCCTAAAATATTTCTTCCTGCTCTGCAGGCCTGTGATCTGAACAACACACAGCAGCAATCTGGCAAATGTAGAATAATTTGGCTGAAATGGACAACAAATGGTGGTGTTAGCTACGGGGTTTCTCACATCCACAGCTTCTCGAAGCTGTGTCTGCAGACCAGAAATTGTGGCTGGTCTGTGAGCATGACTGAAGTTACCTACCATCAAAACCCCCAAACTTTTGGAAAATGCAGCAAAAACTACCATCATAAACCAGTGCAGTAAGTCCCAGTCCAATAAGGGACCCAGCACAAATGTGTATTTACAGTGCATGCAGTGAGCGCTGCATGTCCCATCTTTCTGTGTCCATGGCCTGCTTGGCCATTTAGAAAGATAATCTGACCAAGGTTTGTATTAGCTGGCTTTAAATTAATGGTGGTAGTTTTTTCTTCTTTTTTTTTTTTTTTTTTTTTATTTTTTTAATGTAGATTGTACTGCAACACTAGTCTACGAACTTACATCTAATTTTTAAAAAAATATTTTTAATTGAATAGTAATAAAACATGTGCTCAGACCAAACTCTCTGGGTCACGCCATGGAGAAGAGTGGGTGGAAATTCCTGAAGACCCAGAGAGCAAATATTCTCTCTCTTCTATACTGCACCTATCCTATCAAATTCAAGAAATAATGATATGATGTCTGCCAAGTGTCCTTGAACAGATTATGAAACCTAGTGGATAGGTCTTATCCTTGATTAATTCTCCAGACTTTTACAAGGGGATTCAACTGATCTCACTGGAGACATCTGAAAGCAGGAGTCTAAATCTAAGCTGGTTGTCCCGGCACTCTGTCATATCTACACAGAGAAATAACACCCCTAGAAAATGATTTGTCCTCCCCTTCTAAGGTAAGTAACTGGGATGAATTTCCCTCTGACACCTCTCCCTGCACCAGTGCCTCGCAGGGGTTCAATCCCACTCGCAGCATCACTCGCACAGGAACAGTGATGGTTGCAACTGAGGTCAGCGCTTTAATACTTTTCATAAAGGCAAACTCCTGTCAGATCAGGAAAAGCCAATAGCCCTGGCTGGGTCCTAATTTGAAAAGAAATCCTTCCTGTGTGATGAAGCAAAGAATCCTGTGTCCTGAAATGTCAAAATCTGAAGCTTGTGACCAAAGCCTTTTTAAAACTGTTTGGAGATTTTTAAAGACATTAAAAATAAAAGGGAAATCTGGTTGTATGAAAAAAAGATGCAAGAGCCATCTGGATATATCTTTCTGAAAACTCTCAGAGCTGTAAGTAACTGTGACATTAGAGTGAAAATCCTGGTCTTTTGTGTGCTCAAGAAAAGGTACATTTTTATTAGAATATAAAGTCCTCTGCCTTTATCTTGGATTCTGGTTGCAGAGAACTAGTACCTGAAGAATATTTGATTCAGTCAGTGGTGACATTCCTAGGTATTTCTTCACTTACAAACACCCATGTGCCAGTAACCCTTTCCCCCTTGTTTTTTCTCTATTTAATTTTTTTCAGGTGTAAGGAAACTGGACAATGACAATGACAACTTTGAAAAAGGAGCAGAGGACAAGTTCACACTCGATGCTCCGAATTTGGGAAGGTTAAGGAAAATTAATATAGGGCATAATAACAAGGGTGGATCTGCTGGTTGGTTCCTTTCAAAGGTTAGTTACTTCTGAGACATTTAACATAAACATATTGTGGGATCAAAACATGTCACTTATCCACTCAGCTGTCTGATGCCAAGAAATGCAAGGGCGTTTGCTGGAGATACAGGTTCCTGGTTATAGAGAAAGGCAAAAATCAAGTTTTCACATTTCCAGAAGTATCCTCTCTAACACTTGCTTTTTCTGTAGAGCAAAGAGGGGCTGATGAAGGGCTGGCAGCAGCCTGCTGTGTGCCAGTAAGGTGCATCTAAATCAGGTGCAGTAGATTCAGATTGGGTAGTTAGAAAATAAGGGACACTCTGGGTTAGGGTACATTGTCAAGTATCTCAGGCAACTTTGTGGCAGTGAGAAAATCCAGTTGTAAGGCTTGAATTTGTCTGCTCAAATAATATTTCTTATGTCCTAGTAACAGCAGTTTATTTAAAAGATAAGGGGCAGTTTTCCAAGCCCCCTCTCACTCTACTGACTTAACTCATTATCAAGATTGTAAAGGTACTAGAGTCTAAGAAATATCTGTTGAGTCTGTTCACACTGGAAATTTGCAAAGACTTATAGCTTTGGCCAAATTTGGGTGATTTATGATTGACACAGCAAAAAAGATATACCTACCACAAAAATTCTTTTCTTCCACTCCCACTTTCCTCCCCATTTTAATCTCCTGCTTGAAGGTGTGCAGGTATTGCAACTTTTAGTAAAATAGTTGAAGTAATATTTTAAAAGGAAAAATTTATGGCTCTTTCCTCTGATCTGATTTTCTTTCCTCTACTGGTGTAGTTTAACACATCTGGATTTAGTCCACTGAAGGTCTAACCCCAAATTTGTAAATCCTAGATAACAGGGTGAATTGATGTATTACAAATGCAAGTATTAGCACGTGGTTTTCCACCATCACCATATGCTGCACTAAAAGTTGCAATGGTTGTACATGAAAAATGCAGAAGACGAAAAACAGAGCTGTTGTGCTCCCTGAAATAAATGAGGGGGAGGGGTAAACCTGCAGGAAAGGAAACTCTTTCTCACATTGCAAATGAAGTCTGCATGACATGGTTTTTGATGTTGCTTAGGTTGCTTAAGTCCCAAAGCCTAAAGTAGTAACTAGTTGCAGCCAACATGGTAATCCTATGTTCTGCCACAGGAACCACTGAGATGTTTGTGATTAAGTAAAAGGCAACTTGTGCCTTGCAAGTTCAACTTGAAGTTTGGAGGAATGAGCTAAAACAGCCCAGTTATCATCTACCATTGGTAGACGTTTTTCTGTAATTTGTTCCAATACTTGGGGAGTCTACCGTTGTCACTCCTGGATGAACTTGCTAAGCATCATGAGAAGTTTTCCTCATGTTTCCTGTGTTTTCAGCATGGCTTATATTCAGAACTGATTTTTCACCTCTAAATATATGAATATACATATTAACAGGAACTCAAAGAAGATCAGCTGGTAGAGGGGAATCTGAGTGTTGATCTTTCTCCTCAACCTCATAGATTTTAATGTCTAACTCTCCATCACAGTACCACTCTCTCATGCTGACGGTCCCAGCCCTGGCAGACACTGCTGTCTGTGTCTCCAGAGGTACAACGAGAACCGGTAATGCTACAGGTAATAGAACAGTGTGGGATGAGTGACAGGAGGGTAAGCTCTGATTTCCAAAGAATGTTTTCACAAATCTATTAGCAATGACAGATGTTGGATTCTCCCCCTTTGTTGAGAAGGCAAGGTGGCAAGGACTTTCTATCCCTAATAGTGATTTTTGTTTGTTTGTTTGTTTGTTTTTTCTCTAAGACATAACCCATTCAGGTGAGTAGAGATGTTGATTTCTTCTTCTCTGGCTGAAAATCTTCAGTACTCTTCACTACTTGTTTGAAATACTGAAGTAACTCTATGGCAAGATTCAGGAACTCAGAAGAAGATATTAGTAAGAAATACCTCAGCAGGAGGTGCAAGAAACTCCAAGTGGGTAACACTGGCTTAATCTAGTATTAAAGGGAAAGATTGTTCCCTGGCCTATTTCATCAAAATATGTATCCAGATAAGTCTGAGAGCCAAATCCTTCCAAATTAGAAACTACTACCACAGGATTTCATGGCTGTCTTTGCAATAATTCCATCCCAGAGTAACTGAGTGGGATAACAAAATATTACTAGGTCACACAAGCTGACCTGATGGTCTTGATTTGTCCTGAAATTCTTTGGTATTATTTTATAACAAGTCTCTAAAACTGAGAGAGAAAGAAGACAGCCTGTTCCCCAAGCAGAACAAAGAGCTGCCGTTCAGCTGATGGAGAAGAGTAGTCAGCAAATGGGCTCTGGAGAGAAGGAAGACAGGCCAGCCAGCTGGTCTTGCTAGCAGAGACATCTGGTCTCATACACTGCAAAAGATGCAGATTGAGTTCACTGAATAAAAAGCAGAAAAGAAAAAAGCCTGGTTTTCCTCACTGATATTCTGAAATTCTATCAGTACTAATTAGGGCGTGGAGAGGGATCTGCTTGTGTATTGAATATATTAAATATCAGGTGAAAGTGTGTGTACATTAAGCTTCTGCTCTTCTGTCACCGCTTCTGTAGCACCTTTGCTATGTCTACTTTATTCTGAGAAGTGCTGTTTCTTTTCTCTTAGGTGATCATTGAAGACATTGGCAATAAATGTGTGTACCAATTCCCAGTTGAACGCTGGTTTGCTTTAGATGAAGATGATGGAAAAATCCAGAGGGACATTCTTGTTGGGGGCACTGAAGCCACAGGTAAAGTCATGGGATGAATCCATGGTGGGAAATGCAAAGATAGAAAGGCCTGGTTAATGCTACTATCCATGTTTTCTTTAGAAGATTGAATGCCTTACACTTAGGGAGACCTGCAGCTTAGCATCTGCTGGTGATGTTTGCTGGTTTGTGCAGACCAGCTGGTTTGTGCAAGGATACCTGAAATACCATTGCATTTCCCACTTCCCTATCTCACTGGTAAACCTGTGCAGGACCTACATGCTGATTTATCACCCAGTGTACCTGGATAAGGGACTGATGGGCAGAGGATGAAAGATCCGGCTTGTACTTCAGCAAGTTTCCCACCAGCTTTCAGTGGATTGCTATTTCCACAGTCACCAATGTACCACCCAGTAGCGCATATTGTACTTCACATTCTTGGCTGGGGAACAACATATCCTTTTACAAATCAAGAAAAGCAGTGCTGAGCCCTAAAACTGGCATTTTTATTATCCAACATGGTTAGAGCAGAGACAACCAAAAGTTATGTCTCTGTTAAAAGAAACCTGGATGTAAAGTCAATAAAAGAACTTACGATGAGGCAGAAGATAATTTGAGTAGTGTTCTGCCTGTATTTATTCATTAGACTGAAGGTGAACACTTTGATTATGCACATTACAGCCGTTCCTTACTCCATTGTGTGGTCTTCAATATCTGCAGGCCTTCTATTTCCCCCTGCAAGTGCATGAGGAAAGTGGTCTGCGTGCAGAGTCCTGACTGAAGGACGCATGTTGGGAAAAATTAAGGGAAGATGGGAAAGAAACCTGAAAAAGAGAGCAATTCATTTACTGAAAGCTTCCCTTATTTTTTTACCATTCATGACTGTGCATTTTTTTCTTGCTGTCATGGGTTTTGTTGAAGATATATGCACAGTAAAACACGCTTGAATGCATTTTTTAACATAAATTTCAAAAAGAGGATTGTTTAGAAGAGCATGAGTTCTGATGTTTCTACTTCATCCAAAGTCCCTATTGCAATTTCTGGAAGATTTAAGCAAAGGAAGAACTTAGCTCGGGCCTCAACTGTTTTATACATACTTCCATACTTCTTAAAACACTGCTATAGTTACAGCGGTATCTCTTTATTTGATGCCGTGACACAGGTCTAAGATATGCCTGTCAATGAGACTTCTGAGAAGTAAGGCTTGTAGGAAGAAGTTTTATCTTTCTTAGACCAACTGTTAGAGCTAGAAAAAAACAAGCAAACTTTTACACATATAGACTTCTTTTAAGAAATGTTTTTCTTTCTTCCAGCTGGGCTAATACCTCTCCCAAGACTTGTTTTGCTAAGATCTTTAGGGTCTCACAGTGACAGTGAAGGTCCTACTGGATTCAGCAGCGTTGTAGGCTGCTAAGCCCAAGTATCAGGAGTTTTGTGATGCTACAGAACTTGCCACCAATGTTTAAAGCAACACTTCCCTATCCTCTCAGAATCCTCTGATGTGTTTGGTGCTTGGTACCTCTCAAAATCAAACAACTTAGTTGCCAATTCAATTTTTTTTACCTTTCTTCACCTAATTGTCACCACACGGTGATAAAAACTAATTTTTTCTGTTGAGCCATGTGACAGGAAATTTGTCACCACAAACCTGTTTCTCTTGGGCAGTCTGAAAGTAGTTTTTCTCGGAGGTATGTGCTTTTCTCAGAGGTATGAGTGGGACAGAAACAACAGAAGCATTGTACTGTGTGTATGTCAAAATCTAAAAAGACAGTGGGAAACCAGTAAAACCCAATGTAAATCCAATCAAAATTATTACTCTCAGCCTTTTTTCCTCCCTTCTTTTCTTCCTAACCAAATTCTTGATTCCTTCAGGTATTGTGTACAACGTTGCTGTAGTGACAGGAGATATCAGAGGAGCTGGCACAAACTCCAAGATCCACGTAATCCTCCACGGCTCCAAAGGCTTAAAGAACAGTGGGAAGATTTTCTTAGAAGGAGGTGAATTTGAGCGTGCCAGGACAGATCTCTTTAACGTGGAGATAGCTGCTCTTCTCAGCCCTCTCAGCAGAGTCAGCATTGGGCATGATAATTGCGGTGTCAGTTCTGGCTGGTTTTGTGAGAAGGTGAGACTAAATTGTTTGTCGGTAGGCAGATGTCAGACTGTTTTCTATTCATAACCCTATCCCAACAACCAAATACTGTTAAAAAAAAAAAAAAAACCAACAAACCTCTTCTTTTTTTTTGGATTACAATATCCCTGGTTTAACAAGTCAATATTATACATAATGCATGGTAGTAGCTGATTGCCTCAAAGGCATATTAGATGCATAAGTCAATCACTCACTAATTGGGTTGATTGCCCCTTTGCAGTCACAAAGATAGAGATTATTGTTTGCTCAGCGCCAAAAGCACCTTCAGATGTTTACCCAAGGGGCCAGACAGAAATGCAGCCTCAGGTTGTGCTGACCATTTCAAAGTTATCATCTATACTCAGACTTTCCTGAAGTTTTTAGATGCTGCTTTGGAGCTCAGAAAAAAAAAAAAAAAAAAAAAGTGGCTGACCACAGCTGTTACTGGGAGGTAGTGGAGCAATATGTGATGTGAGATCCTGTACAAAATCAACAGGAGATAATGGGAGGGTGGAGTGGGAGGCAGCTGCCTAACCTGAAGCTGGGAGGAAATTTTTCCTGGAAAGCAAAACCGTCTTAAGCTGTGTTTGAAGCCTTTTTGCATCTTGTGTTTCCTGCTGAACCCTACTGTGTACTGGTGTGGCGCAGGGTGTGTGCTGCACACTGACACAACACTGACTCCTGCAGCCACATTCCCTGTCCCTGTTCCCTTCCCCTCGTGGTGTTTTACCTCTTCTTGGTTGACCCATTTTGATGTACTTCTGGAAGAGTGGGAATAACAGGACAGATGGGTCCTAGCTATACACCAAATTGGGAATCATGCAACCAGTCCAGTTCATGTTGTTTCAGAAAACCTGATTTTCAGAGCAGGACCAAGATCTCCAGCTCTGTCTTTGCTGTAGCTACTGAAGTTTTCAGTATCAAAGTCATATGGGCTGCCAGTTACAGAATATTTAAACTCACCTTCGCAGTCTCTTTTCCTAGGTGGTGGTTTACTGCCCATTCACTGGTATTGAGCAAACTTTCCCATGTGGGAAATGGCTGGATGAAGATGAAGGAGATGGTCTCATAGAGAGGGAGCTCTACGAAATGGTCTCCTTGCGCCAGAAAAGACTGAAAAGTAGGTACAAGTGCCCAGGAGCCTCCTGTGACACCCCCTCACCTCCCACGCAGCAGAACCCTGGGTGTCACCCATGCAACATGACATGGGTAGACCCGTGGTCAAGTAGGGGCTCAAGTGAATTGAGTCCTGCAAGAGTTTCAGCTTTGAACATCCTGGTCTGGGGAGTTTAACAATTTAAAAATATTTTTAAGAACTGCACTCATTTTCTTAAGGGAAGAAATTTGAGCTGGCAGCCTTTCTGGGTTTGCTGCCATTTCACCTTTGCAGACAAGCCAGGCTATGTTTCTTATCACTACAGAAGCAAAGCTTTCCTGTTCCAGATGAAACAAAACCCAAATATAATAAAACGACAAACCTGGGGGAAAACAGGAAGAAAAACCAAACTCTTCCCACCAGCTTCAACTTTTTGAATCTTGGCCTTAGAGAAAAAAACCAGCTCTTAGTCCTGTCCAGATGCCAAACGTGAGACACGTGAGTGCTGCATTTGAAGCCTCTTCTTTAAGGGGAGTCAATGTCATGCCTTTGCTGGGAGGTGCCAGAAAGTGCCATGCAGCTACTTGCACATTCACCCACCCACACACCACCCCAGCACCCAACCTCACTGGCTGGTTTTGCACAGAGCAGATCAGATTTCTGTCATCTCGCCCGTGTCAGTGCTTATGTGTAAGCAGAACATTTGAATTAGGGTAATAGATACAGTTTAGTCCGAATGCTTCGGGTGGGTTCCTGTTTAAACAGCAGTTCATTTAAATAAACTTTATCTAAATGTTAGTCAGTGTTATAACCACATTGCATCTCTGTCTCGGTCCATTTAACTAAAGCATTGGCAACCTTTAACCCTCTATTATCAGCTCTGATTGTTATTGACAGGCTAATTCCCCTGCTGCTGCATTGCAGGAGATAGACAGAGAGCATTAGCCTTGAGAAATCTGTGACCTTTAGCTGCCAGATTATAGAAGCATAAGACTTGGAGTTAGAAAAGACCTATTATGTCATCTCGCCTATCTCCCCATGCATACAGGACTGTCCCTTTCTGTAGAGCTGATCAAAGCTTGGTTCACCCTCACTTTGGGTATCCATGGTGAAATGGCTCCCTGCACAGCGTTTGCAAGCTGTTCCTCCAGCGGATTGCAGCTCGACGTGTAGCTTGTATTTATTCTGTCTCTTTTTATTTCCTTCCCTCCCTTATCTTGAGTGTTCTCCTGGAAACTTGTGTCAGGTCTAGCCCTCCCTGGTGTTTGTGCCCTGGGGAATATTTGCTCTGGCTCTGAGAATTTCCAAACTGCCTAGATCCCTTGATGTGAAGTGATAGGAAACAGAAGGATGTGCCCAGTGAGCCCTGAGAAGATGATGATGGCTATTTGGGGAAATGCCTGGTCTCCTCTGGCAGCTGCAGACCTATCTGTGTGGTTTCTCCCTGTGTGGTTTCTCCCTGACAGTCCTCTATCAGCATTTAATCCTGGTACAAGTTCCCTTTTCCACCTCCCTGCATGCATCACTTCTCTTTTCCTTCAGCAAGGGGTCAGGGAGGCCAAACCAAACAGATGAGCGAAGTCTCTGGTGTCTGCATTGCCCTTGCTCTTTTCCCCAGGGAGAGCAAGCTGCTATATCACATGCCATACGCAAACTTGCCTTAGCTTCATTTCTGCTCAGATAAAACTTGCTGGTGCTTTTCAGAAAGGAGCAGTCACGAACATTTTGCATATTATTAAAATAGAGGAAAAACTTTTTCTAAAGGAGACTTCCCTCTCCCCCCTCATTTTTTTGAGTAGCGGTTGCCTCCTTTTTAAAGTCAAATGCTGAGTAGATCTGTAAAAATCTAATTTATATGCATGTCATCATATTTTTATATTCCATTCTGGGCTCTGAAGGTCAAGCCGTGCTCATGTGGGCTCGGGCATACCGAAAGGGTTAGCAATTCTTTCATTAGGATTTGTTAATAATTCAGCTGCTGTCTGAGTCAGGAAAGAAGCCTGTTCCCTCTCCTGTAGGTGCTGCAAGGCCTGCAGAAGTGAAACACATTATTATCAATAAAGAATGCAGATGAGGGGCTCTTTAGAGGAAATAAAGTCACCTTTATGTATGCAACCATGCTCTGATATGAAAACTAATGTAAAGTTGCTGCAGGTGGACTACTCTTACAGTTAAAATGTTGGGTGAAGACTTAAGAGCTAAAAATTTTGTAGCTTTGCCATGATCTTTGGGCATGTCACTTAAAGTAATAGAAGGGCTAACTGAAGTCAGATGGTATTTAGGCATTTAAATAATATAGAAACTTTTGAAAAATATCTTTACATAGCTCTCGAGCCTGTCTGCCCCACACGATGCAGCCTGGCTAAGGATACCCGAATGGGCTCTGAGTCAGCCTGTCCTGCACATCTCGGGTACTTGGTTCCATGTCAGGAAGGATCATTAACTCAAGATGAGGTGATATGTAGCTGTATCCATATTGCTCCTTGTTTCAGACACAGATCATCTGGAGCAGGTTTTAGGGGCTACCCGGAGCTGCATTGCACCATAGACAAGTAACTAGAAACTCTTCTCATTGATAAAACGAAAGATTATAATATTTCCCTGGCATTAAAATGGTCTTCAAAACTAGAGTGGTAAGTATTAGAGAAGTATACTGAAACTACAGAGATGGAACACATCCCTGGATTACTCTGTCAATAATGTATGACACAGAAGAATATGGTTCACCTGGAAAGTGGTGGTTTATGATTTTTCTTATTTTATTTTAAATGAAAACACAGAATTATATTTCCAGGCAATCTCATTCCTGTATGTCATGTAGAAGCTGATTATGTTTGTGCAGAGAAGAGTAAAATGTCCTGATCATCTATCACACCATCCTGCTCTCTCTACCACCCGGAGGAAAGAATGAGAATTTTGTTTTTTACCAGAACACCTTTAAAAATTACTTTTTAAACAAAATGTCTTGAACCTTTCTTTGTAGAAAGCCCCTGGTCTCTGTGGATCTGGACAAGTGACATTAAGAATGCAGGGACAGATGCCACCATCTTCTTCCAGATTTATGGAGACAAGGGGAAATCAGATGAGATGAAGCTGGACAACAACTCAGACAACTTTGAAACTGGACAGACTGACAAATTCATGGTATGAATCTTGCTCAAGTGGTAAATTTGGCTTTGTATTGTTTTCCAGGGCATTAGCTTCAACCCTGCACAGAAGATCATCAACAAGAGATCTTTAATTTAGTAGATCCTTCTGAATTGGAGGTGAAGTTAATCAGTTTGGTGGTGATGCAAATAATTTCCCCACCTATGGATATGGCTTGTCTTCTCCAAACAGGGATTAAGCTGGTGTTCCTGGATGCTCAGGTGGTGATTACTTCAAGTCATCGTTGTACTGAGTACCATATCTCCTCTGTGCCTCCTGAAGAAGATCATCTCCCCCTCAGACACAGCCTCACTCATGTTATAGACTGCTCCAGCCATTTAGACCATGCCTCTCTAAAGCTTATAATTTATATATGTTCTTGTCCAGTGCCTAAGTGGTCATTAGCTAGTTAGAGGAGAATTAGCTGTGGTGGTGTTTCCTCTCCTTGATGATCTGGTCTTCAGCTTCCTTGGACATGAGCCTCCATGAATGTTTGGGGCTCCATGTTGAGTTTGGAGGCTGGGGAGGGTCTTCTTGTGTTTAGGAACAAATATGTTTAAAAGTTAACTGGGAACTGGTCAGAGAAAAATTGAGAAACAGACTTTAATGCAAGGTTGTAGCCCAAACATTTATTCATTTTGCACCAGCAGCCATAGATGTCTTCTGGAGGGGAAGCGTGTTGTTGTTTTGCAAACCCTGCTTGAGAAAGAGCTGAAACTTGAGAACTGGCCTTAGTTCTTACTTGGAGGAGTAGTTTCAAGGAGCTCTCATGATCAAAGTTGTATAGATTTCATTTATATGATCTCTGTCCTGAAAAGAGATGCATCAAGCTACCTTTGCAGAGTAGAGTTTATTACTTTTAAAGAACATTTTTTTTTTTTTTTAGTCTAGTTTTGACTCCTCTCTGATTTGGCTCTTAAAAGATGTTTGGAGTTTTCCTTTGTGTACATGTCTTGCTGACTTACAGAAATGGATAATGCACTTTTTTTTCTGCTCTGTAGATCGAGCTCCCTGATCTGGGAACATTTTATAAGCTTCGGATATGGCATGAGAAAAGAAGTCCCTTTGCTGGCTGGCATCTAAACAAGGTGAGAGGACATCAAGGGCAGGTAGACCTGAAAATTCAGATTGGTCACAGAGGTCTGCACTGACAGTCCTGGGTCACTGCGTTCCCCAGCTGGCAGCTGAGTTTGATGTGCAGTGGTCAGAGGTGCCTCCCTTTACAGATGGTGCTGGCCAAGGGGCGGAAGTGGAAATCCTAAATGAAAATGGGATGTGAAGAGAGCACATCATAGCATTTGCAAAAATATGTGGGGAGAGAAGGGTTCATTGCATATTTTTTTCTGAGAAAATTCCTTCTCCTTCCTGTCCCTCTCAGTTCAGCCCAGCTGTGTATGGGAAATGAGAGCAATGGGAAATGGCAGCTCCAAACAGCCCAGATTGATGGTGAAAATCACATTTCCCCATCCTTCCAGCATCAGACCACTGTAGTCTCCCCTCACTGCTGCCAGGGGTTTTTTCGCTTGTTCTTCAGACATCATTACTACATAGGGAGGCAAACCCACTCCTCCTGTGGCATATTTAGGCTGATCATACTGGTAAACTGATTACTGCAGAGTCTTATTGTACAGCAGAGCATAACCTGCCATCTTTAGGCTTCACCCATACTCCTGAAGAGCTTGGAAGATGCCCTCTGCACTTAAAAACCACACTTTTCACTGCACTCATAAGTAACTGTGATGATAAATCAAAATTTACCGCTTAGAGATTTTTTCATGCCTGCCTCTAATGTGCTTTGACAGATCTTGCTCTCCTGCATTGTCAGGGAGGTGAGAAAGCGTACACAACCAAACACCTCTCCAGCTGGCAGAGGGCATCAAGTACTGCTGTGTTCACCATGTGGTGGGAGAAGGTGTCTGGCTGTGGTCCTTATCAAAAAGAAAGTGCTGGTCAGACTTTGAGCCAATGCAACAGTCTCTATTTTTTTGTTCACAGATGATGAGCAAGAATGCATAGACCTTCCATAGCTATATATTTTGCTGGGACATCCTCTTTTCCTGAACAGAAATTTTGTTCAGAGAGGACAAGAGGTACCTGCCAGTGTGTCTAGGATTCACTTTGGGCCAAACTGTCTAAGCAAAGCTGGTGAAAATGCATTAAATCAATCTGCCCATATACAGACAGTCTGATGTTTTCTGGAGGCATCAAGCTCATTGCATGTGAAGCCCATCACTTGTGCATCCATTTTAGCACCTAGGAATTTAGATGAAGCCTTAATAATGCTTTGATCCAGTCCTCACACATTTCATGTCAGGCTCCATTCATGTTAGGACAGGCTTCCATTTTCTATTACAAGAACTCAAGAACAGCCACACTGGTCAGGCTAAAAGTCCATCTAGCCCAACATCCTCTCTCCTGTGTCACACAAGTGCATGATAGAGATCAGTAAAAAAAGGACAAGCATTTATGATACTTCCCCCTAACATTCTTCCAGTTTTTGACCAGTTTCTGTTGAAGACTTCCTGAGCAGATCTACTAAATGTTTTGCATTTAGTAGGTTTTTATTTGCTCAAAGGTTCCAGTCTCCCCTTGACCATTTAAACTTTCAGCAACCATAATAGCTTTACACAAGGAGTTCAGGGGTGGATTGTGTCCTTTTGTTTGCTTTGAACTTTGCTCTACAAACATCATTTGATGCCCTGTATTTCTTGTAGCAGAAGAGAGAATAGTTGACCTCCCCTCTGCCTTCTCCATGCCATCTGTGACTCTGTAGACCTTCATCCATCATACTCTCCCTTAGCCCATTTTGCCAGCTATCTGCAGAGCCCCACCTTATTTGCTCATTACTCCTTTAGAAGCTACTGCAGATCTTTGATCATGCTTGCTTCCATTTTGTGGCTGTTTTCCTAATGTGCCATGCAGTGATTTTAAGCTGAGAGCCAGCAGTGCAAACACCATCCACGATTTGCTCTGTGGGTTTATACAGTGGCATATGACGAGCAATTACTAAGAGCCATGGTATCCATCAAATCTTTCACAACACCATGGAGCGACTGGAAAAGAAGGAATGAAAAGCCATCAGCTATGACAGACTTTGCTCCATGCATCACTGCGGTGCATGAGTTGGAATGACGATCTCATTATTAATGTGTGTTATTTCTCTGCTGCTACCTACCCTTGCTTCCCAGGCAAAAACCTGTCAGGAGCTTGTTGCGTTTTTGTCTCTAAGCTTATGAACTCATGCAGTGTTTTGGTTTAATGAAGGTAACTCTGCTGAAAACGCTGACAAAAGAAAAATACTCATTCAACTGTGGCCGCTGGCTAGATATAAATGAAGAAGACAATGAGATTGTGCGGGAGCTCCCTGCGGAGGGATCTCTAGTGACTGAAGTCATGCCAGGTGAGAGCCACGGGCTCCGTGCAGGGGCTCGCTTAGGACCTGAATAGAAAGAAACCCTCTTTGTGTAAGGGATGCGCAGGCAGACCGATGCAATTCAATTAGCTTCTCTTTCTGGCACTTTCTCTCTGCAGTATTTTCTGTGTGCATCATTAGCTGCATGAAGCCTCAGAAATCCCAGGATCTTATTCTGAGCACATTTCTGTGTAGTGGGAGATGGGAGAGGTCTGGCCACAGCACAACTGTTTTCAGAGCTTTTTTTTTTTTTTTTTTTTTTTTTTCTCCAAGCTTGTATTTTTCCCAGTCTCTCTTAAAATGTGAAATGCCAGGTTTGAAGGGATGTTCATGAAAATCAAGCTCAGATGAAATGCAGTCTAACATTTAACAGTGATTTTGAGGCTTTAAAGTTTTATTTAATTATATCCACATTTATGCAGCTATATGTATAAATGTATAGGAAGTTGCATAGAACAGTTGTGCAAGAGCATTGGCAACTTTTGGTACGTGTGAGAGATCTAAACTATTTATTAGGTTAATTATGCTTGAATTGGTGATTTAATTAAGGAAAGCTGCAGAACTCTGCATTGACTTCCTAAAGTGGTCAATTCTGTCTTGACCTCGTGTCACAAGAACTAAATGAACTTGGAGGAAGAATTTTGGAGAGTAGAATATCTCAAGGTGGCCATTGGAATTTCTCTTATTTCCACCTAAGCACCCAATGGGGCTCCACACTCCATAAACCATGATTCTCCTCTATTCTGTAATTTCCGATGAACTCAGTGATCTGCATGCAGTTCAGCAGTTCCTCAGAAAAGGAAGAATAAGTGTAATTGTAGATGTTATTAAAATGTAAATAAACCTGGGTTTGAAATGTATTTTTAATCAACTGTGGAGAGGGCTGTTGAGTTCAAATGCAGGCACTTTCCCATGAGGAGCAGTTGTGCTGAGCAGAGGCAAGATGCAGCACCTGTGTGATGGGCTTGCAGGAGGGTTTTGGAAGGAGGGTGGCAGCATTGCTTCTTGTCCCTTCCCAATGCTGGAGAAGAAGGTCTCTCTTTCTTGAAGGCTGGTCTTTGTTGTGAAATTTCTTCTGGAAATCCTTCACTCAATGGGATGGGTGGGCAGGAAAGGGCGAGGAAGGTGGCAGCTCAAAATACATCCTGCAAAATCCTAAATAAAGATCTCAAAGGTGACAAGGAGGCAATCTAACCTCCTGCACTATGAGGGTCCCAAGGAGATGGGGCCAGCTGGGCTTGTCCTTCCCCATAAAGCCAACATAAACAGCCTGTTCCTCGGGTACCTGAGCTCTTGACTCTTTTTAACCCTTTTGTCTGCCTGCTGCACCCTTGGATGCTGAAAATTATTTCCCCAAACACATTGTTACAAGATCCCCTGTCACCAGGACCCTCTCAGAAATTCAGGAAGGGAGGTAGGAGGACTGGGGCCCTGGGGAGGCTATGCATTCTAATTCATGAGGTTTTATCTGAAGGGGATGGCATTTTTGTTTCATCATTTGGAGGGCTTTTTATGGGGTTTCTTAACATCTTAGGCCTTCTTATTTTGGCTTTTTTTTCTTTTCCTAGTGATAATATGGAAGTGTAAATGTCAATACATCAGCAGAACTACCAACTGGAAGTATGAACACTTAAAGTTAATTGCAAGTCTGTGGAAAATGCAGTAAATTTAAATGGCAATTAACAGTGTTGCTGAAATTGTTTTATTGATTTATGTCTCTATAGTGATAAAATATCGGGTGACGGTTTGCACTGGGACGGTAAGTGGGAGTGGCACAGATGCCAACGTCTTTATCTGCCTCATCGGTGACCAGGGAGACACAGGAGACCGTGTTCTCTACAACTGCATCAACAGTGTCAATAAATTTGAGAAAGGCAATGTAAGTTAACACAGCAGCTCCTTAAAATGGGTTTTTAAGTGTGTGACCGTTTGTAGATTTTTTTTTTTTTTTGATATGTGTATTTGTAAATTTGGTTGATTTCCTTGCCAGTTTGAGCTAGGGCAGTAGGGAGAAATAAATCATGTCCACAGAACATCATAAGAGGTTGCAGTGGGAGGGAGGTTTATGTCAGGTACAGTATGCCCTTGCTTGACATGTGTATGGTCATGAGAGTCTCCTGGTTTGCTCCCTGCCTAAGTACTGACTGATGAAATTACATCTGCAGATTGGGTAAGGCTTCCAGGAAAACTGTCCATCTTCCAAGAACAAGAGGGAGCCTTTCCACTCCCCCCCACCCTCCCCATCTATTATGTGAAAAATGTGGCTCCCAGGACAAAGGAAGAAAAAGCATCTTATTTAATGTGAAAATCAAAATTGAAAGCCTAACATGTTTCCTTTATATTTTCTCTGGTTTCCTCCCTTCAGCCATTCTGCACTCACTTTTTGTGTCTTATTTTCAATCTGGTTTTCAACATGTTTTTGTATGCCTGTGTCTTGAATGGAGGGGGTGGAAATGGCCAGAACTAAAGACAGAGCTTGTTCCCTGGAAAGATGGAGATAATGAAGAGGTCAAACTGTAGTTAAAGCCCTTGCAGCATTAACAAGCAAATAGTATGCTGATCTGATCTATGGGGTCAATGTACTTAATATGTATTCAATTATGAGGCACATTTTGGATCTCTAGAGTCCAACTTAGACTGGTAAAATGTAATCAGTATCTCCTGGAGGAGATTTTGAGAATCTGATCACAGACCTCTGCAGATTTCCCATCTTTTGTGTCATTATTTGATTGAAGATTTGAAATGGAAAGAAACTGAGGATAAAAGGAGGTCTCTTTTTCAAAACTGACTGCTGAATTTAGGCTTCTGAAATATGCATTAGCACATTGGATTTGCCTTTGAGTGTCCAAAATTTCCAGTTCTTCACTGAAATCACTGAGTTTTTTAGACTTTAAGAGAACTTCCATCAAAGATTTTGTGCCTGTAAGATCTGTCTGTGGAAACACATGACATTTACATAGTGTGAAGGTTCATTCTGTTTCTAAATGATATAAAGGTTTGCAGACATGGGCATTACAAACATCATATTTCTGCCTATGCACTTACATTATAGATTTTCTTTTATTTTTTTTAGAAAGGTAGATCCAAGCTGTAAAGGACAGCATTTTGTCATCTGGCAAAGTCTAGTTTTGTCAAAATGGTAGCAAACTGAGTCATGTTTTTGTGGTAGTTTCACGCTTGTTTGAATGGAGTTCCAAAGAATGATGGGTGATTGGTTTGCAGAAGAAACAAATATTTTAAACACAAATGATAACTATTTTATTTTTACTCTGAAAAATGAGTTATAGGGTAACTTGCATGAAGTGGAAAAAAAAAATGCAGAACTCATTTTGGAAATCAATTCATGTGATTAATATTATCCAGATGATACAAAGTAAAATGGAACCTGTTAATGGAAAACTGCTTTCTTGGCACAAGGAGCTGAAAGCTGGTGAATTAATTGGAAGCTGTTTAAGGATTGATCCAGACAAACCTAGAGCTCATATGTTCAAGAGACTGGATGAGTACATCTACACTGATTAACTCAGCTGCCCTGTTAAAAAGAAATGTAGCTAATCAGTGTGGTCTCTAATTTACAGCCACTTAAACCAATAGTACCTTGATTACCAATTTGACTTGAAAAGCTTGCTTGCAGATGCAAACTAACAGCCTGTATAGAAGGTAAAATTTAAAGATGCCTTTAAATTAAGTGTTTGTCCTGCTGTAGTTCAGGTTAGTTACTTACTCATTAATTTATATCAGTTGTTAACAAGTAAGATGAACACCAGGCCTAGAGAATTAGAGTTCATTGATTTAGACTGACTCAGTGAGGTTTCGATACCTTAAATCCCAAATTCAGCAGTTTTGATTATGTAAGTAGCACTTGTTCATGTATGTAAGCCCATAATTAACACTTAATACAGTGGTTGTATGTTTAGTTGTCTTTGTTTTAAAAGTCAGTTTGGAGTCCTGAATGACAGAAAAACTACTACTGTTTCACTAAATTGAAATATTTAAATAAATATTGCCTTGCCACCATGCTTTCTGGGAGGTATCTGGATATATGCTACCCCCATATGTGCTTCATGGGCTTTTGGGAGATGAAGAACGAACGAACTGCACTGTTTGGTTAGCTTTCTCTTACTTAGCGAGGGACTTCAGCCAGATGGTAACCACAGCATCCATGTCTGTCTGCTGGGCTAAATGCTTCAGATGTGATGTGTGTTTACCATACACGTGTGTACATTTGTACATGTACAGTAGATACTTGTCTGGCCTGATTCCCATGGGAGTAACTCTCTCTCTCAATACATCTCTCTTCCTTCAGCCATGTGGAACTGCTGCTCCCCATACACTCTTGGGCAACAGAGCTCTGGTCTTGAGGGGACACCACTTGGGATAATCTGTAGGTCGGGGATGTGAGCGCTTTTGTAGGGGGAAAAAAAATAAAGACATAACATTCATGTCTGTTGTAAGGTATTAAGGTTACTTAGCTGCTGGGTTATGTTCACACCAACCTCTGAACACAACTTATGGAGCAGCTGGAAATACCCTCTGCCGCCAGTGCTTGCATGCCAGGAAATGGCTTTGTTTTAATTATGCTTAGTAGTCCACGTCATCTGAATTTAACATGGGGTAATGTCTTTGAACTGTACCTCTAAATACCTCTGTGGATTTGGTTGGAAGTAGTCTGCCCTGGATTTCCCAGAAAGCTTATACCTGAGCAGAGGTTTGAACTTCAATTTCCTGCCTCTCTGTATGAATTTCTTAATCATCAAATTACTTTTATTTTTTACAGTTGTGGAGGTCATGCAATGACATGGGAGATGTAAAATGCTGGCAGATCGTATATTTGTAAATCTAATGTTATACGTCTAGCACAAATATTCAAGCTTTCATTCTTTAGTAAATTAATTCATACTTTCTCCTTCATCTTGTAAAGAATTATCTTGCAGCATGCTGATGATGTTGGTTTGATTGCAATAATAAATTCGGTTGGTTTGTTTGTTTTGAAGCAGAAATATTACCTTACCTTTTTTCTTCTCCTTCTCAAAGGCTGATGAATTCTTCATTGAAGCAGTAACGCTGAAGCAGGTGAGGAGGGTGAGGATAGGGCATGATGGCAAAGGAGGAAGCAGTGGCTGGTACCTTGCCAAAGTGATAGTGAGGGAAGAAGGACAGCCAGAAAGTGAGGCTGTGGAATTCCCCTGCTACAGGTACTAGAAAAAATGCTTTCAAATTATTCCTCCAGCTATGCATTTGCCAGAGTTTGAAGAGCCTAGCTGTTGTTCCAAGACTGGAATTTTCTGAGCACAGCTTAATCCTTTTTATTTATTCATCCATTTATTTTTGCTAAGCCTGAAAGCAAAGAGTGTGGATTGGGAGGTTTAAAATACAGATAAGTCCCCTTACTAAACAAACAACAATCTGAATTGTGAGCTTCTCACCAATTAGCTCAGTAATACAGAGAATTTCCAAAAGGTAAAATGGAACCTTCCAGTACCACATACAGTGCCACTGCAATTGCTTGCTGCAGAAACACACTGTGCAATCTGCTGCAATCTGCTAGTTTTATTGCATGTGTGGGATGAGGTTCTGGTCCCTCACATGCACATCCCATCTTTCCAGGAGCAATGGGATGCTATTTTTGTGTTGGGAGAATGCGAAATTATTATGCTGCCATACTGAGACCTCCTTGCATGAAGGGAAATCCGTATCATGCAGACAGAGATAACAGTTGAGCAGAGGGCTGTAACTTATCCCTATGGGTGAGGTATAAATGTATTCTTCTCTTTCGTAGCCAACCAAGTGGCCGAAACAAATGTGCTGTGCTGAGGCTCCCCATGGGGAATGAGATGTACCATCTGCCCTGGCACTAACTAGGGTCTGCCTCAACACTGCAGCACAAACTAGAGAGAAATGGGTGAAAACATAAGAGGCTAACTTTAGTGTAGTTTAGTGTTCTGTAAAGTCCCACTAGTCTTGTCAGGATGTCCACCCTGTAGGATGGAAGTTCATTGAGCTCCACTTAGGAATACCAAGTACTTGTTCTAAAAAGTCATCTCCTAGGGGACAAGTGGAATTATAAAACGCAAACATAATTATTTTTAAATTGCTCACAAAAGTAAAACCGCTAAGCTGGTTATTTGTCTCTTGTCACTGTAAATCAAGAATTCCACAATAATGAGGACAGTCAGCCAAATGCAAAACAGGAGCCAGCCCCAGCCTCTCTGCATTGCTAAAGTCACATCACATCAGAGAGCAAACTCGCCGGGGAGACAGCACGGAACAGCAGATGCAATGTCATCTTGGTTGTGAAAAGCAATCCAGTCTCTGCCTTTTCAAAGAACAAACCACCATGTTGTCATTGCTGCCTTTTGATACATATTTAACAACCATATGTTTTATGGAGTTAAGCAAGAAATCTAGACAGGTTTTTACTTGGGCATGAAGTGTCCATGTGAAGAGCTGTTTTGCTCAGACTCCAGAGATATTTCTGTGTCTAACTGCACTGTGCAGCTGGCTCATTTTGAAGATTTCTTTTTGAATTGTCTCCTTACTTGACTGTTTAACTGGGTGTCTTCCCTCAGCTTGGAGAGATGACCCCATTCCCCTTAGCTTTACACTTGTGGATCAGAAGTATCAGAATCCACAGGGCATTCCCCTCAGGCCAGGGACTGAAAAAGGAGGGGAAAAAGAAAACCCAGGACCTTATACCCAAAATGTTAATGGTGTACATTCAGGCTTCAAGTCACAAGTGATGGAATTCCACTCTTCTTACCTTTCTTTATGTCTCTTTTTCCAAGTGATATCAATGTTGTTTGTGCAGCTTTATTTGCTGTCCTTGTGCCAGCATTATCTCTTCCTCTCAGATTGAGAAGGTAACATGACTGATCACCTCCAAACACAGGGACAGCTGCTCCCTCTCACTCTCTTTGGTGCCTGTGTCTCTCAAGAGACGGGGGCATCATCGCAGTATACGGGTGTCGTCATGGAGTCTGGAGATATCTGAGAGCGAAGGTGCTCACCCACTGCATCCTCCATGTGAGGGAGAAACATCTCCATGACCTGCAGCATTTGGATGTTCCCCTCCAGTCCTGTAGGCCAAGGACAGCTTATGTCCTCGCTGCTTTGGCAAGTGCTCAGAGAGGTCTGCTTCACCTGCTTCTTCAGAAACAAGATGTTGAAGAAGACTTGGCCAAGAAGAGCAGCCTTCTTTTAGTAAGCCAATGTAAGCGAGGGTAGAGACTCCATCTGGGGGACACCAGGGAAGCTTCTGTTTCTGCTTGGCCAGCCTGTGGCCAACCGGTAGACATGCTGATGTTCTCACTGCCTTCACCTCCAAGATCTGGTTAACTTCCACACTCTTCTACACAGCACAGTTGCATGATCCGGAGAAAATAACTTCTGCTGCTCTGTCTTTACTGAAAGCTGCTTCACTTGACTTTCTGCTGCTTAGCTGCTATTGTGAGACAGCTAGAGGACAAAATGCCTTCCAGCAGAAACACATCTCACCTGTGCAGAAAGCTTCACAGCCTTCTTACCTCTGTAAAAACTAGGTTGTATCAGCATGTGGAGAGCAGATACTGTAGTAGAGAGCTGGCTTACCATCTTCTGCTATAACTAAGGTCTGTAGGTTATCCTTGTAGATCTTCATTGTATATAGCTGGTCTTTGTTCTTGTTATTTACATAATCATATACATGGCTATGTTTTGTTTTCTAAATTGAAAGATTTTTTATGACTCTATAGAAACATCTATTACCTAATATTCACAAGAGCTCTATAAGAAGAACTGTCTTTGTTGTACAAGGGAGCCAGCAGAGATAAAGAGGAGCTAAATGGATTAATTGTGAGTTTGTGTCAGATTCAGGAGGACCACTGAGAAATGACTCGAGGGCCTGTGCTTTCAACTCTTAAAATAGTCGGCTGTAAAGGGAATGGCTTGTAGCTCTTCTTAGAGTCAGTGATTTTTAAAGCGGTCACTTGATCCGTGCTTGCAAGAAGTGAATGAAAGTAACATCTCCAAGAGTTATTTGCAGAATTACTAGTACATCACTTGGATGCACTGCAGTATTATTTCTCCCATATGACCACATGACATTATAATATCCATGCTGTTAGGGACTGAATACTGAATCATTCAGTGGCACAACTGAACAATTTATACCTTATAAATACCTTATGTGGTTTAGGTGTTGTGATTATGAATACCCCTAGAAAGTTCAAAATGAAGAAGTTCGCCTTTCACCCCAGAATTGGAGTCAAACGTTTTTGAAACTCAGAACTGAGTTCTTCAGATTTCATTTTCTCCTCAAGCCTCTGTGGAAGTCCAGGAATGGACTAGCTGACATTCTCTGAAATAGCCTATTTTTTATAATATTTATATCCCAGACAGAAATGAATTTTCAATCATGCAAAGACATGAGTTCATGATAGGATAGAATTTTATATGCTATAAATCATTATAGCTCTACAGAAATCTTCAATGATACTTCATTACATTTTTTTTTTCCTAGGCATATGGACTGCACTGTCCTTATTTTTCTCCAGCACAAGCATAAGGGAACATAGTTAATTCTCTGAAGAACAACAGATAGACGGTGAATGGGATGGCACACTAGGCGACTCCTGTGAAAACATTTATTCAATCAAATGCCAAACGTGTTCATCATACAAAGGATCAAGAGAAACCTCTTTTTGTTGCTTAAAAATAGACTGAAATGTCTATTGATTTCACACATATTTTTATATATAGGTTATATTTAAAGACACACACAAATACATATGTATCTCTGAATCTAATGGACGTGCTAATCATTCTAATTGCACGCAGGCTATCATTTGCTGGATTTCAAGTGCTATGTATGACGTCTTGCCATATTTTTTTCCAGTGTTTCCCTGACACTCTGATCCTATAGAAATTCTGTCTGAAGTGGCTTTCATGTCATATTTGTGTCCACTTTGGGTTTTTGGACATACAATATCGCTTTAGAGCCAAGTATGTGATACAAGACACAACTACATCCTTGCAAAACCTACAGTGGCATGTGAATTACATGCACTGAAATCGTATGGAACATCTGATAAAATAAAATATTTTGGCAGGTCTTTTGTGCTAGGAATATGATAGCACTACACTGAAAAGTTCTTTTTTTTTTTTGTAGCTTGGTGTGTTTATAATGTGTCAGTCCATTTGTGTTCAGTGCAAGACTATAAACCCCTGGTTGTAATCTGCTGCTCAGTGATTCACTATTGGAATTACATTGAAGTATAATTAAGATATTGCAGCATGTGTTCTAAGGGGAAGGAACACAGTGGCATTGCTCATCCAAATATTTTCTCTGTCACTAAAGTCATCTTCTGGAAAAAATAGTGTTTCTGCCACTTCTGGCTATTCTCTTGGCTGAAACAAAGTAAGAAACCTTAAGTCACTTCTGCTGATAAGCCTCCTTCTTCCTCCTCCAGTCTGAGACATACTTCTCTTGCCATCAGTGGCTACCAACATTAGTAGAGGGAATTTCTTTATCTAGGGATGTGTCCTCCTTTTTTATTAGCTTTTCTCATCTGTCCTCACTGCCAAAGCAGTTAGCATTTGTCATACTGCACACAGAGATCTGTTTCTTGTGGGATGTGTTTTCATCGTCCCACCTTGATGCAGAAGCAGTTCAACCAGATTCATCCCACATTTCCCTAAAACATCAACAGTGGTGAAGGTGACAGAAGACAACAGCATGTACACAGGCAACAGAAACAGCAGCTTGCAGGACACAAAAACCAGCAGCAGGAGAGCAGAAGTGTATCTACCTTGTAAGCTTCTGTCTTCCTAAAGGCCATGTTGAATTCAATGGTCCTGGGGTGGTGGAGTTCAGGCTCAAATTTTCTGGGTCCTCCCAGTTATCATCCATGTACGCGGTACCATCTTGACTTTTGGGATGATGTGATCCCCTAGCCATTGGATACCTGTCCAAGGACGTGAATCCTGAGCCACCATCAAGAACTACATGGTACAGAGGTATTAAGGACCAGTTCTAACAGGTAAAAAAAAATTTCCCCAACCTCAAAACATCAATAAAGATTTCCTTTCTTAAGACAACATGATTCTTAGCATGCTCCTTTCCTGTCCTCCCTTGCTCAACTCTTGACATCAATTTCATAGTCTTCCCCACAGATTTTTCTCTGTCCCTACTATATCTCTCAGCCTCCACTGAGGTGCAACACCTCATATGATACTCTCTCATGGGGTCCATGTGATCATTACATGTTCATCACCTTCGTGCTGAGCCCTTTTCAAGCCACTTGCACATGGTCACCTGCTTTACAGAGTGAAAGGGAAGAATACGGGGTAGACTGCATACCCGACAACCCACCAAAGCTTAGATAGGAGCTGGGAGTGGAGATGCATGTCTTTGTGGTGGGGCTGTATACACATTTTTTGCATGAGAACTTTGCTACTAGTGCTTCCAGGACCAGCTGGCTCTAGCTCATGTTTGGATTTCTTTCTTGGTGCTGTTTTTTTGCATGGTTTCTCTGTGCTTATTGTTTTCCTCTGGGTGGGAAGGAAGAGAAGGAGGCTAAAAAGACAACATTCCTTCAGATGGATGAATTGGAGACCCATTGGTCTTCCAAAATATCTGGTTACTTCTTGGTCATCACAGCGAGTCCGACTGGTCATGACTGTAAGCTGTGCTGGCTTATTACCAGTGGGATACAATCTCTTAGCAGACATTTGTTCATGTCCCCATATCCCTGTTATGAGGGTCGTTTGCTGGTTTCCATGTGTGCTGGCTCATCAGCGAAGTCAAAGGTGGAAACTTAAATAGAAAGTGAGCTCCCCTCATTTTTGGTGTGAGTGTCAGCCAAGAAGAACATTTGTGGCACGGTGACACTGCAGGAAGCCCACATGGGTTTGTGCAGAAGCAGATCTTCTGTGGTCTGGTGTCATCCACACAGCTGTGTGCCTGCCTTTAAAAAGAAACAGTTTCTGGGGGTTTGTTTTTCTGTTTCTAGTTCTGGGAATTATTATAGCAATTTAAATACCCTACATGACCTGTCAGAGCTTGCTCCTTTGTCCTTCATTTACCCCTGCTTGTTTTAAACAATATTTTTAAATGAAAGAGATGCTGCTGCAGACAGCTATGTACCTAGGAAAAACGGACTTTCTGGGAATAGCACCTGCGCTCATGGTGCAATGTTGGGGACTGAAATGGCCCCAATTCACTGCTGTGGGGATCCTGACCCTGAGCAGATGCTTACAGGGATATCCCGAATGCTGCACCAGTTTGGGTTTGAAGTAGAAAGTGAGAAACCTCTTCCAGGGTCCTTGCTGTTGTTGTACAATGATTGCTGTATGGAGTATGATAGTGTTTGGGCTATAATTCCTTCATCACCGAGGCTGAAGTAGCAGCTGTGAAGATTAACAGGTTATCAATTGGTTGCCCACAATTTTCTTTTCAGATTTTTTTCCCTTGAAATCATGCTGCATTTTGTTTTCTGCCTGGCTCTTCTTCTTAATTATTCTAATTGGATCATTAGATTAATGTTGAGAAACAAAAGAAATTCTCCCTTTTGCTGGTACCAGCTGCCTCCACATACCCAGCCCCGAAATTGGGAACAATATAATTCATCCCCTTCCTGGTCGAGAAAAAAAGGGTTATATACTTATCTATAAGGAAGGGAAAAGTGATGATAAACTAGAGTAAGCAAACACCAAAAAAAAAAAAAAAGGGGGGGGGGGGTTTAGTAATTTAGATGCTATAAATGTTGTAATAAAGCTGCAAATATTTCTGGTCAACGAAGGTCAATGTTTTCAAGAGTCTGAGACTGCCCATTTACAGGAATAACTTGTGATTATGGAGTTTGTGCTTTTCAGGCAGACGGACATCACAATAGATGCTAATCTATAAGGAGCAGGGCTCTCATGGTCTCTCCTCTTGTAAAAATGGAAGTTTAAAGTCCAATTGCCATAGGGTCTGGTCAAACTCCTGCAAACTTAACAGAGATACAGAGCCCTGTAATAATATCCCTTTGACTGTGGTGTGGATTTTTACTACGTGTGGAGCCAGACTAGATTTTGAAAGGTCTAATAAGTCCTAATTATTCAAAGATAACTTACTTCTGTTTGTAAACCAGATGGCTTGACAAAAATGAGGATGATGGTCAGATTGTCCGCGAATTAGTGCCTGCTGGGGAGTCAGCAATGCTAAAAAGTGAGTTTAGCTTGGAAGAAAGGTGGTCTGGATTTGAGCTGTGTATGCATGTTTTTACTTGCTTTATTATACTCCATGATTCATGTCAGTTCACAGTAAATCTACTCATTTTTTTTTTCTGCTGTTCTTATGCAAGAATCTGCAGTAGGTCACTTAAGGGGTAATACCTTTGACTCTTAAATCCTAGTTTATGAATGGGATTAATTTACATAATAGAGAATAATTGCAACAATATATATGTAGAAAGAAACTTTGATTCTTAATGTTGTGATTTTTTAAGAATTGCTTTCTTATATAGTTTTCTCAGAAGGATCTTGAATGGCCACCACTTAAATTCCACCAAATAACACTGTGTTCCCAGAAGAAAATTAACAAAAATATTACACTGTCCTTTGCTGGAGAACCAGGGCTCTGATACTACAATTTTCTTTAGAAAACAGCGCTTACAGAGCTCAGGTTGAGATGTTTTTTGTTTTGTTTTAGAAAAAAAAGTCAAAGATATTGAATTAAATTGTAAGTATAAAAAAAAAGTGAAATCACCTCATTTGCCTAAAATCATTTTTATGGCTTGGTAAACATCTAGCAGTGAGGGGGAGGAGTACAGAATTATTTTCTGCTCGTTAGTGTAACTGTTGCATCTCTTATGTTTTGGTGAATAACTCCAAGGTGTGATAGCTTACCCAGTGTGGTCCTAAGATGCTGGATGCATGAACAGAAGAGCAAAGTCCTTTCTGTGTCTGCAGCTGGAGCCCTCCTCCCTCTGTTTGAAGCCAATTGCCTGGCTAAGCACTGGAAATGCCACTCACATGTCTGTGTTCTGTACATTGATCTCACTTTAGATGTCAGTTATCACGTCAGCGTGAAGACGGGAGATATCCCCGGTGCCAGCTCAGACTCCAAAGTTTTCATCAAACTCTATGGTGAAAAAGCAGTCTCCAGCAAAGAGATTCTGTTAGTCTCTGATAATGATCTAGGCAATTATTTTGAACGTGGTCGAGTGGATGAATTTACTATAGATACGATGGATATTGGGAAGGTAAGAATTAATTGCAAGTGGCTCTGTACCCTGTGTAAGTGTTTGAATTCAAAATCAATGTAACACTCAGGATTAAATGTGATGTAAGAGTCTCTGACCTTTACATTAGATATCAAAAAAAAACATTTTGTATAGACTATTACATTGGCGGTCTGGCATACATGCTGGCGTGTGGAGTGTTTTATGTTTATAGTTAAATACATATATAAGGTATTTACATGAAGACTGTGGAAGAACAGGGTGCGAGGGGAAGGAGATTTTTATACGTTAAGTAAATTCTATTGTGTTGGAGTTTTTTGTGCCCTGTTGGTTTCTGTGCTTTTTTAAAGATCAACCGAATACTGATTGGACACGATAACGTGGGTATCCGGTCTGGCTGGTTCCTGGCCAGTGTCCAGATCGCAGTTCCAGTCCAGGGAAGGCAGTACATGTTCCCCTGCAACCGATGGCTCGACAAAGATGAAGCTGATGGCAGGGTGGAGGTGGAGGTCTACCCAAGTGAGATTGTGCCTATTGAGAAATGTGAGATAAAACACATGGAGAAATGTGTGCTTTTTAAAGCTAGGACTATGTTTGTACTACTAGCATTTTTAAGGACTAGGTTAGATACCAAAACCAAAAAGTCTCTGTCCCAAAGAGCTTCTGTTGGTGAGGAAACTAAATTATCCTGTTCTTGTTTTGTTTCCTAAAACAGCTGGAAAATCATTACAGAGTTTTCCGTCTCTATTTCCTGGGATCCTAGGAAAAATTTACATCCTGGGCAGCATAACACAGCACAAGGTGCTGTGCTCCTTCATTACCATGTCAGTGGGTTTTGACTTTTTCACATTTACCTGCCTCGCTGCCCCAGTCCTGCACCAGCACATGTCCCGTCCTGCCTGTATTACCCCATTGCCGGGAAGAGAGAAGCTGTTTGACACCTAAGGACCAAAACCCTACTGTCTATTTGACTTTTAACAGTAAATTCATTTTCTTTTAAGACTATGGTTAAAATTTGCCTTGAGATCCTGAGAAAAGATGCTGTTTTATCTCTACTCGGTTTAACTCACTCCCTTGTGTTATATTAAGGGCATCATTTAACTATTCTATAGTTAATACTGAAGTGAAATTCCCTTTTAAGGCTCTGTTTTGCACCCTTCTGACACTGGCTTAATACTTGTAAAAGGAAAACCATTAGGTTAGTCCTGAGTGAAGAGTTTTGTTATCTCACATTTGGTTTGGATAAGAGCAGCTGTTTGGCTACATGGTCATTTGTTAAGACAAGGTAATTTAATTTTGAACCTGAGCCCTCAGGAATGTTGTTATCTCAGCTTCTCTGCTGATTTAATTGCTTTATTTTTGGAATAGTGATAAACTACGAGGTGTCTGTGGTTACTGGAGGTGTGCGGGCCGCAGGCACCAATGCCAGAGTCTTCATGCAGATTTATGGTGAGACTGGAAAAACTGAACTGATCAACTTAGACAACAGATCAAACAACTTTGAACGTGGAGCCACAGATGTCTTCAAGGTATGATGAAGGCAGTTGTTTCCACGTCTATGAGGGGAAAGAAATGACCAGCCAAAACTGAGACATCACAGAGTAATTGGCCCATTCATACAAAACAATTGACTTTTTCACAAAATTGCCAGGTCTGTTGGTATCTGCTGTTCACTACCCATATTTTGGGGAGATTTTGTATTTCTTTTAGGAGGTTTTGTGTTTCATGGAGTGACTTTCATCTTCTGAGGGACTGCTAGAAATGTGTCATGGAAGAATATGGTCTAAGAGCAGCATTTGTTTATGTTTACTTTCAAAAGGAGCTGCTCATGTTAGATCTTAAAAGAACTTCAACTTATATTTTGGGCCTGACCACATGTTATTGTCCCTTTCCTATACCTAGTTGGGAAAAAAAAAAATCCATACAGAATATAAAGAATCCTGGTTTTGCCCATATTCACACATGCCATTAACGACAGGTACATGTTGTCAGCCCAACCCTGCAGAGGTTTGATGCCGTAATTTCTGTGAAAGTGTGAATTCCCCATGGATTTTACTGCCTGTAGCACTAGTCCAGCGAGCACCGCATGGTCATGGCACTTGAGGTGTACAGCACACTCCTCCAGATATTGGTCTGGCTTGCATTCAGGTTTATACTCTAGAGTCCACTCCTCTTTATAGGCAAACCAACAGTAAGCAGAACATTTGCTGAGCTGGAAAGCCTCAGACAGGACTGAGGTGCATGAACCAGCACCTGGATAATCCAGCAAGAGGCTGAGCAGTGGTTGGGAACTGTTGTGTGGTTGGGCATCCTCTCCTGAGCAGGGCCTGGCTGCACTGGACCACTGTTCTTTTCTGACTTGCTTGCTTGGGTTTTCTGCCCAGAGAAACCAAGTTCTAGGGGAAATGAATGTTCTTAATTCTTGCCCTGGTGTGGGGTTAGAGCAAGGTACAGGATGTCCTTTGAGACCTAAGGAGACACCAACATCTGGACAATAAAGCACAGAGTTCAGATGGAAGCAGGATTTAAGGCACATCTGTTGTATGTGCTCACAGCACAAGGCTCAGCATGGTGGTGCCTAGGTCTCCTTGTGAGTTTGCAGTGCCACAGAAGTGGGATCCATCTCCTCACAGTTAATCATCTACTTGGAGCTGGTCATGGAATCTCTCCTGAATCATCAAGACTAGGGTATCCTACCTGTTGTCACCGGCTAAATGGAGATGCCTTTGTCTGCAGCTTTACCACATTTGTGTAATGTGTATTTTTGAGATCAGTTCATCTCCTCCTGCCTCAGTTTCTTGCTTTGTAAAATGGAGTTAGTGACGTTTATCCATTTGTAATGAGTTCTTTGGGATTTAAAATGACTAGCACCATAAAAATGCTTGCTTTTTAAATACTCTCTATAATTTTTAAGACTAGGTTCCTCTGATTTTAAAGGAAATAAGCTTTCCAAAATTTATGAGTAAAAGCTATTAGTCAATATCAGATTTATGATAAAAGCCATATGTACAGTGTTCTGTTTACATAGACATGTTTATATCCTCTCTCAGATGTTCACTGCGAGACTTTAAAGTTCTGCCCATTTTATGTGATTTTTTTATAAGCACACAAGGCAGAAGCTCTGAAGCATTAACAGATAGATTCTCTATCTCTTTCATGATCTGAATATTTACAGAAAGATATGGGCAAGAATAAGATTCTGTGAGCTACATGCTAATAGGAAATGCCATCAGTTATAGACAGGGCATGGAGGATGATTATAGCAAATCTAAAGGTAAAACCATGTAAGGAAAAACACATTCTTTATGCTAGGACAGCTGGATCAATTTTAGTTTTCTGATAAGCATATTGTGTGCAATTGATTTTATTTTAATCTACTATAGAAAAGAGTTCTTCTAGACTGAAACCTTACATGCCAAGTTGCCAGATTTCAGCCTGAAGCAAATGTTTGCAAGTTTTCTAACACAAACACTGCCTAAGAGCATAATCAGTCATCAGAAACAAGTCATTGGTCGTTGAAGGACTGCATGGAGTAAAACCTTCTATCCAACTTCATTAGGTGGTAATCCAGACAAATAATCTAAACCAACAAGGTTTTGTATCTGCTGTATTGATTAGAGGGATGAAAATTTTCTTATGGACACAGTCTTCTGCCACTGATGCATTGTAATCAATAATGATTGTACCCTCTCTGCACACTAGCGAAGTGAGAAAATACTTTTCTAATTTTCCAAAGGAGAGGAAGGAGAAGGAAAGTCCAAGCCCATGTTCCATGTCAGAGATCAGGTTATATGAGTCCAATTTTACTGCTTGATCGCTATACAATTATCGCTTCTTGCTTGGTTCATGTCTCATGCTAGGTATTAAATTAATCTTATTATTCACTTAAAAAAGACCTCAGGCACTGAGAATATGTAAAAACCAAGAATGATATTTTGGCATATTCACCTTTAATGCCAACACAGAGGCAATACTGGTGAGGAGAGCAGTGGAAGAAGTAGGGAGCCCAGTAAATATGGATTCAGCTCCTATCTTCATTAGGGTTGCTCTGAATGTCTTCACATCAGTCTGTTCAGATGAAATCTGATGATGGAAAATATGAAAGAATGAAACAGGAAGGAAAAAGTAAAGGTAAACTTGCATAAAAAATTGATCTTATCCTTGCTTAGGTGGTTTGGGTGATACAGTCAATGCTCCTCATTTTTAAAAATGCACTTTAGGAAGTTAAGATTACTTATATCCTCCTGGGTGCTGACTTTCCCTTGGTGACAGAGAGAAGCTGCAGATGTTGGCAAGATTTATAAGATTCGGATAGGCCATGATGGGACAGGCATTGGGGATGGCTGGTTCCTGGAAAGTGTCACGCTGAAGCGGCTTGCCATGAAGAAGGAAGAGTCTGATAAAAATAAGAAAAATAAGTCTGATGAGGAAGAACAAGAGGAGGCCAAGGCGGAAGAAGGAATAGATGTCTATACATTTGTTGCACACCGCTGGTTGGCTAGAGATGAAGGAGATAAGGAGCTTGTGGTGGAGCTGGTGCCTGATGGAGAATCTGAACTGGAGGGTAAATATTGGAGGGAATGTGCATGTGTGTGGGGATACAGAAGTTGTATAAAGGACAATAACCACACTGTGGTGCTTTTCAAGACCATTTATGGCCCCTCAGCCATCCCATTGGCCCAGGCCTGTAGTATAGCTTAAACTGTGGTTTGGTTGATCAGCTGTGGGGAGGAAGAAGGCAGTGGTTAAACTAAGGCAGAGGATGAAGGAGACAGCCTGAAATGGTAGTATCCTGAAGGACTTCTATAGGATTTGTCAAGGCTTGTCTGGGACACTTGGGTCGTGAATCTGTCAAGTTACTGCTGTGTCTGGGAGCTCAGCAAGCTATAACTATTTATGTGGCTAATGACAAGGGCTGGAGAAAGATGGAGCTGCTCATGTTTTAAGGTAGATGCAGATAAACACCAGACAAAATCTTTCTTAAAACTGACTCTGCTGGCATTTTTTGTGCTACATGCTTTCATGGTGACCTATGGATCTGATGAAATATGGCTATTTCTGTGCTCCTCCTGATCTGCCTTTGCAATTTTACTTGCAGAGAATACATATGAGGTCCGTGTTCTCACTGGGAATGTGTCGGGGTCTGGGACAGATGCTAATGTCTTCTTGAGCATCTATGGTGTAGAAAGAGGAGACACGGGTGAGCGCCAGCTGAAAAGGTCAAAAAACCTCAACAAGTTTGAAAAGGGCCAGGTAATGCATGCACTCAACTCACTCAAGCAAGCAGAAGGCTGGCAGAGCTCTCTCGGTTATCATGCTGGACATTCATTACAGTCTCTTCTCTGCAAGGCTTGGCTTATTCTTTCAGCTTAAAGCTCAGATGTGTCTTATTTCTTAAATATTTAAAGCAAAATGCCTCAAAACATTTTCCAGGGAAATTCATTTGAATAATAAACTGAACACCGATTCTGCATCAGAGTCACCTTTTGCATCTGCTTGCTGTAAGCATTCTGGTAATAATGTTTCCTGCCAGGAATATTTGTAACCCACAAACTTTAAATTAATATTGGAGAATATTTCTGAAGCAGCTCTAGTATGTCAGTATTTAGGTTGGAAATACGTTTCTAAATGTTCTACTCAACCAGTCAGGGAATAAAAGCAATATTACACAGTGTGCTATAATTACATTATAATCAAATCCAATTAAACAACATCTCTTGTAGACTGAATATTTGCCATAAAAATGTTTATGAACAATTAACATGCTACTTTTATAGCCAGGAATTGTTCAAGGAATAATTCTGAAAAATTACAGAAAGAGTAAGCAGCTGTGGAAAAATTGCAATCACAAAAAAAGAGACTAATGTTGTTAAATAAGCTGTTAGCTGTGATTTATGAGCTTGGCATCAGTGAAACTGCAACCTGCACATGGTTCTTCATTCAGTGGGAAGAACTCCAATCTGGAAATGTAACCCGCTCTGCTCTTGGGAGTAGAAACCCAAAGTCTACCAACAAGTTAATCACATTAAGACATTTAAAGTATTATGATAACGAGGACCATCCTGTCACATTAATAGACGCTAATAAATGACCATCTTGGTTGTAGTAAATGACAATAAGAAGAAATTCTGTGGTTTGAAATAAAACAGTTGGAGGTGCACAGGCGTGTTTCCGTGATGTCAATATGTTTGTGTCCAGTTCCAGATTCAACCTGGGGAAAAACACTAAGCCTGTAAAGAATGAGATTTAGGAGATGTGTTAAATCTAGAGGAAGCTGAAATGGGGATGAAAGGAGTGAAGGGTTGTGCAGCTCCATGGCTGTTACTGCCTTGTAGGAGTTAAGCATGAGTCTTAATGGGAGAGCTTACAGCTCTGTAGCTGTTTTAGTACTTCCACCCAAAGAATACAAGGAGGTCTCAGAAACACCATTTGTTTTAATGGGAAAAAAGATTAACCTTGGCCATTTACTGCCTGTATTTCCCCCTTTCTGGGAAAAACCTCTTGTCTCCTGTGTAGGTGGATGTGTTCACCATCAAAGCCATTGACCTGGGTGAGCTGAAGAAGCTGCGGATCCGCCATGATAACACTGGTACTAGCCCAAGCTGGTTCCTGGAGAGGGTAGAGATTGTTGACCTCAAGGAGAGCACCACGTGAGCAGCCTGTCGCACCCTTTCATACGGTCAGAAAAGGGGGCACGTTCTCAGGAGCCTGCAGAACTGCTGGAAGGCAGGGGAGATGCAGAAGGACATCGTCGTAGCTCCTCGCCAACTCACAGGGAGCAGGCATCCTTTGGGAGCCTTGTGATGAGTGTGCTGTTATACTGCATGTGGGGCCATTCTGGGGTACCTCTAGGGAGGTGAGGGGGGGAGCGGTTTGCTGTCCCAGTATCTCTGCAGTTTGGGAACCAGCAGTGTTTGGAAGGAAACCTCAGCTTTTCTTGGTTTCTTCTGTGAAGGACTCTCCCTCCCGAGGAGGTCCTCTTGCAGAACCTGCACTTACGTGTTTCCTTTCAAGGCTCCACTCTGGAAGTCTCTGACATCACATTTCATTTGTCTTTTGTACTTAATGGAAAGATCTGGGCCAAAACCAAGTCCTGATCAAAGCAAACTCCCATGATTCTCAGAGACAGCTGGACAAGCAAAGCCTAGGCTGTTAGAAACCTGAAATACAGGCTTGCCTTTGAGCTGGAACATGCTTGACGTCTCATGATTAAAAGTTGCACAATGCTCTGGTGGGTGGTGCTACTAAGGACCTCAAGATGGGTCCACTCTTCACAAACATAAAATACCTGGGAGACTGGGTGATCCCTTGAGTTATTCAACTTTTTCTGGGAGTGAAAACTAAAAAGAATCAATGATATGGAGCTGATGGCTCAGAAGCAGCATTTTTCAGTAAGTGCTCACTAACCTATTTATTAATTTAGTTCCCACAAAAAAAACCCCAGAATTCAAGGATGAAAACAGATCTGCTGTTTATCTTTCAGTAATCTTGCTTTTTTTGTAAGTAGCCTCTGATCTGTGCTTGTTTATATTATCAAAGCCTGTGAAGTCCTGTGTAAGTGCTGGGTGCTGCTGTCATTCTTATAGGTATTATTTTCCATGCCAGCGGTGGTTAGCAGTTGAGGAAGATGACGGTCAGATTGTCAGGGAGCTGGTCCCAGTGGATGAAGCATTTGTAAAGAAAGATTCGGAAAATGATGGCCAGTCTCTTGCAACGCTGGGCCTGGAACAGAAAGGTTTATGTTAGCCTTGTATTTCTTCCAGTGTGGGGTTGAAAAGAAACCAAGTTATTAGCCCTGCTGAGGGCATTAGCAGTTAGCATTCACTGGGCTATGAGTAATTCTGCCCCCACCATGAAGTTTTCAGATGTGAATGAAACGTGAAGTGCATGTCAGCCAGAAAGGAGTGGCCACTCTTCATTTTAAGATGATTTAATCATCTTGCAAGTTTGGACCCAAAGTGAGAAAACTAGGAAGATGGATAATATGTTCAGTCATTATCTCTCAACTGAAATGCACGTTCATTGCTAATATTTAAGGCATAAATCTGAGCCATTTCACATCATGGACTGGAATGGTTAAGCACTTCAACATGAAACTGAGCAAAGAGCAAGCATGACCAGAAAAAGGGAAGGAACCTAAATTTGTCTCACTTCCCATCTTGCTGCTTATATCCGTTGTCCTCCAGAATAACTTTGTTTCTCTTGTATATAATTTTTCATGGTAACCACAGAGCAATGACACACTCCTGGGTTGACACTGAAAGGTGCTGAGTGCCCAGCACTTCCATTGGCTTCACTGCAAGTGAAAGGTCTTAAACTCCCCCCTCAGATTCTTTCAAATACATGAATAATTTCCACAAATTGGATAGTCCTTTGGTTCAGGAGGACCTTCTGGCTGAGCAGCATCTTGGAAACGTATGTCTGACTATGGGAGAAGGGTGCCTGTTTGGAGATCTTGAGTAGTTTTTTGCAGTCAGTGAGGACTATATTAGATTTTTCCATATTTTTAATGAGTTTATTACACTCGCTAGATGATGGTGCAATAGAAACCTCCCTAATGATGCTACTGTGAAGGGTGTGTTCATGAATATGAACTGCATATGTCAACATGCACATACTTTCTGGTATGTGTTATATGCACATATATTATTTGATGCTATTAGAATAAAGAGGAGGGGGGGTGTTGTGGGTTTTTTGAACAAAATGGTATTATGGGCAGAGGGAGATTTGAAGAGCCTTACAGATTCCCAGGAAGTAAATGGGAAGGCTCAAGCACATTTCTTATCTGTAGATATGCAGACAATGTACTGAATGACTGGAGCAGTAAAAGAGTCTGCAACCAGATACCCAGCTCACCCCATGAGCTACCACAGCATACAACAGGAATTAGAAATTACAACATGGCTGTAATCGGTCAAAATAAAACCCAAACCAAACTTACATATGCAATGAAAAGTAGAGTTGATTCCTGTTCATATTTCATACTCTTAAATTAAGATATTTTATCTGACAGCTAAATCAACAACATACACTGTGAAAGTGAAAACTGGGGACAAGAAGAATGCTGGGACAGATGCCAATGTCTTCATCACTCTCTATGGAAGTAAAGACGATACAGGTATGGCTTCATGTGATGAAACAGGATAGCACCTCACTGTTGGATATCAGAAAATACAGGTCATGGTTTCCTTTTGTTTTCTTTATACCCATTCCTCAATCCTTTTTAGTACAACTTCATGTTCTCACTGTCTCCGCATACATCGTGATAACTAGGAGCATACCACCAGCTGCTGTCAAACTTTGCAATGCTGATTTGCACCAGCTGCCGATCTAAAGGTTTTAATTTCAATTATAGAAACAGCACAGTTGACTGGGACTACATTACTGAGTAGTGAATGCAGTGAATGATTTGCTTTCCTCAGCAATGAATCAGCATGCTCCTGAAATCCAGCTCTCCTCTGCCTCTTTGAGTGGCCCAGAAGTATTTAATCAGCTGATGAGTAAATCCTCTTGGAAGCAGCCAAGCTGTGTGTGCAGTGACTAGGGCACCTGTGAGAGTGACAGCGAACTGATGGGTAGGAGCAATTTCTTTAGGGGTGAACACAGCACAACAGCATTGTCTCTGTGTCACTGCCAGAGGATCAATCAAGAAAGAGATTCTGTATATTTTGGGTGTTGATACAGATTTGGGCTCAGAGGGAGGGACAAAGCACCGATCTTGAGATGAAAAGCCATTTTTATGTTTTAACCACTTCCCTCGTTCCACTGTTGACATTCCCAGAGGATTTGTTTCACATGCTGAACAATGTCCTTTTACATTGCCACAACAGGGATAGTCAGCCTAAAGGCCTCAAAGACTAACAAAAACAAATTTGAGCGTGGGAAGGTAGATGAATTTACAGTGGAGTCTGTGGACATTGGAGACCTGAAAAAAATCAAGATAGGCCATGACAATAAAGGTAAGATAATCTGCTTTGTAATGTAGCATTTCTAGTGCATTAGGTGCGTTACTGTATAAAATAACCTACCTCCAAGACCCCAAATGTAATTCACCTTTGGGTGACAGATCCTTACTGTCACTTTGGCTGTTGCTGATACTACCTTTGCTGCTACTACCATTCCCATGGCTGTGGCAATAAGAGCACATTGGTGGCAACTTGCAGATAACTTTGCAACCTCTATTTCTCTGCAAAAGACTCTTTAGTTTTGCAGCCACATTTATAGTTTTCTCATACATCACCAAACCTTGTATTTTTTCTTGTCACACTTGGGACCTATAGACTTCTCTCACTTCTTTATCAAGATTTTTATCGTTTCGATCATCAAGTCTTGGCTGCTTTTGAGACATGGCTTTGTCTCTACTACAAACAAGGAAAGCAGTGGAAGGACACATAGATTCCCTCCCTATGGGGCACCAAGGGACATGTTTGTTAATAACTCCTCTGTTTTACTACAAAGGTAAATTAATCCAAGTGATGGAGTAATTAACACTTCCACATGCGTATCTTTAACTTGACACATATAGAAATTTAAAACACCTTAGTGAAAACCTGGACAATCATTTACCATGATTTTTATGGTATCTATTCTATTTTTCTGTTGGCAGAAGACAGGAAGATTTATTTCTCAGAGGTCTGGAATGCAATGATTCATTTTCTGTTGTCTGTAGAGTCTTTGTGGGTTATTCACTGTTATCTCTCCAACCGCAGGTAGTTCAACTGGCTGGTTTCTGGAGTGGGTGGAGATTGATGCCCCATCTCTGGGACAGTGTCTCAAGTTCCCTTGTGGCCGTTGGCTGGATAAATTTGAGGATGATGGAGCTGTTGAGAGAATCATCTTCCCTGCAGAACTGCAGACAACAGAGTATATCCCATGTGAGCAGAATGCCATTTCCCCAGGATACACCCATCATTACAGAAGATAAAATTTCACTAGCTCATGCAGTTTTATAGGCTTGGCCTCTCACTTGAATTGGCTTTGAAAAATTTATAAATACATCACATGCCAACTCTTCCAATTACTACAAGAACGTTCCTCTGGATGCTGTAGACTAACATTTCCTGTATTTGCCAAATGAGTCATTAGAAGCCACGTGTCTGTGTATGATTGTCTTTTGCTCCCTCTTGCCCTGTCATCTCCAAGACTTCAGTCTATTCCAAGCTGTCTTCCTTGTCTCCAGTTTCCCTTTGATCTTGCTCCATTCTAATATTGCTTTTTCTGTTGTCAAAGCAGACCCTTTGGTCTTGCTTCCAAGTCTTGGTTCCCCCAGTGCCTTTGGCATTGCACCCCTCTCCCTTGCTGAAAGACCCTCTTCCAGAGTTTCTTCAGTGTGATGATTTTTTGATAGTATTGTACCAGTCTGCCTCTTTTAGTGTTCTCCAATTTACTCTTCAATTCACTCCACTCTAAATTAATGTTTGAGGTAAAACCAGTGTCTTTTGGGAGCTCCTTCTCAGTACTAAACATAATTTTCAAGTCTGCTATGGCACCTCAAAGTCTCCTATTCAGACAATTTCTTTTCCTGTCCCCAGAATATCAAGAACCAGATAATAAGGTTTTCTTGAAATAAATGACTGGAAACATTATTTTTCTTATTTTGTAGCCCTCTCTTTCCCTTTTCACATGTGCATCCTTGACTATGTTCAGTGAACTCACAGCCCTGGGACTTGTTCCTCCCTGATCTGCTTAATTTTAAGTTGTCAATAAGTATTTCCTAGCCAAATTTCAGGGGCCTATCAAAATTGCCTTTTCCCTTCATTAGGTTGGATGCCACAATGGTGATGGACAAGGTCTAGAACCTGAGAGTTGATTTCCACCCCTTGCCCTGTTGGGTTCTTCATAGGTCACTCTGAACAAGTGATAAGTTGGTCACACCAAAGCTGTCTCCTACTACCTCATTGCATCCCTCATTGTATGCATTGATGGTATCAAAAGCCTTACCTCCTGCAGTTCCTTATTTTTAGACATCAAAAGTTAGAGCTGCCCAATCTCTCTTTAGCTGCCTCTGTTTCCTTCTTCATAAGTAGTTGTGAGAATAACCACACAGAAGACTAACTGCTGTTTGGCTCCTTCTTTTTTACTGTCAACATTGTGGTTCATGTTGAAGGTCTTCTTCACATTAGCTGGCCAGTCCTCCAACATCCAGATCCTCATAACGTGCAGTTTGTAAGCTAAAATCATCTTTTTTCTCTGAGGATCTGACCTCTTTGTGCCTCCCTCACGTTTCGACCAAGCTATTTTTGATTTCCCATGGCTTACTTTCTTTACCTAAACTGCCTGGAGCAGAAGAATGGATACTCTTTGCTTCTTTCCTCATTTCAGTCAGTCAACTGGAAGACATATTAGTCTTTGTGTCTGAAAAAAATAAATTGGTAGATAGACATAGTGAATGCATCCTCAGGAGCGAATATAACCCAGATACCTTGTACATGCTCCTCATCAAGTTTTTCCATGTTATCCCAGCTGATATATATTTTGACACAGAAGCTGACTATTTAATTTATTACTGTCCCTGTATATTACAATGATGTAAGAATTTCTGGCATACCATGCCTTTGAGTACATAGTTTGTATAAACCTGATTTTTGTCAGGAGTCTACATTAAGCCTTTGAAAATAGTCAGGCCTCTCTGGCAAAAAGGTTGTGCCAGGCTCGGTGTCAGCTCAGGCTGTTTCACTATTTAAACAATTCCCACAGCACTATTTACTGCATTCTGGTTTCCTAACTATGAACCCAGAGATTTCAGTTTGCTAGAGGTAGCTAAAACGGTTTGATTTGTTTTATGATGACTCGTGCCAGAATTGTTTCACGCCAAACAAATGATGAAAACATGTCATCGGCAGTCCAATTAAAATCATCCCTGTGGGGATACAACTTTAAAAGTGCCATGTAAATGAAATAGGCGTCTGACAGCTGAAAGTTGTGCTGCTAGTGACCTTGTTATGGTGCCGCTTTGCTGATTCAGTTCTAAGCTGATGTTAATATTCAAGCAACAAGAGCAAGCACCACGGATTTCAGCAGAGAAGATAATTTTAAATTCATAATGCTTAGCATGTGATTTTTCGTCTCCAGCATTTCCCCCACCCCCCTTACATACTGGAGAAACTATTTCAGTTTACTTGTAACACAGCAGAGCAGATTTCATTGGGTTGGGCAGAAAGAATATTAAGTACCTCTATGATGACTCTCTGTAGAAGACTTCTTCATCTCTGTTCTCCTGAGAACCGTATGTAGAGAGACTGAGGCTCCCATACATATAATCAGAGTTACTCCAACAGTAATAGATATGGTACCAGAAACCTTCTCTCTATTCTAAGAGAGATGCTGAATCTGAGATATAGCATGACGTGACACAGTGTAAATAGCACACATGAGTGAAGTCACTGCAGTGTAGGATGATGCAGATGACAAGAAACTGAGAAGATTGTAGTGAGGGATGGGAAGTGGTGGGAGCTGGGTGGGTGGTGTAGAGGAAGGGGATGGCCAGGAGCGGGTCCTGGTGATAGTACTGTGTGTCAAAGGCTGTGCTCGTGGGTAGTGGTGAGGACTACAAGAATTGTGTCTGCTTGTGGCAGAAGTCCTTACAGATAATCAGTGGTGCCCAAGCCTCACCTGGTATTTTTCATCTATAGATTTCAGAAACAATTTTGTCCTGGTTTCAGCTGGGGTAGAGTTAATTTTTCTTCTCAGTAGCTAGAATAGTTCTGCGCTTTGAATTCAGTATGGGATTTGGTGTGAGAAGAATGCTGATAACACGCTGTTTTCAGTTGTTGCCAAGAGATCAAGGACTCTCCACCTCCCCGTGTCCTGCCTGTGCGCGGGTGCACAAGGAGCTGGGAGGGAGCACGGGCAGAGCACCAGACCCAAACTGGCCGGTGAAATATTCAATATCATGTAATGTCATGTTCAGCATAGAAAGGAGGGGCCGCTGGGAAGGGGGGTTTCTCTCTGGCTGCTGGAATTCTGACTGTGGGATCTTGGTGTTTTGATCACTGGCCAGGATTGGGCTGGGTATCAGCCAGTGGGTGATGAGCAATCACATTGTGTGTTACCTGCTTGTACTTTCTATTATTGTTATTGTTTTATTTTATTACAATTATTAAACTGGTTTTATCTCAAGCTTTGAGTCTCCCTTTACCCCTCCAATTCCCTTCCTCATCTCCCAGAGCAGGGGAGGTTGAGCGAGCAGCTGTGTGGGGTTGGGCTGCTGGCTGGTTCAAACCATGACAGATTTAAAGGAGATAGGGACAGGTTTCAGTTTGCTAAATGGCACACCTGAATTTACATGTCCTCATGACAGTGTCTGAATTCCTGTTATCTGCAATAAATATTTGGTCATTCACAAAGGGTGGATGTGGAGAGTGATTGAGCTAACTGCAAGGAAGATGCCTGCCTTTGCTTGTCTGACTTTCTTCAAACTGCGTTGACTTTAGTGATTACATCTGGAGATGTACACACCTACTCGATGTGCAGACATCTGAACATAGGTTTCTTACTCTGTGATCTAAACATCCTTTCATCTTGGAAACTGAGTATATTCACCAAATCTGTAGCAGAGCCAGCAAGAGACCCCCAGTCTTATTCCTGTGTCAATCTTATTCCTGAGCAAGTCTGAGTCATGCTCTAGCAGGACTCAAGATTGATAAACTCTGAAGATAGAAAAGAACAAAAGGAGGCATCAGATTTTGGAGTCATGGGACATTCTGGAGAAACCAAGGAAACGGACTAAGGAAGTATTTAGGGGCTTGATCCTTACCATTCTCTATTCATCACTGATCTGGTACAAATTTATCCTGTTTGCCTTGGTGTTACAGAGAAGGTGGTACTAAGAGAAAACTAGATCAGAGTGGACAGCATAGGGTTTTATTTCTTTTCCTTATGATTGATTTGTGTCACTTGCTTAGTAATGAAAATAATAGATTTTTTTTATCAGTAAGATTATCTTGAATATTTATATACTGCCCCCAGTTAATTTAACTTCATCTGCCTAGTTGCTCAAAAAATCTATAAATTCACATGTTTTGCGTTAAGACTTGAGCTGTTGAAGTAAATCCTCTTTTAGTAATTTTAGATAGCAGGTATAAATACACTGAGTGCTTTCTCAGTAAATGTACATGCATCAAGATCAATTGGCATTATAGGGTTGAAGTAAATTCCTCTGGATTCTCAGAGTACTGACCTGCTTGGTAACTAAATGACCATAATTGTGTGATTCCTACCCTGTCCTCTTTAAATGTTGAGTTTTCTAATCCAGATTTTGTTTCATTAAAAATTTATTAGGAGCATTGGTATGCTGCTTAATAACTTCTATTGTTTTGTTTTAATTTTCTACCATTTCCTAAATCAGTTGTTCCTTACGAGATCACTGTCTACACCAGTGATATCTTTGGAGCTGGCACGGATGCAGATGTCTTCATTGTTCTCTATGGAAGTGATGGGAACTGCACTCAGCAGAAATCTCTGTGCCTCAACAAGAGAGAGCAAAGGATGTATTTTGAAAGGAACTCAGTGAATCAGTTCATTGTGGAGGTAAGATCAAAGATGCTTGCTCTCATATTAGGTTGCCCTAAGGGAACTAAGGAGAGAAAATGGAGCAAAGTGGGAACTTTTCCTCTTTTAGGGAAAGATATTCAGCTCTTTTACTCAAACAACGTGGGTTCAAAATTCTGTTCTGCAACAGACTGTGAGAGCAGGATCAAATCTTTTCTCACTGACCTCCAGTTAGTAGCAACTCAAAGGTATTAACTTCCAGTGTCCCTAATGGGGACTAATCCCTAGTGGCCTAATGCCATGATAAGCCTTGTAAAGACAGGAGCAATTTTATCATGGAGCTGAGATGCACCAATATGGAAGCTTGCCGTTACAGATAAAGTTGAGAGCTGCTTTGGAAGGTCTTTACATCTTCCATTTCCTAGACCATACTTTGTAAAGAGAGCATATCAGTTTCCATGTATGCCAGATCTAATACCTGTACCTCTCCTTATCATGCTTATTTGCTTGTATACTTGCCTTCTCTTGCAGTTTGCAATACTTTGAAAGGTAACAGGAATGAAATGCTTGCACTATTGTTGAAACCATTTGCCTTCAGTTTAAGTCCCTTTGAATCATTTTGTGTTCCTCTTTCATCAGATCATGTTAAAGGGGCTGGTCCGTGGTACTCACTACTTCTGTAGCACTTCATTTGGGGTGGATGATCTGTTCATCTGTTCTAACCCTATGGCAACCTAAGCATCAAGCTCTCTTTCTCTGTATCCTCAGACAGAGAGACTATTACTTTGCTGCGAACACCATGATTTTTGAATACCTGAGACTAACTTTTTGAGAAATCTTATCAAGTATTTCTGGAAATGTTGGCACAACTGTATGTAAATAGTAAACCAGTGCACATCAATGAGCGAGCACATTTACATCTACAATATTCAGCAATTCCTATTTATAATATATTCTTGATGCTGAGAATTTGTGAGAGGCAAAAATATAGGCAGTCCTGCTCTGGCCTATGCTTTTGATCCTGCTTCATGCCCTTACCTTCCCTCCCTGGTTGAAACACCAACACTAACTTCATACAGGACCTTGCAACCTCTCTGTGTTTTGGGTTTGGTTTGTTTTTGTAATTTAAGGCAAATCTTAAACTATATTTTTAACCAGTTAAAATGCTTCCAGCCAACATTATTATTATATGGCATGAATCATTAAATAAATCCCCAGTGTGAATCTTTAAAAACAAAGAATAAGACTTATTTTGATGGAGTTTGCACACAGTTTTTCATAATAGAGGTTGCATTAATCCATAGATATAAATCTTAAACTGAGTGTTACTGTTATTTCTTTGTTCTATAAGATTTATTTTAGGTTTGGTAGAATCTGAAACATCAGTACTTTTCTAAGATGAAGAGAGTGAAAATGCAGTTTTTTCTCCAGATTTATAATATCATATTAACCTGTCCCCAAACTTCATTCTCTCTTCACCAGTTCCTCTTGCTGCAGGAGACAGGGATGAAGCTAAATATATTCTTCTTTCACCTAGCTGTATAGAGCCATATTTTGGAGTTCAACAGACCCTAAAAACAATTTGAGGAGCTCAGGAAATATAAACTGAGAACTGCCCATTTGTTTTAGTGTTTCTACCATTTTGTATTTCGCAAGAGATAAAAAAGATTGGAGTCTGGTCTCAGCTATGCTCCCAGGTGATGATTTGCTGGGGATGCCTACAGCAGGGTAAAGGTCACTTCTTCTTTAACATGGATCTTTACTGGTCAAGCATCAGTTTATTGCTACATATTGATTAAAAACCTCATTGAAAAATGAATGTTTGGACAGAACAAAAGAGGGAAAAATAATTTTCCCCTACTGTGTATTTATGTGCATGCATGAGTTTTAGAAATTAGTTTGGATCATTTCATTATTTTGCAATTACACTTATGCTGTCTAAAGTCAGGGCAGGGCTGATGAAGTCAAACCCTCTTTGTTCGGAGTGTGAATTCCATGAGTAGTGCAGTCAGTCTTACTGAGTGAGGAGTCTTCTAAAATTACAGATGTCTTTGCTTTAGTATTGGCAATTCTGTCAGCTAGGCTAGGAAGAGAAGGGGGTAGTCTCCAGTGGTGCAAATTGAGATGTTCAGTATTCTCATGTTTCCAAGAAATAAAGACTCCAAGTGCCTATGGACAGAAAGAGATTTGAGTGCTTTTACGAGAAAAGGAAGTTTGCAGCCAGCCTTACTTTTTTAAAAGCCAACTATACAAAAAAGCTTGCACTGAAATAAACAACAGCTTTTACTTAAGAATAAATATAATTTTTCCTGTTCAAGCCTTTGGAAAGGAGGTGACTTTAACTAGTAATAAATTACTCAAGTAATAAGGGAAGGCATAAAAAAACAGTAGCCACTTCATAAGATAGTTATCCTGTTGACTTGCTCAGAATGGTATTGGGTTTCTGTGATGGAACAGGAGAGAGGTAATATAAAATTCTAGGCTATTAATATTATACTTTGACCTCAAAGCTATTCTTCCAGTGTTATAAGAGTGCACATAAGTGTTTAAAAAGGAAATGGATATAAAAAGAACAATCTAAGATGCAGTAGCATTGCAGTTTCTAAAAAATTGCCTTCATTTCCACACATACAGAGAAGTCTGCTGTGCTACCAAGCCTATCTCATACAGTGGGTGATTTGTGCAGAGCAAAATTCTCTCCATTTTTGGAACAGAAGTTCAGGGAAACCCTCTCATTAACAAGCAAGTTAGGGCATAATTGGCATCAGCACTCATATTTGCTCCCCTGGGACTTCATACAGACTGGACAAATAGGAAATAAACTAAAGAAGTAGCATCTCAAAAGTCACCTGTTGTTAATGCTATAATCTCTCTTTTTTCTTTCTTTTTTTCTTTTTTTTTTTTTTTTTTTTTTTTTTCCCTCTTTTTTCATAGCTGGAGGATGTTGGTGACATTATTGAAAAGATTCGCATAGGACACAATGGTGCAGGACTGAACTCTGGTTGGCATTTGGACCGTGTGGCAGTTCGAAGACTGTTGCCAAATGGAAAGGTAGGCTGTGAATCCCAGCACTGCAGTATGTTTCCATTAACAACCACTTCCATTTCCCAAAGCGCATCTTCTGTATACGAAGTGTGATTAACAGTGAAAAATTACTCCCTAAAGAACAATGCACACTAATGAACTCGCTAGAGCTTGGGGATCTGGAGACAACAAACATGTATTACCATGTTTTATTCTTCAAATATTGATTTCAAGACTCTGTAATCATTGTTTTTTTTTAAAAAAAATGCTGTTTTCATTGAGCCTTTTAACTAGAATAGAGGTATTTCCTCCTGGCAGTGGATGAGAGCAAAGCAGTGATGTTGCTTCTCAACCTTTTGGAGGTTTTTGTTACTCTTTACCTTTTGTGTGAGGAGCAATGTGCCCGCTGATTTTGGAGGCAACATTAGCATGACTTGCTTGCTGCACTGAGAGGGGAGATTCCTGAGTTTATAACCACTGCTGTGCAAATATAGTTAAAGAATTACAGGGCTGAGCAGATGTTCCTGTGCTGTGCTGCACCACTGTTTCTGGGCATCCCAGAGTGCCCAAGGCTAATTTAAATGTTGTTGGGTTTGAGTGACACGAGAGGCCAAAGCTTCATATTTTCATGTGTAGTTTTGTTTTGAACAATCATGGGGAAAGAAGTGGGAAGAGGTTGTAGCATTTATAAATGAAAAGTATTGCTGCTAAACATGGACAAGAAATAATTTCATGAGTCCCTTAATTCTGGAAGAATAAATGCAGGGGGTCAGTACAATTATGACAAGCAAAATGCCTGTCAGTGCAAGTCCCTGAATCACTCATATAAAAAACACCCAAGTTAGTTTCTAAGTCTTTTGGTTATTCACGTCAACAGGATTAAAGCAGCTCAGCTAGATGGGTCATCTTGATCTTGTCCCCATAAGAAACTGTTCCTCGGCCCTGCTTTCAGATGCTGGCTGTATGAACAAGAAGGTCAGGGAAAGTTAGAAGAAAATAACATCTTCAGGACAAGTTCAGAATTGGACATGTAGTTGTCTTTGGAAAGATCTGGGGTCTCTCCTCTGTCTTGTCCTATCTCCCCTTATTCCGAAGAGATGTCAACTTTTATCTCCACCTCAATGCTTAGGTTTGCTCCCTTCCAAAGTGACTTCTAAAATCAAGTGTTGGTGTAAACACAGCTTGATTAGTCATGGTGAACCTACTTCTCATCTTGCTTCCTCCTTCAAAATTTCCAGGATATGTTCTATTCTCTTTGCCTCATGATCAACTCAGAGGTCCACCTTGAACCTTCCTCATCATGCTCAAGCCAGTATCCTCCCATACAAGCTTCTTCACAAGCCAGTACCCTTTTGTTATATCTCATTATCACCTTTTGCCAGTCTGTTATTATCAGACCCTCTATCTGTGTATTGACTAACCCCTGCCTTGTACAGCTTCATTATGTTAATGAACAAGATTACATTGGTTTTGGAGATATTATTATTGACTAGGGAAGATGAAGAGGGGGATGCACAAAAGTATGGAAACCAAAGGAAAAGAGATTCTTAGGCTGCCTCTTTCAACACCTACTGTTAACTGAGCATTTTGGGAAGCTCCCAAGAGCTCCATGTTGGGTGCTCTTCCATTAATCCCAGAAAGGGTCTCAGGGCTACATGGCTCTGCAGTCATTACAGCAGTTTTGAAGGACAGATGGTGAGAAACCTGGGAAGGTGGAGGAAAGGAGGAAAGCTATGAACAACTTAAAAATGGAGAGATTTACAATTCTGCCAATCTTTTGATTATGGCATGGGAAAAAAGAAGAAAGAAGAGCACTGCATGGTGCTGCTGATCAGCCGCAGGATATTGTGACCTGCCACAGGATAGAAATATGCTGCCAATGCTTCTAAAAGCTGTGCTACCTGATTAGACTGCTAAGATGTGTGTAGATATATCTGTAATGCTGCAAAAGAAAAATGAGGTCAGTAACTTTTTTTTTTTTTTTAACTTTTCAGATTAAATTGAAAGCACTTGGATCGGAAACTAGGATTGTTGCATGCCAATAAAGCTCTGTCTTGGCATGCCAATTATATCTGATAATTATATTTCATTTGTTACAACTTGGAGAAGGGCAAAGCACTGACTTCTAGCACATGATCATACCCTGCTTCTAGCTTAGGGCCAGACTCAGACTCCAATGAAACAAATTCTGTTCAGACCTGCAAGAGGATTTTACCATGGTAACATAAACCAGTGCACTTTATGTCACTTAAATATTAATGCAATCACTAACAAGGAAACTCCAATAAAAACTGTGGCAATGACATGGTGATTAACAATAATGATACAATTAACTCTTGCAGTAACTGCACATTATGCCCCACTGTGCAGGCACTTAAGTCCCTAGATATCCCATTACCAAATAAACAGTGTTCATATCAGTAACACGTACAGACAACATTATGAATGTTTAGGAGCAGTTAAAAGCTTCATTGAGAAACATAACTGAAATGGGTTCTCTACCACAGGGAGAGAGTTTCAGCACTGAAGCATCGTTCTAGAAAGCCTTCTCTTCCCTGACTGTAGATGGGGAGATGAGCACTCTTCATCAGCTCAACCTGCAGTGAGGTATTACAGATTATGTGGTCAGACAGACAGCACAGAAATGAGGAGACAGAAGCAGTGGTGTGACCAGTCATTAGGTGCTGCATTTTGCTTGTACAGCACAAATAACACTAGAAATTTTTGAAAAATATTTGAAATCATCTAAAGTGCTGCTGGTTTTGCTTGGCACTATTTTGTAGAAGACGTGCTCCAAACCGTCTCATGGAGTTAAACATTGCAAGTCTGGGGTTAAACAGCAGCACTGCAGGGATCTGCAGAGAGGAGGAGAAGTGGTGGTTTACCGACAGCAGAAGATTTGGGCTGTGTGTGTTCAAAGGATGATTCTGCTGCAGACTCTAGACACTCGATCACACAAGCCCCTTGGAGGGGTTCAGATCCTGCAGATCATCTTAGCCAGGATCTGTGTGTGGTGGTAGGATGACCTGTTCATTCCAGGTCATCAGGGACTGGAGTATGCCTCTGATCTTAGGTGCACAACCTGTTCCTCCCCGGTGGCTGTGTCGGGGGGCGGCAGGATCTGGCAGCTCAAGGCAGGACAGCGCACTAGTACACACTGATAACAATATTCAATGTTGCTACAGTGAGAGATATTTCTTTCTTTTACTATATATTACTATTTTAGTATTTAAATAGTAAAAATAGTGAAGAAAGGACCCTGTATTGATTCAATAAATAATTACATGAGAGTACTTCAGGTGCACAGTATTCATATGTATGTTATACATGAAAGTGATGGCACAAAGTACTGTAAACAACAGGAAGGGCTTGTGCTACTTAGGAGATAAATTATAAAGTTGTCAGTGAGAAAAGGGCCATTTTTTTCTTCCTTTATTTAGTTTCTGTGAGATTAAAACTAACTTCTTTTTCCTGTTCAGACTTGTGGGCTCTGCAACTTGCATGATGGGTCATGCCCTTTCTTTACGGAGACATAGCCCAGGGTGCCCAGCACACAGAAAGCCGCCTGCATCTTACCATCTTGGAGGCCTTACAGGAGTCTGTTCTTAATGAGTAGTCTGGGATTGATTTTGTTTACCAAGTGGAAAACACATGTTCTATTGTTTTTGTTTGTTTGATGATAAAAATCATATTTGTTTCCACCAAAGTGAAGTCAAAACAAAAGATCAAAAATTAAATCACTATTTTTCTCCTCTTAATGCACGTATGGGAATTGCCTCGAAACCAGCTTGAGTCACAGAATTATAAGGCAAAATCTTGAAGTATTGACTCAGAAAAAAACCCCTACTGACTTCAAAGAGACTGCTGCCTGAATAAGGATTGAAGAGGGATTGCAGAGTCTCAGTAAAACAGCTTCAACGGGAATGGTGCAGTCCTGATTAGGAATTTACAAGATTGAAAATGGAAAGGCGGAGACCTGCTGGATCATACAGCCACTCTCATGCAGTCACTAGGAATACTGTTCACTGCTACACATTCAGTGCTTCATCTTAGAGTCCTCATATGTACTCTTTCTGAAGGAAATATATTTCTGTATACTATTTCAGGTCTGCATCTACATGCACATGCATACATACATAATTTGAAAATCCTTGTCTACATGTCAGAGTATTTTCAAAGTGAAAACACTAACACGTGTTCACATTGTTTTGAAGATATTATCTCTGTCATGTTTACTTCAGGGCTCGGAAACTGTCACATTCCCATGTGAAAGATGGCTTGCAAAGTCTGAAGACGATGGTGAGATTATCAGAGAACTGGTACCAACTGATATTTTTACTGAAAAACTCATGAAGGATGGGACACTCAAACAGATAGAGGAAGAAGTTGATGAGCCATTAGAAGGTAATACAATCCTAAGAGTAGGTAGGAACCTGTTCACATGATTTTTTGGAACAAAACTGGTAGATGAGTGGTTCAATCAAATGCAACACTGGTACAACCATACATTCCTTTCTTTTCCTGTTCTCTGCCCTCTCTTATACCTAAAGCACTTCTGTGCAGTAGTACCATTATTTTCCTATGGGACATTTATAAACCTGTTATGGTCACACTCTTTCTCATATGCATAGTTTGCATGTTTCCTCTGATGCCTTACAAAATTCTTCCATCTTGTTTTCCAGACTCTGCAAACATCTTTACTTGTGTGCCCAAATTCACCTGTCCTGTGCACTCTGCCCCTTCCTTTCCTTCCCTACCAGTATGATTCAGGCTCCAGGCTCCTCTTTCTTCTAAAAGTTATTTTTCCTACAGTTCTTCAGGTACATTTTTAGACACATCATCTGAAAATTTTGTTCTAGGCAGACACCCTCACCTCACTAAAGTGCCTCTGAGGAGGAGAATGAAGAGTTTACATTCAGTGTTTGGTCCTCCTGGTAGCTGAAGCAACTGAACAAGAACTGAAGTTTCATCCCAAACTCATTGCTTCTCTGTATGCCCAGCTGTTACTGACTCTTTTTCCTCTAGAACCTCCTTTCCCCATACTATATTCCTTCTGCCCTTGAGAGAAGTCATGAATCTTCCTACATCTTGAGCAGAGCAATTTGAATTTGACTGCCATCTTCATTTTTGGTCCTTGCATCTGGAAACAAGATGATTCAACAGAGAAAATCACTCCTCTCCCTGTTTCTTTTCTCTTTGAGTCTGATTTGTATTTAAAATACAGCAATGTCAGGGTAGAATTTATATGGATTTTAAGTGTTTTCCTTTGCCAAGGGAAGTGGTACCTTGTTGTAAGGAAGGCTAAAGCCTTTGCACTGTGCCTTTAGAAGGGACAGGTGTACTTTTTCCCCTGTTAGGAACTATATGATAACTCATGGGAAAGTTTTTCCCATGTAGGCAAAGACAATTTTAATATCAACTAGTAAGTGGCATGACAGCTAGACATCTGCATGGCATTTTCTTTAACTTACTAACTTCTGTTTCTTTACCTTGTATTAGTTACCACATGTTAATTAACCTAGATGACTAATTTCTTCCTTCTAAAGGCAAAGCCTTAAACCAAGTTTTACAATCTATGGAATAGGTTTTTTGGATAACTGAAGGTTTCTTTTGCCTGGGGGCTAGGGCTAAATTTGAGAATTTCTGCTTTAGATGTAAAATATCTGGGACAGGAATTATATCTTCTACATCTCTAAGAGTCCACATTCATCTTGAGCACTGATGTAGTGTAAATGACAGCAATGGAAAATCAGCTTGTGGTATTCTGAGGTTTATCTTTTTATATAGTAGAGTACTTTTCAGTCCTGAGGGTCTCTAGAACTGGCAAGTAAACACCAAAGAGGGATGAATTGACTAATTAGACTATGTGCATTGCTTCCTTCATTACTAATGTGTCAGTTGTCTTACAAATACAAAGCTGTAACTCTGTAGAACATGTTGTGAAGAGACAAATCAAAAACCTGGTATTGAACCTAGCCTGATGAATGCTCATGATCCAATTCTTAGAGAAATCAATTGAAATCTTTCATGGATTATGAAGCAGAATGGGCCCTGGTTTACTGGGAAAGCTAGGTACAGAAGAAAAAAGATAATATAGATATTTTATTTGATGCTGTTAATGTAACAAAGAAGAATCTTAAGTAAGACTTTGTGCCTCTTCCTCATCTGCACTGCCCTAGGATTTGTAAGGAGTCATTTTCTAGGGCTTGTATACCACCAGGGTAATCAGAGACTTCTACAGTTCCTAATTGTTTTCCTGGAGAGGATGCTTTCAGTAACTGTTTGTTTTCCCTGTGTAATCGGGAAATGAGTAGCAAAATAAAAATAGGAGTATTTAACAGGTTCAGTAAAGCACGTTACTAAAGATTTGATGAGGCTTTATTGGATCATCATTGAGCAAGCTAAAGAGAAAGGGTACTTAAACAATACATCTCCAACACTTCCTTAATTAAATACTGTCTCAGCAAAAGGACCCAGAAACCTGTTCTCTTTCTGTTTGGGGAATTTATAGAGATACATGCCATTAACTCTGGTAGTAATTGCACATCTGAATCCCTGGAGTTTGTTTATGGAAGATGGAGTATTAGGAATTCACAACACTGCATCACTTATTCTCAGATATATGTCCCTTGAGCCTCAGTATGAAAAGGTGCTGAGTTTCCTCACCTCTATCAACATCACATCCAGTAATAACCATAATGATTCTTTGCATTTTTAACTGTGCATTATATGATCAAAGTAATACACAGGCATTGATTAGATAGAAAAAAGGAAACTCAGCAAATTTCAGCCCAGTGATTCCCTCATCTTTGGATTATTACCAGAGGCCTGGAAGGATAAAGTATGTGGGATTTTAAACCTCTAAGACCTGAGTGATGAGCAGAAAGCTTGGGGACCATTTTCTTAGGTAAATCCAGTATCTAAGATAGGCCTTTATAATTCATCTGTCCAGGAATAACATCTCCATTTCTTTCTGCAGTTCACACGTACAAGATAAGCGTGTTCACTGGAGATGTCTATGGTGCTGGGACAGATGCTAACGTTTTCCTAAATATCTATGGAGATCTTGGGGACATGGGAGAGAGAAAACTCAGCAAATCTGAAACGAACTTCAACAAGTTTGAAAGAGGACAGGTACAAATGCAATGGGTTACTAACACTTTCCATTTCACAGTCTTTAACCTAACAAGTTCATGACTGCCTTTGTAGGCTGAGTGTTCCTATGAGGGATGAATTGATTGATTCCATTTGCCATGTCCATTACCTCTTAAAATGCTTTGTATGGATTGTCAGTTGGGTATTACAATTGACGGGCACTGCAGCAAATGAGTGGATGTTTCCATGAAGTCACTGATAGACAAATTATGAGCTTGGTCCATATAAAGTGGCTTGAACTGTTCACTGCATATTTGAGAACACACAAAACCTGAGTTCTCTCATTCCCACAGCCTCTGTGCAACTGATTCGCATGTACATGATACATATTTTAATTCACTGCAGAACATGATAAATTGATGGGACCTAAACTGTGGCTGTGTTTGACAACTCCAGAAGGGGTACTCTGTGGTCAGTCCATGAGTCATATTCACAGCCTCATATGGAGATACTCAGATATAACGATGGCAAAAATTGTTTTATCTAGATTGTCCATTCAAATCTAACTAGATTGGAAAAGAGAAAATGCTTAGACTTAAAAACCAGGATGTAAAATTCCAGGAATTCAATATTCTAATTGCTTGTAGAAGTGACATTTTGTGCAGCTCCCCTCATAGCAGAAGTAGGCTTCAAAACACTTCCCTGCAGAACAATTTCAGCATACAGACATACTTCTATAGACGGCTGCAAAGCTTTTAACCAAACACCATCATGTGGGATGGAATTTAAACACATGTTGTGCTCTGTAGTTTCCATTTACTTTTGTCCAGTAGATGATCTGTTGAGAGCTTGTTAACAGAAGCAACTGCTGTTGAACACTCTGCAGGAGGATACATTTACTATAGAGGCTGTGGACCTTGGCATTTTGTACAAGATCAAGATTCGTCACGACAATAGCATGTTCAGTCCTGACTGGTTCCTGGAAAAAGTAGAGATCCTGGATGAGACCACAGAGGAATCGTTTGTTTTCCTGTGTGAACGCTGGCTCTCTAAAAAGAAAGAGGACAAAAAGATAGACCGTACGCTTTATGAACAGGTACAGTTATGGCTCAAAGCTGTAATCCCAACCCACTGCTACTAATAAAAATAAAATGATTGAATATCTGGTTGATGTCTAAGAGAGCTCATTAGGGACTTGGGTTTTTTTGGCTTGTCCAGAACAAACTTGTGATTTTCAGACAAGCAGCCAAGGATCACTAGCTCTGTAATTTGCAATTTCAACAGAAAAAAACAAGGACTCTAAGTGAAACTCTTCAGCTGAGAGTCAAAGTACCTTTCTGATGCACAGTATATTTCCCCACTGCTCTGCTTTCTGTGCCCACAGAGTAGGTTAGTTATGGGTCCCACTATTCAAAGTCCTCGAGCCAAAATATTAGGTCCTTTGACTTCACCCTCACTGGACTGGATAGGTTTATCTTTTCTGCTCCTTCTTCCACCACTGCCAAAATTAAAAAGTCTGGTCTGTTTGCTACCACTCAAAAAAACAAATATTTTTTTAGTGAAATGCTCTCTATTGCTTATCAGGCTAATATAGCTAATTGGAATTCAAGGTACATGAAATAATTAAAATTAGCAAACAAGATTAATAGAGCTCTCTTGCTTCTATGCAGTGAGACATAATAAAGCAGCTTATTATAAGTCCATTGTATTTAAGGGGTCCACTTTGCAAAATACAGTGACATTTTAATTGGCAGTTACCAGTAAATTTATCATCAATGAAACTGGGCTAGACTCATCCTGAATTCAACAGAATGGATATAAGAAGAGTTACACCATGGATGAGTATTGACACATGCTCCCTCACAAAATTGCAGCAGACAATGCTATGAATGCCTGTGGTCACACTTACCCCATTGTTCATATTTATTCATAATGAGGAAAAGCTAATCACTTTTTTCTTTTTCCTTTTTTCTTTTTTCTGTTTTTTTTTGTTTGTTTGTTTGTTTGGTTTTTTTTTTAATTATGTGACTGTGTGGCAAGAGCCTCACATTTATTGGACAATGGCACTGAAGGCATCTGCAGTAACTCTTCAACTACAATGGATGCTTCATATCATTCAACTCTGCAGTACTGTCCCTCTTATGCTCTTTGACCTGTAGTAGGTACATTACTCTGACACCATAGTGTGTATCCCTATAAACAAATCTGGCACTGATCCATCCATCTGAATTTTCTGAGTCCATTATATTTTCTTTTATTATAACACACACCCGAAACAGCCTGTCAAGGTTACCAATGAAGTAAATGAATGACCTGCAGTAAATTCATTTAAGGTACACTGAGCAAGAAGCTACCTGGGGAACTAGAGGGTTTTCTTCTCATGTTGTTCTTGGAGGCACATGAGAGCAGTTGACAACACCTGAGCACTCAACCTCATTACCCTCCCATACATGTCTTCCAACTAGAACTATGATGGTGAGCGAAACAGCCTGGATGACTCATCTCTCAGCATGTCCAGTCAGGATAGCAATGCAGAGCCAAAAGAGAAGAAAAAATCCCGCTTGGTCAGGGCGGCAGAAGAAGGATCATGTGAGCAAGCACCATGTTTGACTGCATGCCTGCATGTGTTCTTAGCTTTTAGTGCTTGAGAGGCTACGTTTGTCCTGGTGAATCACAATGAGAGGCAGAACAGCAAACGACTTCTCTTCACTTGTGTTGTGACCTCTTTGGGAAAGGTTGGCTCGGCGCTTGTGTTTCTGTGTTCGTTGCTTTTCCTATATAGCTCTTTAACCCTAACAGTGGAATATACCACAAAGTTCACAGCAACTTCAGTGTTTCCAATCCTCTTCTTTCTCTTCTGTGGAAATCTGTGATGCTGTAGCTTGTCAGAATTAACTTCTCTGTTGCCAGCAGATGTAAATTGTCCAAACAATGTGGTGCTTTGGACAGTGTGACAATATCATTAGGCAGGTGGTTATTCAACGGTATGCTGTTTTCTGACACAGTGAGGTAAAATGCACAGTGGACCTCTACAGGCAACTGCAATAGCAAATCATGTCTCTTAGTTGCTTAAAGTTAGATGACTCCATTCACACCACCCAATGTGGAAGAGCGACTAGTCATCAACATCCATAGGGCCTCTTCAGAAAGAAACCCACTGACCTGAACAGTTATACTTCCTCCTCCTCTACCAACAACTTCATTGCAGAGAGCACTTCAGAGGTGGGGAGAAGTGACACTACCCTCTGAACAGCAGGGTCTGATAGAGTTAAGGGAAGAATTTATGCAAGTTTTGTATAATGTTGTCTGAAGTGTCCTTCAAAGGATCAAAAGTTCTTTGGAGTGAGAGGGGCAGTAGGCAAGTCAGACATGTTATCACCAGAAGAGCCTGCCTTGAACTATCAGAGACTCTTTTCCACATGATTCCTTAAAGTAGCTCTTGTTGCTGATATCAGCTCTTTTTTCTTTGACCTAGTCAAGATGATATTTCATGTAACACTAGATCTGAATTACCAAAGGCGGCTTTGAATTTCCTGAGACCTTATTTGCCACATTAAATCAACCTCCCCTTTTCATGATCAAGCTAGTAGTGCCTCATCACAGAAGATGTTTGTTTAATATGAATTTAAATGTGACTTCTTTCAGAACCCTTCAGGTTTTTTCCTTACAACTCGTGGCTGCACCACAGCAGCTGTTGGGTTGGGAGGGGTGTGGGATATGAGGAACTGAACAAGAGCACAGGTAAGACTCTTGGCTCTCAGAAAATGAACACTGACTGAGAGTGTTCAGATGGGTTTGTTCTTTTCTAGAAGGTGGTCTGCCTTATAGCTAGGCAGAGGAGGAAGGTCTGGTGATGAAGATGGGGAGTCCACGAAGGTTGGACCGAATTTTCTGCTCAAATAACTGATGGCAACAGTTAGTGGCTCTACTATAGACTGTCGTATTTAGGCTTTGGTTCCTGAGACAAGGCAAAGCTGAATATAAAAGAAAAATCCATTTCTGGATTGCACCTTATAAACAGTAAAATATAGTGGATTGTGACTGCTAAAGGCAAGATTTGTGCAGGGAGGATAGTCTGCTTGGCCGCCTCCGATAAGAAGTGGGAAAGTCGCACCAGTTTTGTTTCTGTCCTGACTGGAAGATCAGTGCCCACCAGCTGAAGTTAACCTTTGCAGAAAATTTTTTCAGTCCATCAATATTTCCTTAAAACTTCATTTCCACACAGGTTTTTTTCTCTGTATTTATATACTTTTTGATTAACTACCTCTGTGTTCCAGGATAATGACTTATCATCTAAATTGAACCTACAGTTTGTTGTCATCCCACATGGAGTCTTATAGCTTTAAATTAAGATTTTTGATGTATGGTTAAGATACTGTGTTGTAACAAGTAACTGGGCAACAGCTGAGTCACAGTTACTGTCTCTATATATGTTCTTAGTCCAAAGCAAGTGCAAAATAATTAAACTTATCTTAAACTTCCATGGTTAATCAAGTGTAAAATGATGTAATTTGGCTTAGGAGTTTAAGATAACTCTCACTGACATGGTCCAAGGAAACTCACACAAATGGTTTCTGCAGGTCAGCTGATGTTCAGTAGCTTGTGATGTGATACCTGGGTTGCATGTCCCATGCCTTTAAATTGTAAAGCAGACATAATGGTGCGCATTGCTTAACAAAGTCTGCAACCCATGTGTCTTGGGGCAATCATTCTTTTGTAATCCTATATCATGTTCAGATGAAAAATAAGCGATTCCCATGTTCCTTCTGATATTACTTCTGTGGTGAGACAATGGAAAACATCTGTCATGTTGGCATTCCATGTAATTGCACAAATAATGGGTAAAACATCAGCATCTCCCATGAGAATCCCTCTCTAGCAGAGCTGTTCCCATCATCCCCATTGTGCCAGGGTGGTCTTTCTTCTCTGAGTCCTGGAATTTGTCATCACGACTATCTCTTGCAGTGACATGGCCTCATTAAGGAAACTGCATCTTGAAGGAATGTCAGATAAGATAGACTGTGTGAGCCAGACAGTCACCTGAGCTGGATAAAAAGCCCGCTGTTAATTAGTTGATTAGGAGAAATGGTACTGGGAGTTTCCTGGAAAAGGGGATGACAATATGAGCAACCCAGTTCTGACCCTGTTGTGATCAGGATGGTGAATATCTTTGCAGGGCAGGAGGTGATGTGAGGATGGAGCACAGAGAAGGGTCCTGTTGACTAGGAACCTGCTTGAGTCTGAACTGGGAACCCTGCTCCATGATGGAAGACTTTACTGGAGATGGTGTGGTCTACATCCCCCTGGGAGGGGGACGCAGACCATCAAGCAGCCTGAGCTCTGTGCAGGGACTCAAGGAAGCAGGAGGCAAAGGGAGATGGGCTGGAGCACCTATAGTGTCCTGCTGTGGCCATGTACTTCAGGTTTTGCATTCTTCAATGTATGAAGAAGTAGAGCTATGGAGTCCTGGAAAAAGAGGGAGACAATGGAGAGGGAAGATAAATTAAAGCATTGCTTTTCTAATTTTTAAAGAAAGGAACAGCAAACTGTTTCCTGCTGTCTGGTAGAAAGCTACTCTATGTCTCTGTATCCATTATTTAAAGTGGGAAATGGTAACAGTTTCTCATAGTTCTCATTTTTTATATAAGCGTTTCAAGTACTCTGTCTTGAGGATGCAGCATCAGTTGGAAATGCTGGTAGTTATGTGAACCTAGTCTGTCACAGCAGATCAGGGTAAAAACTGTATAAAAGAAAAATTTGTCTCTATTCAAAATATACTTTATTTAAAAGAAGAGTCTGGAGCTGTTCTAAACATGACCCCTCAGCATGTTCTTATACAATCTGTCCTGCCTACAGCTAAACCCTTTCTCCTGTTAATGCCAGCAGCTCCAATGGTTATTTTGTGAAGAATGCGATGCATATTATTATGCTGATGTGCACACTGAAATGTAAATAATACCATAAAGGGGACAATAAGTCTTGCCTAATCATCAGTTCATTTTGTGTTGGTACACTAAATCCTCAAACTGGTGCTGAATGGATCTCTTTGGGTTCTGCTCTGTCCAGTCATAAGAACAGATTTGGTCAGCATGAATTCATTACTTTCCTGATATTGCACAGATATTCTGAGCTTGATGTGAGTATCTAGTACAAATCTCATGCCCAAAACATTGTTAGTCATCATAAAACAAAATGTCAATCCTGGGTGATTTGAAAGACTACCAAGTTTTTTTCTCAAGGTTTATAAACCTTTTTTAAAATTGAAAAAATGATGAAAATACAGGCTGAGATTTGAGACTGTGATGAGGCAAGTCTTAGGGCTCTGAGTATTGTCAGAATGGTTCAAACAGACCTGCACAAACATTCTCAGAAATCAAACGAGTATTCAGCATCTAATTCTGCACTGCCCGTTCAGTTTACCCAAATGAGCTTTTGGAAAGCACTTGAAAGCAGTCTGGCACTTCCTCACTTCTAACAGCTGAACTGAAATTTCTGAAAACCACTGAAAAGCCTGCTAAGACCCAAGCCTTGGCCTAAAGGTTTTCCCCTTAACCAATATTATTATGCAATGTATAAAATTATTGAGTGACCTACCTTTAATACAAGGATTATTCATATTTTGCCTGGATTTGCAAAGGGATGCTGAAACCCTCAGCTGCCCCATAGATCACATCAATCCTTGAATGAAGTACAAAGGAGAACATTTGCAGTTGTACTGGGACATTCACTCAGTGATGGTTTACCTTGGAGTCAGCACAGATTTATTAGCCTTTACTGAATGGTAAGTGTAAGATCATTTTGGTCTAATAGCCTATTTAAGATTTAAGTGCTCAGACTCCTCTTCAGGAAGGCCTCTTGGTGTAAATAAGGAATCAAGCCCTTTGCTGTTCTGTCATCTTTTAGGGAGAAATCTGGACTTATAACCTCCTTGCAGCTAGCAGGGTTGTGTGGGGAAATTAACCCTTGCAGAATTCAGTCCCAAGTGTATGGGAAAGTAGTCTCCCATGCATATTTGTGGCTCAGTGACTTCAGTGGGATGTGAACCTATTTAGCATGCACAACTGCTCCCTCTGATGGGATGAGCCCCTGATTTTCTGAAGTCTCATGTAAATGCATATGTGTGTGGTTTTTCTGATTACTAAACCTCTGTTTGTTGCAGTGATCCCTTATCACATCACCATCACAACAGGCACAGAATACGACTCCAGCACCGACAGCCGAGCGTACCTCATCATCATGGGTCCTCCAAAAGTGCAGACGGAGAGGCTGTGGCTGGATCTCCCAGAAGGAAAAGACGAGTTTGCAGATGGCTCAGTAGAGAAATTTTCTGTTTGGGGCCTAGATGTTGGGGAGATCAAAAAAGTGGAGGTACTTTGTGACTGCAGCACAAGTTCTGGAGGTGTATGAAATAGCCAAAGAAAGCACATGTTTCTGTTTTTCTTCGCGGTGAAGAAAAGGCACTTGGGTCACAAAGGGATGTAAACAGGGATGTGTTAATAAGATTTCACATGTGTCTGAACATGAAAATAAGTACTTTTTACATCTCACAAAACCAAGATCCTTGGGAGGCAAAAGATAATTTTTAATTATAAGGAAGCTGTAACATGTCCCAGTTTTGTCCCATCTCTGGCATTGTTTTTTCTTAGTCAAGCCCTGTTATTGACAGATGCAGTGAAGGTTCCCAGGATGCAGTCCTCTATCAGTCTTTTTCTTAGCTGATTTTTACAATACTTCCAGTTGGGTTTCATAAATTGTGCCTGCAGTGAGAAACTTGTCTTTTATAATTTACTACCTAAACATGAAAATTGTTTTTACAGTTTGGAGGACCCAGACTTAGAGAAGAAAATTAATCATCGTTCATAAGTAACATACACAAATAGATTTCAGTACAGGAGCCATTTTTTCTTCTACTGCTCAGGGAGACAGAATTTGCATAGACTTTCCATCACTGAGCTTAAACTTCACATGACTCTTCCAGCACTTTTGTGTACGTCATTCTTGTTTCATATGGCACTTCCGTCTCCTGAAAGCCTGCTCCAGTCCTCAAGAGCTGAAACCCACAGCATTTGAGGACTTCAAGAGCCTATTTAATTTTGGTTTTACCCCATGCCCTGTGTTGCAGTAAACCTACCTCTTCGTGCGCATGCTTGTATATTCAGAGGGAAATGAGTGAAAGAAATATAAAGAGAGAAATCCTAACTAATTAGAAAATCTTTGCAGTTGTATGTCCTGTTGTAGCAGCTAATAGACTGAAGCACTCCCATTAGTTTTCATTCAAGCAATGGATTCTGGCATCTTGGGAAGTGGCTATACTAAACTTGAGTTTATTATCAAGCCATTTTCTTAATGCACTCCAAGTACTTGAGTATTAGTGGCACTTTCTACCTCTCCATTTCTAGGTCAAACTTTGGAAGTGAAGCAAGTACATAAATCTGTCTCTTCCAGACTGTGTGCACATGGGAACAGACACGGGCTGGAATAGAAAGGAAGGAAAACGCCAGTATAACCCCTCAGAGTCAAAGAGACTGAGCTGGATGAAGAAAGAAATAGAAAGGGTCACTGGAAAAGAGGCTGAGTAGCTTGAGGAATGGACAGAGAATAGGAGAAAATAGGAGAAAACACTTGGAAATAGACAGAGACAAGGAAAAGAAATAATTTGAAAGGATTACAAATAGGAAAGAAAATAAAAGTTTGCATATGAAATGCAGAGTTAGAAAAAGAAATAGCATATATCTTTCAAGCTGCGTGAAGTTCTTCCATGTTCTTTCACCTCAGTCCTCAGCGATCTCACCAGACTGCTGCCTCTCCTCTTGCTCATTTTTCCTTTCTAGTTTGTAACCCCCCAGTTCATGGTTGGAGGAGCCATCTGCTCCTGGCCTCCTGCCTTCCTTCATGCAGTGCCCTCTGCTTGGAAGGTCTCTTCTTGCTTATCCATGTTCCAGCGCTGACATTGATATGCCAGTCTGCCATGGTTGCCATGGAATCAGTCCATATTTTCCTTGTAGAAAATTGCAGTGTTCAGGGACATTGCAGAAAATTGCTAGTTACCTACTTGGGAAAAGTGAGGAACAGTTCGTTCTCAGTTTGGCATTTGGCAGCATCTGGAAGAAGGAAAGAAGTTCTGAATATGAGTTACAATGTGAAAATAGCATAGAATGGCGATTAAGTTTCCAGAAGCCCTCTGTATAGCCCAAGCAGCAGACCAGGATTTAGTAGGATCATAAGAATTGAAGCATGATGCCAATTCTAGTTTGATATTATTCTCCTGCTTCAAATATACTCTAGTGAAAGTAGAAACAGTGGAACATGAAGTATTTTGAAAGGGACTCATTTATACCTGTCTTATGAGCCTACAAATATAATATTTACTACTGGTGTACTCTAATAGACACACTGACATGAAAATAAATAATACAAATTATTTGATATAGGCACTTTATATTGTGTTCTTAAAACAAGTTTTAGTATTTCTTCTCCTAATGAATGAAAGCATCTCTGTTCCTAGACTGTTGTTGCTGCAGAGAGACACTGGTATGTCCAGAAGAGTTTTACATTGCTCTGTATTTCCAAGCCACTTCTGGTTCAGAACCTTTCTCCATCACAAGCAGAAAGCCAAGGACATACCAGTGTTGCAAGTCCAGTCCTTTGTTGACTAGGGACCTGATCCTGGAAGACCCTCAGGTCTCTCTAATATTCTCTGCACCTTCCAGAATAAGCAGGAAATTCCCTTTTTTTGTATCTTTTCTTTCTATCTGCCACTTAAATTCCCTCTCATTTCTCCCCTGTTGTTGTATTTAGTTTCTATATTATTTTAAGCTGCTCAGTGCAAATTGTGCATCTTAGTCTTGGTGATGAAGTACTCAGCAGTCCCTCAAGGACAGTAGGAATGAGTTATAAATATTTTAAAATATCCCAAGGATCCACCTGCCTTTGGAATTCTGTCATTTGAACTTAGTTCAAACTTCTCAGCTCAAACAACTTGTCGTGTTATTAATATGTACATCCAGGGTACACTGCTGATGTGGCCATGGCTTTGGATCATTCACTGTATTGGCATGGTCTATCTAAAGATTTGCTTGGAATTTAAAGATAAATCCTAATGCTCTGCTCTAAAAGTCCAGCCATAAAGAAGACTGAGCACTAGACTAATTTATCCCAGACTTTACAACACTGTTGTCGAGGCCCTTGGAAATCTACTTGTGTGAAGGTTCTCGAAGGCAGCTGGATGTGCAGGATATTTTCTTCCAGTCACTTGCTGATACCAAAAGAGCTAAAGGTTGCTGTGAAAATCTGGTACCTAACAATGTCTTGGAATGATTCCTTAGGAGGGGTCTGTAACGAACCAAAAAGAACAGCAGACTTTAATGGGCTTGTTGGGATTTTCCCTCTGGCTGTTTTGTCCCTGCTTCACTACAGAGACATTGCCCTGAATTCCCCCACTGCCTCATCCATGCCGTCCTGCAACAGGTCTCTAGAGGTTGTGTGCAGTCTCAGAAGGGCTTTGAGTTTGGAGAAGGGCAGCCAAACAGGCAGAGAGGGAATGGGAAGGCAAGTGCTATATTCCCATTCACCTCACACCCCAGGAATCTGAGAATTAATGCATCCATTGTAGACTTGAATTTCCCTAGAGGTTAACTCTAATTTTCTGCAGCTGCACAGACATTAGTATAGCAATAATACTTTTAATAGCAATGATGGCTGAGACAGACAGATAAAAAAGATTGCTTTTTCGGGGGGTGGGAAAAAACACCATGAATATATCACCCTAGATGAACCTGTTATTAAAAATTACTTTCTGAGCAACCTTAAATATCCTAGTAATTTAAAAACAAAAAAAGCAAGAGCTAAGGACCTAATTTTCCTAGTAACGATACAAACAACACTTGCTCTGAAAATAATGAAATGTAGGTAGCTCTTTTGTTCAACTTTTTATTTACAGTTAGCTCATCAGAATGACTGGCTGACTGAGTTTTGTACATCAACTGGGATACATAACTGCGCTTACAAGCCTGCCTCAGGATAGATTGCCCATGTTTTTTAAGAGGGACACATGCAATTTCTTGCAGAAGTTTGCACCATCAGTATCCTTTTGTTGCTGATATCCTGTTAGGAGCATTGCTTGTTGCTCTCTATGGATCCTGCCAGACTCAGCTCTAGGTGGTCTTTGGCTTTCCTGACCTCATACCTGCACGCTTGAGCAGTGTCTCTGTATTTCTTCAGGTCACTGTCCCTGCTGCCAGCTCTACTATTCTTCCTTCTTCCATTTAATTCTTGTCAGGAGCATCTTGTTCATTCATGCAGGCTTCCTGTAACTCTTGTGTGACTTCCTGCTCTGCAGGATGGACCGTTCTTGAGCTTGGAGGAGGTGGTCCTTGAAAATCAACCAGCTACAGATGTAAGCTCCATCTGTTGGCTCCTATACATACATGGAGCTTTTGCACTTTAAGGAGATGGGAGGTAGAGAAATGGCCTGATACATATCATTGACTTAGATGTGGTTTTGTGAGGGAAGGAGTGCTTAAATAATGCATGTGGGTGCTTGCCTAGCTGTGTCTTTCATCTTTGTTACGAAGCTTCAAATAGTCACTTCTAAGTGTTGCTGCATCAGTAGAATGGGTTGGAAAGATGGAGAAATGGGTCTGCAGAGCTCAGCAAATTATCAGGTAAAGGTCAATGGAGCAGAGGTAGAGTAGTAAGAGAGTGGACATGTTTTCATGAAGGTCAGTGCAGTCAACATGTTTCATGCTTCCCTCGATTACTCTTAGGACTGGCAATGTCCTACCTTCCCTCATGCTCAGTAGCAGATGACCTGAGCTTTCTTGCCCACATCAGCTACCATATACGCTGATGTCTTGCCTGTTGGGCAGCAATGGCACAAACCATATCACAGCTTGCTCCGTTCCACTGTGGAAGTGGTTTGTGTGACAGTGTAATGTAGTCAACACTCCCAGTACCTCATCACTGGTCAAAACACCCAACCAGGGTCCCTCCTCTGAATAAATCCCCTTTAACCAGCAGATGTTTTCTCACTGACTCTCACAGGTGGGGCATGATGGAGCTACCCCTGAGAGCTGCTGGATGGTGGAAGAGATCAACATCGTCGTGCCCACCAAAGGTGTCATGTATAACTTTGTCTGTAAGTGCTGGCTGGCCAGAGACAAAGGTGATGGTCTCACGTCACGAATCCTCAACATCCTGGATGCGGACTGTGTTAACATTGGCCTCAAGGTAGGCTCTAGGCTCACTCTATAGCTGTTGCATGGACCTGTATTGATGTACATTGTGTGCCAGCAGTTCTTGTACTTTGACTTCTGTATGTGGTTCGAGCTTTTTCTTCGCAGAGGGTGTCTTTGCTATTCTTTAGCAAAATCTTTAGGAATGGTTTAACCTCATTACCACTGAGAGCACTGTTTAGTAATGGTGGCTGGATGCAGCCATGGCATAGGCAGAAGGACAGAGCAGGTAGGTCACACTTCAGCAGCATGCCCTCATTTTGTCACCACACCTGGAGCACCCACTGTAGCACCTGGTACCCACAGAGTGGAGCAGATCCAAAGTGAACTCCTTGGTTTAATCTAACTCCATCATGCTTTCTTTGAGGAGTTATTTCTAACTCATCAGAGTAGTGGAAATATTTTAATCTCTGTATAGTATGGCTACACATCAGCTTTTCTAATATGGGACAGAGAAACTGAGTTTATTTAGAAACTAATAATAATTAGAAGTTGTTGAAACATGGAGACATTTGTAAGCTTGATTTTTGAAATTAATAACTGATTAAAATTGAATAAACAATCAAAAAACTATATAGCCTTTTTGATTAATACATATGAAATTTGAAGTGATGTGTGCTATGCCATATATCAACCAATTACAAATTGGAAAGCTGAGCTATGATGATTTTAAACATAAGTTTTATAATTGAAATAACAGTATGGATGAATGGGACAATAATACTGGGTTTAATACCTGTATGGAAATTTAAAATCTCTATAGATCTGTTTATATTTACAGTGAGGTTACCCTTTCATAGTACATTAATTTTTCTTTATGTTGCTCTTGATTCCCAAGCTAAAAATATTCCCCTGAAATCTTTTTTGTTCCCCAGACATACAAAAGTATGATAACATTTTTAGCATATGTGAAGGATTTGACAACACAACACAGGTTTCAGTGATAGAATTGACCTAAGAGGAAAAAAAATCTCCCTCAGACTGAATACCAAGGTTAAAACCCGATCTCTTAAAAACATCCCATCAGTTGTTTAAACTCCTGGATAAGATTTCCAAATTACTACTGGTATGCTGATGGCTTGCCTGTAGATTGAAGTGGCTGTTAATGAAGACTTATGTTCAGTCTTCCTTTAAAAGCCCAATCCTGAATATTTATTTTCATAAGAATGCCAAAAATAGACATATATAACTAAATTTTTTTCTATGATATTGGGTCAGAAACTTGCTGAAATGTTTGAAGGAAATCAGGGGAGATGTCTGAGACATGAAATCAGAAATACACATTTGACTTTCTGATCAGTCTCCTAGTTGAGGGAATTTGGGACTGTTGCCTTGTAAATAGCTGTAGCTAGAAACTGAGTTTAATTTAATTTTTTAGAGTTCAAAGAAGACTAATACATTTAACATCTTTGGGAAAGTTAATGCTTTTTTGTTTCGCCTTTACTTGATTCTTACACAGCCATATATACCCATTTCAATTTCATTTTCTTCTTGGCTTGATGTTCCCTCTTTGTTCTTTAAATTAAGTATTTGACTTCCCATACATAGAGAAACTAGTCCATGTCCACCACTTTGACTAAAAACCTCTGATGCATTTATAAAGGAGTTTTTCTTCTCCTATCTATAGCATATGTGATGTTTTGCTGTCATTTAAAATGTGTCTGGATGAATATGTGATAGATGGGTTACTCAGGATTGAACAAACATGAAAAATAATTTTTCTATGACATTATTCTTTTTCACTGTTTATTTATGGGGCAATCACAATTCAGGCCAATAAAACTTGCCTAGCAGTGTACTATTTGAAATATATCTTGTTGGGGCTCATTCTTGATATTCTTCCACCTCTTAAATCCAGAGGTCTTGTTACCATAGGTACAATCTTAAGAACATCTAAGTGGCCTAAAATTTTAATGTCACTGACAGACACGGGGACTTGCTTGTTTTTGAAATACTTTATTCTGAATCTTATTATTCACGTCAGGAGAAAATAAAATAATTAGGCTTGGAAGGTGAAAATGATGCAAAACATCTTTTCACAAATTGGCATACCTTTAATGTACGAGATCTAGGAACACTCTGCATTTGATGCATCAATGTATGTTCCACTGGGAAATAGAGTAGCTGCATTTTTCTGCTGTAGAGAACATTTGGATGTATAGACTTAAAAACTGTTAGAGATGTTGGACAATGTGGTGACCAGATGGACACTTGGGATAAATATTTTGAAATCAAGGGAGAAAAACAATTGTGCCTCTGGGAACTGTTTTTAAAAATGGCAATAGTTTGGTGCAGTACAGAGGTCTGTCATACTGGGAGGTGGCTGGGAGGAGACACCAGTAGCAGGGGGTTGGAGATCCACCCACTGACTTGAGGGTTGTGACTCCTGTGGAAAAGGAGTTTACCACATCTTCATGGGTCCCCAAGCATCTGGTTGTCAAAATGAATGTATCTTTCTCTGAGTCTATCTAGGCTGAGAAAATCTGCAGAAAAAGTCATAGATGATGCAAAAAGGAAAGTCCTGTAGCATGTTTCAGTCTCTATCTTTGCCTCTGAGAACCTTGGTGTGGAGAGAAACCAAGAAGCTGTGCTGTAACCATTTCTGGCAAAGAAACAGATCTCCTGCAAAGCCTGTCTAGCCCTTTGTAGAGGCTTTTGAATTGGTTAAGGACAGCTGTTCAAATGAGACCTTCTGATTGTTTCAAATCCTCACCAGGTCCTCTATGAAGTCACAGTTGTGACTGGAGACATCGAAAGCGGTGGTACCGATGCCGGTATTTTCATGACTGTCTTTGGATCCAATGGGAGCACTGAGGAATTGCAGCTGGAAAAAAATGGAGACAGGTACAGTAACTTTGTAATTTTTGTTGCTTAGAAGTGGAGTGACAACAGATTCTGGTGTCAAGTCAAGAAGAACTTGCTGCTTTGATCATGCTCTCACTGAAACACAAACTTCCATTGACTTTATAGATTCAGAACTGGGCCCCTTGTAAGTATTAGTGCAATGTATTTAGCAGGGCAGAGAAAAGGAGAGCCCTGTGTATCCAGGGAAACCATTCTTTGTCATTTGTAGTTTTGTTTAACCTGTTCCTCTGTTGCTTTAGAGATAAGCATTGTGAACAAAAATATGAATCATGAAGTCCTGCATCAGCTCCAAGAGGAACCATGGAAATTGCATGAAACCACAAGTGCAAATTCTGCAAAACGCATATTTTGTGGAAAAATAAGTAATTTGATTTAAACATTATTTAATGGGAATGCATAATGAAAGAAAGACAAACCAGCATGCACACGCCTGCCTTGGGAAGTGCCTGTGATGGGAAGGTGCTCACTCTCCTCCGTCTGCTCCTCCCGTTTGCTGAGCTGGCCAGATGTCAGCCAGCTTGGTCCAGAAGCCATGCGAGGGATGCCAGGGCCTGAGATGGTAAGCTGAGGGCCCTTATGAGAAGAGGGATTCTTAGCTCGGGCTCTGTGCCATGCTAATGTAACCGCACGGTTTTGGAACTGGAGGTGTCTTGTCTGCAGCTGGCACACGTGGTGACATATGTCTGCCCAGATGTGGCCTTACGGTGCAGAGAGAGATGGAAATGGGCTGTGAGCTGAGTGGAGTGCTGCACTGCATGCTCTGATTTTACTAAAGAGGTGAAATCTCATGTTTTCTTCAGCCGAAACAACTAACACTGTAACCCTAGCCTGATGCCAGCACTTCTGGAAGCCAAAAAAACCCACATGGCACTGATCCATTTCATAACACTTTCCTGTTCCTTTCTAGCACATCCCTTGTTACAGAAAGTTTTGGCACGCTCAAGAATGAACATGGCACTAACCATCTTTTAGAGACAGGCTTCATCAGGCTTAAATTTAATTAATTGACTACCTCTGATCTTATTCAGCAAATCATCTACAGACCACCAGGAGGGCTGGGGCATTTGGCCACGTGGTTTGAGCTCAGCTTGCTGAGGTGGTGCTGAACTCTACCCCCAGACTCCAGACGATGCAGTTCCTCTGCCTCAGCTTTATGTATCACATACAGGCTGGATAATTGAAGATAAGGTTCCCTGCACAGAGGTGTTTGCTCAGGGGATGCGTTAGTTGCAGCTGTGGTAGTAGAGTGGGTCTCTGGGCAAGCGTGTTCAGCCAAGCTTAAAACCTTCGTGTATTTAGTTAGTAACAAACACAAGCCCTGTTTGCTCTGAAAAAAAAAATGTAGCAGAGGTGCCGCTGACTAAAATCTCCATGAGAAACATGGCTGAGTCATAAAGAAAACCATAGCTCTTGGCCCTGCTCCCCATCACATCAACGTGTGGGGCAATGCACCTGGGTTACCAGCATGCCTGGCTATCAGTAACATCCCCCTACCAAGACCCCAGGCAATCCCAAACTGAGCTGTCTTCCAGTATTTTAAGCCCAACTTTCAATTCTAATAGGTGGGAAAATGGACCACAACTGTTTGTATTTAAAAGTAAAGAGCCTTCACATCAGGGTACGTCAACCAAAAATCTCTAAAAGACGCCAAGACATTTGAGAGGCATAAGAGACATAAGAGAGTGATTGCAGCTTTGCTCCACCTGGCTAGGCAAGCAATATACCTAAACTATGTGGTCTGTAAAGAACCATCACATTTGTCTATATGGGTCGGATGGATAATCACTGGTATAAGGATATGAAAACACAACAAAGGAGAGCCACACACATGGTGCCTTATTAGCTGCTTGGATTGTCTTCTGCAAGTGGTTGAAAACTCATTGGGGCTGTATAAAGAAGGACATGTAAAACACACCTATTAATACGTTAATCTCCCCAGAATGTTGTGCTATTCTTTGGAGATGTACTGGCACATCTCTGCTAGCTGGAGGCACTCTGTATCACACCCCTAACTCTGCAGAGCACACCCATGTGCCCAAATACACACACTGCCTGTTTCCACACCACTGCCACCAGTCTTCATCCTGCTGTTAACAACACAGGCTTCCCCAGCTCTTGTTTTGCATGGAAATCTCTCCAGCCTTTGTGCCAGCAGTGAGGGATGGGTGAGAGCCACTGCAACCAAATGGTAAAAGGCACTTCGTCTTTATTGGGGCCATCCAGTGCCAATTCACTCACAGCAACTTAGTGCATTACGAAGAACCGTTTGTCTAACCTGTTGCAGATTTAAGGCAATTTTAGCTACATTACTGTTATTGCCAAGACCTCCGGGCAATAGAAATATTTATAAGTGCAGTCATGGGTAGGGAGGCTTAATGAAATTCCTCAGATAAATGCTTCAGTGTCCTGGAAGAGGAATAGTGGCAGTCAGCTTGTCTGGGTACTTGTTCCCTTCTAATTTTTTTTCAGGCTTATTTTCATATTCCTATAAATTAAGGGTAGCAAAGAGCTGTTGGATCACCCAGCTTGTCACATTAGCAATTGCTTCCCTCTCATACAATGACTTCTTGGAAGTAGCAGGTGAGTATCAGCCTTACAAACTATAAACAGGGCATTTACTGAAGATAAATAATGGTTTCTTTTGCTAATAGACTGTTTACCTTAGAGTTATTCAGCCTGGAAAGGATCAGAGTGAGAGACTTCTATGAAGCTTTGTAGGTGATAGTGATTGTAATGAAAACTGATCATAGGATCACGGTATAATTCAGCCTGGAAGGGTCACACCTTTTTCTTAAATAGATGTGGAAAACAATCCAGTCCAGGCACAAAAGGACATTCTCTTTCTCATAGTGAGACAGGCTGTCTTGGTATCCGGTACCACAGAAAGACAAATAACAAGAGAGGGGAGTTTTTCAAAGAGCAAACATAACCCTTAATAACTAGAAATGGACTGGGACCAAAACACCCTATCCAAATGCCTCTGGGAGTGCAGGGAAAGCAATGCCTGGATGAAAACTGAGAGGCTCGAGCCAATCCCTATTGTTAACATCTGCAGCTATGCAGGCTCAGATAATGGTGTGAGGATAATCACATTCATGCTGCAGGGTGTAATCTGAGCAGAGATTGGTAAAGAAATGTTTTTGTTTTTTCTTTTTTTTTTTTTTTTTCTGTGTCCTGGCACTGCACAACTAAAGGATGTTGAGTATGTTGCCAGGAATGAGGTACTGTTTTTATGGATTGTCTGTATTATGGTAGTGACCACAGTTTGCAGAGATCTCCCCAAACCCCTCAGCAGACTCAGGTAACTCACTCACAAGGAGAAGTTTGCACAAAGGAACATCAACAGAGAGTGGTGCTTGGTAGTGCTTGGTGGTAGCCTGGTGCTGCTTGGTAGACCCCCTGGATTTGGCTGCCCTTCTGTTTAGCAAAGGCTGAATTTCCATCTCCAAGACCACACGAGGTCTGCCAGAGTATTTGAGGGCAAAACTAGAAGATTCACTTGCTCTGAACAGAGTAATATTGAGCCTGAGGCAACACTTTCACTGGAGCAAGGGTTTCTTCCTAGAACCATTGATGCTGAGGGAGGTAAGGTGGCTGCAGTCCTAGCCAGTGTAATATTTTTTTCAAGAAGCATATGTTAGCTGTTTTTTTTTTTTCCTGCTTTCTGCTGATTGCTATGGATGAGCAGTTCCTACACATCCTTGTGCCTATATACAGCAGCCAAGTATAGGGTAAGATCTTTCATGCAATGTTACACAAACCCACCCTGGTTCTTAGCAAAGACGGAGCTCATTTACAAATCCAAATTCCCCAAATTCAGGATGGACCGTTTTGGCTCCTTTCTAACACAATTTGCCTGCACTTACTAAACTTAGGCTTTGCACTCCGACTTGCAATCAGGTTGCCGTATTTAGCTGAGCTGCAGCAACTGTCTATCACCGCAGCGAATGCAAAGTTATGTGCTGCGTCTTAGCGAAAGATTAAGCTGAATTGCTTTGCCTTCTAGTTGGGATGGGCTAAGGGCAGGCACGTGGGCAGGTGCCAGGAGGAAAGTGTTGTGCAGAAACCTGACTGTGAGTCTCTATTGTTCTGGTTACAAACGGGGTGATAATGTATACCACAGGCTGCCTGGAACAACTCCAGGTGCCTTGTATGGGCTTGATTTTCCAAGGGAGGAGGAATCCCTGACAAACCTGCACTGAGTTGTCCTGCCAAAACCACAGTAGCTAGTGATGGCAATAAAGTGGACTCATAAACTTTTAACCTGAGGCTGTTGGCAAGGTGCGAGTTGCAGCACGGATAGGGGATCGAGACGCAGCGATGCTGCAAAGCAGCGGGAAATCTCCTCAGTGTTTCAATCCCTCCAGGTTTGAGCGAGGCCAAGAGGACAGTTTCATTATGGAGATCGCCGATATCGCACCCCTCAGGAAGATGAGGATCCGGTTAGATGGGAAGGGGACTCGCCCGCACTGGTTCCTGGAAAGGGTAATGCACTTCACATTGCGCGTCTCTCTGCAGTCTGCTTGTGTCAAAGCCTCTCAGCCTTTGAGAAAGAGGAGAACGGCAGCGATCAACTCACTTATATTCATTTCCTACATTTTCCCATTTGGTTTCTCATCTTTTTTTCCTGCAGAAATTGAGTCAAAAAAGAAGAGAGCGAGGGCAAAAGCTGTGTTGTAAAGCTTTACCACAGTCTCTGCTGTTAGATCTCACTCTCTGCAAGAGACTTCGCTTGCCACCCAGGGCGCCTGCAATATTTTCTGGACCCAGGGATGTAACCTCAGCTCCTGCAGACTCCTGCCATGCTCTGACCCCCTGGGAGAGTGGATTTCCCTCTTCCAGACAGAGACAGCGAGCGTGGGCCTGGGCTGAGCGGGACATTTCCAAATAATCCATCCTTTCAAGTGAAGCATGCCGTCTCTCCCCATCCCTTCTCCCTCCAGCACACAGGCAGATTTATTTATTTTCTTGTTCATACAAGTCAGGTGTCATTTTCTTCTTGCATTTTGAATAGAGTGTGCAAAGTATCTCTCACCATTTCCGTCAATTGTATTTTTCCATAGTGTCTTATCTTGCACAGAAGCACAGTGCTTGCCTTTATCTTCCCCACCAAACCACCAGCTTCTTGTAAAGATCACTTACACTCAGACAGCTAAATGTAGATTACTTTTTATGGGTCCCTATAATTGTATTTCTAAGATAGAGCTGGAGTGATGTGCCGATTCCACACCATCAGATGTCACTGAGGGAGAAACACACCTCTGCCATGTTTATTTAGCACATTTTTTCTGGAGTAGGTATCCTGCTGGATTCCTGTACCTTATCTTTTTTATGAGAATAGGTTAAGACCCCATAGCTTAACCCATGGCCAGAAAGAATAGCACATGATTTTTTTATTCTGTCCTTTACTCTTTTCAACTAGTCTGAAGCCGTCCTTCTTTCTCCCATAATTAGTGTGTTTCTAAACACTGGTCCTAGGTAGACACCAGTTTCCAGTGAAGTGGTGAACTGCTCTTCACCTCCATTAGCATGGGTGATGGAAAACCATTTCTGTCATGCAGTGCCTTTTTTACTTGAGCATTGTCACTTTTCTCAGCAGCTCTTGTGCAGCTTTCCAAAGCATTAGACCTCCAGCATATATCTTCAGAATAGATGCCACGGAAACACATTTTTTCTTTCTGTGCCTAAGGAATAAGTCAATCTGTTCCCTGATTTGATTCAGTCATCTTGGTCAAACTTCCTTTGCCAGTTCCCTGATACTTTCCCCTAAGTTTTATAAATCATATACATATAAAATGAAATAAAATAAAGCTTATCCATCCAGAGACATTCCAGATCTTGCAGTCATGAATTAGCAATAGCTCAAACACGAGGGACGGTGACACCTTTAGTGGCAGATAGCACCTTCCCATCTTCCTGTTGTCAGCTCTGTCCAGTTTCCCAGCCTGATGGACTGTCCCACCCAAAGCAAGGTTTTCCCAGGGAAGTGGGCAAAAAGATCTCTCATTTGGACTCATCTGATGGGCTTACAGCCTTCTAATAACTCTACAGAAGCAACAGGCAGATCATGTGTGCAACTCTTTGAGACAAGATTTTTAGAATCTTTTGAAAATTGTACCCGTAGTTTCTATTTTTCTCAGGGAAACAGAGCATGGGGGATCTTCTAACTCCAGTGATACATAGACAACTTTATTTATTAGTTTTCTCACCCACTTTCCTGGCAGAGGTAAACATAACATTTGCATTTCCAGGCAGAGTGAGGACAGCAGTGCTCTGGAAGAGGGGAGTAAGGATTTGTGTTCTCTGATTTGTATTCCAGCCTTAAAAACTTATGTAGCCTGGTGTGACATGAAAACTGATCTGAGCCCATTTCCATTTCTGTCAAAAGTGCATATTAAAACTGCATAATGAAATACTTGTGGGGGTAGTGCTAAACTCTCAGACAGATGGTTCACAGTTAGTGCTAACTAGCACAGTGAAACGAGAAGCTAGATTAAGCCATCAACCCCGTAATTAACCATTTGTTGCTCCATTTAACTACAGCATATTCTCAGTTTCCTTGTTCTATTAAAATAACAATAAATTATATTTTTAATTCTCTTCGGTCCTTTTTTAAACTGTTGCTGGTCATAATTGATACTGCTTTTAGTTTACCAGAAATAGAAATGCATAAATACCAATTAAAATGCATGAATTATCAATGATGTTATACACAGCCAAAAGATTCAATTTACAAGTATGGAAGCAGTCTTTTTTTTTTCTTGTCTAGATAAAATACATCGAAATTTCATTCAGAATCTCAGCAAAGTAATGAACTTGGTGCCAAAGATTCAAACTGCCTCAAAATGGCAATAAGTTTTACATGCTGCTACCTGATCCTTTAGAGGGAACATTTGATTAGTGATGCGTTCAGCCAGAATGAATATTACTGATAATTGCTATGCACAGAAAGATATACCAAAAACCCTCTAAAGCTGAGCAACACTTTCAGATCTCACCACTGCTGGAAGAGTCATAGAGTTTGGATATTTTCCTCTGACCTAATGTTGAATCTCGTGTTCCTCCACATCAAGCTACCATGACACTGTTCTGTATTTCTGAAAAATCAGAGAATAGAATGACAGAATAGTTTGGGTTGGAAGGGACCTTCAAAGGCCATCCAGCCCAACCCCCTGCCACGAGCAGGGACATCTTCAGCTCGATCAGGTTGCTCAGAGCCCCGTCCAACCTGGCCTGGGCTGTTCCCAGGGATGGGGCATCCACCACCTCTCTGGGCAACCTGGGCCAGCGTCTCACCACCATCATCATAAACATATTGTGGCTTCTAATTAGGAAACTTAACTAAATTCATGCTTTGGAAACCTCCTCCTGGGATATCCAGTTCCTCCGTCCACATGACGATTTCGTCTGCTGCCCAGTGTCTTAGATATGAAGTAGAAAAGCTAGAAATAAGAAGGGATGAAAGCTGTCTGAGTGAAATAACAGGAATTGTGAGGCTTGAATTCTGCAGAGTTGCTTCCCTCAGAATTTTAATGTTACTTTGTGCTGTCAAAGCCAGGCAGATAAGAAGCTGCCTTAATGAAGCACTAATTACATTGCATTCAAACGTCACAAATAATCCTGAATGTGGGGCTCGGTCTTTATTCAGTTCTTTTTCCTTTATAGAAAGGAGATGAAGAGAACTTGAGACAATTCATTATGTAGCTGAAGCTGTTATTCTTTCCAACAGAGCAAAGTCTTTTTGTTTTATAGTCAGAAGACTCTGTTTTTAAGTGAAGACTAATGACGTCCAACAGAATCATAAAAACCTGTGGCTGAGTCTTTAAAGATTAATTCCAGGATGTATGTATTTTGGTGTTAGTGGGGTGTGAGCCCCTACAGAGGCAAATCACATGATCAGACGTGTCAAACCTTTCTGTTACAGCATACAGTGCACAATTAATTTCAAGTTACCAGTTTAAAGTTCATGTCAGCTACAATATTTGCTCAGCTACAAAGCAAGTTATCAACATTTAATTCATACACACTGCTCCCGTTTTCTTTTCATTGTTTGTGGGTGTTCTACAGCCCAGTTAAAATCCATGCATAATTAGTGATAAAGTTTGAGCTTCAAAGCACACAGGATATTCACAGAAAGTTCTAGATATCCACAGAAAGTTCTAGATATCCTAAAAAATTTTTAGATGAAATGTAAAGTAGGAGTCTCATTGCCAAGCGGTAGCTAATTTTTCTGAGAGGAACAGACAGAAAATAAAAATAGTCTCAGCTCAGCTCCCTGAGATAACTTTCTTGACCCTCATGATCCACATCAAAATCCTGCATCATCCTGTGTGTGTGGTGCAACACCCACAAACATCTTGTAGGATGGGATTCATTTTGTGTTATTTTAGTTATTGAAAAAGCTATGTTCAGCTTTCACCTCTTCTAACAAATTATTTAGGCCTCCTCTGCAGTCAGCACAGAGAGAGAGATCCGAGAGAGGGAGAGATGGCTTGAACAGCTGTTTACCTGACCCCAGCTTGGGTGGGATGCAGTGCTTCCCTGGTGGCACCCAGCTCCCAGCACTGACCATAGAGAGGGCCGACACGGTGCATTTTGGGCTGGACGCTCAGCGTTTAGATGGTTCAGGTCAGGTAAACGACGTACCCACGTTGTGACTGAGCCATCAGCCTGCCAGGGGTTTCCTGCTCCCTCCATGTACTGTGGCCTCACCTGAGCAAACGGAGCTCGTACAATTAATCTCCTTCTCCTGTCTGCTCCTCTCTGGAGCACCATCCCAGAATGAGATAGCGGAGGCAGCTCGCTCTACCTGTGCTAGCTGCTCACACGAAGCTGCTTACTGATGGAATCACTCACCCTGGGTGAGGGGCTGGGGGTGGAAAGAGAGAGCATTTTTCTCCAGCAGTTTTAATAGCCAGACGGTTTTCCCCAGACAGCATCTGGAGTGTCGGGCATGGGGTGGTTATTTGTGAAAGGTCTGATCTCTCCGCCTGCGAGTACACTCCAGCTGGCAACTCTAATCTGTTTCTACCCCCCTGCTGCTTTCCTGACATTTCCCTGTAAGCTTTTCTCAGGACATTTTGTGACTAACAGAGCCCCTGTCACTCCCGAGCAGGGTAGAGGTGGAGTTGGCTGAATGTTTTCCAGCAAAGAGTTTATGCACCAAGGGAAAAAAAAGCCAGACATTTTCAGTCAACCTGAGATTATTCACGATTCAAATTTGCAAATTTTAGCCAAAGAAAAGTTTCCAGGTTGGAATCTGAAGAGGATGTAGAGATCATCCACACATCCTTGAGAGGGGAGACTTCCTTCAAGTTTGTGTCCCAACAGAGGGGGGCACCAGGCGGTGTGGTGGAGACCTGATTTCTGCTTGGTTCAAAGCAAGGATCTGATTCAACTTCTGACTCACAGTGCAGTTCTCTGACCACAAAGTAATAGTGTCAACGGCTGTGAATAAGCAGCTTTTTAGAAAAATGGGATAGCTTCAACAGCCCCAAATGTCCTGTACCTCTGTGATGAAGGTGCTCTGTTACAGAAACCTGCTTAACATCAGGCAGAGAAAAAACCCCAGATGAGTGTCCTACCCAAGGAACGGTACAATGCACAAATAGCATGGCCACTGCTTCAGCTTTGGTGTAGTTACTGCCCTCTTTAAAATAGTTTTTTATAACCTAGAGCAATGTTCTTTTGAACTGCTAAAGGCTCTGGCAAATATTGGTTGGGGTCACATGCAGTTTGAGGAGAGAATTTGAGCACATTTTATCTCAAGATAAGTTTTATAAGTTTCTTAGGCTGCTATATGAGAGTAGGGCAGAAGGTCATGAAGATAGTCAGGGTGCTGAAGCATAGAACATACTGGGAAAGGCTAAGGTAAATGGAGTTTTTAAGCTTTGAGAAGAAAAGGCTAAGGTGTAATCTAATTGCAGTATTCTGTTGCTTAAAAATAGGTTACAGAAACCATCCATCTAGTCCCTTCTCAGAGGTGAACAGTGAAAAAGCATGAGGCAATGGACACAAGTTGCAACAAGGGAAATCCTGATCAGATATAAGTAAAAAATATCTTCCCAGTGAGATTTATGCAGCCCTAGAATGAAGCCCACAGTGCTGGAGGAATCCCCACCCCTGAAGATTTTAAAAATTCATTTGGGCATGGGAGGTAGCCCTCCTTGGAGCAGGAGGTGTGACAAAACACCTCCAGGTGTCCCTTTTAACTTAACATCTTTCATGACTCCATGATTCATTTCTTCTTAATAACATCACACTTCTTTGGTGCTTCTGGGCTCATGCTTACATGGTCTTTGCAGAGACACTGCAAAGAGAGTGAAAGACACTGTTTCTTGATGTACTGCTTCAGTCAGGTGTGGTATCTGTTTCAGCTAAATGGCAAGAAAAATGGTAATTTGCAGCCCTGTCTCCTCCCTTCCCTCCAACTCCCCTAACTGAGTGAGAATTTACTGCTAGGTTTTTGCTGTAGGTAGGTGTAATGCTTTTCTCCCAATAGACTGATGCTGCACCAAGCCCAGATTCAACACAACACATAAAGGTGGGTATTTTGTTAGGTGTTTGTTGGAGTAACTCACTGGCTTGTTCTAAATAGGTTTCTATTCTGTTCTTATCACCACAACATCTAAACTCCTTTCCATGACACATTAGACAGTGTGACTAATATCTGTTGTATACTGTTTGTTCTGTCACCTTTTCCCAGAGGGAGAAGAGTGTGAAGCACTAAGTTTTGCTGGCCTAATTTTATCTTGTGTATTGTTTTAACCTGTTTGGGGTTGGTGTCCATGTCTCTACAATGATTGCTGTGTGTTTGCACAGAGGAGGCAGGCAAAAGAAAGATACTGTGTACTTCAATGAGACACAATGAGGTTTTCAAATAACTCACTGCTTCTCTGTCTTCAGACTTAAGTCCATACTGACTTCCAGGAAAGTTCTGACTCTCTTAGAGTCTGTAACTTATATCAGAGGAGCAAACTGCTTCCTTTGCTTTACCCCATGGTTGAAAATGTCCAATATTATGAAGACCATTTCTCAGACAAGTCACCACAGCAAATACTGTCCCTAGCAGAGAACTCTGTTTATCCCAAGAGAGCTCAATACAGGTTTTGAATCTATGACCAAGCTCTACCCACATCCTACCATGCTGTGCACTTTATAGGTTTGGTCTTTGCCCTTGTTCGAATGGTAGTTGACGTTTAGCTGAAGATTTTTCCCTTATTTTGGCTCTTCACAGATCACCCTGAAGAATCTGACTAATCAAGAAGTGGCCACATTTACTTATGGTGAATGGTTGTCAAAGCTGAAAAATGACAGTGGAAGTCTTGAGTGTGAGATGCCAGCTATCATAAATGATGAGCAGATGATGGAAGACACGACATACACTCTTCAGGTTAAAACCAGTGATGTTGGAGGCAAGTCCATGGTGGTTATTTTATGATTTTCAAGTATGAAGTTTGATTTTTAGCAACGGAAAACATCTCCTGCTTAATTTGAAATGATGTTTTTAAAAGTATAATTTAGTCCTACAATGCTGGATCACCTCTATTTTGGCTGGATGTTTGTCATAACAGTTACTCTGTGGGATTCATCCTCATCTGAGCACTGGGCATACAATATTTAGACACATAGACTAGATTTGACTCCTCACTGCTTCCTCTGAAGGCAACTTAACAGAAGCTATTGCCAAGCCACGTTGTAATGAACAGGAGCTCCCATTTTCTTTTTGGTCAGGTCAGGGCCATCCACATAGGATGGAAAGAATGTTATGGCCAAAGCTGATGGTCTCCAGGATTTTAATCAACACTATCTACTTTGGCCAAAGAAAAGAGCAATAATTCACCCTCCTTTTCAAAGTGTTTTGAGACCATTTATCCCTGGCTGTGAAAAATCATCCCTAAATGCACACCAGACAGAAAAGGTGGAACAGAGTATAGAGAAAGCGGCAGAGTGTCAAGAGCCAAGGAATGGAATTTCTATGTCACTTCCTGGGATCACTGCCTGTTTTCATGAGAACTTCTGTCAGGCTGCTGAATGAAAGCTGCAACCACATACAAGCTGCCTCATGACAAAATGGGGCAAGCTAGAGATTATCTTGCAGACACCTTATTTGAAAAGTTGACCCTCAAAGGGGATTCTGCCACACCAGTGCACATAATCACCTCCTGATCTCTACCTCTATTTTGTTTTTTTCCCCTGAATTTACCAGTGGTAATTTATTCAGCTTGTGAGGTTTGATCTTAGAATATAAAAATTCCCCTGGCAGAGTGTCTTTGTGCCACCTCACCATTTGTTATCTACATATCTGCTCTGCCTGCTGCTTGTCTGAAAAACATGTAGTGAAATACAAAAAACAAAAGAGAGAGAGGAAGATTTGTTTATGTATCTGGCAACCCATCTAGTATAATGGTAGATCTTTCTGTGACCTTTTTGTGAAATCCAGCCCTAACTCACAAAGGCGATTGAAATAAATAGAAACGAGAGGAGAATAGAAGATGACAGAAACAGCAGACAGATCTGCCCTTCCCATTGAATGAAGGATGACGGGTATTAATGATGAAACATTTTATTTCATTATGAACAGTGACAACCAGTAGGAAAGAGCAGATTACAAAAAGGTTTCAGAGAGTCTGTTTATGATTAGATCACACAGCACACTGACAAAATGCTGAACTTTATCCAGCTTATCTAAAGAGGGTACAAGTCATGATCCATCTCTCCTCTTTGATCATTATGTATTCCATGATTACTCCTGGTTGGAGCAATTCAGGAAGAAAGACGTTTTATCCTTGATGGTTAGTTTAAACATGTTATATCATCTCTTGCCACACTGACATTGTCTAGGGACAACAATTCTCCACAATGAATAGAATCAGATGTGTTTATTTCTAGATATAAAGTTTTTCTCTGCAATAGCTTTCAACTTTCCAGTTCACCAGAGGTATTGAAACAAACAAAAAAATAAAATGTAGGGTAGGATTCATCTCACCTATTTGTCACTCTCAAAAGAATTATACTTGTGATTTTAATCCTAGTCTAGACTATCTCTCGCCAATTCACCTGGGAAAGGAGTCCTGATCAGTGGTCTGGATCATCCTCTGGAGTGTCTCTGTTACTCTGTCTTCATCATATTCAGACACAGACAGTACAATTAAGTTAGGCTAGATGGCTAAAGTTAGGGAAAATGAATCCCACAAAAATGACTTGCAGCAAACTAGAAAGCAGCAGTCATTTCCTTCCCACCATACACACATGTTTAACATCAGTCCTGTTTTACTTTTTCTTCCAAGAAACCTCTGAGTTACAGTTTGTCTTTCCAGAAGTCATTCAACTTAGATGATCATGTAACAGAGGCTGCGTCAGGGAAAGACTCCTCTCTTTCAAAGGTCAAATCTCTCTTTCAAAGGTCAGATCCAGAGGCCCCCAGAAGTACTTCTGATGGCAGCTCTCAAAGTACACACAGATAAAGAGAGAAGAGGCTGTTACTGTAAACACATGCCAAGTCAGATGGGTAATCTTCAGTTAAAACCAAGATCTTGATTTACTTTTGTTCTTATAAGAGAAATAACTCACAATCTCATTTTCTTCAAGGTATGACCCACAGACACAGCTGCAACAGAGCCAGACCATCTGATGGCTCTTGCTGTGGCACAAAAGTGTCCTCATCTGTTAGTTTTGATTTACACAGACTTTCTGTATTCTAGATGCAGACATCATATACATAGTAATGCAATAAAGATGGAGAAAGAATAAATACTGCTTTCTCATTTTCCAGGCATTAACAAAGCAGGAGGTTTTTATCTCTGCTGTTATAAGATTAATTAGTATGTTGTCAGCTCAGTTACAGCCTACAAATTACATAATTTAGGACAGTTTGTGCCTTATCCAAGTCTCTGCTAAGTCAAAAGAAGGACATTTTTTGGCCTCAGAAGGCTGTGACTCAAGCTTACAGTTTATTTAAAAATAATGCAGCTGCTCAGTAAGAATTATAAAATCATAGACACTTTTGTTGGAAGGGGCCTCTGGAGGCTATTTCATCCATCTTCCTCCTCTAAGGATTATTGTCAGCACTAGGTCAAATCAGCTAAGACTCTGCCCAGCTGAGTCTTGAACACCTGCAGGGTTGGTGATGGCACCACCTCCCCAGGCACGTGATCCAGACCTGTATCATTTTCCTAAAAAATGCTTTTTTCCTGATGCCCAACCTGAACCTCCCCAGCAATTTGTGGCTGTGGTTCCCTGGGGTATGCTCTGACATCTCCAGAGCACATGGCCCTGTCATCGTTATCACTGTCTCTCCATGTGGTCAATGGGCCCTTGTTCACCTGACCTTGTTAATTTCCCTTGGCCTCTCCTCACAGTTTTGTGCCCCAGCTCCCTTCCATCTTGGCAACCACCTGCTGAGCCTTCCTCAGTGTCTCGACATGACCCAGGGACCCAGACTGGCACCGTGGTCTACACGTGGGCTGCTCAGGGCTGAGCAAAGGGGATAAGATCTTCCCTTCAGCTGCTGGCCATGCTCCTCCTGATGTAGCCAAATACATTGTTTGCATTGAACACTGAGAACTTAATGTTAGTTTAGATTCAGCCTGAACATGAATGTTACTGCTACAACCTTTAGGACTTCTTCAACTTCCCAGCACATACATGTGCAGGGTTTATTCCAACCCAGATGCAGAACTCTGCATTTCTCCTTTCTGAACTTCATGGGATTTCCACTTGCCCAGTCCTCAAGTTTCTCAAGGTCCATCTCAGCTGGAATGATAGAGCGGTTTGGGTGGGAGGGGACATTAAAGCCCCACCCTGCCCCAGGCAGGGCCCCCTTCCCCCAGCCCAGGGGGCTCCCAGCCCCGTCCAACCTGGCCTTGAACCCTTCCAGGGAGGGGGCACCCACAGCTGCTCTGGGCACCCTGGGCCAGCGCCTCGCCCCCCACACAGAGGGGAATTTCTGTCTTACATCTAATATAAATCTTCTCTCTTTCAGTATAAAACCATTCCCCCTCGTCCTATCCCCACACCCCCTGACCCAGAGTCCCCCCCCACCTCTCCTGTCCCCCCCTTTAAGCCCTGGGAGGCCACTCGAAGGTCTCCCCGGAGCCTTCTCTTCTCCAGGCTGAACATCCCCAAATCTCAACTGCCATTCAGCAACTCTCAGTTCTGCCATTCAGCATGTCAGTCACACCCCGAAATTGAAAGTTGTCTGGAAATCTGCTGAGAATTCAGTCTGTCATTGTTTAAGGTGTTGATGACGAAGTTCAGTGCTGCAGACCCCAGTATTGACCCATGAGCTTTTGCACTCATTGCCAGTTAAGACTTGTGCAACCACAGTACCTTCATCTCTTCATTTGTCAAATTTGCTAGAGTTCCTAAATGTACCTGACAGTTTCCTGGAATTAACAACAACAACAACAACAAAAAAATGATCAAAGAACCAAATAGGTGAAATGTACATTGATTCAGCAATTTCTGTTCTTTTCTTTCCCATCTCCTGTTAATTGCTTGTGAGGGAAATGTCACGGCATGAGGTCCTCATAAGCTTCTTCCTGCGGGGAAGGTTTTGCTGAGAAACAGTTGGTTCTGTGCTTTTTGAGACCTTGCATTAATTGGGAGCCTGCTCCTTGTAAGGAAATGGACTTCAGTTTGCTTTGTTCCTCACCTCAGCAAGCTTTGGGTCATAAAAGGTATTGCCAGATGAACTGCCTGAATCCCTAATGCTTTCTCTTCCTCTGTAAGTCCTTCCCAGGGAACTGCTGAAAATTAGACACAATTTAACATAGGCAATTTTTCACATGGACACCAAATGTTGCTTTGCATTTTCTCTGTATGACTTTTTTTCTCTTCTCTTCTTTTTTCTTTTAGTATTTTGTTCAGTCCTTATATAAGAATACTTATCATTTATTCCTAGTTTCTGTATTCAAATAATTATCCTGAAGTAGTGGTAGCTTTCTCAAAAAGTTTTCTGTCCCTCCAAGATTGTCTCTGCATTGTGTTGTGAATGGAGCTGTGGGAAATACTGTCCATGTGGCCCAAAGTGAATTTACGATACTTTTGTGTAAGAAATGGCTTGGCAGGCAGTTAGACTTTTCAAAGCTGGGCTATCTAACTAAGGGCAGCAGCTGCTCAGTCTCTTTGTAAGACAGATTTGGGTTTGATGATCTCATTTTCATTTTCCAAAATTTAAGAGCTTTGGTTCTGGCACAGCAATGAATGTCTGCCCACATGGAATCAAATTACTTTCTATGAATCAGCTTTTTTATTGTGGCATCAAAAATAAAAAGCAATAATTTTGGTCAAATTATAAATAGTGCCAGGTAAAAATGTAACGCTTTCAGCTAAAATGTTTGTAAGGTCACTGCAGGTGATGGTTTGGCCTTGAACTCTTGAAAAGCCAGGAAAATTGACAGCATGGCTGTTTTCTGCAGCAAAATTTGGACAATAATGGGCATATGAAATTCAGTATCAGGTAATAAAGTTCATTTTAGAAGTTGTGCTTTTCCTAACATATAAATAAGAAGTGGGAATTTGTGGGGCAAACTGTTGCATGAGAAACTGGGAATTTTTCCATTAAATGCAGCATGGACTATGTTTTAAGAAACAGGAATATAGAAGGAAGACCTATTGGAGGGGAAAGTGGGCCAGAAGATGCCGTAGTAGTTTGGATAATGATCTGCACTTTGCTTTCTAATCTCTGTGCCATAGAACACCGGGAGAGCAGTGTGAGGTAGACCCCAGCTGAAGTGTCCTGGGTGCCACAAGCCAGCTTGCAGGAGGTTGTGGGGTTGCAGAAGGAGACCACAGTGTGGAAAGGGACTGTGGCCCAGTGGGAAGCCCAGGACCATGTGTAGCAATACTTTGTAGCTAGAAAAATTAAAATATGTTCTTTAACATTCTTTCATAGATTGCTGGATGTTGCTGGGTAAGTTACTTTGCTTTGCAAGCCACCTTGGAAAAATGGGAGTCACAACATGACATGATGCACAGTGCTCCATCAGGAGCAGATCCTCCTGCTTCCTATTAGTGCTACTATCATCATGGCCATCACACCTCAAATGTGAGGATGAAGCGTTCCAGCTGTATGTAGGGGTTAGCTACCCCATGTTAGCTACCATGGGGTGTCCTCTGTGCACGATTCTGTAAAAATTCACTGAAATTCGTTGGCTGTGCCTAGAGAAAAATGAGCATCACTGCAGCCGCTTACAGCCTGTCTTTGCTGCCTCCATCTCCATACAGTTGGGCGGCTGGGTGTCAGCCCTACGTAGCAGGCTAGCTCATGACGATGTGCCTTGCTCTCTCCTTTCAGGAGCAGGCACCGATGCCAACGTCTCCATAATCTTGTTTGGGGAGAACGGGGACAGTGGGACCCTGGCTCTGAAGGAGTCCAACAAGTCTAACAAGTTTGAGAGGAACCAGATGGACGAATTCAGCTTCTCGGACATGTTGAGCCTGGGAGATCTCTGCAAAGTGCGGATCTGGCACGACAACAAAGGTCAGAGCGGTGATTTGGGGGGAGTGGCAGAGGTTGGGATGACATTTTCATTCAAGGAAACACGTCCTCCTCTGTGGACATGGGGCAGGCTGACGGTACTGTTCCAAACTCTGCCGCAGGCTGGATAATCTCAAGGATTTTACCTGGATTCTCTGTCCCAGTTGGCCAGTCAAGACGTATCCCCCTATGTACAGGAGACCGTCTCCCTCCGTGCTAGCATAGTATCTGCTCTAATGGGTCCCCAGCTTCAGTCTGATCTTACAGCCACCACCACAGCACAGATAATGATAACTCCTCCCAAGCAAAGCCACCCAGCCTATTATCCCAACATACAGACCTTCTTAATGCAATACCTTTTTCACAGGCCAGTATGGCACTTTCCTAGCAATTTGATGCTATCAGTCTGACACTGAAACATGGGGTAGTGCAGCCTGGCATAACACATTGAGCTTTAGAAAATAGAACTAAAAGTCTGTGTCTTTCTTCATTAAAATCACTACTTCAGTGGGTAAGTGTGCAGTGCCCTGCCAAGAGAAAGAGATTCAGACGTTTGCCTGCTGCTGGACACTCTAACTGGTATCACAAACAGCAGAGCAGTACTCACTACCACTCTCACAGATATTTGTGTTGTTATTCAGACACCAAGCAGCATCTTGTAACAAACGCACCACTCACACTGCTGTGATGACATCTCATCCCATCCCATCTTCATCTAAGAGAAGATTTTGCATTAATAATGACTTGCTCGCTAATAGCAGAGCCTTGCTGCAGCCCAAATGTAAAGTTTGATGGCTGCCATAGACCCACTTGGGTCACCATTAACAAGGTGGTTTGGGCAGTAGTATTTATTGAAGTCCTGGGAAGAATGGCAGCAGGAGTACAGAGTTGTTACCTGGTTGCACTGAGGCACCTGGTTTATGGCTGGGCTGGGGTTATATGTCAATATGGATGTGGCCTGGCCATCATCTTCCTGACTTCTCCAAGTCGTGGCAGATGTGGAAGGCTGCAGGTCATGCAATGTTAATAAAAGATGCTACCTCTGGATCAGACTTTCCCACTGAAAGTTTGCCTTCTTATTTTTATTATAAAGAAAAAAAAAACATCTTATTGTACACCCTGTCTGTTGTGAAATACAGGATATATAACCATCCACCTAGCATGACTGTTTATTCTCAACTGCTGCAAGCTCTGGGCTTGTATTTATTACTCCCACAACACAGGACAATTGAGTTGATTAACCTCTGTAATATCATGTTATATAGCTGGTGCCGAATGCTGTAAGGGAGCTGCTTTTACCTGATTTTAGTTGCCAAAACACTTATTCTTTGAATCAGCAGTTTAGATGAAGAAATTGAAAGGTCTATCAAAATACCTGCTAGAGTTTCAGCTCAGCAAACAGGCATCTCTGCAGTTGCAAAGGTGGTTCAGACATCCTTCTGAGAGCAGCAAGAAATTCAACATGGACTTGCAGATTCATTTTTAAGTATATTATCAGCTAAAATGTCTACAAAGAGAACATTTTCCTCAGGAGACATGGTGGCTCCCTGGAAATTGGTCATGTTAACAGAATGAAAGGGATCCACCAGGTCACAGCCGATCCTTAGTGCTCAGGCATGTGAACAGGCTGGAATGTAGGAAGATGACAACTTGGTCAGAGAGAGGGTCTGTCAAGCCCAGCAGCTGTTTCCAACAGCAGCATCACTGGGTGCCTGAGGAAGAGGAGGAACTGAGCGAGCGTGTGTAATCCTTCCCCAGTCCTGCATCTTATAACGTGTAGCTCAGGGCATCTCCGCAACTGGATATCCTTTTGGTCCACTAAGTAACTTTCAGTGAATTTTCTCATTCAAGTGCTTGTCCAGACTCCCCAGCAGACATTTAGCACCCACAGCATCCTGTGGCAACAAGTCCCAAAGGTCTGCTCTCTGCTGCTTTGCAAGTGAACCCTGTTAATCTAGGCAGTTTTGCTGCCTTTTCCTTCTAGCACAAGTCATCACAGTTCACTTTCTCTGTGTCACTGATGATGTTGTTGATACAAGTTGGGGAGTTACCCCATTGCAGCTGAGCTATGGTAGTAGCTATCTGCATGCTCTTGATTAGTGGTAAAGGGAAGTAACAGAGTTTAGCCTTAGGTGAAGCAGTAAATAGACTCAATTAGTTTAAATTTGCTGTGGGCTAAGAGCATGTACCCACATAGCCACCACAAGTCAGCTAAAATAGTAAACCATGTGTCCAAAACCTGAAAAAATACTTCATATTTATGCATTCATTGCAACCTCACACACTTTTCTTATTTCCCTCATATCACTGGTTTCCACTTACAAATAATAGTTAATAGGACTTTTACCAGACCTAGGGTAGACTGCAGGGTTAAGCCTTGGACAAACAACATGCTCAGGTTTTGTTCAGCAAAAATGTGCTTTTTTTTTTTTTTTTTATCCCCAGAAAGAAGTAGTTTAAATCATAACATATGTTGTGTTCATTGTTCTTGCATTAGTCATGTGAAAGGCATATCCTATCTAAAACTTCACACAATGCAGCATGACAGTTATTTGGGTGGACAGGGTATTTATTACTGCTGGGATTCCCAGCTATTGCTATCTTTTGCATAGATTCCTGCTCTCTGTATATAATTTATATAAATTGGCTGTACCACTGGTTAGAAATTCCTGGCTCTATTTTTTTGGAAAGGAGTAGTGGGGTCAGGGATCAAGGGTCGTGTATGGTTTTTGTCAGATCCTTGGGGGACTTTGGGTATTAAATAAAAATGTGCTTGTTTTTAGCATTACTTTGAAGCATCAGATATTGATCATTCTTTCCTTAGTTTTTATTGTTTTTTTGACTAAAAGGTTTTCTGCCAATGGTCTGTGGAAGACTCAGCCTCATACTGGCCTACCTCATTGCTCCTCACATGCTGAATATTTGGAATATGGTTGATATTCTTTTCTTAATTTTCTTAATAATCAGTTTCAATGACAGCACCAGTTTGTTTTGACTAAAGGTACCTTTTAGTACCTACGGGCTAGTTAAGGGAACTAACCATCACAAGTCTTTTTCTTTCAGACATCACCTGGTCCCAGAAATCAGTCAACCAACCTGCCCCCCATTTCAGGATAAAATACATTTAAATGATTTACCCAAGGTGGGCAAATACTTTACCATGAAGTCCAGCTCACCATCTGTCCCGCTCAGTGAAATTTTGATGCACTGGCTTTGCTCCCAGTTCACATCCCACTTTTATTTATCTTTTCACTGAAATTTGCCTGTGGTGGGGTGTTCAGAGTTGAAGAGACAGTAATTGCAATGGCAAAGACCATCAGAAGGTCTTTAAATCGCAAATGCTGTGTTTGCCTCCTTTGGAAAAGCATGCCAATTTTATGGTCCCACTTTAATGCTTTTAAATGCTGTTTTCCCCACAAAAACTGCTGAGTGGCATCTGTGTATGAGATATAAAGGAGGAATGAAGCCCCCATCTAATTTCTCTGACTTCAGTAAAATTGATTAGAGAGGAAGTTGGCGCTCATTTGAAAACAGGCAGTTTAGAGACTTCACAATTGCAATTTCAAGGAACTTGTTCCTGATTTTTTAGATGTTTAGAGCTCACCAGTGAGATTCTGGCAACAATGAATTGCTATGAATGAAATTTAGTTTCAAGTTTTTCTCCATGTCTTTTCATCTTGCCCCTGTTTACTTTGAGATACTGATGTTCAACCTAATATATTTAGACTCCCTGAGCAAATTTAATCATTTCCAGACTCCCTATCTCCTGATCTCAGATAGGCACTGCGTATTTTCTCATATCTCAGTTCATTTACTTCTACATTTATGCAAGATCAGTATCTGTAGGTCTGTAGAAATGCTGGCTTTCTAAATATAGGCCTCAATTTTTTCACTGGTTTAAGGACTAAATCACCATTCTGGAAGAATGGTTTAAAGAAGTTTCTCAATATGTCAGGCGTGGAATTATGTACCTAGAAAAATCTTTTTTTTTTTGTTTTGTTGTTGTTGTTGCCTTTTTCTCCTTGCAGAAGGAGACATGGGAAATCTGGATTTAGCTCCCTCATCTGTCTGAGTAGATATGAACCCATATGATAAGCAGTCTTTCTGAAGTCATTAATTTCAGATTCTTGATTATCTCAGTTGCTGTCAGCCAAGGGGAGCCAGGAAGAGTCTAATTATGGATAAACCAGACTTCTCTGTGTTATTATAGGAGCAAAGACAGAAGTAAATAAGGTTATTCAGCCCAACTTCTTTTTTGCCTCAACAGGGCCCTTCTCTCAATTACACTAACTGCTATGACATTGTCTAACTGAGTTTTAAATAGCCTAACTGCCCCAGTGATTCCTTTTGGGTGATTTTTCCAATAGAGAAAGACTCTTATTCCTCTTTCTTGATCTGGAACCAACTCAAAAACATTAGTACATCCTTGTTTTTCCTTCTCTTTCTCTCAAGGAACTACCTTTTTAAGGAGCCATATCTTGGATCAGATCTTCAATTTCCCAGGCCTTGAACTCACGTGACTTTTCCAGAGATACATTTCTGCAATTCATGGACATTATTCCAAGATTTTTGGGCACTTGTTGGCCATAAATTATTAAAAGAAACCTAAAGATCTGCCTTTTCAGCTCTTTGAAGGGATTTTCTTAGCTATCAGACTTGAGAAGGGCTTTTCAAGCCCTCATTACTTGACTGTTGCCTCATAAACTCTTTTGATCCATGGGGCAGGTTTGTTGAATAGTTTCTGATTTAAATAAAAATTGAAAGGAAAATAAATTGATGTGTAAAACTGCCCAATGAGAGGAGAGCCCATCTTCCCCCCTGTTTTGTTGATGGCTCAGGACAGAGGAAGACAATGTCAACCCCTGCATCTTTCTCAATGGATTGAAGTCAACACCTTAGACGAGACACAAATGGGCATGCAAGCTGCAGAGCTGTGTAGCACACCAGCAACCATGCCATGGCTCCTTAGTCCCTTGAGTTGCCCAAATCTGGCTTCAACCCCTTGAGAGACACCAGCACCGACCCACAGAACCCTTTTCACATGCCATGCACCTTCTTCTCTATTCAGTGGTAGATTTTTTACTTATACTCAACAATCCTATCACAAAGATGTGCTACAGGCATGACAGCACAATCAGAAGACACTGCAAAGATCTCACAGTCTAGAGTTGACATAAAGTTAACAACAACAACAAAAAAAAAAGTTGTGAGCAAATGAAACAGCAGACTTGGAGGGAAGGTAAAGACGTCAGTGGTGACTTTGCGCAATCATTAATTTCTTCCCAATCTCCTGTAACTGCAGAACCCTTTGCTACTGAGCAGAAAGAGCCCAAAAGGCCAGATATAGCTGTAGAATTATCAATTCTGTAAAACCTTCTCTTTTCTACAAGCTTCCTTTGCTCCTCTTGGGGACAAATTATCCTACATCCTTGTTAAATGCTTTTGCATCAAGTATGCCTCAATAAAACACAAAATATGCTTCAATTGAAAGAATATCATCCAATAAACTGCTATATCTTCACTCTGAGCTGCTAAGTGGTTTTGCACTGGAGTAGTTTATCTGTAAGATGTGGGGATTTTTTTGTCTGAGAGTAATTTATGGGTAGTTTTGACCTGAGTCAAATCCTGGACTGAACAAGTTGCATAAACAGAGAAGGGGGGGCAGGGGACCTATTTTCTAAAACTGTCCCAAGTGTTAAGCTTTTGCTTTGTCAAAGGTTGTGAGAGGTTTTTCCATTGCCTGTCTGTTCTGATGAGAAATGTTGTGGTGTGAACTAACATGATCCTAAAGGAGAGATATACAAAATGGATCTATTTTTATTCTGCCGCTGGCTTGCTGAATGACCTTGCGTAAATCACATCCCTGTACCTCATTTTCAATTATGCAAATTAGGGATAAAAATTATTCACCTTCTTGAAGTGTTTTGAGATGTACTGATGCAAAACTAGATGCTATAATTTTAACACCTCACAATTAACACTCCATTTCTAGTGATCTGATGCTGCTATCAAAGCTCCCACTACTTTCTGGGTGATATCCCATATGGTGGAGTTTAGGGATGGATGGTCATCTAACCAGGCAGGGGATAAATAATGTCAGAGAACACAAGGCTGATGACTGGTCTTTGGAATGGTCATTACTTTATGTTTTGGAATATGTGAAAAGAAAAAAAAAAAATGTAATTATGGAGCTGAGCAGCACTGGTTGATGGTTGTGAAAGGCTGGCCAGCAGCAATTCTTCACTGGCCCCTGAGCAGTCAATGTCGCAAGCAGGATTTTTCTTTTACTCTTATGGAAATGTAAGCACCAGTAATGACAACTATTATCCTTGATCAGACATCAACTGCTTTCAAAAGCAAACCAAAGATGTGCTACATATAGACAATGGATGGAGAGGAAAGTCAATGAATAAGCCTGCAAAGAGTGAAGGTAGTTTAACCTCCACGGACATTTGTGTGTCCAAGCCTGGATGTAGTTCTACTAGCACAGAGTTGATCCCACCACATCTCACTTTTCAAGGAATAGTTAATATTCACTAAAGCAAGGTCAGGGACCAGGTGCCTGATGAGTTGTGAACCCACCAGACTTGGCTCATTCTCACTCTTTTTCTCCCATCCTCCAATTTTTCTATGTGTGTCAGAATAGCTTAGTATTTTAGGGATGAATATAGGCTGGGGCAAGTGCTGGCTTTTCCCAAGAGGACCAAAAGAAACTTCTGATACCGCAAGTTGGGATTTTAGTTAAATGAAGCAGTAACGTCATTATCTCTTTTACATCTACTACCTCCAAAGTCAGACTCAATTGCACTAATCACTGCAGAAATGCGTGACAAGGGGGTTACATCCAACCTGTCTGTCTAATGCCAGGAAAGCACAGACTTTTAGTCTTGCCTGGCAAAAAGACAAGATGGTCCTGCGAAGACCTTGCAAACATAGGCAGAGGGACATTGTCCAGCATCACTCAGTTGTCAGCTTGGGCTCTTTTGAAAAGGAGGATAAATGAGACAAAAAACTGCTCTTTTGGATAAGGACACTTAGGGAAGAGAATACATTTGCCTACATGACACTGAATTATACAACTGCCAGAGTCAAGCAAGCAAAGTGATTCTGTTTTCCCCAAAGCTCTTCTCCTCCTCTAATTATATTTGAAATGTTTTGCATGCTATTGAAAATGTCACTTCCAGCTGTGGACCATTAAGGAGCCTATGTGTCACAGCCACGGGTTTTATTAGGGCAGGTTTGCTGCTGGGGATTCAGCAAAACCAGCCTGGAGTGAAGTACCTTTTGTTACAAACACTGAATACTTGTTATAATGATAGGGGATCTTCCACAAAGGCACAGTGGTGGCCAGACTATTTTAAAGACTGAGACCTGCAAAATCAAGCAGGAAGCACTCAGATACGTGCTATTTATTCCTTGCAGCCCCAAAGCAGTAATGGAGACAGAGGTAGTGCTCCTGGTTTGTACTGGGGTCACTGCAGAAAAGCCCACGGTGTTTCTCCAAGACATCTGTGCAGTTGATTTGTTCCTGAGCCCTTGTTCCTTTGGTACTGTTGGTCAAGGTGCCAACAGGATACAAACAGATGTGCTCTGGCTCTTCTGCAAGCATTGAAGGCCGAGTGACGGAGCAGCTCTGGCTTTCATAGTGGGTCAAGATCCACCATCCAGCAGTATCCAGGGAAAAGGCCAATGAGCCATCGCTACAGGGATCCTCCAGTTTCTCCTGCACGGCCAGGCTGTGTGAGCAGTAGACAGGACTTAGTAAATTCCTTCCACCCTGCTACATCCACACCACTTTTCTGGCTCCTCTTCTTCACTCTTTCACCTTTCACTGATGCCCACTTCATAAACCAGATTGTGCTGAGGATCTGATGCCTGTGGGTTTACATCCATGTGGGATGTAGTTTCCTTTCCTGTTGTTTCTTAGGTGCTGTAATCTCTGTGAGCCCATTGCTCTGCAAAAGCAGAACAGAACAGAAGGTGTAAACAGGGTAATATTCTGAAACCAGGATTTCATGACCTGAAAAGTGGTTCTGCAAACAGTTTCTTCTCCTTCCACTCATGTGCTCCCCAGCACACAGAGCCAGCTCAGCAGAAGGAAAGTCTTACATTTAGACTGTACGCATTACTGGACTTTGCATTTTTTTCCAGATCAATGTGAAAATAAATTGAATGTATCTTTTCCAAGCCTGAAACAAGAGAAAAACAATACTTTGTCTGATAAAGCAGAATAGTTTTCTCCAGCCCTGAATCAATCCTTCCATTTCCATATCAGCTTTTAAATGGAGTTTAGTGATGTGGCAGTGAAATGTTTGATGTGACACCACTCATGGCACTGGGGGGACATGGACAGCGTGGGAAGATGTGCTGCTCTGGACATAGCCAGTACAACATTCACCTGGGGGGAATTATCTCTCTCAAGACATGAAAAGCAACACAGGATAGTTTTACAGCTTCCAGGTCTCCTAATCTAATTTAAGTTGCTAACCGTCAGGAAGGAAAACAAGAAAAAGAAAAGATCAATTCTAGTGAGAGAGAAGAGAAGTATTTTTTCTTTAAAGCAGACAGAAAGATACTTTGGGGCAGTAGCACCATTTTTCTAAGAGTGACCAGCCAGGTCCTTGATTTGAGGCACCCTTGTTTTGAGCACCCTTGCTTTAAGGGACACCCTGCTGATGTTTGGTTTTCAGTGTTGATCCCCTGAAAGAGTCCAGAGCTTGCTCTTTAAATAACCCAGAGCTGATAAGTGTGTATTTTGCATGGAACACCAGGAAAAGCTGCACTTTGTCCTTACTTTGCCCTCAACTCCCTGTGATAAAAGAGCAGGTTTTTGTTGCAGCTCTCTTGGTGAGCAGCTGCTGGGACCAGACTGGAGAAGAGGGAGGAGGGAATGTGCCTCTCAGTCAGTCTCTTTTCTGATACTGCTGCTGAGCACTGATCCTGTCCTAGCTGTGCTATGCACTGCTGTCAACAGGACTAAGATCACCAATTTATTCTATTCCAGTCTGCAGTCATTGATATCTCTTGTTGGAGAAGAGTGGGATGTTTTTATCTCTTTCATCCCGTACTGTTTTAACTAAAGTTTTGATGGAAACGAAGCAGTCTTCTGAATATGCTGCAGAGATGTTCATTGAACTTAAATGGAAATGAGCCTGCCAAAAAGATTAACGGCTGATACTGCCAACAGGTTTAGAATAAATTTCCAAACAACCGCAAGGAGCAAGTTGCTCCAGTTAGAGCACGGTCGGAACCTTGGGGAATGTGATAAGATCTGCCCAAGAGACAGCAAACTGGTGAGGGTCTGTGAGGGTACTGCATGCCAGCCCACCCCCAAAGCCCCACTCAGTACCTCTGACCTGCTGCTGCAACCTGGAGGAGGTCTTGGGTAGAACATCCAAGTCCCCTGCCTCCACCTGTGGTATTTGCACAGGGCTTGTCGCTGGCACACGGCGCTGTCCTCCCAGTCCAGAGACAAGGACATACTGGACAGAGTCCAGTGAAGGGCCACAAAGATGGCTAAAGAATTAGCATCTGTTGTATGAGAGTCTGAGAGAGCTGGGACTATTCAACTTAGAGAAGACAAGGCTCGGAGCGATTTTATCAATGTGTACAAGTATCTGAAGGGGAAATATAGAAGGTGGAGCCAGGCTTTTCTCACCAGTGCTCAGTGAAAGGACAAGAGGCAAAGAGCACAAATTGAAATACAGGAAATTCCATTTAAACATTTAAAAAAAGGTTTTTTCTCTGCATGGGTAATCAAACACTGGCACAGGTTGCCCAGAGATGTTGTGGAGTCTCCATCCTTGGAAATATTCAATAACTGACCAGACACAGCCCTGAGCAACCTGCTTCATCTGAGCTTGCTCTAATCAGTTGGTTGAACTAGATGTTCTCCAGAGGTCCCTGTCAGCCACATTGGTTCTGCAGTTCTATGCTTTAGAAATTTATGGGCAAGTGGTGCCTTTTTTTGAGGTTTGTGCTTTGTAGTGGATCATTTCCTAGCTTGAGGAAAGTCCAGGAAGACAAAGTACAAAACAGGAATGACTGTGAGGCTGGTAGAGAACTGCAAACACATGGTGTGGAGGAACTGTTGTCCACAGGAGCAGGGTAACTTGTTGATGTAATTCAAAAAGGTGTCATCATTTCCTTTTCAGGGCTAAAGAGGATTAATATTTACAAACTAAGGAAGTAGGTACATGGCAGTGAGTTCTTGGAAGAGCAAGAACTGTTTAATGTCTCTTGGATGTAAATAATAAATCACCAGAGATCGCTCATCATGAACATAACCTTTCTTTGACTGACTAATAACAGGATTTGTAAATAGAACTGTCAGAACTTCCCATCCCCCCAAGCTCAACAAGGGCTTCTTCTATTTCAACAAAGAAATCAGGAAAATGTTCCCAAATGCCCTTTTCCTAATTTTTAAGTTCCTTTTCCACTGAGGGAAGAAAAAAAAAAAAAAAAAAAAAGAGAGAAAGTAGAAAACTAAAAGGGAGCTACAAATCCTTAAACGACCCCAAGGCAAAAGTTAGGTGATTTGGTGGTCCCTGATGGAGCATCCATCACTTTAGTCTATCCATCCATCCATCCATCCATCCATCCATCCATCCATCCATCCATCCATCCATCCATCCATCCATGCATCCATCCATCCATCACTATGTTTATGTAGAGCCACAGCATTAGTGAATTCACCTAAGCTGCTTAGCAAAGTCAGGATAGCATGAGTAATTTCCTTGTATGTGCTAGTTGACAGGGCCAAAGGAGAAAATTGTGATTTAACTTCTGACCTTCAAATCCAAATATGAAGGGTCTGGAGGTAATATAGGCCATAGAGAAAGACACTAAACTCTAAAGCTTGTGTCCATCGAGCACTCCCAAAATGTGAAGGGGCCACTGTTGTGGTTTGGGCCTGGTTGGCAGACAACCACCACTCAGCAGTTCTCTCTCCCTTCCCCTCCGGCAATGAGAAGGGACAGAGAGCCAGGCTTGGGGTTCGAGATAGGACTGGGATGGGGAAAAATTCCCCTTTATGATCACGAGCAAAAGGCAGACTCGTTAGGGGAAGAAAAAAAGAACATACATTTATTACAGACACTAACAACACATAACAGAGTAGGACAGTGAGAAGCATTGTCACACCTTGAGAACACCTTCCCCCCACCCCTCCCTTCTTCCCGGGCTCAGCTCTGCTCCCGATATCTCTACCTCCTCCCCCAGTGGCGCAGGGGCAGGGAATGGGGGGTGCAGTCAGCGCTGCCACTTCCCTTAACTTCCGTGAGGGGAGTGTCTGGAACTTGTTCCCCCTGCTCCATCGTGGTCCCCCTCTCACAGGAGACAGTCCTCCACACACTGTCTCCAACATGAGTTCCTCCCATGGGCCGCAGCGTTCCCCACACTGCTCCGTCACGGGTCACTAACTTCCACCGACTGGATTCCCTCCCACGGCTGCAGCCCTTCCCGAGCTGCTCTGGCGTGGGACTCCCCTGCATGCTGCAATCCTCCCAGCGCTGAGTTACAGCAGTGGGGATGCCTTTTCCCACGAGACCCTGGCCTTCTTCGGGCACAGCACCTTGATCAACCAGGTGGAGGTCACAGGCCATAAATCAGTGTCTGCTCTACTGTAGATCTTCATGGGTGGCAGGGGGGGGCCGCCCTGCCGTCTCCCCACAGGATACAGGGGGGTCTCTGCTCCGGCACACCTCCCCCCTCCTTTCTTCCTCCGTTCCCCCACTGACCTTGGTGTTCACGCAGCTGCAGCAACTCCTCCTCACAAGTCCCACTGCCCGTCACCACGTCCCTTCTTAAATACGTTATCACAGAGGCGCAGCCGATTGGCTCAATTTCCCAAACAGAAGTGGAGCTGACGTGGAGCTGGGGGAGCTTCGAGAAGCTTCTCACAAGGGGCCGCCTGGATAGCCCCCTCCCCTGCCACCAAAAAACTCCACCACTCACTCAACCCAGGACAGCCACCACAAACCATACATACACCACTATGTCTGTTTTAATAGCTACAGATATGTGTGGTGAAAGAGCGAAGGTTAGGTGGAACATGAACTCATACCTTTGTTTTGGCTTTAAGTCTTCATGTTGCCCTTAAAATAGAAGGAAGAATCAGCAGCTGTATCTGTGACAGAAGCTGCTCTGTTAACTTTAGCCCCTAAACCCACTGATTTCCAAGACATCTCATGCTTCTGGCTCTAAAAAGCAGTTCTGTAGGGCCCTGATTTCCCTGGGGCTTTGTAAGGGCTTGTCATCCCTAATGAACACTAGTGCTTCTTCCTGGGACAGTTCCCCTGTTGGTATGTTGACAGAGGACACCGCCATCCCCAGCTCTGTCTGCTCCCTGCTGCTGCTACTGGTATTGCAGTAACTCCATTTCATGCAAAGTGCTGGGCAAGGACAAGCAATGGCCCCTTGAATTCTAGCTTATCCAGGACCATGCTCCAACACCCTTATATATGATCAAAAACCAGTAACTCCTTCAAAAGCATTGCCGGACTCTAGAAAGAGGGATTAGATTATGGTCTTAAGCAAGCTGACATTGCTTTTGGTATCAAAACAGCATAATATTCACTGGTGATACTATCTGAAGCAAATACTAAAAATTTCTAGCACCAGAAGGCTGCTACCAAGAAGAAGTATCTCACCCCCTTACCCAAGGCATGAAAAGATACCCAAATCTTTTTTATTCTGTTGTTTTACTAGGAATTGCACCAGGTTGGCACTTGGAATATATTGAGGTGACAGATTCTGCCATGGACAAGACATTTCGCTTCCAGTGTGATCGCTGGCTGGCTAAAAGTGAAGACGATGGTCAGCTCATAAGAGAACTGGCTTGTGACAATAATGATATCCTGGAACTGAAGGAACGGACCAGTAAGTTTAGAGTTGGTTTGTTGTATTTGCTGAGGGACCTCAGAGGCCATAGAACCGCATTTCCTGCAAGATGTTTCACTAAGATTTCCCATGCAATAGGCACTTGTATTTGCAGGTTTCAAGCACTGGGTTATTTAAGGTACTCTAGTTAAAAAGTGCAATGCTATGATAAGAAAGAAATAAATTGGGATTTATAAGAATGAAAAAGATCTCATTCTGGGTTGAAACTTAAGAAGGCCGCATCTGCAGCTGTTAAATCCAGCAGTAATCCATAAGGACTCTCGGTTATGGTCTCATCAGAAATAACAGGCTTGAGTCTTCGATGTGGAAAATAAGTTCAAACCCTAAGGCTTTGTAAGTTACATTGCTCCAGCTTCCTCCTTAACACATTCTGGGCTACTAGATCAAGCATCACAGCTAAACATGGTGGCTGAGATTAACATCCCATGGCCTTGGGTCTTCTCTGCCTAATTCCACTGAGTCCCAGGCACACAGAAGTCAAAAGTCCCACAGATTTCAGTGTGGTTCCATCCTATTTTGCAAATGTTTTCTTGTGTGCTGTGATAAATATTAGGAAGAGAGTTTTTAAGCAAAGTGACAGTGAAATTAAGAGATCTTTCTCGCCATCTGCTCTTCCTTTTCTGTTTAACGTGTGTGTTAATTATGCTTTAAAGCCTATGAGATTCTCACAGTAACAAGCGACAGAGAGGATGCAGAAACAAAGGAAAACATCTGGATCATCTTAGAAGGAAAGCTGGGACGCTCAAAAGAATTCCTTATGGAAAACTCGACCAAGAAAAGAAGATTTGAAAGGTAGTGAGACAGGATGGTGGGCAAGAGAAATTCCCCACAGCTGTGTGTCTTCCTTAAATGCCACCTCTTCTCCAGGGTGGCTTATAGAGCTGTGTTTGTGCCATGGTGTCTCTCATCCCCCTTCCTAAAAGGCTAATGACTTCTTACATGGAGTAAAAGGAAGATGTAAAATTATTTTCTGATGGGCAGACACAGAGCATGTTTCAAAATGATAAAAAAAAAAAAGGCATTTGGTAAAAGGAAATGTAGATAGTGCGTGTGTGTGTGTCCATCCTTTTGTATTACTACATACAAACAGGCTTCTGGCAAGCCCCAGGGAGGCTGTGTATTTTTGACATGGGAGGAGCAGAAAGAAGCTGGAGGTGGTTTTAGTTCCTTTTACAGCATCTCACTGGCAGTAGGAATCAGAGAGAAAGTAAAAATAGTTGGAGGCTAAATGTTGTCAGAGCTGTTCAGATTTGACTTTCCAGATGAATCTGGAGGGGTGAGGCTGAAAGATCACTGTTGCATGAGGAAAGCTGAATATCAGCCTTGTGTACAGATAAGCTGGAGGCACATCCGTGTAACATGAGGCAGATTCCTTCTCCCATGTGGGACCAAAGTACACCAGATGTGAGATGGGTTTTCTACTTTTTTTAAGGACACAGCCCACCCTTAGGAGATGAGAACCTCTTCAAAGTCATGGACACTGCCAATGTTCTGTTGCTTTGCAGGGAGGAAATGTTTTTCTTGTGTCTCTGTAAAGAAAGGTGAAATTACAGCTGATGTGGATTTTAATATGAATGGCTGAGATTTCATGTGAAACATGAAAGATCAGGATGAGCTTCCTCCTGACCTTAAGCTGATGGTGTCTACAGTGGAGTTGAAGACACTGTTCTCCAAAGCATTAGTCACATTCTTGGAGGCAGGTTGGAATAAGAACTAGTCCAAGGAGATAAACCTTGCAGATACACAGGGGACATGACAGGGAGCCAGCCAAGGGTTTGACAGAGACCTATTGTTTCTCTGAACTGTTTTCAAGCTGTGCTTCAGGAATGGTGGCTGAACTAGCAAGTTTAAAACAGTTATGGTGAGTAGATGTATAACAGATACAGAATCTGTCAAGGATGAATGAATAAGTGCTGGAGGGGAAATTAGTCATTCTTTAGCTTTATCTATAATGAGGCAAATTGATTTTGTGTGTGAAACAGCTCAAGTTTATCCTGGAGAGTCCCAGTGACAACAATTTAAAGCGTCATCCTTAATCAGAGAACTTAAATATAGAAATTGTAGTTTGTGTTGAATGATTGTAGGTTAAATCAAATGACTTTAAATGAAGACTTATCTTCTATCTTACATAGCCATGTGTAAATTACTTAATGTCCATATGAGACAAGTTGATGCCATCCTTCAGGATACTAATTGAAACTACTCCTTGTTTCCTGCAGGGGAGGAACAGACACATTTCAGTTTTCTTCGAAGAACGTTGGTGGTATTGCAGCCATCTGTGTTGGTCACTGCCCAAAAGATGGGAAGAAATCATCTGAAAAAGCTGATGTCTTCTGGCATGTCCAAGAGATTATCATAACGGAGATGGAGCTTTGCAACAAGTAAGTGCCTTCTCCTCTCCAAGGAGCCACTCCAGGAGGCCATGGGGAAGCTGAGCAGCTCTGAATGCGTCCTCCTGAAGCATTTCAGACTTCAGCAATAGCAGAAAGTCTTATCAAAACTTAATCCCTTTCTGAAAGCTGAGGACAAGCTGTTTGGTGTGTCAAGTACAGAGCATCCCTGCCTGACTTGCCTGTACAATTTCTGAGTTGTTAGAGACAGCATTTGCATGTGCAGATAAGTTTATAAACAAGTTGGCTCGGTTGAATCTCTCAACTATGACAAATTAATGTCTCAGCTTGTGGAAAATACTTAGACTGACTGAAATTTAAGGAGTCTGTGGGATGCTCTGCACAGACCAGCCTTTAAGTAAAAAGAAAATGTCCTAGAAAAATGTTGAGAATAAGACAAAACCTGAACCTCTGATTCAGACCAGTTTGGGTGAGAGATCCTTCTGGTATGGTCCAAAAGGCCCACTGGAAATGTTTCAGTCATGCAGCTTAGCTACTCTGATTGGAATATGATTGAAATCTGCCATGGTTAAAAAAATGAATGTGTCTGAAGACCTCTGAGCACGTCAGGTCCTAAACGCTTTGGTCTGAGCCCCATCTTTAGAAGGGGTAATGTTCACTACTCAAGGAGCAGATAGCACAGGGTCTATGCAAGAACCAGAGGAGATCAACCATTTCCAGAAAAACTGCTCTTCAGAGAAAATATCCACAATATTAATTGTGGATTTCTTTTCTTCTCCATGGTATTTCCATTGCTACTAAAGAATTTAACTATAAGGGGGTTGTTCCAGCTGAGACAATTGAGTGTTTAAGAAAAAATCCTTGAAGTGGTTGTGGGTTTTTTTTTAGAAGCTAAGAGTCTCTCCTAGCAAATTAATCAGCCAGCAGAAGATTCACAATAATATTTGCTGAACAAAAACTCAGTCAATTACATACTAAAACATGTTCTTTTCTCCTGGTGGAGAAAAACCTGGAATCCTTAATGGCCAGCTGTGCAATCAAATCTGTGCACTGAACTCACTGGGAGCATGTTGAAACTGCTGAAACAGTGTGTTTTGAAGGGGCCAAAGATCTTCTCATAAAGGCCCAGTATTTCTAAAGTTGCTTTAAATCAAGGAGGGCAGCCAGGAGATACAGGTAAAGCCTGCAGCCTGTCATTGTACCGAAGCAGGGCTCCAGCTCTGGAGGTGCAGCACTTCACAGCAGTGTTTGCTCTGCAAACTATCAGCTGGAGCAGATTGTACTGTGAGAGTAAGTTCTCGCTTCAGGTATTCCGGATCCTAAACATCAAAAAACCACACCCAGTCAAGACAAAGACCAAATTAAAAGTTATGAGATTGCTGTAGTTTTGAATTATGGAATTTTTGCCTTTTAGTAGTAGGTCTTAGTATGTGAAAGGGCTGTATTTAGAAGCTTTTTCTTGAAAATCTCAGGGCTAGAAAGGTCATCTTCTGTCTTCTTGCCCCTCGTGAAGACTGGCACGCTCCATCATAACTCCAGATCATGAGACATTACATAGCCCAGGAAATAAACCTGCAGCAGCAGGCAACCGCTCCACCCCACTCCCATTCATTTTTTCTGACCCTGAGCCTAAAATTTTTTTTCCCAGCAGAATTTCTCATTTACAAAGCTTCTTTCCAGAGAAAGGAGTGCTTTACTTTGGCTGTGGAAAAGGTCAAAAGTGTTGGAATTGCTTAAGAAGCACAGTACTGCTGGAATTGCAGTAACCCTTCCTCTGGGTGTTTATTTTACGCACACGCACTGCCATCCAGCTACAATCCCTCCAGGAGGACCTGCTGCAGTTTAATGAAGGCGGGGCAGGGGGGAAAAAAACTCATTTGGAAATGATCTGCATCAGTGGAAATGAAATACATCGTGAAAAGCAGAGTGCTCCATCCTCTGGCCAGGTGCCAGGTACGTGGTAATTTATGGATGTGCTATGTGCTCCCTGCACATCACCCGAGGCAGCACTGCAGAGCCAAGGGCTTTCGGCATCTGGTACCTATCATTTCTGTGCTTAGTGCTTTTTCTTTTTTTGCCTGCTAAGGAAGGACTGGATGATCTAGATGAGGAAAGGGTGGGGAGTTAAACCTCCTCCTCCTCCCATCTTTCCCATTCCCTTTTTCCTAGTTCCTAGCCCAACCCTAACCATGCCATCAGTGAGGGTAATTGTTGATCTCCCTGCTCTCAGACCAGGGCTGCGTTAGCTGCGGGGTTGATTGTTCATCCTGCCTTGGAGGGTCTGTAAATGGGCATGTCATTGCACAGGCAAAACCGGTGACAAGTGCCCCACACCAACCCTCCCACACGCAAGGTGGCTGTGGCTGTCCTCGGGAGATGTTGGGTTTTCCAGTTGCAGCTGGAATGTTCAGTCAGGGCTGTCTTTCTAGAGAGAAACTCTAGTGCTACCATATCTAGGGAAAAGTACTGAAGCAGAATTAATGATGGGCAATTTAGTAGCATGCCCAGTCACATTTTCCCAGTAAAGTGGCCATTCATGTCATTGACATGCTGTTAATTTTCCTTTGACAGATACTTCTTCAGGTGCAATGTGAAAATCCCTCTGCGTTACAAGAGACGGGACTACAAAGTCTTCGAGTGTGCCAAGGTCACCGAGAGCTTTGCCAGCAAAGCCCGGAGCTTGGTGCCAGTCAAATATGAGACCATCGTGGTCACAGGCTTTGAAAAAGGTGCGGGGACCGACGCCAACGTGTTCATCACCATCTTCGGGGTGAACGGGGACTCGGGAAAGCGGGCGCTGAAGCAGAAGTTCAGGAACCTCTTTGAGCGGGGCAAAACTGATAGGTTTTACCTGGAAACGCTGGAGATGGGGGAGTTAAAAAAAGTCCGGATTGAGCATGACAACAGCGGTTTAGCACCAGGCTGGCTGGTGGAGCGGGTGGAGATCACCAACTCGGCAACTGGTGTGACCACCATATTTCCCTGCGGGAAGTGGCTGGATGAAAACCGGGGCGATGGGTTAATCTGGAGGGAGCTTTTTCCTAGGTACTGAGGAGGGCAGGGCTGCAAGAGGGTTTTGGTCCCTTCTGCATATACATTTTTCTCATTATATGATTTTATATTACATTTTACTTTTTAAAACGCTGCGTTTTATATTGAGAGATTTTTAGTAGCAAGATGTGCTTCCTGGGTTAACATTTTGTAAAAGTAATACTGCTTTTTTTAAAGTGCATATAAAATTGTGAATGAAAGAAATACATTTCTCATGTATTTATGATTAAAAGCCACAACTAGCAGAGCCATAAACCATCTTTTAATAGCTCAGATAACATCTTCTGCTTTCAGTGCTTTGCCCTGCCAGGGCTGGGAAAGCCTGCTGACCTCCATCACTGATGGGGTCCCCTTTTAGTTGAGTAAAGAAGATAAGAGAATTGAGCCAATATATTTAAGAAAATTGAGCTTGGAGATCCCAGTTTTTCCCACTTCTGGCATCTGTGAACACCGCATATCTGTACACACAAATGCACATCTCCAGAAGGCACTGCATGGAAAGCAACGGGCACAGCAGGGCTTTCTGCAGGATTGTGGGGAGGGACTCCTTATCCACCCAGACAGGTCTCAACAGGTGGGATCTGGGTGGTGTTTTCCACCCGTGGGCTTTCCCCCAAAGTCAGACCCAGCTCTTGGGCTGAATTTTTCTGTGTCTGTCCAGAGCTGTAGCAGCAACCGGATCAAAAGACCTACCAAATAATTAATTCCACTTCAAGGGATCTGTGCTAACTATATTCAAAGCTGCCTCAGGATTATTTTACCCTATATGGTCTGCATAACAACTCTGTTTCAGAGCAGTTGACATTCATTCTATTCATTTTCTTTTAATAAAGTTTGCTGTTTTGATTTTTTTCTGTGGTGGAGAAGGGATTTCCTGGCCACAATAAGGTCCAGTGCTCCTGTAGATGAGCTCTTCCCAGCTAATTGCCTCTCTACAGGTACCAATAAAAGCTGCTTACAAATCATTACTTCTGGAGCCCTGTCTCCCTCCCCAGGGAGCAAAGCAGCAGGACACATCCTTTGGAGGAGAAAAATGGTGGTGTCTGAGCCACCATAAGAAGAAGACCTTCCTCTTGGCCTACCCATGTCCTAGGAGAGATCATTCCCTCTCCCAGAACCTGTTTTTAAAAAAGCATTTTGTGCAAATGGGGATCAGATGGGTCAAGGGTGGGTTAAACTCACTGAGCCCACCCACCCCCATCAATCCCTGTGTTGGGGAGGATATTTCTGCTGGGACTTGACCTGGATGTTCCTGGCCAAAAGGCAGGGGCCAGGCTGTCCCACTGCTGAATCTCTGCCTGGTCATGGGCAAAGGAGGCCCCAGCAAAGGCTAGTGATGCTGAGACAGGAGTTAGGGGCATATTGCAGGTGCTGTTGATTGCTCTTGGATATTTGAAAGCTGCTGCATCCCACCAAAGCCCAGCCAGGGAAGTATTGCATCTTTATTTTCCGCGGCAGACACCACTGAAGAGACTGGAGCTTATTCAGGGCTGTCTGTGCCAGCTCACAAATAATAGCTCAGACTAATTCATTTTAGAAACCTTTATGGTAACTGATGGTTTTGAAGTGGAGCAAGTTGCTTAAATGAGCCCAGTAATCAACCTCATCAATGATCAGCTACTCACTGATGGGAGTAATAATAGCAGCCTTCAGTGGCTGTGTTCTCCCTCCTCACTGCAGACTGGGGCTACCAAGCTCTGAGCAAGGACAGAGCCGGGGGCTGGGAGCTCAAAGGAGGAGTAGAGCAGACCTCAGGAGGGATGAAGTGGGTGCCATGATCATGCCATCAGGCATGTTGCATCCCTGGGACCCTGCTCTCCAGACAGGAGAGCCCACAAGCAAAGTCTGGAGCATTTGCTTTTGCTGCGCTTATGCAGTGTCCTTGCAAAGCAGCAGTTCCCCAGTGGGTGTTTTGAAATAAAAAAAAAGGGTCAGGCTTTTGATCTTTCTGCTTTCCCTCCCACCCCAGTCTACCAGAGCTATGAAAAAACCCTCCCTGTCAATAGATTTGTCCCATTTTCAGGCAAATGTATGCTGCAGTGAAATAGGAGTTTTTCCCGTTAGAATGCTCTAGTCCCAGCGTTTCCAGCTGGCTCCAGTCAGCACCCACTTGCTGCAGATTTGCCAGAGATGCTGGTTTGACAGCATTGCTGCATCGCAGCAGTTTAATCCCTGCCAGCCCCTGAGCAAATTCACTGTGACACACGTGGGACCTGCACTGCTCCAAGCTTCCAGCCCCTGGGAGCAGTGAGGCAGCTCCTGGTCCACACACCGTCACTCCATGGGGCAAGGAGGAAAGATAAATCTTTACCTTACGCGTGAGATGTGCTCACATCTGGAAATAGTCACACATAGCAAGTAGCTACAGCCATGGATTGGGGTCCTGATGAAGCAGGAATTAACATCTTCAGGGTCACCACGTCACTGCGTAGGTGAGAAATGGGATTTCAGATACCTGGGTTGCCATCAAAATCGCTTGCCAACCCTGGAGAGGCATGTTCAACACAAAAGCTGTGCTGACCTCCAGGCAATGCTGCCCTAAAAAGGGCTGAGGGGGAGTTTGTTGCTACAGGGTCATCAACCTCACTGCCTCCCAGAAAGGCAACCTTGGCAAAGCATGAAAAAACTCTGCTTTTTTCTTCTAAATAGTTCAAAAAGGCCCCTTGTTTGTGCAAAATTCAACTCCACCCTGGCTCTGGGGAGTCATTCCGTTGCTGCAATAACTAATACTACAAAAGTAGTAAGGCAGAAGTAGCGTTTTTCAGAGGGCTGGATTTGCATTAAGCTGATAAAACCAACATGTTCTCGGACAAGTAGAGAACTGGGGAGGAAAAAAGCTAAAGTTGGCCTAGCTCTGTGCCTTTTGCAGGGCTTAGGCAATCTCTGTCTGCTGGGGCAGAGCACCCTAGAGCCACATGTTATGCAAATACACAGCTACTGCTCCCCCTGACACCCTCTACCTTTTTTTTTTCTTCTCTTTATTTCTTAATTGGTGGGATTTTAATGGATATGCCTTCATCCAGAAAACATGAATGTACATGAGAAGCAATAGCAAAGGACAAGGGTGGTAGCAGTCAGCAGGTGTCTGCAAAACCAGGGAATCCCATCGTCTCTGTCGTCCCCAACATTTTGGGAGCTCAATGAAGTGCTGTGTTTACAAAAGCACTTGGGTACTTCCAGTGAAAAACAGTATAACCAAGGAATGCTTTTCTGCGTTGGATACTAAGGGATACTGGTTGTCTCTTTCTGCAAGACAGAATAATTTTAAAATCTCTATGAAAATGTTGTGAAATGTTTTTGAAAGCATCATATACCTACACCAACTTTACGTGCATGAAGGCAGAATACCTGAGGACTGTGAAGTATCCATCTTATAGTCTCCCCTCCCCCATCTGTATGGGTAGAGGTCCATTCTGACACAGAAAAATATCTCCACTTAAAAAAACAACCAAAAGAAAAGTTACATTTACTGATGGCAGCGTACAGCTCTGAGCTGCAACCTGTGGGGCAGCTGAGGATTTAGGTACTAAAAAACACAAATAAGGGCTGAGCTTCCTGACCCTGGTCGGCTGCTGGGAGAGCAGATGCTTGCGGTGAATGAAGACGCTGCATCTCGGCCCGTGCCGTTACAGCTCGGTGGGCACAGCCCCTCTCCCTGCCCGGCACAGCCACCGTTCACCGCTCGCCGCGCTCGGCAGGGCTGTGATCAGATCGCGGCGGCGCGTTTGCTGCGGCAGCTCTGAAGCCAAACCGACGGCCACCTCGAGCAGCTCTCTCAGCACCGCGGCCGTTCGAAGGACATCAGCAAGATCTCAGCGGGCAACCGAGATTCTCCCCAGCTGGACCAGCAGATCATTTTTAACCCGTTTTCTGAATTTGTGAAAGCTTCCTATAATGGGAGCTTTGTATTGCCTGAATATGGCGCATCCCTTATGCAGCCTCGGCTGGATGCTGGAGGAGCCAGCAATTCCCTTTGGCGATGGGAACCAAATCTCTATGATCAGCGGCTGCCTGTCTCCAATGCTTATTTAGTCTAATCACATAGTCAAAGCCAGAGACTGGTCTCAGCCTTTCTACATGAAATGCATGAGGAGGAGCAGCTGAATCCTGACTGGGCAGGAGCAAAGACTGGCACTCTTCATTGTGGGAAAAAATAAAAGTGCAAGAGGATCTATGAAATGAGCTGTGCAGGCGGTAAAGTTAGGTGCATGGCCCATTGAATTCTCCTACGGGTTACAAAAGCATTGAAAATACCCTCAAGTATATCTGTATTAGTTTGGAGGATCTTTTTTTTTCTTTCAATAAGTTTGTCTTTCCTTAGTTATTAAACAGGAGACCCACAGGGAGAGAGATGCTTCTCCACTGGGAGGATGAAGGACCTGTCAGTATCTCTGCAGGACTTGCTAGAAATATCATACAGGCACCGTGGGTTGTGTTTAAAAGAGAAATTTCTCTTTAACAGGCAATTTCCAGTCTAGTTCTAGAAAGTGATTTTGGTGCCTAATCACAAAACTGGTGCCACAGGACATCACACGTGGTGGTGTGCCCAGCATGGAAAGCCTCATCTCACCTCCACCATGGAGCTCAAACACCAACAGCCTCTGCAAATCAGCTGGGAAGAATACTTTATACTCCAGCAGCGTCTCTTTTGCACATCAAAGTCCAAAGGTGTAAGCTGTCAAATAAGGGTTGACTCCAGCCCAAAGAAATAAGAAACGAGTGGTAAATGAAGAGCAAGCAATCACTCTGCCAGGTGACTTCTGTGTGACACAGGTTTATAGTTAGCAATGCAGTTTGTTTTATTAGTTATAAATAAAGTACAAAAAATCCACCAAAAGTGAATCTAAGCATTTACACAATTTCTAATGTTTTTTTATTTCTTCAATGCACTATTGCTTTAATATTAATAATAAATATTCTTCTAACTTTCTTCTATAAAATAGTCTATGTAACAAAATGTTGCACAGCACAACAGAACAGCAGTAGGAGTACAAAAATGTGGGTGATCCTTTCACCAGCCCCGGTCATTAAAGGACAGGATTTTTGTTCGCTTGTTCCTTGTTTTACTTATCCCTTTTACAGTGTCTTTGAGGGGGAGGAAACAACCGACACCCATCCCCTCATGGCTCAGAACCGCAGTTCCAGGCTACAGGGGAGGAGTGTTACAGAGCAGCAAGGAAATCAACACAGACAGGTTTAACACCCAGGGTAAGGCAAAGTCAACAAAGCAGAGCAGCACCCTGAAGGGACAGAGAAGAAAAAAATTAAGGTACAGTCATTTTGTGCCTTTCTAACCTGAAAGAGAATTGCATCCAAAGCCTTTCTGGGGGGGGGGGGGGGAGCGTGTACGGCCACTGGTTGAGCACATGCATCGAACCCCACTTCTGTCCACACGTGGCCGAGCATCTGCAGTGACCAAGGGCGGTTATGGCTTAAAGCTTAAAATGCTATCAAAAGTGCTCCGATGTTCTTACAAAGCTCGAGCACTTGATGCTCAGGATCCTTTCGGGAAAGGGCAGTGCGCTGTGAGAGTGGCAGGGGTGGGGGGTCCTTGGCCACCGCTGCTGGAGCAAGACATCAGCTTGGGGCTGACCCCCTCCCTGGGGACAGGAGGGCTCCAGTGCGGGCCCCAGCTCTACAGTGGATCCCAAATCTCCAGGTTGAGGTTTCCCCCTTAACGGGGGTGGTGGGGGGGTGGGGATGAAACCAGCTGATCAAGAAGATCAGCCTTGAGGGCTTCTGCTCCTTGGACGTTTCACAGCTGGGTCGTGGCAAACGCTGGTGGCCAGACGTTACAAAGGGACGCCGAATTGCGCCCGCGTCCGTCCCAGCCCCTCTCAGTTAGGCCAGGAGTCAACCCTGAAAAATTGCAGTGAATCCCTCAGTTTTGTTGCTTCCAAACTCAAGTTGCCTCCTTCATCCTCCCTGCAGTGCCCACAGGGGTGAATGCACAGAGGTTGGAAAGAGCCAGCCTGAGCGCCAATAGGCACCAAAAATTGGACAGAACCACCATGCCTGGGCTTTCTTCCTCGGCTTTTGAAGCAATTTGCAGAGTCTTGCACTAAATGCATGCATTGCCCCGAGCACAGCCTTGTAGCCGGGGCTCGCTGGGTATTATTGCAGGGTAACACATGCAGCAAGAGCAGGAGCATCCCCAGCAGCCTCAGGGACAGGGCAGTAGCAAAAACTGACCGAAACATTTTGGTTTTGCAGAGCGCTGTTAATCACCTTCAATGTGCAAGGACACAAATGAAAGGATCACCAGAGTTTGATTATGAGTGCAAATAATATTCATATATATGTGCTAAACACAGTCACTATATTGCAGTTTTCCACTATGTCACAGCATACAGAATCAAAGGTTTGCATTTTTATGGAATGTATCCAAGGTAACAGCACCACAGTAATACAGTTTGTAATCACACACCCTGATTTTTTTCTCTTTTTTTTTTTTTTTGACAAGATAAGCATTACCCCCCACATCCCATGTTTAATTTTTTTTAAAGTACCGACGCATGCAAAGCATTCCATTCCCAGAAACAATGCAAAAATGAGGTAATAGGAGTAATAAAAAAAATTAGTATTAATTTCTAAATAAATAAATTATAATTAAAAATGCAAAAAAACAACTATAAAAATAATTAAATAAGAACCCACAATATCTACAAGTTAGTCATAAATTATGATTGTTAAATATAAGGCATTTAAACTCACAAAACCCTGTAAACTATCAATGTTTTGTTCCTAGAGATTTTTTGTGGTTTGTTTCATTTTGTTTTTAAACTCATCCTATTATCGCAACCTACTCGTACAAATTATTTAAACGTAAAGGAACCTGACACACTGATGCAACTCCAGACGCTGTAAATTCGCACGCACCTTGGAATCAGTCACTCACACGAGACCACGGGAGTTTGGTGCTTTTCTTCACCAAAGGTTTTTTTTTTGTTGTTTTTTTTTTTTTTTTTTTTGTTTTTTTTTTTTTTGTTTTTTTGTGTGTGTTTTTTTTTTTATTTTGTTTTGTTTTTTTTAAAAACTGTGCTTGTTCATTAGGCAAATAGTAATACTTTCGCATAGGCTTTAAGAATACACGCGGTTCGGAAGCGCTCCTCATTCCCTGCCTACCTGGCCAGCGTCCCAATCGCTCCCTTCCTCCCCCTGCTTCACCCCCAGCTCACGCCTGGACAGACCAGACCGGCTTACAGTGTGTTTTACCAGCAAAGCCTTGCTTTGCTTGTCCATATTATTAGTAATATTGGTATTATTTTTAATGCTGCTTCAATCTGCTGCTGCTGGAGCAAGCCCCACAGGTATTGATGGACCACTCCTTGACCCATGGACATTGGGGCTGGGACCACCACAACCCCCAAGAAGACATTGCTTGTGCTGAGTGGCAAATACATAGTAGAATCACAGAATCACAGACTGGTCTGGGTTGGAAGGGACCTTTAAAGGCCATCTAGCCCAAACACCCCTGCCTGGAGCAGGGACATCTTCAACTCAATCACATTGCTCAGAGCCCTGACCAACCTGGCCTGGAATGCTCCGAGGGATGGGACATCCACCACCGCTCTGGGCAACCTGTTCCAGTCTCTTACCACCCTCATTGTAAAGAATTTCTTCCTGCTGTTTTCCTTATGTGCCATCATGTGTCTCCCTCCACTCCCCCTTACCTGCATGGGCTCCTGCATTCTCATACTCTGTGGGGCTTCCCTCTTTCCCTCCCTTCTGTTGGGGGAAAAAATAAACCTCTGGGGTGCCTCTGAGGTTGTTTTCAAATTATGGCTCACGGGAATCCTACCATCTCTCAGATAGTAATTTATGATTGTTTCTACTTGGAGAGCATCACTTGACTCCAGTGAAATGGAAGCTCAGGGGTGCCAGAAACCATCCCCATCGCATCAGCGTTTTCAATATATAGTGTTCCTGACTAATTCCCCTTGCTCCCATGTGTCCCTCTTTTGCTCTCCTACTATCCAAAAAAACAAAACAAAACAAAAAAAAAAGCAAGCATTTTAAATTAAAAAGAAAAAAAGGGGGCTAGTTGTGAATATTGGTTCTCCGGAGGGTTTTCAGTTTGGTCCCTGCAGCTGGCATGCTGAGGTCTTTATTTCAGGGATCACCACATCTCACTCCTCCAGGCTCAAAGCAGCCGTACAGATACAGCCTGAAACATGTATACAAACACATGTGGGTGCAGGTGCATGTGTTTCGAGGCAGGGTCACAACCCAGCCCCTCCGAAAAGAACCAAATCCTGCTTCCAACCTGCCTTCCCCTCCCACACTGAAATGCTCATGGCCTCAGCAGGGCCTTGTGAGCATCGGGAGTTTTCTCCCATCCTGTTATCAGAGATGCTTTTGCATGGGAGGGGAGTTGGTGGCATACATCTGTTAGCTCCTCTCTGGCATTATTATACCCCAGAGCACAGCTACAGACACTGACTCCAGGAACCATCGTTTTGGATCAGTGCTGAAGCCAGCCAGCGTCACCGCTCACAGGAGAAAGCATCATGGACAACAGCAAACAAGAAGACAGCCCTTCCTTGGATTTTGATATGCCAAGCTACTTCATTAGGGTACAGAAAAAAAAGGAAGAGCATCTACCCCATTATTGTGCCCCTACAGAAAGTGTCCAGCACCAGCAGATAAGCAGGAATGAAGCTTCTTCTTATTGCTTCATTCATTTCATTTCCAATTTTTTTTTTTTTTAAGCTTCTCTAAATTTGAAACACACTGCAAACGCAAGGAGAGGAAGAACATGCGGCTGAGGCAAAGAGCCCAACCTTTCTGACTGTAAACAGGATTTTGCTTTTTTGCCTCTTCCCCCCCAAGGGTGGGAAAGTTTGGCATCTTTATTCCCCTTCTGTAATGTATTAATCAGGCACCAAAATAAGGAATCTATGAAAAAATATTTGGTGCAAATTAGGTAACAGCAACATGTCCACCACAAGATGAGTAGGGCATCAAACACAACATTTCTTAAGCTAACATGCTCCAGCTGCCATCCATAGAAATAGCTAAAGGACCCCTAACATGTTTCTACGTATTCGAGAGGTATATATACAATCCTCATGAAATGCAGGATTGACAGGCCAGACTACCACAACTAGTTCCTTCATGTTCAACACTAAATCTTCTGCAGCACGGGGTCTCTGAGCTCCGGGAATGCCAGCTCCCTTTCACCGGGCCCGTATCCTGCGTATGTGCAATATCTCCTAACTCTAGATATTGTACCGCCACCTCCTCCTCCTCCTCACTAACGTGCCTGCAGACTTTTCCTCTCAATCAAATGGCTCAGAAGGCAAAAATTTTGCTGCAAGGGTTTATGGCCATACGACCTGGTAAGGAAAATGGTGTGTCCAGCCAGTCCTTTCAGCTGTCCGAGCCGAGCTGTGTTTCAATGTCCACCCTGCAGATCGGGCACTTCTTGCTGGTGGCCAGCCACTGGTCCACACACACTTGGTGGAAGAGATGCATACAGGGCAACCGCCTGCAGAGAGAGAATTACCACCCCGTTAGGATGGAGGAGGTCCAGGGGACCACAAAGAGCCAGAGGGCAGCAGCCGGGGCTGCTTTAAACATGGAGAAGCACCGCTGTAGAGACACCACTGCTGCCTAGGTCCTACAGCCTTCCCCAGCCATACCAGCTCACACAGGGCAGTAGGTCAGAGATGGTGCCCTTTTTGGCTAAAAGCCCTTGAGAAAACCCCACACCCTCATGAATTAAGCTGTTCCAGTTATTAATTACACTGTCCGCTGCTTTTTAACCTTTCAGGACTACTAGAGTTATACTTTAAAGCCTCTTGGTTCTTCATCACTGCAGTTCATTAGCAGTCAGGTGTGTCCCCACCACTCCTGCGTGGGTGTCTGGTGTTCCCCAGGGAATGTGGTTTCTTTTCATCTACATCACCCTTGCTATCTCTTCATTCACCCTCATGAGCCAGAGGGACCCTGAGCCACAAGGACCTACAGCAAGAGGGACAGAGTTTTTCTTGATGGTTTAAGGCAATCAGAGGGTGAGGAGCAGGACCAGGTAGTGCAGCTGCACTACCCACCTGCAGCTTCTTCAACCGTGGTAGCTCAGGCCCTTGCAATTGGCTGTTCTCATCCTCTGCCACAGAGATTTGACTCAGCCAAGAGCCTGGGGGCATCTGTGAGGGATAATTGGGGCTTTGTTGTTGGCTCAGGACAGCTCCCTGGGACCGTGCGGGCAGAGTAATCTCACTTACTCTATAATAAAGCAGCTCTGTCCTGGCCACAAGCCAAACTCCCCTGGACTTCACACCCACACTCTCTTTTGTTGTCCTTTGGTCATCTGTCAAGCTCAGATGTGGATGTCCCAAGCTCCAGATGGCTGTCTGAGACCTGGGAGCCATCCTTCTCTGACACTTGCCACCTGGTCCGTTGGCACAGCCTTGAAGCAGGTGATCCAAACCCAAGAGATACTATAAAACCTTGGCCTTCCTGCTGCTGCAGAGCTTTTTCTATCAACAGCCCATACCAACATCCATTTAAATGACATTTGTGTTCCCAGACACTACAACAGCCCAGGTGACTTTGTCAGGACAGGAACAGGGACAATCTCACCAGCACATGGCAACATTAATAAACACAACACAGATGGCATCAAGAGGCAGAAGAGCAGATGGAAGGATCGTACCTGACGTCTTCTCCATCTTCAAGCATGGACAGACAAATTGTGCATTTCTCATCAGTGTCTGACTCCTCTCCATCCTCTTGCTCACCTTTGCCCTCCTGCGGTCTTCTCTGCAGCAAGGTTACAGACATGATTTGGTTAGGACTTCACTTTCTAATGCTCTCCCAAGCCTGAGTAGTTGCAGGAGGACAAATAATAAGAGCTTCATCTATCAGCCAGATCCTCCAGCTTGGGGAAGTCAGCCCAGCCAAAACAGCCAGTGAGGGGAGGATGCCACCAACATGCTGTTGGTCATCACGTCTCCTCCTGGGGCCAGTAGCAGTGGGGCTGGTGGTAGTGCCCCAAGGAGCAGCCTGTCTTCTGTTGCACTAACACAGCCCTCTGCTACCTCTTCTCTCCTCCTTGAACTGGGGATGGACCCATCATCTCCTTTGCTGGAGGCTTCTCCTGGAGAAGTGGGGCCACCACTGCCAGAAAGGACAACCACTGTGCCCCATTCCAGCTTGGCCACTGGCCTAGCCCCACTCTGCACCACGGGGCAGTGCTCAGCATGTTAGATCTGCCCTTTTCTCTTCCCCCCACATATCCATTCCTATTGATGTAATTTTTCTGGATCCACTGGAGATCTGGTCAGAGGAAGCACAGCAGGAGTTGACTCACTTCCAACTTGGACAGTGCAATGTCCCTACTTGTTAGTGCCCAGCCAGGAATGACCAACGTGTGAAATTGCTACGCAGACAAGCACTTTTCTCATTTTCTACTTACCACGACTCAAAACCATGGCACCAATTTCCTTACGAGCAGGAGAGCAGCTCCAACAGAGGAGACACCTCTTGCAAAGCAAGGGGAGGAGAAGCTCCCCCACGCCATGGAGTCAGGACCCTCATGGCAGGGCGTGCGGGCAGCGCTGCTTGCATGCAGAACGGGGCAAATTTGCATGCATGAAACCCCCTTGGTGTGTGCACTTTCTTACCAGTTGCGGACAGGGGGGAAATTGTACCCACGGGGTGGGAGAAGGTTGAGACCCTTTTGAAAATTTGGGCTGCAGCTTCCTAGCCTAGAAGTGAGAAACATCCAGCTGAGCTAAGCCGTTTCAGCCCGGTAGCCCCACAAGATATTAAAGCACCAATTCTGGATTTTACACTCCTCTCCCATTTCAGGGAATATTTCGATTAACAGTGCCGGTTTGCCAACGCTAAGGATTGCTACCCACCGAAGTTCTTCCTTCTGTCTGCTCCAAGCCCACAACCCTTGGCCGACTGAGAGGGGCCGGCAGTTGGGCAGCAATTCTGGGGCACTCACCTTCTTGTACTTGTGGGGGAAGGTGAACCTCTCAATGGTATTCTGGACGGCGCCCCGGCTCACGCTGCCCAGCCTGTCCTCCAGCTGCAGTAGCTCCTGCGGCACAGGAACAGTAGCAAAGCACCATCAGCATTCCTCCTGGGGCATGAGGTCCCACCACCCCAGCCTACCTGCTGGGGACCAAGGCTCCCTCTTGCCCTTTCCTTGGCAGAAATGTCCATCAAACCCAAATCAGTCATTCTTTAGTGATGGATTTGAGCCCTGGCCCTTGGACCAGTAACTGAGAGTTCAAGGCAGAGGGCAGAGAGTTGGATATTCAATATTTCAGAAATTAGGGTGGAATCTGAGCTCTGTTTGGCAGGCTGGGAAACAAAACCCCACAGAACTGAAGCACTTTGTTCACAGACATGAAGCGAGCCAGAGTCAGCCTGAGACAGACCCAGACACCCTGGAGTAAACCATCTTTTACAAAACTCACTCAAACCCTTTGCCTGCCAGTTACTACTAAAATTACTGCAAAACTCAACGCAATTTCCATGCCGCAAATCAGTCTTACAAGTTTATGCCAGAGCTTGCATAGATTCCCAGCACTTCAAAATTTGATAATAATTCCAGTCCCTGGGCTACGTACTTCATAGCTCTCCCGCACAGCGGATGTGTGCCTGCTTGGGTTCAGTCCCTGAAGAGCGAGTAGCTGAAGCTGAGGATAAGGGTAATTTCTGATTTCATGAACAACCTGCGAGAAGTTAGGAAGAAAAATAAAACCACCTGTACTTGCACATAGAAATGCCTTATGTACCTTGATTTAAATATAGTATTTTAAAAATTCAAAATGAAAGAGCGGACTGACACCTTCCCCAGTGAAACCCTTTAATAACCAAAATATTAGGTTTTATTAAATAGATGAATGATAGCTAAGAACACACATTTCTTCTGAAATAAACTATCTGTTATAATAATTCCTGTTTTATCTATAACATTGCAGTTCTAGAATCTCAACATGGGTTAGCTTAAAAAGACATTTTATTTTATTTAGTTTTAAATGGGTGAATTTCTCTTCATCCAAGCTTCGATTTTTTAAACCTTGCTGTAGCACACAGTTGTCAGGGTCTGACTATGGGTATGAGACAAAAATACCCTTGTGTGATTTTTTGCGGATGCTTTAATGACTAGCAGCGTTTGGCATGGCTCAGTTCAAATACAGCACCCTGCTAGGAGAAGGGCCAGCAAATGACCCCAGTCAGCCCAGGTTTTTGTCAAACCCCATCTCCACCTGTTCAAGAGGTCATGCAAAACCTTTACAGATGGCATCAAGGCTGACGTAGATAGCAATGATGTGATGAGGGATGGCCCACAGGGCTGAGCCCAGAGAAGGGAGTCATCTACTTCCAATTGTCTGTATACAAAAAGTCCTGGGATCCTGCATTTTTTTTCGAGTATAATAATATTATTAGTAATAACTGCTGAGTCTATCACATTCTGCCCAGGTTTTGCGAACCATCTTGTGAGCACAGTGTTGCGCGTGATGGACTGAATCTTTCCAGAGCAGCTGAGCTTTTCTTTCCTTTCTCTAATCCAGAGTGCAATGATGCAACATTATACTTTCAGACACTCCCTCCCACAGCCGGAGATAAGTGGGATTCACAGAAGACAGGTGATAGAAAGATAGCAGCCTTTATTTTGACTGCCTTCTGGCAGACAATGCATAAAACATTTCTCGGTAAAAAGCGTTTCACTTACCATCTGTGTTGAGGATGTGCTTCTGGGGAAATGGTGCATCCGAGGTGTAGCTAAGTAATGCTGATAGGGCTGAGGGACTGGCCGGACCTGGAACTGGGTGTGAGTCAGTCCCGCATCGACACTGAGGTCCCTGTGGGCAGGAGGATGAGGATAGGGCTTTGACTGTATGTATGGTTTTATTGTGTGGCCTACAGCAAATCAGATCATGCTCATGGCAGAGGACAACCTCCGCTGGTGGCTCTGGGCTGCTGTGGGTTCCTCAGCCTGGGTGATGATACTGCTTGGAAGGGAATTTCCTCTAATTTGACTAATTGCCCAACAGGCCAGCATGAAGGAGTGAGGGGGGTTGTTTTATACCAGTTAGCATTTGTGTTATCTGGGGTCATGACCTGCACAGACACAGCCTGCTAATTTCAGAGCATTTTCATGGCTCTGATCAGTACCCAAGCTTGGTAACTCAACCCGGGCAGACCAGGTCCTCCCTGTACTGCCATCACTGCAAACAATTACATTTTATCTTGAATATTTTGCAGGAATACAGCCAATTACTCTGGTGACATAGTGATGAACCATCCTGGGTAGTTGTTAGGAGCCAGATACACATTGTCCGGGGACTTTTTGATGTGCCTGTGCTCTCCTTTGAAATGTCTCAGCCCAGGTCATGATAGGACTCGGGGAGATAAGAGGCACTGCACCTCACCTGAACCCAGCCTCAGGGAACTCCAGAACTGCTGCTTGTGCAGAAAGCATAAAGGTTTTAAGAAATTCTGGATGAGACTGCTGTAAGAAAGCATGTCAGACAACCAGCTGGCCAAAGCCAATGAAGCAGGACATCCCCCAATGGCCCCACTTGCCCTCACACCACCTGGCCTGGGCAAGAAGAGCTGAGGCTCAGCTTGGTGAATTTGGGCACTTTTTTCCTCCAGGAAAATAACCCAGCTCAATCCCAGGATTTGACATAACCAAGATCCTGGTAAACCCTACAGCTCTGCCCAATCCAGCACACAGAGACAAACTGCAACCCCATCCCCACGCCATGGGGGGTGGGGGGTGGGAGGAGACCTAGAGCAGCATCTCTATCTGTGATCCAATTAGCTGATCCCTTGTCTCTACAGCCAGAGAGTCTCTTGGCAAACAAGTGCTTTGAATGTCATTCACTTTATCATAATTACAAAAGCCAGTGCTCTAATAACCATGGTCTTCACATTTGCCAGCGCAAAGCTAATTAGAGCACAGAGGTGGCTTCTTGTTTTGAACTTCTCTTCCCTTGCGTGGAGGGCAGTGGCAGTGAGCACCACGGCTTGTTAGGAGCAACTCAGATGTGTCCTCCAGCAGCTGAGAAACGACTTTCACCCAACAGTAGATAATAGACATAAGGGGACAATAAATACAGAAATCCTTTACCCAGAACAGCCCATGCACCAGGAAGCAGCTCCAGTGCTCTAGCTGACCCTAATAAGACACCCTGTACCAAGTTGAAGTAAGGAGAGGGACTATCTTTTCTGGCCCTGTGCTAGCCACGTGCTAGACAAACAAAACCTGGCAGAGGATAAAACACAGCAGGAGACTGTCAGGAACACATCCAGCGTAAGAATCTGCAGGACTGGGTACTTTCCAGCTCCTGTGTCACAATTTTGGAGATTTATCCAGTTGCTTAAGACTGTTCCCAGGTGGACGGAAGACCCAACTGGAAATCAGGAGGCTTTATGTCTGCTCCCAGCCCTGTCACTGGCCTTGACCACTTCCTCTCTGCCTTCCCATAGTCTCTCTCTACAAAATGGATGTGATAATCCACAAAGTGCTTTGAGATCAAGGACTGAAGAGGTTTCTCAAAGATGGATGGCCATTATTAACTTGCACAAGTAATTGCAATAACAGCACTGCTGAACTGTTTGTGCACTGGTGCATGTAGAGCCTTAAAATTGGATGTCAAGGCCCCTGAAATGATGCTGTGGGTCTACAGAAAGTCCAAAGCAGAGTAGTTCATGGAATGGTGTTTTCCCAGGGTTTGAGGGTGAATAAGCAAAGCACATTATCTGAAGAAAACCAAAACCAACCACCACCTTCTAGCCTGTATTATATGGATGACTATACATCATCTGGATGCTCAGCTGTGAGGTTCAAGGGCTGTGATGCTTATGGTACATGGGCTGCCAACAACCAAAAAGTGAAGGATAAGGCTCCAGATAACAGATTGGGTGGTCGTCACTAAATGCATATGCAAAAGATGATTTAAGGAACCAAATGAGACTTTATTTATTCTTCATCAGAAGATTTTTAATCGAGGCTGGGCTGTCTGGGATGGTTGAGTACCTTTAGATCTTCCTTCCATCCCCATTTCCCGTGACAGTGCATACCTACTGCATCTGAGCTGCTGCTCGTGTGGTGGTAACAAGTTAGAGGAAAGTTTTTATGTCTGTCACTGGGCAAAACTGTACATGTGCCCCAAAGGGAAGTGAGTCATCCAAATATATATACACAGTATATGAATTCTGTCATCCCCACTCTTTAAGTTCTATAAGGCTATGGAACAACACAGGAGGAAAAAGGAGGGAGGAGGAGAAGAACATAAAGAGATTTTTTATCAGATCCTTCTAATGATTATAATTAAACACTCTGTGCTGAAAGAGAGGCAGAAAGAATGGCTCTATCCAGATGGTACGTGAACCGCTTTGCAAACTGATCTGAACAATGTCATCCTGGCCAAATTCAGCTCACAGTGGTATCAGTAATGGGAACACCTGAGAAGAAAACAGAAGAAGGATCTGGCCATATTTTAGGTTGTGTATTATTACCCGGGAGGGGGAAAAAACCCCCTGTGCTAAAAGGACTCTCTATTTGCAGAGCAAAGTGCTCAGATGCTAGGAAATGGCATAATTAAGATTTCCTATGCAGTTTTATTTCGGTCCCTGTGTGCATACACATTGCGATTGCGTATAATTACATGTTCACATGCTATTTTTTCCATTCAGTGCACAGAATGGACTTTGCTTAGCTAACAAGCAGCTACTCAGAACAATGTTTTTATTTTCTTATTCTTCTAAGTAGGGCCCCATACTTTATTAACTGTGCAAGAGCTCAAAACCTGCTCTAAAAACGAAACGATCTATTCCCTGCTCAGTTTTTCCAGGGTATTGAACACTAGAGTGGGAGAACGATTAACAACAATTAATTCATTCACACCACCCTGCAGGGCAGGGCAGCATGGTTCTCCCTAATTTAGAGCACAGAGGACGTTGTGGTCACTGGGTTTTTGAGTGCCTGGTGGACAGCAGAAGATCTAGTTCAGTCAGAGATGGTGGTCTACAGGAAAAAGACCCTGTCTGTGCCCTGCAGCAGGAAAAGTCCCTGGGGAAGATTAATGTTTGGCTGCACTCTACATCCATGGCTGAAGAGCTAAGGGCAATATCAATGCCTCAGTGTTTTCAGATACATGCATGATGCCTCAGTGTTATCAGATACATGCATAAAGGCTTTAGCACTCACTCATGGCCCTCCCAGAGATGAGTTTTCCCACTGCACACTCTCCAATTTGTATCTGTCGAGCAGAACCATTAGCTGTCATGAAAGCATCGACCCATGATGACATTCACCAGACCTTGCAGCCATCCCAGGACTTTTTGAACACCTCATTCAACACACTAGCTATATGTGGAAGACTTACCAGTCCGTGCCTTCGGCTAGGTACCTGGGCTGGGGCCCCATGGGTTGTGGAGTTTGCAGTTGGTGGCTGAAGTCGAAGCTGGGGTGTAGACGGTGAGGCTGAACAGACATGCGCTCTTGAGCCCGCCTGTGGGGAGGAGACCAGAAAGAAAGTCAGCCACATGAAGAGCACTGGTACATGCAGCTCCTGCTCCGAGCCTGTGTCAGTAAACCAGGGGAAAACCCAGATGGTTGGGCTTGTGACTGTGTGTCCAAGAGAAGAGTCCAGGCAGGTGTCAGGGATGATGGGAAGAGGAATCCAGAGCTATGCTATTTACTCATGGTCACCACAGACATAACACAGACCTGCACTCTCACTCCCTGTGGCATCCACATATGCTCAGTTTACAGGGCAACATGGAGAGAAAAAAGAGGGAACCAAATAACTTCTTCCTTAGCAGCTTTGTGCCACTCGCACTATTTTCTTTTCCTCCACTGTCAGCCCCATAAACAACACACTAGATAAAACGTGTCCCTGCTTCAGCCGTTATCCATCATCATAAAGAAGCTGCAGGATGTCTCATCGCCCCGTGCAGTTCATAAACTCCTGGGGAACCTCATTCATAACAGAATTACTCAGGAGTAACTGAAAGCAGAATTTACTCTCTCTGGCCTTTGCCAACATTTCTCTGGGTGATGGACAGGCCAGGCTGGCATCCAGCTCCTTCTCCCCCCACCTCTGCTGACTTTGCAGGCAGGGAAAGGAAAGTGATAGAAAATATAACAAGATATTTGAGTCTCTTCTCATTATTATTACTTATTTGAACTACTCAGGGGAAGATCATGTGCTACTTGACCAGTGTCCACATTTGGAGAGAGATGAAGTGGATGCATAAGCAAGATTTGCATTACAGACCGACTCATACCCTTGCCCCCTGTCAAGCCCCAACTTACCAGTGGAGCCATCACAAAGCAAATCTAATGAGAAAACACTAGAGGAAATGGGGCAGGGAATTATTAGATAAAGAATTTTTCATGCAAACACAGCCTTTTGAATGTGTGACCCAGTTTCCCATTACTGGGACCTCATGCCCCACACCTGTAAGGTTTCCAACACCCTCTGAAAGCTGTGCTTTCGGAAACAGGCAGTGGGACTGGGCAAGAAGTTCCTGCCATTTTCCGCACCACAACCCACTTGCAAATGTAACTCTGACAGCATTTACCAAAGCAGCTTCTGCGTGAAATTGTGTTCCTTGCTTTTATTTGAATTCAGCTTATGACTAAGAGATAAACACTTGTATCATCAATGCCTCAGCTTTACACCTATTTGCTATCCAGTTATTAACTAATCATTAAATTGACCTAAAATCCAGTTTATGCAAAAAAAAAAAAAAAAAAAAAAAAAACCAAGGATGAGAAGAACATGCAATTTTCAGACAGAAAGGGTATGGAAAGAAACTGTTTTCTGCCTGTAGCATTCTTTCCAAATGAAGCATTATCATGAAGACTCATCCTCTGATTTTTGATCCATGGGTACAACCCACAAATAGCTTCCATGTGTTCCCCCCAAAAAGCACTCCTCTCCTGTGTGCTATCTAAACCCCTCCCTTTAGAAGCACAATAAGGGCAAGGCCAGGCATCCATTTACACCTCTGCTGAGTTACAGTGATTCTCTCTGAAGCTGTCAGCCCATTAAGAGTTTAGACTCCTTTCTGTAACTGAACGTGCTTCAGGTCAACAACATCATTTCCTCATAGAGCTGGGAAGCCTACCTAGACCCAGAGAAGCAAACTCTTCATGTGCAAAACCTGACAAGAAAGGTGGGTACAATCTCTTACACAGTTTTGAAACAGCAGCTACGAGGAGGTAGCTCGTGCATGCAGTCTATCACTCGCTCTGCCACGCAGGACAAGTTGACTGGAACACCAAGGTGTTACCACCGTGCTTCTCCCATGAGTGGCAATAATAGCTGACCTTGGGACATACTAGATGAGCACAGTATGGATCCCCGTGGGAAAGGTACACCTGCAGCTACAGCCTGCCTTGCGCCTTCCCTTCTGGTTGCACCCTGCTGCGTTTTGGGGGTAGACAGACGAACTCGTGAAGAAATCCTGATGTTGCCAGCACGCCCTGCCAGGGTTTCGCAGAAGCCCCTTTGCTGAAGCGAAGCCGACGCGGCTTCCCTCAGGATCCTTCGGGAAGAGTTGAGAGAGCCCCTTACCTGGGATGAGGCATGAGCCGGCGGTGCTGTGCCTCGAGGAGCTGCTGCTGGAGGAGGTATTGCTGGTGTAGCGCCTGAGGTAGGAAGGAGGGTCCGGCCACGTCCTGGAAGGGCAGGGCTGGCACCGGTGCCAGCGGCTGGTGCGCGGGGGCCATGTGGGGAGTCAGCCCCGGCTGGGGCTGCACCGCGTGAGGCAGGGCGAAGTCGGCGGAGAGCTGAGGCTGGGGACCCAGGTGGAAGTGTCGGCAGGAGGTAGCATGGGGATGCTGGGACCTTTGAAAAGGAGCACCTGGAAGAGAAGAGCGCGGCTGTCATGGGGGCCCCCGGCGGACAGGGCAGCCCAGACCAGCGGTTGCCCACCCAGGGCAAGAATTGGACAAACAGCTGTTTCTCTCCTCTGCCAAGAGGGTTAAAAAAAGAGAGAACAGGTCAGTCATCTTCCATTACATGGGAAAACGTTGATTTTGACTAATAGTTTTTCTTCTCCAAAAACCATTGGAATCAAAACATAGGTTTGTGTTCAGAATTACTTTTTGGCTCCAAATTGAAGTGTATACTCATGAAAACTGCTTCAGCTTGTTTTGGTTTGCCTGTCTTAAAGAGAAAAATAACAAAACTTTGAGTAGGGCCTGTGGCAATAGGAAAAGGGGTAATGGTTTTAAACTAAAAGAGGATAGATTCAGACTAGATATAAGGAAGGGATTTTGTACGATGAGGGTGGTGAAACACTGGCCCAGGTTGCCCAGAGAGGTAGTAGATGCCTCAATCCTGGAAAAATTCAAGGCCAGGTTGGATGGGGCTCTGAGCAACCTGATCTAGTGGAAGGTGTCCCTGCCCATGGCAGGGGGGTTGGACTAGATGGCCTTTAAAGGTCCCTTCCAACCCAACTTGTTCTATGATTCTATGAAAAAGCCTCAACACTTTAGAAAAGGAAAAAAAATAATCTGTTTTCTAAAATATGTTTTCATGGGTTATGAGCTCACTGAAGTTCACAAAGCTTGATGACTTTCCATTCAATTCAAAGTACTACTTTGCCTGTTTAAAAATGTCTCATAGGCAAGGAAATAATCTCTGCTCTAAGAAACTGTCTTGCTGACTGCAGGATGTTTATGAGACACCTTCCACCTCTGAGAGATGGGATTAAGACCGTGCGTCTTCTCTGAGAAACTTCACAATCCTGTCCTCATGAGCTGCATGCAGGGAGAGAGCGGCTGCAGGAAACACAACACGGACTGCTATGAGCAGCCATGAAACTGATGGGAATGAGGAAGAAATGAGGTGTGAAAGATATCTTTAATGGAGGCTTTTTGCAAAACATCTGGCACTGGCTTGTACCTCACTCAAGATTCTTGCTTGGATAGGCCCTTGGCCCAATCCAACACATTAATTCCTACATTCCTGGAGCATTTACAGGCATCACAGTAAAATTTTGGCTCTTAAACTAGGGAAAGAGTCAATGCAAGAGGTGAAGGATGAGACTCAAGTGAGGCTATTAGAGGATCATCCCCAGGATAGGTCACCTACCCTTTTACATGGTATTTTGAACACATAATCTTCCTAAAAAACACCTCTTTCTTTTTTTTTTTAACCTTTGGGAATGGCACAAAATATCCAGGAACAGCACCAAGAGACACTGAGTGTCATCCCAAGGCACAGGCACACACATCATTCCTTCTTTGCCCAGATCCCTTCTGCTCACTTCTCCCTTCTGCTGACAGGTAGGGTCAGTCCACCACAGCAGCTCAGGGAGCCCCACGTGCTTTCTGTTCACACCCATATGGAAACAGAAGATGCACAAAGCAAGCCAGATGACAGCAAGAGAAACAACGGGAGAGGACCTAATAGAAATGAATGGTTTGCAAAACTGTGCATGAGTCATTGCACACAGCATCTCTTAAATACAAACTAGTCCTCCGTAGTGCCCCTCTGAGAGAGGCAGCAGGTAACAAATACGTGTACCACCAGCAGCAGAACTTCTTAAAGTGATAACTTCTCATGCTGTCAGATAATAGCATGATTTGGCTACGCTATTAATTAAAACCGGGGGAGGTGGGATCAGACCCACCATTCCTCGATAACGGAGCAGCAAACCCAAACCCAAGAGGCATCCCCATACCCTGTTCCCACCCTACTGCAGGTTATATTTGCTGCTGTTGGATTTGCCCAGATTCAACCTACCCCACCGACAGGTAAAGACTGAGTAATGAAATGGGGAATCTGTGCGGCCCTGACCCATTGCTGAAGGTGAGCAACACCGTAATCACATGGAGATGCCTCCTAACTGCTGTGCTTGCTGGGTGCTTGAGAAACAACCCATGGAGAATTGCTCAACCTCTAATGGCTGCGGGTCATGGTCCTCCCAATGGGAAACTGCAACAGCAAGTCACAGGTGACCCTTTTTACACTCCCAGGTTCTCATGGGGCCCAAAGTCAAGGTGCTAGAGCAGGTTAAAGTGCTAATCCCTCTGCACACCCAGACACAACAGCCTGTGCCACCAGGCAGCAGTTTAGCTGGATTTCAGACAAAATCACTTAGGACAAGCAAATATAGTGAAGCTTAGTGATATTCCCTCACATTTCCTGAGACACATTTTGCAGCACATAAGTAAAGAAGAAAAAACCAGTCTCTAATCTTCTGCATCTCTCTCATCTTTTGATGCCTGGTGCAACCTTAGCCAAGGATTTCCAGCCTTTTGGTGTATCTTGGGAGGCCTTAGCCTGATTTAGCTGCATCTGCAGGACCTTTGATGCTAGAGCCATGATGATCTAGAGAGCACATGGCGAGCAGATCATCTTGTCAGAGCTTTTGACTTGAATTTTTACTCCCATACCAAGACAGTCCTTCTGAGGAACTTGGTCGTACACCTCCCTGTGGTCCAGAAAGCGCAATCTTTATCTCTGATATCTGGGCAGAAAGACATACAGAACCAAGATAACCTAAAATAAAAGCCTAACCCTCTTTTTTTTTTTTTTTTTTTTTGATACAGAGAGTTAATTTGCCTTCTTTTTAGACACTAGTCAATTAAATCAAGAATCTTTTAGTATTTCTTCTGGTATCTACTGATGCAGTGATGCATTTCCCTCCATAGGAAAAATAGTATCAAGATGTGACCAGGACCATATGATTAAATAAAGCCCATCAATTTGTCTTAACATAATACACTGTCTTGTGTTGTAATTGTTCATTCCCTACAACTAATCCAATTTCTGATGAGGATTTTCAAAGCAAAGACTTCAGGGAATACTTCAGCAAATCTATGCTTATTAGCAGTCATCAAATCATACAGCTGGCATAACTGAATCATCTTGCACAACAAAGCCAGTCCTTGCCAAGTGTGATAGTGGTGGACTCCAGAAAGCCCTGGCAAAAAAATAACAGTGCAAACCAGAATATTATATTTCTGAGTTATCTGTTTTTAAGTTTACCCTCTTCTGCTCATCGTATCTAGCTGCAAAGGACCTTTGTGGAGACTGCTTTTCAAGTCCACATGTTGGTCTTGCATACACAAGGTAAATCCAGTGTCACCCTGCTGACACCAGCTGAGCAGACTTACTCTGGGTTTACACCATGACCAACTCCAAAATCTGGCTCACAGCACTTACTCCTATTCAATGCAACAGAAGATGTCATGCTAGCAGTGTCTATTAATGATTACTCTCATTGTTCATCTTCCTTCTCTTTCTCAAGCCGCAGTTTTGTTCTAGATTACATTTGCATTGGAACCGAGAAGTATTGCCCATAAAATGCTTCAGGAAAATTTGATTCATGGATTTCATCTGCTTTTTGCCTGGACAGTAATGTCTGACAAAGAAGAGAGCAATCCATGATTGAAAATTAGTCCAGACACCACACTCCATCTTTGTTTTCCCTCCCCAGAACAAGGGCAGGGCTGATACTTTACTTAGCAAAGCTTTAAAGACATTTCTTCAGCAAAGATGGTGAAGTTGGAAACTGTGCCTATCAAGGTCCAGAGCTGCTAATTTCATCCTCCATGAACTATGTTGCCCACCACCAGCCCCGGTGGTGACTGCAGGAAGACAATGTTGCTCTGGGATCATTAAGGCACAGACCTTCTCCCAGCACAATGAGCTCAAGTTTTGGTCCTCATTCTACAAAAGGATTCTCCTTCTCCATTGGGATACTTTGATTTTGCAGGAAGAGGGGTCATCCAGATCTTGTATGGGTTTTTATGGCCTACCCCAAAGGCACCTAACATGTTCATCAGCTTCAGTGGCCTTTGTTGCATACCCTTGTCTTATCTAGCTGAAGAGGGAGGGGGAAGACCAGCATCCCTGCTGCAGAGTCAATGGAGTCCTCACCAGCCCTGAGAGGCTTCTGACCTCAGGCCAACCTGGAGACACATGTCCCCATGTCCAGTCTGCTGGTCAGGAGGAGAGGGTCCACCCCGCTGCATGAGCTTCATTGATGTGCTCCTCCTGGTGGCATGAGTATCTCCAGCTGCTCCTATCTGGAGCTGTGGAGGGCTGATTTCTCTGGACTCACTGGCAGGCTCCCCATTAGCCAGAAATTATTTTTTCCTCATCCTGTTGGTTCTTCCTTCCATTTAAATGCTGTTGCTGTGGCAGATGATGACAGCTCAGAGCAGCATCAGATCAGCAGCTCTGAAATGAGCAATACGTCACATCTGTGTAAGCAAAGCAAACAACACACTCTGGTTTTGTGCAGTCTCCCATTAACTGGTTGAGGCCAAACGTCATTGAGATCAGAGACCTCTGTTCCAATGCATCTAAACCGAATTATTTCTCATTAGAGAAGATGGGTATTTACCCCCTCCCCTTCTTTGCCTTTCCTCTCCATATTAGTTCCTCATGCTCTTCTGTTGACCATACACATTTACAAGGTCTTCTGTCCTTCTCAGCCTGCCCACCCACCCATTCAAGGTTCCAGCTTAGACAACTCTTGTTGCCTTACACCCACCTGGCCTCAGCTAAGTCACAAAAGCAGCTAATGTCTGAGCCTAGATAATCCATGTCTAAAAAGTGCCTTGTGAGTCTAAAAGTTCACTCTAACACGTGGAGGCAAAGACGGGATCCAGTGGAGAAGTGAATCAAGTCTTGGGCAAGCCAGGCTAGCTGTGTGGTGGAAAAGAGGAGCTACGTAGCCCTCTGACAAGCCTGAGGTCAATCCTGGCCCAGAAGAGGCTGCATCATGGCATGACAGTGTAGGACCATGTGGCCAAGGATGCCCCATCTGCCTTGTGCCTTTGGGTGAGCACCAGCAACACCTTCCTGCTCTGATAGCCGCTGCGTCGGCTCCCCCTTGGCTTCTTCAGCCAGGTCCCAGAGCCAAGGTCCACGCCAGGGATCAGGGGGTGGGGGGGAATCCGCGCTTCATTAATTCCTGCCACTGCCAGAATGTGAGTGCAGAACAATAGCTGCCCCAACCGGTCTGGCTCACCACCACTGTTTCACCCCGTGATGCCAAGGACCCGCCATGGAGCTGGGTTTGCTGTATTCTCCACAGCTATGCAGCTCGGCAACGCCATGGCCTCATCTCCTTACCTTCACTGTGAAGACGATCTGCTGCTCAAAAACCCGAAGGGAAGATTGCTAAATAGCTATTTACGAAGCACCTAAAACACTGAACTGGAAGATGGTGTTACAGGCTGCAGTCTCAAGCCAGCGAGCTATAAATTCGTTTTTAGAAAGCCAACAGATGATGCAAGCGCATGGATAGCTGAACCTGTTCGGCTGCTTGCCACCGCGCCGTTTCCACCCTTCACTCACACAGGCTTTGAACACGGTGGAAACCCGCAGGGAAACTCATCACGTCCTCCTCGCTGCAGCTTTCTCACTTCTACAGCTTTTTCTTTTTTTCTTTTTTTCTTTTTTTCTTTTTTTTTTCCCCTCAGTTCTACAGTTATATTTATTGTTTCTATACAGTATCTGAAGCAGCCTGGACTTTTTTCATTAAAAGAAATGCTTCCACTCCCTTCAGACCCCCAGGTGAACCCTGAAAATGATAAATTTATATATTTTTTTGCAGGTTGGTATGTGACATCAAGTCACAGAAAAGTACTGATCTGATACCGGGTAGTTCTGTCACTGGGTATTCTCCTTTAGCAGCAGTCAAGATTTGACGATGAGTATGTACATGCAAATATATCCGTCCACCAATATTTCACCCAGAAGGGCTCAAGGGATCTGTGTGCTCATTAAACACTGACCCATGTCGGAGATGCAAAGCTCCTGGGTAACCCCTGCAGAGAGACAGGGGATTCTACGGGCTTTGTGAAAAGAAAAACCCAGAAAGCAGAACAATTTATTTCTACCTCCTTTCCTCGTGGCAACAATATTTTTGATGCAGTCAGGCTACTGGGAAGGGACGCAGGATCAGGCCCGGAGCTGGCGCTGGGGATAGGTATCTTGATCAGACAGCTGCAGCCCAGGGAGCCCAGCCGCCTTCGAGAGGAAAACAAAATCTGTCTTATGCTGTTAAGCTGCCTGCAATGCATGTGAATTTTTCCCCTGGGTAAGGCAACCTGGCCGGCTTGTCAAGGCATTCATGGTCTGCGTGCGAGCATGCCGGGGCCGGGGGGGTAGTGGGGAGGCTGGGGCTGTTTATACATCTTGATCCCACAGCGGTGGAAAAGGAGATGGCAGCTCCTGGAGAGCCCTGGCTTCACTCACTGACAGATTTTGCAGCCGCAGATATCTGCCCGCTGCAATCGGCCAAGCCGGGGGGCTGGAGCTGCACCATCTCGGCCGTTTCGCCCTGATTAGAGCCCCCACAACCCCTCCTCCTGCCCTGGGGAGGCAGATAAACCCCAAAAACAGGACCCATCCGCCGTGCCTCCCAGCGCACCGGGCTCTGCAGAGTGCCTGCCAGGCTTTTAATAGCCCAGGCACCTGCAGCTTGTTTCCCTGGACATGCATTAAAATTCCCCTCGGAGACAGCAGCACGGTGGGAAGTTAGCATCGGTCCTGAAAGTAGAGAGCGAGTAAAGGCTAAAATTGTGGGATCAGTTCCAGTTTCATGTGGCACACTGAGAAGGACTGCACAGGTTTACAAATAAGCTAGTAATTGCCTGGTGCCATCAGTCATGTGTTAACCCTTTGCAAATTATTTTTTAATATACCCTGATTAAACGAGTTAAATTGACTTACTAATAGGAAATGAGGGGTGACATTGCACCTGGAAAAGAAAAAAACTGAAAAAAATAAACTCCCAGACCAAATCCACGGTATGTTCAGCTGCATAAAAAAATAGCAGTCTTGCACAGAGGGAGATATCACACCCTCTCACTCTCATTATAGGATAGCAAACTGCAGGGCGAGGAGATTGGGGTGGGGAGGATGGAAGAGGAGGAGGAAAGAATTTGAGAAAAATTTATCAGACGAGAAGGAATCTGTCTCACTTGCAGCACCTTCGCCAACAGCTTTCTCATTTCATTTAGCAAATGGCAAGAACCGTGCCAAAAATAACAGGCAGCCAGCTCACATCCAGACCAGGGTGCAGACTGCTGTCCCATGCACCCAGTGCCATGCAATGGGTAGCAGACCCCAGCACCAGCCTGTGGCCGAGTGAGGAACGTTAATGACAGATAAAGATCATTTTTGTTTGCTTTATTTGCTTGGCCAGTCTGTGCAGCACTAGGGACTGAGTCAGGATGAAGTCCTTGCGGTGGGCAAAGGGCTGGTCCATAGTGGCATGGCTGGGTGGAAAAATAAGGTTTTGGAGGTTTATCATCCTCCCTCTCAGAGTCTCACACATGTGATGGAAAAAGATTCCAAAGGGGTTTAGGGGGAACGGGGGTGAGATGGGGTCCCCCATCACTGTTTAACAGTTTGAAGGTCACCACCACTCAACAGCCCTTATTATACCCACACTTCTATGGACCTCTGCGCGGGCACAGCAAAACCCAGCTCAGCTCACCACAAAAACCACATAAACACAGACCTTGGAGACTGTAGATTGTCTCTGCCTGCTTGTACGATCCCCATTCAACACCCTTTCACCCCAGTGAAGCCTCTCATTAATTGCTGTGCGACATAAGCTAGCGTGACTGGAGCACAGTCTCGTCCACACACTCATGGTCCCCAACACTGAGCAGAGCATCTCCTCTCCTGCACACCACGGTGGGGAAATCACCTACAGCCCTGATCTACCCAAAAAACGGCTGAGCTGGGACTTCTTCCAGAGCCGAGACTCATCATTCAACAAAATACCACTTACAACTGGCAATAACCAGCAATTATTAGCATATTTCTATCCGGGCTGAAGCAATGCTGAGAGGTGGGGACAGGGAGCAGCAAGATCTATTGATGGGGTATGGCTGGGCAGCCTGGACCCATCACAGGAAGGAGATGGCTATTTATACAGCACTGGCTGAGGGGTTGTTTTCCTGTAACCCTTTTTCACCAGCTTCAGAGGAAAAAAAAAGTTTTGTTGAAGATTATGTTTCTCAGGAACGTGTTGAATTCAGCAATATTTTCCAAGGAGGGAGGAGAAACACTTCGGCAGCATTACTGCACTGATATTCATCTTTTTGTTTTTGTACTTCGCACTATGTTTTAATTATATCTTTATTCTAATGTACAGCATTTGAGGGTGTATTTATGATTTTTGGATTAGCACACCAAAAAAAAAATATAACCAAAACCAAACCATGCTGAAAGAAAATGTTTTCTGAGATTCAATGGTCCCAACTAATCTCAGTCCTCCCCTCCCAGTCTCTCACGTGCCTGTAGGGATGGTTGGACCTGGCAGCCTGGAGTGATGTTGCCCACCCAGCCCAGCTCTTTCTCCCCAAACTGCCCCATTTCTCATTCTTTTGGGCCCAGCTCTGTGCATCTGCCAGGAAAGGATGCTGGAGGAAATGCGGCTTTGTAGATGATACAAAACCCCTCTGTGACTTTTTTATAATGTGTCTGTTTCTGTTTGGCCTGAAGGTGCTTCAAAGGATGGAGAATGAATGGCTGACAGGAATCACTTGCCCTCAAAACCCGGGCTAAAGGCAGGGGTCACATCTCAGATCTCAATGACATTTTTGGACTGCTCATCCGTTTGCAGAACTTATACCTGAGCAAAACCCTGATGCTGCCAAGTGCAGAGAGGGTTTGTGTGGTACTTGAACTTCAAGGAAACTCTTGAGGCTTTGCCCATCCACCATGCAACAAGATGTGCTCACCTGTCCCTTCTCCTCCACCATCATCCCAACCAGCTCCTAAGTGTAACCCAAACCCATTTTACATGCCATGCAGTGGAGAAGGCAAACAATGGGAGCTTTTCCCAGTTTATTAACAGGTGCCTGGGCTTGATGGCTCTTCTCCAGGGCTTGGACTGTTAGCCCAATTCAAAAAAAAAAAAAAAAGGTTGAAAAGAGAGGGGATCAGGGGTCCCTTTGGTCAAAGGACTCAAGAGAGCTCATCTTTTTTGTCATTATACATTACTAACAGGGTGTTATATCCACATGAATTCGTCCCCAACATGGAAATGGAAGAATTAACCAGGGAAAGAAGTTCATCCTCAATATAAAAATAAAAAAAATCGTCACATGACAGCTGTCTATTACTTGGCTCTGCCTGCAGAGAGCAATGGGGAAGCACTTGGAGCAGACCCTATCCCAGCCCTTGGGAATGCAAAAACGTGCTGACTTGTGCATGCAGGAGCCTTCAACTTTGACAGGCAGCGATATGCCGCAGCCAGTTGTTTGGAAAGGGTAATTCAATACTTGGGTTTCCAATCTTTTCTTGCTTTCAGTGTCCAAAGCCCTCCCCAGACATTTGGAAGTGCTCAACACCTGCCTTAAAACACTCTTAACTCCTCCTAATGACTGGCCAGGGGGCTTGAGGCAGCCCCCTCCTACCAGTAATGATACACAGGACATCCAAAATCAGGCAAAAAGCCAAAAGTATGGGGCAAAACCCCCAGTTAGACATTGCAAGGACCTGGAAGATTCTGGAGTGCTGCGCTGCATCACTCGTGGAGTCTCCTAATTCTGTGACATTCCAAACCAAAATGCTTCACCCAAATGCTGCCAGACCTGGTGGGTCTGAAATCCAAAAACAACTTCAATCCTTCTGAGGAGGAAGCGTTAATGGGAAAAGACAGTTCCCTCAGCTGTCTCTTGTTCCTCTTTAAACAAAAGGCTTCGTGATCCCACCCGGCCTCAGACCTCCATCTGCTCAGCATCAGCCCATGCTATGCTGCAGCGGCTCGGACAGGAGCCGAGTCCTTCATCCTGCCCTCACCCCCTGGGCTTTCGGGAGCTGGGGCTTGTCCTCAGTCCCAGCACAGCCTAGGGAATGGGATTGCTCTGCCCCAAAAGGCTGTGGGGATGCAACGACAGCATCCCAACCCTGTGGGAGGACCAGCGGCATTGATGCCAGCTCTGTCCTCTCTGCACAGGGATTTCCAGCGAAGATTTTCATCCTGCTTTCCCCTTATCATCAAATTGGGGAAAGATGCTTTTTGGAGCACTCTTTCTGACCTGTTATAAACCTCTCTGTTAAGGAGAGATCAGAGCAGCATTTGAAACCTGTCTTTAAAAAATAAAGGACACTGGGTTTGGGGGGGTGTGTGTGGGGGTGTGTGTGTGTGTGTGTATTATTCTGCATTAATCCCATCCATCTCTATTTTGCATGCATCGATTTCTGCCCCCCCCCCCCCCCATATTTCAAATGGGTCTGTAATCACCAGCTGGGTTTTCCTGCTTGATTTATTTATCTGTCCAGAGGTGGAAGATCCCACCTGACACATCTGCACAACTCCAGAGCAAGTGGCAGTGATTTGGAAGGCGGGTTTGGGAAACCGGTGGAGCGTTTCACCATTTCTGGGAACAGCACATCAGGTTGGATGGGAGATATTTTGCAGTCCAGCCTTTCTTCTTTGCTGTCTCTCTCTCAAATTAGCCTCAAATCCAGAATTTTTTGACAGAGGAACACAGCTGCAATTTTTGTTTCTCCTCACATCTGCAGAAATGTGCCACCAAAAACAGCTGTCTGACCTCATGGAGAGAGCATAGTGCTGGAGAGTGGCAAGAAGTCAGGCTGGCTATTAAAGAAAGGAAAGTGGCAAGTACTGGGTGTGTCATTACTGCCGCTATTCATGCTGAGGGCTAATAAATTTTGTAGCAATGACAGGCAAGGATGGGACTCAGGACATGGAACATCCCCTTAGAAAGGGATTGTTTGATCCCATGTTGCAGGTCACCTTCTGGTTTTTATCTTAAGCCCTGCAGACATGTGCCAGGTAGAGTGCAAAGCCTTTACCAGGCTGCATGAGACCCTCAGTGGGGCTAGGAGAGCAACTCTTGCATCATATGCCGTACCTGCCACCCAGGGAAGACAATATACTGTATGGTCCTCCTCAAGTTTTTTAGAGACTGACCAAAAAAAAAGCACAGAAAAAATACCCCTCCTCACCCCACAAGGCAGAATGCAGAAGCCATTCAGCAGCTGATGTTTCTTCCAAGTGACAGTATAAATAAAACAGGGTCTTACAACGGTTAGGGTATAAAAAAAGAATGAAGATCATATAATAAGAAAGAGCAGAAATGCTCCCAGTAGGTGGGTCCATGGGATGCAGTGATTGAACAAGTTTAGCAAATCCCCTGTACAGTGCTAGAAGGTCCTACGAGTCCACAAGCCCACCTTCTCAATCTTAGAGCTGTCCTCACCATAGGGGCTTGCACGCATGGAGCTCCTGCAAGCTCCCAATCCCTACTGGACCTCTTCATTTAACTAACCTAAAAGACTTTGGACGTTAGGTCATCACTGTACACTGGTTGGAGATGCCATGCAGGGGTCTGTTTGCACCCCAGCACCATGGCAGCAGCCAGGACCACAGTCGTCCCAAGGACCAACGCTGAGGAGAAGCCACATGAGATGCGGTGGGTGCTCGTGGTGATCTGGCACGGGTCTGGGAAAACCCCAGCTACCCCGAGACCTGCCATGCCACATCCTGGCAATTCCCCTCTTACGCTCCATGAATAAGAAATCTGTGGCTAGAAATCAAAGATCCTAGAAGCTTGTTCCCTGTTGAACTTAATATCTTGAAGTTTATAAGCATGTGTCACTCCAGGAGAGGGAGAGCTGTATTTAAAGTACAAGTAAAACATCAGTTTATCGATGTCGAGATAGCTCTCCCTTTACATTTCTGCATGAGGTCCTGGGGTGAGTTAGTGCCGCTAATTCCTGCTGTATTAACATATGAAGGAAAATTCTACCCAGCCAGCAAGAAATATGTATTTTATAGGGTTAAATGTAAAGTAATCCATCTGAGAAAAAACATACAGGTCCTATTTGCAGGTGGCAGGCTATCCCAGGGGAAGTGAGTTTTGGTAAAATCAGCGAACCATGAGCTCCCAGAGCCCCAGCAGCATCTGAAGGCACAAGTGTTTGCTATATAAAAAGCAGGAGATGGAGTCCCGTGGGAGCAATAAGCCCCTTATATTGTTGTCAAAGCCCAGAAGGAGGCTTGTAGAGGAGCCCAAGGGTGGCATACATCACCCAGGTGGGAAGCACTGGAAGAGGGCTGTCTCCTCATTAGAAAGAGCAAAGATGGAACTGTCGTTGAGTGCAGCCTAAGATGGTATCTTGTTCTAGTTGGGCAGAATGAGGCTCATCAGCCTGGTAATAATCCTGACAAAGCCCATCAGCTGGGACTGACCTGCAGCCAACACAGGCTGAAACACCAGGCACCACATACCTGCAGCCAAAATCCCCTCCTCAGCACCCGGGCTGCTAAAGTCAAGGCTGGATGGTTTCCTAAAGGACGTCCCCTTGCTCAGGCAGGAATTCATTTTAGGATGTGAGATGGAGATGGTGACAACAGCTGTCCCTTCCGGCATGAAAACCCACCCACTTGTAGATATTTTCCCCTCCTACCAAAGTCAAAGGAGGCTGATTGCAAGAGACCCGCTTTTCCACCACAATAGGAATAGGAAATCAGGTTCCTGCTTATTCTACCAAAAATGTCTTCCCGCGCTGCAGGAGGCTCAGCAGCAAGCAGGTAGCATGCTGCAGGTATGGCTCCACATCACAGGCAGCATCTCATTTCCCTGCAACCAGCTTCTGAAATATCCCAACCAGCATCTGGCATCCCTGAGAGAGTTAAGTCTAAGTCAATGTTTCCGTCATCAACCTCGCTTTTGAGGGGCTCGTAACTCTCGATGTTTGTGTTCTCATGAGGCCAAAACTTGGCACAGAAGCACACAGCCCAGATGCACTTTTATTTGGTAATAAATAGCTTAAATCTCATATGCTTTTTTTTTTTTTTTTTGCTTTTTTTTTTTCTTTTTGGCTTAAACATATAAAATGGGAAAAGAAAAATGTGTGGGATTTTTTTCCCTACCTTCCAATAATTTTGGAAAAGCAGCTCATGCTGAATAATGGCAGGCTTTTTTCAGATACACACAGTCCACAATGCCATTTCTCAAATATCTTCCCTTTTTCATACCCACTCTTTAACAGGATCAATGTCCTTCACCCAGCACAGTGCCAGCATTGCAACCTGAGATTTTTGGGTGTGACTTGCGATGCTAGATTATTCAATCTTTGGTGCATTAAACCTGATGCTCAGAAAGAGTTAAAACATGGCAAAAATCCACAAGTCCTTTAATCAATATTGGTAATGTTTTGAGGATGGATCGCTGTTTTAATTGCACGCCTGTGACATCCCACTTCTTAAAGAGTTCAGGCAGTTATTGCAGCCCAGAACTATCTAACCAGCCCCTGGGTGAGCATTGTTTTTTGTCAGCTCTCCGCCGGGATTTTAGCACTTTCAGATTTACCCCAAACTCAGACTTTGCTCTACAGAGGCCAGCTACTTTCCAGTGGCCAAAAGCCAAGGAGACGCCCCAAACCCCTAGCCTGAGGGCTTGGCTGCCTTTCAAAAGTCCACCCCAGCTGGAGCAGAGAGATAGCAGTGATTTTGCTCATACAGTCAGCTCCAGAGGTCGGAGGGTCCCTAGTGGGACACGGGGCTATGGCCAAGTTGGTGTTGTTATCCAAATGCTTTGTTACCTGCAGGGCTGGGATTTTTTTGCAGGAGGCATGTGGGGCTGCTGGATATGGGGAGCTGGGCTGATGTTGGGTCAGGATCATGCAACATGGCCTGAAAATATCTCTGTAGATGTTACCTTAGGAAAATGTCCTTTCCATGGGGTGTGGATCCACCCGTTGCTCCCTCTGAGCCACGTCCCCACTTGCCGAGAGAGAGGATTGAAAGTAACCCTCCAGGATTGGAAATTTCCACCCAAAACACCCTCCTACCAAGTTCTTCATCTCAATGCTGGGCTTGCAACCCAACAGCATGCACAGATCTTTCCCACGCACTCGTCCCATGTCTCAGCCTCCCCAGATCCCACCAGACCCAGTGAAGAATTCCTCGCAAGAGAGGTACGAGGAATTTGATGACTGGAAGCAATGCAGGAGGCTTGTGCTGCAGAGCCCACCCCTTGTCTCAGAAGGTCCCAGACTGCCACCAGCCCTGCATACGTGTAGTCTCCAGGAGGAATGGGATAGCCCACACATGGTATGGATTTGCACAGGATCCAGGTGACTTGTTGAATGAGAGACCATGGTGAATCAGAAGAAAAACTTCCAAATATTCGGGCACACTTTGGGCCATCAGTCCCTGAGCTACACAAGCCACAATATAAAGCACGTAAGAGATGTCACAGCAAGAAGTCACTTGTGTGAAACTACTCTGACATGGCATAGCAATTGCACCCATGGAATAAGCATCCTCCTGCTGCAATGAGGCCACCGCAGAAATTTTTTGGTGGATAAATTGCAACACCGCATCCAAAGACATCTCCAACCACAGCTAGGTCTTTCCATCACTCATCCACATAAGACGTAACCCAGCTCCCACAGCTGGGTCTCTGGAGAAAACACCAGGCACGGTCCAATGTTGGGAAGCATTTGTTTAACAGCAGACCTGTGTCAGGTATGTCTGCCGCAAATCCATGCATGCTGGCTTCAATCTGTCTGCAAGAAAGATGGAAGCGGTGGCTCTGCACTCCCTGTGCTTGCTGTCAATTAATGGATTTTATTATTTTTTTTCTTTTAGATTTAAAGTCAATAGAGTGCCAGTAATTAAACTAATCTAAAGAAGCAAACCCAGCCACCTCAAACAGAAAAGCTGTTGCAGAGCCAAAAGTAATCCACGTGAGTATTGAAGACACAGAAACTACAGACAAAACCAAAATGAACCAAACTGGTTAAGCGAGGGAGGCCCATACACAAAACCTGTAACACCTGGTTTCATGTTTTCCAGCTGCCAGAGGAGGAACAAGGGGCTTGAGCAAACGAGGAGGACTCAGGGGAAAAGGACCCCAGCAACAAAGTCTGTTCCCTTCTTTAAGCAAAATAAAACCTCTAGCAGTCTGTTCCCCATCAAATTTGTTGAGGCAGAGCTAAACGGAGCATCAGAGGGTGGGAATCTGCTCTGGATCCAGAGTACTTGCACTGCATCAACCCCTGGGTTGGACATGATGGGCACCGTGTAGGATGGGGAGAACTGGGGACCTGGAGGATGCTGCTGAGAGAAGAAAGTGCTTCTCAGCAGGGGACAAGCCAAATCAGGTGGGCTTAAGTCACCCAAAGGGAGGGTTACCAAGGCAATGGCAGGCGAGTTTATCTCCCTTTATAATTTTTTTTCAAAGAACTGCCTCCTCCTATTGCAGGCAGGAACAAACCGCCTGGCTGGGACCTGAGCTGACCTCCCATCATGATTTTTACCATTTCTGACAGTGGTTTTGCCAAGCCCGCTCAGACAGAAACATTTTTCCTCTCTCACGTGGATGTTGTTTTTATTCCATCTACCTTGGAAACCTACACGCTGCCATTCAGCATAACCAGCAATCACAGCAGGTACGGGCAGGCTACACAGCCCCCAGCCCTGCTGGGCCAGCAAACCCCCTTGGAGAAGCCCATTAACAGCACCAGGTTGCCGCGTTATCTCGCTTTACAAAGCTGGTCTTGCTGTTGAGAAACAAAACTGCCATTCTGAGGGAATTCAGCTCCCAGGGCTGCTGGTGCTGATCTTAACAGACACAACAAAATAAAGAGGTTTCCAGTTAAACGGTGCAGAACAACCTGTAAATTGTTGTTTATAGAGCTGGTTAAGTGCCCCATAAATACAAATGGTGACAATGACTGGAGTCCAGGAGCTGTGACCTGGGCGGGGAGGGAGGTGAGATGCTATGGCAGGGAAAGGGCTTTCTGCACACCAGGCACTTTTTAACTTCATTGATGCATCCACCCACATGTTTTCAAGGACCAGTCATTACCCACCACATATGAGGTGAGATTCCTCTCACGCCAATGGATTATTTCATCTTTGCAGGGTGTCTCATAGGGGATTTTAGTGGTTTGAATGGGTGTGAGGCTCAGCTGCTCCTCCGACTCCTGGACTTGGACCTCTGGACGTTGTGGGAGACCCAGTGTTAGACACCAGGAATGGGACAGGGGGAGAATTAGTAAACTCAGTGGGACCAGTCATCCAGGTCAGCGCAAGAGCCAAGGAATCTACCAGCTAATTAACACAATATTGTTAGGAGGTTAGTGGCGCAGGGGAGAAGCTGCAGCCTTACTGAGCTCTTTCCACAAGAGCCTAACCCGCCAGTTAAACTGATGCTTTGACTCTGTTTTTCCCAGATGAAATTCCTGTCTAGTACAGTTCCTGCACTGACAACTTTTATGTCAGATGAAGACTTTAAGAGACCAGATTTTCAAACAAATGCAGGATATGGTGATCTATCTAACAGAGAGGTGCCCCTTGCTGTCCCCAGGAACCAGGATGGGAGGCTGGCAGATGGACAACGCTGTTTCACAGATGCTGATTAAACTGCGGTGGTGATGCTCGGCAAAATGCCAAATTAATTAACGCTAGCCACACAAACTACAAGTCCCTTTTGGCTTTAAAAAAAACTAAGAATTCTCCAAATTCATTTTCACACACCTCACTGGCCTGACATTTTCTCTTGAATTTGCTGTTCCTGAAGTTGTGTCTCTCTTTCACAGGGGGCTTGTGCCATTTTTAGATGCCATGAGTTTAAACATGTGGCAGAAGAAATTCGGAGCCTTTAGAGCTCTTGGCCTTTTGGAGAGGATGGACTAATCTGTGGCTGATATTTAACAGAGGCTTGCAGCACCTCACACGACCTCCTGTTTGATATTGTTATGACCTTTCAGCTTAATTTGGGAAACCATCTGAAATTTGTTTGATTTTGGTTTCTCTGCAGGGCCTTTAAGCAGACTTTTTGTGCTGTGGCAAAACACGGCACACCCAAATTAGCTGTTTCTGTACTTAAATTGGCATGGGGGGAGGATGGCAAAGTGCTCACTCACTGCAGGGAGAATTGGGCTGGTGAATGCACCCTGTTTTACAGAGGAGGAGATGGGAACTGGGCAGAGGACAGAGCTGGTCTGGGCAGCAGAAGTGGTGGGTGGTAGACCCAGGGACAGACCCTCTCCTCTGCGTATCTCTCATGAAAATGTGTTTGTACAACCGCAGGCTACAGCCTTGCTGTTCCCTTCCACACTGCCTCTTTGTGATGCTGTGGGGACCCTATGACCAGCCAAGGTCTCCTACATCACCCCATGCTTGGAGGGCATTTACCCCACAGAGGGTTCCCACGCTGATTAATGTGTTACTATTGCTAGTAAGATGAACCAGAGAAGAACAGAGCTGAGTTTCTACCAGTAGGAGCCTCAATATCCCTTTTTTGCCTTACATGCACCATTTTTCCCAGCAGCAGGTGGATTTCTGCCCTGCAGACCATGGGCATGCATGATCAAGAGAGGGAAGACTCATCCTGGAGGACACTGAGAGGTCAGCCCCAGGGAGGTGGGCAGCAGATTTACAGACCATAAGGTAGCTCAGCTTCATCTATGTATATCACTCCTGTATCTTCAGGTGTGGAGACCTTTCCTTCCCAAAGTATGACAGAGCATCTTTTACAATGTCATGGCCCTAGACATTCAGGAAGCATTTAGGGAATTGTAATTTGATCTTTTAGCTAACACCACACAGTCCCAGAGCTTCCTCCTGGCTCTGGAGAGACATCTTCATCTACTCCAGACTGAGGAGGGACCAGAGTTTTCCCTGCCAAACAGCTGGGGTGGTGGGCTCATTCTCCAATTTCAATTTTTCTTGCAAGATCCCCATGCTGGGAACCCCCTGCCTGTACCTCACCTGCCTACCCTGCTGCACCAAGGGGCAAGTGGGGATCATGGGGAGAAGGAAACGGGCAATAAACCAGGTCCCAGACCAGACACAGACTCATACCTTTTATCTTTGGCACTCACAGGGCAGGATCTGGCCAGTGCTGGGTCCCAGGCAGAGCCCAGAGCCCTGAGCCACAGGCAGAGAGAGGATTATGCTTCTTCCTACAGTCTCAAAAACCCCATGGAAAGGGAGGAAAACAGCCCCTTCCCAGCCCAGCTCGTGACCCAGCTACACAGATGTTCTCAACAGTGGACAACCTCACCAAAGGAGCATCTCAAACCAGTGCACACTCCCCAATCCCCAGACATATCATATCAAATCAACCTGCTGTCTGGATTTCTCAGTGGAGCAGGGACTGCAACTGAGCGCCGGGGATGGGGGGTGACCACATCCACTCCAAGCACCCATGGATTTTTAGCAGATGACCATCCCTGAGGACAGATGGGAACCTTAGGGTGCCTGACTGCTGCAGGTAACACACCTGCAAGGAGGGATCCCATGGGGCGATGGGTGCATGAGGAGATACTCCATGGATGAGGGTCTCAGGAGTACAGGGCCTCTGTATCTCAGCAAAACAACCAGGAGGGTGATGGTTTTGAGGAGCATCTCAAAACTTCCCACTGGTCCAGGGCAAACAGACTATATCACGCCCTTCCCCACAGCACACAGGAGCCTACCAGCAACATGTGCAGTTCTGAAGTGGAAAAAAACCCACATTTTTTCTAGTTCCACGTGTGACCTCTAAGCCCAAATGATTTTTATTAATTACTAAATTTCATTTATTTTGCTCTCTTCTCAGAGTTAAGGCTTTGCATTGCTGGGCCTGTATTGTTTCCGTTACAGCCTGCTGGTGTCCACAGAAACTTAAAATTAAATATCAGTCACACATTAAGGTCAGGCAGCTCAATTCCGTTAACAGGCGGCGAGACTCAGCCTCCCTGTAATGAATGCTGCCCGCGCCTCCTAATGATACTGGCAGAGGAACCGGGCAGCACCAGCACACAGTGATTGGCACCCCACTGACACCGGGGACCACAGAATTGATTTTAAAAGTCCATTCATCTTCTGAGAATCATGACTTAAGTTTTCCTGACCTGTGACAAATCTGCACAAGCTGCAATTGAAAGAGCCAAGAAGAGGAAAGAAAAAAGAAATCCTCAAAAAACCCTAAAAAAAAACCCGAAAGCAAGAAATAGATTTCAGTAGGGTTGTTCTCTCTCAGTTTCCAGCCCTCACCCCCCGCCATGTATTTTTGCCCTTCACTTTATGAGCAAGGTTAAAAGTTTTGCATCCCACTGCCTGCCACAAAGACGGTACAGAGGATTTAAAGATGCTACAGGATCGTCCCTGTTGCTGGACTCATGATCAGGATAAGTCCACCTTAGTCAGACCTACTGGGTGCTAGCCTCTGTCTGCTTTTCAGAGCCCAACAGCCACCAACACTGGGACACCCACCTCCCACCCCTTCGGCCCTGCACCTGGCCGGGAAGCAGCTTTGAGGAGCTGGCAATCACATGGCAGAGAAATGAACAATGAGGGTGCCCACCCCATCACCTTCCCAACCCCCTCCAGCACGATCCTGTGGCCAGTGGCCCACCACACCTGCAGTTTTTCTCCCTGCTTACAACAAAGCAGTATAGCTACCATCACCTGTGGGCAAAGGAGGACCTACAAAAACATCAGAAAATGTTTCTCTTTAGCACAATTAACCCAAACCCAAGGATGCAGCCAGCTCATGTCTATACCAGACCAGTACAAGCTGCAACTTCTTATAGAGCCTTAACTTATCAAAGTCCCATGTGAGTATCAAGTTGAGGATGTTCTCCACCATGTAACACAACATGGAGAAGAAGCTGACTTGGGCTGAAGTCAGGAGTTGCTCTGATGAAGCAAGATGACAATCTTAGTTGTGTACTGCTACTCAAGGTCTAACCAGTTGTGTGCCCAACACCATTGTTTTAGAGACATTTTGAAAGTGTAATTTGGGTGAGGGAGAAGAGGAGGTGGGGAAAAGAATGAAATAGGACTTTAAGGCACTACAGCAGCATGAGGACTCTGTGTTTCAGGCTGTAAGCTGTCATGTTGTTATTGCTAAGGCATTTGGGAGGTTTATAATAGCTCTTTTTTTCTCTGTAGATTCATCGTTCCTAAAGGAAAACATTTATCCCACTCGAGTACAAATAAGGGTTAAATACAGGCAGATCAGTTTAATAGCATAGTTATGACTATTAAAGAGACTGCAAAACTAACATCAAGGCATTTCACATTAATTCCCTCTCAGTGACTCCAGATCTGATTTACTTTGACAAATCCCCTGCTATGGAGAAGTGGCCACAAGTCTCCATGGCCCTGTATCAGCTGGCATTGCAAAAAGTCACTGTTGGACTCAAAAAGTCAAGATCTATCAGCTACATGGGGAAAGCAAATCTATCGATCAGAGCAGCTAGCTAAAGAAGTCATACAGTTAGTGTCAGCAGCCAGGTTTTCCCTCAGATCATTATTTTTAAGCAGATTTCGTAGAGGAGATGGGGCCTGAGTCACTCTTGCCACTACTGCAGTGGGTAATCTTGGGAAAATGTCTCCCTGCAGATTAAAACCAAATAATGCTAAAACCATTCTTAAAAATCTATATATATAGGTGTGTGTGTATGTGTCTATGACACTAAGAAAGAATTGAGGGTTTTATTTTTCATCCAAAAATCTCAGCTTTGTCAGCTTCCTGTTTTATTTCTGAATCCATTTCTTGACCAAATTTTTATGGCTAAATACAATTCTTCAGACATCTCCTGTAACATATTTCCTCAATAGTAACCACAGAAAGGAAGATAAAAACCAGAAATCCACTCTTCCCCAACCACATTTACATTTTCCCAGGAATTTTACCTACAAAGGAGCAGAATAATCTGCATTTAATTTGTTGCCTGAATTTTGTACTCAGTGGCCTGCGAGCTGGGCACTGTTGCATTGTACAGATGGAGAAATGAAACTGGGAGACCGAAAGCACTCGCTCAAACTTAGGGAAGACCAGAGGGTCCAAGTGGGGATCTGGGGAGCTGGGGGTCAGCCTGTTGTGCCCACTGCCCACCTGGACCCACACGTGCCACTTGGGTAGGCTGGAGCACGTCCAGTGCTCTGGGGAGAGCTGGGGTTTGCTCTGGGTGTTAGACACAGCCCAGCTTCTTGGCCTTGGACCGACCCATGGTGGTTTGGGATCTTCCATGTGCAGATGTGGCCATGGAACTGGATCCCCCTGCCCAAGGAAAGTGACATTGTTTGGAGGGGATGACTCCAGCACAGAACAGAAGTGTCCAACATTGAATTTTCTGGCAGGGGAGAGCACATCTGCACCCCTACCCATGCCATCTGACTGCCCATCCAGCCCTAGGAGTGGCTGTACCCCCAGGGACTGCTGACCAGAGCGCAGACATCACCAAGGTGCTGTCATCTCCATCCATGAATATATCCCAGGCTTGGCTGGGCAAGTCCCTGAGGCACTCAATAACTGTGAAGGTAGCCCTGCTCTGAGCAGGAGGCTGGACTGAAGACCTCCAGAGGTCCCTTCCCATCCCAGATGAATTATTCTGCCACCACCCAGCGGAAGATGCATTTTTTTTTTCTTGTTTGTTTTCTTAAGAGCATCTTCTGGGGAAGCTGGGTATGTGCCTTCACATTACAACTCCGAAAGCACCACAAACATGGCAAAAGTCTCCTTTACACTTGCAAGGGGGTGTGCTTGTAAATGCACACACGGGCAGAGAGTGGCACAGCGCACAGCACCTCTGCCTCACCAGGAGCGCAGACTTCACTCAAAGACTGGAATGAAAATAAGCCTAGATGTGCATTTACCGATTATATTGTCGGTTCACAGTTTAACTGAACCTTTAGAGAAAGCAGAAAAAGATTACAAGATTTTTCACAGCACTAACTGCTAAATCCAGGAGAAGACTTCTGCCCAACTTGAAATAATACAGCGTGAATAACACTAACCCATATAATGTCCGTTGGATGGTGGTTCTGACAGGTACCAAGTAGAAGAGAGAAAAGCAGCAATTACAAAGGTGTATTTGGGATTCAGCCCAGCTCTGGGGAAAAAAATAACATCGGTTCAAGACACAAAATTTTGTTGACTCCTCAGAGCTCACAGTTACAAACAAAAAGGAATTAAAGTTGGGATCTGAACTTCTCAGTGATGTTAATTAAAGCCCGGTGTCTCTAGAACACCAGCTGAGCCACATGCCGCATTTCTAAACTCTATTCTGTGCTTTTGAGAAAGATGGACTACAAACCATCTAATCCTGTTCCTCCATGCAGAAGGAGCATTTTGACCAAGTAAATCAAACCGAGTTCCATTAGGAGGTACTGGCTGGCTCAGAAGCTGTCCAAGATTTGGCAGATCTGCAACCATCTATCCCCAGAGAGAGGCTTGTGGGCAATCCCCAAGCCCTGAATACCCTCGCACAGAAAGAGGGATGGGCAAAATACTGATTCCTGTCATTTTACACAATGGGATCATTCTTTTTTTTTTTTTTTTTTAGAGAAACAACAAAAGCTGTATGGCTAGCAAACTTCCTCCTGGGACCCCTGGGTTCAGGTAATTTACTCTTCTGCTCTAATGGAGTGTATGGATTTCTGTTCTTTGTGTTTCAGGGTAGCAGCACAGCAGTGTAAAGCTCTGATGGCATTAACATGCTTGTAGTTTTAAATGCAGAGATGCCCTGGTATTACAGGTGCAGCTCGGGCAGAGTTGCCACACGCCCAAGCGCCCCATTTTCTTGATGACAAGAGGTGGTTTGTTCAACCAAAGTGCCCAGCCCTTCAGAGCAGCTCAGCTTCCTTGACAAACATCTCCTTTTCTCTTAGTATTGTAGAAACCAGTCGATGGCCACCCCCAACCCCTGCCCAGCTGGGATGTGATGGAGACCCACAGTTTGCCTAACCATTACCAGGCTGCACTGACGAGCAACCCCAGCCCACGGTGTGGGACCTCTCTCTGTGTTGCCATTTTTCCTTGACTTTCTGGTCCACCACATGCTGCCCTGAGAGCCTCCCATGCTTCCTGCTGGGTGTTGCCCTCCCTCCTCCACCATCAGCCAGCACTTCCACACCAGAGCTCAGCTACACCCCCTCTAAAAGCAGTATTTTCTAGAAGTGAAGCCAGATGAGGGACACGTACCTGGAGCCCAGCTGGCATCCCACCATGATGCTCCTTTCCCCCAGCCAAATGACCGATGTGACCGTGATGAGATAAGCCTCCCCATCACTGCCCTCCCTACACCAGATATTACATCATCAATCACAGCCATCTCCCACGGATGCAAATTTTCCAGGAATTTTAAAGCCCTGCTCTTTGGAGAGAGCAGGACACCAGAGGTGAAAGCCACATTTCTGACCATGGAAGGTGGTATGCACACGGACATACCAGGAAAACAACTCCTACAGCTTAAGAATTTCACCACAGCCAACCCCAAACCCCAAGAGATGTGGGGAGCAGACCCTTCACAGCAGGCATCAATAAGAACAAAAGCACCTTTCCACTGGCTTTTTGGTGTCTGAACCTTGGCAAACACTGCATTTTCATGTTACTGTTGTGTTCTGGGCTTTTATCCTTTTTTTTTTTTTTTTAAATCACAAAGTCTCATTATGTTTGTTGGCTTTCTCAAAGCTCCAGCTTCCTGGCACGATGCGAAAGTGCATGCGTCACAGCATCACTAGAAACGGGCTTGTTCTTTACGCTGAAAAAAAAAAAAAAAAAAAAAAAAAAAGGGAAAGCAAGCAAGAGCTGGGTCTATTCATGGACTGGAGAGGAACATTTTGGCTCATGGGGCAGGGTGCCAACTCTGTGCACCCACCCGCTCCATTAAACTTACCTCCAAGAGGCTGAATTCAAAGAGGACACCCCAAAGTCCTCTGCAGAGGTGGCAGCTCCAAGCAGGGTTATTTGTTGGGTGCCCTGGTGCATCCCTCCTCCCCCTCACCATCCTCCTGCCAAGCCCTGGATCACAGGAGGGTCCCAGCACCTCTTTGATGCCCTTTAGCTGTCACGCTGGCCTGGATGTCACCTCCTTGCCCCACCCAAAGGTTGCTGCCAGTGAGTTGGGCTTCTACAAAGCATGTCTGTCCCCCTGTTTCCCATCTGAATCGCAGGGCATTGTGAAAGGGCCCCTGATGACTCCCATTCCCACTGTGGGACCAGAAAGCTGTGACCAGTTGTGCCGGTGCACCAAAATCAGGAGGTGAGGGAGAGGCACCAGCGCTCCCTGTTCAACGTGATGACAGAGCCACAGCTCTCTTGCACAGGTATTTTTCTGCAAAGCATCCGTCAAAACCATGCCCCCTCTAAAAGCAGTATTTTCTAGAAGTGAAGCCAGATGAGGGACACGTACCTGGAGCCCAGCTGGCATCCCACCATGATGCTCATTTCCCCCAGCCAAAGGACCGATGTGACCATGATGAGATAAGCCACCCCATCACTGCCCTCCCTACACCAGATATTACATCATCAATCTCAGCCATCTCCCGATGCAGAAGCCAGAGGACAGCACTTGTTCTTCAGCTTCCTCACCCCTTCAGCCCACACAGAGCTCTCAAGGAGGTCCTCTACCTTCTGGACACACTGTCCCATGGCAAGCAGTGCCTTACCCTCCCCTCCACCAACACATACCAGAGACCAGCATGCTTGAGCATCTCCAGTGTTTCCAGCAGCTTTGAGCTCCAGAGACAGCACCAACCCTGAGGAAGACTTTGGTGCCTGAGGAATGAATGCGAGGAAGAAAAAACATCTACAGGGGAAAACATGGCAGATATATAAAGCATGGGGGGGAAAAGAGTTGTAAAAGTGAAGAAATCATGCGAAGGTAATACCAACATCAGTGCTGGCCAGGAGGACCTCTCATCTGGCATATAACCAGCTTCATAACGCACTTGCTGAAGAGCAGGCAAATGCTATGTCTCTACAAAGAGCCAGAGGATGGGTCTAAGCTTGGGACTGCCAGTATCAAGGTCAGAGCAGGCTGAAAAGACCTCCTCTGCTCAATTTCCAGTAGAAGGAGTTCCAGTAAGAGATGCTGGGCTGTGGTTAAGGAAACTTAGGACAAGGACAGGGGTTGAGCACAGCCAGTCCCACACACTCTGGGTGAATGCACAAGCCAGTGTAACATATCCTCAAAACTGCTATGAGCTTCCTGGACGTTGTTGAGGTCTGGTCCTTGATTTTGCTAATGGGGCTCAAAATTGCTTGTTACAGGAAGAACAATCACACTGGACACCAAACAAATGTACTTTGGCTTCCCTCACATCACCCCAACTCCTTTCAGAAGGAACTGCTTTCTGTCCAAGGAACTGGGGGATTTACCTTGCCTCCCTTCCCTTTGGTCCATGTCCTGTCTTTCTAAGCTTGTTTACTACTTGCTGGTAATAGTTTCCTTCCCCAGGACACACCTGCACCCTGTAGAAGAAGCACCTGGATGGCATCACGTGCCATCTGGATCTGGCAATACAGGACTCTCCTTGCAGATGTCCCAGGGCAAGATCATATGTCCTTATCTCCAGGGTGCTTCTGTGCTCTCCTTTGACAAAACACCCAGGATTGCCACCAGCAAGTTTGTAATCACACGTGCCAGACAGATTTTCCTACTCAAATCAAACAAGGCCATGGAGAAGGTGCCGTTTGTTTCTGCAGGCTGAAGTAACTCAGGTGGATGAACCTAGTAGGAGCAAAACACTGGTTGCACATCCCATTCCAGACCTCAGCTCTCATCCATTTTCATACTGGAAACCACCTCCGGTCCTCACAAGCCCGGAACCCACCCTCACTGACAATAGAGGTGAGAAGGAAGGAGAAGCAGGGGCTGACATCACCTTCCTCATTTTGTAAGAGGCCAACTACATTTTCTGCAACCTCCCTCTCTGGGAACAGCCATTGCTTCTACAAGACTCATCTCAGGCATTCAAGTAGTCTCTGTTGATTAAGTCCAATTTCTGCACACACTAAAGTCACAACACAGTTTCATGGTACAAGAACATGGAGGACTAGGACAGTCTATTCCTGTCCATTGCATGCTTTCCAAATGAATACAAAACACAGAATCCATTTCTTGGATATGGAAAAAAACATGACTAGGTTAAATACTTCTGTATGAAAAACCCAACTGAAAGATTATGATGAATTGGTTTTATTCCCTGCATCCAGTTGATGTTGTTTCATTTTCTGCCATAAGATAGCATTTCACTTCTGGAGTAGTGGCCTATTTCGTCTCACTTCAAATGGATCATTTAAAAGCCCTTCCATCTGCCCCCCCCCCCCCCCCCTTTTTTTTGCTGAAAAACTCAGAGACAATATAAAACCAGGAAAATAAATTTTCAGCCAGCGAACCGGAAAATAATAATCATCATCAAAACCAGATATCTCTTTTTTCACGCAGCTCTAGTCTCCAGTAATTCAGGTCAATAGAAGTGCTATCAGCTGAGCTGCTGGTCCACCACCCATTGCTCACCCATGAAAACCCCTGCTGCTGCTGGGACGTGACGTCCCTTGATTTGGGGCCCAATTCCCATGCAATACTACATTTTCAGCTCACAGATTCAGGGAACAGCCTCAGAGACAACAGTCCAGCCACCACTAGCTAATTTAACTTAGGAAGGACTCAAGCAGAGAGCTGAGCAATGAAATAAGAGTGGACGATGGGGTTTTCTGCTGCTTTGATAAGAGAGGCAAAGTATAGTATCATAGAATCATTGAGATTGGAAAAGACCTTTAAGATCATTGAGTCCAGCTATTAACCTAACAATGCCAAGCCCACCCCTAAACCAAGTCCCCAAGTGCCACATCTACACATCTTTTAAATACCTCCAGGGCTGGTGACTCCACCACTTCCCCGTGGAGCCTGTTCCAGTGCTTGACAACCCTTTTGGTGAAGAAATTTTTCCTAATACCCAACCTAAACCTCCCCTGGCTCAACTTGAGGCCGTTTCCCCTTGTCCTATCCCCTGTCACCAGGGAGAAGAGACCGACCCCCCTGGCTCCAGCCTCCTTTCAGGCAGTTGTAGAGAGCCATCAGGTCTCCCCTCAGCCGCCTCCTCTCCAGGCTGAACCCCCCCAGGTCCCTCAGCCGCTCGTGACAGAACTTGTGCTCCAGACCCCTCACCAGCTCCGTTGCCCTTCTCCGGACACGCTCCAGCACCTCAGTGTCTTTCTTGTGGCGAGGGGCCCAAAGCTGAACCCAGTATTGGAGCTGCGGCCTCCCCGGTGCCGAGTACAGGGGCACGATCCCTGCCCCAGGCCTGCTGGCCACACTACTGCTGACACCAGCCAGGGTGCCACTGGCCGCCTTGGCCACCTGGGCACGCTGCCCGCTCACACTCAGCCGGCTGCCGACCAGCACCCCCAGGCCCTTTTCACTCCCTGGACTGTGGGTGACCCTTAAGCCCTTGCAGATAGAAGGTTGAAGGGCTCCATCTCCCCACCTCACCCCAACCTCCAGCTGCCCCACGCCCACTCGGATTCACCCAGGCTGTCATTTCCCCACCCAGGACAGATTCTCTCACTGGTGATCGTAATGCCAGACAGTGTAGGTCAGCCTGCAGCCCGCAGCCAGGTTTGTTGCCACCTCCGGGCTCTCCCAGAGCTGCACTTGACACACGATATAACCATTATTTCAGGTTCAGTGTTGGGTCGGACTGAAATGGGATTGATTTTCCCCTTAGTAGCCCTCAAAGCGTTGTGCTGTGTATTGGTAGCAGAAAGGTGTTGATCACACACCAGTGTTTTGGCTGTCACTGAGCAATGCTCACACAGCATCGGGGCTGCCTCTCCAACATCGCCTCCGCCTCACCTCCGAAGGACAATAGGCTGGGGGTGGGCAAGACCTTGGGAGTGGACACAGCCAGGACAGCTGGACCAAACTGACCAAAGGGATATTCCATACCGTATGACACCCGATCAGCAACAGAACTAAGAGAAAGGAGGAGGGTGAATTCACTAGTACGTTTGTCTTCTGGAACAACTGCTACGTGTGCTGAAGCCCTGCTTCCCAGGAAGTGGCTGGACGTTGCCTACTGATGGGATGTAGAGAATAAATCTTTTGTTTTCCTTTGCTTCCACATGCAGCCTTTGCTTTTGCTGTATTAAACTGCCTTTATCTTGACTCATGAGTTCTTTTCCGTCTTATTTTCTGCCCTCCCCTCCTCCTGCTGAATAGGGGAGTGATGGAGCGGCTTCGTGGACACCTGGTGTCCAGCCAAGGATAACCTACCACAGGTTCATATAGAAGTTTCCCACTCAGGCCAACAAGGGCTGAGCAAAACCAGCTCCATAAGCGCTTTTGGGACACAACAGATAAATTTTTCTTCATTCAGCCTCATGGAGAGCTACCTGCAGCCCATCCATGTCAAAGGAGGCTCTGCCCAGAGGTGCAGTGTATGGAGGGAATTTGGTGCTGCCAATGGGCTTTGCAGGTGGACAGTGCAAGAGGGGACCCTTTTTTATAGGGTTGCATGCAACTGAGACATTCACTATTAAAATAAAAAAGCCTTGTAACCCCAAGCCCACTCATGCCATGCTGTCTCTGCACAGAAAGCTTCCTCCTCCTTAACTCAGCCCCCAGAGATTTGTCGGATATCACAAGTAACAGCTGAACAAGGTAAGGCTGCTTCCAACATGCTGGTTTCTCCTGACATCTATAAAACCTCACCGTGATGGTCCTGAATGGACCAGTGCCTGGGGATGCTATATCTCATCTGTTTTCAGTCCAATGAGTTCCACATTTTGAGCAAATATTGTGAGTTTTTTCCCCCATTTTCATGCCTTAGACACCCATCTCCAAACCCTACCAACACCTTCATCTCCCATCAGGGAGAACAGAGACCAAAGATGCTCAATTTTGGCCAAGCAAAGCTTAACCAACTCCCAGTCCCTTCCATCTCCTTGTGTTGAGGGAACTGCTTAATTTCAATTAGCCACTTGTGAAGTAAAACCCCTCAAGGAGAAGGCAAGCTGTCAGGATCCGACCCTCCAGGACTTACCACTGTGGTAATGCAAAACCAGGCACTCTGGCAACAAGATGTTTATAGCCCAATGATTCATAATACTGCAGAGTTTGCAGGAAATGTAACACCATTTATGATTAAGAAATGCTCTTGTTTTCTGCTAAATATATAAAATAATCACTCATCCCCTGAGCAGCAGATGCAAATTATACATAGTATTAGTCTCATATGCCAACCAGTATAATTCCGGTGCAGCATGAAGCTGTTTCCCAAGGCTCTAGAAGTCCCTTAATCTGCCTTTTGACGTCAAATGACAAATTTCTTGCCTCGGATCATTAACACGATGACTAATGAAAGCTGATAAGTGAATTTATAAATGAAATTAAAGATATTAATATTAAAGGCCAGACTACAAGAAAGAGAAATGTGGATTTAGCAAACCACAACAAGCGCGGTAATCTGCATGAGATTTACAGCTCCTTTCCTGCTAGGCAAATTAGGGACGTGGTATTTTCTGCCTGGAGGTTGTGGAAACTGCCAGGCTTGATGAACACCTCTCCTGAAGCATTAGCACTCCCATCACCTTCAGACTCTGCCTGAGATTTAAAAAGCTCCTGGTCAAGTTTGCCAGCAACTGCCACACCAGGGCTGAGAACACACTGATAGTCTCGCAAAGATAAATGCATCACCAAGCCCTCATGCAAACAAAATACCTTTAGACTGTGGTTAGGGTTTTTGGGTTTTTTTTTTTTTGAAAAACAAACAAACGAACAAACAAACAAAAAAACACAACAAAAAAACCCCACCTGAAACTAGATTCTCATCTTACTCATCTCAGTATAAATGCCAAGCAACTCTTTTAAAAGTTGAGGACTTACTTTGGATTTCTGTAGGTATAAACAAGTTCAGACCTTTCCAGCTTGGTGCCCGATCCCACGTCCAGGCAGCTTCACCATGAACCCACAGCTCATTTGTGACTCCAGCTGCTCCTCACTGAGGTTTGGGACTCACAGGAGAGTCTATTTAAGTCTCAGCTCCCATGATGATGATGATTTGTCCTCAATGGACCAGACAAATATCCTCCACTGCCCCAAGGAGCACAGACAAATGAGATCCTACCCAATGCTGCAGGGCTGCATGATAACAGGCACCTCCTCTGCTATCAGAAAAAAAAAAAAAAAAAAAAAAAAAGAAAAAAAAAAAAAGAGGAGAGAGCTTCGTTTTGTCTGTAGATGCCCAGTTTTCAAGCAGACATATCACAGAAACAAGTTGGTTGGGTGAGTGCTTATGCGTGGTACCTCCTTACGCACCCACAGCTTCCAAAAAAAACAAGATCCCTTTGGATATATCAGTACCTTGAGATAGCAGTGTGACTGAAGGAAGAGTCAGGTGCCACCAGGAGAATGAGAAAGCCCAGAGACACCACGCAAAGCACCACTGGGGAGGGCACACTTGCTATGGGCATGTTTCCCAACCCCACTCCCCTCAATAGACGAGCCCAACACGGGAAGCAGCTGCAGCATGAGGGATGTCCAAGGGACCAGGTTTCTGAATGTCTTTTAGAGACCCTCCCAAGCCCGGAAAAAGAGACTTTTAGAGGTTTTCAGAGTAGCTCCTAACTCATCCCCAGTGTTGGGTGCCTGGACGTGTGGCCTGGTGGGCTGTCCCATTCCACCAGAGTTCTGCTCAAGGTCCCTTCAAAGAAGTCCCAGAAGGTACCCATGGCCTGGCCTTCTGGGCCTTGATTAAGGACATGGCTGCTCTTTGTACTACCTGGTGAAGGAGATGGAGAAGCAGTGTATGGTAACAGATCCACAGCATCACTTGAGCCCCCCAGGAAAAAACAGCAACATCTGGTGGTTCCATCTAAGCTGACAGTCACCCACACCTCGGGGTGTCACCTCCAGGCAGGGCAGCTGCTGCGAGTGGCCAGGAGCACAGGGACGTGGTGTGAGAGACAGAGGCATCCAGGTCCTTCTCCGAGCTACCAAAATCCTCATCTAAACGTCTTCCCACAGGCATGACCTCACTTTGAAGGGTCCCAGCCCATGGGTACTAAGCTGCCCCTTATTGCCTCTCCCCATAACCTGCATCTTCACTGCTTCCAGCTCTTGCTTTGCTCCTGACCCCACTGGACTTAGTCGCTCAAACCAAAGCAATAATGTTCATTAAAGAGCTATAAGCCGTACACGTGCAACTTTCCTGTAGGCACATTTTACAGCCTTTAAAGGGAAGGAGAGAAAACAACAGCGGTTAAGGACACTTACCAAGAGGGATCCATGACAGCACGTGCCAACCAGCCCAACCCAGCTGGGGCTGGGAAATGTAAATGACCAGCAGGCAGGAAAATGGGTGAGAAAAGGTCCTGGGAGACTGTGAAACTGAGCAGAGGAGGAGCAGAAAGGGTTAAGCAAAGGTGGTGGGGAGGCATGGAGCAGACATGGGTTTGCTTTCCCTTCATCCTGGCCAAGCTCTTTCCACCTGAGCTCTCTGGTACAGGAGCGCGGTCCCTGCCACCACCAGGATCCGTCGATCTGGCTGGAAAGTCATCGGGGGCTTTTTTATTTTAGGAGAATTTAGCCATTCCCAAAAGACCCGATTTTCTCCCTAAGAAGGTTTAGGAGTCAAACAAGGCCACACAAGGATTTAATGGGGGGTATCTCTCATGTGGTCCTGTGCAGAGCTGCTCAGGAAACCGCAACCCCTCTGCCAATGCTGAATGCAGACCGACCCCCTTCATCTCCCCGAACTGAACCCAAAAGGGAGAAAACTCTTATTTTCCCCACCAAGTCTTAGCCCCACTCTCACTGTCTCCCTGCAGGTCTCTGCCCTGGCCCCACTGCAGCCACACATCACCCCTCTCCTTCCCAAACCACTGCACTGGCTGAAAAACCTCCCGAGTGTTGTAGCTGACTTCTGAGTTTTGAACAGGAAGTTTTCCATAAGCAGTGATTTGAAGCTCTACTTTATAGCCTACCCTTTAATCGAAAAGCCTTGTGCTATCGCCTGACTCCAGGAGCTGCAAGTTTATGTAGAAACACCCAAGTAACGTGAGATGCCCAAGAGTCACGACATTTGGCAGTGCCATTACATCTCTCCCAGTTGCCAAACCAACTCTGGTCTTGGGAGGTTACAGATATCGAAGATGATCTAGATGTAGAAGACCTTTTGTGAAGTCTCCCCTTGAATGTCTGGCATATTTATTTAATGCTTCCCAAAACGAGTACTCCAAGGTTAAGGGTGGGAAAGGCTTTTCTCTGCTGACCTGCTGCAGCACGTCCCCCCCTTTTGAAGACATCTAGGGATAAGGACCTTCCAGTTTTGACATGAGGCAGCCCCAGCAAATGGTTTGGCTTTAAACCAGCACGTGAACAGGTTGGAATGGATGCTCCCTTGCTACCCAGAGTCATGCCCCACAGAGCCCCCAAAAAAGCCATCCTCCCCTCTCCTTCCACCCCTGCACCTCCAGCAGTTGCGACCATCCTCCGTCCGGTCAGTGGAGAGGGATGAGTCGGTCTTGGATGTCACACGTGCTCCCCGTGGCACTTTGGGGGGGGGGGGGTGGGTGGGTGGGTGGGTTCTCCGACATGTTTGGGAGGACGGGGCTCCCCGTGCCTGCCCCAGCCGTGCTCCATCCTCCCCTTTGAGCTACCAAGGTGCTCCCCAAACTACGAGCAGGGTTTAAAAGAACAGCGAAAAAGGAGGAAGCTCAGACTTACTCTAGGGCAGTCCTTCCAGGAGGTTCACGGAGAAGGACTCAGCGCAAGGCCGGCGACTCGGCGAGGACCGAGGCCAGAGGCGGTTATGGCAGCATCCTGGTGCCTACGGATCTCACCCCCCAGTTCGGCACCCCACACTCTGTCCGGGACGCCCCGAGCGATGCCAGACTGTGTCCCCGCTGTGTCCCCACCGCCTTGTGTCCCCCCCAACCAGAGCAGCTCCTGGGTTTTGTGGCAAACACCCCCCACAAACTCCTCCCCAGCTGCGTTTGCTTTCTCGCTCAGGCACCAACTCACCAGTTCTTAAATAACACATTCCCACGGGGCCAGATCTGCACACAGCAAGGTAAATCCAGATCAGCTTTCGTGAGACTTTGATGATAATTCCCAATATGAGCAAAATGTGACCACTATATGTTTCTTTTTCTTAGAAGCGATGGAAATTGTGACACCACCCAAACCCCGTGTGAGAGATAGACTGGTCCAGCTCCCCCTTGGCATCATTAAATGCATGCAGATGTGTATAAGACCTTTACACAACCCTTATATAAATGAATCTCAGAGCCCGTTTTGTCTGTGTCTGGGATTATCCGTCTCCCTGTGATTGAATGAAGTTATTTAAAGCAGCCCAGGAATACAGGTTGGTGCTGGAGAAATGTATAGGCTCTATAGAAATCACTGCATGTGCCTCCACACCCACAGCAGCATCACCAGCACGTGACTTGTCTTGGATTTCCTCAGCCCGCGATGCTAAAATAAAAAAATATTTTCTTTGTACCAGGTGGCTTTTCAAGACTCAGAGTGTCAAAGGAATTAAGTCATTAAATTGTGGATGCTTTTAATGGATGATGAGCTTATGAAAGCCTGGTGGTTATTGGCTAATAAGGCTGGGAGGTGGTAGTGGTGGTGGAGGAAATGTTTCCTCTTGTAAGAATGTGTTTCTAACAAGACAGGTCAAAATATGATGTGGATGATAAATTGCTTAGTACCAGTTGCCATTAACCCAGCAGCATTCTGTATTATTAGATTACGGAGGTATCCTCAGAGTATATTGACCAAACAGTTTCGGTCTGTGTTAGCGCTAATTTGCAGAAGATCTGGGGGGTTATTATGCTCACTGCAGTGAATCCGCTGCTCCAGACAAAGGGGCAGCTGCCGGCAGGTGTCTGTAGCACGAGGTATGTTTCGGAGGGGACTGGGTTTATCCGTGTCGGGGCTTTGGGATGGGGTAGAGGGGTGGGATTCATTTTTTTCCACGCCATAACCCGAATCTCATTGTCTCACATGGGGTGAGGGGTTGAATTTTTAAATAAATAAATAAAATAAAGGGGGGGGGGGGGGGGGGGGGGGGGGGGGGAGAAAAAAAATTAAAAATCACATTGGAAAATGATCAGCCCCAACAGGCATGCACATCTCCCTTCATGCAAGCGAGAAGCACAGCCTCCCTCCTCGGGATGCGTATGGGGACATGTGTCACGCACGGAGCTCAGCGCTGGCCGGGGGCGAGGATGGAGCGAGAACAAAGGGCCACAGCATACACTACATCCAGGGGGGAGCAGGGGGGGGCAACCCACTGGTGCTCGTACAGAGGAGGGGGACAGGATGGCCAAACAGTTATCGAGATACACGGAAAAGGAAATATGGAGAAGGAAATAATAAATAAATGGGTGGGGTTTTTTTAAAAACAAAATAAAACTGGAAAAAAAAAAAAAAAAAAAAAACCAACAACCAAACTCAGGATAAAGCCAGGAGGGAGGTGGAAAGGCATGGCCTTGCAAAATGATGCATCTCTTCGAGGGATGCTGGGGTAAGGCAGGGCGGGATGCTGGAGCCACTTGCTTTTGTTTTGTTTGCTAGCAGCTCCTCTTGAAATTTTAGCAGTGGGAACCACCAACCTGCTGAATTTGTCCTCCTCTCATTATTGACAAAAAAACCCAGTCCTGTGTCTTCCCCCCTTCTGTGGAAATGTAATTAAGATGCTCCCCCCTCCGCCCAACCCCAGCCCCATCTCCTCCTTTCCGGAGTCCTGACTTCCCTCAGTTTCTGGCAGCATCCAAGCCAAAACTGGGAGGTTTTACAGGAACATTTTGCAGACCTGGGAAAGGAGGTCTGGAGCAGGAATGAGGAGAGGTGACCAGTATTATTATCGCTTTGCAGCTGCAGCAAAATTGCTTGCTGACCACAATTTGGTTTTCCATCCCTCCCTGCTCCCATTATTTTAAAGTGCCTGGTGACTTTCTTCCAATGCCATAGTTTGCTCTTTTGACCAAATTGGGTTATTCAGAAGATGGTGGGCCTGGAGGCTTCAAGCAGGAAAATGTAGTTACAACATTAGCAGCTGGGACGGTTTTACAAGCCCTGCCTTGCAGGGGTCTAGTGAAGATATTTATAGCGTGCCAGTCGCTGCGGGACCAAGGCACAGCAACTTCTTGCCTAGCAGATGGTGGGCAGGGCACTTGCATACATGTATATGTTTAAATACACAGCGAATAGATTAAAGGGATTTTTTTTTTTTTCCCCAGGTTCATTTAAGTCTTGTTAATCAGAGTTAAAAAAAAAAAAAAAAAAAAAAAAAAAAAAGAACAAAAAAAAACCCCACAACATAATTCCCCCCCATCCATCCGTAGGTCATCCCTCTCATTTTGACATCCGTCTGGTAAGGAATGTGTAATGTTGTAACTAGAATAAAATAAGCGGCAGACCCTTCATCAAGTATTTATCTTAAATTTTTTGATTAATAATGAGGGCTTGGATTTAAACACTTTTTTTTTTTTTTTTGGCTATTCTGCAATAAAACAGAATTCTGCATCAGCACAACGGTAATAGGGACCGTGCATCTAGGGAGTATGTACACACAGACTAATGCTGAGGGTAGATATGGGATAGGATAAAAAAAAACATGTATTAAAAAGCCCCCATATCTGCGCTACGGGGAAAAAATCCACTCACTCAAACCTCATGATGGGGGAAAGCAAGGAAAAAATCTAAACAGCAGGATACGACAATAAATGGGAAAACAGCAATAGAAAAAGCACACTAGGTTAATATAGGAAAACTAGTTTCTTTATTGAGAGATCGTATATTAGTATTAGTGGAATCGTGTGTAACAATGTCATCATGCACACAATACAAAAAGGCAAGGCCCACCATGCTATGGAAGGGCAACAGAACAAAAGCAGCGTACACTGAGCAGATGTATAGGCTACAGCACATTACATTTCAGCAGGGTATGTCTCTACAGAGAGATTTACATCAGAAACTAGGTAATGTAAAAAAATACAGACCATGCTTTAGTTTTAGTACAAGAAAAAGGTGAAGATACACAACCAAAGGATATTCGATACAGAAAATTACCCACAAAATAAGAACAGGAAGTAATTTAGCACAGCAGAAAAAAATGTTATCCCTGTTTAATGGAAAACCATTTTGCCAGTCGTTTTTCTTTCGCGAGCCAAATTTTACGGAGGGTCAGGGGGGTGGGGGGGCCGGACACTCGGGACACACACGGGACGGGCGTTCGCCACGTCGGAACGGCGCTGGTGGGACGGGACACTTGTGGCTGGTGGGGCCGGGCGGGCGCCCACGGGGGGCAGGGATGCTGCGGCCAGCGGCTTCGGGGGGGGGGGGGGGGGAAGCTCCGACCCCGTTTAATCGCAAACCTCACTCTCCAACTCTTTTTTTTCAATTTTATTTTTGGAATGAAGGCCGATTGCGTGATTTTTTTTTTTTTTTTTGAGGGGGGGGGCGGGGTGTTTCAGCCGCAATTTGGGATCGTTTGCCCCCCCCCCACACACACACACTCCCCAAAGCCTCCCCTCCACCCCCCTCGGGAGACTCTGCGCCCAACGACCACAGCAAAATGAATCCACTTAACAGGAATTTACAGTGCAATGTACTCAGCTAAACAGGATGAAGGTACAAAAATGGCTGTTATCGTCTACAGCTACGCTGAAATGGCCTGGTGGCTACGCTACACGGCGAGACGGGGTGGTGGTGGTGGGGGAAATTAAAAAATAAAATAAAAATTGGGGAAAGTGGGGGGGGGGGGGGGGAGGGGGGGAAAAAAAAGGAAAATGGATCTACCGAAGCAGAGGCTGGAGGGGTGCAGGCGGGAGCGGGGCGAGCGGCGGCCCCGTTTGGGGGCGGGGGGGGGACACACGACACGACACACCCCCCCGAACGGGCACTGCGGGGTGGTGGAGGGAGAGGGCGCGGAGCCCAGCGCACCCGCGGAGCGGGGCGGGTTCGCCCCAACTACCGAGGAGCCAGAAGGGGGGGGGGGGGGGGGGGAAAGCGTGGGCTGTTAGGGAAGTGGGGTGCAGCGGCACCCCTCCTCCTTACCGGGTTGGTGAAGGGGGGGGGGGGGGCGCGGAGACCGAGCCGAGCACGCCGGGCGGGCGGGGCGGCGCGTAAGCCCCCCCACCCCGCATTCCCCCCCCCCCCCCCCGGTTTTGTGTCTCGCCCACGCCACCCAGCTCTCCCGGCCCCGGGACGCGAACCCGCGGCGCACGGCGCGGTACCTCTGTTGCGCACGGAGCCGAAGACGGGCAGCACCAGGTAACCGACGTGCACCAGGACCATGCTGCGGCCTTTGTGGCGCGGCCCCGCTCCCGCCGGCCCCTCTCCGACGCGGCGCCGACTGGCGGCCCGCCCCGCTCCGCCGGCACACAAAGGCGACGGCAGCCAATGGGCAGCGCCCGGGCTGCCCGGGCGCCACGCCCACCGGCGGAGCGGCGGCCAATGAGAAGCGGAGGGAGGGCGGGAGGGGCGGGGCGCGGCGGAGGGGTGGTGGAATGGATGGGGGGGGGGGGGGGGGGCGGGGGGTTGCGCGCACACGCGCACGTCGGTGGGCGCAGCTCCGCGCCACGCTGCGTGGGCACACACACACACACACAGACACACACACACACACACACCCCCAGCCCCATGGCGGGCGCGCCCTCGCCGCTCCGGCGGAACACCCGTGAGGAGGGAGGCGCGCCCATTTCCAGCCCCCCCCCCCCCCAACCCACCCACCCACCCGCGGGCGCGGAGCGTGTGGGAAACATCACGTCAAGTGGGGCCCGGCGGCGAGGGGGAGGTCGTGTGTGTCGTGACCCCCCACGGGTGACACTGCGGCGTGTTTGTGTGGGCGGCCCCTGACAGGGCTTCACCCGCCGGGGCGTCGCTGACCCAAAATGGCTCCGGGTAACCCCAAAAAGGGGGGTGGGGGTGTGTGTCTGGGTGGTGGTGGTGGTGGACGACGACACGCGTCCCCACGTGCCTCGGAGCGCCCGTCCTTGCGGGGCGAAAACCCTTCCATGGCTTAAAAAGGACAACACCCACCCACCCACCCCCCCAAAAAAAAGAAAAAAAAACAAAAACAAACAAAAAACACACAAAAAATCAACCAAACAAACCTCCCCCCCCCTCAAAAAAAAAAACAAAAAAAAACCAAAAAAAACCCCAACCCCTGTTGATTGAAAACTCTTGGAGTCAAGTGGGGAAGACCCAGCCCTGCAGGAGGGGTTGGTGCCAGGGTGTGGGGTCCCATGAGCCCTGATGGAAAACCCGATTTTGGGGTGGGTTTTCCACCTTGGCCGGGCTAGGGTGGGGTTGTTTTTACTGCACTTTCTCCCACACACACACCCCCACCAACACTGCCGGCCGCTGTCCCACCGTGGGGACCCCCCTTAATCCCCGCTTAGCTTTATCCATCCCGTGCATCTGGCAGGTTTAAGCACTCTGCAGCTTCCTAATGTGGGTATATATATATATATATGTGTATATATATATATATATATATACACACACACACAGAGTGGATTTGTTTGCCTGGATTAATGCATTGTGTTCATCATTGGATTTATTTTGCGTTTTTTTTTGTGGTTGTGGCGTTTTGTTTTGTTGGGGTTTTTTGGTTGGTTGGTTGGTTGGTTTTTTCTTTTTTCTTCCCCCCCCCCGCCCCCCATCTGAATTAAAACACGGGCTCTGGCAACCTGGATCTGTTTAACCTTTTCCCTCCCAGCCCCGCAGCCAGAGGGGCAGATTACAGCCCCAGCAGCATGGGAAGGATTACAAAATTCAATCCGCAGGCGGTGGGGACAGCTGCCCGCGCACCCTCGCCGCCTCCCTTGGAGCTGTGATGACCCAAAAAGGCTCTTTCAGGTTAATTTTCACACCACTGCTGCGCCCAGCTCCCCTCAAACAGGAGCAGGGAACCTCCTGGGTGCCCACTGCCGCCCAGCGCCCACCCGGCTGCATCCCAGTTTGGATTTTCCCTCCTGCTTTGCCCACCTCGGTGTCTCCCAGGAGGTTGCGCTGATTCCAGGAGGGTTTTTGGGCGGGGAAAGGCTGGACCTTGTTCCCCGTTGTCACCATGCTGCTCTGAGCAGTGCCCACACCATGGCTCGGCTGGCCCCGGCTCTGCTACACTCAGTATTTGCAGGTGGCACACGTCGAGCTATTTCCAAGGAAGGAGCATACTTGGAGGTTTTTTCCTTGCTTACGCTGGAAGGAAACGCTTCCCGTCCCCCATTTGTGGTGCTGCGTGGAAAAATTACCACTTTCCCCCCATTTCTACCAGTGGCGAGGAACCGCTCCCACCAGTGAGCTGCGATCCGCTGGATCGTGCTGTGTTAAACACGTCTTGTGTGTCTTTGAGGTCTGAAAAGCCTGGAGGGGGCCAACGTAGCCAAGTCCAGGCGTGAGTCGACCGAGGAGAGATTTCCACGTTGTCCCCCCTGCGCCCACCGACACCGCGATGGCTGCAGGATGGGACCCGGTGGAGTCCCGGACCCCGACGTCCCCTCCATGGTCCCCAGAGACCACTGCTGGCCCCGGGCTGGTGGCTCCAGCCCCACCACCAGCTCCAGTTGCCCTGGCCAGCTGCTCCCGTGGCCCCCCGGCCCCGCCGTGGCAGTTGTCGCGGGTATTTCGGGGGGGGGGGGGGGGTTAGCCCTCACTGCTGTTGCTTTTCATCCCGCCCCCCTCCCCGGGACACCCGATCCGTCGCTGGGGCTTTGGGTGTCGCGCAAATGCCGCAGGCACGGGTTGGTGTTAAAATTAGCCGTTGCCTTCCACCTGCCCGCCTGGCCAGGGCCTGTCGGTGTCTCCCAACGCAGCTTTTGGGTCCTCGGCACCCCCAGTTTGGGTCATCCTCCCGCTTTTGTTCCAAGCTCTCTTTAAAAATTTAACACCATGAAATTCTTCTTCAATGCAATGTTCTCCAGCCTGGTGGATGTCACACCTGCCACCGGTTTACCCGTGGAATAGATGTTCTGGAGATGCTGCAGCACAGGCACTGGGACACCGGGGGTGTCTCACCCCTCGGTCCCATGGGGAAGGCTTCTCCTTTTAGCCAAGGGGAGAGATTTGTATTCAATACATATAAATGTGGTACAGAGCAGTTGAGAAGTTTTGGGGCACATACAGCACATCAGGCACCATCCTTGGGCAGGTCTGGGGGTGACCATAACACTCAGCTCATTGCCAGACCTGGGACTCACCCTTTTCCCACCTCAAAGCCCTTGGTAATTTCAATGTGATGTGGGATTTTTCACCTTCTCTGCAAAACTGAGCTGGATGAAATCCTTGAAGAAGTCAAGCTCAAAAACTGATGAGCCTATTTCCTTCAACCTTGGGGTTTTTTTTTTTTTGGCTGGCCTCTGACAGGACAGTGGAAAAGACCCAGTGAAGGGCTTTTTCCATCAGTTTTGAAGCCATGGTGTGCTCAAGAAGGGCACCTTGCACCCTGCAGAGGCCATTTTGCAGCAGGATGGGGAGCAATGGGATTGATGGGATGAAAAGACCTGATGACTCACATCTGGTAGGGATGAAGCACATGGATGGTGTGGTGTGATCCCTTTGCTAGATGACGGTCTGAGGCTTTGATTATCTTCTGATCTTCAGCTACTCTTTGGACAATGATTTCCTTGGCAGCATGTCTTGATGTCGATGGTGATACCACCACAGCACGGCCATGGCTGGATCTGTGGTGGTGCTTCTGGGCAAGAGTGATGAGTCTTACCCCAGGAAGAAGAACAGCTCTGACATTTCAAGGGTCTCAGGTCTTAGATGGGAAGAGGTGAAAAACCTGTTGGGCTTGGGACACCAGAGCTGAGGAGGAGAACCTCCAGTGAAACGTGATGGTGGAATAATTAAAGACAAAATGGATAGAGAAAGGGTGAAAAGGGAGGAGAAACCTCTCCAGCAAACACCATAGCATTGTGCCGTGCCTGGGAGCAACAACAACCCAAACCCAGGTGGGGAGCCAGAAAGTTGTGGGCTTCTGGTTCATGAAAGGGCTTTATTTGAGATATAATTACACCGACATTTAATCTATGTTTATTTTGCTCCTCTATTTTCTGCCTCCCTGTAATTTTCACTCTTTTGCTTTTTAACCCCTTCCCTTTTCTTCTTTTCTCCAAAAAATAAGTGGTGAGATAGAGAAAATCATTATGCATTTGCTTAAAATGAAACCTTTCAGCATTTTGGTTTTCCAAGTTTTATGGGGAGAAAATAAGAAAACAGGTAAAAATCTCAGATCTAAAGAGCAGCGATTTGGCAGGTGGGAAAGAGAACACTGTGCCCCTATTTTGCCAGAGCAGATTTCAGATACACGGCCCAGGACTTTCTCCTGAGAAAGCAGAAGGCAGTTTTTCCTCTTCTCCCGAGAGCAGGGATTTTTGGGAGCTCAGAGCTGCTTGGAGGGACCCAGTGCCCTCCCCAGCTCGTTTCAGAAAGAATCACAATTTATTGTGGCAAAAGGGAAGGGGCATCATGTGTCCAAAGGAGGGCAACGGAGCTGGTGCAGGGCCTGGAGCATGAGCGGCTGAGGGACCTGGGGGGGTTCAGCCTGGAGAGGAGGCGGCTGAGGGGAGACCTGATGGCTCTCTACAACTGCCTGAAAGGAGGCTGGAGCCAGGGGGGTCGGTCTCTTCTCCCCGGTGACAGGGGATAGGACAAGGGGAAACGGCCTCAAGTTGAGCCAGGGGAGGTTTAGGTTGGGTATTAGGAAAAACTTCTTCACCAAAAGGGTTGTCAAGCTCTGGAACAGGCTCCGCGGGGAAGTGGGGGAGTCACCAGCCCTGGAGGTATTTAAAAGATGTGTAGATGTGTCACGTTAGGTACCTGGTTCAGTGGTGGGCTTGGCAGTGTGAGGTTAACAGTTGGACTAGATGATCTTAAAGGTCTTTTCTAACCTAAACGATTCTATGATTCTGTAATGCCCTCATTTATGTTTCATCATTTTGCTGAAATTGAATTATTTTGCTTCAAGGAATTTCATTCTCCATTTGCATAGGTATGTCAGCCTAAAGAATAAAGTCATTTTTCTGACACGTGACAGTTGCAGCAAACTGGGAGCTGGCAGTGTTTGGCTGCATTGAGTTCAGAGCGGGATATTGGGGCTGATCAAATGCTTCCTTTGAACTGCACTTTTAAGCGCACACCCTTGAGGTCGACCCTGTGCCTTCCCAGAGAGGGCAGGGATTTGGCTTTAGGATATTTCACATCACCCTGTTTCAAGCAGGACAGCTCCAAATTCATCCTTTCTCCTCTGTCCTGCCCATATTTTTGGGGAGCAGAGGTTTTGGTATGTTTTCCTTGGTGGTCCCCCGAGCCCTCCCGATCCCAGCATCCCGCCAGCTCCCTGCAGGAGCAGCAGCTTTGGGATGTAACTGCGGAAAGCCCTCTCCTGGCAACATGCTTGGCAGCAGCCTTCTGCAAAACCCCTGCAACTTCTGCCACTAATCAAGCACGTTGCAATACATTATCCATGAAATCCACTCCTTGCTCTCAAGGTGGCTTTGCACTAACCAAAACCAAAGTAAGGTCAATGACCCCTGTCTGCATTCCCACATCCTGGGCTGGATACCCATTCTATTGAGATACCATTGAGAAATGACCCTCCATCAGACTCATCAGTGGTTAATTACCTCGAAATCACAGCTGGGTGATTTGATTTCAGTGCTCCATCCAGATGATTCTCTTTCTTTTGCTTTTCCTGGGGCCTGTTTCCCTGGTGTGGGACAGATGCTGGCTGTGTGGGCAGGGTCTGGCCAAGGTGACTGAATCCAGTATGGTTAGGGGGAAAAAAAAAAAAAAAAAAAAAAAAAAATGTGGTATTTTCACATCCAGAAGCCTTTTTTTGCCTGTTTCTGGGGGCACTTTCCCCCATTCTGGGGGATGCAGCGGGGGGAGCGATGGCAGCCTGGCGCCTGTATCCTCCGGCTTTGGTGCCATCTAGTGCCTTCCCACAGGCTGCTTCCAGCCCCGGCTTTCGGAGCTAAAATGTCGGTGGCCAAACTGCATTAAACATCATGAATATTACCTCCTTTGCAGACTGAGTGCTGCCAAGAGCCCTTCCCACTCCCCCTTCCCCCCACCTCCAAGAGCCTCAGTGGGGCTGGGAGCAGGTCGGGCTGAGCCTGGAGCACCAGGAATTAAGGGAATTCCTCCCCGGGGCACGGGAGGGTGCAAGTGTAAAGCTAATTTTGAAGCAGTTTCGAGAACCTTTCTGAGCATTTTAGAATTTTGCCTTTCTCCCTCAGGAGCTGGGAGTGCTGGCCTAAGGCAAGACCTCACATCAGCCATCGACGAATGGGGGAGTTCAGCATCACCCCTCCAAAAACCTGGACTTAGCATGTAGTGCTGCTGCTTACCAGGGTATAAAGCATTACATAAGGATACTTTTTTTTTGGCTGGCAGGGAGCTCAGACCCTCCTGGAAAGCATGCTCCCTGCCTTATGCCATGCCCAGGTGGGACCGCTTTAAAAATTGCTCCAGTTCTTCCTTTTAACAGGCAGCTGGAGGAAGGAAAGTTTGTGAGAGGAGCCAGTGGTTCCACAGCTCCAAGTGGGATGGGGTTTTTAATGGCCCGTGTTTTAGCAGCATCCCAGCCACAGAAAAAGGTCCTCAAATGCTCCCAGGAGGTGTGGAGGGATGGTCAGGTGCGCACCAGGGGCTCATCCTCCTTTCACAAGGGAGGAGATGAACTAAACAGCGTTTTTGACTCATCAAGGCTTGTCCGAGACATGCTGTGAGCTGCCTTCTGAAGTTCCCCCTCTTTTCATAAGGATTTATTCACAGTGTTTTGTCTTCTGCTCTGGATGTCAAACCTCCAGCCTGCTCTTCACCTTCCCACTGTTGACTTCTAATGGCATATAAGTCTGCACTGGGTTACCCCAAAGGCCACTTGCACCCATCTCCTGTCCTCTGCAGGGGACAGTGGTCTTCAAACCTAGGGGGAACCCACTGTGAGTGATGGAAATAAGATGGAATAAAATAAAACCCAACAGAATGAAGAATGTTATTGAGCCTGGTTTTACACCTCCCCGCAGCAGCTCTGGGGCAGGACAAAGCTCTCCAGTCCCTTAATCACACCCCAGGCACCATGTGTCAGGGCCTGAGATGGTGGCATAGGCTTGGTGACACAAGAGGAGTCCAAGGGCTGTACTGGGGCTGTCTTATGCTCGTCATCAAGAATACATCTACAACACACCTGTGGCAAATGAGTGCATCAGCACAGGTAAACACGCGGCCTTCAATTATTCAAGCAGAAGCATCTGCTTACTCACTGCAGCCTAAGTAATGCATGATCATTTGAGCAGCTTCACACCTCCCCTGGAGCCAACAGACACCAAAAAGCCACAAGACAGTGTTAGGTGCTAAGGGATGGGTTGAGTGCCTGGTTATTTAGTACATCCTGGACTTGCTGCAGCAAACCTACACCTAGCCCTGGGTACCTGGGGAAGGTCGTACCATGTAGACACTGCTTCCCCTGCACAGCCCTGGCTCCCAGGTCTGGCTTTTCCTGAGACAGGCATGGTTTGTGGACACATAGTGACTCCCAGTGACTGGATTTTTCATCATCTCAGAGAATTTTTTTAATGAGAGGTATTTGGGAATCTGGCTGGTTGTAGAAATGGCGGTGTTTTTAGAAGCTGGTGTTCCCATGTCTGATTGTCCACCAGAATTTTGTCTGGATAATCTCCATCTCTTATCTGTCTGCAGCTGAGAACAGTTCTCTGAAGAGCTCTGGTCCTTCCACAGACTGAGGGTCAGCACCCATCTCTGCCTGTCCAGCCTAATGTTCAGCATGGGATTGGATATGTGACAGTAACAATCCAAGAAAAGACCCAACATGCATAAAGAACCATCAGAAACACATAGGATTTGATGAAATACCCAAATCTGTGTCTTTTCCTCCTTGGGATGCATCTCATAGACAGGTAGGGCCCGTTTCCCATCTTTTCTGAGAAAATCAGAGACCATCCCCACCAGGGATGTGCTTACAAGCCAAGGTTTTGGCTGCATCACTTCACCATGCTGGAGATGACCCTTCTGCCCAGGGGTTGGGGTTCTCCCCCAGAAGCAAGAGGCAAAGCTGGAGGGCCCGTTAAGAAGTCACCCACCAGCTGCCCTCGGTGACGACCCACTCCCATGGGTCCCATCCTCACTGGCACCCCGTGTTGTGAGGATGCCTCCATCATTCCTCGCTCCCAAGCAATGGAGGAGGGAAGCTGAGCAAGTGCAGCCCCTCACTTTCCAAGAGCCAGTCCTGAACGCTCAGAAGAACCACCGCTTTGCCCAAATCTACCCACTAACCCACATCACCGCTTTATGTAAGTGCAAAAAGAATTTCTTGGGGTGTCCTGCCCCCTCGCTGCTCTGAGCAGCAGAGATGAGGAGGGGGTATCATCCTCTTGGGGCCGTGCTGATGACCAAGAGAAGAAGGGAAGTCCACACAAGGAGATGGTTTCCAGTGCATCGCTGCATTGTGGAGGGCTTTGCCTTGGCTCTTCACACAGATGATGGATCCCATTAGAGCTGTAAAACATTAGAAGAAGAGAAGTGCGTTAGTGAGGTGTCAGAAAATAAATCAGAGGCACTCGGCTCGTGATTTGTAACTGGTAGAGCTGCTGCAAGGGGTATTTTTATTTGGTACTTTTGTCGCACGCAGCCCAAGAATAGTGTGAATAAATGGACCAGAATGGGAAGTGTAATCATGTGGAAAAGGAAGAAAATTACCCTTTCATGAATCTCTGTCATATCCTGTGCCAGGTAAGATGAGCTTTGAGTGAGAACACATAACACAAGTGACACATTTCCTGTTAGGATCTTAAAAGCATCACTCCAGCCAACCACCTCTGAGTTGAAAGCTCCTCTTTGGGTTTACAGGACCACTGCCAGCTCATAACACCACAGATAAACATCTCCTACGTAGGTACAACCCCAGAGGGGGGAGGGATTTGAATGTGCCCTGTTTTGAAATGCCAGCCTCCCCTGCACATCCATGCTGCCAAACACTGGGGCATCCGGAGGACTACAGTTGTAACGATGGGGGTGAAAATCAAGAGCATTTTAGGATACAGATAATTAAATCTGCTGGTGGTAGCATTAGAAAAGATACATTTCCAAGGAAGCAGTGGAAAGCCACTACTTCTACGAGTGACTTTGGCATACAGAGTTGGAGATTTCTACTAAAACCTGCTGATCACACAGAGTTCTGCAGCAGCGCTGCCAACACTGGAAGACACGGATGAGGTCAGATGGGCTGGAGTGAGGGACATCACGCGGGAGTTCAGTAGTGCCCAGTGTAGGGTAGACACACAAGGACCTGGCAGAATGGAAATGGGAAAGATTTCTGTGTCCTTGACTGTGGGCCAGCCAAAAGCTGTCGATGCTGTGAAGCCATGGACAAAGCAAACGTGATCCTCAGCTGTATGAGACAGCATTTTGTCAGAGGCACACATAGGAACCCCCCGGAAAAGGCACCAGTCAGGCTCCAGGAGCTCTGCATTCAACTGCATCACCTACAGCAATGAAAAATTAATTTGACAGAGGGCTCTTACTTGTTTCTTTTTCCAGCTCTGATGTGATTGCCCTGGATTCACCCGAAGTTGCTGATGCAGCTAGTAAATGTAGAAAGTCATCTGAAATTAAACTTTCAGTTTTCCCCTGCCCACTCCAGCTTTGTCCTAAGATTTACTGTCTGAAAGATCCTTCCTTCCCAGTAGCTGGCACTCAATTCTAATTTTAAACTGAATTGCAAATCCAGATGACTAACCAGCTCCAAGAGAAAACTTCCAATGGGCGTGTATAAATCAGTAGTCATAAGGACTCTCAGGAGTTCATTTATACTTTTCATAAACTCCCTGGTATCAAGCTGTAGACCGGGGGAGGGGGGTTGGATCCTCATCTGATGTTTAGTTTCAGTAAAAGGAAGACGTTCACCTTATTTGCACCAAGGACAAAAGTAGATGCAGGGTTTGTTCATTGCAAGTTTGAGTTTTGCAGGCATGCTGTTCCTTTCCTCTGCAGATGGAAGGGAAACTGCATCCCTGTGATGCTCTGGAGAGAAAGCCACAGAGCAGCTGACATTCACAGATGATGACCCTAAAAAGGAGAGGCAAAACCAAGCAGTATTTCAGCAAAGGGGGATGGATGATGTGCTCAGCAAAGGACACCATTTGCAGATTCTCCAGGGAACTGGGGAGCTAATCCACTTAGCAGAACCCTTTGAGTTCCAATTTTAAGGCAGACAAACTAAATTTGCAGTCACAAAATTAATCCGTATTGCAATGATTTCACTGGGCAAAGCAACAGAAAATCTAACCTGTTTGGGTAGTTTTTGTCAGTTCTTGTATTGCCCCAAGAATGACAATTCCCACAAAGCCAACTGACTCCTGCATTGAAAAGCAGAGTCGCCCGAGCCATGAGGAAGGTGCTGAGTGCTGCAGGAGGAATTTTAAGCTTTCCATTTGGTGTATCCTGAAGTCCAAAGATTGTGGGTATCTCTTGGTGCTGGAGGAAAAAAAGATTCAGGAGATAGGTCAACTCTTACCTTCCCACATCTGCACCAAACTCCGCAGAGCTGGTGATACACATGAAATAAAATCCGAGCCTGGCATCTACCTCCAGAACCACCACCAGACCCAGAATTTCTATTTTCAAACTTCACAAAAGCCAAGGACTCAGTGGGGCTAAAATGACGCCTCACTTGACTCTCATCATGCATCTTGACATTTAAAATACGTGAGTAAATGGCTCTCCTTATTCTCACCACTGACAGCCTTCTCACGTGATAAAAACATCAGAACTAAAGCAAACTCCCTAATTAGCTGGAAACTACTACTATTTCTTCTTATTATTATTTTCTTCTTCTTCCTTTTCTTTTCTTCTTCTTTTCTTCTTCTTCTTTCTTCTTTTCTTCTTCCATTTTCTTCTATTTTTCTTCTTCCTTTTCTTTTCTTCTTGTCTTCTTCCTTCTCTTATTTTCTTCTTCTTTCTTCTTCTTCTTCCTTTTATTTTTTCTTCTTCTTCTTTTTTTTCTTTCTTTTCTTCTTCTTCCTTTTCTTCTTCTTTCTTCTTTCCTTCTTCCATTTTCTTCTATTTTTCTTCTTGTCTTTTCTTCTTGTCTTCTTCCTTATTTTCTTCTTCTTTCTTCTTCTTCCTTTTCTTCTTCTTCTTCTTCTTCTTCTTCTTCTTCTTCTTCTTCTTCTTCTTCTTCTTCTTCTTCTTCTTCTTCTTCTTCTTCTTCTTCTTCTTCTTCTTCTTCTTCTTCTTCTTCTTCTTCTTCTTCTTCTTCTTCTTCTTCTTCTTCTTCTTCTTCTTCTTCTTCTTCTTCTTCTTCTTCTTCTTCTTCTTCTTCTTCTTCTTTCTTCTTTCTTCTTCTTTATTATTATTGTTATCATTCCTATTTCCTTTTTGGATATGAGAAGACTGGCAGGCAGTGGGACCGTGTTTAGCACAGTGCAGTTAAACTTACCATCCTTTCTCTTTACTCGCGGCTGCAAATTCCCCGCTGTGGTTTGGTGGTTCTCCGAACGCTGTTCAGCCTGGCACCACCCCTTGGGGTCTGTGAGAAGCTGCCCAGACCTTCACAGCTGGTCTACGCACCCATTCCAGACGGCAGCAGATCTGAGCTTCCCAGCACCACCCGGCTGCGTGAGAAAACCCGAGCGTAACAGCGGTCTCTTACTCACACGCTCTTACCGACCAGGCGGAAGACAGCCGGGAGGATGGGACAAGGGGAGGCAGTTGGAGAAACGCCGGTGTGCAGGCTGCTCGGGCACCCGACGGGGTGTGACGCGCGGGGAGATGGAGGCTGTGCAGAAGCCGCGTCCCTAGAAGGCATTCTGCGGAGCGCGACGGGCAGCGGCCCGCTCGTCCCAGCCCCCCGGTGCCCCCCACCAGCGCTACCGGGGGGAGAAGCGGTGGTCCTGACCCGCTCGGGGAGATAAGGGGAAGCTTCTGTGGTCAGGAATTCACGTTCCCGTTCCGGATGTTCAAAACTAAAACGCTGCGTCGCAGCAGGCAACCGTGCCGAATCTGGGCAGCTGTAAGCCCGTTCCCGGAACTTAAACCTTCATTTTTGAGATGTGACAAACTGAAGCACGTTGAATGAAAGTGGAAAAAAAAATCCCAAACAAATAGATATTGTTTAAATAATACACTCTATTTTATTTTGTCTTAAAATAGTTTAAGCTTTATGCTACAGACTTGTTTCAAAAAACAGAAGGTCTCATCTTGCACCAAAAATATATATATTTTTATATATATATAACACTCTGTTTTATTATTATTTTTTCTCCAAAGACCATTAAATACTAGGTGGAAAATGAGAACTAAATAATGAGTGTCAAGAAGAATCAACTTTTTTAACTAGAGTCGCACGTTTTAAACATTTATATTCTAAGCAATGATTTGTCTTCACTAGAGTAGATTCCATGTTCACACTCCAGCAATTCAGGAACTGCTAAACCATGAAGGGCTTGAGCCAATGCACACTGAAATTGATGGAAAGCCCTCCATCAACTCCAGTGGGTTCTGGATCAGGCCCCAAGTGCACTGGTTCTTAGCCATACAACGGCTAGCATTTGTCTTTCCTGCTGAGAAGAGAAAAAACATCCAGGCACCTTTTGCTCTCTTTTAAAAACAAAACAAAACAAAAAACAAAAACAAAAAAAAGAAAAGAAAAAAAAAAAAAACAACAACAAAACCACTTCCTAGTTATCCAGTGATTGTGGTTTTCAGATCACTACCCTTTCAAATTTGTTAAGAGAAAATACATAGTGTTTTAAATAAAAGAAAACCTGCATCAGACTACAATACATGAATTGTTTAAACAAACACAGTGCACAATTGGAGGAAGTTTGGTTAGGACACAGTCATTTTTATATATACATGGAAGTCACATCATATACAAACTGAAAAACAAGAGAGTTAGTTTGCATTTTTCATGGAAGGACTACAAATGGGTCCCTGCAGCTTTCTTCAAAACTGATCTTTAAAAGACGCTGTGAAACAGGAAAAAGCAGCCACACTAAACCACCGTTCCGAAGTTGCCTTTACAGCATGTGTGCTAGCCCACTAAAATGACGGCTGAGTTGCATGATTAAAATATGAGGAGAAAAGACCAACAGCCACTACTGATACAGTGCCCCAACAGTACAGGGCTTTTCCCTATTGCAGTGCGAATGGGCTCCGTCCATGCGCCGCTCCCTCCCGCCCCCAGAGAAAGAAATCAGTCACTAGAAGCACTACATACATTTTTCTGGCCATGCAATACACTTACGTTCGATGCTTTAGAAAGCTTGAAACTGGACTATCAATCCCTTACCTAGTTGTTCTTTAAAGTGCAGTCATAACTGCTCTGCTTATTGAAGAAAAAGCTGGCTGTTACTATCTATACCACTACTGCTCGTAATTTTTCCTTTAAGGTATGTGACAACATAGGTAATTTTTTTTTTTTTTTGGCCTACAGATAGAATTATTGGAAGCCAATAAATTTAAAAACCGGCCCACACAAAAAGAAAGCAGAACTTCCTATGTCCTGACTATCCCCTGTTCAGCCTTAAACAGCTAAAAAATCTGATGAGAGCACTGTACAAAATTCCCACTAGAAACATTTTGAATACAGAGGAACATTTTAATTGCACAACAGACATTTAAAATGAGTATCATCTTGTTAAAGTCTAATCTTTGGTTTTTGCCTTGAGAAAGGCTCAAAATGATAGATGAGGGGCAGGTATTTCCATATACACTACAGGAACTACAGCCCGCTAAAGTTAGTTCCACTGATTTCAGTAAATATTCTGGCAAAAAGTGCTTTCTGGATCATAGCCTAAAAACAATTCCGAAACTAGGATAAAAGATATGAGCTAAAACCAGAAAAATGGTGCCGATGTAGTTTTTTTAAAGAAACAGAAAGATCACAACCATAGGCCCTGATCCTGCAACAACTTTTAGGGCAAAGGTTTAAGCACTTGGATGGCCCCAGGAGTTTCAGCTAACTGTCTGAGCTGAACCTACACAGCTGCTAAAGTACTTTGCCAGATTCAGGCTTTGCAAGGTTGGTTGTTTTGTTGGGTTTCTGTTTGTTTGTTGTTTGCTGTTGTTGGTTTGGGGTTTTTTGTGTGTTTTTTTTTGTTGTTGTGGTGGTGTTTTTTTTTGTTTTTTTTTGTTTGTTTGTTTGTTTGTTTTGTTTTTTTTTTTTTTTGAGATGGTCAACGAAGCAAATAAGAAATGAAGACTATGAGCAAAATGTTTCACTTCTACTTCGGGCAAGACTCAGATAGAGGTAAAAAAGTTCAGCTGTATTTAGAAAGGAGAGGCATGCTGGGTCTTTTTATTACTCTTTTTTTTCTTGTGCTTTTGCAATAATCAGCTGTTACTAAGTCACTACTATTACTATTTTGAGCTATAACAAGCTGTAGGAAATGATCAGTGAAACAGTAGTCAAGTAGAGAGAAGACTCAGCACTGAAGACTGTAAACTATAAATTACATTGAAAATAAAAATCCTTTAATTAGAAGCTGTTCAGTGCATGTGTTATGGGCCATTTGTATTAAAGACAGTCCTCTCCTGCTGGTAATGTAACCTAATCAGCTTGAGTATAAATACTCTTGGCCCAATTTTCAGAAGTGTTGAATGCCCCCAGTTCCACTGACATCAGTGAGGACACAGCATTTCTCAAAATCACTGATGCTCACACAGCAAAACACTAACTTCTACTAACAAACTCAATATACTGATAAATTAAAAATGTTCTGAAGTCAGAGGTGGGATAGGGTGGGAGGACCTAAGCTTGCGCACAGTTATTTCTTCAGATTAACACACACGTTAGTAACTGTAATTGTGTTTTAAATGGGGTGCTATTGGGTTTTAATTCTGGGAGGAATCCTCCTTCGAGAAGGCAAAACCATTTTAAATTATATTGAAATTACACCACATTCATATGGAAATCAAAAACTTCATGAGTTTGAATTTCATAATGCCAGGAACAGGCCTCCTGAAGCTGAAACTTCAACAACGAACTTCTGTGCAACGAAGGGGAGAAGGGGTAAGGACAGAAACACAGTGACACTGCATTACAGTAGATATTTGCGTCTGGTATCCTCATCCAAAGTGAGGTCTACTACTTCTGGGGGCGAAGACCAATTCTGCTGGGGAGTCACAGCTGTCCATGATTGTGTTTGCTGAGTGTTAATGTACTGTGAGCCTGAGGCATGCTTCCAGGAAGACACACTCTGAATCACACCTCCCCTGGGATGCACACACCTGTAGCAAGGCAAAAAACACAAAGGATTAAAGCTGCTCTTCAATTCAGGCACATTTTCATCACTTTTCAGTTCATCACTTTTTCAATTCAGGCACAATTTCATCACTTAGGCATCTTGTTAACATGTCCCTCTCCAAAATGTCCTTGTGGATTTTCCGTTTGTAGAGTTCATGACATCTTAAACACCCAGTAAACAACTTAAATTTAAACTTGGGGGTGGTAAGGATTAAATTATTTTTAAGAACTGAATTCTGCCAGTGGGTGTAAAGTGATATTCCTTACAAAATATGTGCATGGATCCCAAGGATCTTGAAGTCTGACCCATCACATGTAGTACCATGCATTATTCAGAAGCATAGTTTCCTGCTAGTAGTTTTACCCACTGGACTTTTTAAAAGAGAAAAATTTTAAGTGAGTCTTGATGAGACAAAGAGAAAAGCGCTCTCTATATGAAATCAAAACCATGTTAAAATAAGGACATAATGATGCTTTCATTACAATAATTACAAAAGACATCTTGTAACGACATTTTGCAGCCGTTAGATTTGATTTTTCTTTGGTCTTAGCTAAAAATTACAAACATGCTGGAAAATGCTCACTGATAACAGTACAGCCCTACTTCAGCAAAATATTTAAGCTTTCAGTGATTATAGTCAATGACACTAAATCATGTATTTAAAGATAAGCATACACTCAAGTGCCTTGCTGAAGAGAGGTACATATCTACTTATTTGCACAGCATTTTACCTATTATATTAATAATAGATATGTAACAATCGAAGTACAAGCTAACAATAATTAGAAAAAAACAGAATGAAAGACAGCCTAATTTTGCTATGTGATGAAGCAATCACAAGAATTTACTGGAATCTTTAAGATGTTCACTCCATTTCCTGTTGTGAATCTTAACAAAGAGATAGTAAAACTTTGTACCTAGTGCTCCAAAAGTTGTTTTGCTTTTGTAAGCACTGGTGGTGGCTGCAGCTGCTCCTGGCTGCAGACATAGCAGGAGACATTTGGCTGCTGGGGAAACCTTTTCCTGCTTCTTTGTGAAGACAGGTGTACTGGATTTCAGGAAACAGGCTTCTGCACTGGTCAAATATCCCTGACATTTATACTTAAGGTAGTGCCATTTTTTCCCCCAGAACTACTTAGGTTATGAACATCTCTCTTAGCTCTGGTTAGAGTTTCATGAAATAGAATGAAAAATCTCATTCTCTGAGCTCTAACTTCTCTGAATATAAATGTCTGATTTCCTTCTCCAATATGCTACTTAGTTTTGGATGTGATGTTCAGAATGACTTTTTTATTACTTCTTCAGTCTTAAAAATATATACTTGAAGTATGTATCTACAAAGAAACAAGACTGGAACTCTAACAAATGTAGAGGATTTTTTTTTTTTAAAAGCTTTAAGAATACATATTTTTAAACAAAACTGACAAGAAAAGCTTGGTGCCAAAGCACATTAAATACAATGATCAATCTCAGGGACTACGATCCATTGTTCTGATACAGAACAGTCCTCAGTGCTTAGGCAAAGCTAATACTAACTTTCCTCCCTGATGATGACAAAAAGCAAGCTACAAATTATCTCATAAAAATAATCCTTTTCCAAAATAGAAGTATTTATCCTCAAACAAGTCACACAAACAGCCAAGAGAAAAATGTTCAATCAAACATTAGCTTAGGGAACATGCCTTCCAATCTGTAGCTAAGGGAGGATACCAAGTAAAGGCAATCAAAAAAGAGAGGGAAAAAAAAAAAAAAGAGGAAAAAACCAGAGGAATGCTGTTTTATATACATGCATAATAAAGCAAATAAAATCTACTGGAGAAAAACTAAACAAATTGAGAAACATGACTTGGTGTTCTAAGTAGATGCCAAATAATCTTCCAATGATGAGAAATGCCACCAATTCACTAGAAATTCAAAAAACTAAAAATGATGGACAAACTCCAGGGTGTCACAACTCACATAACCCCAACAACACGGAATATGAAGCATGATAAAAAATAGTGTGAGCAAAAGAACTGAATCCAAACAGCATCCTGACTAAACATGCAAAAAATACTGATCAAAAACCTAAACCTTTTCCAGAAAACTACAACCCTGTCAGAAGTCCATCAATACTTCATAACCGCAAGCCCAGACCCGCAAGAGAAATAAAATTCTAAATAGGATTTGAACAACTGAAATGTGTGAGTATTCAACGGAGCCAGTAAGAATGAGTCTTTGGGAGATGGTAGATGATTACACGAGCAAAGGAAAGCACAGAAGCGTGCTTTAAGTCTGTCTTTGACAAAATTATTTCAGTCTGTATCTACTAAAACTGATTTTAAACAGCAACACTGCATTTACTTAAAATTTTCACTGTTGTACAAGATAAGTATTGAGGAAAGCAGCATGGAATGCTTTTGACTAGATGTGCTGGGTTTCTGTGGAGCGTTTTTTGGTGGTGGGGGAGGGGGCTACAGCTGTGTCCCCTGTGAGAAGCTTCTCGGAGCTCCCCCAGCTCCAAGTCAGCCCCACCTCTGGCCAGGGCTGAGCCAATTAGCAAAGGTGGCTGCACCTCTGCAATAACATATTTAAGAAGGGACCTGGGCAGCGGAGCAGGGATGATGTTGGGACTTGTGAGGAGGAGTTGCGAGAATGACAAACACCCAGGCCAGTGGAAGGAAGGAGAAGGAAATGGGGAGCTGCGCCGGAGCAGAGACCCCTGTATCCCATGGGGAGACGGCAGGGCCCCCACCACCACCCATGGAGGTCCATGGCAGAGCAGAGGTCGACCTGAAGCCCGAGAAGAAAGTGACTCTGGGACAGGCGGCTGTGCTTGCAGTAAGCCAGGAGCCTGAGGAAATGAGATGCCCCTGCTATTGTAGCTTGGTGCTGGCAGGACTGGAACACGCAGGGGGGACCCACGCCAGAGCAGCTCGGGAACGGCTGCGGCCCGTGGGGAGGACTCACACTGGAGAAGGTTCGTGGAGAACTGCCTGAATTGAGAGGGGAGCCCCGTGGAGCAGGGGAGGGAAGTGCGGTGTTCCCCCCAGCTCCCGAGCAGGAGCTGACTGTGACCCCCATCCCCTGCCCCTGTGCTGCTGGGGGAGGAGGGGGAGAGATGGGGAGCAGAGTGGGGGGAGGTGTGTTTTTTGGATGTGGTTGGTGGTTCTCACTGTCCCACCTGGTCTGTTAAGTCTTGTCTTTGTTAGCATTTGAATTAAAGTGATGTTTTCTTTTTCTTCCCCTAAGGAGTCTGTCTTTTGCCTGTGACCATAATGGGTGAGTGACTCCTCCTTGTCCTTAAGTGGTCATATTCTCCTCCCATCGCTGATGGGGGAAGGAGTGAGTGGCTGTGTGTGGTGCTCAGTTGCCCTCTGAGCCTAAACCATGACACTAGGGGATCTCAAGAAGAAGGGCTGTGTGTACATAGTGCTAGTCAGATTTACACGAACTAGTATTGGAGGAGAAGTCCACACTGCTTATTAGAACAAAGATCCTGCAAGCCCTGGGTCTGCTGGATAAATAGCCAGGCAAGCTAAAGATTCCGTGTCTTCAAAAAGAGTTAGCCATGCAAGTACTTTCAATATTCTAAAAGCAAGGGCTAAATCTCTTTTCCTTCGGCACCTTAAAATTTCCTTTTTTCACATCCAACAGCACTGGAGCGTGCCCACACTATTTGTACAGTTTCCTGCCCAGCAAACTGAGTCCTGCACACCTTTATTCTTCCATTCCTCAAGACAGATGCAGTGAAGGGACAAGGAGGAACAGCTCTGTTCCTTGTCCCTCACACCCCTTTTCCACCTCCAAGCATCCACCAAGCAGCAGACGAGTTTTAGAAAGAGTTTGTCTGTATTGTTTCAACTTGCTTTTATTCCACGAAATTATCCCTCCATACTATATGAAAACACCAGTCGTCTTCAATTGCTTCATAATACCTTAAGCCAAGGAAAGATCAAAGACTGAAGATGAAGAGTAACATCAAAAAACACCTATGAAGAAAAACAGCTGAAACACAGATAGACAGCTTTCTGAGCTGGAGAGAAAACCTCCAGCTTCCATACTGTCCTGGGTTTGAGTGAGTGGTGGTTTTTTTTTTTGGTGGCAGGGGAGGGGGCTATCGGGGCGGCCCCCTGTGAGAAGCTTCTTGAAGCTCCCCCAGCTCCAAGTTGGCCCCACCTCTGCACCAAGGCTGAGCCCATCAGCTGCACCTCTGCGATAACGTATTTAAGAAGGGACGTGGTGACGGGCAGTTGGACTTCAGAGGAGGAGTTGCTGCAGCTGCGTGAACACCAAGGTCAGTGGAGGAACGGGGGAAGAAAGGAGGGGGGAGGTGTGCCGGAGCAGAGACCCCCCTGTATCCTGTGGGGAGACAGCAGGGCAGCCCCCCCCTGCCACCCATGAAGATCTACAGTGGAGCAGACACTGATTTATGGCCTGTGCTTTTCACCTGGAAGATCAATGTGCTGTACCCAAAGCAGGCCGGGGTCTCATGGGAAAAGGCAGCCCCGCTGCTGTAATTCAGTGCTGGGAGGATTGCAGCATGCGGGGGAGTCCCACGCCGGAGCAGCTCGGGAAGGGCTGCAGCCGTGGGAGGGAATCCAGTCGGAGGAAGTTAGTGACCCATGACGGAGCAGTGTGGGGAACGCTGTGGCCCATGGGAGGAATTCAAGTCGGAGAAAGTTTGTGGAGGACTGTCTCCTGTGAGAGGGGGACCACGATGGAGCAGGGGCAACACGTTCCAGACACTCCCCTCACCGAGGATAAGGGAAGTGGCAGCACTGACTGCACCCCCCATTCCCTGCCCCTGTGCCACTGGGGGAGGAGGTAGAGATATCGGGAGCAGAGCTGAGCCCGGGAAGAAGGGAGGGGTGGGGGGAAGGTGTTCTCAAGATGTGGCAATGCTTCTCACTGTCCTACTCTGTTATGTGTTGTTGTTGTTAGTGTCTGTAATAGATCTATTTTCTTTTTTTCTTCCCCTAACGAGTCTGCCTTTTGCCTGTGACCATAATGGGTGATTTGCCCCTCCCTGTCCTATCTTGAATCCCAAGCCTGGCTTATTTTTCCCTTCTTATCGCTGGGGAAGATGGGAGGAATGAGCGGCTGTGTGGTGCTCAGTTGCCCTCTGAGCTCAAACCATGACACATACCCTCATCTGCTTTGGGGGTCTGAACTCTCCTGTATCTGGAAATAAAGCCAAGATTCATAAGGAACTGATATTTAATCTAAAGGGGCTATCTTATGACGTTTGCCATTGAAAAGTTGATACTATTTTTACAACTACTGATTAATTAAATAAACTGGAAGCTGATTAAATGCTTAAAGTAAGTAAATATTTTGAAAGGAAACTAGTGCCCACATAAATATTGGTGTTTATGAATTTACATATTCACACTCTGCCCTTAAAATATGAATTCCTACCAGTAGCTCCAGATGCATATAAATTTAGTATCTCAGTAATTGGTATTTTAATAGTATGTATGTTTTGTCTGTTAGTATTTGATATCGAATCACAAGCTTAATCTGAATACATATGAAGTTGTTAATGTTCTAAAGAAAAACATTCTGACATCACCATGACCATGAGAATAGAAAAAACAAGTGCAACTTTTGCTGGTTTGGGTCATGAGTCATGGATGGATAACTACAGAAGTGGATGTCAGCAGTTTTTTTCTTTATTCATTTTGGCAATACAGACATTCTGATAAAATGAAAGACCTAAAAGTGGAAAAAGAGAAAAAAAGGAATTCATACCTGGCATGTTCCTGAACTCCAACAATCTCTACTTCACTATCTGAAGAGGCGATATTAATTTCTTCATTGATCTGGGCGTTACCAGAAGAGGTTTTGTCACTTGCAAGGAAGCCTGGATCCAAATGACCTATAGATGGGGAAAATGCAAATACAGACAATGTTTAACAGCCTACACAACTCAGATATCATCTGGAAAAGGAATTTCACAAGCTATCAAAAAAACAGACTGAAGCACTGAGATCAGAAAATCTTATTACATCGAGTTATATGACTTTCAGTTCATCATCTGATACAGGATGACCACTGGATTTATCCAGTCTCAGTAGCTCTAGTCATGGTGCTGTTGCACCAATGTGAGCAAAGCTCGGCTACTGCATCTGTAGCACGTGATGTAATTCGGCTTTCCATCTGTTATTTTATGACAATGCTAAGAGTTAGACTGTGCCTAAACCTCTTTGAAATAAAGGAACGAGACAATCTATTGTCAATAAATCAAACTCCATGATACTGTGGCAAACAAAGCCTAGAGGCTGGACAGAAACATTACACACACCAAGGAAAATGAATTTATTTTCTTTTTTATTTTAAAATAAGGCAAGACAGTCAATGTAAATACCCAACAAACCTATCCGTTTCTGGTCACACTACTTCACACATCTGCTCTAACATTATTACAAATACTTGGGAAAAAAAAAAAATCTGTTTTGCGTAAATTCTATATACAACACTGTTGGTTTGTTACTATAGCTCCTCAGTGCTATCCAGTTCATCAGTCTGTCAAACAAGTTCTATCTAAATACTCACAACTAGTGTGGTAGGCTTCGCCTTTTCTGCCAAGTACTGCTAAGAAGGTTCATCACTACCATTAGTGAAGCTGTGTTGTGACATATCAAATAATATTTGCATGGAGAACACAAGCCAGCCAAAATTATTTGCTTGACAGAAAATAAACAATTTAAAAAATCAATTAAAAAATAAGATTTCAATAAAGAGATAACTTCTACTTTTTCTTTCTTTTTTTTTTTTTTTTCATTAAAAATAAAGATTACTTCTACTGTCCCTCTTTAGCAGCAACCTGGGGGATGCTTGGCAGATGACACTACCTACTCCTTGGAAACCACACACTCAGCTGTATTAAACAGGGGAGGAATCATTTGTCAAGCAGGAAATTTGAGATTAGATAAATATATTATGTATATTTAGTTTGACTGGACACCTCTTCAAAGATGAGAGCAGGAGGATGCAGTACTGATCCACAGAATTTCAAAGGTGTGTGAACATGCAGAACAGATTATACCCCTGGGTAGATCAAGAGGATGCAGAACAAATTAAACTTAAAACAAGTGCCAGGGAAACCTTCTAATGACTACTTAAAGCACTTGGAAAAGATGCAAGCAAATAGAGGGGCAGAGACCATACTGTATGTTCAGTTTTTGAAAAGTGAAGATCCTCGGTGCAACATCTGATCAGGGTGAGCAAGGGAAGGAAACCTGTGTGCTGCCATATACTCAAAGGAGTAGTTTTGACCTCACAGGACAAAAAAGATTCATCAGCTGAACTTAAAAGGAATTAATAGCACAGGCAGGCTTTTCCTAACATTACAGTTCAGCTGAACATTTCTTTGCAAATACCACTGAGTTCCAGAAAGTCCCCAACTGGGTCATGGATTTTTCTTTAATAGAAGTGCCTGGGCACACTGTGAAACATGAAATGGAAGTGCTCAGAGGCTTTGATTCATGTGCTGGCGATGCAAACCAGAAGCTTTATGTGATTACCGCCCCAGGATTCACGTTGCCCCACCTCCTGCCTCCCCCCTCAACCTTCTGAACATCACTGCTGCTACAGCACAGGCTGCCCAACAGCAACACAATCCTTGGCCACTGAGTCATGCAAACTGGTACGGATATCAACCTGCCTTAATACGTTGTATTAATGATGTACCACCATTCTGCACCCTTTGCTATGCAAGGTAATGCCTGGCAGAGAGGCAAAGCAGACCAGCTCTTAAATAGCCTCCAAATGAATCCCCAGATGTATAAATCAGAGCCCCAAAAGAGTAGTATTCTACCATAGCTTTAAGTTTGGACAACAAAAAGGTAACTAGCAGTACAGAAACCATGATTAGCAGAGTAACTATTGCAACAGTAGCTGAGTGTAAATCAGGATTATAGCATACAGGTAGATTTGCAGCCTCTGGCCATAGAAATTTCATGCCTGATAATGTGCCTATGCTGTTAATTTCTTTGCATGAACATTAAGATGATGCCCAAAGGAGATGTTTTGTTTGGCCTACAACATCAGGGCTTGCAACACAGCCCAAAATACTTGCCCATGCACAAAGATGTGATAGTGTGTCCTAATAAGATTTTTTACTTAGATAAAGCTTATGTTGTTATTTTCCCACGGGAACACATCATTTAATGTCTGTTAAACTAGATACTGGCTGAAGATTAATTTGGGAATGAGATGTAAGATTCTAAAATCCTGCTTTCCAAATATGCAATCCCAGACATGGTAAGAAAAGGCCAGTACTGACAAATGTGCAGTCAGAAGTGTACCGAGGCTACAGGGCTCTGGGGCAAGGTGTATTCAGGAAGAAAAAGAGATTCATCCTTTCAGACATTGACATGGCTGTAGCTCCAAGAGCAAATTTGTCTGGACATGTTCCCACCCGGTCAGGGATGAAGAGGCTTCCTGAAGTTTTCTAGTTTTCTTTTACCTGGCAAACTCTTTCTCGCAAGGTCCCTTGGATACAGGTGGAGGAAGGAAGACAAAGTTCCACCTGAATCGCAGCATTGTACTTGTAAGCAGAAAGTGGAAGAAAGCTTGGTAAGAAACATTACTTTTTATTTCCTTACACTCCTTTGAAGTACCAATCTATTAATGCTATACAATAAAGTTAATTTCAGCTGTTCTAATAATTTAATAAATCACTTTATAAGGGAGTGGCCTTCCTAGGGGTCAAATAGTTAACTATCAGTCAGCTGCTATCCTGCAAACAATACCAGTGAGCTTGGAAAACACCAGCTAGCTTCAAAAAGTCTGAAACAACATCCAGCCACAGACCACAGTGAAATGCAACAAAGATTCTCATATTCAAATAACGGACTTGTCTACTGTATTATAATGGAATATCTGTTTCAAAATCAGCCACATGTATTTCTTCAAGTCTTACAGACACTGAAAAGTAGTTCAGAGCTACCAGGACACTTTCAATTCAGGTGCCCTTTGGCAGGCTTCTGTTTGGAAAAGTCAGCATGAAAAAAACCTGCCATGGTCCACCACTGCAGGCAAGACACTGTCTTATGCAGCTAAAAATCTTAACATGAGTATTAAAAAAATGAGTGGAAAGGAAGGCAATATGTTGGCATACTAGGCTGCAGGGATGAAGTCAACAGCAAATATTTCATTAGCTCTCTGCATACAAAACACAGTAGCATTTAATGTTGTCAACTCTTTTGTCAGTAAGAGTTGCAAGCACTTAGTGAAGCTGAACAATTTTTATGAGCTACACGAACTTCTCTGAATTCTTCCACAGTATTTCTGCTCTTGCCTTTCTGATGGAAATTTCTTTGCTGTCTTTTGATGCTAAGCCCATTACCAGCATCTTTTCACCCTTCATCTTTATCTGATGCTGGTCTGTCCAGTTTTCTCAGGTATGTTAGAAATGCAGATGGAATATAGGAATAATTAAGGCTTGTATTTTAAGGAAATAAAGAGACAAACAAAAAGACTTACACAGACAAATACAATACTTAAAATGAGATTATGATCATTTACTAGCTGGTGGCATGGGTTGTCACAATCAACCATTCAGTAACAAGCTTGGCTCACTTTGTTTTTTTAAAAAAACAACACCAAAATGCCAGAGCTAAGTTCCACAAAGTAATTAGAGAGAAAATAAGGATAAAAAGTAATTAAGAAAATTAGTGTCAAATATACATTGCAGGATTCTTTGTCAGTTTGTATCAGTTGTTATTTGGAGTAAATGTCAGACCTTTTTAATAAGCACCTGTACTGTTGTATGGCAAAATCCACATAGGGAGCTTTTAAAACTATATAAACTACAAAAATACGGAAAGCAAGAAAGGGAAAGACATCAACTGAGATACTGGAACAAGCATCAGAGAAAGAGAATTTAAACAAACCTGTATCAGCACTCAGTTCATCTAGCAGCCCTCTGGTTCTCCAAGTAGATCCTGAGTCTTGATTTCCTAAAGAATTATTGTGCTCTTGAACTACTGCAGCTGCCAACAGATTGTCCACATTTACCACTTCTGGGTCTGAATTTGTGTCTGATATATCATAATGAGCTACAACTGGAGGTCCATCTGCAGAAGGAGAGAAAAGCAATGTGGATTAGAACTCAGCATACTGTGAAAGACACTTTTAAAAGTAAAAATCATTTGTTTAAGGATTAATGCAATCTCCTACATGAAGCTCTTAAAGAACTATATATGAATTATTAAACTTCAGTTAATGAAGTCTGCGATTACAGAGACATTTTAACTTTTGCATACACAGAAAACATAAATGTAAGAAAACCACATTTATCAGTGTATCAGTTATTTGTGTATTATTTTTTACATTAACACATAAACATCTTCGTATCTGACAATGTTACATTTACAATTTTAAAAGGTTAAAATCTTCACTTTAAAATAAAAAATGTTACAGGACACAAAATTTGGCAAGACAAGATATTTATCTAGAGAATTTTACAAAACTCAGTTTACAGCTTACATTACTTTAGGGCAGACTGAATAAAACTAACTTTTTGATATAACTGATCCAGTGACAGTAACTTTAACATTAGGCAACTTTCCTTTCATAACATTTACCTGTCAAGAACAGGGGAATTTTTCAAAATGGCAATGTTTTGTGGTTTTTTTTGTTTGTTTGTTTGTTTGTTTGTTTTTAAGATCAAGAATTACAAGAAACAAAACTATAGTGTGCAGTGATAAATATGCTTTTAATTCAATATGATTACCATATGCATTTTTGCCCACAAAAGTGAAGGGGAAAAGAGGGAGAAAACTGCTTATGTGATTATGAAATCTGTTCTTGAGGAATAACAAAAAGCTGTTTTTTGTCTATTTTGTTAGGATGGACTATTTTCTTTGTGAGGAATGAAAATCACTTATAATTGGAAAGCATGCTAGAAACAGAAGAGGCTCAGGAAAAAGTCAAATTTATGACAAGGATTAATGTGGAAGCAAAGAGAGAACAGGTAAATATTGTAATTCTCAAAGGATGCACATTTTCACCCAAATGCCTTGTCACTGCTACAGCTCATCAACTCAAAGTGGATGAATGTAGTAAGAGTTCCCACTCCCCAAATGAGAAAATAAAACTTTCTTTGGGCCAAGACTTCATCTACAAAAACAAATACAAAATACAAAAACAGGCTGGGCCAAATCTCAGCTGCTTTACTAGTGCAATTCTTTAACTCCAAGGAAGTTCTGGCAGTCGAGCTTCTGCAGAACTTTTCTGTTATGGGTATGACACATAAAGGGTGTAATTTGTAAGGGATAATACAAAGTAATCATAACTAATAATGTGTTTAGGAAGATAGGATGTCCAGAGTTACAAAATGACTAAAGAAATTTTTAAAAGCCACAAAGAATAAAATGAAAACACTTTTCAGGACAGACTGGTTTCTTTTAGGAGTGTTAAATGGCTGCTGAAGAGAGAAAGAACATGATGAAATAAAAGTTTGAAATTTAGTTCTCTGAAAAGCTGTTTCTACTGAGGTTTTTAGGGTGGGGGGTTTTGTTTGTTTGTTTTGGGGTTTGAAGGGTTTTTTTTGGTTGGTTTGGTTTTGTTGTTTTGTTTTTTTGTTTTTTTTTTTTTTTTTGTAACCTGGTCCCTTAAACATAACTCACTATTTTAAGAAATGCCTATTTTGTGATTAGCAACACACTTCATTAAAGAGTGACCATATTGCTTAAGCTGTACTAAAGATCAGTTTTGCAACAAGGTATGAAGAAATTCACAAAATATTTCAGATCAGACCTGCCTCCAAAACAACAATTTCATAAAACAATGTTGTATTACAAACTTAAAACAGACCCAACAAAAATCATGGGTAGTTAAATGCCAATGTATTAAAGACCAAATTGTTCGCAACATGAAACGCTGATGATTATGACTGGAAAAGAAGTCCCGATAATTAACTGAAAGGCAATCTTTCTCTTTTTAAAAGGTATATGCAAAATAATGGAATACCAAGTTCAAAATTAAGCTGGCTGATGTTCAGTTAATTATTTGTGAAAGCTGATGATTAAATTACATGCAGAAGTTACAACTGGACTGAATCATGAGAGGTATGTTTTCTTTCAGTCTTATCATCAGAGTTCAGTGTGAACATATATAATGTGAGCTATAAAAATAAACAGTTGAGTGCAGAAGATACGAGGGTCAAGTACAATATTGACTATTTGACCATTTTTTCAATAGGTTACCTAAAATTTCAGGAGCTATGTACTGTTCTTTCAGGTCTCTGTTTTGCTTCTTACTAAGATCTCCAAAAGCAGAAGCGAAATTTGATTTTAGATAGATGTGTCTACACAAGTAAAATTATATTTGGACAAAAGGCACCAATAGTCTCAAGTCAAAATTGTACCACTCCTACATGTATAATCATGCAAAAATGTATAATAAATGTATATACATGCAGAGTGATATTCTCATCACCTACCCATAGAAATAACTTGTGTGAAAGTCTTCATCAGTAGGAAATACAAGCATAAACTTGTTATCTGTAGCTCCACTCTTGTATCTTCCACACTTCCAAACAGCACACCTTATAACTTAGCTTAAATTTAGTATACATCAAACAGACAAAAATATTTTCAATATAATTTACATACTGTAATTTTGTCAGTGTCATAGCCACCAATTTAACAGTCTAGAAAAAATAAGTTGCCTATTTACAAAGCAATCACAGCAGAGATCTATTTTTGCTTTTCTCAGTCTTGCCTTTCAGAATCAGATTTGGAAACGAAAGACCCACTGACACTAGGGTTATCCATACCTATCGCCAAGATAATGGTGACGATGCTGCAACAGATCTTAGGATTCCAAGCATGGATAGAAGAAGAAATAAGCAATAAATGACTGTGTGTTTAAAAAAAACCAAAAAAAAACAAAAAAACAAACAAACCAAAACCAAACCAATAACTAAGTTGTAGACAATTACAACTAGATGAAGGTTGCAGCAAAGGCATGTTAAAAAAATGCTCTAAAAATGCTCTGTTCCCAAAAGCCTTTTTCCTTTTCAGTGCTACAGGGACGGGACAGGAGAGGTTAAAGTTGGAAATAAATAATACTTCCCTAGCCAACTATGTGATTATCTGATGATGTGATGCGAAGTGAGTGTGTGGTACCAAGAAATAAGGACAACTGGCTTCAGCTAGGAAATAAGTGAAAAAATGCTCTCAGGCTGAAAAGGTAAAAGGATTAACAACCATGGTTGTAACTTATCATCTTTTCTTTACAGTAGAGTCACTCCTCATAATTACTGACTTTAGCAGGATTTCAACAGATAGAAAAACAGACACCAAAACAAACCATGCCAGAATCAAAATTTAATGTAGCACAATTAGGAGGTTCCCTGGTCAGTAATTTAAATAATCTATTTAAGAAAAGTCACATCTTTTGAGAAGCCAAGGTAGTTGAAAGACTTAAATTTCCCTGGTGCTAAGCTTTAATTCATTTATAAAACAATAAATGCTTGAAAAAGACAAGACTGAAAGTTAGTAAGTACCAGCAACAAGATACAACTGTTGACATTTAATGTTAACAGGAGGAGTAAAAGACTGCTCCCCCTTTTTTTTTTTTTTTTTTTTTGTTTAAAATAATTCAGAGGCAGACATCACCACCGGGACAGCATTTCCAAGTGTCCAATTCTCCCTTATTTTACCCAGCTCATCAAAACTAATTCCGCTCAGGACAACTAAATCAAAAGCCACATGCACAAAAATCCAGGCCCACGCATATCAACTTTCATCTTGCAACACAGAAAACTCAGTAATTTCTTATCTGCTAGCCACTCCCATGTTTTTCATAGTGCCACATCTCAATATTCAGCAGTCTAAACTGTGCTGCAAGATCCACACTCCTATCATCCCTTAATTCATTATAATGGAGCACAAGTAAAAAAGGGGAATCAACTGTAACATTTTAGCTGTAGGTTAAGAACAGCAATCCTGTAAGAAGCACTGTACCTTTGCACTGCAACAGTGGTGTATCAATGCACAGCAGTACTTTATCACAGGAAACAAAAGATAGTAGCTACCATTACACAAGGCACCTATCTTTTACACTGCTGAAGTTCAGCAAGATGAATTCAACTTAGAGATGGAATTTAAACTTTGCTGTATTTTCTCCACAAGTATTGGAAAAAGACTGAAATCTCCAGAGGACTGGACTGAATTAAATCCTGACTGGAATAATTTCAAAATTAAAAGCCTAATTTTGGTGGTCTGACTTGCCCTCTGGAGTCATCACTGTCTTTGCAGAGACGTGGAGCCTTATTTAATTGTATCACCCTAAACTTTAAAACACACAGAACAGGTACAACAATAATAGCAATAATAATTACAGCACTTTATTCTTACAAAAAGCAATCCATTCCATCTCAAAGATCTCTGAGGTGGTTATTAACCTCCTTTTGCCTATGGGGGAAACTGAGGCAAGCAGAGATTTGCAGCTTGCTCAAGGCTAACAAGCAGAGGAGCTCAGCTTTGCTGAAAACAATACTCCCCCCAAATTATTGAGCTATTTTTAACTAGTAAATTACTGTGGAGTTTAAAAATAGTGTTGAGGAGTGCCTTTGGGAAACATGCAAAAGCTAAAAAGGCAACACACAGAGGCACCCAGGTAATTGCAAGCCCAAGGAGACGTGGCTTCTTCCAGCCTCACCTCTGCATTTTCACTGTGGGTATATGCACTGCTTAGCTTCAATCTCAGTTCTCTAACCTAAATTGCACTTATTTTTATATAATTAAAGACAACACCAAGACATTTTAAAGTAACAAAAGATCTAAGAATGCCCTCATTTATACTTGACACTTAAATTTAAGAGGTAACTCCATTTACTTCAAGATGAAGCAAAACATAGAATGGACTTTAACACTTATATAAATTTTAACATCCGATGATCATTATACTAAGAAAAATAATAATTTGTGTGTCAAAAACTAGAAGATTCATCTTAAATGACTTGTCAAATTAGTTTTACAGTAGACACATCAGTAACTTTGATTAAAACAAAAAGGTTCCATATACAGGACTACAGGTTGAAGTGGCAGTCTTTTTGTTTTAGATAAAACAATACAAACCTGGCATTATTCAAAACATGATCCAGACCTGCAGTTTCATAAATTATGTGCAGTTCAAGTGGCATATACTAGCTGAACCCCAAAACAATTCCCAAAGGGGGTTGAAGGGCAGAAGATCTGTGCTTTTTTATGTTGTTTAGCAACATGAAACACTTCATTACTATTTATATTTATTTATTTATTCCAGGTTACAGTAGTTACATTTCAAAATTTACAGGGTTAGGCAAAGAATACATTGTAAATACAATAAAAAACAATAATAGTGTAACAACATTCTTTCTAAAATCGTAAAGTGAACAAAAAGCTATCAATTTACCCACTTTTCTCACATTTTCCTTCATTTCACACAGTAAAGCTTTTGTGTTTGTTTTTTTTTTTTTTTAACCGTAACAGTAATAAAATAAAAACAACATGATCAAACGAGTATCTGTTCTCAGACTGGATCATTTTTAATATATCACATCAAAAGAAATCTTGAAAATTCAAGTCTTGCTGATCAACATTCATTCTTTCAGACTTTTTGATGACTAGATGGAAAATATCTTGGATTTGTTTTACCATATTACATATAAAGACATAAAAGTCTTTTTTGTTGTGCATTAAGCAAAGGCACATGGAACATGGCTGTGTATTTAAAATATCAGGAAGTGGTGTACACTTCGTATCTAATGATAGGATCTCTTTTCCCTGATGCTACCTAATGATTCCTTAATTACGGAAGCAGCGATATTATCCAGATCTCTTCCCCAGTTCTACTTCCAAAAGTGTATCAGGAGCATTTTGGAAACCATCACACCCTATTCTTACATAGTTATGGCAGCTAAAAAAAAAAAATTCCCTATGTAAATGAAATTTACATTAGGGAAAGGCAGGCAAACTGCACCCCATACAAACCCCTTCAGAAAACATCACATTTTTGCAAGTAGAGACTACATCCTTTCATGGAAGGACTGATACAGCCTTCATGCAAAACTTTTGATGGTCCAGACTAACCCCCTTGTTGATCAGTCTGCGAGACTTAACAGAGCGCTTGAAATCGCTTCTAACTTAATAAGCCTATTTTCCATGTGCCTTCATTTTGCTGATCTAACACTGTGAGACTAATACAATTTGTGAGAAACACCGGTTTCTAGCTTCCTGTTTTGCAAGGTACTGTCCATCTCTCTCAATCAGTCTGAATATTTTAGCTTCTACAGTACAAATTACACAGCGCATTTTGTTCTAATGCTTCCAAATGTAACTGCAGTGGTCACAGGGCAGACCTTGACTATTTTAAAAACATCTATTCAACTGGCCTGATTTACACACACTCATCAGGCAAGACTCCCCTTAAGACAGCTGAAGGATTCTCTGACCAAAAACTGCAGAATAAGTTCAATTTCTAATGAGATGAATGCGAGCCCCATTGAAATGGGTAGAAATTTTCTACTGGTTTTAATAGGGCTAGGATTTAATTTCTTAATGCCGTTGAAATATTTACTTTAAAAAAAATAAAAAAGAGAGATTTACAGTATGTAGATACAGGAAGAGACGTAATATATTAACAAGAGAAATCAGTGATAATAAATACATTTCAATTTGTAAAAATAACTGCCAAAAATAATCCCATTTCATTGAAGTTAAAACTGGTCCTCCAGTCTTAACTCTAGCAGCTCAGATAAAATAAACTAACAATCCTGCAAAAACACTGAAAGACACTGTGAACTTAAAAAAAGAGGTATAATTCTGCCTGAATTATTTTGTCATAATACTGTTAAAAATAACACTGAAGAGCAGTATATATCTGAAAGGTTTAAGATTTTTCTGTTTTTTCCCTCATTATTTTTTGCAATAGAAACACTGAATAAAGTTTCACTGCCTTTACTTGAATTTGTTTTATGTTGTGTATTACCTTATTTTTTCCTAAATAAAACCTGAAAATTCAGATGTTTCCTTAGAAGCATGTGAAGCAAAACCCCAAACCCCCCAGACAACATGATGTGTGAAGGGTAGAATTTCCTATAGGCCTTCCTTACCAAACCCCACTTCAGGGAGGGAAGTAGCACAAATGGCCAGGGAAGAACCTGCAGCCAAGCCTGCAAAAACAGCATGATAAAGCCCCTGGACTTCCAAGGACTCCTAATATGGTCCAATTCTAGGAGCAGATCCTCTAATTTTCCTGTACTGAATTGTCAGTTTGACATTTAGTGACATTTAAATTGAGCCTTTATATAAAGACTTATTTCTTTTGCACTCACAGAAAAAGTGCCAACAAAGTAGCTGTGTTTCCTCTGCTACTAAATCCCAACTCTGCAGTCACATGGGTGTTCAGTTACTCCCATGCAAACAGCTGCCACATTGAAAACATATAATTCAATATTAAAAATGGCAATATAGAAACTTGAATAAGCCAGTTGGGTTTAAATTAGCACCATCTTCCCTGGAACTAAACCAGTTTACACCAGCTGATCTGACCTGATGCATTCACTCTTTGAAAACCAGAATATAAATAAAATTCTTTAAAGAAACTAGAATGTTTCTTTACTCCATTCTGAAGTATAAAGCCTAGGGCAATTAGACAAATTCTAAATTATCATCTGTGATTTTTCCACGTCTCTGCAAAACTCCTACTGATTTCTCCTCTACTTGTTAAATTTGGTGGTTTTGAAGTAATTTGTTGAGCTGTGAGCATAAACATACATTCAAAATGTATCTCTGGGTTGGAAAGTAGAAGAGTTTCCTGATGATAATCTTAAAATAGTCTTAAAAAAGGCCAGAGTGCTTTAATGAAATACAGAATGGAATTTGTTTTAAAATTTCAGCTGAAGAAATTTTAAATCCCTGAAAGTTTCTAGTCAAAGCCCTTTGAAAATAAGAGCTTATAATAGAAAACATGACAAACTTAATTGCGGACATATAACATAGCAAAAATATTTCCAGGGGAAAAAAAAAAAAATCTGAAATTATGCATTAGAAATCTGTTTTCCCAAAGAGATGTCAAAGGCTGTCACACACACATTTAAAATACAGACTCATCACTAGTATTGGTATCTGAAGGTTGATTTCTTCAGTGCTCTGCATCTTTCAAATTCCCAATACAAAGCAAGAAGAGAGATGCTCCTGTTTAATTGCACAGCCTGCCAAATCCTTCATCAGGCAGGTTATACTACACTTGAACAGCAGAAAGGTGGGGTTCCCCTCCCAGTTCCTAGAAGGAGAAACATCCTGCCTCACATGGAAAACAAACTAATGGACCTGATGCTCAACTGTGTCAATCAGCACACACTTTTCATTTCAAAGGAGCTGATTTATGACAGCTGAAGTTCTGGCTCCAGTTTTGAGGCAAGTGAAAAGAGAAACCAAACAAAATAGTATTTACCATTTACAAAACCATTTACAACTGCCGGTCTTGCACAGGTGTTCTTAACACTAGGAATCTTTTGTGGGGAAATGAAGTTAAAATTATATCCAATATGAAGTATTCCCTCAGTCTCCTGGATGCCTTGGAATAATTTTATCCCAGAAAGAGTACAGCTTTAAAGTCTGTATGCTCAACTGCTGTAATCCTTTTCTTGTTCTTTCACATTCATAGCTATCTGCATTGAAAAAAACCAATTAGCACAAATGGAATAAACTGCCTGACAGATTTTAATTTCTGCCTATAGTAACCAAATCCAATTTTTTATCTGTTAATACACTGAATGATTTCAATGTTTGTTTGGTTGTTTTTTTCTAAAGAGATTACCTAACCAAGGCATTGAAAATTGGCAGAAATTTCACTGGCTACATTCCTAACAAAGTTATCATCCATTTATGAGATCAGTACATAAAAGTCTGTTTCAGTCTGAGAGATAAATAAGTTCAAATGATCTCCTTACACAATTTGTTTTGAAATACCTAATTTCTCCATATACACTATTTTATAAAAAAGGTGAAGGGCATGCTTACAGACATATTGAGTTAAGTGACTCTTACACATTAAAAGAAACTAGTCACTGCAAAAAGCTGCTTCTGCATGCACAGGAAGGTTTGTAAAGTTGTCATGCTTTAAAATATGCTGCTATTATCATCATCATGAAAGTATGTGTGTGTGTATTATATATATATCTCAAATGTATGAACACCAGAAGGATCGGATTTTTTTTCTTTTTACTATCAGCAAATAATCTTCCCTGAAGGATCTTAAATTTTAAACAACCAACGACAAGTTCATTAAATTGTAATCAAACACAGAATAACTCATTTACCTATAGTTAAGTTAAAAATGCACACAATGTCAGACAAGGGAGTTTTCTTACAAGTTCGTATCAAAATCTTTGTATCAAAATTATGGATGAAGGTGATCTGTAAAGAATTTATTCCAGTACTTAAAAATTATCTCCTGCATAGTCTTTCAAATCGTTACTCTGAAAATAACACAGCTCTCTAACCTAATTTTTTTTTTAATGAAGGCATCACATACTTAAAAAAAAAGTGTGGGTCAAGAATAATGTAAACATACCAGTGTTAATGTTATACTGGTAACAAAAAGCAGTTCTTGAGTTCTTGTTACAGGTTTGATCCAAATCCCCATATAACTTGATGGAAAAATTCCCAGACTTCAGGGAGGGAAAAAAAAAAAAAAAAAAAAAAAAAATCAGACCTACAGAAGATATACGGGTTACTCCTAACAGGATGAAAAGGAATTACACGAAATTAGAAAAAAGTGACTGTGGCTTAAAAAGCAAAACAGAGCTAAAGGAGACCTATAGTGGTCTACTTAAATTACGTCTATGAAAAGACTTTCAATTTCTATTATTAGAATTTTGATTTCATTTGCATTAGAAACTTTTAGCAATTTCTAGCTACAGAGAAGTTACTTTACATGAAGAAAGGCCTCAATAGAGAGGTGACCAAACATTCCCTGTGTGTAGTGATAATAGTAATTAAATAGAGATTTCTAATATATACCTTAAATTAATCCTACTTTAAACATCACAGTTTCAAGCCTGCCTATTCAGGATAACTATCAGCATTTAAAAATCCACACAATAGCAAGTTATTGTATTATTTAAATGAAACTAATGTTCTGGCATTTCCCATCACAATAACGATTTCAGTGGCATTCAGACATGGTTCAGAAGAAGCTCTTGCTGTCTGACCCAGAGCAGCAACCCATACATTCAGACCACCACAGTGTTTACTAATCTGACTGTCAAGCTTTCATTTAAATTCCTGTGCCAAGGCTCAATCCATCCATCGACGGCTGCTTATCTTAGGACTGACACGACTAATTTTGTTCCAGCATGAAGGATGCAGTTTGATCATATATACAGAAGGAAGCAGCAGCACTTTGTGTGCACAGGTCATGCATGCACACGCAGTTGAGTGTGACTCATCTCACCTAACGTTAGCCAAAAGTTATCTATTCTAAACTCTTTATAAGGGAGGGTTAGGCAACTAATTGAAGAGAAAGACACTGCCAGGAAGAATCCTCTGTAGGTACTTCTCTCTTCCCATTGACTCAGAAGGAGATCCACAGAACATCAAACTAGACACCTAAAATTAGAGGAGATGACTTCCACCCAAACCAAACATACATATATATATATATGTACGTATACATGTGTGTATTTGTGCACACAGTAGAAGACAGCTGCTTCCATAAATATGCCATGTGCAACACTGCAGTGACATTAATAAAAACTCTGGACAAAAAATGAACTACTAAATGAGAGACAAAAAAAAAATCAGTTATGCATATTTGTTATATATAGCTAAATCTTTAGGTTAAGCTGATTTATTAATTCTGCCTAAAAAGCAAGAAAAAACTCATGTGTGATATGGTCAAGCTGCAAAACTTGGGAGTAAACAGATAGTGAAGGAAATGTTACGGGTCTGTATCTAGTCTGGTTCTCTATCTTTAAATATAAAACTTATTTCCTTATATAAATGTTTTAACATGCAAAAAGAGCATTTGGGTGAATACTCTGAATGCTCCTATTGTAGCAAACGTAGCTCTACTGACTTTGGGGTACCTAAACAAGGATTCTAAGTTATATTTTCCCAAGTTTGGTGATGAAAGCTTAGGATAGTTCCCCCACCACCACCTTTAAAGGTGCTGGTACGTGTGTGCTGGCACATGCATGTGGGTATGCTGTGGGGTTTTTTAAACTATGTATATATTCTCTATAAATTTAAAATAAAAAATTATACCATGGTAATAAAATCCAAACAATAAAAAAAATGAAACAAACATATACGAAGATAAAAGCCAACCTTAGTTTTAGCATAATCCAAAGTAACATCAAGATTGCAAAGACTGGATTTTTTTAAGTTTATGATTGATTCAGATCAGGCTCTGCAATATTCCCATTCTCTGGAAAGATAGGTGGAAAATTGTTATTAAAAGTCGCTGGAAACTCTAGCGTAGCATCGACATTTTGATAGCTCACATAAGAATTAAACGACTGCTGTGGAAGTACTTGGCTATCAGGCATCTGTATGAAAGCCCCTGACTGTGTGGTTGGGGGGATTCTTTGGCCAACTAGTTGAATTTTAGGTTCCCTGGGCTCCAGTTGTTGCTTGCTTTCTTCATCCGTGTCAAGACGGGTTAGCTTTTCTATCCACATGCGAAATTTCTCCTCTGTCTGCCTCTGCATCTCGGCAAAGCAGTTCATGGCCTCTTCCAGGACATTGCCTATGCAGTTCCTATCCCACACGGTGCCCCTGTCAAGCAATCCTGGAATTTCCCTGGTCGCTCCTCCAGATCCCCCAGCACGACTGAAGCCAGCTTTAAAGACATTGAGGCCATTTGATAAGACATCATTAAGTAAGAACATAATATTGTTTATTAAGGCATGTTAACTCAGGAAAACAACTTTTCTAATTGCGTCCCTTGGTTATGACAACAGGGGAGAAATTAGCGAATAGTAACCAACAGCATTACCGTCGAAAAAAAATTACACTCACTGAGATTGTAATAGAAATTTTGACTTCAAAATTATTTTTATTCTAGAATTCTCAGACAATTCTGTCACAAAGCGTTTGGGTTTTTTGTTTTGCTTTTGTGTTTTTTTTTTTTTTATAAATAAACCAGATTTGTCCAATTCCCTGGCAATTTCTGTTTTGAATGCAACTGAAGGTGTCAAAAACATACAATAACATGTTTAGTTCTGTTAAACTGCAATCCAAAATACTACTGTTTAACTGATAACTTGAATAATTATGCATATTTTACTTACACACTTGAAACCTTTTATAATAGACTGATAAACACAGACAAAATTGTACACAAGATAACAGAGATAAAGGCTGATACAGTGATTCTAGCATCTGAAGTATGCAAGCCCAAATCTCTCGGTTTGATTTTCGAAACACACTAAACACCAATGAAGAGAATACACAACACAAACATGAAAAGATTTTTTAATGCTATGCTACTACATGAAGTGGAAGAAACTTCTGTTGGGTCTGATGGACACAGCTACGTGACAGGCTTATCCACACAACATGTAGGAGTGATCAGCCTCACACCAACTAGAAGTGTGCTCTTCATTCCATGAGCTACCGGCTCATGGTATTCTAGACAAGGAAGAAAACAGACAGGACATAGCTGGAAGGAAATTGTCCTCTTTCCTTCTATCCATCAAAAAGATGGTTAAAATGACTGGCTTTGGGATTATCAGGAAGAACTTTAGCAGCAAGAAAGGCATCCTCATTACCTTACTCTACATATCAGTAAGAAAAGGTAGTGGTATCTATATATTTAAGTTTAGAGTTTACTCCAGAATCCTCTAGGAAGCAATAAAACCCCAAGAATATGAGGCTCTGTACCTGTTTGAGAAATAATAAACAATGAATGCATGCTCTCCAAACACACAAACCTTACCTAAGGTAATTCTAAAACAAGACAAGCATCACACTAAACTACACAAAGCAGCTACAGAACCTGACGATTTAATATGCAAACATGAAAACTTGTGGGATCCTCTAGCTTAATAGAAAAAACCCAAAGAATGAGAGAAATCATTGCACAGCCTAAGCAAATTTTTACTAATAAAAACATAAGGCACTAAATTTTTACTGGGATTTCACTCTGCACATGAAATTACAGTATTACTTAATCAACACATTCTTTTTAGGAGATATTTAAATGAGGTATACGTAAGTTCTTCAGTAACAGCTAAACAAAGCCCAAGATTATTCTCTTATTTCTGAGCAGTAGCAGTGCTATCCAGCAGGGGCCAAAAACCTTCTACTAAAAGCCATACTTTTAAAGTTCTCTCTCATCTGCTTACCTATCAAACAGGCTGGAAATTTAGAATTCCGTTCCTCTGCTCATAAATAATTTACTTTACAGTATCTATTTTACATCCCTCTGACCACATTTTAACTACAATTAAGAAAATGGTACCTCTTTCCTAAGATATGGGTCTGTTTGTATACTCAGTGTCGTCTTCCTTCCTGAAAAAAATACTCCTTCTGTTCATATACTCCTACTGTTGAACATGCAATACAATTCTATTCGTCTTTAGTCAGGGATCTTATTCCAAAGTCCAGTAACTAAACTGCAGTCTTTCTGACTTCCACAGGCTTACGATCAGATACCTTTAAGTAATGTTGAATAAGTTTTAATTGCAGTCTGAAAAAAAAACTATTGATGGTGACACGTGAGACAATCTAGCTAGGCTTTTGAAGTTAAAAATGAACTAGCTTAGTTAAAGTTGACAAAATGGTTTTGTAAACTGAAGAGACTATACGTTGAAATATGTATTACCCTGCAATATTATTTTTGAAAGGCATCATTCATAGTATATTTACAATTTACAGTAGCAGCAAATCAACGTTTCAAATGCTTCCCTTGCAGTTCTTATAAAAAGACTCAGTCAATCCTTTCTTTAAAGGTGGGCTTCAGTATTAAGAAAAAAAGATCTAAAAATGCATTTTTATTATAGTAAAAATGCTACCATTTATCTAATCGGTTCCTTTGCTATCTGTAAGCTTACAGCTCTAAAGTTTTTGAAGTTAACACTGTCTTGGTTTGGGCTGAAATAGAGTTAATATTCCTTTTCAGGGACTAGATGAGTGCTGTGTTTTGGATTTAGCTTTGGGTTTGGTATGGGAAGAATGCTGACAGCACACTGATGTTTCCAGCTGCTACCGAGACTTCAAGGACTCTCCGACTGCCCGTGTCCTGCCCGTGCGCCAGGGCACAGGGAGCAGGGAGGGAGCACGGCCACAGCACCTGACCCAAACTGGCCCGTGAAATATTCCATATCATGGCACGTCATGCTCACTACAGAGAGGAGGGGTGGTGGGGAAGGGGCTCTCTCTCTCTCTCCCTTCCAGGATGGCGACTGTGGGATCTTGGTATCTCGGGGTCGCTGGCCGGGAACGGGCTGGGGGTTGGTCAGCGGGTGGGGAGCAATTACGCTGTACATTGCCTGGTTATATATTTCTTTTTGTTTTCCCCCCATCATCGTCATTGTTCTCGTTTTATTGCCATTATTAAACTGTTCCTATCTCAGCCTGCGAGTCTCCCTTCACCCCTCTGATCCCCTCCCCCATTCCCAGGTGGGGAGGGGGACGGGAGGGTGACCACCTGCGGGGGTTGGCTGCCAACCAGGCCCAAACCACGACAAACACCAAGTTAAAAAGAAAATAAATCTGCAATTACAAAGCGGTTAGAATCCAAGGCTTGTATCCTATTTTCAAGACAATACCTCGTGCAGAAAAGCACCTAAGAAATTCTTCAATGCTGACTCATTATGGGATCTATTAAGTACTATCCAAATAATGACGAAATTAAAAATTATTTAATTTAGAAAATCCAATAACCTAACAATTTAAGAAGTTATGCCTCATCTTCGTTTTAATTAGCAATAGTGGAATCCTCTGTGCCGTTATGCTACCCAACATTTCCAAATGAGTACCTTACTGCAAATCACTCTTAACAGATGGGGTTTTTTTAACTTGTTCTTATATAATCGTCATTCTGAGTTACTTCAACCAAATTCATCCCTTGAAAGATGCTTCACACAAGGTCTACACTAATTCTTAGAATGAAATAATGTGGCTGAGAGTCCCTCACACACACTGTGCTCCTCTCTTTGGATTTCTGCATATTCAAACTTTTTAACAGATTTTTTGAAAGCCTAAAACATGAGTTGCCCCTATTTCAATTCAGATTTTTTTGAGCTGTAGAAAGCACAATGGTGGTGAAATGCCAATATTTTCATATTATATTTGAATTTTTAAAAAACCCTTCCTTCTTCCAAATAAAATGTTTACACAGAAATAAATATTGATTCCCAGACTTGCTCTCATGCCAATTTCATTCAGAGTTAATTTTCATGGTCAAATTTGAAATTGCTTAAAGGAAAAACTTTCAACATCAGCAGGTCTAGCAGAACCTACTTCAGGACTCAAAGATCATCCTCTTACACCATGAATGCTATCTGGTGTTTGCTTAAGAATGGTAAAATCCTAAATGCCAACAGAGAGGGCTCAATCATTAAACGATAAGAAATTGTTCCTCATCTGAAATAATTAAAAATTCATGGCATACGCTGAATGAAAGAGCCCAAGATTATGACTGCTCAGGTCAGTGAAAAGATTCTCAGTAGCACCCATGAAATTTAGATCGAACCTGTATTTTCAATTAACACCATATAATGAATTCAGAATAACTTAACATGTATTGTGCTTAGCTCCTACTGAGCTCACAATATTTGTATTGAAGTATTACCAGTAAAATCTCAACTCTTTATTCTTCAGTCTTTCTTGAGAAAAAACCCAAGCCTGTCAGTATTTTAACCCACATTACATTTGAGTTCAGCAGAGAACTGACTATTGTACAACTGCTCAGTTCACTTCATGGCATCATTATGTATTTCACTGGATATTTCCCTTACCTTACTCATTTAGCCAAACATATTTCAGAGCCAGTAATGTGGATGGTTTGAAAAAAATAACTGCACTATTAAAATGGACAAGGTTTAGTCACACAACATTAAGACTACTATATTCTCAAATGTGGAACTTTAATTTTTCAGACCACATGCAAGTGAACTGTCTTCCGCTGTACATGAAGGCCGCATTAACCATCACTAAAAATTTTACAGCATCTCTGTTGGCAAAGCTATTTTTCAGACAACAGACATTTGAAAATCAGTCCCAATAAAAAGCTATGTTGAGACAGTAACCAACACTACAGTGGAAGTGTCCAGATACAGAAAGATTAAGGGGAACACAGGCTACCTGTAAAACTCTTCTGCATCAATGTGTACAGACTTTTTTCAAAAGTAAAGGCAAAAGTTTTTCATGCTTATGTTCTTCTGACAGGTGCACTGTAGTTTCTTGACACTCAAGTTCAAGTGTCATGTTAAACCTCTTAGTTTGTTTTTGGCTGTGTGCACAGGACACTCATGGCCTGAATTTCAAGTAATGTTTTTTGATACCCTGTATTATTTTCTAACTATGTGTTCATCCCCTTATTTTTGAGGACGTTCACGGTGTAATGCTAAGTGGACTAAAATGGCTTTCTAGTAAAAAAAATAATTTAAGTTAAGCACTTCGCCAGTTCCAAGAAGAGGAGGGATCACAGATGGCATGTGAACCTACCACTGCGATGGAGTGCTGGGAGTCCCACTCAGACTCACAGCTCCACTGCATCTGTTAAGACCACAACGTTTCATTAACCCACAAGTAGCACAGGATGCATTTTTGGCCAACCTTGTCCTTATCTCTACAGAGAATATTTTTCTCTTGTACTTGGAGACTGTTCCCACAAACCAAAGTCGTTTCTATTTAAAGGAAAACCGCAATGTGGCAGGTACGTGTTGTACCTAATTCCAAAAGGACAGCTCACAGTTTTAATGCCTATAATGTAATTTAGTATCAAGCAGATGATATGGACAATGAAATAAGAATAAAGGTCATTGCTCCTCAGGATGGTTTTTGCACTCCCACATCTTGCATCGCAGGTAGAATTGGGCCTAAATCATCGCTAAATCATCAAGTTTTTTTGTGCACTGCAATGGGACCTTTTCACTGCAAGAGTCTCACGGTCAAGACTGAAAGCTCAAATACAGAAGAGCCTAGTGACACAGAAAAAGTACCCGAGAGTGGTTTCAGGTCTCTAAAATGGAAGTCAGAAATCTAAGCAGATCTGAAAATACTGTGTGGCAACTTTCTGGGTCACAAGGTGCTTTTATGACTTAAAAAAAAAATATAAACTCGGGGATTTATCATGTGTGGTTTGGGTTTTTTGGAGGATAGTAGTAACCTGTCCTAAAATTCAATTAAATAGTCTTATTTGACAGCCTTTAAATTGGGCTTGAACTGCCCAGCAAAGTGTAAATAGAGTAAATAAAAAGGCACAAAACTATGAAAGCTAGAAGTCTAACTACTAAATTGGTAAAAAGAATTTTAGATCTCTATTAAAAGTTTACTACACAAAAATTATAGAGGGACTATGCCTTTCCCAGACTTTCTAATAATAAACATTGGCTTCCTTAATGCAACCTGCTTCCCAGCAATATGTGGGGAAAATGCCAGTTCTCATGGTGACAGAATCATTCACCATAACCAAGTTAATTAAAACACAGTTATTTGTAAACTCTGATGTACATATTTTAAATAATTCATCTAACAAACACTAGTTCAGCAACTGAAGACTAATTACTGCAGTTTTCCTTTAAATATTCTTGCACTATGTAATCAGATATTTATCTCCAAAAAAACCCAAACTTCTAGCACAAGAGGCATAAAGGCATGTAACCCAGTAAAAATTGGCAAGCCGAAAAGTTTATTTTTATGTGGTTTTATTTTTGATTGCGATATGAAGATTGCCACATGATGACGGTTCTATGGTATAATACGCTGCAAGAATAATTCACACAAAATCCTGCTCACGGCACTTGGGCTATTAAAATAACAAAGACTCAGCAGACAAAAACCTTGAGCAATTCCTCTTCTGCTAATAAAATCAGGAGAAGGCCCCTATAATTTGCTGCCTCCAACCTTAAGAGATATATCAGAAAATTCAAAGTATAGAAATTATAGATCCTTATGACATAGGAAATGGTAACAGCTTTGTCTAAAACGTTGTAAATGTAGGTGTAGATATAGCTTGGGCACCTGTGTAAACAAATTCATATTTATGTCCTAAAATAGGTGACCAGCTGCAATCTGCAAGAATTTACAATAAGGCTAAGTAGGTTTGTCATGCACTGAAACACAGAGCTGAAAGCACAGCATAAGTGCAATAAGGAACATGGCCTTACTGTAACAAAGGCAACAGGTATGCCATGTTATTTCCAACACAGCTGCCAAGCTGTGGTCTTACTATATTAAAGCAAAGCTGGCCACTTATCTTAAGAATGTAATTATTAGATTACCACCATCTAATGGGATTTGACAGCACTGATAGGAGTTCATATAAGCTAACAATGGAAAAGATCTGAAAATTCCAGAATTCAAAGATAGTCCTTCCTCCAATTTAGCATTTCTATGCTTTGTTGGTGTGCAAAAATGCACTGAAACCTCAGACCAGATTTTAAAATTTGCCCATGTCGTGTTAATATACTGCAGTCTTCAAATTTACACAGAGCTGCAGTTCTCCTGGTTTTTCTCAAGCGTCACTCATCTAATTTAACATGACAGCTGAGAAACGATGTCAGATGCGTTACAGTTCAGTTTAAAAAACATCCTCTACCTGGTATCTCTGCAGTGATTGTCTTGCTGCTCCCTGAAACCTCTTCATCATCATCTGATGAACTCGTGCTCGAGTCACACGTCAGGTCACTATCACTGGTACTGCTGTCCTGCAGCAGGTTGTACTTCTTGCGAGCAGCTGCCTCTCGTTTCTGTCTTAAGAGCCGGATTCTTTCTTTGTGCTTTTGGCTTCGATGACCTTTTACCTTGGTAACTCGACCATTCTGCTTATCACTAGACTGTCGATTTTTCTTGGCAGCCATTGTTGAAGTTTCACTTTCAGACCTGGATCGCCTGGATTTCCTCCCAACTGCAGCCCCAGACACTGCAGAAGGGTCTCCCTCTGCAGCAGTTTCAGCTTGACAGGGCTCATTCTCTTCTGTGGAAGACAATGTATCTGAGTCAGCCAAATGCCCACTGGAAGAAGGGGAAAGCATGCAGTGATTAGAAGAGTCACTCTCATAAACTCGACCACCCGTGGGCTTATCGCTCTCTGTAGATGCTAGCTGAGACTCTGAGGAGTCTCGCCTCAGTTCCATCAGTAAGCAAGGCATTGAAGACAGCACTGCAGAGTCTGCTACAGTGGGCACGTCGTCTTTCTGAGTTTGTGTCTCGAGTTCTATAGGCCCATCTTCATCAGGAGTAGTCTCTTGCTTTTCAGAAGTCTTTGGTGGAACTTCCGAATCAACAAGTTCTTCTGCTTTTCCCACTGCCTCCATCTTCATTTCAGAACAGCAAGGTCCTCCTGGTCTCAAAGCATGGAGTATGTGGTCTGGAAGACTGGATGAACTAGTTACTGACTTCAGCAATACAGCAGCCTGCACAAGAACAGAACAGGAAAAATAATTTACCTACATAATTCACTCAATCCTGCTCTTCACAGTATTACCTACGCAACTCATTGCTTTCAATTACAGACAGTGTGGTTCAATATCATACTGGTTTTCTTTATTTACTTTTTCCTAGTGAACTCATCCAGTCACACCAAACTGTTCTTCCTTTTATACACCCATGAAAAATGGTATTGAAATCCCATTAAATGTGATTCAATTGATGAGAATAATCAGAACAGATCAGAAAATAGTAAAATTTCTAAACTCTTACTTTCCAAAATTTACATCAGTGTATTATAAGCAACATATGCTAAACTTCTTTACCTAGAACTTTGGACATATTTTAGTGGGGAATTTTAGCCCTTATGAATAATGCCAGCTTGAAAATTCCCAGACTTTGTAGTCATCTACTAGGACAGACCGGAATGTAGTTCAGTTTCCTTATCTACGAGAAATCTACTTTCAGTTGAAGAGCACCTCAACCTTGTAAAATTACAATGTTTTACATCGATTTGCAAAGTTAGAGTACCAGAGTGACATAGGAGAAATCCAGTCACTTTGAACGGAAACTGAGCAGCTGCTGAACATTATAGACCAAGATTGAAAACACCTTCCTTTTCCAGTGGAACTGCTCTGCCAGTAGATCTTACATACCAAAGATGTGTTTACAAGAAGTGCCATGAAGTGATAGTAACTTGTCAGAGACACAGGGTTTACGACATCTACAGGCAACGTCTTTGGAAGCATCAGCTGTCTGTACCACAGATTTGCTCTCATCATGCTGGTGAGTCAGGCAAAGATTTTTTAGGAGCCTCCAATACACCATTCAAGTGCTCCCTGAGTGTCTCCCATACAAGTCCTAGTTGTATGAGAACCTACAAGCTGACCTAGTTCTCTCAAATCTGCCAGGAAAACAGCATTAAGTAGTATAGGCTACAAGCAAGAAACAGTATCCACCCACACCAGTATCCTACATTTTACTTCAAGTTACAATTTAAACAACTGCATTGCTTCAGTGCAAATACAAAACCCAAGCTATTTACCTGATTGATAACTTGCACATTATCAACCCAAAAGTACTTGAAGCACTTTCAGTGAAATTCTGGTTTAGAGACCAGTACTTATTATTTTATCTTCATTTTTCACATTTTGCCTTCCATCTGACTTTTCACTTGGAATTCAACACAGAATAAGTATCTTTCAATTACTACATTCACCTACAGATGAGTGGTATGGAACAAATCATTTATGGGTTTAGAAATATAGTAAACAAATTTATGGCACTTCAAAAAAGCATAGGCAAGAAAAAGCAGTGGTAAGATTTAATCCACTGTTTTTTAAAAATGCATTTCTGCAGATAAGGGCCATTAGTACTTGAGCAGCCTGAGAAAGCATGGATGCTTCAGCAAGATTTTTCTTTGCCCTGACAATCCTTCTTCAGTTTCCTGATCCATCCCAAGATGCCTGTAATTGTACGTATGTAACTGTATGCTGCTTCCCCCCATCTGCAGCACAGGCGGCTACTTCCCTACTTCTAAGGGGTGCTGTGAAAAGCTTAGTGTTGTCCTGTCTGCCCTAACCCACTTTGAAACTTCATTTTTAAAGAATACTGAAATAGAGTTCATGCACCCTTCAAGCTAACTAATTAAATGCTGTATGGTGCAAAGGAATTATGAAAATACTTATGAGAGAGAAACACCAGTTAAAGAAAGCTTAGTTAATACCAGACAACACAAAAAAGATGGAGATGACAACTCTAGGACTGCTAAATATAGTTTAAAAAAAAACCCAAACCCAAAAAAACAAAAGCACCACAACAAAACCCAAAACGGAAACAGTAAACCCAACATTTTACTTTCCAAAGGAGAAAAAAAAGAGAATAAAATATATACTGTAAAATACAGAAACATTATATATAAAGAAAAACATTTGCCAATACTTGCAGTAAGTAAAACTCTCTTGAAAGAAACTTAAAAGAAGAATTTCTGGAGATGATAATTTAATATGGGCAGTAAGAACTTAAGAACCAATTTATTTTCAAGGCCACACCACAGCATCAAACCCAAATGATGAATACATGTGTGTTTGAGACATAAACACATCCCAATTCTCTAATAAAATCGGTATTTCTACATATTTAATCTGCAAATCTACATTATCAAATAATTCTACCATACCGGTAAGTAAAACACAGGTTTGATGACTGGCCAAGAGTTATACACAGTGGGACGTGTGTTGTACCTGCTAGTGCAACTCCCAGCTCTGCTCTCATCATGCGCTTTGAAAAGAGAAATATTTTTTCTAAGAGTTTTTGAAATGTACATGCAGTGAAAAAACTGGCTGCTCAGACACATACCAGAAGAAAAATAAGTATATTTAAATATTCATACTAATAACTGCAGAACAGCTTCTGCACTATTCATCCTTTTAAATCTGGAAGCATAAACAATAGACCTTGACACAAATCTAAAGGACAGCCACAGTGAACTAGACACTTCTTTCACAAACGTCCTGTCTGGGGACATCATCTACCTCACAGCTCCCAAAGGGACTATAAGAATACCTGTACTTGTCTTTCCATGTCTCTGGCCTATCAGCCAGAAAAAATTATGTTTCCTCTACACATTGCCACCTTGCTAACAGCCTAGTTACAATGATTTAAGAAGATTTTTTTTATAATTAAGTAGGATCTTACTTTACTTACTCAAACCATGCTGGAACCTCATAGAGTGATCAAGGAGTTATATTTTCAGCGAGAAGGCAGCATAGAGACTAGTAACTTCACAAAAGTACATCTGGATTCTGAGTGTGAAAAAAATACTTAACTCTGATAAGGTTTGTACTCTCCATGTCCCCTGAACTGACTATTTAAACATCAACAATCCAAGTATTAGTATGTATATAAAAAAGCACTTCATATTTATCTCAGTGGAAAAAAAGTCTATCATGACTCAGACTGCCACAGAGAAGAATACAGACAGTTCAGGGGAAAACATCTATGCCAAGGAAAGCATTGTCTCCAAGACAGAAAAAACATACTGATTTAGTTCTACTTGAGAAATGTATAGATCAAAGACAGGAAGAGACTACATTGAAAAACTCCCATTCCCTTCTTGCCACCCACTTTTCTGGTAGCAGTAGTAGAAAAGGTAATCTCAAAGTGAGGCTAGAGAAGGAACATTTTTTTACTTAAATGAGAACACAGCACTGAAGAGTAAGTTGTGATGCTTACAGACACAGATGGATACTTAATTAGAAATTGTTCTGAAACGTCATTCTCCTTTTTCTGATGCACAGATACTGCACTGATGATTTTAAAAGGCAATTCTGTAAAAACTTCTGTGGTAAATTTTTCCAACTGAAATTATTTTTTCAGCTACACACAGAACATACCAGTATGCAGAAGCCATTAAATATCTAACTGTACCTTTACCTGGGAAATATTTTCAAGTCATAGACTTATTTGTAAAGGCATATAATTTGTACACTATGAAACCTGCACTTCAGCGAAAAAAAACAGAAGGATTTTGAAGGCAAGATTAGCAGAGACAGCCCAGCCAGTCTACCAGTTCACTGTCACTAACAGAGATGGGTTTTATCCCCTACTTTTTTACCAGCTAATTGTGACCATGTAGTCATATACACTCCTTTACACCAGAACTGGCTCATTCTTTCTTGGGTAGATTTACTTCACTAAGCCAGAAGAAAACAAGTAAGTGAAATTTTCTGCCAGAGCTGGCAGGAAGGAGGGAAGGAAGGGCGAGCACAAATCATCCCTTCAGAAAAAAACAAATCTGATTAAAAACTACCTGCTGTTTGGTCTCACGGGTTCCAACTAGACACAGGAGAGGGTACTGTTTCTTTCACAGCACTGTTTGTTCTGCAAGATTCTTGAAGATAAAATATTAAGAAGCAAAAAGTTAAATTCAGAGATGTTAGTAGCATCCTAAAGAACAACTATTATAGAAAGTATGATATTAAGTAATGTGCACTACTGCACAGAGTTACACTGAAGATGGCAGCCATGCCCTTTATTAATCAATAACTGGCCACTCATACTGTTGGAAAATGGGTGAATTGTTTAGGGTAGCATAAGAACTTAAGCAATCAGTTGAACTGCAACACACTGTCCATTGCACAGAGGTCCTTGAGCTAAGCAAGTATGATAACCACCTCCTGCGAAATGTGTAAGTGAAGGGGCTCCATGTGTAAACTGGAAGACTCCTAATCAGAAGCCCCTCTACTTGAAGATTAAGGCTCTCTGAAAAATACTGAACAAGCTGAAGCTAGGTGGCAGATAAGAAAGTGCAGACAAAAATCAAAGAAAGGCCAATTCCAAAGTGTAAACAAAGTTCAAGAAGGGCTCCTCTCCAAAGACCACCAGAGACTGCTAGAGACCATCAATAACCCCCATGGAAGCCCCTCAGAGGCTTAAACTGCATGCGAAATAACTATGTAAATATGATAATGAATTTTAGGAAATTTAATGAGTATGTACGTAACAGAGTGATACAAGCTTTGGCTATTATAATGTACAGTGGACAGGTCAGGTGGAATGCTTCCCTCATGTCCCCAGCCAAATAAAGTAATGCTAAACCCAGCGTTAAGGAGTTTTCATTCTTGATTTCAGTGACAACGCATCCTTCATAATATTTTTATTTGGTTTGCTCTCAGTAAATGTTGCTTTTTATAATTGCATCACCTGCAATGTCAGAAGAAAATCAGTTTCACCCAAACAAATGATAAGGCCTAAAATACTTAATAAACACCATGACACCCTAACCTTAATTGTACATTGACATTTTAGGTGTTATTGAACTGATTAATGATAATGAATGCCTAGCTTATATAAAGTAAACCAGCTCTTTTTCTTAGCAGCTGTGGATATGGCAGATTGTTACTTCAGAAATACTAAGTTTTTCATAGCAGCTTGCTGATAAATCCATTTTAGTTTATTACTGACATATTTCCTCTTATTCAGAGTCCAACAGACCACTTATTTTCCCTGCTTATGACCATATCACCTTCTTATGCCTGTTCTAGCAGTTGTTTAATTTAAAAAAATTATCTAGGGGAACATTGTCTTTTAATGTCATTTCAGTTAGCGCTGAAAGAAAACAGTTTGAACAACCTGCCTTCTTGTACCACTAGCCACTCATTGACAAACTGTAATTTTGCAGAAATGATAAATTGTTTCTACATTTTTGCAGAAACTAATTTCAAGTACATTCTTTAAGCTTTTGTGACTATGTAAATGAAAAACTGTACTGCTGCATAGAAGTTACTTGTTCAGAATACACAGCTAACTACAGAGATCCTTCCAGAGTCACAGAAATCAGTATTTTCATCTAAATCTGAATATGGTTTTGTATTTATACAGAACTAAAGACTATAGTGGCTCATACCTACATAAACAATTATTTCCATCACTTGTGGATTACATTATCTCACATTTACCCAATATAACTGAGCATAGGTGGAATAAATCAAAGGTGTGTGAGAGGTAATGCCAAATGTATACAACTGAGGCAAATAAAATTATGTAAAACAGCTAAGTTTTTTTTAAAAAGTCAACACTCAGGCAAGCTCATCAAGGTGGGCTGGGAAAGGACAGAGGCAGCACATGACCTGGGTAAGTCCACTTCATAATACAGGAGAAACTTTTGGCAAAGACCAAAGTTATGTCTTCTTCTGACAGAGAGACATATAACTCTGAAGAGGTGACTCTGGCTACTTCCAAAGCTTCACCAAAAACCTCTGTAGGTGTATCAGCATGTTGGTAATTATTTTTTTCTACTTGCATTGCCTTCCTGTCCATTAAAAGCCAACATGCTTAACACAGCAAACTCACCAGTGACATTCTAGCATGAATAACACATACAGATATGCCCAACGACAAAATGTCTAAGTAACTAAAAAACAATCAGTCTAAATAATTAGACCTCTATCAGAGAAGACTAATCTGCATCCAGACAAACGGTGGAGTACCAACACTTTCCGGACTTCCCAACTGCTGTCTTTTGGACTTGTTCATCTCCTCCCCAAGATACCATACATTCTTTGTTATTTTCTTACAAGTGTCACACACATCCATGTGCTTAAAACAACAGAAGTGTGACCAGCACTCAATTTAACTCAAGACAGTTGACTCAGCTCTGTGTGGATGTGGGTGCACGATGCTCTGGAGCAGATTTTTCATAACACTAAGCCACCCCCACACGGATACCATGTAATTTATATAGTGTTCCTTTGAAAATGCTGCCCTAGAGCTGACTCACTGGCATACAATTCTACCTAAGGCACATTTCTAGGAGTGGAGCTGGCTCTTTATCAGATGATTCATAAATCAGGCCTGGTAGCAATCCTAAAGAACAGGACCCTTTGCAACTAACATGGTAAGAGAACTGTGATGTGAAACAAAAGAGGAAAGGATTAAACTAATGCTGTGTTTCAACTGGTTTTGCATAAACAAATGAAGGTTAAAAATAGGCTGCCCCTACTGAGTACTCAACAGGCTGCATATACCAATTACCCAAGACGGAATAAAAACTGCAAGTATCTGTGTTAAAACAAAGGTTTGCGGGGCATCCTTTGCAACCTTGAAAAGCAACATTGTTCATCGTAAATAAGAAGCAAGACTTCACATTTAAATACAGGGGTTTGCATTGTAATGCTTAATGCACGTACTCTACCTCTTTCAAATGAAAGGTAACTACCAGGTATGGGTTAGTTCACAAGACTGCACACAGGCTTCCAGAAACATTCACCAGCTGCACTGGAATACCACAAAAAAAAATAAAAAAAATCACAGGCCTCATAAATTCATTAGCATACAGATAAAGGCATACAGGGTTGGCTGCACTTAAGACTTCTAAAAATCTCATTTCCTTCTCAAAGTGAAACCATTTTTCTCAAGGGTACAGCAATTTTAAGTCTACAATGCTCTCTATTCTAAAAATTAGAGGGGGCATATTTTTATTACTATCTGTTCCTAACAATTTAAGCAGCTTACTTTTAGATTTTTCATTATTCTTCGACAAAACTACTGTCAGAAATCAATGCTAGGATAGACATGCTTAATTTCTTTTTTTCTCTGCCCTGTATTAGCTTGCAGATCACCCTACTGAGGATAGTCGTACAGATGCACCATGTTTTTCTAAGATTTTGAGTTTAACAAATTTTCCTACCTTACATATCCATTTCTGTTACTCAAAGGAAATGTATTCTGTGCTTCCTCCACTGGTTCATGCCATTCTATATAAACAGACCTCCTCTTCTTAAGAAATGTTAGTCTGTTCTACTGTGGTCAATAAAGTAATGCTCACGGAAAAGCCACTGAGTATAACAGTAACAAATTAATCGTGATTTTCAGAGCACAGATTTTCTTTCTATTAAGAACAGTTATCTGAAATACCCTGAAAGTAACCACACGTTGCATCACCTGCTGATAGCTCCAATTGGCAGATCAGGACAACTGCAATGTAATTTCCAAGAAGTCAAGTCATCTCAGTACTGCAGTATTCATTCGAGAAGGGCTTGTGCTGTCTCCTCCAAAAATCAAAGCCGGTCCAGCACAGACAGGCACAGATGCACCTTGCTATTGCTGTTATTTGGAAATCTGGGAGCAACAGTGAGTGCTCTGGGACACAGGCTGCATTTCCAGGAGACTGTAAATACATCTCCCAGTCCACTGCGAAGAGGCAGAACTGCCAGCCCGATAGGCCAGTTAGCACCCATCAAATCCTTTTGTAATTAAACTTCCCAAAGGAAAACTGTGCACCTTATGGTCAGGCTAGTTGGCTGAATGAGATCAAGGTCCAGTATGACAGCAAGGTGAGAAAATCTTACACAACAGACAGCAGCGACAGGCCTAGAGCAAGGCAGAGCACTGGACAAATCACCAGATCTTGCAAAACACCACTCCAAAATTGCATAACCCTTGACATCAGGAGGAGAGATACTCTCAGCAGATAAGGGCTGTTTTGTCAAGTTCTATGTAACGTTTCTTTCCAGTTACAGTGCTACTAACCTAACCAACCAACCATAACATACCCATTTTATGGGCTGGTCAGCTGAAGAAGAAGAGATTAGGTGACATGCCCAAATTCTACAGGAAGGATGGGAAGGAGCTGCAAGCCAACCAAACCCTGATCTGAAGTAATTTTCTCATCCACAAATCACTAATATTATTTGTTTCTTTAATTACTAAGCTAGTAGTAAAAAATCCAAATATTGCAACATGAATTTGCAGTAGGTATATTGCTGAAAAATAAATGGCATAAATGGACGAAAATTTCAGTGACAGTTAAGATACCAACTACTGTTGGGCAGTTCTTGACACCAAACCCTTGATCGTTTTTTGACCAATAATAAGACATGCCAATTGATTTCATCATCCACCAGACTGCTAACAATCGATACCATAGTCTTTACATGTCCAAAGTGCTCCTAAAGAGCATCGCTGACTCTGGTCTGCCATGACCTAGGTAGGACTTAGTAAGAAACAAGTATAGCTTCACTGGAAACAAGCCACCAGCTTGTCACTAAGCTCACGTGTGCCACTGAACCATGCTCAAGAGTAGAACTAACTCGAGGTAGCTAACCTCTGAGTCTGTATATTTACCAGTCCTAACACTCTCCTCAGTTGAGCTTTCTTCAGACATGAACGCAACAAAAAAGTTGAATTCTTGTAGGTCATTGTAGCCACAGACAAATGTCAGAATTACAGGGAGTGTGGCACACTCTGTTATGGAAGGAGAATGAAGCCTGGTAAAGAAAAAGGACAGTGCAGGAGAGGGTTAATTTAGAGTAAGATTTTGACAAACAGCAGATGAAAAAATAGCATGAAGTAAACGTAGACTGGTTCTACAAATGAACCAAAACTACTCTGGGTATTTCAAAAAACAGAACTGACTGGGCCAAAAGCCAGTTACATGTGCGTTGTGAATACTGACTCTAACACGGGTTTTACTATCAGATACTTCCTACAGTATTTACTCCCAGTTGGCAGAGGTGAATAAATTTGACCTCTACTTTCAGAGGATAACAGATAGACCAGGAAACAGACATTTCTTTCCTACAACATACAGAAGATTTTGCATATATTTGACTACAGAAATTAAACAACAGCATGTAAGAGGATACCAAGTTACCAGCTATAAAAAGAGCAAAAGAAAATTAAAAGGTAGTTTTCATCAGTACCATGCAAGTATTGACAGAAGAAAAAAAAAAAAAAAAAAAAAAAACACAACCAAACCACAAAACCAAGAAACTTGCCCTTAAATAAAAGCACCATTTACCCCAAAATGATTTGTTGCATTATTGTTCTTAATTTAGGAAAAAGGGGCTCAGTTGGCAGAGCTTTCTTAAGAATAAAACTAATGGTTAGCAACAATAGGTGTAAACAATATATATGACTTTCTCAACAAAAGGGGAGATAAAAGAAAAAAGAGCATCAAGTCTGGAATATTAATTCAGCCCCATTCTGTTCATTCAGTACAGTCTTATTATTGTATCTTGATGAATTCCATACAAACAGTGAAATCCACTACAGGTGTTAAAAAGTAGAAAAACCATCTTGATCTTGAAAATAAAAAAGGGAAATCAAGTGTCTGCTGTCAAACCAACTTTAAACTGAGATGAGGTCTATAACTCCAGAAATCCTTAACTGGTTATCTCTGTCAAGACACTCAGTAAATTTCCTAAATTTCCCTAGCTTAGTTTTATGGTATTGACCAATTTCTGGATTTTCTTCATTACTGTGAGTAGACCCCAAAGCCTGTAAATTGACTTTCAGATGACTTACTGATATCAGTAACTGGAACCATGGAAAATAAAATTTCACCTTAAAGGCTTTTTAAAAATAATATTCAAAGAAATTGTTGTTTGGTTTGGTTTTGTTTTGTTTTGTTTTGTTTTGTTTTTTCCCATAACTCCTCACAGATTCTGCGTAGTGCTGATCAAAAGGTATTACCAGCTCTGGTGGAACCACAGCTACTGATAACTTAAACTGTATTAATTAGTAATTCAGCTCATGGGTACTGCTACCCACAAACCCATTCTTTCCCACAATGACAACTTCACTTCCAAAAGACATCATATTAAACACAATGAGCTCACAGGCTACTGGCATTTCATCCAACTTCATTAAGAGACAGCCTCTAAACCCCCCTTCCCTTACATTGTAATTCCAACCACAAGCACATGGAATCAGTAAGCAGCTTCCTGACCTATTCTTTACTGACCTTTTCCCCCAAAATTTTTCTTTTGCTAGATTACAGAATCACAGAATAGTTTGGGTTGGAAGGGACCTTGAAGATCATCTAGTTCCAACCCCTAGAATACCTGGAATGTCTTACTAGCAATAGTTGGCATTCTCAGAGAGCAAGAACTGGGAGGGTGAGCTGAGGAATCAGGAGATTACCACCTGATGAGAAAACTACAGTACAAGAGAACAGTACTGTCTTAATCTTACCTGGCTATCATGTCAATTTGCTTCTTTTTAATTCAGAAAGGTTGACAATACTATTGGAGCATACAGCACCAACCTCAAACTGGTATCATGAAAATGTAATATTCCCAAAGAAAAACAAACCACTGAAATGGTAATAACTGCATCATCACACAGACAACTGATATTATGAAGTCTGGCTCTTAGTTATTCCCAGCTCTGCTACTGTGAGTCATTTGGTCTCTACCCATTTTGGATGAATGGAAATGAAATGTGTCTCATCCAAAGTAAGTCTTGAAAGGCTAATGACCAAGCACCACAAAACAAGACATTACAGAAAAAAAGCAGCAAGAAGAACACATATCCAATCATGCTCTAGCTCTTCCTGCTCATTTCCAGGAAATTTTGAAGCATCAAAGCAGAAGAGCATTGTGCTGGACATTGTAGAAGTATCACTACACAGTCAAATCCATGATCTACGTATATTGAAACAAAAATGCTAGCTTGAAAGTGTCTTAAATACTTGCATTTAATTAAAAAGTGACCACCTGTTCTGCTTATGGTTAAAAAGCTGTCAGATTGAGTCCCAACAGCTTTTAAGTTGTCTTCTTGGAGACCAGATATCACAAGGCATGATATGTCTGGAGCCTGTACAGAATTCTGCTACTAAAAATCAATTTCTGAGCCTTCAAGAGACAGACTGTGTGGTCAAATTGACACAAACCCCTAAACACCTTCTCAAAAAGGGATATTAGGTTGGATCATTCAGGACCTAAAGCTGACTCACCACATGACCACAGGCATGTTACTTGACCTCCCTGTGCATTCAGTAATGCATCTGGAACCATGTAACAGCAACACCTCAGTGTCTGAGCCGCATCTCATTTTCAGTCCTGAATGAGTAATCAACGTGTGCACCGACTGCAGAAAGTAAGCCATATCTGTGGAGAGACTGCTATACTGTACAGGTTCTATTCATGCTGAATAGGCATGTGAAGAGGGAACACAAACAAGTGGGAATGGGCAACCACAAAGTTAAATTCTAACCCTTAGCAGAAGCACTGAATATGTGACAAGGTATCAGTCGCTCCAGTCTAGCTCAGAGATGCACTCTGTTATGACAAAGCAGCTACAGAGGCTAATATTTACACTAACTGCACATTTTAATGTACAGTCTCTTTCATCCAGTTTTCTTTTTGCTCAGAATTGCACATTTGTAGATGTTGCATTCTAGACCTCAAGTCACAGACCCAGACCTCCATCATGCATTAAAAACCTGGAACAGAGATGCGACAGAAAGACAATACAAATCACCACGACAATCATACCAAGTTCCCTGCAATAATACTTGCGGCCACAGATTCTGCGGTCGTAACAATTCAGCTGCTCCGGAGTTACAGTGCTAAAGTTAAAGGCCTGAGTGTCAGTTCTCTGCTGAACTTCAGTTCACGTACTGGAAAACAAAGACAAAAGTGGTTTCCTTGCCACATAAGCCTCAAGTTATCTCGGAGCTGTAACTGTGCAGTGACACGTACTGTACCAGACAACTCTATTCCGGAGCTCTTTCCCAGCACTATGCCTGTTGCCTTCTCCCACTGCTGCTTCATTTTTTGGTTCCCCATTGCTACTGATAATGTTCAAGCCAGAAAAGATTTTCAAGTTTTGGTAGCTCTTTTTCAGAGTGCTTGTTCTGATGCACGAGTTATATACTTGCAACTACGGTATTTAAATCTTCCACTCTGATCTAGTAAATGTGTTATTAAATCTGCTGCTCAGTTTCTGTCAATGTTTACAGTTTTCTAAGTAATTTAGTCAACTGCAGATAAAAACACAGAAGCTGAGATTGACCATAGACCCAATTCTGTCAAAAAGTACCATCAACACACTAACTTGGAAGTGCTATAGGAAATTAAATACAGGTTGCTTGAAACTATTTACTCATTGGAAAAGTTTCCAAAGCTGTAACATATCTAGTGGTGACATTTTGGTCGGAGAGTAACCAGACAATTGCAAATGCTTAGTCTGCAGACGCTTTCACAGTGTGGTACATAGAGACTCCCATCTCATTACCAGATGTTTAAGTGAGATGTTGATACACAGGCGGGTCACAGAGGGGCAAACATCCTTTGTAGAGCAGGGAGTTGGTGTGGTAATATACAAGAGATAGCAATGAAAGTGAACAAAATCAAGGCATGGCAAAGTAGCCTGCACTTTAAAGGTAAATGCACCACAAGGAGGTCGGGGGGGGGGTCAGGACAACCAAGGCAATTATTTCTTGTTGCTCTGATCAAGTTATACCAATTTATCTTGCTAACACCTAGTGTTCAAAGCCCCTCATAATTCCCTGTATTCACTCTTTGTTCGTTCAACCTTATCCTACTCCATTAATCCTCACCTCCTCCACACTGCCAGCTGACAGCATGATCTGCCCATTTGTCAAACGCACACAAACATCCTTCCTACCTCTCTTCTATCAGTTAGAGCAGTGCTTGGTTTGTGTGTGCTGTGACCACTCTCAACTGCCTTGTGGTTGGCTTCAGGTTCCTTCCCTTTTCCCTTCCCTCCGCAGTACCCAGTTTGATGTATCCACTCATTTCCCAACTTGTTTATGCACTTTAACTTCTATCAATCAGGCAGCCTTCATGCACTTATCGAGCACAAGCATAGAAGGCCAGGCTAACTGCAATTCACATCGTACGCTTGAATGTGTAAGACCACAGTCCTTTCCTCTTCCTGATTTCTCAGGAATTTCTCATTGCACCTCTTCATGATGCCAACTAGCAATTAGGCTGAAGAGCAAACAGAAATAGTCGACACATTATAATTAAAAATTCAAGTGTTTAAAAATGAGTCAGAACTGTTATCCTCATACTTGAGCATAAATACCAGCTGCCCAAACTCACGTACTACCTTCCATCACCCCCACTGTCTCTCCTTCTAATCCCACAGACAAAACACCAGTGTTACTGGTATACCAGAACCACAGAGCGCCGTATTTTATTAGCTTTTAGTAGCCACACAACCACCCCTCTATGGAACTGCTTCTGCCAGAACCAGATTGCTCTAGATCACTAGATGCAAGAAATACTCAGAAAATGATGCTTAAAAATAACTGTTGGACAGCAGAGTTCTTCAACTCACTGCTTTTGTGTCGTACACATACATAGGGGGGGATGTTTGGGTTTAGCAAATACATGACAAGCAAGGTACTGTTCTCCTTAGAGCTTGTTACAAACCTATTCGCTTTGCAAAGGCAATGTTTCCCTCCTCCAGGGCAACATGGGAAGCTGTGCTGTTGTGACTGCCTGACTGTCAGCTCTTATATCACAGAAACAGCAATTACAGGTGTTAACTAGGGCAGGAGAACCACAAGATGAAGACCTCAAAAGAGCAACATACCCAGTTTCCACCTCAAGGTCAAACATTAAGTTTTTTAATAGACTTAAGCAATGCAACATACTTTAAGAGAAACATTTTAAATTTAATATTAGCTTACTGGTTTAGGGGGATAGCTATTACTGTTTGTGCTTAAAATTTTAGCTTGAAAACTAGAAATAGGCTAGCACTTGCCTATAAGTGTAACTATTACTTGCTCTTATGCTTGACAAGTACCAGAGAAAACTTGAAATCAAACAAAATCTTGGGGGGGGGGGGGGGGCGGAAGAGCAGAGTAAGAGATTTTTTACATTTTTTTAAGAGATGCTCAAGGGTTCAAAGTCTTACTGCTCATTGATTTTTAAAAGCTAGAATCATTTACCAATGAAAGAACCCCAATAGCAAACAGGACTGACTTATGCCACCGCATTTCTACATACAGAGGATTTTTAGCCTTTGAAATGCCATTAGGTACTTTGTGCTTGTTTAAAGTGTATTACCAGTTACAACCAAGACCTTGTTTAACTAAGTTATTGTAGTTATGGTTCTATAAAGTTACCTACAAACTTTAATACAAGTAGTGTTGTTCCACTATTTTTAATACAAGTAGTGTTGTTCCACTATTAACAAACTAAAACATAAATACAATTAGATGCTACTTAACGAAGATGGAAGCCCTCCCTGACAGCTAGAAAATGTAAACCTAAAAAAAAACCTCGAATCCCCAAGTCTCACAAAAAGTGGCCTTTTAAGTAGTTGTCCGATAACCTCAATGTAAAGGAAGTTACAGTACTGGAACTGGGGAAATAGTTAAAATATTACAAGTCTGCTCAGACTGCCTCTTTTCCTTTTTAAAAACAACAAGTAGCACAGTTAAAATTTATATTCTCCTCAGATGGCTGCGTCACTGAAAGCCACATCTGCAACCCATTAGATGCTGGGAGCTCGAGTGGAACTCAAGCTAGGTAAGCAACGAGCAACTCGAACTTTTTTCCCCCACATAAAATACGTATTCCCACATCATCCAAAGGTAAACAAAGGAGCAAACCGGGGAAGCGTAAAGCTCGGGCAATTACACGCCTTGATTTTCAAAAGGTTGTTCTCCAAGCGGCTCCTACGACCCCACAACACATTCCACAAGTCCTGGAAAACACCAAGCGGTCACCAGAAGTTGCTTCCAGGAGCTGCGGCAAGGCTTTTCGTCCGCTGGGTCCGGGCAAAGTGAGGACCCCCCCTCCCAAAAAAAAAAAAAAAAAAGAAAAAAACAAAAACAAAAACACAACCCCCCCGAAAAACACAAAACCCACGCAAAAAGCGGCGTGCAGGTACGTCCCAAGCACGGCGATGGAGGTCACCGCTCACCGGGGCGGCCGGCGCCCACCCGCTCCCACCGCGTTTCGCTCAAAACCCCTCGGGGCCAAGGCGGGGGGTGCCCTTCCCCGGCGGCACCACCCCCACCTCCCTCCCCGGGGGGCTGCCAGACAGACGGACACGACACACGGCCGGTACCCCCCACCCCCCACCCAGCAACGGCTGCAACGGCTCCACCGCCCGCCCGGCTGCGGCGAGGCGGGCCCCCTCACCTGGACGTCGCAGGGCCCCTCCTGGGCTCCCCGCAGGGGGGCTGCAACCGGGGCATGGGCGGCGGGAGGGGTCGGGTCCCGGTCGTTGAGTTTCACCCGCCACCCACCCCCCACCCCCTCCGCCCCCTTCCCTCCCTCACGCCGCCGCCACCTGAAAATGTCACCGGAGGCCGCGGGAGCTCCTGCTGCGCGACGTCACTTCCTCCCGCCGCCGGAGCAGCCGAGCGTGGCGCAGAGCGCCCGCCCCGCCCGGCAGCGCCACCTAGCGGCGCAGGGCGGCAAGCTCCGCCTACCCGACCCACCCACGGGCACCCCGGCACCCACGGGAGACACACCCCCACCCACACACACACGCTCCCGCCACGGGCTGCCGAAGCGGCCGCTGCCCATGGAGGCGGGAGGGAGGCCCGAGCTGTTCGTGCCAGCGGGCGCCGTGGGCCTCCCGCCACGGGGGGAAAGCTGCGTGCGAGCCGAGACCTGCCCGCGGGCTACCGGCGCGACGCTTTGGTTTGGTAACCGGGAAAATAAGGAAAAAGAAACATCTTCCTCCCACCCCGCCCCGCGCAGGGGCCCGGCAGTGAGCGGGGAGCACGCGTGGGAGAGATGCGGGCGGAGGCAGCAGGACCAGCGCCGCCAGCGCTGCTTCTGCCTTCGAACTGGTTGGCGGTGACCCCGCTGCTGCCATCCTGGAGATCAGAGACCTGGGGGCTGGGTGGGGAGGAAGCGTGGGGTGCAATTAGGGCGACGGTATAAGGCATGCGAGGAACACCGTCCCGGTGTTTCTTAATCGCAGTATTTAGCTGTGCAGCCCCGGGGTGTGTGTGCTGCGTGGCTGCACAACCCACTGCAGGTCCCGCTCTGCGATTTGGAAACCTGCGGCGGCAATCACTTTGGTGTTGCCCCTAAATCTTGATCACGGCCCGCAGACGCCCGGGAAATGCGGGCGTGAAAGGTGGAGGATCCCGCTCCTCCGCAGCCGCTGCTCGTGGCACGGAATCAGTGGTAGGGTTGATAGTATAGAAACAGCCGTATGCACCTACCCCCACCCAAATCACACACGTGGACTTGGGGGAAACAAAGACATCACAGACTACCTCAGAAGAATTTATGACAGTGAGGAGAAACACGAATAAGAGAGATTCAGGTAGAAGTAGAGCTGCGTACTTTTAAAACGGTACTTTGCAGGATATTTCTCACCAAACATGCAAAAGACTTCCTCTGCAAGAGCACCAGCCTCACTGGTGCGTCCAATATTGGCGGTGTCAACGTAAGATGGAACAAGCAGAGTGCTAACGAAATCCAGACTTAAGACAAAACCTGCCCTGCGTGGGGCTGCTGGGGCTCTAATCCGATCCGCTCTCATTTCCCACAGGGCTCTAGCCGTGCCCTGCCATCAAGTAAAATCAACCTCCACAACCCGGCTGGCTACATCTGGGAAAATAATCCAGAATCTGTATTTACAGGGAAGGATGTGCTTTGGAGGCACGACTCCTGAAAGACACCCGGAGGACGGCATGCTGTTGCACAGGCGTTGGGACACGGCAGCGAGGAACAGGCAATGCAGTTCTGGATGGTGTACAGAAAAGCATAATGACACAGGCGAGGGCGGTGAGCATCTGCCTTGGATTTGCAAGAAGGGTGGTAGATGGAAAGGAGCTCAAAGAGCCACGACTGAAGCAGTTGGCAGGCTGGAGGCATTATGAAAGAAAAATAAGAAATTCTGACTGTCATAGGTACAACCGAATTAGTAAACTAAGCAGGGAGACGTTAGTGATCTGTAAATATTTGAATGAAGTGGCACGAAGGGAGAAGACTGGTGATACGTTCATGATTTTAATGGAGTGAAATTAAGGAAGGACAATTTTAAGCTGAGAATCAGGGTGGAAAGATTTTGGATGGAGAACTGTGGGCTGGAAAATTGTCTCCCTAAGGGAAGTGGTGAAAGGTTTATTGCCTGAGATTTTACATGTCAGATTAGGAGAAATACCAGGGGACTCCTTCTGAATTGTTGGGGAGATGGGCTGAAAGATTAGGAAGGGGGGAGGAGAGGCAAGAGGTGGTGCTGGCTCTCGGAATTTAGGGAGTACAGCCCCAGCGCCTCTTCTAGGCTCCTTTGGCTCTGTTTTATCATTCTTCGAACGCCTCTGCCAAGAGTGAAATGATTTCAGCATTAGTTACTTCCACAGGGAAGTGAGAAGAGCATGAAGAGACGTGGTTGAGGAGTGGGAGCCGGGGCGGGACATCTCTGGGGAGGATCACCGGGGAAGGGAGCGTCAGAGGCTCCTCCAGCTGCGGAGGGACCCGGCGCCTGAGCTCCCAGGGCACCGCCACCGCCCCTCCGCTTCCCCGAAGACAATGGGAGGAAATTAGCGCTGGGGCAGAAGCAGGAGCGACCCCGAGCCACCGTCCTCTGTCAAAGTAAAAGCTGGTTGTGAGAGGACTTTGGCAAGAGCTTCCAGGCTGGCTTCCCTCACCCAGCTCTTGGCGGGGCGGGGGGGAGCGGAGCTCCCCTGCCCCAGCTCCCGTCTCAGCCCTAGGCCTAAAGTTTCCCTCCAGACTGGGAGAGTGACTTTTCAAGGGCCCATGCCCATGCACCCGACAGCAGCATCCGTAGGCACATTACTAAGCATCCTCTGCAGAAAGGAATATATAGAAACTTCACCTTCCGAGTAACATTTAAACAACGCCCATGTTCCAGGCTGGGCTGCAGGCTGCCAAGCATCTGAAATCCCAAATGTGCCACTGAAACCCGGCCAAGCCCTCCCCTCCCCTCGCTCCCGCTCCTTCGCAGTCACCCAGGCGCCTCTGCAGCCTCCAGCGGCGGCCGGACGGGGACCACGGGAAAGGTGCCCAGGACACCGAGGGGTTCACCCACCCCCACAGCTCCTGGAGAGAGAAATCCTTTCCTTGGTGCTGGGTTTTACCAGCCAATATTGGCTAATTAAGCAGCTGTGCTGTGCTGCTTAATTGGCATTAAAGGCATCCGGAGCAAGGGGCTAAAGAAAGCATTTATTAGATTAGGTTGCAGTGTTGGAGTTGTTGTTTGTTTTTTTTTTTTTTTTAACATGGTTCATGAAGGATGGTGTAATGCTGAATGGCTTCCAGGCAGATGGAGGCAGCGCTGTATTCTCCCACGTAGGTGGTACCCAGTGAAGAGAGTAGGGGCTGCAAGTTTTACTTTAAACACATGCTTATTGGTAAAGTCTCTGCTTACTCGCTTCGGGTTTTTTTGCAGAAGAAATATTTCTGAATTGGAGAAGCAGAAATACATCCAGCATGGTACTGATTTTTTTTTTTAATGAAGTGAGCGTGTAAGAAAACACAAAACATTTATAAAGCTGCTGGAGGTTACTAACAGTAACTTCAAACTTGGATACAAATTGATTTACTGCAGCACACAAGGCCACACAGACCAGGATTACTATTGTTTCACTTCTGACCCTCTAATTTAAAAATTCAAAGAATACCTCAGAAATACAAAGCCTTTCCCAAACACGTAAGACAAGGCCTATTCAGTACTAGTTATAATTAAAAAAAAAATCTTAAGTGTGCTTACAATTTGACACACCATATTTTTTGCTTATACGTACCCAAACCAGAACTGAGTATCAAAAGAATATCTGTTTTACATGAGGTGATACAAAATGCAACCAGCTTACTTTTAAAATAAATCCTGAAACTATTTTAATATTTTTTAAGAATTTATTTAATGACAAAGTCCCATATTAATATTCTGTATCTACTAAAGGATTTATATGAATGAAAACAAACTTTGAATACTTTCAAAGATTGAAAGGCAACCACAATGAAATGTTTGCAACAAACAGTTATTTGAACAGTACCAGCCAAAATATACAGCCAAAAGAGGTTCATCCACATCTTCTGATTCAACATATTTTGAGTAAATACATATTTCAGCTCAGTAGCCTTAAATTTGACTCATGTATTTTGCATTTCTCTAGCATTTTATTATTCTGGTTTTAGTACCTACATGTTTTCTTTTAAATAAATCCCTATCCCCTAGGTAATTTGGGAATTAATTCTCATTTTTTTTTTCTAAAGCAATTATTATTTTGCATATTGGCCTCATAAGAACAGGATATCACTTTGTGGTAAAACTTACATACATTTACACTGGATGTTGACCACTGTTTCTAACAACTGGTGCATAATTTTTTTTTTTTTTTTTTTTTTTTTTTCAGGTGGAATTTGGGCCCTCACATTTTCCTGCAGGAGGAATTGAGCGCACGGTGATAGAAGCGTGCACATCTTTCGCACTCTGTAAAACTGAGGGGTCGGCAGCTCAGCTGGGCCCTGCCGTGGGATCCCCATGCAAAGCTCCCGGTGAGCAGAACTGCTCTCGGCTTGCAGGTGTTACTCGATGGGTGTCTCCAAAAACCAGGCTGGGAGTTCAGAACGGAGCAGCTGATATAATCCGAAGTGGGGCTGAAGCAGCGGGGGCCGGGGGGGGGGGGGCGGGGAGGCCTCTCCAGGCATTCTCCTCATTCTCAGCTGGGCGATTATTTCATAATATACGAGGAGTCCAGCTGGCCTCCCTCCAGGCTGCCACAGCCCCTCACCACCCGCTGAGACCTCGGTGGGAGCATGCCGCGGCTGCCAGGGAAGAGGGCGAGGGACCTTTTCCCAGCCCCACGCTCAGGCTGGCACGCTCCCGCCTCAGCGGGACCTCCGCGAGGCCTTCCCCCACCGGCCTCCCATCCCCGAAAGGGAAAGCTGGACCGCCCCAAAAACGCCAGCAGCGAGGAACTCGCCCTGCCCGTGCCGACGCGTAGCTGAAGAGCTGAGAGATCCTGCCGACGGTCCACGCTGGCTGCGAACATCTCGTTTGTTTTGACTTTCTCCCTTTCCACCCAAAGCTGAGCCGTCGGGCCTGACAGCTGGCCGCTGATCTAGGCTGCACGTGCTGCAGATGGCTCAGCTGTGGCACGTAGGCAGCTGCCGGGTAATTTTTGCTCCTGGGGTTTCCAGTGCTGGGAAGGAACACGCCTTGGGCCAGTCTGGCCCTGCTGGTGCCTACACTGGGGCTCTCCGCCGATGAATGGGGGACGGCACATGCGGCGCAACAGCAGCAGCCGGGGAGCAGTGCAGCTGCCCTGGGGGCGCAGGGGGAAGAACAGCCCCTGGGTTTCACGACTGGTGCAGTGTTCTGTGATGAAGTGGTGCGAAGGGAGTGCCAGATTCCCAGGAAATCCTCCCAGGCTTTGAGTCATGGTTACGCGTGCGTGGTAAAAAGCGCCCCTCTAAGGTTAGCTGTTCAAGTCTTGAGGCTCTCACTGAAAAGCAGGGCTGGTAGCATCCTCGAGCCCTCATCAAATTTATCTTTCTATACCAAGGCATGATGGACACTCCCTCGCATTATATACACTTAAGCAAAGCATTTGTGATCTGTTCTTCAAAGCCGCCAGCACTTAAGATTGCTTAATTGTCACGTGCCTCACACTGGCTTTCTTGTTAGATCATTCTCCAATGTCTAGCCAGCTATGTTTTGATGCCTTCCTTCTCCTTTCACAACAGGAAAGATCGGATTATGCTCTTGCTCTTTCCAGATTCAAAGACTTACTCTCTTGCTTTCTTCTGGTGTGTTCTTGGTAAGCAGCAGCTGTACCTGTAGTCACCCCTGCACTACTGTGCCTGCTCTAGATTACCTCAGAGGCAACTGATGTGAAATTTCCCCTTTGTCAGTTTATCCCACACATACAGGAGATGCTTGTCCACTTGCTTTTTCCATCTTGATTTCTAGCCGAGAAGGAATTGAAGATAAATAGCCACAAAACTAAGACAACTCACCCTTTCCTAACATCTTGATTTAAAACCTGAAACTAAACAGCGACTCCCTCTGGTGTATGGAAGATGAGGCCGAAGATTCCCATGAGCAGTGTCTCTCCAAACATCCTTCAATTCTCCCCCATCACAGTGGAAGAAATTAGGTGAAAAAGATCACGAGGTGAGGAGTCTGTGGCACTTTAAAAACACTAGTGTCATTCTGAGCTTGTGGCTTCTTAGAAATCAGAGCTACACCCTAGGCACGATCGGAAACAGATCCCATGATCCTATTGCTTCAAGGGAGGACATGAAGCAATAGCATCTCTTTTCCTGCAGGTCAGTGAAATCAATTTCTGTAGTGAAATAACAGCTCCTGGGGACAGGCACACCATGGTAAATCATTACCATAATCTTTTGCAACTTTAATTGCAAACAGATATATCTATAAATTGTCACCGAGAGCACCACTGCTACTTGTCTGGACGTTGCCCAGTACAAACAGGCCCTTAGTCCACGCCTGATGTCCTTAGGTGCTGCCACTATTTCTAGATTTTGATTTTTCCCCATCCACAGGAGATTTTCAGATTTTTGGCTTTAGTACAAAACAACTTTTAAAAGCTGAGGAGTTTAAGGCTGCTGTGCTGCTGGCATAGAAATAAGAGGAGGGCTCTGGGGACCACTTTGGAAGATGACATTTAAGGTAGGATTGGAAAGGACAATCTAGCTTCAAGATGGTCACAACCCACAGCAGTTCTGCTAAAATACTCATTTTTCAGACCTAGAAAGGTCTTACTATAAAGCCCTTTTTAAAGCTATTGCTTCACTATCCATAAAGCTATTTATCTGTAATTCGCTTAGCTCTCATTATAATTTAAGGAGAAACAACAAGTAGTCAACAGCAGACTGGTATCTCTCAAAGCCTTGAACATGGGCAAGCCTTACAGGTTCATGCCATGGGTTTCCATATTCTCAGCTGACAACAAGCTACAGAACCTCGGGAGGTTGATGCTGCTACATCTCATCTCAGCATCTACCTGTGTGAGCAGTACAGTTTGCTGATCTGTGAAGCCAATACTATGACCCACATGAAACAAGTCAGGGTTCAGCCCGTTTCCATGAAGGTTGACAGCCATCACACATGCAAAAAAATCTCGTTTGTGGGATTTTTTTTGTCTCAGGTGCTGCAGGGCTTTAGAAGGCAACGGGGACTACTATTCTAGGTCATAGATCACAATTTCCGTATCCTTCACTTCGATTAACATATCAAATCCCTGCTGAAGACACTAAGGAAAACTGGTCACTTCTGTTTAAAGAAAATGCTCAAACTAAAGCAGCACTCCAGGAATGAGTCTAGAACTCATTTTCACAAATTTGGTAAACATCAGACATACTATGAGTGGAAAAAAACCTATGTGTCCCCAACCCTGAAATGACAAGAGAAAACAAAACACGGGAGCAAAACCAAAAAGATCTAGTAGATGTAAAGAGAATCTGTCATCACCATACTTGTCCCGCTAAGAGGACACTCCAGGAAAAAGCACAATCCAGAGCCTGGACAGAGAAAAAGAAGAAAACCAGACTCCCTGATCAGTTTAATTCTATGTGGTAATGGTCAACCAAATCCTGACAGGGACATCTCCTGGTAAAGGTGCCTTGGAAGGCCAGTTACAGGTGTGTATCACATAAGGAAAAAGAACTGATACAGAAACCAGTACGCTTGGGGGTTATTTTATGAAAAATAGGTGATGTTTACAAATACAAGACTACATGAACCCCTTAAAAAGGGCATGCTTGCTGAAAGGTCACAAGTGTACCATCCAACAACAAGAAGAGTAAGGCAGAAAGCTCCAGAATTACAACAAAAATTCCAAAATGTTTTAGTAGTGCAAATAAACAGAAAATAGAAGGGAAATCTTCTTCCATGCAGGTCACTTCAGGTGGACCAGGGTTTACAGGGCTTCATCATCTCAAGAACCAGCTGATCAACCTCCTTTGAGAACTCTGCCTCCACGACATTCTAGCAGGAGAGAAAAGCAAGAGGAATCAGTGACCATGAAACAGTTTTCTTCCGCTCCTGTTAGACAAACATATCTATGATGATCTAACCTTGGGATATTATTAGCACTGATTAATCCAAATATTGAATTGGAAGGTCTCACTACTGCAAACAACGCTCTCTAGTAGTGTCTCTACTCTCTGTAGACAAACTTCAGAGTTCTCTGTGTTGTCTACTATCTGTATACAACTTCAGAGAAATTTCCAAATGAAGGGCTAAACAAGCTAAGTTGCCTTTATACTGTGTCCCAATGTGATATTAGACACCTTCAAGCTTAACAGGTACTCTCCAGAGGTGAGTATTCTGACCTGGTAAAAGCCTCAATACTCTCAAATAGCTGTGATTCTTTGATCACAGTTCTAAGGCTTACCATTGACTACCTTGTGTTTTGTCTGTGAGGAAGCAGACAGTAGCCCAGAGAAATAAACACAGGTTTTATGCTCAAACATGGTCCAACTCACTGAGGAAAGCTACATATGAACTTCCCAAACAGCTTCATAGGGATATTTCCCAACAACTATACCTGCAGATTACACAAACATGGATGAAATGGGCATTATATTTATAGGGGAAGGTCCCCATTGCAGTCTTCAAGGCAGCTGTTAAATAAAATATGGGCCTGAGAGCCCTCAGTGTTCAGAAGCAGTAAGAAAGGTTGCAAGACCAATAAGATGCAACACAGCTGAGTGAATAAATAATCTGACAGGCGAAGCAGTAAGAAAGTTTGCAAGACCAATAAGATGCAACACAGCTGAGTGAATAAATAATCTGACAGGTGAAGCAGACAAAGTCCAAAGGGATACAGACACCTAATCCCCACTGATATCATTATTCCTAACTGCCTCTGTAGCTTATATATTCCTCCATCAGTTCCTCCTACCAAAATACACGGCTTCTGTCTTACCAGAGCAAAATTTCCCACTAGAGATCATTAAGACTATAATCTAAAATAGATAAATCCACAACCAATTAATATATATAGCTTGTTTTGGAATGACAGCACTCATTTAAATATCTGTGAAAGACAAAACAACTCTTACCAATTCCCGTTTTAATTCTTCAATCTTCACTCGTGCAAGGGAAGGATTCTAGTGAGAGAAAATGGCATAAAAATCAGTATTTCAGCTGGAAACACAGAGTCCCTGCATCACTGCAAGTCTAATGATGTGCCACAGGGGAATTCAGGGATAATTAAATCAGTTTTGTGTACACCATTTACATGCAAAAGGTACTGGCATTAAAAGCCTAGTATCATTTTGGTTTGAGCAATCACATATTTTTCAAAAGTCTGGTATGGCCTAAAGTCTAAAAAACCTATCAGTTTTGGCACTTTTCCAAACCTACCGATCAAGGAACTGGATTTCAAACATATCCATGCATGAATTTTCCAAAGCACAATAGGCTTGCAAGGATAAACCTTTCTCCCTCCTTCTGCCTGCACCAGAAGTGAGGCACCAGGGCTCTCCCCGTCTCTACTGACAGCAAGATGAGGCGAAGGTGGAATTGGGAGAACCTAATCCAATCAAAATGTCCTGTTTTGCTTGAGGAAAGGAGGCAGCTGCCTTTTGGAATGTGACGGACTTAAAACAGAAACAGCCCCACACCTCTCCCTTCATCCTTTACTTCTAGGAGGGAGATAGCAGGAGGAGGCAGGAACTCAATGGAAGGGCTAAAGAGGTAGAGGTAAGTGTGGCCCAGCAGACAGGTCCCTAGTTCATAATATGAGAGACATGATTAATTACAGAGTGTTTATGTGATTTTGGACAAGATCCTTCCTTTCTCTGAACCTCTATGCCCCATTTATAACAATTGGAATAAATCCTTTTCACCTGTTACAGAGAAATGTCTGAGGCTAGCTCTATTAAAGGCTGTGGGGTGCTCAGATGAGGTAACAGGGGCCATATCAAGCAACTCAACTACAAAACTGTAAACTAGACAGTTACAGCACTGTTTAATAAAACTAAAACCCATTCAATTATTCACACTCCAGCTTTTGCCATTTATTCCCTGAGTGACATAAAAGTCTTTAATACTTACCTGTAAAAGCAATTGCAATCTTCCAAAGGAAATTGGAAATACTTGGGTTTAGCAGTTCCAATTATCACAGGTGGAAGTGAACAGACATCACACAAAGACAAGGCTTTCTGTTTCATGGACTAAAGCCTTGTATATCCACGATTTCTTTAAGCCACTATAAAGTCGTTCACAAAATTACCCAAAACTGAAACAGTCTTTTGTAACATGTGTTCAAATTAGAAGAGAGTAAAACGATTTTTATAAAAAAGTTGCTTCCCACAGCAGTCTGATAGTTAACTCCTAGCACAGGGACCAATAGTGACAGTCGCCAAAATATAAAGTGAAGAAAAGATACACAGACAGCGGCTTTCAAAACTGCAATTTAGTCACCTAAATGAGAAGCCTGTGTTTTCAGAGAGCTAAGTACCCAGCACCTTCAAGAGAAATCAAATAAAATGATGGAGCAGCTAATACTCTAATACTCACACAAGCCAGAGTACTTGTTTAGGGGACAACACCTACATTTGGCTATTTTTTCATAATCATTAAAATCTTGCTCAGAGCCCCAACTTCTGCACAATGTGCTGTGTCCACCACATTGATAGCCTGATGACAGGTATAGCTAATATACTGAAATCTCAAAAAAATTGTTATATTAAGAAATTATATTTTCTTCCACAGTTCTTTGTCTAATTTCTAGCTAATTCACCTTGATACTGAGTTCATACAGCAAATTTGTGCACTGTTAGAAAAATGTTTGCCTGGTAAGCATACTTAATTTCTTGCATTTGATTAACAGATAGCCTTCTGTTTAAGTAAAGTCTTCTGTTCACACTGCTAACAGACCTGTAGGACATCTACCTGTCCAACAAAACCATCACAACAATATCCTTCACATTCTGAAGTCCATTAAAATTAATCTGTCAGCAAATACAATAGAACAGTAGAAAAAATAATTACAGGAGTTAAATCTAGGTAGGACTTCAGTTTATGCTTCAAAGGCGCAAGTTCCTTCTGCAGTTCTCCGAGATTCTGTGAAGAGAACAAGGCAAATTATATTTTATAGTCTTACTTGTAGAAGTGATGTTAATCAGTGAAATAGATCCACAATTACCTATAGCATTTCAGAATTCACAGATGTTGCTGACTGCTTTCATGACCTTTCTTAAAACCCATGGAAAACTAAAGATCTGCTATTCATTGAGTTATCAGTCAGTCAAAACCAGTTCAAATTTTACACAGAGGTATCAATTAATTTTAATTTGCACTGAAGACATATTTAGGTATCTTTTCATTTTACCTCCCTGAAAGGAGAGGGGATTTAAAATGAGAATCCACCAAAGGACTGCCACTGTCAACCTTGCTGTGGGCTGGAGAACTGAGCCCCAAGGAAGGGGACACATTCTCATGCCTATGGCTTCTAAGTGAAAACAGTTCTGCGGACGCAGCAGCAAAAAGACCTCCCTTTCACTTCCATGGCTTTATTTATTCTGTTAACAAGGGGAAATAATTTCTCTCTGGGGCTGAAAATTGAGGACCTTCCACAGTCCTCAATTCTTTTGAAGTAAAAAAAAAAAATGTACTCTGAATTAAGTAATTTGTGCTGCTCAATACACTGAACTCCTGGCAAAGCAGACACAGAAATGTCAGGGAGTCAAACCTGGCCTTACGCCCAGGCTCTAGAAGATGACACGTCTAGAAAACTGTCTATGACTTTTTGTATGTAAAATTTCAGCAGAAATTATTTTTGGTTAGTACCCTTTCGAAACACTGTGTAATGTAAACATTGCCACCCAGTGCTGGTTCATGAGAACGACAACATAAAAATTAGGAAATCTATTTTCACTGTTCAACTTAACATGTAGAAAAAGCTAGCAAAAGAAATGGGGAGAAAGATTAAGTTTTCACTAAAGTAATAACAAATTATATTAAAGCGTGGTGAGTGCAAACAGAACAACACAAACACATGTTATATGTATACAAATGCTTCAGCACAGAGGTGGAGAATCTATAGCTATTAACTCAAGAAATGTGATTTTTCCTTTAACAAATTATCCCTCTGGGCTTACAATACACCTGAAAAACGTTAAAGACACAAGAAAAAAAAGCACACAGTTATTCAGAATTTGGGTTTCACTTGGCCTTCTACCCTTGCTCTGGAGTGTCTGAAAGCAGGTGTATTTCACACAAACTAGAAAGAATCACCTGGGACATTATAACAAGTAATTGCAATACACAGGTAGCCACATAACAGGATACAGTCCACAGAATATCCATGCTGTTTCTAACATGGATCACAGAGAGGAGGCAGATCACGGGCTGCCAGTATTCCTTCTGTGCCAGGGAATTTACTCCATGAAAAATCTCTAGGCTATATTCCCAATTACAGAGGCAGAAATAGAAGAGAGTGAAAAACAAAAGGCAACAAAAATAAGGTTTCCAATTGTTCCTCTCAATCAGTCTAGAAGGAAAGCTTCTTCGCAATTCCAAAATAAGCCCACATCTAACCCTGAAGAAAAGGTACCACTTCAGCACCCATAGATGCTTCTCAGTTTCTAGGAGAGACAAACCCATCCAACATACCTCAGTTCAGAGGTATTTATTTACAGGATTTTTATTTGTGTTTCTTTTTACCATTAATATTTGTCCAGGTAACCAAACAGCAAACTACATTTCCTGAAACCACCCAACGAACAAGCCCGGTCTGTAGCACTGTAAAAACATCCATCTTGTACCAAAAGACCCACCTCAGACAGGCTCAAAAGTGACGTATGTGTCAGTGAATTGTCCAACCCCGTGGCAATAAGCTGCTCCTACAAACAGGAAAGGGTTAATTCATAACTGACCACAAAATGTAACAGGGAGGAGAAAGATTTAATATTTCTTTGGGTTTGGATCCAAACAGACAAACAAGAATGCAGTTTGTCAACAGAAACATGTGCTATTTGAACCACAGGTATAGCTGGTATATGGAATCAGTTGATACTAAAATTTATATCAATAATAACAAGTCTTTCCAGAAAACTACTGGGAGAAAACCACATGCAAGGCTGGGAAGAGGCTTCTCAGTAAAATGTCATCAACTCTAACACAACGTTTTCCATCTCATATTTGTCAAGGTATTTGACAGCATCAAAGTGTGAAATGAAGCATTCACATGTCCTTCCTCATGTAGCAAAGGTGAAGAAGATAGTACAACTTCTGCCTTCTGTGTTTAATAATCCCTTCATTTAAAAAAATGGCTGTATTCAGAATTTTGATACACAATTTACCTCAGTGAATCAGCTGCTCTACTGGTAGCCGTCTGTATAATCTTATATGACAGCACTTCACAGTAAGTACAAGGCAGTCTGAGCTAATACAGTTCTCAGTGTAAGCGTTCTTGCATTGATCATAGGATGTCCTGGGGAGAGACCATGAATACAGCAAGAACAACTGAAGTGTAGTAACATGTTGTCCTGTTAGGCCAGGGGTCCTCAGTCCTGGAGTTTAGGAAGCTCCTGGGATGTCTCTGTAACTACAGTTTTGGGCCTGACCAACCATGACTGTGCCATCCTGTCACATCACTTTGTTAGAAAATTCCTTCCATCTACCTTAGTAGTCTTGATTCCTCTTTTGATATCTGTAGATTTCTCTATCAGGAACTTCAATTTCTGGGATTGGATGCCAGTTTTGGCATTTTCTCTTTCCATAAATGCCTCTGTTTTTTTAATATCCCTTAAAAAAATACAGAAAGAAACAAACTTTTACATTCAAAGAGATACCACTATACAAATACTCCTTAACTCCTCAAGCTAAACCCCGTAATACAACCAACACGAGAAAGAAGAAAATGGATAAAAACTTGCATCTCCCTGTAAAATTTCCCAGTGGAATCATCCACTGCTACATCCAGAGCCCCAAAGGCCAGAGGAAAAAAAGGCAAAGGGGAAATCCATCTGCAAAAAAGCAAAGAGTCCTCTGCGTAATTCCCTAAATCAGCTAGAGACCTGTTACACAAGCTAAACCTAAGTTCCCAGAGAGGGGCCATGGCAAACCTGCACAAAGTACACAAGTTTGGTATGTTATCTTTGGTATAAGCAATGCCACAATTACTGCTTTAAAAGACAAAAAGCAGAAAATACTTAGACTGGAAGGGTGCTGTGGAGATCATCTGGCCCAATCCCCACTCAAAGCAGGGGTGGATCCTGCTATGCTTGGAAAAGCACCTCAGATTACACCCTCCACAGAACAGATTTGATACCAGTTTTTCTTTTAACTTTTTTTTTTTTTAAGTCTCTCACACACTGGTTAAAGGAAATTCTTACCTGAGAACAGTTTTTGTTTTGCCTGACTCCTTTACTCTGATTGCAGAGCCCATTCTAAGTGTGGTAAGAAAACCAGGTTTGCCTTCAAGCTCAGACAAAGGCAACTGGTGGAACATGCTAGCCCATATCTGAAAACTGCTTGTAGATTAATTTTTGTTTAAAATAATGGAATTGATGGTAGCCCAAATCTCTTTTCACTACTGAATGTGTCTGTAGCACATAGCTTTTGAAACATACTTCCAAATACTGTGAATCAGAGAAAACCCTGAAAGTTGTTATTCTTGTTAGTTGCCACAATCAGTGTTCCACATGGCAGAGACCAGCAGCAGTATTGCTTACATCTTCCCCTTTTCTCATCCATTACTTACTCCTTTAATCGCTTTTCCAGCATTAGCGCTGTAGCTATTTTGGATTTCATGTGGGACAATTTCAGTTCCATTTTTCTGTTTTTCAATTCTGTTTCATACAGCTCCAAATTCATATCATTTATGGCACAGAAGAAGCTGGTGAAAAGAGAGATTAAGCGAGAATGCTCAGGGGTCAGCTCTTCTGAAATTCAGAATTATTATTATTTTCTCCACACTTTACACAAATGACATTTTTTTTTTCTCATATTATGATACATCAGATAACTGCCAGCTATTTTAAAGGAGGAAAGTAAAATAAGTCATTAAGGGTATTTGCTTCCCTTCACTAACAAAGATTTCATCTGGAGGGGGAAACAGCCCAGCAATCTGAGTAGGAGGCAGTGAACAAGACCTGGCATTGTAGTGAACATAGCCACTGGGTTTGACATGATCAGATGCTCCACTCCTGGCTTGCCAGATTGCCTTTCAGAGAAACTGAAAACGCACATCCCCAAAACATGCCCAGCAGTATTTCAGTCTCTTCTTGTCCTGGTTTTGGCTGGGATTTAGCAATTTTTTTTTTTTATTTCCTTCTTAGTAGCTAGAACAGTGCTGTGTTTTGGATTCTGTATGGGATTTGATATGAGAAAAACGTTGATAATGTAGTGATGTTTTTAGCTGTTGCTAAGAAATCAAGGACTTCTCAACTTCCCATGTCTTGCTAGTGCACAGATACACAAGCTGGGAGGGAGCACGGCCAGAGCAATGGACCAAAATTGGCCAACTGAATATTCCACATTATATAGCATCATGCTCAGTATATAGATGTATAGATACATAGTATATAAATTGATTGAGAAACTCACTATGGCTTCTAGGATGGTGGTTTCAGGATTCTCTTTTCTCCGGAATCGCTAGCTGGGAAAATGGGCTGGGCATCAGTCAGCAGGTGATGAACAATCACATTGTGCATTACTTGTTTGTATTTTCTATTATTATTATCATCTTATTTTATTTAAATTATTAAATTTTTTTAATCTCAATCTATGAGTGTCCTTACCCTTTTCCCTCCAATCCTCTCCCTGATTCGCTGGGGTGGGGGAGGGTGAGTGAGCAGCTTATGTGGTGTCATGCTATCAGACGGGTTTAAACCATGACATTTCTTCCCAAATGGTTCAAAGCTGCTTGTGCCACCAGCTCAGGAGAAGAGCTGTAAGAGCCAAGCTCCTGAACACATAAAAATTGGATTCCAAGTCAGATTTTTGGCCCTTTCTTACTGCCAGTGCTCAGTACAAACCTGCTGTGTTATGGATCAAAGCCAGGCTAGGGAGAAAGGCCCAGGATGATCAGACTAACAGCTGCCATTTCTCTGTGGCTAAGGAAGTCTCCTTACGTTTGCTGAGGCCAAAGAAGAGAGGCAATAATGAAGATCTGAGACTGGAAGGTCAGTTACAGTTCCCCAGTCCTTGCCTAAGCAGTATGAAACCTGCTCTGGCTTGAGCTACCTGGCACAACAGTCTGAGTGGCAGTCTCCTGAAACTGCTGACCTCAAAAGCACCGGCAAAAAAAAAAAAAAAAAAAAATAGATTTAACTCTGTCTGAGACACTTCTTAGGCCTCAGAGACTTCCTTTGCTGGGATAATCAAGTTAGAGCTTTGTGCTCAGTTCCTCTGTCCTCCAAAGCTGCCCAAGAGGTGCAAAAGAAGATAGCTAAGTAATATTCCTGGTGTGAAAGTCAAGTCTGAAACCACGGAATTGAAAAAATAGAGAGGAACAGAACAGACCATCACCCCTGATGCACAGTGGGAAGAATTACCTGGTAAGAGAAGTGTCCTTTGTTTCAAGTGTCATTGCGCTGTTTACCAGGACATTGAGGTACCTCGTGCCTTTACTGGACAGACTGAATGGGGAAATATTCAGGCCTTTTTCAAGAATGTGCCATAGGTGGTTAACTGGAAAACAAATACAACCCAAAATCGTAATTTTAAAATATTATTGTTATTTTAAGGCCTAGGTGGGACTCTTTTAACATGTGTGTTAAATACATATTATGGTGCCCTGAACCACTCATTTGCTCCCAAAAAACGATATCACTCACTCTAAACTGCTCAAGCACAATTTAATCACCTCACTGTTGTTTCAGATTCCTCAAGTGCTTTCCTTAACAGTGGATTAGCACCACTCAGACTCTTAAATCAGATGTACGGTTGCTTCCCTCTCTATCCAGCCAGTGGTTCAATGCTGTGCTACTCAGCCCAGCAGGCTAGGAGGTTTTAACAATTAATCTGCTTGTCCATATTTACAGTCTGATCAAGATAGCTTAAAGAACTGGTCTTGACCAACCTTATGTCACTGTAAATTTTGCTAAAAGGAAGGCATGGGACGCATTGTAGTAAAAGCTGCACCAGAACAAACACTTAGTTCACTCCAGTTATTCTATGTGTATATAAGATTTTAACAAAATCTTCAGGGTCACTAAGAAAAACTAACTTCGATGGAACTGAGAACTGGAGCTTCAAACTCACCTTTTGCTTGATATTCTCTTGCCCTCATCTTCATATCCTCTATCAGGATAGAAACATCCCTGTCTCGACCTTCGTTGTATTCTGCAAGCTCATACAAGATACCAACTGTCCTTTTATTCACTTCATACGGTGGAATAGGGTCATTCCCATGTATTTTCTTTAGCCATAGAGTAACCTGCCAAAGAAGGGAAAAAGAGAATAAGCGGTGAAGTGAAGTGACAGAAAATAGCTGATAGATGTGAGAAATATAAAGTGATGCAAGCTCTGAGTTCCTGAGCAATAACTCCTACTACCTCAGTCGAGGCCTGGGTGGAAAAACGGGAAACAACTTTTGTCTCTTATTCAAACACCCTCCGTAATATAGAAAGCCATTTCCCTTTTATTCTCCCTCATTTCTCTGGACACCTGATTATTTCCATGTGATAAAAGCTTATCTTTTTATTTGCATGAACTGCTGTTTGCTATAAACACACTAATGAACCAAGAGATCTTAAAGGGGTATCTGGGCAGCTGGTAAAAACTGCATTAAAGCAGTGTGGAATAAAACTGCCCAAACCATGATCACTGGGAACAGACTCCATAGGCTAGTGGAGGAGAAAGTGTGCAAGCATGAGCCCTGCAGAGTACAGTTTTTACCATGGAAAAGAAGGTCAGAAATGGGCAAGAGATCAATGCAGTGCTCTCAAGTGATATGGAAAGATTAGACTGTGACTGATAATAATTGAACACATAGTAGTTCAACACTGAGATAATAAATTCTTGGCTAAGGCTGTCTAAGCAACCCTTATAACTTAAAAAGACATTTGTTTCTAACACGTCCTTCTTTATGCTTCCAACATATTAGCATCTCAACTATGTACACTACACAGCAAGCATCACTTTGAACTATTCTGCAGAGAAAGCCATCAAGCCCTTAGAAGTATAGAGAACTAGTTCTGTGTAGATGAAAAATAACACCAAAAGAAAGCCAAATTTATGAACAAAGGATGAATTACACGTTCAGTGTCTCACCACCCTCATATTAAAGATTTTCTTATACGTAATCTAAATCTCCCCTCTTTCAATTTAAAACTATCACCCCTCATCCTGTCCCCATCTCCCTGATCCAGAGTCCCCCCCCACCTCTCCTGCCCCCCCTTTAAGCCCTGGGAGGCCGCTCGAAGGGCTCCCCGGAGCCTTCTCTTCTCCAGGCTGAACCCCCCCAACTCTCTCAGCCCGGCCCCCCAGGGGAGCTGCTCCAGCCCCCCCAGCATCTCCGTGGCCTCCTCTGGCCCCACTCGAGCAGCTCCGGGTCCTTCTGCTGTTGGGGGCCCCCGAGCTGGCCCCAGCACTGCAGGGGGGTCTCCCCAGAGCGGAGCAGAGGGGGACAATCCCCCCCCTGGCCCTGCTGCCCCCCCTGCTCTGGCTGCAGCCCAGGGCACGGGTGGGTTCTGGGCTGCCAGCGCACGGGGCTGGCTCACGGGCAGTTTTCCCCCCCCCAGCACCCCCAGCCCCTCTCCTCGGGGCTGCTCTCCAGCCGCCCCTCGAGGGCCCAGCCTGGGTTTGTGCTGGGGATTGCCCCGGCCCCCGGGCAGGACCTTGCCCTTGGCCTTGTTGAACCCCAGGAGGTTTGCCCGGGCCCCCCTCTCCAGCCTGCCCAGGTCCCTCTGGATGCCACCCCTGCCCTCAGCGTGCCCCCCACCACACAGCTCGGTGCTGTCGGGGAACTTGCTGAGGGGGCATCGATCCCACGATTCACGTCACCAGCGAAGATGTTCAACAGCTTCATTCCCAATACCAACGCCTAGAGGAACATCACTCTCTCCAGTTACAAAGATGTGAAATGCAAAAACACCAGGCACCCAAGATGTTCATAATCTAGCACCCTAAACCAGTTGTGAGCTTATACTTAAAGGTCAGTGAACTTGGGGTGTTATCTAGTAGGTAGTGCTGAGCAAACATTGCTGCGCACCCCAGCCAGTGACCACGCCTTGCCTGCCTCCCAGAGCTCAAAGGAGCAAGAAAGTGACATGAGCTCCTTTCGACTCTTAAACCACGCACGTCCGACCGCCAGGCAGGCAGGGCGACAACAGCCAGGGCCCGGCAAAACCTTTAACGCAACCTCTCGGGTGCCTCGTGTAGAAGGACTGAGGGAGGCACTCTCGGGAGAGAGGGACGGGGGCTCTGACAACGCGCCGGTGCCTCACCCGCCCCAAGGCGGGAAGCACAGCAGCCGCCGCGCCCGCCCCACTAGGCCCTGGGCCGGGCTGGAGGGGAAGGGGATCCCCCGGGCGGGTGTGGGGCAGCGGGGCACTGCCTGAGGTGGCCCCAGGATGGGACACTGCCTCCTCCTCCTCCTCCTCCTCCTCCTCCTCCTCCTCCTCCTCCTCCCCCCGCTCCCCAAAACCCCCGAACCAGCCGCGCCGTTACCCGCCGCAGCTTCCTCTCCAGTTCAAACTCCATCTCCTCCCGCCTCAATCCCGGCGACCCCCGCGCGCCGCGGGGCCTCATGGGATTTATAGGTCAGGGGCGGGACACCCCACCCCACCCCACCCCCCCCGCTCCCGCAGGACCCCAGTTTCTCGGCTTTAAATTCTTGAAACACGGAAAATTATTTTAAAAATCAATTCAACTAGCTGCAGTGATCGCTTTTGCCAAAGAGGATTCAAATGCTCTGAAGTGTTTCAGAAGAATGTGTTTCCCCCTATACCCAGTACTTCCAAAAAAATGTCTTGAATCAGTAAAATAATTTCAGGGGATCTCTCTTTTTTTTTTTTTTTTTTTTTTTTTTTTTTTTGGTGGAATTGTGTGTTTCGTGTATTTCATGCATACAAAGATATATAAAACCCTTAATCAAGAAGGCGTGAATTATACTAGAAGTTCAAGGGTAAAAATTGACATCCAAATAGTTTGTATACAATTTCTTACATAAATTCATGTAAAAATTTGTACTCTGTGTCAGAAAATACACCATAAAAACACATCTTCTGCACCAAACTCTTCATTACCAAGGAAACACATTTCTTCAGCGACATAGCAAAAGTACAAAGACACGAGACTCAAATGTAAACCAATTTTTTTTTTTTAGGCCATTTTAAATTATTCAAACTGATTACTGAAATTGAGGCACGGAATCATGACTTTACAACCAGTAAGGTTATAAAGTAGGTATGTTTATTCAGCGCTGGGCGCATGGGGGAATAATTTCCTCCAAATGCGTGCACCCCAGGAGCTACAAGGGGCTCCCTTTTATTGTATAAAATGTTACATATTCATTATCTATCCTAATACATACGCATCACTACTCTGAGGACAGGGAGGGAATATTACAATTAGTTCTGAGAAATCATTAACATAGCCCCCCACCCCAAATTCCTCCCGTCACACTTGGGCAGTGCTCCCTGGTGGTCGTGGGCAGGGGTCTGCAGATGAAGGCCCGTAGTCTTCTTCACTGTGTTCGCTAGCTGACCCTTACTTCTGCCCAAACTCAGTCCTGTAGTCCCGGACACCTTGTCCTTCAAATCTGGGCTAATTTGCAGCTGCTTTGTCTCTATGGCTCAGTGGTTTTAGTTCCCCTCTTACCTCATGGACAAGAGATACCAGAGATGGCCCATCCTGTCTTCCTTCCATTCAATCACAAGGGAGTTACCTTCCTTTGATAGGGCCCATCAATGGCCCATCTTGTTCTTTCTCATTCCACTGCAAGGGAGTTACCATCCTTTGAGGGACGGAGGCCATCTGGGGAGCATCCCAAGAAGGGGGGGGCTATCGGGTTAGTGTGAGCATCCCCTGAAAAGGGGGGAGGCTATCAGGTTAGTGTTTCCTCAGATCAAAATAATCTGCAGGAGAAACACTGCTGAAGCACCGTGTCTGACACAACACGTGCCAGAACAGTTGAAGGCTTTTCACTTTTCAATGCCCAGAAAGGCCTGTTGGGGATCTGCGCTTCCCTACCCGCAATGGATTACCACGGGGACATGATCACACCCCGCCGCAATGGGGTCCCCTCGGAGTGTCGGCCGAGGAACGACAATCACCCCGATGCGGCTACATGTCGTCCCCCTTTATCGCCCGAATCCCTTGGTTATATCCTTTGCACAGCAAGCACCCGCTGTTCACGCGCCCCACACCCCTTGATTATTGGTCATAAGCAACTTATCACGCACCCAAAGGGAAACTGTGATAGGCAAGCATCTTGCTGTTTGATGCATATTTGTGCTTAGCTTAGCCAGATACATAGCTGGGAAAATTCCTCATTTATCTTTACTCAACAGATACAGTTCCTCACAAAACAGCCCTTCAAGGTCATTCTCATAACACAGGTGTTGTTAGCAGTCTGATCTCAGGCCTGGAGTGTCCAAACCTTGCAACAAGATATCGTGGCCATTCTCTGCCAGAAATTCTTCTACATATCGCCCTTTTTCTTTTTGGACAATCCAGACTTGATTCATGACCTTTGTCAGCCCTTTTCATATACATGAAATACAAAGACAGACAGCTAAAAATATAAGCAGACAGTAAATAAGCAAGCGAAGGCCTTCTCTTAATAAGCTAGCTAACCATCCACTGATTCCAAGACGTTGCTATGGTCGCTGATTTAAATCAAGTGTTAGAAACACATCATATCCTGTTGACCCAAAACCCGCGTCTCCTCGAATGTCGGAAGGGCCCTCTGGAAGTGATTGATGCAAGGGATGTTTTGACTCTAAAGCAACAATTTGAGCAATTTTACTACCTTTTGGAACGGTTACCGGTGGTTGCAATGCATATGCCATAATTTGGATTTGACCTGTGTAATCCGCATCAATGACACCAGGGAGCACAACAACGCCCTGCTTTCCCATGGACCATCGACCAATTAATAACCCACCCACTGGGGAATCTCCAGAAAACAAAGGTCCATATGCTGTGGTTGCTATAAGTGTCACAGAAGTACTGGTTAATGTGGTCTCTACTGCTGTTGTCGCATCTGCTCCGAGGCTTCCTGGGGTCGCTGGTGTGTGGTTGAGTAGGAAACCTGGGGGGCTGAGACCTGGACTTGTGTCATCGCGTGAGGTCCCTTCGCGCTGCGCCTGCTGTTTCCCAACTTTCTGCAGGCCATAGCTGCATGAGTGTCTGTATTGCAGGTACGGCACCAAACAGGCTTGGTGCATCTATGTTTCCAATGACCTGTCTCACCACAACGATAGCATGCGCCCGTGGTCTGACTACTTTTAGCCAGCTGCCTCTTTGGCCACCCTCCACTACTTCTCAACGCAGCAGCCATTGCCGTTAATGGCTGATGAAAAGTTTCCTTCATGGCTGCTGAGAAAGCTGCAGCTTGGTTCGATTGCTCAGCCCGAGATGTTAACAGTAACATGTCATCTACCCCCCATCCTTGCGAGAGTGTGGCTATTAGGTGCTTGATGGTTGCATTACTATTGTCAAAAGCTAGTGTGCAGAACAACTGGGTCTGCATGCCCTCAGTGAGTTCTGGAGCATCTTTCAACACCACATGGAGTTGGTCAACGAATTGGCTAAATGGTTCAGTGGCCCCCTGTCGCACCGTTACATACAAGATGGTGCTTTCTTCTTATCTGGTACTGCTAACAATGCACGATGAGCCAATGATTGTGACTGCTGGTGGACCAGAGTCGGCAGAGCTAATTGGGCAGCTGTTGTCAAATATTGTCCGTCCCCAATTAGCATCTGAGCTGTCACTCCATAGAGTGCATCTCCCTGTCGTTGGGGAACACTGGTTTCTGCTACCGCTAGTCTCTTCCACTCTCTTTCCCCGATGGTGATAGAAGCAGTGATGCTATCTGGTTACTATCATTTGGACATAAAACATCAGCTGTAAAAATGAACTGTATAATGTTTCTCGCTGCCTCAGATTGTAGCCCATAAATCACAGTTTGTTTGGCCTGGTTCAAGATCTTCCAATCATGGGGTTCCCAATTAGGTCCCCCATTTTTTGTCACTACTGGGCAGGCCAACGCCCCAGCAGCATGCCAGTCCCCTTCTAACAAGGCATCACAAATCGCCCCACTCCATCGGGACTGAGCTAAAAGCAGAGCTGGTTCTGGTAAGGGTGACGGGAGTGGGTATAGCGGGGCTGACGGCAGCGCTTCCTTTTCTTGTAATTGTAAATGCAGAGTTCTGTTCTGTAGCTTAACTGCTGTAATTTTCTTTCAAGTCCTTGGACTCTGTCACTGTCCTTTCCCGATGTGTGACCCTCTCGCTTTAATTCGGACAGAGCCGCCGTCTGACTCTCAGCCAGACGCTGACGCGCCGTCAGGGCCGGAACCATCCGAAGGGCGGGGGGGGGGGGGGGCAGGCGGAGTTTGGGGCGGCACGCCGCTCCCCCCTGGCGGGAGGGGTCAGGTGGGCCCGTCTCCTCGGCTCGCGGCGGCGCTACTTCCGGGTTCTTGCCCGGCGCTGCACCGCGTTCCGCGGGCACTGCCCCTTGTTCTCCCGCGCCGCCGGATTTCTCTGCCGCTTCTTGCGCGGTGGAGCAAACAATACTTGGTGACATGCCCTTAATAGAGTGGAGCAGCTGATTAACCCCGAAGAAGGTGGCTAATCGTGAGGGACGATTGGTTTCGGCAGGGACCGGTGGAGATGGTACAGCGCCGACAGCCGCCATAGCAGCAGCAGCAGCTACTTTCTTTTCTGCTGGCATCTCCCCCAGAGCTTTTATGATCGTTCGCCAGACCACCCCTTGCTGTCGTGCTTCACTGCCTTTATTGCCTCCAGTGATACTCTCGTCCCACAATAAATCACCTACTTCGCGCCACTCCTGTTGGCTAAATATTAGTGAGGGGTGACCCATTCTGTCCCGTTTTCTAGCCCACTTAACCAGATCGTGGACATCTCCTTCCTTTAGCCTCTTGCCTCTCCTAGCATGCTAAGGAGCAAGTCTTATTACCGCGTCCGTTTCCATCGCGGACTTACCTCCAGCAAGGGTCAGTCGGCCAGCTGACTGGTTGCTAGCGTCTTTTCCTACTGCAGCAACTCTCTTGCCCCCAACTCTCCGGCTCCCAAACTGGATCCGTCGTCCAATGCTGCGGAGACTTCCCATATTTAAACGCCAGACTTCAGACACCTCATCACAGTCCTAGTCTTCTACAGGGTCCCTGTTCGGGCGCCAGACGCAACAGGGCCCCTCGGAGTGTCGGCCGAGGAACAACAATCACACCGATGCGGCTACATGTTGTTGCCACTTTATCGCCCGAATCCCTTGCTTATATCCTTCGCAAAGCAAGCACCCGCTGCTCACGTGCCCCATACCCCTTAATTATTGGTCATAAGCAACTTACCACACACCCAAAGGGAAACTGTGATAGGCAAGCATCTTGCTGTTTGCTGCATATTTGTGCTTAGCTTAGCCAGATACATAGCTGGGAAAATTCCTCATTTATCTTTACTCAACAGATACAGTTCCTCACAAAACAGCCCTTCAAGGTCATTCTCATAACACAGGTGTTGTTAGCAGTCTGATCTCAGGCCTGGAGTGTCCAAACCTTGCAACAAGATATCGTGGCCATTCTCCATCAGAAATTCTTCTACACCCCACTTACCCCAGCTGTGGCATTTTCTCCCTGACAGACCAAATCCTGTCTCCCACAGGCGACCTGCTGCCCAGTGCGCTGTCCCCACAGGGTTAGGCCTTGGATCAGAGCGTGGAGAAAACCCTGGAAGCACAACGGCCTCTCACAGCGAGATTCCCCAGAGCTCGTGGCGCTGCTGCCCCATCACCTCTTATGGCACAAGTGGGGCCAGCTTTTGTATTTCATGCAGTTATCAGTGGGCTGCGTAATAAATAAATAAATAAAAATTTAAGCGCCTCATCAGCATTCACCGCACACTGCCTCTGTTCTACCCCCGCTTCCAAGGCGTGAGAGGCCAGCACTCCCCTGACGCTTTCCTTCGGCCACCACCCGCTGCTACAGCGGGGGGCGGGCAGGAAGGCGAGCATCCCCCAGCTCCCAGAAAAGAAAAGGCGACATCTTGCCCCTCACTGCTGCCCCTCACACCTCACCGCCTCACGCCGCCGCTGCCCGCCCAAAGATATTCTAAGAGCACCTTCCGCAGCAGGGTATTTTTCTAAAATCTCCGTTTAAATTTTTTTTTTTTTTTAAATTATTATTTTTATATAGCTCTCTACCCGCCCTCACGCCGCCGAGGCGCAGGGGCGGGCGGCACGGCTGAGGCGGCACTTCCGCTCCGTGGGCGTGGCCTCGCCGCCCAAAAGGGGCGGAGCGCGCCGCCGCCATTTTGTGGGGAGAGCGCCGGGCCGGCAGCCGCCTGCTGTTCGCTTCACTCTCCTCCCGGAGCGTCCCGCCGCCGCCGCCGCCGCCGCCGCCGCCATGCTGTCCGCCCGCGTCGCTGCCGCCCTCGCCCGCTCCCTGCCGCGGCGGGCCGGCCTGGTGAGCGCCTTGTTCTTTCCCTGGGGCGAGAGGGGAGGAGGATACGCGCCGCCGCCGCCATCTTGTGGCCCGCGGTGACATTGAGGGGCCGCGGGCTCCCGCCGTCGGGAGCCTTGGGACAGCGGGGGTGGTGGGGGGGGGTGCGCGGGGGGCACTCGCCTCAGCGCAGGGCGATGGCGGGGGCCGACCCTTTGCTGAGAAGCGGGGGTGCCCTCCCCTGGGAGGTTGGAGGGCTTTTGGGGCGCGGCGTGCCCTTCTGCTTGGGGTGCGGGTTGGCGCAGCTGGGGCTCGGGGTCGTGTCTGAAGGCTGCTGGGTCGTAGTCAGGGTTAGGCATTTGAGCTGCGAGGCTGTGCCAGGTGCCGTTTTTTCCCCCGCTGTTCGTGGGGAGGACAAGGGTGCGAAGATCTGTCAGGGCCCTCTCCCCGCCGTTGTCCCTTGTGAAGGTGAATGGAGGAGAGGCCTGACCAGGCTTTCAGAGAAATAGCGTTAACGCTGCATAGTGCTGCAGTGGGCTTGGGATATAGGATTATAGGTTTTGAATGCACTCATTATCCCAGATTTTTTTTTTTTTTTTAATTTTTGCTATTGTATACGTTATTGTCATACTTCGGAAATTCTGCAGTTAGATTTTTATTGGAAAGGCCAACCCTTAGAAAATGGCGTCTTATTTAATTGCTTGTGCAGAACCACGAGAGGTGCACGGATTCCTTTACGCCCCGAGGTTACGATGTTTAGCGCAGAGGTGGCAAACGAAAGGAGGTGTTGGTTTGGGAGCTGCTGCGGTGCTGTGATGGTGACATCAGTGCAATGCAGAAAAATGCAGCGAATAATTTAGAGCAATCTCCTTTACCATCTGTACTTGCTTAATAGTGCTGGACTTGGTTCCATAACCACAGCTTGTGACTGGAGTGCTGTGAAGCTCACTCAAAACTGAGACACATTAAATGGATAAGCTCATGATCAAGAATTTCACTGTGTTTTCTCTTAATACTTGTTTGAATGATTGAGAAAATCTCACTGTTACTGAAACAATTACTTGTTTTAGATTTCCAGAAACACCCTGGGTGCAGCATTTATTGCTACAAGAAATATTCATGCCTCCAAAACATGCTTTCAGAAAACTGGTGAGTCTGAGAAAGGTCTTTGTATGAGAGTGTGATTTAAGAACTTGCTCTGTCAGACAAAAGGGCATTTGAATATGGAGTGTGAGGGGTATGTGTGTTAGTTGACAAAACACTTGACGTTTATGTCCTGGCAGTATTTAACGGTTAACTATCTCTTGCACAGTCACTTCCAGAGAACTTCACTTTAATAACTACTCAAATTATGCTTAAATCAAAGGAGTAGTGACATGTTAGTTGGCTTACACACCTTACCTGCTTCACGAGGATTCAATTCAGTCTTCAACTCCTGAAGAATTATTTAAAAAAGAAGGGTCTCAAATTCCAGTTTCCTGTCTTGTTTGTAACAGTGTGGAAGAGCGGATGACTTTGCTGGGCCTGGTGGTGTTTGACCTTGTGTCCTTGAGTATAAATTTTTTGCTGCCAACATCATGGTGTTTAGAGAAGGCAGCGGCACTGCATAGCTCTATTTTTCGTAGTGATTCATGTACAATTTCTGAAGTGGTTTAAGGGTGATTAAAAGTATTATTAGGAAATAACAGTTTCACAATGTTAATTACTGTTTCCTAGCTGAGGAAATAAAAAAGCTGTTGAAGGTACAATGCAGAACAAATGTGAGGAAGATAGAGAATACATTTTTAGAGCTTATATCAAATAAATTGCTCCTTAAATGTAATTGAGTTCCTTTAAATATATTGAGATCTTGGATTACAAATCAGTTGACAGGGTATTTTGATGTCTCCGGTCTCAGTAAATGTTCTGCAAGTGGAGCTAGCATGTCTGTTCTGAGCTAAGAGTATTGGTTTAATCTAATTGCTTTACAGGAGGAGCAATTGCTAATAATCTAGGACATAATGAAGGAAACTGATAACTAAATAGCCAACAGTGTTTTGGTCAAAGCTGGATTGTTATGATGAGTTGAAGCTGCTTTTATTGTCTGTGAATACAGAAACAATTCATCTTTACAGAAGCGGAAATTTATCTTATGCATCCTATATAAGGGAGAGTGTTGCTTGCTGGACCTTGTGACATACCTGAGGAAGGGTATCTTGGCTTGTGAATTGAAGGCTGAATTCATACTGTGCCTTAATGTGCTAAATCTGGTTTGAAACACCTCTTTCCAGGTACTGCAGAGGTATCCTCTATTCTTGAGGAACGTATTTTGGGAGCTGACACATCTGCTGAACTTGAGGAGACTGGCCGTGTGCTCTCGATTGGTGATGGTATTGCCCGTGTGTATGGCCTAAGAAATGTCCAAGCAGAAGAAATGGTTGAATTCTCCTCTGGACTGAAGGTAAGCTTTCACTGAAGCAGTTTGTTTTGCCTAGAGATATAAAGAAGACTTCTTTGAGAACAACATGAGACTACACTTGGAGGTACCCGTATGGACCTTTTACAGACTTCATTGCAACCTCGATACGTAGTAACAAGTTGAAATAATACTACAAAAACTAATTATTCTTTGAATTTGTAACACCTTGCTTTCAGTATCAGTATCTGGTTCTTGGCCAGCATCTGAGTTTTATTTGTCTTCATCTAGGAAGTACAAGAACTAATGGGCAATTGGATTTTGTTTTCTTTGGCTTCAGGCTGGCTTTTCTGTTTACTGTTGAATAACAAATAGCTTCTTGGCTCCAATAGAGTGTGCAGTTTGGTGGCTTCCTATAGTCCTAAGAGTAGACGAGTTAAAAAGCTGTCCGACTGTTCTGAGAGTAATGCAACAGCTTTTGCAGTATTTTTAATGACCAAATTTGCCTTAAGCAGAGCAGCAGACAGTGTTTTTCCCTTGGCCAATTCTTAGTCAAGAAATGTTGTATTTGAACCCTGCGTATCCTTTCTGTTTTGGAGAGATAAATGACTGAACACTAGACTGCTGCAAGTATAGTTATGTAGTATGCTGAAGGCTTAGGCAGGTTGTTTAACCAGTATGGAAGAACATACGTGCATTGTACATAAAAGCAGAACATTGATTTCTTATAAATAAGATTGAGGTAGATTATGTTGGATATTGTACACATAGAATAATCACGTTGGTATTAAACTGTCAAAATTTTTGTAAATGTTGGTATGAATTTTCTTAGGATGATGTGATTTTTGTTCTAGGGTATGTCCTTGAATTTGGAGCCCGACAATGTTGGTGTTGTCGTGTTTGGTAATGACAGACTGATCAAGGAAGGGGATGTTGTGAAGAGGACTGGTGCCATTGTGGATGTTCCAGTTGGGGAAGAGCTGCTGGGCCGTGTTGTAGATGCCCTGGGCAATCCAATTGATGGGAAGGTAAGTGTAACTAGGTGTGTACTACCTCTGCTTTTATCTATGTGATGCACACTGCAACAGTTTTTTTCCTGTCTTTTAAGGGTCCTATTACATCTAAGGCACGTAGAAGAGTTGGCTTAAAGGCCCCTGGGATCATTCCCAGAATTTCTGTGCGTGAACCTATGCAGACTGGTATTAAGGCTGTGGACAGCTTGGTGCCAATTGGTCGTGGCCAGCGTGAGCTGATCATTGGTGACAGGCAGACCGGGTAAGTTAAATGCCCAAGCTAAAAATATTTCCTTAAACAGAGACTTGGGTACAGCATGTGCTGATGTCCAAAGTGGAACACAGAACTGTGTAGAGGTTGGGAGAACTGTAGACAGCTTAGCTCACCAACCTCTGTCTTACACAGGAAAACTTCAATTGCAATTGACACAATAATCAATCAGAAACGATTTAATGATGGAACAGATGAGAAAAAGAAGCTGTACTGTATCTATGTTGCAATTGGCCAGAAGAGATCTACTGTTGCTCAGCTGGTGAAGAGGCTCACTGATGCAGGTACAGATTTTTGAAGATTGTTGAGCTTGGCCACTAGTGACACCCTGTTCTCATTATAATGCTAAATACTACTAATGATGTAATGATCTCCTGGCTGCATGTATAGACAGAATTATTGTCTTACTGAATGAGTGATCTACTTGCTTTTGTGTACAAGAAATCTTTCTAGGTATCTGGGAAATAAAACCTCCTTTTTGTTACATCATATTAAAAGACCAGTACAAGGCCTGAAAACTGAATTGATTCTGGAAAAGTCAGTCTGTTTTTTTTTCAGCATAGTTGAGAGCTTCCTCTTGGCAGTCGGGCAGGCCTGATGACAGGCTATGGGCTACAAGTATTTATGGACTTGGCATTTTTTTATATGTGTACAAGTCAATAGTGAACAGCAGTTGCAAGTTCAGTGGAGAGACTTTACTGCCCAAATGTAAGGGATTAAATGATAGCATTTTTTCAGAAACTGTCCTCATTGACTCGAGTTGCATATGTAACAGCTTGCAGGAGATCAGGCACCTTACCTTTTGCCTGCTGGTCAGAGTCACACCTAGCAGGAAAATAAGCCCATAGTAAAGACATTAATTTTTTGGTACTGTGAAAGAAAGGGCAGTATCTCCTTGCAGAAGCTAGGAAATCACAGACGCTTTAAGGCTGAGTTACTGCTAGAACCAAAGTGTATCTTACAGGAAGCTTAAACTTAATTTTAAATGAGAAAGACATCTCTAATGTTAGACATTAGGTGCCACAAACTTGCTCTTGAAACTTCTTGAGTTAATTGATCTGATGGATGTGTTAATCTAGTATGGTGTTATTTCACGTAACAATGTAGTGATGCTGCCTGGGCTTGCTTCAGCAACTAGCACTGCACGTGCGTGTTGTATTCACTGATTACGGACATGATGAGGTCATATACTCAGTGGTGTGTGTGTCTTCAATTCTTTCCAGATGCCATGAAGTACACTATTGTGGTGTCTGCCACAGCATCCGATGCAGCACCCCTTCAGTATCTGGCTCCCTATTCAGGCTGCTCCATGGGGGAATACTTCAGAGACAATGGGAAACATGCGTTAATCATCTATGATGACTTATCCAAACAGGTCAGGAAATGTTGTTTATAGGCCTTATAGTCTAGTACTGGTGTTTGTAGCTGCAAGATCACCTCAGGTTTAGAAATTTAAAATTTTAAGTGAGGTACTGAAGTCTGAAAGCTTTCTTTATACCATGCAGGCTGTTGCCTATCGTCAGATGTCTCTGCTGCTGCGTCGTCCACCTGGTCGTGAAGCTTACCCAGGTGATGTGTTCTACCTGCACTCTCGTCTGCTGGAGAGAGCAGCCAAAATGAACGATTCCTTTGGAGGTGGCTCTCTGACTGCCTTGCCTGTCATTGAAACTCAGGCTGGTGACGTCTCTGCTTACATTCCAACCAATGTCATCTCCATCACTGATGGACAGGTGGGACATCTTCACATGCCAGTACTTCCGGGTAACATCTCCTAGGAGGTGTTCAGATACCAAGATAATAAACCGATTTTTCCTACAGATCTTCTTGGAAACTGAATTGTTCTACAAAGGTATCCGTCCAGCCATCAATGTTGGTCTGTCTGTGTCTCGTGTGGGTTCAGCTGCTCAGACCAGGGCTATGAAGCAGGTAAGCATGAAACTGATGATCTTGTCTCACTAGAGACAAGTAGTTTGCAGGCTTTTCAACCCATTTCACTTTAAAGAATTGTAACTAGGGTGAGAATAAAGCTTTGTGTTCCTTAGCATTACAAAAGAAATTACAAAAGAACAAACTTGGGGGATCTTTTTGATATTTCCATTGCCTGCTGAGAGAGAGGGTAGAGAAAGGAAAATAGTGTCTGCATAAAGATGTAGAACTGTTAAGTTTCAGTATGCTGAACTGGGTACTGATCTACCTAGAAATAGAGGATGCTCTCTTAACCCTGTGCTTTTAGTCCAGTTATGGAATTAGAGAGGTTTAATACTAACTGTCACCATTTTAGGGAGGAATGGGATGCTTACGTTAAAAGGCCAAGCAGGCGGTGGGATTTTTAGCAATGCCTATAATTGTCAGAATCTTGAGATTGACTTGGCTGGTACACAGGACACAGTTGACTTGTGACAACTGTCAGCTGAAGATAACCTGCAAACTACTAGGCTCATTTAAAAGGTGGTCAGGCTCAGTCTGCCCTGTCTTGTGTTGTAGGTGGCAGGTACCATGAAGCTGGAATTGGCTCAGTATCGTGAAGTAGCTGCCTTTGCTCAATTTGGGTCTGATCTGGATGCTGCCACACAACAGCTGCTGAACCGTGGTGTACGTCTGACAGAGCTTCTCAAACAAGGACAGTATGGTGAGTGCCTTGGATGTAACGAGGCTGCATTTCCCATTAGTCTCTTGTGCTAACAAGGTTAGCCTGTGTGGCTGCAGTACTTGAACCATGTTGCATGTGTGCAGTTGATCGTCAGAGGAGGACTCTGTAGTACTGGTGTGTGCTGATGTAGATGTTACCAACGGCATGGATGCTTGCTTTTCTGCAGTTCCCATGGCTATTGAGGAACAAGTTGCAGTCATCTATGCTGGCGTAAGAGGTCACTTGGACAAGCTGGAGCCCGGCAAAATCACGAAATTTGAGAGCGCTTTCCTAGCTCATGTGCTGAGTCAGCACCAGGCCCTCCTCTCCACAATCAGGTATGCTGATTTATCTTACTTCATCCCAAGGGTATTGTCTTGATGGCTGGAGCGCAGATGATGGTCGCTGAACTGTTAATTTAGTGTATCCTAGAATGTCGGGACTTAAGCTACTTGTACCACAACTGGAGGCTAAATCAGCCTTTCTACCGTCCTTACACTTGCCAGAGCTCAGCTTTATGTCTTCAGTTTCTACTTAAGAAATCCAGTTGATGCTTAGAATGAACCTACTCGCCTAACTCTCTAATCTGATACGGAAATAAATCACTTTGTCTAGTCAGTTCCCATGTTTTTGTCAGCTTTTGACTTCCAGTGCTGTGCGTTAAGTGCTGCTCGCTGCCTTCCGTGCTGCTGAGTGGGCCGATGGGGACTGAGAATTTCCATAGTCCTGTTCTGCCAGCTGGCCCTGGCTTGTTCTGTCACGAGACACATCACGTGCCTTCCATCTGAGGCACAGCTCTGTAGAGGGTAGACTCTTGTTGAACTACGTACAGCTGCTTTGAAAGTATTTGTTAATAAACCTTAGTTCTTAGAATTAATTTTAACAGAAGGGGTGTCTCATTGTTTTCAGAGGTATAGCTTCATGCATCAAACAGAAATGTGTTAATTCATTTGATAATTTTGTTAGAAATTGGAAGGTTTGATGTGAAGTTTTTTTTTCTTTGGCTTAGTCAGTGATCGATCATATATCTATTCCTGCATCAGAAGTTTAACTAAACTCTTTCAACAGGACTGAAGGGAAGATCTCTGACCAGACAGAAGCAAAGCTGAAGGAAATAGTCACAAGTTTCCTGGCTACTTTTGAGTCATAAACTCAAAAGTTCAACCAGACCAAGCTGTTGTGATCCCGTGCTCCAGCTCCATCAAAGACTTAAAATTATGTGCGACTTGAATGTACAGATCTGCGAGAATAAAGATTTCCATGTAAAAAGGCTTCTATATTCATTTCTGAATTACTGCTGCTTGAGCAGCACATGCCTGTAAAACCACAGAGTTAAATTCCCCTGGGCACGTGCTTACTAAAGGAATGCTGAAAAATCGTGGGGTGTCTTATCTGTGGGGTGGATGAAACTCCCCTTGCAAGAAGGAGTAGGTACCAGTCAGAGCCTGTGGCTGAGGATGCAGCTCCCATCGTGCCAGAGCTCTTGGTTGTGCGGTTTGTCCCTTCCGCGAGGCAGCTGATCTCGGGGGAGGGCAAACAAGTGGGGAAGCAGTTCACGCTGTCCCGTCACGGGTGGTAACTAGTTGGACTGCAGGGCCTTCTGTAACAGTCCGGTGCTGCGGCAGCGTGTTGCTCAGACTTGCTGCGAACCCATCCTGGTGCCTGGCTCTCAGCACACGAGCGTGACTCTCCTTGTGTCTTGGGACAACCGCACGTGCGGCTGCTGAAGCCGTAGCCACCAGAGATTTAAACGCCACCATCCTCTGCTCGACTCCAGTTCTGCGGTTGTTAGTAACCTGGGGGCAGGTTATGTACCAGGGCACCTGTTCCGTTGCCTGGCTTGGTGCGTGCTGCGCGAGGTACGGGATCCCCGTGTTTAGAACTTGTGTCTGGGATGCGGGGAAGTTCAAAGTCCCGTCGCTTTGTGTGGTGCGTTCAGCCTTACAGGGTACGGCGGAACTCGGTCCCTAATCCTGGGTGCGCCGCTGCCCCACGGTTACCTGTGATCGGCACTGCTGTTGAGGCCGTTCGCGCTGTCCCCAGTCAACTTCCTTCATCCTGCCTCCAAACCTGCTGTGTTACGAACAGCTGGAAACATTTCATCTCAGCCTTTCACACAGCTCCAGGCTGGCAAGCTGCTTTGTTCGTGGCTTGAAGTTCTTTGCGAGTGGGAGCTCTGGCTTCTGCAGGACAGGAAAAAAAAAAAAAAAACAAAACGTTTTTAGTCCACAAGTGTTGGACACCTTTCTGGGAAGGGCTGGTGTGTTGGAGGAGCGCTGCAGTCCTGGAGGAGGGCTTCCTGTGGAGTTCCTTTTGTCTTTCACCAACCCTTGTACACAGCTCCAGCACGTGTGCCTGGGGGCCTTCGCAGGCGTGACGGAATGCTGGGGTGGAGCCTTTGTCTCCGGTGCCCTGCCCCGCTTGTCCCTTCCACCTCTGTTCTTGCAGAGTGACTAAACCCCAGTTACTTGTTGGTGTTGCTGTGTCATGTTGTACTCGCATGCTGCTGTAGTTAGGAAGCACCAAGCTCAGGGGCGTCCTAGTCCAAAATTGCAGAGATGTATTCTGGTAACGAATTCCAAAACTTGTGATTTCTGCCCTGCTGCTGCTGTGAGGCAGGAAGGCGGTAATACCCGCACTGTGTGGTAAATACAGGCAGAAGGGCGGTGGGGCTGGTTTTGAAGGGTCAGTCGCAAGTCCCGAGGTGCTGTGGGGTGCCCTGTCTGTGGGGTTGTCGTGGTTTAGGCCTGGTTGGCAGCCAACCACAATGCAGCAGCTCTCTCTCCCTTCCCCTCCAGCAATGAGAAGGGACAGAGAGCCAGGCTTGGGGTTCAAGGTAGGACTGGGATGGGGGAAAATCCCCCTTTTATGATCACGAGCAAAAGGCAGACTCGTTAGGGGAAGAAAAAAAGAACATACATTTATTACAGACACTAACAACACATAACAGAGCAGGACAGTGAGAAGCATTACTACATCTTGAGAACACCTTCCCCCCACCCCTCCCTTCTTCCCGGGCTCAGCTCTGCTCCCGATATCTCTACCTCCTCCCCCAGTGGCGCAGGGGCAGGGAATGGGGGGTGCAGTCAGCGCTGCCACTTCCCTTCATCTTCAGTGAGGGGAGTGTCCGGAACTTGTTCCTCCTGCTCCATCGTGGTCCCCCTCTCACAGGAGACAGTCCTCCACAAACTTTCTCCGACTTGAATTCCTCCCATGGGCCGCAGCATTCCCCACACTGCTCCGTCATGGGTCACTAACTTTCTCCGACTGGATTCCCTCCCACGGCTGCAGCCCTTCCCGAGCTGCTCCAGCGTGGGACCCCCCCTCCCCCATGCTGCAATCCTCCCAGCGCTGAATTACAGCAGCGGGGCTGCCTTTTCCCATGAGACCCCGGCCTGCTTTGGGCACAGCACCTTGATCAGGCGAGCAGGAGCAACAGGCCATAAATCAGTGTCTGCTCCACCGTAGATCTCCATGGGTGGCAGAGGGGGGCCGCCCTGCCGTCTCCCCACAGGATACAGGGGGGTCTCTGCTCCGGCACACCTCCCCCCTCCTTTCTTCCTCTGTTCCTCCACTGACCTTGGTGTTCACACAGCTGCAGCAACTCCTCCTCACAAGTCCCACTGCCCGTCACCACGTCCCTTCTTAAATACGTTATCGCAGAGGCGCAGCCAATTGACTCAATTTCCCAAACAGAAGTGGAGCTGGCTTGGAGCTGGGGGAGCTTCGAGAAGCTTCTCACAGGGGGCCGCCCCGATAGCCCCCTCCCCTGCCACCAAAAAACTCCACCACTCACTCAACCCAGGACAGAGGTGGTGCTGAGAAACAGCGAGTGGGTGGTGGCGGTGTGGATTTGTGGTCAGGGTCTCTGCCCTCCGCTGGGAGTGTGCGTGGGGCCAGGGGTTGAGCCAGCTGAAGAGCTGATTAAAAAAAAACAAAACAAAACAAAACAAAAAAACCCCAGAAAGATCCCAGGAACACATTTTCAAGGCAGTGTCCTGTGATGTGTCACTGTCAGCACTGAGGCAACGCTCCCTCTGCGGGTGACACCAAAGCTGATGTGGGGCTGTTGCTGCAGGGCGGGTGATGACTTGTGCGTGCTGCCCTGAGCTGCCGTGCCCGCAGCCCTGCTGCTCTGTCCGGCTCGCTTTCGGTCTTAACCCCACTCGGGCTCATCTGCCTGTCCCAAAGCATGCCCTTTCAGTGCACTCAGACTGGATGGAGAAAACTTGGATATTTATTCCAGAATTCACACTTTTGGAATTTTTCGTGTGCTTGCAGCTGGGCAGATTGTGGCTCAGCTGATAGATGTCCAGATGAGGTTGCTAAAACCTCTTCAAAGCTTTGACTGAAACCCCCTCTGCTCCGCTCTGGGGAGACCCCCCTGCAGTGCTGGGGCCAGCTCGGGGGCCCCCAACAGCAGAAGGACCCGGAGCTGCTCGAGCGGGGCCAGAGGAGGCCACGGAGATGCTGGGGGGGCTGGAGCAGCTCCCCTGGGGGGCCGGGCTGAGAGAGTTGGGGGGGTTCAGCCTGGAGAAGAGAAGGCTCCGGGGAGCCCTTCGAGCGGCCTCCCAGGGCTTAAAGGGGGGACAGGAGAGGGGGGGGACGACTCTGGTTCAGGGGGTGTAGGGATAGGACGAGGGGTGATGGTTTTAAACTGACAGAGGGCAGATTTAGGTTAGATTTAAGGCAGCAATTCCTCCCTGTTTGGGAGGTAAGGCGCTGGCCCAGGGTGCCCAGAGCAGCTGTGGGTGCCCCCTCCCTGGAAGGGTTCAAGGCCAGGTTGGACGGGGCTGGGAGCCCCCTGGGCTGGGGGAAGGGGGCCCTGCCCGGGGCAGGGGGTGGCACTGGGGGGGCTTTAAAGTCCCTTCCAACCAAAACCAGCCTGTGGTTTTCTGATTCAGATCTGAAGATGTGGCATTATGCTGATGGGGCAGGCAGAGCCACAAACAGTGAAAAATCCATGCAAACCTGGTTTCTTCAGCATAAGCCTCAGAAATGTTTGGCAAGTAGCAGTGGCCTCGGGTCACTTAATGAAGTGGAAAATGCCTTTTTTTTTTTTTTTTTTTTTTTTTTTTATGTTACTGGACTGTTTTAGCAGTCCCTGTGTTAAAGCAGAGGCAGCAGGTTAGGGCTGAGGGTATGATTCAGGATTTCCGTCACACAGTGTCCTATCTCATCTGCCTTCATCTTTTTTAAGAACTGCTCAGAGGTCGCTCGACTCAGCCTCTCGTCTGGGGCTGCGGCCCCCTGATACACTAAGGATAAGGACAGGACGCGTGTGGTGAAGCCTTCCCAAAATACTCTGCCAGCCCGTGGCCAAGACAGGTGGGGAAGGTGCTGCCGGTCGCCTGGGCACGGCTGTGCTCGGCCCTCGGCTCCCCACCTCCTCCGTGGAACCCCGCGTTTGGCCGTCACCAGTGGGTTTCTCCCCGTGCCTCGCACCCCCCCCCCCCCCCTCCGCCGCCTCCATCCGCAGCCCCCCGCCCCGGTCCCCCAACCCACCGACACCCGGGAGAGCCCGGCGAAGATCCACGCCAGCGGGGTGTGGATGTGACCGCGCCGCGGGGGTGGGACCGGCCGGGTGGGGAGGGGCCGGGAGAGGCGGCGGGGACAGCGGCGGTGGCAGCAGCATGCGGGAGTCGCGGTTCAGGGACCACTTCTGGGTGAGTGGGGTGAGGGGGGGTGTGTGGGGGGCACGGTGAACTGGGAGGCGGTGGGGCGTGGGAACGGGGACGGAGCTGCGGCGGGTGTTGTCACAGCGGGATGCGGGGGGGGGGGGGGGGGGATCGCAGCTGGGTCGGGGTGGAGGGGGGTGTCACCTCTCTCTGGGGCAGAGTGGGCTCCAAAGGCGACTTCGTGGTGACTTTGCTGAAGGCTCCGAGCATCCCCCCCCCCCCCCCCCCCCGGCTGGCGCTGCCCCCTCCACGCCTGTCCTGAGAGCTGTGGCTTCGCGACCCGCCCTGGGGCAGCCGAAATGTGCCGCGGTGAGCTGCCGCTGCCGTGCCGGAGGAAGTCGGTGCCAGGCTGAGGGCTTGGTAATATTAATTGGCCACTGGTAAACTACTTGGAGACACCACGGACAAATAACTCCCTTTGATGTTGGGATAATCCCGGACTGGGAGCGAACCCCTCGGTGTGCTGCTGCCAGCTGCGGAGGAAAAACCACGGTTCGGGGAAAGCCATGATTTATTCTTTTGAGTCTAATCTCTGCTTTTTGGGAATGGAGAAGTGCTCAATAGCCATTGAAGAGTGCTGACACTGTGGATGCTCATTTCCTCTTGGTGTATGGGCTTTTGTTCCAGGTACCGGCAACCGGGAAATAAATGACAACATTTTGGCTTTCGGGGCTGAAAATCCTCATCTGTGAATTGCACTCAGGGTTTCCCAGCTGATGCCTGGGAAGCAGCTCCCACCTTGCAGGGCTGGGGAAAGGTGCATGGGCCATGGGAGGAGTGGGTGCTGGGTTTGGGGCTCCATGCTGTGGAATGAGAGGGGTAAGTGCGAGCCGCCCAGCATCATGAGCATGTTGCCTGGCAGAGCGCCGTCAGGTATGTAAATGCCACAGAAGTATTTGAGCCTGGCTTGGAAAATAAAGCCAGTTTTGCATCTGGCAGCCATTTCTCAGCTATTCGTTGCCCAGAAATTTCCACGGTGCTCCCTCTGCTTTGCAAATGTGCAGGAGGGGAGGAATGAGAGGGTAGTGGCAGCATCCCTCAGGCTTGGGGGGAATAAGTGTGATGCCAGGAGAGTTGAGTGAACAGGGTCTGTTGTGCTTCAGCTGGGTCTTGGACTGTAGAAGAGGTCGACACCATGGGGCTGGCTTTATCTAGCACTGCTCAGTTTATTCCTCTCCTGCTGCAGCTTTTTGAAGGAGGATCCTGGAGGAGGGGCTCGGTGAGAGAAAATACAGGGGTAGGAGCTGTCCCAAGCCCCAAAGGCGAGGAGGAGCCAGAACATTGCATAGGGTGCTCATACTTGCCCTTTTATAGCAAACAGGTCTGTTTACTGAATAATCCTCTTGCTGAGCACAAAACTATTGGTGGTGCCAGGGATTTTGCTCTGCTTTTTTCTTTCGGAAGCCTGTGTGCTTCCAGCCCCCGCAACCCCCCCCCCCCCCCCCACCACTGAGGAAACATGCCTGGGGCAGGCAGCTGGGGCAGAAGTTGGAAGTGAGCGTGATGGACATGACTCAGTGGAGACATCGAGGCCCTGCTGTGGTCGTTTGGCCCATGGAAAAGGCAGGTACCACCCCAAACAGTCTCCACGCCATGTACTGGTGACTGTGCATCAGCTGTGAGGGCTGGGGAGGGAGGGGGGGGAATGAGGGATGGGCAGAAAAAAAACAAATTTACATGAGGTGCGGAGGGCTGCTCATCTGGCTTTGGTTTGCTCTTAAGTGCTATGAGAGAGTGCAAACTTCCTCCTGCAATTTTTCCTCTTAAATTACTCCGTGTAAGCCAAAAAGGAAAGGAGAACTCTTCTTTGCCAAAGCAAGAGATTTCACAGTGGTCAGATGGGAAAGGGGAAATTTTGAGAGGGCTCCAGAGGAGGGATGCTCCAGTTGATGGGACAAAGTATAAAAAATAGCCAGACCCCCAAAAGCTGAGCCATTTCTGGTGTTGCATCTCCCAGCTTTGAAGTGCAGCTGGTTGTGAATGGCGAATGCTGAATTTCTTTGCAGGAACAAGTTGCAGTCCCCCCTTGATCTGCCAGGACAGCAGGGCTGTGCTTCAAGCCTTATCTGGGGACTGATTTAGCTTTAAACCCCGACGGTTCTGGTTTCTTTGGTGGGGTGAGTGTGTCTGTCTTTCCCTGCACTGGAACCTGGTTCCTGCCGAAGTTCATGTCATGATGCTCATGATGTGCTTCATTGGGATGCAACACTGTGACTTTGATCTTTGCATTTGAGTTTGCTTATGCTCTTAGGTCTCAGCACAAGATGACAAATTTCCTTTAGTAAAGGACAGGGTTTGTTCTTTTACATCCTACTGATGTCAGGAGGTGCCCAAAGCCACATATCCATTGCCCTGAATGCCCCCGTTCGTCTGACGCTCCCTCCCACAGCCTGTGCTGCCTGCAGCTGCCTGAAAAAGAGCTGTGCAAAAATAAAAACACACTGAAGATCATGTTTGTTTCCGCTTTCCCTGCCTGTAGTGATTGCCACAAGTTGAGCAAGTGTGGGGTTTTGTTTTCATTTGCTTTTGCAACCTCCTGTTCTTCTTTTAATATACGACATTTCTTTTTCACTTTTTGGTATGTGCCTGGCACTCCTCAAGCCTGTTCTTGTGGAGTATTTTGGGTTACCCAAGAGCAAAGCTCTGGGTCTCATCAGAGCACTTTGGTCCTGTGAAAGTATGTAGGAAAACCAGAAATGATTACAATGCTAAAAACCACTTCAAGTCTGATGTATTGGCTAACAGCTTGCCACTTGGAGAGCGGGTTTTTGGTCATCTTGCTTTTAATGAGACAAAAGCAATGCTCTTTTCAGTGTATTGCGGGGTTCATTAAAAAGAAGCATTTGGTAAAACATTAAAAATAATAAGCAAATAATGATGAAGACTGAGACCTGAAGACTCTCACTAAGGTTGGTCTGGTGAAGTGGTTTTTGAAAATCAGACTTCGGTATATAAATCTTTTAGGTAGTCTCAAATATTTCTTTGTCACACCAAGAAAAAGTGATGCTGCTAAAACAATCCATGGCTCAGGCAAGTTATCTGCAGTAAAAGCTGCACTGGCATATTTAATTTTCTAACAGAGCATGTGGCAAGGTATCTGAAAACATGTATTTACTCCCCGATGCCTAGGAAAAAGCTATTGCATGTCTTTTTGCAATGGCATAATGGAAACATGGGGGACAGTAAGTGCTTTGACCCTTGTTGCACAGCAAGAGAATGCCGGTGCATGAGAAGGTTTTTTTTAGCCTTGAGAGACTGGCCAGGAATAAACTACTTTTTTCTGTGCCCCTACTGTCGAGGGATGGGGAGATCTGCCAGCCCTGGGCTCCTGGGTTCATTCCCCAGCTGCTGACTCATGGTGCGTCTGGCTGGGCTGTTTCACTTCCACTTGCCCCTGCTTGCCCTTCTTTCATTGGGGACTGGTTTGACAGGGTTTATTGACAGCGTTATGAAATCCTCAGGTTGTTGTTTGAAAGGAACCAGGTGAAGTTTGTGGGAAGAAGCAATTGCACCGGGGTGGGATGGTCCATTGCTTTCTGTGTCTCTGGGAGGAGCAGGGTTGGTGTGTTGGCATAGGGGAAGGAAACTTAAAGCCCAAGTTTATTAATGAAAGAGCTGCTGTTTGCAGGATGCTGTTCTCAGGTGGGTGAATTCCCCACCAGTCCTTTTCCTCCCTGTGATGAGTTTCGTCGGTCCTGTTGTACCCATCTGGTTATCAGACGGGGAGGATCTGCAGTGTCTCCTGCTCTCCTCACCCCGCTCTCTGCAGGCACCAGCACAAGCATTTTTCTTGATCTCAGCAACCTCTGAAGGACCCCATGTCATGGTTTGGGCCTGGTTGGCAGCCAACCACAATGCAGCAGCTCTCTCTCCCTTCCCCTCCGGCAATGAGAAGGGACAGAGAGCCAGGCTTGGGGTTCAAGATAGGACTGGGATGGGGGAAAATTCCCCTTTTATGATCACGAGCAAAAGGCAGACTTGTTAGGGGAAGAAAAAAAGAACATACATTTATTACAGACACTAACAACACATAACAGAGTAGGACAGTAAGAAGCATTGTCACATCTTGAGAACACCTTCCCCCCACCCCTCCCTTCTTCCCGGGCTCAGCTCTGCTCCCGATATCTCTACCTCCTCCCCCAGTGGCGCAGGGGCAGGGAATGGGGGGTGCAGTCAGCGCTGCCGCTTTCTTCATCTTCGGTGAGGGGAGTGTCCGGAACTTGTTCCTCCTGCTCCATCGTGGTCCCCCTCTCACAGGAGACAGTCCTCCACAAACTTTCTCCGACTTGAATTCCTCCCATGGGCCGCAGCGTTCCCCACACTGCTCCGTCATGGGTCACTAACTTTCTCCGACTGGATTCCCTCCCACGGCTGCAGCCCTTCCCGAGCTGCTCCGGCGTGGGACTCCCCCCCATGCTGCAATCCTCCCAGCACTGAATTACAGCAGCGGGGCTGCCTTTTCCCATGAGACCTCGGCCTTCTTCGGGCACAGCACCTTGATCAGGCGAGCAGGAGCCACAGGCCACAAATCAATGTCTGCTCCACTGTAGATCTTCATGGGTGGCAGGGGGGGGCCGCCCTGCCGTCTCCCCACAGGATACAGGGGGGTCTCTGCTCCGGCACACCTCCCCCCTCCTTTCTTCCTCTGTTCCTCCACTGACCTTGGTGTTCACGCAGCTGCCCCAACTCCTCCTCACCAGTCCTACTGCCCGTCACCACGTCCCTTCTTAAATACATTATCGCAGAGGCGCAGCCGATTGGCTCAGTTTCCAAACAGAAGTGGAGCTGATATAGAGCTGGGGGAGCTTCGAGAAGCTTCTCACAGGGGGCTGCCCCGATAGCCCCTTCCCCTGCCACCAAAAAACTCCACCACTCACTCAACCCAGGACACCCCAAGTGATTTTGAGGCTGTCCTAACTGTGAGCAAGAATAGCATAGCCATTTATTGTTGGATGGTGTTTCTGACTACTAAAATTCTGATCCAGCTTCTGCTGTGTTTCTCTAAGCAGATAAGGCTGAGGAGAGATACTAAGATCTCTGCATAAATAAAGATCTTTCAAGCGATGGTCTGTGAGCAGTACACTGCCTCAAACCTTTCATTTTTGGGCAGGCTGGGACAGACTGCTTGAGGGTAGGAAGGATCTATAGTGGGACCTGGACAGGCTGGATTGATGGGCTGAGGCCAATTGTATGAGGTTCAACAAGGCTCAGTGCCGGGTCCTGCACTTGGGTCACAACAACCCCCACGCAGTGCCACAGGCTTGGGGCAGAGTGACTGGAAATCTGCTCAGAAGAAAAGGGCCTGGGGGTGCTGGTCAACAGCCAGCTGAGTGTGAGCGGGCAGCGTGCCCAAGTGGCCAAGGCGGCCAGTGGCACCCTGGCTGGTGTCAGCAGTAGTGTGGCCAGCAGGCCTGGGGCAGGGATCGTGCCCCTGTACTCGGCACCGGGGAGGCCGCAGCTCCAATACTGGGTTCAGCTTTGGGCCCCTCGCCACAAGAAACACACTGAGGTGCTGGAGCGTGTCCGGAGAAGGGCAACGGAGCTGGTGAGGGGTCTGGAGCACAAGTTCTGTCACGAGCGGCTGAGGGACCTGGGGGGGTTCAGCCTGGAGAGGAGGCGGCTGAGGGGAGACCTGATGGCTCTCTACAACTGCCTGAAAGGAGGCTGGAGCCAGGGGGGTCGGTCTCTTCTCCCTGGTGACAGGGATAGGACAAGGGGAAACAGCCTCAAGTTGAGCCAGGGGAGGTTTAGGTTGGGTATTAGGAAAAATTTCTTCACCAAAAGGGTTGTCAAGCACTGGAACAGGCTCCGCGGGGAAGTGGTGCAGTCACCAGCCCTGGAGGTATTTAAAAGACGTGTACATGTGGCACTTGGGGACTTGGTTTAGGGGTGGGCTTGGCATTGTTAGGTTAATAGCTGGATTCAATGATCTTAAAGGTCTTTTCCAAGCAAAAAAATTCTGATTCTGATTCTCTCATGTCATGGGCTTTGTAGGCTGTGTATCTGGAAGGAGTTTTCCATGTAAAGTGGGCTGGAAGATGGAAATATCAAGCTCAGCAGCTTGCCTCTTAGCTGTGACTCACACAAGGTCATAATGTTACTTCAGATCCCCACTAGAGCATTTTAGCTCCTTTTTGGATAAAAGTGCAAACAAACACCAAAATATCACAACAAGCACACAAATTCCTTCTCTTCATGGAGTCCCTTGGGAGGATGGTGCAAACCCGGGCAACAGATCAGGAAGGGGGGGCACATCCTGCAGAGCCCCGAAGGCCTGGGAAACATCAGCTGCTGCTTTGTCACCTTGAAATCATCTCCTTGTAGTTTCCACGGGCTGTCCTCTAAATAGCACATGGGCTCAGAGCTCTGCGCAGTGGGGAGGACCATGACAGCCACGTGCTGCAGGGGAGGAGGAGAGATGCTCATCCTCCCGCATCCCTCTGGTCAGGGAGGGCTTGGTGCAACTCCCCATCCTCCACGCCCGTCTTTGGCTTAGTCGATTATGTCTTTAAATCTTGTCCTCTGTGCCCATGGCTCTGTGCTCGCTGTGTTGCCTTTCTTTTTTCATTGCTCCCTGCCAGCCCTGCCTTTGCGACGTCCCACGGGCAGTCACGTTGGTCCTTTTTATCCTTTCTGTGCCAACATCTGCCCAGAGGTTTGCTGAGAAGGCTGGTTTCACAGCATACAACTCTGCCCAGCATCTTCTGGACCAGGAGCTCCTCCTGCCTGGAAGCAGCTCTTCTGGAGACCTCCACCGTCTCTGTGACCTCCCATGTCTCGTGTACACCTTGCGCTGTGAGGCCTGGTCCAGCCTTGGGCGCTTAGGAAATGGCTATGAGCTGGAATAAAATCCTTCTACGGCGGGAGCAAGAGTGACAAAATAAAGAGCTTAGTGCACATTTTTGATGGATGCCCCCAATTTTTCCCCTGGCACTTCTGGCTGGCGCAGCGAGCCCAGGTGTCCCAGGCAGCAGAGCGGGATGCAGGAGCCTTCGGGTGCCTCCTGACACGCAGCGATGTGCCTCCGACCACCCTCTCCTGCCAGGCCTTGCAGGAACCAAAAGTTGTTCTCTTCATCCATCTTATTTCCTTTAAGACTGGGGATGAGAGGTCAAGTTAGGATGTTCCTGTCTTTTGCAACTGAAGACTGACTTCACTGCAAGCGCGTTTCCTTTTTCACAGACCTGATTAGCAAAGACGTGATGTGAACTAAGAACTGGTAGCGGGTTTATCAGTAATAAGCCCATTTTGGAGCGATGTTTGTGCTTTCTAAAGAAACAGAAACCGTTCTGGCTTCTGCTTAGGTCCTGCTCCACAGTTCTCTCTTCCCATGCATGTCACAGACGGAGCAAAGCTCATCTGGGATACGCGGGGATTTCCTGAAGGTCCCACTCCACCAGACCTCCCTCCTCACTTCTTGCTTTCTGCCCACTGACGTTCAAGTCCATGACTCCTTAGAGCAGTCTACATAATTCAATACTTCATTCATCACAAATACTAGCCCTGTTCTTCCTCATTTCTTGCATCAGGGGTGACCTCCTAAGAAATCCCCCCGCCTCTGCTGCCCACACTTTTGTCCCAGTTCTCTGCAAACTCTCATCCTGATTTTCAACAATTTACCGAGTTTCTCTGTCCTGCCATTATTTCTCTTCAGGATTCTTAAAGTTTGCCACTTTTGCTTCCTTTCACTGAGTTTCACATCCGGTCCTACCATTGTTTCCTTTTTGCATCCTCTTTCCCTATACCTTTTTGCTCCCACACATGCTGTTCTATGCAATACCAACTGATCCTCTTCGCAGATGACAACCAGTAGCACCTTCTTCTCAGCTCCCCTCATCTGCTTTGGGCTTCTTCCAGAGAAGGACAATTCATGGTCAGAGCATCTCTTTGCATTATCATAGCACTCAGAAGCCCTGCTTTTGTCCTGGGTCTCCAGAAGGGTAAATCCTCAACAGTCATAAGGCAAAAATCCAGTTTTTGTACTAAACTGGTTCCAGGCATGGGTATGAGGAAAGAATGGAGTAGAGTTAGTCAACCTTCATCCTAGCCTACCTATATCGACACATGTGTCTTTTTTTTTTTTTCTTTTTTTTTTTAATAAGCATCAGTATGATATATGTTTTTGAGAAGTAATTTGAAGGAAAGCATTGAGCCTTTGGAAGATGGGACTTGGCCCCATGGGTGGTGTAGGCAGGACCTTTCCATGGCTGTGATGTTTGGGGGGGGGTTGAAGAAGCTAGCCCTGTGTGATGTGTTGGAGGGCACGCAGCAGTGGGAGGGGAAGACCTGGTACTTAGGGAAATTATATTTGCAGTGGTGTTTTGAACTGATATGTGGGACAGTGTTGCTTTTTTGCGAGGCCAAGGAGAAGGCTGTTGCAGCAGCGGTCATTGGGTGCATCCACACATACTGAGGGCAGTGAGAGAAGCCCATAGCTCGGTGATCCTGTGTAGAAAGGTCGGATAAATTCACCTCCAGCCCAGATGTAGGCTCCTACAGCCAGATGTGAGGGTGATACCCAGAACAGTGCAAGTCAATGCTAACCAAGATCCATCTCCATGTCTGAAGAAACGGGGAGGAGCGGTAGACAGATGGGCTATATCTAGGGACTTGGAGGGTTTTTAGTGTTTGATTTCATCAAGTTAGAGCTGACAGCTAAGCTCCCAGGAGGAGATGACATACACTGTGGGGCCAGCTGTGCTGAGGCCAGAGGGGAGCAATAGGATGTGGTAGGACCGAGCTCTTCTGTTTTCTGAAAGTCATGGAAGTGCCTTCTCCCAAATTGCCACCACTGTTCTCATTCTGGAGCCTCTCCCACCCCTAAAACAAAAAGAGCTTATTTCATAAAGAGGTACTTGCACACCGGCTCCCAGCTGAGCCATCACTTGTGCAAATGCTGCCAAAGGTGGCAGTGGCTGTGGACTGCACTGACAAGGATGTGACTCCTGTTCTTGTGCTTTCAGAGTACAGATCTGACGAGCACAGTTGGCTACGACAGCATCATTCAACATCTGAATGAAAGCAGGAAGAACTGCAAAGAGTTTGAAGACTTTCTGAAGGAAAGGTATGGAGCTACCTCTGAAAATCGGTTGGGTTGAACGTGGGAAGCGAGGTGGTGCCACTATTACTCCTTGAATTCCCAGTTTTGTTTGTTGCGTTTAACTGTCCACTGCGGTAAACCACCTCTTACTTTTGACCGATGAGGAACTTGTTTTCTTACGCTGTTCTTTCCTTGCACGGCTGGTGTTGTGCTATGAACTCCATGCCCAGGAATCCTTAGCTGTGAGGCCGGGATAGTGCCAGAGTTTGATCCTCACATTTTGAACTGCCTGTTAAAAAAAAAGGGGACTCAGGAGCAGTTTAATAATTCAGTCTTACATGTTGTCAGACATCTGTACTGATGTGTTTGTAGCTGTTGGTGGCCTGCCCAGGCCACACACTCTCCCAGGAAGTTCACCTTGCAGTTCAGCTTGTAGAAGATGGTGAAGACCTCGGCATAGGAGATGCACAATTTTGTCCTGAATTTGTCTTTGTATATTATGGACAGCCCACAGATTTGATGTTACAAAGAAGGAGCAGGATTAGATAGTGTGTTTATTAATGAGATGATATGACCCAAGTAGAGGTTCTGTGGCTACAAAGCTACAATTGAGATGGTCTGGCCAAGTATTTTGACTTTATGGTTCACCTGGTTGGCAATGCTTAAATACAAAGAGCACTGCAGAATAACCCTGAATTAATGTAATTTTGGTGTTGAGAACTGAAGAAAACAAACCTCTGAATACAAGACTTGGTACAAACCAACCTGGAACAAATGTAATGGGGATGAAGAGGAGGAAAATGTGCAGTTAAAAGTGTCTAATGCACCTACGTCTGTCTAGGCTGTAATCCCATGTTCCAGGAAAATTTGGGCTTTCCAGCTGCCCGAGGAACCATCCGCTGAACCCTGAGAACTGTGACAATAGAGAAAGTGGGAGAGGGTACCTATTGCCTCATTTTAAAAAGACCTGAAGAGCTGAAATGACTCAGCTGAGCTTTGGGGTGCATGTATGGTGGCTGAATGGTCTTTGAGGTGCCTACTCCCTTCTGTCACATTTGGTTTAAATCAGACAAATAGGATTCAAAAGTACTTTGTGTGGGTGGACTGACAGATATTGATGGCTGAGGTGCAGAAAACATGTGATTGCACAAGCCTTGTCCCCGCAGGAAACTGAGCTAAAAACTACTGAGGTGACTCACCTGGCTGCATCTAGCCACCAGCTGCACTGGCTTCTTGGTCCTCCATCTCCTGCAGAGTGGTCCTTGCACCCACTGCCATGGGGAGATGAGCAATGCATAGGGACCACAGACAGAGCAAAACAAAGTGTTTTCACTAGAAAGGTAGTTGGGTAACCGCAAAGAAGTCTTCCTTCAGCCAACTGTCCACAGTTGGTTTGCAGCAGGTCAGAGGATAGGGAGGGTGTTGACCTCTGCTGCAAGCAAGTATCAGTTTATGAAATGAGAACTTCCTCTCGTTTCCCTCTTTCCCCAACAGGGCAATTATAGAAGAAAAATATGGCAAAGAGCTCATTAACTTGTCAAAGAAGAAGCCCTGTGGGCAGACGGAGCTGAAGTAAGTTCAGACTTGCGTGTGTTTTGCTTTTATGGGTACCCTTACTTGGAGCAACGAATGAGGAGGAGAAGGAGGGAGACTGCGAGACACTAAGCATAAAATGTGATTAGGATGCTACCAGAAGATGATCTGAAATCAGTCTTGTGAGTGAACGGTGAACACCTGGGTTGGCCTCTGCCAATAAACGAGTTGGACTCCACCAAGTTCCCACCAGCTGTAGACTAACCAAAGCATCATAGATGCTCAGGCTTTCAAGATGTGGGCTGGCCGTTCAGCAGAGGGACAAGGATTGTGAGACCTTAGCTTTGCTCCTCACTGTTTTTGTGTTCAGAGGGAAGTACAGGTACTTCCTTGACTCAAACCACGGAAATCTTCAAAGCCCAGCATGTTACCATGCCACAGGGGTGCTGTGGCCACAGCGGTTGATTCCACGAGTGGGTCTCCATTTCCTCAGTGACCATTGGCACCTTCTGCTTCCTGCTTTGCTTCTGCACTTTATACATGCCTGGTCTGATATTCTCTGATCATTTATTTACAGTTTCTGAAATATCTGTTGTACAATATTAACAGGGAGAAAAGTTCCCTACATTTCTAACCACTGGCCAATGCACCTTGTAGGTGTTTGTATGTCCCAAATGATACTTTTAGGAGGTTGCCTGAAACATTTGTTATGAAAGTCAGGATTTTTAATAGCATCCAGTGTTCAGAAAGATGTAAAGTAGATCTCAAATCAAGTGAGCTTTGTTATACTCACTGGGAGGGAAAAATCTAGAGGTGTAAAGAGGGTAAATAAACCTGCTTCAAGCTGCTTTGGCCAATGTCAAGTGAGAGTTGCTCTCTGGTTTGGGAGAGGTGCTCTGCTGATGCCTGAACCTGGCTGTGCTTTCCCACTCTTTTTAATGCTCTGTCTGTTTTTCAGCACACTGAAGAGATCCCTGGATGTTTTCAAGCAACGTAAGTAATTCTTCTTCTTTGTGTTTGTCAGGGCATTTGGCAGTGCCAAAACCTGCAGGCAACTGCATGAGAAGAAAACAGCAGAAAAACCTCCAAAACAATGTGATGCTGGAGTGAGGCATAGGCTGTCCTCCTGGCCTGGCTCAGTTCAGCACATGGCTTTGGGATGGAGTGCTCCATGGCATGTTTGGGAGAGGAGACCCATGGGGCATCCCTTTGGGGATCTCTTTGGCTTTTGGGGCTGGCTGCAGCTCAGAAGTCATGCTTGCATTGTACATCAGAAGCTGTGCATTGGAAGCTCAGCTGGATTTTGCTGGATTGGCTTGCCTTGCCCTCTTCACACACATATGCAGTAATTTGCATCTTGAATACTGGGTTCAGCTTTGGGCCCCTCACCACAAGAAAGACACTGAGGTGCTGGAGCGTGTCCAGAGAAGGGCAACGAAGCTGGTGAGGGGTCTGAAGCACAAGTTCTGTCACGAGCGGCTGAGGGACCTGGGGGGGTTCAGCCTGGAGAGGAGGCGGCTGAGGGGAGACCTGATGGCTCTCTACAACTGCCTGAAAGGAGGCTGGAGCCAGGGGGGGTCGGTCTCTTCTCCCTGGTAACAAGTGATAGCATGAGAGGAAATGGCCTCAAGTTGCTCCAGGGGAGGTTTAGATTGGGTATTAAGAAAACTTTCTTCGCTGAAAGGGTTATCAAGCATTGGAACAGGCTCCGCGGGGAAGTGGTGGAGTCACCAGCCCTGAAGGTATTTAAAAGATGCGTAGATGTAGTATTTCTGGATATGGTTTAGTGGTGGGCTTGACAGTGTTACATTAATGGTTGGACTTGTTGATTTTAAAGGTCTTTCCCAACCTAAATGATTCTATGATTCTTATTGGAGCATCTCCAAGATACCACTTTGCCCACCTTACATTGTCCCTTCATTGCCATGTGTCACAGTCCACTGAGGTACAGGATGCCAGCATCTGTACCTCGAGGGCTAGCACTCTGCTACCCTGTGCTGAGTCCGCCCTCTGCCCCAGCCAGGTTTGTCTGCTGCCCTGCACCTTGGTGGGACTCTCTAACGAGGCTCAGCCCTATTAATAGCTGCAGGTTTGAAACAGAACTGGGGCTTGAATCCTGAGCTACAGTTGGTCTTAGCTCCCTTGATGAGCTTGCTGAGGTATAGCTGCTCGCCTTCAGCAAGATGAGCCTGAGGTTTTTTAGCATTAGCTTTTCTGTGCCCCAGGTTCGTTGTCTGCTAGCCTGGGGCAACGATTCCTTCAGACAGTTGCTTTAGGCTGCAATGTGCCAAAACATGCCTGAATTCCTCTGGATGAGGGGGGAAATGTGAATGCTCATTTGAATAAATTCTCTTGATATGAGTTTTCTTAAACTGAAGGGCAGGCCCCAGCAGGACTGATCCTGAATAGCTCCTTACATAGGCAAGTGCTGCTTGGAGGCTGCTTCAAAAGTGCTGCCACTTTTATACATTTCTGCAAGGAGATGTATGATATGGATTCAGTTTGATGTCAGCTACACCAGTTGACTTGAGCAACGGAGTCCTTTTAGGAATATATAGATATATATTTCATTTTTTTTGATTTGCAGAGGTAGACAATGTGGGGCAAGGTCACATCCAGCTGGCTCAAACCCTTCGGGAGGAAGCAAAGAAGATGGAAGACTTCAGGGAAAAACAAAAACTGCATCGGAAAAAGGTCAGGAGACGCAGGAGTTTCCTGTGGCCTGCAGCCTTTGCTGCAGGGTGTTGATCCTGCCCCAGCAATGCACTGTTCCTGGCTGGTGTCTCCTGCCTGTGCCCCAGCCCCCTCCGTGTCCCTGGTGCCTGCTGCTGCTGGGAAGTCCTGAGCTCCTTCCTACGTGTTGTAACCATGTTGGTGAAATGTGTGGCAACCTTCAACTTCCTCCTTCTCACTGCCGCATCTTCTCCTTTGGGTGCCTTTTGCAGACAGTGATAGCAGGGGCTCAGCTCCAGAGATTCCAGCCTCAACTAGAAATATTTTTAAAGCAGAACCCAGCACTCAGCCTTGTTGAACCTCGTACAATTGGCCTCAGCTTATCGGTCTAGCCTGTCCACACACCTCTGTAGAGCCTTCCTACTCTCAAGCAGATCAACGCTTCTGCCCAACTCGGTGTCATCTGAAAACTTACTGAGGGTGCACTCAATCCCCTCGTCCAGATCTCTGATAAAGACATTACAGAACTGGCCCAAATAGTGCTGTATGATGTCCATAGGGTCTGCTAACATTGGCAAGCTTTTTAAGTTCTTCTGGCTTGAGATTCCTTTGTCTGGAAAATGAAGAAAAACTGTGAAAACCAGGGGCTGGTTTGGACCTTGCAGAGGGGAGTGGGCTTCCCAATTTTGCCAGACCATATGGAGACAGTACAGCACTATGTATGGCTAGGATTTCATTTGTAGATCACCTTTGCATGCACAAGTGAAAGCTTAGATAGAAGCACAGAATAATGAATGTCTTGGATGGGTTTTGTAAAGATGCTTTGGGTAGAGGAGGGTCCTTAAACCCACCTCAACCTGCTCTGTGCCTCTTCCTTTCCTAAGCTACATAGATCATCTTGGAGCTTTGATAGTCAGTGATGTGCTGACTCCGAGTCTGTTGTCTTCACAGATAGAGCTGATAATGGAGGCGATTCACAAAAACAGGAATTTGCAGTACAAGAAGACCATGGAGGTAAAGCAAATGTGCTGCTGTTTCTTGCTGTATAGGTAAATGCTGCTAACATGCACACACAAGGCCTTCCTTGTCTGCTGCAAGTCCCTCTGTTGTGTCTGCATGAGTGGTGTGCAGGGCATGCTCAGCAAAATTGAAAAGTATGCATGGGACTTGGCTTGTGGTAGCCTTGCAGGGTTGGATATGAGTGATTTAAATGTCACAGACTTGATTGCCTTGAGCTTTTCATATTGAGTGATAAGTAGCTTGTCTTGTGAACTTGGATTTGCCTAGGCAGTGGGGCATGTGGGACCTCCCATGCCATCCCCTGCTTAGCTGGCAGCCTGCGCCCACCTCTTCACTCGTAGGCTGTGCTTTCCTCCAAAGCATCCCGCGTGAGCTGAATTTGCATTTCATTGCTTGCTGACATGCTCCTGCCCCGTTTGGTGGCTCTCCTAGGCCAAGCGGCTCTACGAGCAGCGCTGCAGGGATAAGGATGAGGCGGAACACGCTGTGCACCGCAACGCAAACCTGGTGACGCAGAAGCAGCAGGAGAAGGTATGGGGAGAGAGGTGGCCATGGGGCAGGGGGAGAAAAGGGTGTCTCTTCTTGCAGCTCTCCTGCCCCAGTTCCCAGCTCTGGGGTTTGAGATGAGTCGGAAAGGCTGCTGATGTTCCCTAGTTGGGCTGCAATGCCACCTGTGATGCACCAAGGATCTCCTCTACCTTTCTTCTCTCTCCCATTTTTGGCAGTTGTTCCTGAAGCTGGCTCAGACAAAATCAGCTCTGGAGGACTCTGGTGAGTGTGGAAAGGGCAGTGTTTGGAGACTGAGGGCAGAGTTTCCCGGGGTCCAGGGTTCTGAAGCTGTGGCATGGCTTTTGGGCGAGCTCCAGCTCTTGGGTCAGGCATGGCTCCTCAGAAACAGGTGCCCAAGATACCAGAGGTGGTAACCTGCCCTGGAGAAGCCTGCACGGCCCCACCAAGGCTGCTCCCATGGCACAACCCTCCACCATGATGTGCGGCTCTGTGTCCCCTTGCAGTGTCCACCAACAGCCGAGCCCACACATTACTGCTGCTTTCTCCCTGATGTCCCAGATGTTCCAGGCTTCACATATTACCTTCTAGAGAAGGGTTTTTTTCCCTTAATGTTAATCAGATGACAACATGATTTCTCTCGCAGACAGGAGTTACCAGCAGAACGTTATCACACTGGAGAAGATCCGGGAAGAATGGCAGAAAGAGCACATCAAAGCTTGCGAGGTAAATGCCTCAAAACACTTTCATGTGTCAGCATGGTCCTCTGGATGTCTGTCTCCTTGCTGCGGAGGCCAGGGACAGTGCAGATTTGCCTTCTCTGTATTTCTCTGGCAGGTGTTGCAGCTAACCCTGTGTTTGTCTCACACTTGGCTTCTGGATTCAATGTCCCACTACTTTGAAATTTCCACTGTTTTAGTTTTTATTTTTATTTTTATTTTTATTTTTATTTTTATTTTTATTTTTATTTTTATTTTTATTTTTATTTTTATTTTTATTTTCTTCCACCACCTTTTAAATCTGAAAGTCAGTGCACTAAGTAGTGACATTTTTGCTCATTACCTGCTTGCACATTTGGTGTTGCCATTGTCTTGACCAATCTTGGCCATGGTCACCTCTGCACACCTGGCAACTCCAGGCCAATACGTGCTATAGCTGCAAGACCACCCAGCGGCCTGAAACTCTGAAAGACTTTAAATGACTTTGCAGCAGAGGCTGGTGGCAGGCTGGGGATTTGGGCTGGGTGAAGCCATCCCCATGCACCAGGAGCCTTTCGCCTTTATCTCACGGACCACATGGTGGTGTGGAAACCCCTCTGAGCGATGGTATCAGCTTAAAGCAGACTGTCCCTTAGTGAAGTGGTCTAGCAAGGATTTATAGCATGTGCTGGGGAAGTCCAGAGCTGGTGGCAAGAGGACTGTGCAGCTGCTCTGCTGTTGACGGGTGTCCTGCAGCCGCCTGTGATCTGTGACTGACAGTAGACAGGGACTGCAGATGTCCAGGTTTTATCCCCAGGTCTGCTGCAAGCTTGAAAAAGGTCTGCCCATCCCCAGCCACACCAATCCCTTCCCAAGCTTCTTCTCTTCAGGCTTCTATTTTAATTTTTCCTTTTGAAATGGAATTTGCTGCCTGTTTTGTGTGGCGTGCATTGGTGTCTCAGTGCTGGTGTGCTTTTGGTGTCTGAGGTCTCCAAAAGCCTCTCTCATGGTGGGGTGTGAGAAGCAGTAGTTTCAGTTCTGCAGATGGATCACATGAAAGTTTTCCCCTCAGTGTGTTGCAAAGGTCATAACTGATAACAAGTGCATATGTACACTTTGGATGAAAAGTTATCTTTCATGGAAATGAATAAAGGCATGTGAAATTGAGGTCTATCAGACAGCAGATTTCAAAAGACTTGGTTTTAAACCTGCTTGGAAAAAGGCTGGGCAGGAGAGAGTGAGAAGACCAGCCAGTCAACGCACCTCTGTTTCCATACATCACCAGTACTTTTTTATTGCTCTGTACCTGTGGGAGCGAAGTGATCTGGGTCCGTGGGACCACAGGGTGAACAGGGAACATGCGCTGCCTTCAGAAGCTGGCTTGGTTCCCCCAGAGGGCACAGTGTGCCAGGTGACCCCTTTGACATTGGTCCTGCAGACTTTCCCAAGCTTAACACTCATCTTTGAAATATCTGGTTGTGTAGAGAGATGATTTCTCTTCCGGACAAACTGGAGGACTTGTGGTTTCCATATTTCCTACAGGAGACCACTATCACCTGCTCCTCACTGAGGACAGTTGTCTTTGTAGTGGTACTTGGGAGTAAGAAACATTCAGGATAAAAAATATTTGCTCTTGTTTTGAAGACTTTAGGGCTGTTTTGCCTGTGTTGTTACAGTTCTTTGAGACTCAGGAGTGCGAGCGGATCAACTACTTCCGAAATGCCCTCTGGCTTCATGTCAACCAGCTCTCCCAGGACTGTGTCCAGAATGATGAGGTACGTCAAATGAAGGTCACTCCATAACTTCATTTTTCTATTTGGAAAGCAGAATTTTCTTTCCTGTGCACTGAGCTGTGTTATGTCTGAGTTGGGCTGTGGCCTTTGATCAGCCACCAGGCACCAGCATGAATGTACAGGCAGAAGGTTTTGGTCAGAGCTCTTGCAGGTGAGGTTCCCTCTGGGATTCCCACATTTTCTGAGGGTGGCACTGGAACAGGTTGCCCAGAAAGGTTGTAGATGCCTCATCCCTGTTGACATTCAGAGCCAAGTTGGATGGGGTTTTGAGCATCCTGATCTAGCTGAAGATGTTCCTGCTCATTCAAGGGGGGTTGGACTAGATGCCCTTCAAAGGTCACTTCCAACCCAGACCATTCTGTGTTTCTATGATTCCCATACCATTGCAGCTTGTGTCCTGGGTGAGCACTGGACTTTCACCCCACGTGTGATAAATGATTGGAAGAAACCCTCTTGTTTTTTGACCTGATGTCTAGAAATACTTTTTATTTCTCTTTGACAGAAATATGAGGAAATCCGCAAGAGTTTAGAAATGTGCAGTATTGAGAAGGATATTGATTTTTTTGTAAATCTGCGCAAAACTGGAAGTTTGGCTCCAGGTAAGAGCTCATACAATCTCACAAAGTAGTAGTGACTTCCTTGTTCTCATGGAGCTGCTGCTCTGATCAGTATCAGTTTGGATGCAAAAAACATTGATTTTGCAACATTAGTCCTTTCATTCACTGGCATGCAGCACTAGTCTGTCACTTATCACCAGCAACAGAAGATAATTTCCCCTTTCTGTAACTTTCAATTTTGCGATAAGGCATTTTCCCAGAGAGGGGAAAGACTTAGCAGCTGAATGTTGGTACGACAAGTAGTTGATGGCTATAAAATGTCTGACTTTAATATTGTTAACTTCTCCTAGCTCCTGTTGTTTATGAAAACTACTATAATACGCAGAGAAATGCAACTCCTGTGAGAAGTCCGGTTCCTGTACCTATATCAAGGTAAAGGACATAATATATACAGTTGCAATTGCTATTGTAAATGATGCTTTCCCCCCCAAAAAACCCATATTTTGTTGCTTCTCAGTCTACTGGAGGCTTGACTTGGGAATATTTCCCATGTTATGTAGTCCATCACTTCACTACGAGTTATCCCAATATCCTGCCTACTGTAAGCTGTTCAAGAACCCCCTCAAGCCCAGTCAGAGGTTTTTGCTCCCCCTTTTGGGGTCATTTTCTCCCTTCTCATGGTTGGGAATCCTATTCTGAAAGTGTCTGTGGTGTGGGTCTGCTCATTTTTTCTTGTACCAAGCCTATTCCAAAAGTCCTTTGCATGTAGGTGAGTGGCTGTGGTGCTTGGACAGCAGAAAAGCAAGGCAGCTTGGAGTATACTGAATTTCATGTCTTGTTCTCTCTGGGAACTCTCTGAGCTCCCTTTTAGAGCAGCCTTTGATACCAGAATGAAATTTTCCAGGCTTCCCTGCATGGTTCTCCATGTGGTCTGTCTATCTAAGGAGAGATGGATCAGTTAAAAGCATGCGTGGGTAGAGGGAGGAACAGCAAAGCCAAATTCACTCCCCTGGGACAGAAGCTGGGCAGAGAGGACAGGCTGACATCTTCCTTTCTGCCGGAGGGGGAAGAAGACAATTCAGGGCTAAAGACTGTGCAAAAGATGAGTGTGCCACTTTGACTGTCACATTGGAAGAGGAGTCATGTCCAGTTATGGCTTTCTGATGTCTCACTCTGGGCAAAGGCATGTAAAAGGGCATGCCCTGAGGCTCCCTGGGGACTGTTTCCCGAACTTAGTGCTTTTTGGTTACTTTTTCCTCTCCCCCACCGTAACAGCTTAAATTCCCATGTTTGCCAAGCTGGCTGTCGGTGGTGAGCCCAACATGACATGCCTTGGTACCACGTATCCATAAAGCCCAGCCTGGCCAAACCTCTTGCCCTCCACCAGCTCTGAGAGGGCAGCTGGGGAGCGCAGAGCCAGGACAACAGGAGTCCCATAGCCATGCAGGTCCTCAGCTCTGTGTTTCCTTTTGTGCAGGAGGGGACCTCTACCCACCCCGACCAGTGCGCCAGGTGAGTTATTTGCTTTATGGGGTTTCTGGCCCCACAGAGGAAGTCTCTTCTTTTCCTCTTTCCCATCAGACCATAAGCTTTAGCTCTCTAAAGGGATTGCTTTAGGTGAAGCTCTTGCTCTAAGTCCAGTCCCCACTGGGATGCTGTAAAGTTGGGCACCGACTTTGGAGGCAAGGTTTAACCCAGGAGAAGTTCCGATCAAAGCCCTATACGTAGGTATTTCTGAAGCTTAAGGCCATCTATGCTTGGGATCCCACCAGTATCTGCAGTTTGGGACTTCCTCTGCTTCAACAGCATAAACTATATAATTCCCACTGACACTTCAGTGATGGGATACTGCAGTGAGACGCAGTAAAATGAGGTCCTGCTTTGGTTCTTCAGCAAATCATCTCTTTGAGCCTCATGCACCCTTTCTTCCCATCCCTTTAACATGGGTGGCCAGTGCATGGTTGTTTCTGTCCTGTGTGAAGTCTTGTAACGAGCACTTCTTATGAGCAGACTTAATTTTTTTGTGCTCTCTGTTTCAGGTGAGCCTGATTATGCCACAGTTGACGGCTACAGCTTGATACATCACTAATAGCCACAGTAAGTACTCACATTTGATGCAGAAAGGATTTAATATGAGATGCAGCTACACAGAGGAGGGACAGTGGAGAAAGAAAGGCCACTGGTTAAGGGGTGACATTTTCAGGTGACTGACTGGGAGTGATCACTTGTCTGAGCTGGATCTGTGGTTTAAATGCTGTTAATCTTGTTCTGTAGGTCCTACAGGCAGAAGACACTGTTGGTCTGGCCAGTGTCGCGGAGGTCGTGTTTCCATTTATTCACAGCCACACAGAGCTGGTGTTTCTCCGTTTTAAGGAAGTATTTGAGGACTTTGATAATTATTTGTACAGTCAGAAAGTGCTTACTAAAAATCTGTGCCTTTGATCAGCAAACTCCTTGGACGGATATCCCATCTTTGCACTCAGGGGAAGAAAAGGAATATAAGCCACAGACCCAGACACAGAGGCTATCTGCGTCAGAAGTTTTTGATTTGAACTTCTTCTAAAGTTCAGCCGTCTGGGAGAGGCTGGAGCCTCCCACTCTCCAGAGAGCTAGAAGTCATACATGCCAAGGAGAGCACTGTGCAAAGCTTCGGGCATGCTGCCCTGTGTTTGGGGCATATGTATCCCACTCAGATCTCAGGTTATACTTTTGCCTGTTCCTGAAGTCTTTCATTAATGGTGAATAAACTTGTAATTTAGGTTTCATTTCGGTCATGTCTCTCAGGGAGCTTACTTAGAGGAGCACCAACAGTTACACCGTGTGTCTGGCTTAACTGTAGATGTGCTCCAGGCTTAAGCAGTGATACTGGAAGCTGATTTGCACCTTGCCTGGTGCAGCAGACCACAGCACAGTTATCTAGCGAGAGGCTGTGCTGCCACAAACACACTGGGAAGTGCCGCACCCTACAGTGTTGTTGAGGATCTGAAGGACGTCAGTCAGCTTCTCCAACTGCCTCTCCAACGAGGGGCTTGCAGTTTTTTAGGTTCATGGTATAGCTTGCCCCTGGTAGGCTCTGGAGACTCCCATTTGATTAATTTGTGGGAATCCCTAAACTTTGGACTTGTTCTGACTGTGCACCCCTAGAAGCAAACTTAGGTACTAACAGTGGGCTGAAGCCATCAAACTTGTTTTCTGACCAGGTCTCCTCAAAGTTTGTGCCCTTTTTGTTACCATATATATGATTATGGCTTTGACTCAGAAGCTCACATGCCTCAGGGCTGCTGGTCTCTCTGAAGTCCCTGTGCCCAGTGTTGCTAGCAACACTGGGCACAGGGACACAGGACAGTGGGAACCAGGACACAGTTTAGCTGTTTAAACCTAGAGCTAGGTCACTAGCTTTGGAGGAACAGAAGTGGCTAGGTGTATGAAGTTCTTCAAGTTGAAGCTGCATGACTTCTAGTCCCCAGGGCTTTTAATGTATTTCCTTGTGCAGAGACCATGGCGAGATTTAACATCGGTACTGCTGCATTATAATGAACTGTGCAAAGCACTCGAGGCATCAGTTGTCCTATTTTATTTCTGAAAGACCAAGTGTACAAATATTATTCTGAAGGAGCCTTTTGTAGTCTTAGTTCTTTAAATACACATTTTAAAAATAAGTCTTGAGACTTGTGTGCTGGATTTTGTTTTTTTTTGTTTTTTTTTTTTTTTTTTTTCTCCTAAAGGCTGTCATGTTCACTTTGTCAGGGCTGGGGTTGGGACTGGTACACCTTCAAAGCATCCTACGAAGATTGGGTGGTGTGAGTTGCCTCTCCTGGAAGGAAGCCTACAAGGGCATATCCTTGCTTGGCCTATTATTTCTGTACTTGCTCAGTACCAATTCAGTTGTGGGAGAGTACATCTGAAGGAAGGCTGACATGAGAAGAAGTACTTGTGATTAGCCAAGAATTGCAGACCATATAGGGCTGGAAGAGCATACAGTCTATAATATGTTGCATGGTTTCTTTATAGGGATTTTTCAGCTGACTGAGCACAATAGATGGTGTTAGGCTTTTTTGGATGCCAACGTCCCCAGCGACGCTGAGACTTGGCTTGCACATTCACTAAATGCACAGAAGTAATCCCAAAACAGGGGTGCTGGTTCTAATTCTGAATACACCAACTCTTTGATTAGACCTAAAGCCAAGCAAACCCTGGCTTGGAAGAGGAGTGTCTAGACATGGAGCTACTGGGAAGGAAGTCTGTGTGCCCATGAGCACCAAAACAACTTTTTGTCTTCATTAACTTCACTTGTCTGGTTGTCTTCCAAGCGGTGCCAATGACTTCAGCCTCTTCCCAGGCACCTATGGAGGAGCCTGGCCTCCTGCTGGGCCCCTACAGAAGTGCCTGTCCTCCCTACAGACCCTGATAGCCAGCTGTGCCAGCTTCTCAGAGCAGTGCTGTCTGCACAGCTCCTGCCATCCCACCCTGGGATGAGAGCAAGACAACAAATGTCTTAATAAGATAACTGCATTAATAAGACACAATATAAAGAGGAATACAGATTGCAAGTAAATCTTACGTCCCTTCAGAAGCTGGGCAGCCTGCTTTCAGGCACAGTCTGAGAGAGGTTTCCCTTTTTGGTCCTTTGACCTGCGGGAATGCAATGGGAGATTGGCAAGGAAGATTGTAAACACGGTCAAATGACTTGCAACTAGGGTCCCAACAAACAAATACATCAATTATTGTTCAGCTTTGCGTGCTTGATGGGTAGAATGTCTGCATTTACAGTCTGTGAGAGACTCCGGCACCTTATCGAACATCCTTGAGATTCCTACCTTGCTGTGGGAAAGATCAAAACATTGTTGAAAACTACACCTGCAAAAACCCTTGATATATACACAGGTGAAAGCAGCAGGTCTGAGATCTTTTCTTTCTTCACCTCCTCTTTCTGGCTAGCAAGGACCAAGCTCCTTGCTTGTGTTTCTCTACCCACATGCTGCTGCAGAGATCCTCTGGGTCATGAGGTAATGAGAATAAATTTACTCTTTGCATTTCGTCCATGGTTTTGTGGTTGGACCTGCATCTGGCCTGTGTCAGCTCACACAGAGACAACATATAAATTACTTACAAGAAAACATCTCTATTCCTAAATTATGTTCACACAAGAACTTCTTGCTGCACTTCCAGATGCAGGCAGGTGGCATAAGGGCTGGGACGACACAGGAACTGCCTGCAGACTGCTGCTGCCATGAGCTGGCTGAGCTTATCCTGCCGCCAAGGGGCTTGTGCAGCACAGCACAGCCCCATGCCTGCTGTGGGGATCACTGCCTCCTGGTCAGGATCAGTGTATCCCTGCCTTGAGTCACATACAGTTTGCCCTTTCTAGAGATATAGTAAATTACAGATTGTGTCAGTAACATATGGGTTTCTCAAGCCCTAAGGAAAAGGTCTAATAGAGTTGACATTGCCTGTTCAAGATTATTAACTCCTCAATTAAGATGTCTTCTGCCTGAGGTCTGCAGGGGCTGGTCCATCTGGGGACTGGGACTTTTGCTCCCGGTGGTGTTTGGACTCGACTCCTGCTATGGGTCCCTGGGGATGGCTGGGTGCCAGGGCAGGGATCAGACAGTGCAGCAGTGCCTGGCCCCCAAGGCCGAGAAAGCACCAGAGGAGCCTCAGGCACTACAGGACAGGCTGCCCCACTCCAACTGCGTCTCCAGGTCCTGCTACAGTGCAGCGTGAAACCAGCTCACCCTCCCCATCCTCTGCAGCAGGGGGTCCACTTCTCACCTCACATTCCCTCTAGCAGGAGCCTGCCCTCCCCACAGGACTGGGAGGGGACAGGTGCCCACAGGTCTCCCCTCATAGGGGCAACTGGCCACCCCCCAGGCCCCTATAGCGTAGCCTGGAATCCCCTCAGGTCCTTATAAGGCAGCCCTGCCTACCCCCAGGCCCCTGTAGGGCAGCCCGGGCCGCCCCTCAGGTCCTTATAGGGCAGCCTGGCCTCCCCTCACGTACTTACAGGGCAGCCTGGCCTCCCCTCATGTACTTACTTACAGGGCAGCCTGGCCTCCCCTCATGTACTTACTTACAGGGCAGCCTGGCCTCCCCTCATGTACTTACTTACAGGGCAGCCTGGCCTCCCCTCACGGACTTACAGGGCAGCCTGGCCTCCCCTCACGGACTTACAGGGCAGCCTGGCCTCCCCTCACGGACTTACAGGGCAGCCTGGCCTCCCCTCACGGACTTACAGGGCAGCCTGGCCTCCCCTCACGGACTTACAGGGCAGCCTGGCCTCCCCTCGTGTACTTACAGGACAGCCTGGCCTCCCCTCGTGTACTTACTTACAGGGCAGCCTGGCCTCCCCTCACGGACTTACAGGGCAGCCTGGCCTCCCCTCACGGACTTACAGGGCAGCCTGGCCTCCCCTCACGGACTTACAGGGCAGCCTGGCCTCCCCTCACGGACTTACAGGACAGCCTGGCCTCCCCTCACGCACTTACAGGGCAGCTTGGCCTCCCCTCACGGACTTACAGGGCAGCCTGGCCTCCCCTCACGGACTTACAGGGCAGCCTGGACTCCCCTCACGGACTTACAGGGCAGCCTGGACTCCCCTCACGGACTTACAGGGCAGCCTGGCCTCCCCTCACGTACTTACAGGGCAGCCTGGCCTCCCCTCGTGTACTTACAGGACAGCCTGGCCTCCCCTCGTGTACTTACTTACAGGGCAGCCTGGCCTCCCCTCACGGACTTACAGGGCAGCCTGGCCTCCCCTCACGGACTTGCAGGGCAGCCTGGCCTCCCCTCACGGACTTGCAGGGCAGCCTGGCCTCCCCTCGTGTACTTACAGGGCAGCTTGGCCTCCCCTCACGGACTTACAGGGCAGCCTGGCCTCCCCTCACGGACGTACAGGGCAGCCTGGCCTCCCCTCATGTACTTACAGGGCAGCCTGGCCTCCCCTCACGGACTTACAGGGCAGCCTGGCCTCCCCTCACGGACTTACAGGGCAGCCTGGCCTCCCCTCACGGACTTACAGGGCAGCCTGGCCTCCCCTCACGGACTTACAGGGCAGCCTGGCCTCCCCTCACGGACTTACAGGGCAGCCTGGCCTCCCCTCACGGACTTACAGGGCAGCCTGGCCTCCCCTCACGGACTTACAGGGCAGCCTGGCCTCCCCTCATGTACTTACAGGGCAGCCTGGCCTCCCCTCACGGACTTACAGGGCAGCCTGGCCTCCCCTCGTGTACTTACAGGGCAGCCTGGCCTCCCCTCGTGTACTTACAGGACAGCCTGGCCTCCCCTCGTGTACTTACTTACAGGGCAGCCTGGCCTCCCCTCACGGACTTACAGGGCAGCCTGGCCTCCCCTCACAGACTTACAGGGCAGCCTGGCCTCCCCTCGTGTACTTACAGGACAGCCTGGCCTCCCCTCACGGACTTACAGGGCAGCCTGGCCTCCCCTCGTGTACTTACAGGACAGCCTGGCCTCCCCTCACGCACTTACAGGGCAGCTTGGCCTCCCCTCACGGACTTACAGGACAGCGTGGCCTCCCCTCACGGACTTACAGGGCAGCCTGGCCTCCCCTCATGTACTTACAGGACAGCCTGGCCTCCCCTCACGCACTTACAGGGCAGCTTGGCCTCCCCTCACGGACTTACAGGACAGCCTGGCCTCCCCTCACGGACTTACAGGGCAGCCTGGCCTCCCCTCACGGACTTACAGGACAGCCTGGCCTCCCCTCACGGACTTACAGGGCAGCCTGGCCTCCCCTCGTGTACCTACAGGGCAGCCTGGCCTCCCCTCACGGACTTACAGGGCAGCCTGGCCTCCCCTCGTGTACTTACAGGGCAGCCTGGCCTCCCCTCACGGACTTGCAGGGCAGCCTGGCCTCCCCTCACGGACTTGCAGGGCAGCCTGGCCTCCCCTCACGGACTTACAGGGCAGCCTGGCCTCCCCTCACGGACTTGCAGGGCAGCCTGGCCTCCCCTCACGGACTTGCAGGGCAGCCTGGCCTCCCCTCACGGACTTGCAGGGCAGCCTGGCCTCCCCTCACGGACTTGCAGGGCAGCCTGGCCTCCCCTCACGGACTTGCAGGGCAGCCTGGCCTCCCCTCACGGACTTGCAGGGCAGCCTGGCCTCCCCTCACGGACTTGCAGGGCAGCCTGGACTCCCCTCACGGACTTGCAGGGCAGCCTGGCCTCCCCTCACGGACTTACAGGGCAGCCTGGCCTCCCCTCAGGGACTTACAGGGCAGCCTGGCCTCCCCTCACGGACTTGCAGGGCAGCCTGGCCTCCCCTCACGGACTTGCAGGGCAGCCTGGCCTCCCCTCACGGACTTGCAGGGCAGCCTGGCCTCCCCTCACGGACTTGCAGGGCAGCCTGGCCTCCCCTCACGGACTTACAGGACAGCCTGGCCTCCCCTCACGGACTTACAGGGCAGCCTGGCCTCCCCTCGTGTACTTACAGGGCAGCCTGGCCTCCCCTCGTGTACTTACAGGGCAGCCTGGCCTCCCCTCGTGTACTTACAGGGCAGCCTGGCCTCCCCTCACGGACTTACAGGGCAGCCTGGCCTCCCCTCGTGTACTTACAGGACAGCCTGGCCTCCCCTCGTGTACTTACAGGGCAGCCTGGCCTCCCCTCGTGTACCTACAGGGCAGCCTGGCCTCCCCTCATGTACTTACTTACAGGGCAGCCTGGCCTCCCCTCACGGACTTACAGGGCAGCCTGGCCTCCCCTCATGGACTTACAGGGCAGCCTGGCCTCCCCTCGTGTACTTACAGGGCAGCCTGGCCTCCCCTCACGGACTTACAGGGCAGCCTGGCCTCCCCTCACGGACTTGCAGGGCAGCCTGGCCTCCCCTCACGGACTTACAGGGCAGCCTGGCCTCCCCTCACGGACTTGCAGGGCAGCCTGGCCCCCCCTCACGGACTTGCAGGGCAGCCTGGCCTCCCCTCACGGACTTGCAGGGCAGCCTGGCCTCCCCTCACGGACTTACAGGGCAGCCTGGCCTCCCCTCACGGACTTACAGGGCAGCCTGGCCTCCCCTCACGGACTTACAGGGCAGCCTGGCCTCCCCTCACGGACTTGCAGGGCAGCCTGGCCTCCCCTCACGGACTTGCAGGGCAGCCTGGCCTCCCCTCACGGACTTGCAGGGCAGCCTGGCCTCCCCTCACGGACTTACAGGACAGCCTGGCCTCCCCTCACGGACTTACAGGGCAGCCTGGCCTCCCCTCGTGTACTTACAGGGCAGCCTGGCCTCCCCTCGTGTACTTACAGGGCAGCCTGGCCTCCCCTCGTGTACTTACAGGGCAGCCTGGCCTCCCCTCACGGACTTACAGGGCAGCCTGGCCTCCCCTCGTGTACTTACAGGACAGCCTGGCCTCCCCTCATGTACTTACAGGGCAGCCTGGCCTCCCCTCGTGTACTTACAGGGCAGCCTGGCCTCCCCTCGTGTACTTACAGGGCAGCCTGGCCTCCCCTCGTGTACTTACAGGGCAGCCTGGCCTCCCCTCGTGTACTTACTTACAGGGCAGCCTGGCCTCCCCTCACGGACTTACAGGGCAGCCTGGCCTCCCCTCACGGACTTACAGGGCAGCCTGGCCTCCCCTCACGGACTTACAGGGCAGCCTGGCCTCCCCTCACGGACTTACAGGGCAGCCTGGCCTCCCCTCGTGTACTTACTTACAGGGCAGCCTGGCCTCCCCTCACGGACTTACAGGGCAGCCTGGCCTCCCCTCGTGTACTTACAGGACAGCCTGGCCTCCCCTCACGGACTTACAGGGCAGCCTGGCCTCCCCTCGTGTACTTACAGGACAGCCTGGCCTCCCCTCACGCACTTACAGGGCAGCTTGGCCTCCCCTCACGGACTTACAGGACAGCCTGGCCTCCCCTCACGGACTTACAGGGCAGCCTGGCCTCCCCTCATGGACTTACAGGGCAGCCTGGCCTCCCCTCACGCACTTACAGGGCAGCTTGGCCTCCCCTCACGGACTTACAGGACAGCCTGGCCTCCCCTCACGGACTTACAGGGCAGCCTGGCCTCCCCTCGCGGACTTACAGGACAGCCTGGCCTCCCCTCACGGACTTACAGGGCAGCCTGGCCTCCCCTCGTGTACCTACAGGGCAGCCTGGCCTCCCCTCATGTACTTACTTACAGGGCAGCCTGGCCTCCCCTCACGGACTTACAGGGCAGCCTGGCCTCCCCTCATGGACTTACAGGGCAGCCTGGCCTCCCCTCGTGTACTTACAGGGCAGCCTGGCCTCCCCTCACGGACTTACAGGGCAGCCTGGCCTCCCCTCACGGACTTGCAGGGCAGCCTGGCCTCCCCTCACGGACTTACAGGGCAGCCTGGCCTCCCCTCACGGACTTGCAGGGCAGCCTGGCCCCCCCTCACGGACTTGCAGGGCAGCCTGGCCTCCCCTCACGGACTTGCAGGGCAGCCTGGCCTCCCCTCACGGACTTACAGGGCAGCCTGGCCTCCCCTCACGGACTTACAGGGCAGCCTGGCCTCCCCTCACGGACTTACAGGGCAGCCTGGCCTCCCCTCACGGACTTGCAGGGCAGCCTGGCCTCCCCTCACGGACTTGCAGGGCAGCCTGGCCTCCCCTCACGGACTTGCAGGGCAGCCTGGCCTCCCCTCACGGACTTACAGGACAGCCTGGCCTCCCCTCACGGACTTACAGGGCAGCCTGGCCTCCCCTCGTGTACTTACAGGGCAGCCTGGCCTCCCCTCGTGTACTTACAGGGCAGCCTGGCCTCCCCTCGTGTACTTACAGGGCAGCCTGGCCTCCCCTCGTGTACTTACAGGACAGCCTGGCCTCCCCTCATGTACTTACAGGGCAGCCTGGCCTCCCCTCGTGTACTTACAGGGCAGCCTGGCCTCCCCTCGTGTACTTACAGGGCAGCCTGGCCTCCCCTCGTGTACTTACAGGGCAGCCTGGCCTCCCCTCACGGACTTACAGGGCAGCCTGGCCTCCCCTCACGGACTTACAGGGCAGCCTGGCCTCCCCTCACGGACTTACAGGGCAGCCTGGCCTCCCCTCACGGACTTACAGGGCAGCCTGGCCTCCCCTCACGCACTTACAGGACAGCCTGGCCTCCCCTCACGCACTTACAGGGCAGCCTGGCCTCCCCTCACGGACTTACAGGACAGCCTGGCCTCCCCTCGTGTACTTACAGGGCAGCCTGGCCTCCCCTCACGGACTTACAGGGCAGCCTGGCCTCCCCTCACGGACTTACAGGGCAGCCTGGCCTCCCCTCGTGTACTTACAGGGCAGCCTGGACTCCCCTCACGGACTTACAGGGCAGCCTGGACTCCCCTCACGGACTTACAGGGCAGCCTGGACTCCCCTCACGGACTTACAGGGCAGCCTGGCCTCCCCTCACGGACTTACAGGGCAGCCTGGCCTCCCCTCGTGTACTTACAGGACAGCCTGGCCTCCCCTCACGCACTTACAGGGCAGCTTGGCCTCCCCTCACGGACTTACAGGACAGCCTGGCCTCCCCTCACGGACTTACAGGGCAGCCTGGCCTCCCCTCACGGACTTACAGGACAGCCTGGCCTCCCCTCACGGACTTACAGGACAGCCTGGCCTCCCCTCACGGACTTACAGGACAGCCTGGCCTCCCCTCACGCACTTACAGGGCAGCTTGGCCTCCCCTCACGGACTTACAGGGCAGCCTGGCCTCCCCTCACGTACTTACAGGGCAGCCTGGCCTCCCCTCGTGTACTTACAGGACAGCCTGGCCTCCCCTCGTGTACTTACTTACAGGGCAGCCTGGCCTCCCCTCACGGACTTACAGGGCAGCCTGGCCTCCCCTCACGGACTTACAGGGCAGCCTGGCCTCCCCTCACGGACTTACAGGGCAGCCTGGCCTCCCCTCGTGTACTTACTTACAGGGCAGCCTGGCCTCCCCTCACGGACTTACAGGGCAGCCTGGCCTCCCCTCGTGTACTTACAGGACAGCCTGGCCTCCCCTCACGGACTTACAGGGCAGCCTGGCCTCCCCTCGTGTACTTACAGGACAGCCTGGCCTCCCCTCACGCACTTACAGGGCAGCTTGGCCTCCCCTCACGGACTTACAGGACAGCCTGGCCTCCCCTCACGGACTTACAGGGCAGCCTGGCCTCCCCTCACGGACTTACAGGGCAGCCTGGCCTCCCCTCACGCACTTACAGGGCAGCTTGGCCTCCCCTCACGGACTTACAGGACAGCCTGGCCTCCCCTCACGGACTTACAGGGCAGCCTGGCCTCCCCTCGCGGACTTACAGGACAGCCTGGCCTCCCCTCACGGACTTACAGGGCAGCCTGGCCTCCCCTCGTGTACCTACAGGGCAGCCTGGCCTCCCCTCATGTACTTACTTACAGGGCAGCCTGGCCTCCCCTCACGGACTTACAGGGCAGCCTGGCCTCCCCTCACGGACTTACAGGGCAGCCTGGCCTCCCCTCATGGACTTACAGGGCAGCCTGGCCTCCCCTCACGGACTTACAGGGCAGCCTGGCCTCCCCTCACGGACTTACAGGGCAGCCTGGCCTCCCCTCGTGTACTTACAGGGCAGCCTGGCCTCCCCTCACGGACTTACAGGGCAGCCTGGCCTCCCCTCACGGACTTGCAGGGCAGCCTGGCCTCCCCTCACGGACTTGCAGGGCAGCCTGGCCTCCCCTCACGGACTTGCAGGGCAGCCTGGCCTCCCCTCACGGACTTGCAGGGCAGCCTGGCCTCCCCTCACGGACTTGCAGGGCAGCCTGGCCTCCCCTCACGGACTTGCAGGGCAGCCTGGCCTCCCCTCACGGACTTACAGGGCAGCCTGGCCTCCCCTCACGGACTTACAGGGCAGCCTGGCCTCCCCTCACGGACTTACAGGGCAGCCTGGCCTCCCCTCACGGACTTACAGGGCAGCCTGGCCTCCCCTCACGGACTTACAGGGCAGCCTGGCCTCCCCTCACGGACTTACAGGGCAGCCTGGCCTCCCCTCACGGACTTACAGGGCAGCCTGGCCTCCCCTCGTGTACTTACAGGGCAGCCTGGCCTCCCCTCGTGTACTTACAGGGCAGCCTGGCCTCCCCTCGTGTACTTACTTACAGGGCAGCCTGGCCTCCCCTCACGGACTTACTTACAGGGCAGCCTGGCCTCCCCTCACGGACTTACAGGGCAGCCTGGCCTCCCCTCACAGACTTACAGGGCAGCCTGGCCTCCCCTCGTGTACTTACAGGACAGCCTGGCCTCCCCTCACGGACTTACAGGGCAGCCTGGCCTCCCCTCGTGTACTTACAGGACAGCCTGGCCTCCCCTCACGCACTTACAGGGCAGCTTGGCCTCCCCTCACGGACTTACAGGACAGCGTGGCCTCCCCTCACGGACTTACAGGGCAGCCTGGCCTCCCCTCATGTACTTACAGGACAGCCTGGCCTCCCCTCACGCACTTACAGGGCAGCTTGGCCTCCCCTCACGGACTTACAGGACAGCCTGGCCTCCCCTCACGGACTTACAGGGCAGCCTGGCCTCCCCTCGTGTACCTACAGGGCAGCCTGGCCTCCCCTCATGTACTTACTTACAGGGCAGCCTGGCCTCCCCTCACGGACTTACAGGGCAGCCTGGCCTCCCCTCACGGACTTACAGGGCAGCCTGGCCTCCCCTCACGGACTTACAGGGCAGCCTGGCCTCCCCTCACGGACTTACAGGGCAGCCTGGCCTCCCCTCACGGACTTACAGGGCAGCCTGGCCTCCCCTCGTGTACTTACAGGGCAGCCTGGCCTCCCCTCACGGACTTACAGGGCAGCCTGGCCTCCCCTCACGGACTTGCAGGGCAGCCTGGCCTCCCCTCACGGACTTGCAGGGCAGCCTGGCCTCCCCTCACGGACTTGCAGGGCAGCCTGGCCTCCCCTCACGGACTTGCAGGGCAGCCTGGCCTCCCCTCACGGACTTGCAGGGCAGCCTGGCCTCCCCTCACGGACTTGCAGGGCAGCCTGGACTCCCCTCACGGACTTGCAGGGCAGCCTGGCCTCCCCTCACGGACTTACAGGGCAGCCTGGCCTCCCCTCACGGACTTACAGGGCAGCCTGGCCTCCCCTCACGGACTTGCAGGGCAGCCTGGCCTCCCCTCACGGACTTGCAGGGCAGCCTGGCCTCCCCTCACGGACTTGCAGGGCAGCCTGGCCTCCCCTCACGGACTTGCAGGGCAGCCTGGCCTCCCCTCACGGACTTACAGGACAGCCTGGCCTCCCCTCACGGACTTACAGGGCAGCCTGGCCTCCCCTCGTGTACTTACAGGGCAGCCTGGCCTCCCCTCGTGTACTTACAGGGCAGCCTGGCCTCCCCTCGTGTACTTACAGGGCAGCCTGGCCTCCCCTCACGGACTTACAGGGCAGCCTGGCCTCCCCTCGTGTACTTACAGGACAGCCTGGCCTCCCCTCGTGTACTTACAGGGCAGCCTGGCCTCCCCTCGTGTACCTACAGGGCAGCCTGGCCTCCCCTCGTGTACTTACTTACAGGGCAGCCTGGCCTCCCCTCACGGACTTACAGGGCAGCCTGGCCTCCCCTCACGGACTTACAGGGCAGCCTGGCCTCCCCTCACGGACTTACAGGGCAGCCTGGCCTCCCCTCACGGACTTGCAGGGCAGCCTGGCCTCCCCTCACGGACTTGCAGGGCAGCCTGGCCTCCCCTCACGGACTTGCAGGGCAGCCTGGCCTCCCCTCACGGACTTGCAGGGCAGCCTGGCCTCCCCTCACGGACTTACAGGACAGCCTGGCCTCCCCTCACGGACTTACAGGGCAGCCTGGCCTCCCCTCGTGTACTTACAGGGCAGCCTGGCCTCCCCTCGTGTACTTACAGGGCAGCCTGGCCTCCCCTCGTGTACTTACAGGGCAGCCTGGCCTCCCCTCACGGACTTACAGGGCAGCCTGGCCTCCCCTCGTGTACTTACAGGGCAGCCTGGCCTCCCCTCGTGTACTTACAGGGCAGCCTGGCCTCCCCTCGTGTACTTACAGGGCAGCCTGGCCTCCCCTCGTGTACTTACAGGGCAGCCTGGCCTCCCCTCACGAACTTACAGGGCAGCCTGGCCTCCCCTCACGGACTTACAGGGCAGCCTGGCCTCCCCTCACGGACTTACAGGGCAGCCTGGCCTCCCCTCGTGGACTTACAGGGCAGCCTGGCCTCCCCTCACGCACTTACAGGACAGCCTGGCCTCCCCTCACGCACTTACAGGACAGCCTGGCCTCCCCTCACGGACTTACAGGACAGCCTGGCCTCCCCTCGTGTACTTACAGGGCAGCCTGGCCTCCCCTCACGGACTTACAGGGCAGCCTGGCCTCCCTCACGGACTTACAGGGCAGCCTGGCCTCCCCTCACGGACTTACAGGGCAGCCTGGACTCCCCTCACGGACTTACAGGGCAGCCTGGACTCCCCTCACGGACTTACAGGGCAGCCTGGACTCCCCTCACGGACTTACAGGGCAGCCTGGCCTCCCCTCACGGACTTACAGGGCAGCCTGGCCTCCCCTCGTGTACTTACAGGACAGCCTGGCCTCCCCTCACGCACTTACAGGGCAGCTTGGCCTCCCCTCACGGACTTACAGGACAGCCTGGCCTCCCCTCACGGACTTACAGGGCAGCCTGGCCTCCCCTCACGGACTTACAGGACAGCCTGGCCTCCCCTCACGGACTTACAGGACAGCCTGGCCTCCCCTCACGGACTTACAGGACAGCCTGGCCTCCCCTCACGTACTTACAGGGCAGCCTGGCCTCCCCTCGTGTACTTACAGGACAGCCTGGCCTCCCCTCGTGTACTTACTTACAGGGCAGCCTGGCCTCCCCTCACGGACTTACAGGGCAGCCTGGCCTCCCCTCACGGACTTACAGGGCAGCCTGGCCTCCCCTCACGGACTTACAGGGCAGCCTGGCCTCCCCTCACGGACTTACAGGGCAGCCTGGCCTCCCCTCACGGACTTACAGGGCAGCCTGGCCTCCCCTCGTGTACTTACTTACAGGGCAGCCTGGCCTCCCCTCACGGACTTACAGGGCAGCCTGGCCTCCCCTCGTGTACTTACAGGACAGCCTGGCCTCCCCTCACGGACTTACAGGGCAGCCTGGCCTCCCCTCGTGTACTTACAGGACAGCCTGGCCTCCCCTCACGCACTTACAGGGCAGCTTGGCCTCCCCTCACGGACTTACAGGACAGCCTGGCCTCCCCTCACGGACTTACAGGGCAGCCTGGCCTCCCCTCATGGACTTACAGGGCAGCCTGGCCTCCCCTCACGCACTTACAGGGCAGCTTGGCCTCCCCTCACGGACTTACAGGACAGCCTGGCCTCCCCTCACGGACTTACAGGGCAGCCTGGCCTCCCCTCGCGGACTTACAGGACAGCCTGGCCTCCCCTCACGGACTTACAGGGCAGCCTGGCCTCCCCTCGTGTACCTACAGGGCAGCCTGGCCTCCCCTCATGTACTTACTTACAGGGCAGCCTGGCCTCCCCTCACGGACTTACAGGGCAGCCAGGCCTCCCCTCACGGACTTACAGGGCAGCCTGGCCTCCCCTCATGGACTTACAGGGCAGCCTGGCCTCCCCTCACGGACTTACAGGGCAGCCTGGCCTCCCCTCACGGACTTACAGGGCAGCCTGGCCTCCCCTCGTGTACTTACAGGGCAGCCTGGCCTCCCCTCACGGACTTACAGGGCAGCCTGGCCTCCCCTCACGGACTTGCAGGGCAGCCTGGCCTCCCCTCACGGACTTGCAGGGCAGCCTGGCCTCCCCTCACGGACTTGCAGGGCAGCCTGGCCTCCCCTCACGGACTTGCAGGGCAGCCTGGCCTCCCCTCACGGACTTGCAGGGCAGCCTGGCCTCCCCTCACGGACTTGCAGGGCAGCCTGGCCTCCCCTCACGGACTTGCAGGGCAGCCTGGCCTCCCCTCACGGACTTGCAGGGCAGCCTGGCCTCCCCTCACGGACTTACAGGGCAGCCTGGCCTCCCCTCACGGACTTACAGGGCAGCCTGGCCTCCCCTCACGGACTTACAGGGCAGCCTGGCCTCCCCTCACGGACTTGCAGGGCAGCCTGGCCTCCCGTCACGGACTTGCAGGGCAGCCTGGCCTCCCCTCACGGACTTGCAGGGCAGCCTGGCCTCCCCTCACGGACTTGCAGGGCAGCCTGGCCTCCCCTCACGGACTTGCAGGGCAGCCTGGCCTCCCCTCACGGACTTACAGGACAGCCTGGCCTCCCCTCACGGACTTACAGGGCAGCCTGGCCTCCCCTCGTGTACTTACAGGGCAGCCTGGCCTCCCCTCGTGTACTTACAGGGCAGCCTGGCCTCCCCTCGTGTACTTACAGGGCAGCCTGGCCTCCCCTCACGGACTTACAGGGCAGCCTGGCCTCCCCTCGTGTACTTACAGGACAGCCTGGCCTCCCCTCGTGTACTTACAGGGCAGCCTGGCCTCCCCTCGTGTACTTACAGGGCAGCCTGGCCTCCCCTCGTGTACTTACAGGGCAGCCTGGCCTCCCCTCACGGACTTACAGGGCAGCCTGGCCTCCCCTCACGGACTTACAGGACAGCCTGGCCTCCCCTCGTGTACTTACAGGGCAGCCTGGCCTCCCCTCACGGACTTACAGGGCAGCCTGGCCTCCCCTCGTGTACTTACAGGGCAGCCTGGCCTCCCCTCATGTACTTACTTACAGGGCAGCCTGGCCTCCCCTCACGGACTTACAGGGCAGCCTGGCCTCCCCTCACGGACTTACAGGGCAGCCTGGCCTCCCCTCACGGACTTACAGGGCAGCCTGGCCTCCCCTCACGGACTTACAGGGCAGCCTGGCCTCCCCTCACGGACTTACAGGGCAGCCTGGCCTCCCCTCGTGTACTTACAGGGCAGCCTGGCCTCCCCTCACGGACTTACAGGGCAGCCTGGCCTCCCCTCACGGACTTGCAGGGCAGCCTGGCCTCCCCTCAGAGACTTGCAGGGCAGCCTGGCCTCCCCTCACGGACTTGCAGGGCAGCCTGGCCTCCCCTCACGGACTTGCAGGGCAGCCTGGCCTCCCCTCACGGACTTGCAGGGCAGCCTGGCCTCCCCTCACGGACTTGCAGGGCAGCCTGGCCTCCCCTCACGGACTTGCAGGGCAGCCTGGCCTCCCCTCACGGACTTACAGGGCAGCCTGGCCTCCCCTCACGGACTTACAGGGCAGCCTGGCCTCCCCTCACGGACTTGCAGGGCAGCCTGGCCTCCCCTCACGGACTTGCAGGGCAGCCTGGCCACCCCTCACGGACTTGCAGGGCAGCCTGGCCTCCCCTCACGGACTTGCAGGGCAGCCTGGCCTCCCCTCACGGACTTACAGGACAGCCTGGCCTCCCCTCACGGACTTACAGGGCAGCCTGGCCTCCCCTCGTGTACTTACAGGGCAGCCTGGCCTCCCCTCGTGTACTTACAGGGCAGCCTGGCCTCCCCTCGTGTACTTACAGGGCAGCCTGGCCTCCCCTCGTGTACTTACAGGGCAGCCTGGCCTCCCCTCGTGTACTTACAGGGCAGCCTGGCCTCCCCTCACGGACTTACAGGGCAGCCTGGCCTCCCCTCGTGTACTTACAGGACAGCCTGGCCTCCCCTCGTGTACTTACAGGACAGCCTGGCCTCCCCTCGTGTACTTACAGGGCAGCCTGGCCTCCCCTCGTGTACTTACAGGGCAGCCTGGCCTCCCCTCGTGTACTTACAGGGCAGCCTGGCCTCCCCTCACGGACTTACAGGGCAGCCTGGCCTCCCCTCACGGACTTACAGGGCAGCCTGGCCTCCCCTCACGGACTTACAGGGCAGCCTGGCCTCCCCTCACGGACTTACAGGACAGCCTGGCCTCCCCTCACGGACTTACAGGACAGCCTGGCCTCCCCTCACGTACTTACAGGACAGCCTGGCCTCCCCTCACGGACTTACAGGGCAGCCTGGCCTCCCCTCACGGACTTACAGGGCAGCCTGGCCTCCCCTCACGGACTTACAGGGCAGCCTGGCCTCCCCTCACGGACTTACAGGGCAGCTTGGCCTCCCCTCGTGTACTTACAGGGCAGCCTGGCCTCCCCTCACGGACTTACAGGGCAGCCTGGCCTCCCCTCATGTACTTACTTACAGGGCAGCCTGGCCTCCCCTCACGTACTTACAGGGCAGCCTGGCCTCCCCTCACGTACTTACAGGGCAGCCTGGCCTCCCCTCACGGACTTACAGGGCAGCCTGGCCTCCCCTCACGGACTTACAGGGCAGCCTGGCCTCCCCTCACGGACTTACAGGGCAGCCTGGCCTCCCCTCACGGACTTGCAGGGCAGCCTGGCCTCCCCTCACGGACTTACAGGGCAGCCTGGCCTCCCCTCACGGACTTGCAGGGCAGCCTGGCCTCCCCTCACGGACTTACAGGGCAGCCTGGCCTCCCCTCACGGACTTACAGGGCAGCCTGGCCTCCCCTCGTGTACTTACTTACAGGGCAGCCTGGCCTCCCCTCACGGACTTACAGGACAGCCTGGCCTCCCCTCACGGACTTGCAGGACAGCCTGGCCTCCCCTCACGGACTTGCAGGACAGCCTGGCCTCCCCTCTCGTACTTACAGGGCAGCCTGGCCTCCCCTCACGGACTTACAGGGCAGCCTGGCCTCCCCTCACGGACTTGCAGGGCAGCCTGGCCTCCCCTCACGGACTTACAGGGCAGCCTGGCCTCCCCTCACGTACTTACAGGGCAGCCTGGCCTCCCCTCACGTACTTACAGGGCAGCCTGGACTCCCCTCTCGTACTTACAGGGCAGCCTGGCCTGCCCTCACGGACTTACAGGGCAGCCTGCCCTCCCCTCACGGACTTACAGGACAGCCTGGCCTCCCCTCACGGACTTACAGGGCAGCCTGCCCTCCCCTCACGGACTTACAGGACAGCCTGGCCTCCCCTCACGGACTTACAGGGCAGCTTGGCCTCCCCTCACGGACTTACAGGGCAGCCTGGCCCCCCCTCAGGTCTTTACAGGGCAGCCTGGCCTCCCCTCACGTACTTACAGGGCAGCCTGGCCTCCCCTCTCGTACTTACAGGGCAGCCTGGCCTCCCCTCACGGACTTACAGGGCAGCCTGCCCTCCCCTCACGGACTTACAGGACAGCCTGCCCTCCCCTCACGGACTTACAGGGCAGCCTGCCCTCCCCTCACGGACTTACAGGACAGCCTGGCCTCCCCTCACGGACTTACAGGGCAGCCTGGCCTCCCCTCACGGACTTACAGGACAGCCTGGCCTCCCCTCACGGACTTACAGGGCAGCTTGGCCTCCCCTCACGGACTTACAGGGCAGCCTGGCCTCCCCTCACGGACTTACAGGGCAGCCTGGCCTCCCCTCACGGACTTACAGGGCAGCCTGGCCTCCCCTCGTGTACTTACAGGACAGCCTGGCCTCCCCTCACGGACTTACAGGGCAGCTTGGCCTCCCCTCACGGACTTACAGGGCAGCCTGGCCTCCCCTCACGGACTTACAGGGCAGCCTGGCCTCCCCTCACGGACTTACAGGGCAGCCTGGCCTCCCCTCACGGACTTACAGGGCAGCCTGGCCTCCCCTCACGGACTTACAGGGCAGCCTGGCCTCCCCTCGTGTACTTACAGGACAGCCTGGCCTCCCCTCACGGACTTACAGGGCAGCCTGGCCTCCCCTCACGGACTTACAGGGCAGCCTGGCCTCCCCTCACGGACTTACAGGGCAGCCTGGCCTCCCCTCACGGACTTACAGGACAGCCTGGCCTCCCCTCACGGACTCACAGGGCAGCCTGGCCTCCCCTCACGGACTTACAGGGCAGCCTGGCCTCCCCTCACGGACTTACAGGGCAGCCTGGCCTCCCCTCACGGACTTACAGGGCAGCCTGGCCTCCCCTCGTGTACTTACAGGACAGCCTGGCCTCCCCTCACGGACTTACAGGGCAGCTTGGCCTCCCCTCACGGACTTACAGGGCAGCCTGGCCTCCCCTCACGGACTTACAGGGCAGCCTGGCCTCCCCTCACGGACTTACAGGACAGCCTGCCCTCCCCTCACGGACTTACAGGGCAGCCTGCCCTCCCCTCACGGACTTACAGGACAGCCTGGCCTCCCCTCACGGACTTACAGGGCAGCCTGGCCTCCCCTCACGGACTTACAGGACAGCCTGGCCTCCCCTCACGGACTTACAGGGCAGCTTGGCCTCCCCTCACGGACTTACAGGGCAGCCTGCCCTCCCCTCACGGACTTACAGGACAGCCTGGCCTCCCCTCACGGACTTACAGGGCAGCCTGGCCTCCCCTCACGGACTTACAGGACAGCCTGGCCTCCCCTCACGGACTTACAGGGCAGCTTGGCCTCCCCTCACGGACTTACAGGGCAGCCTGGCCTCCCCTCACGGACTTACAGGGCAGCCTGGCCTCCCCTCACGGACTTACAGGGCAGCCTGGCCTCCCCTCGTGTACTTACAGGACAGCCTGGCCTCCCCTCACGGACTTACAGGGCAGCTTGGCCTCCCCTCACGGACTTACAGGGCAGCCTGGCCTCCCCTCACGGACTTACAGGGCAGCCTGGCCTCCCCTCACGGACTTACAGGGCAGCCTGGCCTCCCCTCACGGACTTACAGGGCAGCCTGGCCTCCCCTCACGGACTTACAGGGCAGCCTGGCCTCCCCTCGTGTACTTACAGGACAGCCTGGCCTCCCCTCACGGACTTACAGGGCAGCCTGGCCTCCCCTCACGGACTTACAGGGCAGCCTGGCCTCCCCTCACGGACTTACAGGGCAGCCTGGCCTCCCCTCACGGACTTACAGGACAGCCTGGCCTCCCCTCACGGACTCACAGGGCAGCCTGGCCTCCCCTCACGGACTTACAGGGCAGCCTGGCCTCCCCTCACGGACTTACAGGGCAGCCTGGCCTCCCCTCACGGACTTACAGGGCAGCCTGGCCTCCCCTCGTGTACTTACAGGACAGCCTGGCCTCCCCTCACGGACTTACAGGGCAGCTTGGCCTCCCCTCACGGACTTACAGGGCAGCCTGGCCTCCCCTCACGGACTTACAGGGCAGCCTGGCCTCCCCTCACGGACTTACAGGACAGCCTGCCCTCCCCTCACGGACTTACAGGGCAGCCTGCCCTCCCCTCACGGACTTACAGGACAGCCTGGCCTCCCCTCACGGACTTACAGGGCAGCCTGGCCTCCCCTCACGGACTTACAGGACAGCCTGGCCTCCCCTCACGGACTTACAGGGCAGCCTGGCCTCCCCTCACGGACTTACAGGGCAGCCTGGCCTCCCCTCACGGACTTACAGGGCAGCCTGGCCTCCCCTCACGGACTTACAGGGCAGCCTGGCCTCCCCTCACGGACTTACAGGGCAGCCTGGCCTCCCCTCACGGACTTACAGGGCAGCCTGGCCTCCCCTCGTGTACTTACAGGACAGCCTGGCCTCCCCTCACGGACTTACAGGGCAGCCTGGCCTCCCCTCACGGACTTGCAGGGCAGCCTGGCCTCCCCTCACGGACTTGCAGGGCAGCCTGGCCTCCCCTCACGGACTTGCAGGGCAGCCTGGCCTCCCCTCACGGACTTGCAGGGCAGCCTGGCCTCCCCTCACGGACTTGCAGGGCAGCCTGGCCTCCCCTCACGGACTTACAGGGCAGCCTGGCCTCCCCTCACGGACTTACAGGGCAGCCTGGCCTCCCCTCACGGACTTGCAGGGCAGCCTGGCCTCCCGTCACGGACTTGCAGGGCAGCCTGGCCTCCCCTCACGGACTTGCAGGGCAGCCTGGCCTCCCCTCACGGACTTGCAGGGCAGCCTGGCCTCCCCTCACGGACTTGCAGGGCAGCCTGGCCTCCCCTCACGGACTTACAGGACAGCCTGGCCTCCCCTCACGGACTTACAGGGCAGCCTGGCCTCCCCTCGTGTACTTACAGGGCAGCCTGGCCTCCCCTCGTGTACTTACAGGGCAGCCTGGCCTCCCCTCGTGTACTTACAGGGCAGCCTGGCCTCCCCTCACGGACTTACAGGGCAGCCTGGCCTCCCCTCGTGTACTTACAGGACAGCCTGGCCTCCCCTCGTGTACTTACAGGGCAGCCTGGCCTCCCCTCGTGTACTTACAGGGCAGCCTGGCCTCCCCTCGTGTACTTACAGGGCAGCCTGGCCTCCCCTCACGGACTTACAGGGCAGCCTGGCCTCCCCTCACGGACTTACAGGACAGCCTGGCCTCCCCTCGTGTACTTACAGGGCAGCCTGGCCTCCCCTCACGGACTTACAGGGCAGCCTGGCCTCCCCTCGTGTACTTACAGGGCAGCCTGGCCTCCCCTCATGTACTTACTTACAGGGCAGCCTGGCCTCCCCTCACGGACTTACAGGGCAGCCTGGCCTCCCCTCACGGACTTACAGGGCAGCCTGGCCTCCCCTCACGGACTTACAGGGCAGCCTGGCCTCCCCTCACGGACTTACAGGGCAGCCTGGCCTCCCCTCACGGACTTACAGGGCAGCCTGGCCTCCCCTCGTGTACTTACAGGGCAGCCTGGCCTCCCCTCACGGACTTACAGGGCAGCCTGGCCTCCCCTCACGGACTTGCAGGGCAGCCTGGCCTCCCCTCAGAGACTTGCAGGGCAGCCTGGCCTCCCCTCACGGACTTGCAGGGCAGCCTGGCCTCCCCTCACGGACTTGCAGGGCAGCCTGGCCTCCCCTCACGGACTTGCAGGGCAGCCTGGCCTCCCCTCACGGACTTGCAGGGCAGCCTGGCCTCCCCTCACGGACTTGCAGGGCAGCCTGGCCTCCCCTCACGGACTTACAGGGCAGCCTGGCCTCCCCTCACGGACTTACAGGGCAGCCTGGCCTCCCCTCACGGACTTGCAGGGCAGCCTGGCCTCCCCTCACGGACTTGCAGGGCAGCCTGGCCACCCCTCACGGACTTGCAGGGCAGCCTGGCCTCCCCTCACGGACTTGCAGGGCAGCCTGGCCTCCCCTCACGGACTTACAGGACAGCCTGGCCTCCCCTCACGGACTTACAGGGCAGCCTGGCCTCCCCTCGTGTACTTACAGGGCAGCCTGGCCTCCCCTCGTGTACTTACAGGGCAGCCTGGCCTCCCCTCGTGTACTTACAGGGCAGCCTGGCCTCCCCTCGTGTACTTACAGGGCAGCCTGGCCTCCCCTCGTGTACTTACAGGGCAGCCTGGCCTCCCCTCACGGACTTACAGGGCAGCCTGGCCTCCCCTCGTGTACTTACAGGACAGCCTGGCCTCCCCTCGTGTACTTACAGGACAGCCTGGCCTCCCCTCGTGTACTTACAGGGCAGCCTGGCCTCCCCTCGTGTACTTACAGGGCAGCCTGGCCTCCCCTCGTGTACTTACAGGGCAGCCTGGCCTCCCCTCACGGACTTACAGGGCAGCCTGGCCTCCCCTCACGGACTTACAGGGCAGCCTGGCCTCCCCTCACGGACTTACAGGGCAGCCTGGCCTCCCCTCACGGACTTACAGGACAGCCTGGCCTCCCCTCACGGACTTACAGGACAGCCTGGCCTCCCCTCACGTACTTACAGGACAGCCTGGCCTCCCCTCACGGACTTACAGGGCAGCCTGGCCTCCCCTCACGGACTTACAGGGCAGCCTGGCCTCCCCTCACGGACTTACAGGGCAGCCTGGCCTCCCCTCACGGACTTACAGGGCAGCTTGGCCTCCCCTCGTGTACTTACAGGGCAGCCTGGCCTCCCCTCACGGACTTACAGGGCAGCCTGGCCTCCCCTCATGTACTTACTTACAGGGCAGCCTGGCCTCCCCTCACGTACTTACAGGGCAGCCTGGCCTCCCCTCACGTACTTACAGGGCAGCCTGGCCTCCCCTCACGGACTTACAGGGCAGCCTGGCCTCCCCTCACGGACTTACAGGGCAGCCTGGCCTCCCCTCACGGACTTACAGGGCAGCCTGGCCTCCCCTCACGGACTTGCAGGGCAGCCTGGCCTCCCCTCACGGACTTACAGGGCAGCCTGGCCTCCCCTCACGGACTTGCAGGGCAGCCTGGCCTCCCCTCACGGACTTACAGGGCAGCCTGGCCTCCCCTCACGGACTTACAGGGCAGCCTGGCCTCCCCTCGTGTACTTACTTACAGGGCAGCCTGGCCTCCCCTCACGGACTTACAGGACAGCCTGGCCTCCCCTCACGGACTTGCAGGACAGCCTGGCCTCCCCTCACGGACTTGCAGGACAGCCTGGCCTCCCCTCTCGTACTTACAGGGCAGCCTGGCCTCCCCTCACGGACTTACAGGGCAGCCTGGCCTCCCCTCACGGACTTGCAGGGCAGCCTGGCCTCCCCTCACGGACTTACAGGGCAGCCTGGCCTCCCCTCACGTACTTACAGGGCAGCCTGGCCTCCCCTCACGTACTTACAGGGCAGCCTGGACTCCCCTCTCGTACTTACAGGGCAGCCTGGCCTGCCCTCACGGACTTACAGGGCAGCCTGCCCTCCCCTCACGGACTTACAGGACAGCCTGGCCTCCCCTCACGGACTTACAGGGCAGCCTGCCCTCCCCTCACGGACTTACAGGACAGCCTGGCCTCCCCTCACGGACTTACAGGGCAGCTTGGCCTCCCCTCACGGACTTACAGGGCAGCCTGGCCCCCCCTCAGGTCTTTACAGGGCAGCCTGGCCTCCCCTCACGTACTTACAGGGCAGCCTGGCCTCCCCTCTCGTACTTACAGGGCAGCCTGGCCTCCCCTCACGGACTTACAGGGCAGCCTGCCCTCCCCTCACGGACTTACAGGACAGCCTGCCCTCCCCTCACGGACTTACAGGGCAGCCTGCCCTCCCCTCACGGACTTACAGGACAGCCTGGCCTCCCCTCACGGACTTACAGGGCAGCCTGGCCTCCCCTCACGGACTTACAGGACAGCCTGGCCTCCCCTCACGGACTTACAGGGCAGCTTGGCCTCCCCTCACGGACTTACAGGGCAGCCTGGCCTCCCCTCACGGACTTACAGGGCAGCCTGGCCTCCCCTCACGGACTTACAGGGCAGCCTGGCCTCCCCTCGTGTACTTACAGGACAGCCTGGCCTCCCCTCACGGACTTACAGGGCAGCTTGGCCTCCCCTCACGGACTTACAGGGCAGCCTGGCCTCCCCTCACGGACTTACAGGGCAGCCTGGCCTCCCCTCACGGACTTACAGGGCAGCCTGGCCTCCCCTCACGGACTTACAGGGCAGCCTGGCCTCCCCTCACGGACTTACAGGGCAGCCTGGCCTCCCCTCGTGTACTTACAGGACAGCCTGGCCTCCCCTCACGGACTTACAGGGCAGCCTGGCCTCCCCTCACGGACTTACAGGGCAGCCTGGCCTCCCCTCACGGACTTACAGGGCAGCCTGGCCTCCCCTCACGGACTTACAGGACAGCCTGGCCTCCCCTCACGGACTCACAGGGCAGCCTGGCCTCCCCTCACGGACTTACAGGGCAGCCTGGCCTCCCCTCACGGACTTACAGGGCAGCCTGGCCTCCCCTCACGGACTTACAGGGCAGCCTGGCCTCCCCTCGTGTACTTACAGGACAGCCTGGCCTCCCCTCACGGACTTACAGGGCAGCTTGGCCTCCCCTCACGGACTTACAGGGCAGCCTGGCCTCCCCTCACGGACTTACAGGGCAGCCTGGCCTCCCCTCACGGACTTACAGGACAGCCTGCCCTCCCCTCACGGACTTACAGGGCAGCCTGCCCTCCCCTCACGGACTTACAGGACAGCCTGGCCTCCCCTCACGGACTTACAGGGCAGCCTGGCCTCCCCTCACGGACTTACAGGACAGCCTGGCCTCCCCTCACGGACTTACAGGGCAGCTTGGCCTCCCCTCACGGACTTACAGGGCAGCCTGCCCTCCCCTCACGGACTTACAGGACAGCCTGGCCTCCCCTCACGGACTTACAGGGCAGCCTGGCCTCCCCTCACGGACTTACAGGACAGCCTGGCCTCCCCTCACGGACTTACAGGGCAGCTTGGCCTCCCCTCACGGACTTACAGGGCAGCCTGGCCTCCCCTCACGGACTTACAGGGCAGCCTGGCCTCCCCTCACGGACTTACAGGGCAGCCTGGCCTCCCCTCGTGTACTTACAGGACAGCCTGGCCTCCCCTCACGGACTTACAGGGCAGCTTGGCCTCCCCTCACGGACTTACAGGGCAGCCTGGCCTCCCCTCACGGACTTACAGGGCAGCCTGGCCTCCCCTCACGGACTTACAGGGCAGCCTGGCCTCCCCTCACGGACTTACAGGGCAGCCTGGCCTCCCCTCACGGACTTACAGGGCAGCCTGGCCTCCCCTCGTGTACTTACAGGACAGCCTGGCCTCCCCTCACGGACTTACAGGGCAGCCTGGCCTCCCCTCACGGACTTACAGGGCAGCCTGGCCTCCCCTCACGGACTTACAGGGCAGCCTGGCCTCCCCTCACGGACTTACAGGACAGCCTGGCCTCCCCTCACGGACTCACAGGGCAGCCTGGCCTCCCCTCACGGACTTACAGGGCAGCCTGGCCTCCCCTCACGCACTTACAGGGCAGCCTGGCCTCCCCTCACGGACTTACAGGGCAGCCTGGCCTCCCCTCGTGTACTTACAGGACAGCCTGGCCTCCCCTCACGGACTTACAGGGCAGCTTGGCCTCCCCTCACGGACTTACAGGGCAGCCTGGCCTCCCCTCACGGACTTACAGGGCAGCCTGGCCTCCCCTCACGGACTTACAGGACAGCCTGCCCTCCCCTCACGGACTTACAGGGCAGCCTGCCCTCCCCTCACGGACTTACAGGACAGCCTGGCCTCCCCTCACGGACTTACAGGGCAGCCTGGCCTCCCCTCACGGACTTACAGGACAGCCTGGCCTCCCCTCACGGACTTACAGGGCAGCTTGGCCTCCCCTCACGGACTTACAGGGCAGCCTGGCCTCCCCTCACGGACTTACAGGGCAGCCTGGCCTCCCCTCACGGACTTACAGGGCAGCCTGGCCTCCCCTCGTGTACTTACAGGACAGCCTGGCCTCCCCTCACGGACTTACAGGGCAGCTTGGCCTCCCCTCACGGACTTACAGGGCAGCCTGGCCTCCCCTCACGGACTTACAGGGCAGCCTGGCCTCCCCTCACGGACTTACAGGGCAGCCTGGCCTCCCCTCACGGACTTACAGGGCAGCCTGGCCTCCCCTCACGGACTTACAGGGCAGCCTGGCCTCCCCTCGTGTACTTACAGGACAGCCTGGCCTCCCCTCACGGACTTACAGGGCAGCCTGGCCTCCCCTCACGGACTTACAGGGCAGCCTGGCCTCCCCTCACGGACTTACAGGGCAGCCTGGCCTCCCCTCACGGACTCACAGGGCAGCCTGGCCTCCCCTCACGGACTCACAGGGCAGCCTGGCCTCCCCTCACGGACTTACAGGGCAGCCTGGCCTCCCCTCACGGACTTACAGGGCAGCCTGGCCTCCCCTCACGGACTTACAGGGCAGCCTGGCCTCCCCTCGTGTACTTACAGGACAGCCTGGCCTCCCCTCACGGACTTACAGGGCAGCCTGGCCTCCCCTCACGGACTTACAGGGCAGCCTGGCCTCCCCTCACGGACTTACAGGGCAGCCTGGCCTCCCCTCACGGACTCACAGGGCAGCCTGGCCTCCCCTCACGGACTCACAGGGCAGCCTGGCCTCCCCTCACGTACTTACAGGGCAGCCTGGCCTCCCCTCACGGACTTACAGGGCAGCCTGGCCTCCCCTCACGGACTTACTGGGCAGCCTGGCCTCCCCTCACGGACTTACAGGGCAGCCTGGCCTGCCCCCAGGCCTCTATAGCGCAGCCGGGCCCTCTCGCACCTCCTCATGGGGGAGCCTGGCCCCTCCCGCAGACCCCTTCGCACTTGTTCTCTTCCGCCGTCGCTCCCACGCCCTCCGCGCCGCTGATTGGCCGGGATCGCCTGGAGCGAGTCGGGGGCGGGGCTGCCGCCATTTCCGGCAGCGCCCAGGGCCGAGCGGGGGGCGGCCATGGCCGAGGCTGTCCGGGCTCCGCACCGGCCCCGCGCCAGGGGCAGGCCGAAGGTCGGGACCGGGGGTCGGGACGGGGACAGGCGGCGGCGGGGGCCGCGCCTCAGGGTGTCTCGTTGCGGGTCCGTCGCTGCCGCCGCCCGCTTGTGGCGGTCGCAGCCGCGAGGTGGGCCTGGCGTGGCGGGGAGGTGGGGATTGCGCGCCGTGGGGCTTCAGTCAGGGGTTTTGGGTCCTGTGTGGCGTTTCTCCTTTTTTTAAGCGGTGTTGTTAAAGCAGCCGAAGGGGGTGACCGCTCTTGGCGGTGTTTATAGCCGTTTTTGCTCCTCCGCTTCTGCTGAAAGCGGTTATCTCCGGGGGGAGCGGGTGCGCGTCCTTTTCTAAAGCGATGGGAGGAGATTTAGAGTGACAGTTCCCCTGCTGTAAAAGGCTGTAAACGAGCTTTTTATTCTTACAGCGAATGGCCTTCTCGGGCAGCTCTGCACAGCGAGACGGCTGGAGTTGCCTTTGCGTTGAAGCCGTAGAGCAACTGAACTTCCTGGCGTTTACCTGGGTTTTAGTGTAGTAGGACTGTCATCCCACACCGTATCTCCTGTGTATAGGTTTGGCTTTGAAATGCTGAAAACAGGAGACCATGTATAGCAGGCAACAGTGCTTCTTCTTCATTAATTGGTGTTACAGTTGCTAAGTATCAGTCTTCCCAGGTTTTAATCCTGTTGTGTGTTCCTGGTTAGTGATGTTAGTACCAACAGCTTTCTGAATGCTTTATTTTCCTTGCAGCTGTGCTACGCAGAATTTCAGTGGTTTGTGGAAATGACCTGAACTGAAATATCTTGCCCCAGAGTTGTGTCAAAATGGAAATGTTTCCCGTAATTGCTTAACCTTTACATATTGTAAACTGTACCACATAGAGTAAAGGCATTGAAGTCATGGCTGTCAAAGCCCTCTGAAAAATAAATTAATGAACTAATTGATTACTCTTCTGTAAAATAAGCGTTAGATCTACAGCTGTGATTGCTCAACTGGAGCCAAGTAAAGATTAGAGGGACGAGCAATCCCAGAGGAGTAAGCGTGTCATTGTTTTTGTTTTGATTCAGACCCACAGTATGTGCAAGGCAGTCAGATCTTAAGACTGCTGCTTAAGAGAATCAGTTCCCTGCAGGAAGGTGGTGATTCATAAATGACGCTGGTAGTTCATTAATGACGTGTGTATGGTGACTCCAGTGCCTGCTGTCTTTGGCTGTCCCTTCCAGGTGTAATTCACGGTGAAAGAATTCACAGGCAATGTCACATTGACATTCAGGATCCTTCAGTGTTGCACATGATCCATTCCTGATATTTTTGTTCTATTATTATACTCAGCTCTGTTAATAGGCAGGGGTGTTTGAGGATGAAGTTTGGGGCCCCATCACATTAAGGACTTTATCATTCCCATCCCTCAGAAACAGCCGAAATTTTTGTGAGCTGGGAGAAAGGCTGGGTCAGCTGTGGAGCTGCCAAGTAGTGGAATGGAGCCCAGGGCTTTCTGAAAACAGTCCCAAAGTTAACCTTGTCCAACACCAGTAATACCAGACTGATTCAAACACAGTGAAGTGGCAAAACCAGTGAACCTGGAACTGGTGAAGATGAGGTTGTATGTTTGTGTGCATCTTAGTGGGTCGCACTCAGGTACTCTAGAGATTTTTCCTGAAAAATATTAGATGTCCTTAGAGACTGAGATGTCGTTCAGTGATGTGCTAGGAGAGGAGAATGGCTAGGCACAGGTCAAGGCTAATGAGCAGGCATCGCCTGTGACTTCAAGGCTAAACCCTCAGAAGAGAGAACATCAGGTTTTACTTTCATGTTAATTCAGAACCTGATTTCTTTCATCCTTTATCAGATGAAATCCCTGTTAATCATTATGGCATTTTTTGCCTTGGAAAGTGAAAACTGAAAGGCACTTCATACATTTTAAAAGAAACCATTTTATCAAACAGTAGCATTTGGGAGGAATATAGGATGCTACTGAAAGATAAAGGGAGTTTATTCTGTGTAAGGACTGCAGGAGGGAACTTTGAGGTTGTAGAGGAGAAAGGACCAGCGTGTGTTTGTAAAGTATGCGGATCAGTACAGTGTTAAAAATACGATCTAGTGATACCATATCCTGTGGAAATTACTGACTTTGAGTTACTTGTCAGGAGATGTTTATTTTAAGTCCTAGTTTAAAGAATTGTGCTGATCTATTTTTAACCTCTCACCTGTAGCTTCAGCTAGCCTTGGAGTGCATCAGAAATGTTTTGTGAACAGAAGTGTTTACAGGTTTCTAATATACTGGAAAACAGTCTGAAAGCAAAGGCAGTGTGCTGACATTTTATAAAGAAGCTGTGAGCATATGTTTAGAGTAAAAATAGGCTTGAGATTGAGGTTACCTAGGGCCTTGATTTGAGTTGTTTTCATGTATGCCTTCTCATAAGGCAAAGTCGTGTCAGGTGTTTAGTGAAAGTATATGTGATGCTGTCAGCAAGTTCCCAAAACTATCATCTTTTCCCCAATCATGGAGGAGTATTGAAAGCTGATTTCAGCTGTGTTCTTTGCTATATTTGGGTCATTAAAACTGGAGCTCTGTAACCAAATTCTTCTCTGTTTCACTCCTAATATACTTACCAGTTTACACAATTTACAAATTTGTTGATTTCCTGTGCAACATTATTTCCCATGCTGTGCTTTGGGAAGGAGGACAATCTTCACTTTAGACTAAGTCCATGGGAATATTTACCCTCAAATTGATCTTATTTTAAAAGTGGACAATTGATTTACAATTTTAATGTTACTGCAGAGTTTTTCTACATCCCTGGTGTGTAATAAATATTGAAATAAATATTTCAGTAATCATACAGATGTGATGGTTTTAGAATGTAATTGGGGGGTACATTCCAGACTTCCTTTGTTTTGAAATTACTTTTTTGAAAATATTTTTCCATTAACTAAATTATTTAATTAGAAGTTAAAATTAATCACAAAATAACTATTTTTGTAAGATTATGAAATCTAGTGACTCTTTTTAGAGGTCGGGGTCCTGTTTTGATATTTTCATATGTTAATGAAACATTCTGTCCTGATATTTATAGCTTTTTACAGAGAAATGTTGAAGCACTATTGAATAGCTGCCCTTTGAAGACTGTCTATCAGTGTCTACTTGGTCAGTTCAAGAACAAGGGTCTGTTTGGTACATTTGTTTTTACCTATAGTATTATGAAAATTTATGTGTTAAGAGGGGTTTTTGGAGTTGTAATGTTGACAAATGCTAGTTTTGGTTATGGTGGGATTTGAGATGCAAGGGGGAGAGATTCACTTGATAGTGACACTGTTAATTTTGTTTTTTCTAGGAAAAAAAGAAGAAAAGTAATGAGGAGTGCCAGATACAAGAGTCTGATGATGTCTTCCTTCCTGCTGTAACTGAAGTGTCTTCTCAAGCCAGTAAAGTGCAAGTGGAACATCCTGGAGAATTTACAGAAATTCAACTCAGTGATGAAGTAGAGGATGGAAAAACCGTAAATGATGTGTGTGATATCCCCCAGAGTAATTTGTCTTCATCAAATGAAGGGTCTTCGGCAGTGACTCTAGAGCCTCCCACAGGTGCCAAAGAGTTCAAAGCTGATCATTCCCATGAGGAATATGGTGGGGATGTTGAGAAGAGTGGAAAAAGCAAGTTGGACAAACCTCACTGCCCTGTGGAGGCAGTTGCTAGCGGATCAGGAAACTCTGATTTATTGAGTCGTGCTTTTCATTCCATTGCTGCTGTCCCTCAGGCAGGAGTGGGTTTTGTACAGGACAAAGGGTCTGAAAACATACAAGATATTAAAAATGCTCTTGTCTGTTCTTCAGAGAAGCTTCCTCTTAGTATCTCACAGGTCTCTGAGAAATCCAAAACACGTATTCAGTGTTCGGGATTGAAGCCAGTTTATCCAGACTTGTCAACTGAATTGTCCTATGAGAGACCAACCATAATAGCAGTTAAACCACTGTCACATAATGAACGGCTGTATCCAGAGCTTCCAACTGAACCAGAACTGGTGCCATTTACCAGAGAACAGCTGAAAATTTTTGAGCCGTGTTCATGGCTGGAGAATGTTGACTCCTATGCGGAGGAATTTGAAAGTGTTGCTCATCAGGACAGGCATGAATTTTATGAACTGCTCCTGAACTACATGCGCTGCAGGAAGCAGCTCTTGCTGGCTGAGACAGAGCTGCAGGCTATAATGACAGACTGCCAAAACGTTAAGGGAAGATTGTGGACTTTTAAGGAAGAACAGAAGACTGTACAGGTGCTGTTGCTGAAGCTACTTCTGAACCCAAACTATTTGGATGATTCCAGACATTAATTTTACTTGCTGTCAAGTTTATCTTATTTAAGCTGTTTTGTTTTAAGAGATGATTGCCCTTTCTTTCTGTCTCATCACTGACCCCCAGTACTTCAGAGTATCATCCTGTTGAGATTTAAGATAGGTTGTTGTTTGATTTTTTTTTTTTTTTTTTTTTTTTTTTTTTTCCTTTTAAACTCTGACAAATGTAGGGTAGTGGGATCTCTGTTAGCTATGTCTTTTGGAGTCACTCGTGTGTCACCAGTCAGAATGAGCCTGTGTACAGGCAGTTCTGTCTGTAGTGTTGGATGAAATTTGTGCTGCTGTACTTGAGGTAGATGCAGGGGGCGTGTGGTGGAGGATGACTTCAGAATGACTGTAGTGTTGATATCCCATCTGGCCTGCTGCCTGTAGTGACAGTTTTCATTGACGTCATTCCTAACTGTCCTGCTGTCAGACGTGGCAGCTGCAGAGGAGCTCTAGTCACGCTTGTGGGTGACCCTGTTGCTCAAAACAGGGGGAGTGTGAAGTCCATCCACTTTCAGTAACTGTTGCTCTCTTAGTGTAGCTGTGGTTTTAGCTATTTTCAGAGTGGCCATGGCACTCTGTAGCATTTCTGTCTCCAAACTGGAACGGTTTGGGGAGCTCTTCGGTGCATGCATCAGAAAAATTTTTACCACAAACTCATTTTGTGTAACTTGTTTTTGGAGCTGGATGTTGCAGGGGGAGTAATTAAATTGTTCTGGCACTTTGAAGCTGTTTATAATCAACACATCATCGAAATTATCCAAGGGTACTAAGTGCCTGTGTATGTGGTGGATTTTACCGTTGTTTCTGTGAGTGCAGTGCCTCTCCTGTGCAGTTCCTCAGAGTTGAGACATTTAGAAACATCCACTGAACAGATATAAATCTTTTCCTTTTTAGTAGGGAATAACACTGCATCTCACTAGACTCTCAGTTTCGTGTTGATTGCTTTCTACAATAGAAGCAATTTTGGCTTCAGTCTTACATCCCCACTAGGCATCGTACAGTTGGCTAAGCTTGTTGCTTGCTTTCTTCCATCCCAATTCGCTATCTATTTATTGTATGTCCAGAGTAATTGTAATCTTTGTGCCAATTTAAAATTCTTGTTCTACTAACTTAGGAAACACAGGGATACTTTCAAGCTAAGCTTCCAAAGTGCTGACTCTGAAGCATGTTTTCTGGTTACATAAAAGAATAACAGGAATGTTATGCATTATGGTTTTCTTGCGCTGAAGAATTAGATAGGACAGAGGAAAGCTGGCCTCAGCTTTTAATTCCAGTTTGGGAAAAAGAGTGCAGTTAACTTCTGAAAATTTTAAACATATGAAGGCAAGTTGCTACAAATATTCAGTTCTGGGAATTTAGAAGAATATTTGTTTCAGTACATATTTTAGCTTTAAAATAGCAGATCCAAATATTAATGGAACTCTGTAAACTGCGAAGCAGGTGCGCTCACTGGGAGTAGAGACAGTTGGTTTCGTTCACATTTCTCAGTGATACAGACAAGTTGCTTGAGGTCTTTATAAATCTGATTTACTGGGGATTTATAGAGTAATTTTTTTCAGAAGTCAGTGGTAGGACTCTTCCATAAACAGCAGCTCTAAAAAGTATGTAGGATGTTCCCAAATGTCTGTCTTTTCTACTTGTGAAGTGTCCCCTTTTATGAAAACTTTGAAATCTGTTGAGGAGAGGGTTATGTCAAGGTTAATTTATGTAAGCGTGCTTGACCCAACAAAATGACAAAACAGCTTATGTAAAATAATTGCTTTCTTTTCAGGGTGTCTGTGCAGATCAGTGTAAAGTGACAGGTCACCATCGCTACCAGACAGTGGAGCTGAATGAAAGTGTGCTGGTGGAGCTGAAGAAGCTGTTTGAAGCCAAAGCAGAACACGTGCATCAGACACTGGCGCTGCACTCGTACACTTCGGTGTTGTCTCGGTTGCAGGTGGAGTCATATGTGTACAGGTTGCTCAGCAGCTCGTCCCTGCTGAGATCAGTGGCTCTTCAGCAGCAAGAACAAGGTGTGTTGCTGGTCTGGACTACTGCCATGCTGTGCAGGGTGCCTAGCACCTTGTTCACCTAGAGTTTTAGAGTCTTGTGGTGGAATTTGTATATACTGGAGTGTTTCTCCTCTGATACTAAAATCTGCTGATATATAAGGATCAATGGAACTTTCTTCTCACAGGAAAAACTCCAATTCTCTTACCTTATTCACTTGGGGAGTAGAAGATGAATGCAGGAGTGCTGTATTCTGTCTAAGCTGTATACTGCCACTGATTACTGTAGAGGGACACTGTGTGGGATGGCATACCCAGACTCCAATCTTTTGTTATCAAAGGCAACTTATAATATAGGCCCTTTCCCAAATTGATCATGCACAATTCTAAAACCAGATGGATGTTTTTCCTGCTTTACTTCTTGAAGACCATTTGAAATCTTGCAGCTCTAAAACTTATAAGTCTTTTTGGTTTTCATCCTAGGTGTATTACTTATTTGGGTTTGTGCCAGTATAATCTTTTAGCTAAAGTAGTCCTCCCCCTCCTGCCTTGGATATTTATCCTTCCTAGTCCTCCTCCCTTTGCCCCTCACCTCCCAGATAGTTTATATGCATAGTAAATAGTGTTTTTTACAAATATTATGTTGAGGGAAGGCCTTTTATTAGAATAACCATAGTATATTCTTGTAATTAGTGTCCAGTCCTTAATTATAAGATTAAATAAAGTACTCTTAAGTGTTCTCCTCTGTCAGATGTATCAAGCAACTTGATATCTATAGATACAGAGACCAAGTTTTCTCTATTGCCCCAAAACCACTACTTATGCTATTACTGAATGCTGCTCATTGAAGCTTCTTAATTCTGTTTTTAATTTACAGTTTCAAAGCAGTCAGAAAGTCTTTCATCAGACTTGGGCCACTTGAAGGAATGTATCAGCGTCCTTTTCAGTTTCACGCGCAGAGTTATTGAAGATCCTCAGTTTCAGAGTGACCTTCTCATGTGGCTGCAGAGACTGGTGAGGGAGGAAGAATGGGTATAGTTGTTTGACCTAACACATGGGTTAAGTTCTGGAGTTGTTTTTGAAAGTGTTACTGTTTCTCTCAGTCCCACATGCAATGATTTTCTGGGGGGTTTGTTCTTGAGGAACAGGATCTGTTAGTGAATCTTTAGAATGAATTCCCTTGACTGATAAGTTAATGGAGGTCAGCAGCATTAGCGAGGTCTGGCATCTGAGCAGCCAGCACTGCTCAAAGTGGGCTTGATACTCAATATTCATTATGCTTTTACTTATTTTGAAAGTAAAACTATTCAGGCTTATAGTTTTTGAGAAATATATATATATATAGTATATAGTGTGTATATATATATAAATACATAGTTTTTGAGAAATAGATTCCTGCTGATTTCTAAATAAATTAGTTTTTAATGCAATTTAATGTAGTTAATTTTTCTACACCAAAGAAAATGGTTTGTGGCTCATAATCCAAGCAAGCAGACTTTTAAATATGTTCTCCTGTAACTTGCTTTTAAAATTGAGGTTAGAAAGCATGGGAATAAAAATGAGAAAACCCCCCAGTATTACTCTAGTTAGCGAGACTGTAAAGGAATGAATGTTGAAATAGTTTACAAGACTGCAATATACTTTGCTTTAGGTATCAGTGTTGCAAAGAATTGGCTGTCCAGGTGACCATCTCTTCCTCTTCAACCACATCCTTCGATGTCCAGCTGGGATCAGTGAATGGGCTTGTCCATTCATTCAGGTGTGAATGTTTAAGTCTTTATTGCCAGGAAGTTGGAGTAGAAGTGGGGTGGGTAGGAAGGGAGAGTGTCTTGTGCTAGTCAATCCATTGTAAAGGACACCATATTTCCAGGTGTCTGGAGTCATTGTAACAGTGAGGGGTTTGTCAAGGAATGTTTTTACCCACGTTAGCCCAACCATGTGAAGGTTAACAGGGAAACACACTTCTCATTCTTGGCTAGAGAGATTCCATGGAAGGGAGTAAAGGAGTTGTGGTGCACCTCAGGTGGCCTCATGCAGCAGCAGGTTTCGGCGGTGCACTCCAAGAAATAGAATATTTAGACTTGAAGAAGCAACTGTATACGAGACAAGTGAGATTAGAGGCAGCTCTGTGATGTATAAGGGATGAGGAAGAACAGATTTTTATATCCTGGACATTGAAATGGGACTGGCTGTCCTGTAAAGCTTTAGTTAGGTAATTTCAGGGGAAAGAGTTCACTTTATATAGATCAGAGGGAGTGCAGATATCCAAAGACACCAGGGTCTTCTTGTAAAGAACATTTTTGCGGTAAGATGTTGGAAATCTAGTTGTAGGAAAAGAATTGCAATTACACTAAGAGGGGAAAGGCAAACAATGAAATAAAAGGATAGAATAGAATCATAAAATCATTTAGGTTGGAAAAGACCTTTAGGTCATTGAGTCCAAACATTAACCTAATGTTGTAGCATCCTAATTTCCCCTGTGCTCAACATACCAATTCCCCCTGGTGCCCAAAAGTACATCTGAAACAGAAAGAGAAGTTGTCTTTTTTTTGTGGAGCTTTTGATGTTGTATTTTTTTTTTATTTTTAACTCCTTTAATTTCTAGAAGTACTTCTTTTGGACAACTCCCAACATTTTGCCATAACAATACTTTCTCCAGGGTGTGGGTACTATCTTTTATGGATACTTCTTAGTTTGAACAAAAAGCTAGTGAAAAATGTGAAACTCAGAATTTTAACTTCTCTGATAAAACTGGTGTCCCCTTTGTTTTGCTTATTTAGATGTATTTAGATTTTTTGCATCTAATTTCAGATCAAAGTCTTGGATAACCCATCAGGTGTCTTTCATTTCATGCAATCTCTTGCCTTGCTTATGTCTCCTGTCAAGTAAGTATGAATATGATTTTATAAATTTGTTCTGATTGTTTAAGAGTAGAAAACTTGACACATGATCTACTTGTAAAACTCAAAGTTCACTGCAGACAAAGTCATAAAAGCAGGCACAAGTAAGAGATTCATGGTTTAATTCAAACTCTTTTTACTCATTCATCTTAAAATACAGCCTTGGCAGTACATTCTCCTACTGTGCACAGTAGGATGCAGCTTGCTTTCAGCTGTCATATAGCTTGTGAAGACTGGCATACCCACGTGTTTTGTTACTGTGACTTCTGAAATAGAGTTCTTGCCTTGCATGATGGCCTGTTCATTTTACTGTCTCTGCAACAGAAGCCCTTGAGTTAAGGGTTTGCTAAGTTAGTGTATACACTGGTTGGGCTTTTTAATTTTCATCCTTTTTTTTTTTTTATCTAGAAGGAATACATGGTCCTTGGCAAAGCTAGTTAATAAGATCAGACAGTAGTGAAAACTGTTAGTGCTTCAGATAAAATATATAGCTTGCCTGCCCTCTGCCCAAATTTTAACGTCAAAGAATGAAACTGATGACATTTAAGGTTGTCATTCTGGTCTTGATAGTCTGACTCTGAGTTAAGTGAAGGTCCTGATTATCGAATGCTATTATTTTAAAGGGTTTTGTTTTCACATTTCCTGTCTAGAGCTGCCTGGGGAAACAAGTGTATCCTGAGGGCGTGCGTATTGCCAGTGCATTTTGATGCTTGTGTTTTGAACAAGGGCTGACTTAAGGTGTCTGGAGTGATTGTCTCAACTGTAGATAGAAGAACGCAGAGATTCCACAGTGGCTGTACTTACTGGTAAAAGAGCTATGTCTGGTTTAGTTGCTGTGTGTCAGGAGCAAGTTTGAATTCTGAATTTGGTTTATGAAATTAGTATCTTAAAACTTTTGTTTAATTTGCAATACATCCATATCATCAGAGTTTAAGTTCAGGGAGATCAAGAGGGTGATACTATTCTGGAGTTTTGTGGCACAGTGTGCAGAGTACTGCTATTGCATTTAAAGTTAGAAGGAAGTTGGATGTTAAAATTGTAACTTCATATATAAACTTTCTGCACATTTGTTTTAACTTGGTGGTATCTCTGAACAACTATAGATTTGTATAGTATAGACTCTGGAAAATAGTATCCCAGACTTAAGGTAGTCTGATACATGGAACTGGAGCTGGCTTGCTTTGAGGCAACTCTTTCCTGAAAGGTCTTTAGTTTTGGTAGCTTAGCGTACGTAAGACCAGTGTTATTAATGTTGATGTGGTATCCAGCTAATGCACCTAAGAAAGTTGCATAGTGGAGCTGGCCTGCTGTCATCCTTTTGTTGACTCAGTGGTGATAGCCTTAAATGGTTGTTGCAGAATACCTATTCTGAGACATGATATTCTTCTTCTTTGTTGTTGTTGTTGTTTTTTTTTGTTTGTTTTTAAGGATTTTTCTTACACATAGGCAAGAATAGTGTTATCCCCTGCATATTTAAATGTGCTTGCTATACAGAGCTGATAGCCTTCTACATTGTTCAGAATACTTCTTGGAAGATCATTTACTGAATACAGCAGATTGGTGCAAGTCTTGGAGAATATCAAATTATCATAGAATCATTTAGAATCGTAAAGTCATTGAGGTTGGAAAAGACCTTTAAGATCATCTAGTCCAGTGGCCAAGTCCATCACTAAACCATGTCTCCAAGCACCATATCTGCATGTCTTTTAAGCACCTTCAGGGCTGGTGACTCCATCACTTCCCTGGGCAGCCTGTTCCAGTGCTTGACAAACCTTTTGACAGAGAAATATTTCCTAATATCCAATCTAAACCATTCAGCCACCATACATGCACCCCAAAGCTCAGCTTGATCATTTCATCTCTTCAGGTCTTTTTAAAATGAGGCAATAGGTACCCTCTCCCACCTGCCTCTGATCCTTAGGGAGAACACCTGAAGAAGAAGCCACATCTTGTGAGGTAACATAAATAACATCTTTGAGAGATCACTTTGTCTTTCCCTCTGGGAAAAAGGAGGTGGGTGTAAAGAAAGCCTGTGTGTTGCAGTCTAAAACCAACCAGATTTCTGCAGCTGTTTTGAAATCTGTACAGACAAACAGTGTTGGACTTGCTTGGTCAAATGTAGGTATCTCCACCTGGGTGATCCGCCCCAGCTGTCTGCTCTCAGTGGAGAGAAAAAAGTACTGCTAGAGGCTTGCATTAGAAGGTCTACAAGATAAAATAAATAGCTTCCTAAAATGTCTGTATCTATAATGCAACTGCAGCTGCCTATGCTGTTGATTTATAGAGTTTGGCAGTGGGGCTCACCTAACTTAACTCTTTAAACCCCAAAAGCTTGTAGGGGAATGGAAAAAATAAAGATTATAAATGGATTTTTTTTCTTCCTCTATCTAACTTCCCATGAATTTCCTTTTGAGACAAAGCATCAAATCCAACAGGCATGTTCTTCATGACTGGGACCGTGTAATAGCCATGCTGTACGTAGAGAACTGGGCCATGTTCAGTGTGAGGTGCCAGTAGCAAGTCCAGGTCCAGCCTCTAATGTCCCCCTGGCTAGACACATCAGTGGGAACCTACACATCCTTCAACAGTGAAGAGGAACAGGGCACAGGGTGTGGAGGAGGCTTTTTGCACTTTCTCTATTGTCACAGTTCTCAGGGTTCAGCGGATGGTTCCTCGGGCAGCTGGAAAGCCCAAATTTTCCTGGAACATGGGATTACAGCCTAGACAGACGTAGGTGCATTAGACACTTTTAACTGCACATTTTCCTCCTCTTCATCCCCATTACATTTGTTCCAGGTTGGTTTGTACCAAGTCTTGTATTCAGAGGTTTGTTTTCTTCAGTTCTCAACACCAAAATTACATTAATTCAGGGTTATTCTGCAGTGCTCTTTGTATTTAAGCATTGCCAACCAGGTGAACCATAAAGTCAAAATACTTGGCCAGACCATCTCAATTGTAGCTTTGTAGCCACAGAACCTCTACTTAGGTCATATCATCTCATTAATAAACACACTATCTAATCCTGCTCCTTCTTTGTAACATCAAATCTGTGGGCTGTCCATAATATACAAAGACAAATTCAGGACAAAATTGTGCATCTCCTATGCCGAGGTCTTCACCATCTTCTACAAGCTGAACTGCAAGGTGAACTTCCTGGGAGAGTGTGTGGCCTGGGCAGGCCACCAACAGCTACAAACACATCAGTACAGATGTCTGACAACATGTAAGACTGAATTATTAAACTGCTCCTGAGTCCCCTTTTTTTTTAACGGGCAGTTCAAAATGTGAGGATCAAACTCTGGCACTATCCCGGCCTCACAGCTAAGGATTCCTGGGCATGGAGTTCATAGCACAACACCAGCCATGCAAGGAAAGAACAGCGTAAGAAAACAAGTTCCTCATCGGTCAAAAGTAAGAGGTGGTTTACCGCAGTGGACAATTAAACACAACAAACAAAACTGGGAATTCAAGGAGTAATACTGGCACCACCTCGCTTCCCACGTTCAACCCAACCGATTTTCAGAGGTAGCTCCATACCTTTCCTTCAGAAAGTCTTCAAACTCTTTGCAGTTCTTCCTGCTTTCATTCAGATGTTGAATGATGCTGTCGTAGCTAACTGTGCTCGTCAGATCTGTACTCTGAAAGCACAAGAACAGGAGTCACATCCTTGTCAGTGCAGTCCACAGCCACTGCCACCTTCGGCAGCATTTGCACAAGTGATGGCTCAGCTGGGAGCCGATGTGCAAGTGCCTCTTTATGAAATAAGCTCTTTTTGTTTTAGGGGTGGGAGAGGCTCCAGAATGAGAACAGTGGTGGCAATTTGGGAGAAGGCACTTCCATGACTTTCAGAAAACAGAAGAGCTCGGTCCTACCACATCCTATTGCTCCCCTCTGGCCTCAGCACAGCTGGCCCCACAGTGTATGTCATCTCCTCCTGGGAGCTTAGCTGTCAGCTCTAACTTGATGAAATCAAACACTAAAAACCCTCCAAGTCCCTAGATATAGCCCATCTGTCTACCGCTCCTCCCCGTTTCTGCAGACATGGAGATGGATCTTGGTTAGCATTGACTTGCACTGTTCTGAGTATCACCCTCACATCTGGCTGTAGGAGCCTACATCTGGGCTGGAGGTGAATTTATCCGACCTTTCTACACAGGATCACCGAGCTATGGGCTTCTCTCACTGCCCTCAGTATGTATGGATGCACCCAATGACCGCTGCTGCAACAGCCTTCTCCTTGGCCTCGCAAAAAAGCAACACTGTCCCACATATCAGTTCAAAACACCACTGCAAATATAATTTCCCTAAGTACCAGGTCTTCCCCTCCCACTGCTGCGTGCCCTCCAACACATCACACAGGGCTAGCTTCTTCAACCCCCCCCAAACATCACAGCCATGGAAAGGTCCTGCCTACACCACCCATGGGGCCAAGTTCCATCTTCCAACCCAGAGCTCTCAGCCCCACAGTGCCACTCGCGCTTCACACAGACTTCTGAAGGCTCAATGCTTTCCTTCAAATTACTTCTCAAAAACATATATCGTACTGATGCTTATTAAAAAAAAAAAAAAAAAAAAAAAAAAAAGACACATGTGTCGATATAGGTAGGCTAGGATGAAGGTTGACTAAGTCTACTCCATTCTTTCCTCATACCCATGCCTGGAACCAGCTTAGGACAAAAACTGGATTTTTGCCTTACGACTGTTGAGGATTTACCCTTCTGGAGACCCAGGACAAAAGCAGGGCTTCTGAGTGCTATGATAATGCAAAGAGATGCTCTGACCATGAATTGTCCTTCTCTGGAAGAAGCCCAAAGCAGATGAGGGGAGCTGAGAAGAAGGTGCTACTGGTTGTCATCTGCGAAGAGGATCAGTTGGTATTGCATAGAACAGCATGTGTGGGAGCAAAAAGGTATAGGGAAAGAGGATGCAAAAAGGAAACAATGGTAGGACCGGATGTGAAACTCAGTGAAAGGAAGCAAAAGTGGCAAACTTTAAGAATCCTGAAGAGAAATAATGGCAGGACAGAGAAACTCGGTAAATTGTTGAAAATCAGGATGAGAGTTTGCAGAGAACTGGGACAAAAGTGTGGGCAGCAGAGGCGGGGGGATTTCTTAGGAGGTCACCCCTGATGCAAGAAATGAGGAAGAACAGGGCTAGTATTTGTGATGAATGAAGTATTGAATTATGTAGACTGCTCTAAGGAGTCATGGACTTGAACGTCAGTGGGCAGAAAGCAAGAAGTGAGGAGGGAGGTCTGGTGGAGTGGGACCTTCAGGAAATCCCCGGGTATCCCAGATGAGCTTTGCTCCGTCTGTGACATGCATGGGAAGAGAGAACTGTGGAGCAGGACCTAAGCAGAAGCCAGAACGGTTTCTGTTTCTTTAGAAAGCACAAACATCGCTCCAAAATGGGCTTATTACTGATAAACCCGCTACCAGTTCTTAGTTCACATCACGTCTTTGCTAATCAGGTCTGTGAAAAAGGAAACGCGCTTGCAATGAAGTCAGTCTTCAGTTGCAAAAGACAGGAACATCCTAACTTGACCTCTCATCCCCAGTCTTAAAGGACATAAGATGGATGAAGAGAACAACTTTTGGTTCCTGCAAGGCCTGGCAGGAGAGGGTGGTCAGAGGCACATCGCTGCGTGTCAGGAGGCACCCGAAGGCTCCTGCATCCCGCTCTGCTGCCTGGGACACCTGGGCTCGCTGCGCCAGCCAGAAGTGCCAGGGGAAAAATTGGGGGCATCCATCAAAAATGTGCACTAAGCTCTTTATTTTGTCACTCTTGCTCCCGCCGTAGAAGGATTTTATTCCAGCTCATAGCCATTTCCTAAGCGCCCAAGGCTGGACCAGGCCTCACAGCGCAAGGTGTACACGAGACATGGGAGGTCACAGAGACGGTGGAGGTCTCCAGAAGAGCTGCTTCCAGGCAGGAGGAGCTCCTGGTCCAGAAGATGCTGGGCAGAGTTGTATGCTGTGAAACCAGCCTTCTCAGCAAACCTCTGGGCAGATGTTGGCACAGAAAGGATAAAAAGGACCAACGTGACTGCCCGTGGGACGTCGCAAAGGCAGGGCTGGCAGGGAGCAATGAAAAAAGAAAGGCAACACAGCGAGCACAGAGCCATGGGCACAGAGGACAAGATTTAAAGACATAATCGACTAAGCCAAAGACGGGCGTGGAGGATGGGGAGTTGCACCAAGCCCTCCCTGACCAGAGGGATGCGGGAGGATGAGCATCTCTCCTCCTCCCCTGCAGCACGTGGCTGTCATGGTCCTCCCCACCGCGCAGAGCTCTGAGCCCATGTGCTATTTAGAGGACAGCCCGTGGAAACTACAAGGAGATGATTTCAAGGTGACAAAGCAGCAGCTGATGTTTCCTAGGCCTTCGGGGCTCTGCAGGATGTGCCCCCCCTTCCTGATCTGTTGCCCGGGTTTGCACCATCCTCCCAAGGGACTCCATGAAGAGAAGGAATTTGTGTGCTTGTTGTGATATTTTGGTGTTTGTTTGCACTTTTATCCAAAAGAGGAGCTAAAATGCTCTAGTGGGGATCTGAAGTAACATTATGACCTTGTGTGAGTCACAGCTAAGAGGCAAGCTGCTGAGCTTGATATTTCCATCTTCCAGCCCACTTTACATGGAAAACTCCTTCCAGATACACAGCCTACAAAGCCCATGACATGACAGAATCATAGAATCAGAATTTTTTAGCTTGGAAAAGACCTTTAAGATCATTGAGTCCAGCTATTAACCTAACAATGCCAAGCCCACCCCTAAACCAAGTCCCCAAGTGCCACATCTACACATCTTTTAAATACCTCCAGGGCTGGTGACTGCACCACTTCCCCGCAGAGCCTGTTCCAGTGCTTGACAACCCTTTTGGTGAAGAAATATTTCCTAATACCCAACCTAAACCTCCCCTGGCTCAACTTGAGGCCGTTTCCCCTTGTCCTATCCCCTGTCACCAGGGAGAAGAGACCGACCCCCCCTGGCTCCAGCCCCCTTTCAGGCAGTTGTAGAGAGCCATCAGGTCTCCCCTCAGCCGCCTCCTCTCCAGGCTGAACCCCCCCAGGTCCCTCAGCCGCTCGTGACAGAACTTGTGCTCCAGACCCCTCACCAGCTCCGTTGCCCTTCTCCGGACACGCTCCAGCACCTCAGTGTCTGTCTTGTGGCGAGGGGCCCAAAGCTGAACCCAGTATTGGAGCTGCGGCCTCCCCGGTGCCGAGTACAGGGGCACGATCCCTGCCCCAGGCCTGCTGGCCACACTACTGCTGACACAAGCCAGGATGCTTTTGGCCACTTGGGCACACTGCTGGCTCCTACTCAGCCAGGTGTTGACCAACACCCCCAAATCCTTTTCAACCAGGCAGCTTTCTGACATACGTATTAATTTCCTGTTCTTGTATCTGTTTTTTAAATATCTTCTGTTAACTAAAAGATGACTTAATTCAGAACTTTTAATTTTCTAATATTTGTGAACTCAATTTTTGACTTTAAATCAGAAATCGGGTGGACTTCATGTGCCATATGAAACCAAGTGAAAGGAAAAGTTCTTCTTCATCTGGGAAAGAATCTGGAAACTGGACCCTAGTAGATGAAGGAGGAGAGGAGGTACAGCAAATGATTTTTTTTTTTCTTTTTTTCTCTTTATGCTTTTGCTCAACCTTATTATGTTGATTTTTGTGAAATTTAGAAAGAAGAGCTTACTTTTTCAGTTGAAAAGCATCACTGGAAGCTTAGATCAATTTTACTCTCTTTTATCTCTGTGATATATCTGTAGATAGTGGAGCTTCCAGGAATAAGTTTTAACAGACAGAATTTAAATGTGTTGGGCTACTGCATGCAAAAGGAGCATGGAAGTTGACATAGGTTTGGATAGGTGCTTCACATCTGAGGCTGGGTTAGATTAATAGAGTGTTGCCTCTGGTTCTGGTTCCTAGCTGGTGAGAGCTTTTATGTAGAAACACACACAGAAGAGGAATTTAGGAACTTGTGTATATGTGGGAAGGAGAACTCATTTGTACTTTTTGTTTTCTTCCTAGAAGCAAACTGTGATTAGTACAGTATTGAAGCAATTGCATTTTATTGTAAAGCTACTAAAAATTACTGTATTTGTCTATAGGATGAGGATCCTGAAACAAGCTGGATTCTGCTTTTGGAAGATGACTTGATTGCCCTGTTGTCACAGTTTCCATTTCATGAACTTTTTCAGCAGTTCCTTGGGTTTAAATCTGGAGGTAAATCAGCTACTAAAGAGTTATTCTTCATTTTGTTTATGCTAATTTTATTAGTGACTAAAACTGCCAAGAATGCTACTGAGTTACAAGAGTGTCTGAGTGAAATAATGATGAACCTCTGCAAGAGCTCACAGACTAAATAGATGAGATGGAGGTGTATGCCATGTTTATGGCATAACTTTAAAACTTAGAGCAATACATGCAGGACATTAGAGACTTCTACCTTACTTTTGATCTGCTTGGTAGTTATACTCACAGATGTGCTTTCAGAATGAACCTTTCCCCTTTGCCTCTTAGCTGTGATGTTACTGTGTTTTTTCTCCAATTATTTATTCATTCTTGATTTTGCTAAATCTCTGGATAAGTACATGAAGATAGTTGCTTGCAAGAGGTCTTATAACCTTCATAGTTTACTTGTACTTAACAGATATTTATTGTTCATTTCATAAACAAAACATAAATTTCAGTTCACTGTATAGCTGGCAAAGAATGAACTGTTTGTCAGCTATATGGTGGATTGTTGCTTTGAGTGCTTGTTAAGGTACTTTTAAAAATCCAGAATTCACACATTTTGTTTGAGACTTATTTTTCTGTCTTGGTCTTAGGTGCTTATTTTCCTGAAAAAACAACTCCCCAGGAGATGATGAAGATTTTTGCTTTTGCAAACTCCTTAGTGGAACTTCTGTCTGCAGGGTTAGAAACATTTAACAGAGCTCGGTACCGACAGTTTGTGAAGCGAATTGGTCAGCTGATCAAGTAAGAGAATATTTTCTCAGTGATTAATTTTTTTTCATGCAGCCTGGTTTAAAGTTCACAGCTGCTAAAAAAAAATAGCCAACCACCAAACAAACAAAAGAAACCCCAAACCCAAAGAACCAAACCAAAAACCCCGAACAACTCTTGGGTAGATTCTGCTTTGAGAGTTGGTCAGTTTAGGGTTAGTCAGTCTGGGAATTTGAAATCCCAGGGTTCTTGACTCTAAAGCTGCCTGTGAAGAGGGGAATTGCAGAATCTAAATGATGTGGGTACAAAGAAGCCAGGTGAGCTGTGGAACACCAGGCTGCCTTCCATCAGGGATGTGCTTAGTCTTGTCTTGGAAAGTCACTGAAATCTAACAGTTTCTTGACCCACACCTGTTTATAACAAGTGTTACTGCTTTCTTTCTGTTGTTATCTATAATTGTTTTAGGGTTTTTAATTTGCTCATTGGAAAATGTCAAGTTGTTGCAATAAACAAATGTAATTGAAACCTAAAAGTTCCTCTTTAGTTCTAGATCTCTGGCAGTCACTTTATATGGCTTCTATGAGTGTGTTTTCAAGGGGTGATACAGTTAAATCAGAAACAAAATCCATGTTTTTCTTTGTGTTATTAGAGTAGTAACTTTCTCAGTATAATTACTGCTGTATGAACTTTTTGCATGTACTGCTATTTCATCATGTGGGATTACCTTAAGGCTCTAAAGTTCATACACAAACTAATTTGGTATAACAAAATATTATTCATTGTTTGCTAGAAAACCAAGGAAGGATAACAGAAGAATTTTAGACTAACCCTGTTTGAAGAGGGGAGGGAATTGCTATTTATATGGAAATCTCTGGAAAGCAGAGGACAGAGGATTGAACGTATCTCTTGTGACTAGACTCTGACCTAGTTGCACTTGTTTGTTTTTATATGGTGATGACATACTTAATGATCCTTCTTCAACTTGTTCTGCTGTGTAGGATGACACTTTGTCATGTGAGTGACCACTGGGCCCAATATGTTAGTGGCAGTAAACAATATGGATCAACAGTGCATCCCTACTCTGTGGAAAAATTGCAGCTGGAGTTTGATGAACTGTTTTTTAGAGCTGTTCTACATGTTCTGAAGGCAAAAAGGTAGGCTGTCCCATGTGATTGATACTGGCTTCATCTTGGAGGAATTAGATACTTGAAACTGGGATTTGAAGTATCTTTAAATATGGAGCAGTTTAAACAAAACTGCAATATGCAGGACTTTTCAGCACATTGGTAGCATCAAGATGGGCAGGAAGTATGCCTTGAATTCTGGCCTCTGACAGAAGCGCTGAGGACTTACTCAGTTCAGAATGAGGTTAACTCAGAATATGAAATGCTAAGACACATCCTCGCCTTCTTAATTCTGTTACATGGCAGAGATGCAGGCATGTGCCTCTTTTTCAAGTGTTGGGGTTGATCAGGGTGAAACTGTTTCTATCTACCTCTTCAAATCCAACAGGTTGGGAGTCTGGTTGTTCATGTCTGAGATGCCCTATGGAACTTTATCCAGAAACATGCTTTGGAGGCTCTTCTTTGTCATGCATTGTGCGGAGAGTGAGCACCTGGAAAAGCTCTGCTCTACTCTGCAACTTGCTGACTGCAAGCAAAGACTCAAAGGTAGAATTCCTACATTCAGAACCAATTCTAATCGATTCATCTACTTCTGCATCAGATATGGGTTTAATTCTTTGCAGGTTCCACTGTTAAATACACCCTCAGCAGCATGACTGGTCCAGAGGCCTTAGAAGTGTCTTGGGCCGTTCATGGTCTTCCACTACTTGTTTGCCCAAACTTTCATTTTAACAGAATTGTCAGAAATACTGTACTTTTATTATTTTCTCTGGCAGTGATTGCTACTGGCTGCTTCAGAAAGCTGTAAGATTGCCATACAGTAGGTACATGTTGTGTATTCTTGTATCATCTCCTATCTTGACCTTCAGTAGTATTTGGAGACTGAGTTTTAAATCCTAAAATATAAAATTTTGTATAACTTTTGGTTGGTTTTTTTTTTTTTTTTTTTTTTTGTGTGTGCATGATCTGTTGATAGTTCTGGAAATACCCCAGTCCTCCTCTTCTTCTTTTTTTTTTTTTTTTTAACCCCTAAACTTGCTAGTTTTGGCTTCAGTAACTTACACTGTAGGAGATCTGCTTATCTTCCACCACAGATGTTCACCTTATCTCAAGCCTTCTTTTGATGCTTTCCTTGTCCTATATGCCACCTTTTCGTTCTGTTTCCCCTTGACTTCTGTCCTGTGTTGATCTCCACAGTAATTGTGGTAGCTTCAGCTATAGCAGAGTTATTTAGAAGCCAGCTGGAATGCTGCTTTCTCTTTTCTGCTACCTTCATGGAAAATATTTCAGGAATTGATTGACAGGGAGACAAGTGAACAAAGCAGTAGCTCCCTACTTCAAAGCCTCTTTGCTGTCTTGAGGGAGAGCAAATCTCACTCTGTCACTTCTACTTTTCAGCTAGCTGCTAGCCCAGATAATTGTTACCACATCAACAAAGTCTTTTGATGGAGAATCAGAAGAAAATGGTGATCTTGAGAGGTTACAGTGTCGTGACTTTGTGCAAGCTTAGCTAACATTTAAGTCAATTTTATGCAGAGTGGGAGAGAGGTATCAAGACCATAGCATTTTAAGAAGTGCTGATGTGACTAGAGCTTGCCAGCCAAAACAGTAACAGTTATGCTGTTTCAGTAGGACTAATTTTTGTTTTTGCAAGAACGTTTTACTGCATCTCAAACAAAGAGAATGTAATATGATGTGGTGGGTTGTAGTCCTGACTGTAACAAACACTGATATTTTTTTGTTTTTTGGTTGGTTTGTTTGTTTGTTTTGTTTTGTTCAGGCTTTGTTTTGCTTCTAGCTAACTTTAATGTTTTAAAGTCCCTGGTATGCTGATGCAGGATATTTTTATCCTCTTCATTCTCCTCGATGGTTTATGTCAGCACAGTACTATTTTTCACAAATGTCTAGACAGGGAATATCAACCGTTCTTTTAGTGAATTCCATCTAATCTTCTGAAATAGTTTCTTTTGATTGACATCAATATAATGCTGACTTATTTTCCTGTAATTCATAGTCTAGAAGACCATGGCATTAACGTTCTCTTGGGAGAGTACCTTTTTTTATTGATTTCTCTTCTCAAATTAAGCTTGAGAAATCGTAAGAGTGGTGGATCAACAGTTGTTAGCAAGCCTTGGTAATTGCTGGAGGCTTTAGGCTTGCATATATAGAGGTGGGACCGTAGTTGCTTTTAAGGGATAGGTAGAAAGAGCATGGTAAAATGGATTGCAGTGATGGAGCTGCCCGTATTAGGATGAGTGCTGGACTGTGAGAGCTACCAGACATAAAATAATCCCGCTGGGTTATATGGGAAGTGTTGCTATTTGAGGTATTCTTGAGTGGACCAAATGTGTGTTCCACAGTAAGTTTATTAACATTTTCGCTGACAAGCAATGACCTAGTAGTTTCTTCGTGATGTTTCATACCTGTGGGAGATAACCTGTGTTCTCCATAAGTTCTGTAAATATAGATTAACAGTTTTGTATTTGCTTCTATTGCAGTTGGCAGTGAGAACCTGCTGAACAACATTTCTGGTTACAGTTTCTTTACTGCTGTACCAAGATTTGAGGAGGCACTGCGTTTTAGGGTCTCTGTGAACTTGAACTGTAGTGTGATCAGATGTGCAGAGGAGGAAGGGAATTGGTGCAAGTAGCAGCTGTGTGGTGAAGATGTCATTGCTCCACTGAGATGATAGGGTTTAGGTGGAGTCTCTCTTCTTTGCTCTTTCCTCGTCTTAATCCTTCAGTCCCAAGCTATGGCTTGGTGTGGGTTTGAGGTTGCTGGGAGGTATGTAGCATGTGGAGCTCACAGATGACCTCAGGTGCAGTGAAGAGGAGGGTGCAGCTGAAGCAGAAAGCTGGGAGATTGCAGAGCTGTCAGTTGCACCAGAGAAAGTCTAGTGCATGTGTTCAGCAGCTGGTAACAGCCCTTCTCCTATTTATGGTCTTTGTTCTTTACGGGGATCGCTTTTTTCTCTTCTATCCCCCTCCAAATCCCTTCTCTGTTGCTTAGCTGGTCTGTGCCTAATAAAACAGACACATATATCATGGTGCTAACGAGACAAGTGCTGTCAGTTACTTGTTACTTGTGTGTTCTACCCCTTCCCCATGCTGTTGGTCATTCTGCTATGCCTTTATATACAGTAATGGTATAGGTGTGTGGTTTTGTTTTTTTTTTTTTGTCCTGCATTACCTTAAAAAAAAGAAAATCCACCACCAAGCAACAAGGATAAAAGGTAGCATTAGGAAAGGGAGATGAATGGATGGGACATCCCCTGTATTTCTACTGTGTCTATCAGGAGTGTAGTTTATCTTGCTACATGGAAAAACTCTTAACTGAAATTTCACAATCCTCTAGCACAGTGTTGATAAGATCTTTTGGCTGTACAAGTCTGACCTTTTCAGGTTAAAATACAGTTGCAAAGTTCTTGAAAGCCCTCAAAATAGAATGTAATCTAAGTGGAAGTGTTTAATCACAAGCATCCTGAGTACCTGCCTGTGCAGATTAAGTAGTTGAGTGCCACAATGAGTGCTTTTTCAGTATATTCAGCTAAGATAGGATCACTGTAAACAGTGTTTACTGGCATGTTTATGCTTCAGAGGGAGCAGAACACTCTCCAAACCATTTTACAGCTCAAATGCAGCTTGCAATGCTTATTTTACTGCACAGACTATTTTTAAAGGTTATTTGGAAGAAATTAAATTATTTTTTAAGTCCTGTTCAGGTTTCTTTGTACCCTTCCCTTCCTGCTGTCCCCCACCCCAACAAATGAAATATTTATTTGCATTTGGCAGCATGTCACACTTGAGTTTACAAAAGAGGAAACTTGTCTTGCATTCAAGTGAGAGTATCTCTTAGCCTGTATCTCCCGTGCAACTTCAGTTCTCTGTTTTTGGAGATATTTTCCAAACAAGTGCATTCAGTAATTTTCTTGTTTTGAATCTGAGAAACTGAAACTGACCTTTTCTTGTAACTCTTGGACATAATTTAGGCCCAGGGCTAGATGCTTGAAGTATTTTTATTTGTAGTCAGCATAAAATGATTTCCCCAGCTTAATTGCTGCTTGAGGTCATGGTATGTGGAATGGCCTGTGTCTCGCAACTTGATCAAAACCTCTCTGCTGTGCTTGGATGGGCTTAGTTTTAATCTTCTCTTGACTGTATGCTATTTAAAACTAGAATCCTTTCATAAAGTTTGGACTTAATCTGTGGAATTAATTGCTCCAATATGTAACAGAAGCCAAAACCATAACATCTTTAAAAAGCAGAAAGATTTAAGCAATTCTTCCTGTAGATGATCGACATAGCATAGTTAAAAATTAAATCCCAGCTGTTCTTGAAGCAGTTCTAGCTTTCATTATGGATTACTAGCGTATTTACTGAATCATATGGACTCACTGCATGTTATGGTGTGTATTGCACCTCATTTTAAAGCAGCTGATAACAGCCACTACGGAAGAGAGGATATTAACCCAGTGACAATTCCATTGTCACTGATACCTTCCCTGGGATTAGACTGTCAATAAATGTATAAATATTAATGATATATGTCCTATAACACTTATTTCATCATGTTTCTTTCATGTGAATTTTTTCTAGACCCAGAGCATCTTGAGAATTTTGAAAAGTATCTCAAATCCATGAACTGCTCAGAAGAAATTTGTCTGCTCACCACATTTGCTCAGATGGCACAAAGCAAACGGGCTGATGCTGATGAGGATTTTATCAAAATCATTGTTCTGGAGATATATGAGGTCAGTAATATTACTGGTCCATTCAGGAAAAGAGTGAGTGTGTTCTTTTCCTAACAGTGGAAAGTGTGAAACATTCATGGCTTCTGTAGTGTGTTCTACCACGAAACTAGGAAAGCACTACTACTGAAGTTTATAGTCTAGTACTGAACTAAAATGTCCTGATGTGCATGTTTTTCTGGGAGAAATAACAGCTCTTCTGTAGATCAAACCAGAATGAAACAAATGAACAAAAATATCTTTGTTTTGGTTTTGTTTGTTTTGTTTTTTTTTTTTTTTTTTTTCTTGCACAGATCTAACTTGCAGCTCTGAAATTCCTTGTGTGGTCTTTTCTCTGTTGTGGTGTGTAGTGGGATTTTTTTGTTCGTTTGTTTAAGTGTGTGGTGGTGGTGGTGCTCCTACGTTTAGTTTTAGACTTTGTTTTTGGCACTGTGATGTAATCATTTCCTTATCTTCTAGGGCCATCAGTTTCAGTTTTAATATTGTCATTTATCAACTTTGTCCAGGATCACCAAGAGCAATTTAGTTCTATATTTTCCAAAAGATGACTTATTGTAGTGAGTGAAGGTCAGCCATAACCAGTAAATTCTCTCTGCTCATCTTCTCAGGTGTCTTATGTTAGCCTCTCCACAAGAGAAACATTTTCAAAAGTTGGTCGAGAACTCCTGGGAGCAATTGCCAGCATCCATACGCAGATTATTTCTGTGCTGCTGGATCGAGTTAGAGAGACCATTGAGAAAGTTGGGATGGTAAGTGTTAAAGTCCATCGTTTAAAGCAGGTGCCCAGTTAAAACTAGAGGCCATACCAGGTTGTGTTGTAAGATACAGCTCGTTATGAATGGATCATGTTAAAGGCCCGTTCATGTTTTTTTTTGATCTTATCGCTCTTTAAGATAGATGGGCATGATGCTGATTATTTCACACTGAGTACTGATTAGCCTTTTTTTTTCTTCTGCCCTCAAAGGTTTCTTTATATCTGTTTAAAGAACTGCCGTTGTACCTGTGGAAGCCTTCTTCGTCTGAGATTGCACTGATTCGTGACTGGTTACTAAATTACAGTCTAACAACAGTGGAGAATAAACTAGCCTGCATCATCTTGGAAGGGCTAAACTGGGGATTTGGTGAGCATGTATGTATTAAAAACAGGAGGCCTGAACTTGGTCAGTTTTACAAGAGTAAAAGTATTACTCAACCTGGGATTGTAACTGAATTTGAAAACAGTGAATTACATGCTTTTTTATGATGGCTGTACACTTGATGTCATAGGATTAGAACTTCACAGTAATTCTGAAGCATTCTGCTTGAGGATTTGCTTGTGTTGCTTTCTTGTAGTGCTGCAGCTGACATTAAAGGAGATATTTAAGCAGGAGTTTCCTCTCTCTAAACAAGAGGAAACAGCTGACAGGACAGTTTTTATGAGTCACTTGATTAAGATATCTCTGGCTGCAGAAACAGAGGAATCCTCCAAGAAGTGTGTGAGACTGGTCTGACTCTAATTTGCAGGCTTGTATCCAGGTGTGTTTTTCATGATATAAGGAAACGAATGATTGAAATTGGAGATTTCAAAGTCCTGAGCATTATTTACATGATTGGAATATATCCCATAGAATGGGTTACTTCAGGAGCTCCAACAGTTCAGGATTCAACAGAATGTTTTTTCAGAGAGAAGCAGGAATAGATTTGGGGGGGGAAAAATCCTGTTGTCTGTGTTCAGTGATCCATGTTAATATTGAAATCTGTGCATTTGATTGTACTGAACTCTTCTCTTTGCTGTGCTGATACTTGTACATGAAAATTGCCTTACTTTTCCTCCCTGCCTCTTGATCACACGTGAAAAAAAAGGAATCGTAGGAAAAATTAACTGTGAGGTCTTTGCTGTGTAACAACAGTGTCATGTCTATACCCTTTAGTATCGGGAAAAATAGTTCTTTAATGTGGCAATTGATAAGAGGAATTATGTTTTGATACAAAAACTGTGATAGTTTTGGTTGTGTTTTGTTTTTAAAGGCAAGACTTCCAGTGTCTGTACTGTGTAGTTTAAAATGCTATCTATGGATCTTTGGATTAATTGCTGTAAATCCACCAAAGGAATGAGAGAAGTGATTACGATCACTTTTTCTGGAAATAATCTAGCTGTTGAGCTTTGTATTGCCCAGTGTGAGCTCATTATTTTTCAATGTTGGGCCAAAATTTTTTTGACTAGCCAGGATTTTAACTAGATATTACAATACTTAATGTCTTTCTGGTTGTTCAGATTAAGATTTATTTCTTTGTAGTGCAACTGAATTATACACTTGCAGAGAGCTTTTAAACAAGGCAGTTTTGTCATGTGATTCTGTTTTTATCAGGGTGTTCTTCATCTGGATCCAGCTGTCCATTCTGAAGTTGCATTGATGGTGCTGGAAGCATATCAGAAATATCTCTCCCAGAAACCATATACTGGGTTGCTTTCTGAAAGCATAAAACAGGTATTCCTTCTTCAGAATTACAGAGACTAGCTTAGTGATAGTGATAGATAGGAAAAACTGCAGGCCAAGACCTTGTTTTCTTTTTTCTTTTTAAAAGCTTCGCTATCTTGATACTACTAGAACACCATAATATACCAACTCAAAGTATTTTTGCACCCACAGACATATTTGAAGATGCTGTTATACATATGTTGAACATCTATATGAAAAATAAAAATTTTAAATTTGTTCCTCTTGTAGGTTTGCATTATTGAGCCTCTAGTTCAATAGTTGCAAACTGTTCTTTCAAAGCATCCTTTACTCATGTGGCGTTGGCCAGTACTTGCTTAATGAAGGGCTACTTACTATTACTGGTGAACATGAGACACCCTTCCTGTGTCTCCAGCTCTTAGTCTAACCTTATTTAAAGACTCAAGATTTTAGGAGCTTTTCAGTAGTGATCGGTGCTGTGTTACTTGAACATTTATTACATTGATTATACAGCACTCTGGTGACTGAGGAAGGTATGGCTTCAAGTTGCAGAAGGGGAATGGAAGGACAGGATCAAAGTTAACCCCTTTTTTGGATATTCCATCCAATATACTTCTATTGATTTATTCAGAACTTTTAGCATTGTCTTGTACTTTGTCTTCTCAGGGTTTCTTGTACAGTGCTTTCTTCTCCCCTCCTCCCCTGTGCTTTTTTCCACAGTCTTTTCTCACACTTTGAATGTTCCTTATTGTCTCTGCTCTTTTCTGACTTGCTTCTCTGCACTAATTAATTGTGGTTTGTTGTCTTGTGCCAGCTAGATAAGTTCTATTTTTAAGCCTATTTCACCCTTGGTTGCCACCGGTATTGGTGAATCAGTACTGACTTGCATGAGCTTGTAACTGGAATTTAAGAGAAAATAATGCTTAGGTTCTTGTACCCCTACTTGGAGAGGATGAAATATCTACACTGACTCTCAACTCTGCAATTTACACTGGTCTGTCAGAACATGTTTTTCCCAAAGTTTTTATAATTCCTTCTGATCGAGACAGGGTCTTCATGGTTATGAATGCATGTACATGACACAGAGACTTTGCCTGTCCACATTACAGACTCCTAAGGAGAGGATGCTAGGTTTTAGGCTTTTTGCTGACAGATGTTATTTTGGTATATATATATTTCTTGTTTTCCTTTCACTAGCAGCCTTAAATATTACTAAAGGTGTTGTGTGGGTTTGTTACTGTTTTTTTATTATTAAAAATAAAATTTAGTCCAAGACCAATATCTAGTTTGGAAAATTTTGGACAAACAGTAGAGGTCGATAGCCTTTACCAAAAGGGATGGGTGTGGGGAGAGAGGTGGTAGAAATCGTAGGCCATAGAAACAGAGATTTCAGATAAACTGAGCTGGTGGTGCTACATGTTGTGTCTGGATGCTCTGATCTCGTGTCAGGGTGATGGGATAGAAGAGGAAACGTATCCAGGCTGACCAGAGTCCCAGGCTAGTGCTGTATGTGCTGTAGTATGGCTGTGCTTCCTCTCATTCCAGGTCTCCTACTTAGCCAGCATTGTTCGCTACGGAGAAACACCAGAGACCTCCTTTAACCAGTGGGCATGGGGTTTGATTTTGAGGCTAAAGCTTCACAGAAATGACTGTGCCATGCAGCATGGCTGGCCTGCAGTCCCTGTGCCTGACAGTGTGCTCGACATGACGGAGTCGGTCACGCTTCACCCCCTCGTGAAGGCTGTTAAAACGAGCATCCCTCTCGGCTGTTTTCTGGCACTGGCGATGACCACGCTAGGTCACAGGTAAGTGTACTTTTTCCTGTTTGCCTTGGATGGATGGCCCCCGTGACCAAGCAACCTACCTAATGATGAACTGAGGGCTGTTAACATCTTTACGCATGTTTAAAGAATAAAGGACTTCTGATGCAAGGGTTTGAGTGGTCTTTCAGGGACTGTAGTTTCAAACCACGTTTCATTTCCTTTAATTTGCTGATACTCTCTTTTGTGTTCTGCATGTTAGGATCAAAGCAGTCCTGAGAAAAGTAGTATTGCAGCTGAGGGGTTTGGCACCATTGCTATAGACAGAAATAACTTTTAACCACACTTGATGAAAGGTTTATTCTACAGGTAACTTTTGTTAGCAGGGCTGCAGCAGAGCCTTCAGAAAATAGTGAGGATTAAAAATCCACTCATGCTGGTAATGATAGCTTTATAACCCTGATAGTGAGGCTCCTAGCCCTGCCTGTGTTCCAATAACATCTTTTCCAGTGCTTTCAGCTGGATTGTAGGTAAGGTTCTTGGACATAATCAAATGTATTTGTTGATTTGGGTACAGAGCTAGGCATAGATTAATCAGTCTCTCCTGTGTCTGTTTTCCTTGAATCTCTTACCTCTTTAATGTCTCTTACTCATATTCAAAATTTTGACTAGTTTTCTGCATATAATACTGCTTTACTCCTTTAAAGAGAAGTTGTCTTGGCTTTCTCCTCCCCTGTGCTAGGTTGGCCTTGTCTGGATGCCAGGTGCTCACCAAAGCTGCTCTGTCACTCCTTGACTGGTCAGAGGATAGAGAATATTAGGAAAGGCTTGTGGGTAGAGATAAGGACAGGGAGAGATCACTCACCAGTTGCTGTCATGGGCAAAACAGACTCAACTTGGGAAAAATAATTTAATTAATTGCCAATGAAATTGGAGTAGGGTAATAAGAAATAAAACCAAATCTTAAAACCTTCCCCTCACCCCGCCCTTCTTCCCAGGATTAAGTTCATTCCGAGTTTCTCTACCTTCTCTCCCACAGTGGCACAAGGGGATGGGGAATGGGGGTTGCAGTCAATACATCACATGTCTCTGCCACTCCTTCCTCCTCAGGGGAAGGACTCCTCACGCTCTTCCCCTGCCCAAGCGTGGGGTCCTTCCCACAGCAGACAGTCCTCCATGAACTTCTCCCATGAGTCTTTCCCTCAGGCTGCAGATCTTCACGAACTGCTCCAGCATGTGTCCCTTCCTTCAGTAACAGACTGCTCCAGTGTCGTCCACTGCCTCCATGGATCCACAGGTCCTGCCAGGAGCCTGCTCCAGTGTGGGCTTCGCACAGGGTGTCAGCCTCCTTTGGGCATCCCCTTGCTCAGACGCGGGGTGCTCCCTGGGCTGCAGGTGGAGATCTGCTCCATAATGGTCTTCCCCATGGGCTGCAGGGCACAGCCTGCCTCACCACGGTCTTCACCGTGGGCTGCAGGGCAATCTCTGCTTCAGTGCCTGGAGCACCGCCTGCCCCTCCTTTGTCACTGATCTTGGTGTCTGCAGAGTTGTTTCTCACGTATTCTCACCCTTCTCTCTGGCTGCAATGGCTTTCCCAGAGGGTTTTGTTTTGTTTTGTTTTTTTTCCCCTTAAATGTGCTATCACCGTTGCTAATCAGCTTGGCCCTGGCCAGCGGTGGGTCCATCTTGGAGCCAGCTGGCATTGGCTCTATTGGACGTGGGAAGCTTCTGGCAGCTTCTCACAGAAGCCACCTGTGTAGCTCCCTCGCTACCAAAACCTTGCCTCGCAAACCCAATACATTCCCAGTCTGTTGCTTGATGCTGAATTTGTGCCGTAGATACATATGTGCTTCAATGCACTAGAGTAATTTGAAACTGCTATGAAGGTATTCTGGTTTGAGAGTGGTAATTTGTACATGACTTTGAGCATGTAATGAAAAACAAGGAACCTCTTTACTTCTGTGGGTTTTTTTTTGGTGGTACCCTATCCGCTCACTGTCTTTGGCCTTGTGGAGAACCATTTGACATCTTTCTCCTATGTATACAATAACTGATATTTATCACATGCAAACGTTCAAGGCCGGTTATATTAATGAGCAGAAGAAACAAAGCGCTGTACTTTATGCTAGTGACTTAATGCAATCTTTCATTTTCATGACCTCAGAGTAAACATAGGATTAATGTTTTACATCTTTTCCTAATGTGCAACCCTTCTCACTTAGCAACACTTGATGCAGAACAATGTACCAAATAAGTTGCTGCTAGTAAGTTTTTTGGACAGTAAGAGTAGGATTAATCCCAGCTGACTGTAACCATCTAAGTACCTACTGTACGGAAACCCCCTGAGCTCCATCTATAGGTAGTGAATCAAGATGTCCAGAGCATCATCCATCCTGAGGAAATGTCAAAGCTAGGTAATGCGGCACACCCTCTGTAGGTTCTTCCATTGCCTGGACAGGGAAGCTAGTTGGCTAGGAAATACCTACCAAATCTGTCAGCAATTGAATGACTCCTACAGCTGAAAAAAAACCTCTGCGGATTTAGCCATCAAGGATTTCAAAGATCAAGTGTAAATATATGAATTTCTTTACATCTCAGTTCACAAAAAAAAGCCAACACTGTCTCCCATTCTACTGATAGATAGAAATGTGGTTTTTTTTATTTTGTTTCCTTGTTTTTTGACAGTATTGAGAAGTTCTGTGCTGAAGGGATCCCTCTTCTGGGTGTACTCGTCCAGTCTAGATACCTGAGAACAATGGTGCATGCGCTGGATAAAATTTTACCCTTCTTTTACTCCTGCCAGTATTATCTCCTGAAGAATGAACAGTAAGCATTATATGTTCCTAATACATTTATTGATAGCCAACAATGAAAGTTAATCTTAACTGTTAAATTTATTAGGCTTCATTCTGGATTTTGCATTCAGTGAGAATGTGACGCAGGTGGTGGGGAAGTGTGTCTGCTTTGTTTCCCAAGTTACTTTTTGACACTGACTGTGGCTGTGGAAGTAGTTCAAGTGTGTCCTACTGACATTATGTGTAGCATTGCCACTGATGCTGCTGCTCTGCCACAGCTGTATTTACAAGTAGCTGTTGTGTTTCTATGAGTGAGAAAGGCAAGGAGGCAGTACTAGTTAACTGTGTCCCCACTGGTACGTTGAGCGATAGCTCAATAGAGAGTGTTCTCAGATGCTGGACCTCAGCTGTCTGTCCTGGTCAGTTGGTAATGTGGTCCTTGGGGTGCTTTTGGCTCAGACCACCTGGCAGTCTCCCTATCAATCCCTGGGCTAGATTTGGGTGCTGATGTGGATCAAGAATGTATTCAGTCCTGATGAGCTGCCTTGAATTACAGTCTGCCGTGAACTGTTCATACTGTGCCTATGATATGGTTAAAATGGAGCAATTAAATCTGCATCATGGCTGTGAATCAAAGTGCTTGTATACTGGTGTCACCTTTGCTGTTGAGCTGGTTTTAAATTCTCCAGAAGCAGATTTTCCATATATTATGCAGTAGGAGAAATTTTAGAATTAATTTAATTTGTTGACATCCCTAGGTTTTTATCTTACGTCCAACTGTTCCTTCATCTGGATAGTGGAGTCCCTCAAGGCATGACCCAGCAGGTTACCCATAAAGTAACACAGCACCTGACAGGAGTGACCTATGGAGAAAATGTTAAACTGCTCAGTAGTATGATACAGGTAAGAAGATTATTTTTAATAAAAAAAAAAGGGGGGGGGAAGTTTTTTAAAAACAGGTAGGCTTTTTTGACCGAGTTAGTGTTTAAGGTTAGAAAGGATACTGAATCTGCAGTTCTGTAGCCACAGAGTACCCTGCATCAAGCACGAGTAGTTGGATTTGGTTCTACTTAAACTTGCCTAAATCTGTCAGTGCATGTGACACTGGACACAATAACAATATGTGCCTTTCAGATTTGTTGGAAAATGCATTTTCTAATACCAGGTCAAAACTGCCTAGAAAGGCAATGTAATATGCAGAACTACTTTCTTGCTTGTGTTAGTTGAGGAATGCAGCAGATATATTAATGTTTGAAAGCTTTGCTTTTGACCATTAATTTATGGCTGTGGTATGAAAAATTGTTCCTGTGTTAGGGAACGGTAGTATTTTTTAAGTGTACAAAGGTCAAGAACAAAGGCCCACTAACTTTAGAGAGGGATAAAGACTAAAGGGAAACAAACTTACACTGTGAAGTCCTTTTGCCGGAACAGCAGGCTATTTGGAAATAGGTGCCATTTATGCATGCAGGTCACAGGGGTCCCACTTATGGCTTTTGTGTTTGTTTTTGCTGATTGCACAAGATGCTCAGCTCTCCAGGCTGCAGAATCTGCAGAAATCTGGAGGTTGGAGATGACAAAGCTATTTTTTACATAGGCATAGAACGACATTGTAAATTATTTATTTTAAGGATAGTCCCACTGCCTTATAAAAGTTAAACAGTTCCTTGATAAATTCTTAAGCTTTAATTGAAGCTGCAATCTCTTGCAAAATTTTACCCTTTAATTTGGCAGACACACATTTTTCTAAGTGACCAGCCAAATGGAGTGGGGCCAGTTGCAGTGCTGGAGTTCTGGGTTCAGATCCTTACCAGCCAGCAGCTGTGGCACAGGGACTGGGCAACACTCTTCTTGCTGGATGACTTATGTAAAGCTGCTTTTCAGTATGGTCAAGAGGACTGTGTACAAAAGCTGCTTTACCAACAACACAAGGTAAATTGATGTGGTGTATTGGTGTGGTTATTGTGTCAGTTAATGTGTTACTCATTCTAATTTTTATGTGAATATTTTCCTGAAATGCAACAATAACAGTCATGGTAATGAGTGATAATGGAGTTATCTGATTTGTTTCTGAGTAGGTCAAGATTAATGCAATGGCTGATATTTTAATAATAACAATAAAAACCTATTTGGAACACAGGTTTCATTCATATGAGTTCTATTGTATTTTAATTTGTGGTCTTTGGATTTCAAGGGTTCAGTAGTGTGTTTAGAACAAAAGCAGAGCTTCCTCTTCTGTAAAAAACAGACACTGTCACTATAACAGAATCTTCTAACTGAAAAAGAGAGTACAAGCAGGCCTTTAAGTGATGGCTGGCTAAGGTTGGGAAGTAGCAATATGAGGCATAAAGGAAGGAACCTGGATGAAGGTAGACTAGCATACCTGTAGTGTGTGAATCATCTCTTATGCTGCTTACCAAAAAACCCTCAAATATTTTCTGTTTCTGTGCAGAATGCTTTGGGCTATCATTGTGACAAAGGTCTGCTGTCTTCACTTGTTAGCTGGATTGTGGCAGGCAATGTGACACCTTCTTTTATTGAGGGCAATGCCAATTCTTCTCAGGTAAGTGGTGTGATGGTGTTGTATGAACAACCCTGGGATAAGCAATGTACAGCTGTCCAGGGCGGGGTTTTTTTTGGCTTTCACAGGTTTTTGAAGATTTTTCTCGTTCCTTTTTTCTTCCTGTCTCAGTGTTTGTGAGATTTCTTGTGATAAGATTGTAATTTAGCCTAAGAGAATGCTGTGGGTTTATTACACCAAAGGGAACATGGATATTTTGCACAGAGAGAGCTTGTCTGATCTGTATCCAAGAATTCATATAATAGGATTTATTAGTTAAGATTTCTTTTGTCTTCAGTTGTTCTTGAAATATTTAATGAGAGAAAAATATGTAAATCCTGACTTTTCTATTAGATCAGTCTTTATCTGATAAATATTTTGAATACTAGTTGCTTTCTCTGTACTTGAGTGAGTTTCTCATTTGAGCAAAAAGGAAAAAAATCTTGCAATATTCCAACTAGAGGTGTGTAGTGTAGGTAGGAGAGAGGAGATCTTAATTTTACTGAGTTTGAGTATGTTGTTTCCTTCAGAACACTGGATAATTCTGTCAGTTGTCCCTGGTTTCCCCCTTCTTTCTTAGGACTGTACAAAATACAAAGGGAAAGGTTGAATGTAGATAAGGAGGAAACTGTTTTCTCGTCAAGTTACAATACTGCTTTTGCAACTTTGTGATGAGAGTCTGGCAATGACCTTTTCCTCCTAAGAGCACAGCAAGCTTCCTGATCCTACTCCTGCCATTTTGTTATCAATGTTTCTGTTATTGCTGTGTTGTACAGGTCTGGTTTTCATGGATGGTGTTAAATATGGAGTCAATATTTGAAGAAGACTCACAGCTTCGCAGAGTTGTGGAGGGGGAGTTGGTTATTAATGCTTTAACTCCTGATCAAGCTTTGAAGGTGAGAGAACCATTCATCTGCTTTTATTAGAGAGAACTACTGGAGAAAAGTGTTCTTTTGTATTGTTTAGTTTTTATCTTACGTACTTTTTTTTTACCAAGATAAAAGCATAACTATGCCTTATCTGGCTTTCCAGGAGAAAATACACCTCAGGGAACTTCTACATTTTGAGTTGAACATTTAAAATCTACCATGCAAACATCTGTTTTTAAATATACCATCATTTACAGGAAACTTCAGTCACTAATTAGGGCTCTTGCATGATTTTCTGGGTCATCTGAATGCCTCATCATCTTCAGTGGATTTATTCTATACCACTGAGATGGGGAGTGCAGATAGTATTATTTTGCAGGTGGGAAAATGTGTCTATATTTCAAAGAGTATTTCTCAGATGATCTGTATTTTGCAGAAGTCTGGGCTTTACTTTTCTCTGTATTTGAATTTTCCAAGATTTTCAGAACTATTTAGGGGTCTCCCTTAGCAAGGCATGTAGTCAGGTGTGCTTTAAGCCATGTTGCAGCATTTTTCAAGTTCTTTGCCCAAATTGAGTTAGAAATTCTGAATGATGCAAGTGGAAACTGAAGCTGTCCAGCCTCAAAGTGTAACGTTTGGCCTGTCCTTCACCTCAACTGTTTCAGTGTATTTTAATGGAGAAGGTAGTCTAGAAGCTCTATGAAAATAGGTTTGCTCGAGCTATGTCTAGACTGGTACATGTCTTGCATCCATGGAGACTAGTCTGAAGAACACTTATACTTGTCCTTTGACTTCCATGTTTTGATTTAGCTGGTAAACAGTAAGATATTATGTAGGTAGTGTGTGGGAAAGGGTGCTGAGGGTTCCTGAGGTCTTATGTGGGGGATAAGGTAGTGCCAGGATCTGAGCTGAGACATGGGAACTCGAAAAAGCTCTTCCCCTGCTTCAGGCACAGTCCGTGCAATCATGACATGACTTTTTAATGATTTAGTGGGTCCATGGAGTAACATTCCATGCTGCTAATATGGAGTGCTCATGTGTTGCTTTGCCTTTGTTATGTGTTTGCAAAAAGAAATTTTTTTTTCTTTCTGTATTTTTTCTTCACATTAATTTTACTTTACATTTTAGATTTTCAGTAGGGCTATATGGAATGTAGTCTGGAAAAAGAAGTACCATGCTGGAGGATTCTGTATCCTCACATGGCTTAAGACTGTTTTTTTTTATTGGTTGGAATGTGCCATGTGCTTCACTATTGCTGCTTTGTTCTCTAACATCAGCAGTCTTACGGAAGTCTAAACCAGGAACATTTACCTCTGAGGAAGAAAAGTAATTAACTGTAATTAACATCGATGACCCATATGTTGGCTTTGCATCACAGAGCCATCATGCTATTTTTTTTTTTTTTTGAGCATCAGAGGTGTAGCAATGCTTTCTAACAGCTGTCCCAACATAACTGTAAGCTAGGCAGCTCTTCCTCTAAGACCTGTAACAGATGTGTGAATATTTCCAAAGTCGTCTTCCCTGTAATTACTGAATTTTCATGCTGTGTTAATCTGTTGGGTTAAGCTGTGACGGCCTCTTACAGGGAACTGCAGCAGAGTACTTGTCTGAAAATGTTTTTTTTCCAGAAAGCACAAACTCAGCTGAAGCTGCCCATTGTACCTTCCCTTCAGAGGCTCATGATTTACCGCTGGGCTCACCAGGCCCTTGCTACCCCTGCTGATCACCCTCTTCTGCCACTAGTCTGGCAGAAATTCTTCCTCCTTTACCTTCACCGACCAGGACCACAGTATGGGTGAGTCTGATCATAAGGGCTCTAGCAGATTAGCAAGCACTGCTAAATTTGCGCTGCAAGTGAGATTAAGTGCATCACACTAAGACTGCACCTCAAAGCAGTGGGTACTTCTCTAAAGTGTCAATTTACTTGCAGAGATGTTGATTTGACACTTGCAACAAGACTTTGCTGTGCTTTTTTGTTCATTTTTAGATTACCTGTAGATGGCTGTATCGGAAGACGTTTTTTCCAGAGTGCTGCTCATGTTAACTTACTAAGTGAAATGAAGCAACGCTTAATAGAGGTAGCAGACTTCCACCATGCTGCCAGTAAAGCACTGAGAGTGGAGAGCCCTGCAGAGGGCAGTGACAGACCACCAGAGAAGACGAGCTCCTCACCAGGTTACCTGACTTCACCAGAACTGCATAAGGAGCTTGTCAGGTAAAAAAAAAAAAAACATGCCCAGTTCAGTCTTACTCAGTGCAACTACCTGAGCAACTACTAGAGCACAGTGTGGGAGACGTGCAACCCTTGGCTGACCTAGATGTACTGTAGGCGTTTGTTCTATGCATTGTTGTGGTCAAATCTGTTCCTGTGTTGATACCACTTGTTTTGTTTGAGAGGTGGCTGATTTTACTACTAAAAATAAAACGTTGTTGATAGAGTTGCTGCTCCCCTTAGGGGAGAGCTTTGCTTTTTAATTAATGGTGTCCCCATGCTGATAAAATACTTGTTGTTTAGACGTATCTGCTACTGGTATGTATGTCACTAGCTAGAGATGTAAAATGCCCTGGTCTGTAACAAACAGATGTATACATACAAAGTAGCCTAAATTTATGTCTGAGTAAGATGACTTCATCATGGAATTTAAACTGGGGACTTCAACACGATTCAGTTAGTGCAGTTTACCCAGCTAGCATGCTAAAGCTGAGCTGTGCTAAGTGTGTTCTGTGGTATGTCTGCTTAAACAAAGCCTTAGCACAAGACTGTCGTCTTGTGTGGGAGTAGGTGAAGAAGGTGGGCATGGTCACTCACTGTGACTCAGCTGGTGAACACAGCCGGTAAATGCTCAGTTTTGTAAGGGGTGGAAACTTCCAAGAGCTACACTGGAACTACTGCTGTGCTGTACAGAAGTCTGTGGTTTTGTTAGACAGAGACTTTTGGTCTGAGAAGTCTACCTTAAAAAAATGTTTGCAGTATTACAGTATCTGAATATTCCCAGAAACCACTTGAAAGGATTATTTGGAAAGAACCCCTTGTTCAGGGGGTTTGGTCATATGGCATCTGAGCTTCTTTTAAGTGCTTCCTCCACCTCAGCAATTGATAGGTACTGTACAAACAAACAAAGGAGATCCTTGGTCATTTGTGAAAAATAATCTAGAGATGCTCACTGGGTGTAACTTGATTATCATTTTCATTTCATTTCAAAGGAGTTCCCCACTCCAGTGTAAAACCAGAGAGCTCTATGGCCAAGTAAATCTTATGATCAGGAAGTTTAATGGCCACCTACACAGGAGAGAAAATATCGGTAGAGTTCATGAGGGCTGACTCTTAGAACTAGAATACTTCAATTTTTTCACCAATGATACTGACTAGGAGTTGGCTAGTGATATTTAATACCACAGTGTGAAGATTTAATGGCATTCTAGTTCTTCCTTGTCAGGAAAGCTTGGATGATATGATTATAAAAAGGGTACCACTCAGTAAAATTACGTCAGTTGAAGAAAGAGGTATATTTATGTTACAGTGTTAGCAGAGGAGGAAATGGGAATAAGCTAGCCAGGAACTGGAGTCTAAAAATAAATTAAAGGATGTAACTCAACTTGTGTGTGACATTTTGGAGTGGGGACTCTAGAGAAGTCATGAGGTAAGAAGTCAAACTTGCTCAAATGTACTCTGTTTTTTCCTTTGTTCTTTTGGATGGGGTTGTGGATGAGATTCCCTGACATAAGAAACTATTCCAGTTGTGGGTCATGTGCTAACTTGCATAAATGTTTTCCTTTCCAAAACTTGTCCTGTTACTCTTTGTTACTGCCCTTCATATTTTTCTGAATAGGTTCTTTCCGCTGCTGATCTTTGAACTGACACTTGAGTCAGCTAGTCACAAAAACATCTGAAACATCTATCTTTTCAGCTGTGTCACCTTGTAGTGTTACTTGTTGCCTTCACTTTAAACCCCAGAATGAGACTCCTCTGTATTATATGCTATGCATACAATTAAAGTTCACATTGATTTATTTTTTTCCTTTTTTTGTTTTGATTCTCAGGCTTTGTAATGTTTTTGTTTTGTGGTTGGAAGAAGAGAGTTTCCAGAAAGGAGACACATACATTCCTTCTTTACCGAAGCAATATGATGCACATAGACTTGCAAAAGTTATGCAGAATCAACAGGTGAAGCACTAATGACTCTGGCAATATGGGATCTAAATTTCCCTTCACTTGTTAAAATGGGTCCTCTAAAGTAGTGAGAGACTGTATCACTGGTCTTTAAGCAGCATACAGTGTGTATGATACCTTCACAGCTCTAACTTTTTTCCTAAAAACTCTGTGCTAACCTAAACTGCCTTCCTTTATATTTGAGCAAGGACTCATGAGTAGATATCTTGCATATCTTAATGAGAACACAGTCCTTATTCTGTATTGTTCTGTAATTCTTTCTATGTTCCAAGGTAATGTAGAGAATTATTAAAGTTGGAACTTTAAATGACAAAAGACTGGAAGCCATAATCTGATCATGTTGGTAGTCTGTAATATGTCAGGTTCAAATATAAGTTATCGAGTGGGAAGTGTATATTATTCTGTCCAGTAAACCTGAAGAGTTAATGTAATTGAAAAACCTGTGAGAGGGGGGATTTTGGAAGGGCATTTCCTCATGCCTGCTTTGTTTTTACTCTTCCAGTGTATATGACCACTGGAAGTGCAGCCTGCTTTAGCCTGATTACAGCTAGTCATGCCATGATGTTTTAGACTATATTGGTTTCCTCTTTTTTTACAAACAGAGTTTTAATAATCTGTACCCTTTCTCTATTTGTTAAAAATTATACCATGTGTGCTTGTCAGATGTCTTCTCTAAGTGTCATGAATGCTTTTCAGTGGCTTATCTGTATATGTGATAAAAATTCTGCAGCTTTTTTCTTCAGTGTAGATTTTTTTTTTTTCCCTTAGTAATAATTTTCCTGTGGCTTAAAACTGCAGGGTCTAGTTTTATACACTTACTTTAGTTCCCCAACTACTGGGATGGGTCCCACAGTACATGTTACTGACCAAAATGGGAATGATAATTTAATTTTTTTTGTGCTTTAGGATTTGTGGATGGAGTATGTCAATGTTGAACTCATACACCATGAGTTTCAGGAAGCTCTGAATCTTTGGCTGCAGGTTCAACTCGAATCACATACAACTTGTGTTTATGCAGGGCAAACAGATTTCACCAACCCTTTATCAGGTAAGAGGTAAGAATATTGTTAATGAAACTGGGTCAGAAAGAATTATTAGCATGTTGAAGCCCAGGTTTCTTTAGGAACATGATGATGTCTGTAAATAAAGATGTTAATACAGAAAACAAATGTTTGTTTTCTATGGGTACAGTATTTTGCCCAAAGCTTTCATGGTGTTCTTACGAGGATGCTCATGTGAGAGGCTAACATCAATGTTTTTGGCTTAAAGTTTGCCACATCACAGTACAGCAGGTCATGGTGCGCCCAGGGCTTCATGGGTGGGCTTCCCAAAGATTCCTCTGCACAGAGCATGCTCCAGACAGGCTTAATTTTCCCAAAGCTTAGATAGACAGCTGCAAACAAAGGCAAACCCCACTGTAACTGAAAATGGAAAGATTGTCTCTGTTCATTTTTCTATGGTTACCAATGCCTTCCCCTGGAATTTTGGTGTGGTGAAAGGGTTGTTCTAGCACAGAAGGGGGATAATAGTCATGGTAGGTATAGTAAGGATATGATGAGAATGGATTTTTGGGGCCATGCTGACTGAAAACAGGAAGGGAGGGAATAGAAGGAAAGTGGAGTAGTTTCATAGGTGAATTGGCACTGTTTGGGCAAAGGAAACTGATTGAGAATCACCAGGAGGAGAGCTGACCTGGAGAGAGGCTATGCTTTGGGGCAGAATTGGAGCTGGCAAGATTAGAGGTGAGGATGAATTGTAGGGAAAGGAAGGTGAACTTTACTTAGACTGGGTCGGGGAGCCTCTGTCAGATGAGGGGAATAAATGGGGTGGTAAGAGGAAAGGTGGGAGGTAGCAGTGGCTGGGGAAACAAGGAAAGCACTGGGGCCTTGGATCCTAGTGTTTGTATGATGGAGCTGGTCATGAAAACAGCTGTGTGAAATAAACTTTGACAATAAAAATAGGAAGATTAGGCAAGTGATTTTTTTTAATTTTTTATTTTAAAAAGGGAAGAATGCTGAAAAATATGTCTGCTGCTAAAAATGTTTAATGCAAAAAAACCCGATAATTTTGTTCAGTTGCTCATAAACTTTTCCTTTTGACAAAACTGCTTCTGCTTTCTTTTCTAGCAAAAGAGAGAATAATGAATAATTTAAAGAAGTTTGATACTCCCAAGCCCCCTTTTCCACTCCAGACAGTGAAAGCTCCTGTGCCAGTTATTTCCTCTGCCAGTCTAGTAAGTCAGAAAGAAGCAGTTCAGCTCATGCGCATGAACCTCAACATCTTGCAGCAGCATGCCAAGTAAGACATAGCTGTTTTCCTTCTGCCTCCCTATCGTGTCTAGCAGTGTCTTCAGGTGCCCTTTACAGCAGCCTCATTTGTGGCTTTGGCATAAGACTGTCAGTGCATCACTTCTGCTTCTTGTCCCTTTTTTTCTTTTCTTGGCTATCATATTATTATTCCACTCCTTTAACTAAGATAATATGACACAAGTCCTGTCTAATGACTTATTTTACATCAGCTGACATCTAACTTCTACAGTTTCTTTTCTCATTAGGCATACTTCTTAAAATAAAGCCTGCCTTTAGACTAGATTTGTTGACAGTAAGTTAGTTAACCCTTTTGCGCTAATACAGTAGCTGCAGTATGCAGCACTAGAGTCCTTGAGAAATATGATTTCTGGGACTGTTAGCTTTGTGAATAAAAGAGACTTTCTGTCTTTAATACTCCCATTAAGAGAATCAAGCTGAATTACGTTTGAACACAGCTGATGAATCTATAGCTGTTCTCACCCAATATAGTAATTTAATAAGAATATTATAAATGAAAAAAAAAAAACTTGCTAAGCCCCAGAGAGGATGTGTCTAAACAATTCCAGCAGCAGTTTTATGTGGGCTATTTTTGTTGATTGAATCATCCCACAGTCCAGCTCTTTTTGTCTGGTGGAAAATTACATTTCTTGTGGAGGGTGATCTATTTAATTTCCTTCCAGGTTGTCATATAGAATAGTTAAAAAGAACTCATGCAGACTTAAGTAGTTTTGTTCTTATGAACCTATTTCTTTATTACTTAGAAGTGCTATTACTTTAAAGTTTTAACTCAGTTTCATTTAACAATCTTTTATGTTTTCTTTGTACAGCACATTAAATTCCTAGCATTACTGTTTTCAATAAAGATTTTAGTAACTTCATTAATAAATGCTTTTCAGAACTGCAGCTCTCAGGGAATCTCAGCAAGTTGCTCTTGATAGTGAAATATTGGACACGGTACCTAAGCTGTACGTCAATCGGGAAGAGCAGATCACCCTCCATTTGGAGTGCCGGGGAACTTCAAATAAAGGCTGTCAGGGAGCAGCTCTTCTAACCATCCAGGTTAGAGACATGGCATCACTTCTGGTTTGGGGCTGTTGGACGTGGATAAGGAAAGTGAAATGGCTGAATGGTTACAAGAATGGTAGCAGCTGACCAAGTAGATCCCTACACACAGAAGTCACCTGAAATACCTAATATGTAATGCTCAAAAGGAGATGCAGATCAACAGCTGAAGAATAAATTGTTGCATAAAGCTTGTTTTGCTCAAAGCATCGATTCTAAACTGTTTCACAATGTGTGAATATGGGAATATGTGTGCTGATAGGAATAGAAGCATGGAAATGTTTATAGAAATATTCCCATGTTGCTTGGTACATGAATTTCTTGATCTCCTCTAAGTTTCAGTCCCTGTGGATTAAAAGTCTTACATAAAAGACATGAATTATATTAGTGTGTGATAATTAAATGGGAACATGACCAAGGATGTGTGCTTGGGCACAGCGTGCTCTCAGGGGGGAAAACCATCTGTATTCAGAGTTCTGTTACTGGTCTCTGCTTCATTTTAACAAATAGGTGCAACATTGAAGAGTTTTAGCAAACAATATTATTCTGAAATGAATATTTGTCTTTTTGTCATTTAGTTTGAAGGGAAACATAAAAATGAAGCAGTGAGCCAGCAGCTTCATGTTTTGCGTAAAGAAGTGAGACAACTTCAGGCAGAAGCTACGAAGCCACCGTCTCTGGGTGTTGTGGAAGCAGCAGTACATGTGGAAAACTTTATAACGTAGGTTGTTCAGACACTGTTTTAGGTAGTGATGTTTTATATTTATTTTTCTGTGTGTTAGCGATAAAATGTGGAACATGTCGCTGTTTTTGTGATGCTTATCAGCATGGGTCAATGATAGAGCTGGAATCCTGAGACCTGTATGTCTGTATGACAGACCTCTAGAGCAATAACTGATTATCAGAAGGTCGTTCAGCCTCAGCAGGGCATGGTTTTCTACTTCAGTTTATTGTACTGTGCATTAGAATAGCCCTTCTAACCCTGCAAAAGCAGCTTGGATGATGACAGGGGTGCTATGTTAAACTTCTGGAAGTAGCAAACTTGTGTAGCACAGTTGTCCCAGCCATAGGCTAAACTATAGGGTTTTTTATATCTATTTCTCATTTTTTTCCTGGTATAGTGCAGGACATAGTTCTTTAATAGAGTTATGATTTGAAGTAGCTTTTCAGTATGTGAAACAAAATCATACAGTGCAAGAGGACTATATAATACCACTTCTACTATGGAGGATAAATAAACGGATTAGTTCAAGGCCCTCTTCCTCTTGAAGATCTTTTAGAATTCATCCCAGAGGTCCAGTTTTGCACCACCATTTTTCTCAATCTTCTAGATTTCTGCTGGGATTCTTTTAGTGCAGTTGGTTTCCTACAGAGTATACTCACTGTACAAGTAAAAAATATTTGGTTACCATTTCTACACATTCATTCTTGGTCATTACTTTGAAAAATTATGTGGATGAGCTAATTTTTGGATTTACATGTGTGGAATTGCATGTTCTTTAGATGTTTTAATTCAGACTCGGTGAAGGTGGGGGTCTGAGTTTATTAAAACATTTACTTGGCAATATAGAAGAAAAGATTGATTCTGTTTTTGTTTTTTTTTTTTTTTTTTTGCTGAGCCTGATAAGTAAATTGAGGTTAATTTTCTTGAAGTACAAATGTAGTTGAGATGGCTTAAGAACATGAGAAACACATGATTTTAGGGAGAAATAATCTGTTGGAACCATGTTGTGAAAAATCTTTTGATGATCACTTTCTGACTCTGATTATGGAGACTTTTGAAGGTGTGGAGGTACCTATTTCAGGCAGCAAAATTACTTGAGCTAAACCTGGGACTGTTCAGCCTGAATATGAGGAGGCTCAGGGGGGTTTTCATCAATGTATAGAAATACCTAAAAGGAGGGTGCAAAGAAGATAGAGCCAGGCTCTTTTCAAGGGTGCCCAGTGACAGGACAGGAGGCAACAGGCACAAGATGAGACAGATGAGGTTCCCTGTGAACATCAGGAAACAATTACTGGGAGGGGTGACACAAGCTGCCCAGAGAGGTTGTGGAGTTTCCATCTGTGGAGGTACTCAGAAGCCATCTGAACACAGTCCTGGGTAACCAGCTGTAGGTGGCCCTGCTTGAGTAAGGAGGTTGGTCCGGATGTCCTCCAGAGGTCCCTCCCAACCTCAACCATGCTGTGATTCTGTGAACCCATCCTTGATTATCATGTAAGCCAGAAATACCCATTTCAAGGCTATATATTGACAAGAAACCTTTCTTTATTGTCACAGATCATTTTCCATATGTAAGTTTAATCTGATTTTTTTTGCAGGGCCTTAATAAATATCTACAAGGTGCAGCCTATGCCTGCAATTAAGACAGTTGGAATTAGTTTGTTTTTTACATTAGTGGAATATGTCTGTGATGAAACTCAACGCAATCCTCCCACAAGACAGTTCTTCACATCCTGCATTGAGATTCTAGGCCAAGTGAGTTTATTCTCTGAATTTTGGATGCCTAATGCTTATTCCAATTGCCTGCCGATATTGGGGGTGTAAAACATTCAGAAGCCTGAAAATGAAGTTTTAAGCTTCTGTCTCATTTTCCTTTCAACTAATTGTATAATATACACAGTCTTTAAGAGAGTTTAAGTTTGCATATAAGCAAAAGAAAAACTATTGCTCTGAGATGTTTGCTTAGTGCTAATAAATGCTCATTGTGTTAGTTAAATGCTAAGGTAGGCTGGATTTCTGGGTGGGTAACTAAAGTTTGGGTACTTCTGTGTGTAAGAGTGCTTTGGCATAATATTTTGCTGTTACTGATGACTTTCTAGCTGATGTATATCATGTCAGCCTCTGTATTTAGACACTTCTCTTCTACTGCCTTGCAGTATTCTTTGTGTAGAGAGTTAGCCAGAAGTTTGTTGGTAGAGAACATAAGTGCTTGTTGTTGGTGGTAATGTTTGCCATGGGTAACATACTACATGGGTGCTCTGAGAAGAATCATTAGCCACTGCTTTGAGTCCAGGTGCTTATTTTCATCTCTTAGATTCAATTTATTTCCATGTGCAGCTGTCCTTGTGTGCCTCTAACAGCTGAACTACTTAAAAGCTCTTCATAGCTGTAGTTCTGTTTAAATTTTCCCTAATACCAGGCAGAGCTGCTGAAATCTGCATTAGTTTTCTTTTGCTATCCAATCAGAAAAGTATTTCTAGGTATTTTGACACAACATGTGAGGTCACAAGTACTGTTCTTAATTACGCTAGGGAAACGGGTTAATTTGGCATTATATCTTGTGGAACAACAGTGTTTAGTTGATGTTGATCTCATATAGTCTGTCAATTTTCAGAAAACTTGCCTTTTTAAAAAAGGACCAAGATTTTGCTTATCTCAACAAAAAGCTCTAAGAGATGTGTTTTCCAGTAGATTCATACTGGGCCGTTTTTCTCACCAGTCCTAATTTCTTCAGGTGTTCATCAGTGGGACCAAGTCAGAGTGCAAACGTCTCCTCCAGACGATCCTGCAGAATCGAAGGCTCTGTACTCTCCTTTCTCCTTACTTTACTCCTGCTGCCTCTTCCAATGAATTTGTGACTTTGTATGAAAAAGTTGTGGCCTTTCTGAGCGAGGATAACAGTGATGTTGTCTTCATGCTGCTGACAAAGGTAATATATTTGTGAACGTCTGGTTTGTGTTGCTTTTGTGGGTGTTCTTTCCCTAAAGACTGTAACTTTAGCCTAAGGAGGAAGGAGGTGCAAATCTGGTACTTTAAAATAATATTGACAAGTTCTGTAGATCTGTGTTGCTCATCCATGAATCGTATGTGTTGTATTTAAGCTCAAGAGGGGCTTGAGGCAAAAGCGAATAGGAAGTTTAACCTACCCTTTTCTAGCCCAGACAGTATCAGTATGTGCTTCCTAGGGCTTACTCTTCTGTGCACTCTTACACTTGAAATTAAAGCAGCATCTTGATGGCTGCTTCTGTCTGATACCACTGCAGAGACATTCAGCAAAACAGCCAGTGAATCCCAGGTATCTTAAAAATAAAAACAAACAACAAAAAAGTTTGGAACAGTGTCTGAATCTTCCATCTCTTTTTGTCACTCATGTACTTCTTGTCTATCTTAAAACATACAGATAGGTAAGAGCAAGTGATATGCACATCTTTTGTTTCAGGGCTGCACAGTACTACTTGTATTGTCAGTGGAGAAATTACTGCTTTGTGGAGAAATCACTGCAGTGGAGAAATACTTAGGCTTTGGTACCGCTCTGATTCTCTCAGGGACAGGATTCAACAACTGTGCATAGCAGGCAGTCTTTTGGGCATGACTCTGAGCTGTCCTTCATGGCAATGATCAGCATTGTCCCTGCTGACCTAGGTCTGAACAGATGGCCTTGAGGCTACAAAAGCTTTACAGCTTCACCTGAAAATGTATGGACTATAGAGGTTAGCCCAGTCTAATGCCTGTAAGTGTGTGTTTGACAGTGGTACCAAAGCGTGGAAATTCATACACATCTTTATGAATTTGAAAACCCCTGCCAAGGGTTGTTTCATATATTCAGGGACTTCTGCAATGTGCGAAATCATACCCTTTGGAGAGCGTTACCTTGGTTTTGAGTTAGGGCTAGTGAGGTGCAAATTCATTAGGTTTTTCTTAAATATAGAAAAACTTCAGGATTTTTTTTCCCCCCCAAAATTTTCTCCCTTCTAAAGGTGGTGGTGGTGTTAAAGCTTCTGCTTACAAATGCTTCCTGTCCTCTGTTCTAGTTTGACCTTACACAATGGTTAAGCGTTGCTAAGCCATCACTATCTGAACGTACCAAGCTTCTGGAGTCTATTCACTTGGCTCTCAGTGCATGTGGCCTTGAACCTGAAGAAGATATTTTGATGCCATTTAATATTTTCTGCAAGCATTGGACTAACCTTCTCCAGTATCAGTTCCCTGATCACTATAGTGATTTCCTAAGATTGTTCATGCAAAGTAAGTATCTGAATAGATGCATATTAAGCTTTTCATATGGAACTCTTCTGGCTTAAAAATATGAAATGCTTGCAGTAGTTAAATTTCAACAAATACGGAATGATTTAAACTTTCTTATGTTTCTATATGCACTTTTATGTGCATGCGATGGGATATGTTTTTATTAGACATATTTTAGCTCTGCTACAAAGAAACACTCTTCTGCAGATCAAAGTACAAGCATCAGTGACAACAGATTTGCAGCCTGTATTACAGGAGGAGGATGGAAGATAGGTTTCTATTAATGGAAGCACTTAATTACAGTTTTGCAATGATCTATAATGCAGCATACTTGTTTTCGAGCACCCTTCAATGTCACAGTGAGAACTGGAATTATGGAGACCTGAGACTGATACTGAAATCTGCTGAGTGTGTCATGGTTGACATTAGATGCTACCTATAATCTGATGCGCCTCTGAAATGATAACAAAAGTACTTTCTTTCTGTCAGCCTGTATGTGCTGTGGCAGCAGATGCCTCTTAATATGTGTTTGTAGCCAGGGATGTACTAAGTGCCTGGGAAACTCTAAGGAGAGTGCATGAAGACACCAAAAGGGAGTGTGAAATTATTCGTGTTTGGGAATTAGAGGTGTCTCTCACCATTAAACTTGGGGCTTTCAAACTCATGCCTTACCGTATTTTTTTTATGTGATAGGGAGTTCTAATTTCAACCCCTTCTGACTCTTACTGAGAAAGGGACTAGTATTCTTCTGATTTTCACAAATGCATTCCCTTCTCTTTTTCTTAAGGCTCGTCAGAGCAGCTTCTAAGCCCTGACTGTTGGAAGGCATCACTTAAAGCTTTGGGATGTGGCTCACCAATGACTGAACAGGGAAGCTTCAAGAAAACTGATTCTGCTGAAAGTGCTGTATTGCAGGATGCTGCAAAAATTCTCCTCTCTGCAGAACAGGTGGGTGCCTCTTTGCTTGATTTATTGTGTTTTTTCAGCTGAAACGTGCCCACCAGTAACAAATAACTGCTGTGCAGTCTTTCTGTAGCTGATTAATAGTTTCCTTCTTTTTACAGGTTAGAGAGACAATAGAATGGCTTTCCACATCTTTCTGCAAACTCCGAATGGCTTCGACAGACTTCAGGACTTTTGGCCTGTTTTCAAAATGGAGCCCTTATGTGGCTGAAGTGAATACATTTTTGGAGTATCTTATTAAACGACTTATTGACAACAAAGTTGCCAATTTAGCACAAGAGCCTGTTGGCAGTAACAGAATTCTAGCAGGTGATGCATCTTTAAAAAGCAGATTACTTAAGAACAGGCACTCAGTTTCTCTAATTTCCTCTGGTAAAGACCACTTAAATATACAGGAAAATCTTCTTACTTTGTGTTTGTACAATGATGAGAACATTAAAATACAGATGGGAGATGCTGATGCTACTTCATGGCTATGTGAGACTTCATGCTTGTTGGAGGAAGCTTGTTTATATTTGAGCTTGCTTTAAAATTATTTTATGAAGAGAACATACTTTATTCAAAGCAAAATAGTCTTCTGCACTTAGCAGAGATTTAGGAATGAGATACTACTGAATTTCATCATGGTGTGATTCAGATTTGGAGAAAATCACCAAAACACGTTTTATTTTAGTATATGTGTGTTTAAAGTGTGAATCATCATTACCTCCACAGTCTCAGATATGTTAAAGTGATATTAATAAAACATCTAAGCAATGCAAAATGCTTATGATTGTTGTTAAAGCAACCATAGTGTTAACCAGGATAACTAATAAGCATATTGTATATAAAATTTTTATTTGACCAGGAAGAACTGCATAAATGTTGGAATAAGCAACAGACATTGTATTCAAGTTTGGAAAAGTGTAATATGTTCACTGTTGCTGATTTGAAGGAAAAAACCCAAAACACTTACTTGTTTTGTTTTCTTTTAGAATTGCAGTCCTTGTATTCAGTCATTTCTGAACTCTTTAAACCATGGATACTGGTCTTGGATAAGGAAGATACAAGGTATATATTGCATTTTAAAAATAAATGAATTTTTACTAATGTAAGGGCTTTAGCCCTCTAGGAATGGTTTTCATTGTTACCTGTTTTTTTTCTAATTCATGACTGTATTGTGACCTTCCTTTTAAACAGCTGTTACTTGTGTCATATTCTTAATAATTATGGAACTAATTCACGACTTAATTCAAATTTTCCAAGACCTGGATTGAATAAATCTTTTAGATACAAGAAATACCTGTTTCTTGACTAGGGCTTGGTTACGAGAAGGATATCAATTGCAATCATTTCCGAAAACACTGAAACTTGAATTTTAGATTACTTTTTTTAGCTTCCATACTATCTATAATGCCTTAGTTTAAAACAAAACTTGTTTTTAGCTAAACAAGTACATCGCCAAATGCCAGTGGTATGCAGGGAAACTTCAGGCTAAATCAGTCCTGTGATGATCTGTCTCGTGTACCTCTATCTTCACATGAATGGGTATTTGTAATATTATACATTTAAATTTTGCATTTTTACAAAATGAAAAGCTTTTGGAGTTCTGAGTGTATCTTAATTGGAAGATTGACTGCAGGTAGTAACTGCTGTTACTCAGAAATTCTTGTGTTTTGGTCTTTAATTCAGTTACAAAATTCCAAAGAAGTAATTTCTGCTTACTCAGTGGTATTGTGGATCTTCAGTGTGACATTAAAGTATGTACCTGTTCTAAGCACAAAGAGGACAGTCCCTAAGTGTTGAGTTTGGGGGAACTGCTGATACCTGTGCTATATTGATTTACTGTTCTTTAGAATATTTAAATCACTTAAGTGTTTATGATCTGGTAACTCTGACCTGAAATTTGTGTTGCTTCTCTTCTTCTTTTAAGTAACCAGTCCTGCTACCCTTGGTTAGAGAGTGACACTCCTGTAGCATCCACCATGGTGTGTGTGTTTACAGATTGCATCAAGCTTTTGCACGAGAGCTTTAAAGGTGGGTGAAATCCATGCTATTTTAATGCAGTGGCACTTGCTGTTCTATCAGACCAAAAAAAAATTTTTGAGGTGTGGGACGTGAGGGGATTTTGTTTGTTACGAACTTTTAGGCAAGATGATCATTGCAGTGGTACTAGGAGAATTTATTTACTTCATCCTTAACAGACAGCCTTTTTCCTTGGCAAGGGTAGATAACATGATTGATAAATGCGTATCTGTCAGATAACAAAATTAAAGCAAAGCAAAATGAACTGTCGTGAGAAGTGCCTGACTTCATTCCAGGTCTCTGTGTCGTTCTCACACAACATACGCAGTTGGTCTGTCACTATGACCAATACATGTGTGTCAACAGCTATTCTTGAGGGTAATTTAAGCTCCAGGACTGATCATTTTGAGCTCCTATGTAGCACTATATTGCTCCTAGTATGTAGTTAGGAATGGAAAAAAAAAAATAATTTCACAATACCTCTTAACAACTTTTAGGGATGAACTAGATTCAAGCTCACCTTGTAAAAATAAATAATTAAAAATAACATATTATTGTGTATCTTACAGAATTTGACACACAAGATATTTTTAAAAAAACTAAAACAACCCAGCATAAAAGCAATGAAATTCTACATGGAAAGATGTAGCTGTGCTTAGCACAACCAACTTCAAAAGATAGAGGAAGGTCATGAAATCATAAGCTTCCCCACTTGTTGATTTGGAGAAAAAAAAAAAACCAACTAAAAACTTTCGTGCCATTGTTTTTTCTTTGATGAATGTATTTTAGTTTAACTTGCACTTACAGTTTTTCATCTTCAAAACTGGAATTCCTTCTGTAATCAAGCTTTTCTTGAATTTTTTCTGTTGTTAATTCAATGGTTTTCTTTGAATCTAGATAAGCTGTTGCCAAGCCACCGTGGGGCTCTCTGGTTCCATCTAATGCGTTACTGTGAATGTTGTACAGCCCCCAGAATGCCAGAGTTTATTCTCTATACTTTCCACACTGAGTTCAGAAGGCTCCCATGGAAGGAAATGCATCCAGACCAGATGCTTATGGAAGAGTTCTTCAAAGTGAGTACACAGCATCTGTTGAATTAAGTTCTTAATCAGTGTTGCCCTTGAAAATAACTGGAGAGCTGGAGACAGTTCTTTTAGCTAGTAAACTTTTGAAGTTTGTGACATTCACAGCTGCTCATTTTGTGATTGATTTTTGTGAAGGAGTGCTATTGAGTCCTAGACAAAGTTGTGGGGAGCTGTAAAGCTGGCAGTCTTTGTAATCTGTCATTGCTCTATTTGAATGTCTCACTTATTACATATATATTTAGTATGTATTCAGTTAGAGTTAATATGTTTTACTGTTGCCATGTTATTCTCATTTTCGAGTTGTCTGAGGCAATATAAAGCTGCAGATAGGTGTGGAAATGCTCCAGGATTTGCTGCTACCTTTTGGGATGAGTTCATGCAGTTCTAAACAGTCTCAGAGTTTCTTAGTTTCTCTGAGAGTGAAGAGAAATGGATGCAATTATGCAGCTGAGAGTTTCTAATAGATTATTTTTTTCTGGTTTGCAGCAGCTTGGTATTCTGTACTGGTTGTTTTAGAGGCTTAGAAAGTTACATGTGCAACTCCTCTGATAGAGGCAAAATGCTGGAGAAGTGGCATTGTCCACTCCTCCGCTGACCTAAAATGCTGCTGTGAATTTATCGTTGGCTGAGGAACTGGGAAGTATGAAAGTATTTATATCTTGCATTGTTTCATGTGCCTGTCTTCTTCCCCTTCTCCTTTCTAGATTGAAAGAGGCAGCCCTAAGAGTTGTTTCTTATTCTTGGGTTATGTTCTATGTGAAATAAACTGGGTCAGTGTGCTCTCTGATGCCTGGAATCCCAACCCTCATCCTCAGACTCACAACATGATTGTCTGCTTGCTGTATATGATGGTCCTGTTGGCAAAGGAGGATCAACTTCTAGGCGAAGAGGTAACTTTTGAAAAGGATCATAACTGTCTGTCTTAAAAGGAGAATAATCCTTTTCTACCGAGGGCACAGGGTGACTTCTTTCTCACTTGCAGAATGATTAACTCAGAAGTGTTTTTTACTTAGGTAAAGTACCCCCAACAGTATTCCAGACATGGCCAAAAGCTTCTGTAGGTGCTGTGATCCAGTAGTGTTGTAAAGAGTAAGCAAATAAATAAAAGACAGTTTTCTGGAGTTATGAAATGACACTCTAGGTTTTGGAAAGAACACGTATCTATGTTAGTTTCATTAGTGTTTAAAAATTTACTGTTTTTATGTAAAGCTACTGTGCAGTTGTTTTTCCTTTCATTGTGAAGTATGGGATGCTGCATAGTACAGCTTTCTTGTCTCTTAGGCCAGCCCTTAATTAAAATGTCCATTTCCTTTTTTCTTTCGAGGTTTTGGAACGCCTTGGTTATAAGCACATGCAAAGTAGAGGTAGTATTAGCAAGAATTTGCATATGCACCTATAATATATGTGCATATAAGTATATGTACATGTTACGTACACCTATGTGTAGGTGCATATGTACTGTGCATGCATATATATGCGTGTGCAATATTATGTATAACTTCAGGTGAAGGTTTTTCTGGCAGCCTGAGTAAAGAGAGTGTGTAGTACCTGCCCGGTTTGATTTGGGCAGTCTGCTGACATGAGTGCAGGAGCAGCTCTGACTGTGGTGTTCGTGCCTGTAGTGCCTGTGGTGCTGTGTGAAGAATTGGGAGGCTCACTGAGTCATGTTTATACTGTCACAGTCAGTAACGTAAATGCTTTTTTTTTTTCTGAGTGGCAAACACGAATGTGTGGAGGGATGGTAAGGAATCATTAATTTATGAAAAGCTTGTGCCTGGCTCTGTGTCTTACTGTGCATGTTCATGATGTTTTCCAGCCTGGTCATCAGTACTGGTCACGCTTCAAGTTGGTTGTGCTAAGCACAGCTCATCAATGGTGTTAGTCCCTGTGAGGTTAGGAGCAGCACTTGTTCTGAGCATAGTTTTTTTTCATAGCTGTCTAAAAGGAAAATATGTATTTCTCTACTCCTGTTTTCTCAGGAGTAATAAATAAGTGTTATTCAGTCCTTACTCAGAACTGCTTTGGCAAACTTTTATTTCTTACCATAAAATTATCGCCTCCTAACTCTTTATGATGTGATGACAAGTTACAATGATGTAATAACATCTTGAAGACCAGATATATCTCTAAGAAGCTTGGCACTGTCTGCTTCTGATGAGTTACTAGAGATAGATTACTTCATCTGTTTAATCTGAGGTTGAGTTTTCTTGTTTTTCTGAAGGAGGATTTGATCATCTTTGATTTCTCAGTGCTTTTCCCATTTATGGTTGCATTCCAGTATTTCTGAATTGTTAGAATAGAAAGGAGAAACACTGGGTGTTAGGATGAGCTTTCCAAACCCTGATTTTGCTAGGAGCTCTGTGTAGGTAAATCTAGCACAGCCTCATTCAGTTCATTGCCTCTGGAGCACTCTTCCAGAGGGGCTGGGTAATCATCAAACAGTTCCGTTTCACATCTGCCATCTTTCTCCCACTTGCAGTGTCTTCAGTTTTTTCCATTTCCTCTGAGGCATTATGAGATGCTGTGTCATCAACAGCCTTTGCTCAACATTGTATTCCAGTTTAGGAAAATTACCGGAGTTCACATGCTTTGACCTGAATGTATTTGCTGATAAGAAGCTTCTCAAACTTCAGAAGATACCTGTTTGTACATTGTATGAGTCAGCCTCAGGAATTCCCTCCTAGCCTCCAGCAGTGTATTAAACTGACACTCGATCACTCATTTTTTACCTCCCAGAACACTCCTGTGACAGCTTGACCTAAATCTCAAATTTTCTCAGCCCCGTGTTCCAGTGCGTGAGCAACTTGAAGTACTTGATATACCACTGTCATGTTCTTGTCGATGTAGTTTAATCGGAATTAGTTGTGGATCCTTAAAGTCTTTAGGTTGTGTTGGCCATCAACACAATTCCAGTATATAACGTGTAGAAATCTGGTGCTTCTCAGTGTCCAGGGGAAGCCCTTTTGTATGGCAGATGTATATGAACCTGTGAGAGGGCTAGGCTCTCTGCTCCTTGTTGACAGACTTTTCCATCTACATGCTTGCACTGCCTCTGTGAGTTGTGGACGCTGTAGGCTGCTGTACTGTTCAGGATGGTATTTATGAGAATAAGCACTTGAGGAGTCCCACAGGTTGGTAGATGATTCACTGAATGGAAAATTGAGGGACCTGGCTTCTGTCCTTGGTTCTACCGTGAACTTAGATTAGTTAATTTTTTCAAATAACTTTTTAATGCCTTCTTTAAGCCTCTGATGAAGTGACTTTACCTTGTAGGGTCTCTATTTCTTTCTATCTGTTTTTACATGTTTACATGACAAATTTTGCTGTCTCTCACTGACTTCTGTGCTTGGTTAGAGCTGCTGCAACAGTCTGAGTACTGTTAAGTGGATGCTAGAGAAGACATAAATGTGTTGATTTGCTGCTTAAATGACAAGGTGCTTTTCAGCCAGATTCCCAATGGTCACCTATTTCTGTGGGGTTTTTTCTCCGTCTCCTTCAAATTTTGGAGTCTGGGCTTCCTTACAATATTGAGTACTGTGAATTAATTTAAAACAGCAAGGAAGATGAAGCTTAGACAGATGTCTTTTAAATCTTCAGGAATCGCCACTCATAAATCTTCTTGGACAGACCAGCTCCCTTCCTTGGCAGCTTGTGGGCATCTCATCTTATCAAAGCATCATCAGCTACTGCAACAGTCACTACCCTCCCTCTGTGATCCTTGCCAAGAATGCCACATCTGAACTGGTAGTGAAGCTTCTGAAAATCTCAGCAGGCTTTGGTGCATCTTCAGATAGTCACATCCACCTTGTAAGTTGAACTGATTTTGCAGTGTCTCTGAGCTGTTCTTGTTGTTTGTAGTGTTCTGCTTCTGTATATTATGGACTGTGGAAAGAGTTCTAGGCATGATTTTTTTTCTTCTACTTGATTTTAATTTTGATTAACAGGATGCAACACTGAAGTGCCAAGCATACATTCGCCAGGTGGTTCAATTTCTCAGCACCTTAGAACAAAGTGGAAAGATTACTCTTGCAGTTTTGGAACAAGAAATGTCCAAGTTGCTAGATGATGTAGTCATCTTTAATCCTCCAGGTTTGTGTTAAAGAAGTGGCAAATTACTTTAAAGCTGTCAGAATTCTTTATGCTACTGCATGGATTGTTGAACATCTGTGAGTATGTAATTACTTGCGTTACTATAATGTCTCCCTTATGGGCAGCAGGGTATGTTGCTTTGATGATCACAGAATCATTTAGGTTGGAAAAGATCTTTAAGATCAAGTCAAACTATAAAAAATAGTATGTATGTATAGGTGGTATACTAGAACAAAACAAAAATATGAACATTACCCTATAAAGCTATCAAGAATGACAGAACAAAAAGGAAAAAGTAGGCTATGTTGTGAGTAAAACAGACCAAATACACAGGATCTTGAGAGAGTCTTTTCTTTGCTGTCTAATTTTTTAAGAATTTTTTTTTTAATTTTATTTTGCATTTGCATCTTTTTTTAAAGAGGAATTATGACACAAATACAGTCTCCTGGTTCTGAGGGATCAGATTCTAAGAAATGATCTAAACTGTTGTGCAATTGGGAAAACTGACTGTATAGAAGTAGGGAAATTATATTGCTATACGCTAGCAGTATGGTGTGTTCACACCCTCAGCATTTATATTTATCTTAGTTTTAGTACTAGACCAATCCTGGGCTTCCTCTATCAAACTTCTTCAGGTGAAATCAGTTGTCTCACTGTACTACAGAGAAATACTTGTCAGGAGTCCTGTCTCTTCCTGTCCATGACCCACACAGATGTGCTAGCAAGAGTGAACAGAAAGTGTCTGAAAAATCAGCAAGAGTGATAACTGTCTCTCAGTACTTACATTGCCACTTGGGGAAAGTCTGTAGGGCAGCCCCATAGTTAGCAGAACTCTGTGACTTTGAGAGGTGAAGCCTTGCCTGTTGCTGCTGACACTCTGTAGCTCAGAAATTTTGGAGGAGGCAGGAGCTCTGCTATAACTCTGCTCTGTTTCATGAACCCCTGTGCACACTTGCCTGTGTTAAAGGGCTGAAAGAGAGAATGCTCCATGTTGCTCAGCCCGGCTGTGGAGTATAGGAGGATCACTGCTGCAGAGTGGCAGGAAAGGGGTGGTGTGTATTGCATTTAGCTTCTCTGTGAGGTTTGGAGGGGTCTGGTGGAGGCTTTTGGAAGAGCACCTTTTGTTGACAGCAGCTGAAGAGGAGAAAGCTGGACTTCTGGCATGGGTGCTGCACTGAGGCTTGTCTCAGGGGATCTGGTGGGACTGGGTGTCAGGTATCTGGTGGCGGTCCTGCTCAGTGGTCTGCAGCCTGTGAGATGGACTTGGCTGTAAAACCAGTTGTGACCTTAGGTAAGTTGGTTAACCTCCCGGCATCATCTTTCTCAGCTGGTCTGTGATAAGTTGTTTACCTTACTGGAGAGCTCTGCCATGACATTTGGCTTTTGGGGCTTTTATTTTTTTTTCTTGGTAGGTAGATGATACAAACAGAATACCTTAGTTTGGAAGCGACCTCTGGAGGCCTGTAGTCCAACCTCCTCCTCAACCAGTTCTAGCTTCAAAGTTAAATCAGGTTGTTCAGGGCCTTATCCAGTGAGCTTCCAAATACCTGCAAGTCTGGAGGTCTTAACCTCCTTGGGTGATGTTTTTCCAGTGATTAATCCCTCTTTGCGCACAACTGGTCTTCATAACCAGTTGACATTTTTCCTTCTTACAATGCCGTGATAATTCTTGAAAATCTTCTTTTATAACAGTGGTTGCTTTTTTTCTTCAATATGTGCAAAGGTCTACTCTGTAGTTAGACTTATAAGAGCCAACCACAGAAAACATTTGTGCTTTGAGCATACTGTTACAAGTGGCCCATAATAACATGTTCAGGCAATGCCAAGAAACAGTTTTAAAGAAATATTCTGGGGATCAACACTGGGATTAGCAGGAAATCTGGAATTCTGGAAATGCATGAGGGAATTGCAACATTTCAGGGCTCATCTCAGTCATACTTCAAATTGAATCATCTAAAATCTTTGTTGTTCCACTCTAAGATGTGCTTTAAACTGTGTTTTTAATACTCAAGTTTTCCTGGAGACTGTAAACATGCATTATCATTCAATTTATTTTCACTGTAGTCATGATAAAAGACCCTAGGCAAAAGATGGGCTCCAGTGTACTGTGCTGTAGCCTTATCAGCTGTCTCTCCGTTTAGTGAATGATGAACTATCTCATCAAGGGAAGAAACTGCGAGGAATGGGTGTCTTATTTCAGTTTCGTATGTGCGGACAAGGAATTGAGGTGTGTAATGAGCAAGAGGCTTTTCCAGGTATCTACAGAAAGTGTTCAGTGGTGAAGTTGAATTTGCGTTCTGGTGTCTATCTATTGAAATGGTTCTCTTATTTCTGACTTTCAGATATGGATCTGCAAACACGACACATGGCCCTCAGCAGCCTCTTTACAGAAACGCTGATGATGATGAACAATTCTAGAGTTACAACAGCTGAGTCGCTGCGGGGGAGCTTACGGAAGTGGATCGACGGCAAAGTGCACGGGTTGCTAGCGATGCCCCTTCTCACAGCAGCCTGTCAGAGCCTGGCCTCTGTGCAGCACATGGCAGAGACGACAGAAGCCTGTATTGCTGCTTACTTCAATGAAGGTAAGGAGCCTGTCGTCTGCTGCTGCTTGTCTCAAAATCTTCAAGCAGTCTTGGATGCCCATTAAATACAAATTGTCTGGAATCCTTATAGCTTCGTGCTGCCCAGTGCTGGAACTGGGCTGTAATTGTTTCTGTAATCAGACCTCCTTTGTTTGTATCGGATGGCTCCTAACTGTCACACATAAATGTGCTGTAGTAACTATAAGTGGAAAAGTTAGACCGTTGTGGTTTGGGTTTTCAACTGTTCCAGTTGTGTATTTTCTTAAGAACTATACCTATCTCTGAAAACAGATTTGCTCTGTGTAATGGTTGCCATTTTTCCAGCTAAGCAGGAAGACTAAAAAAAAAAAAAAATCATCCTAAGAGAACAAAACAGGTATTTGTCCCCTCTTGTAGTGTTCTGTGGGCTAATTTAAGAAAAAAATTATTCTTGATTGGTAAAACTCAAATTCTGTGGTGTGGGTATTTTTTTGGTGTTTATTTTTTTCTTTGGTTACATAATCCTTGTGGAACTACATTTTGATTTCTTCCACGTTCTATGTGATCAGATTTCAGTACACCTGAAGGAAATATTTAAAATTCCATTGCTAAAATTTTCAATTTGAATCCTGACTTAATGCTGGGAAAATATCTTGCCTTGACCTCAAGGAGGTGCCCTGTGATAACGGAGTCTTTCTTTTCTCTCCATCAGAGTGATATGACAAGCTGTTTACCTGGAAAACAGCTAAACCAGCCCAAATTCTGTAATTTATAGGAACACAGTGGAGTAGTTCTATTTCTTAGTGTTGTGGTTTGAACTGGCTGGCAGCCCAACCCCACGCAGCCGCCTGCTCACCCTCACCTGCTCTGGGGGGTGGAGGAGGGAATTGGGAGGGGTAAAGGGAGACCCATAGGTTGAGGTAAAAACAGTTTAGTTGTAATAAAGTAAAACAATAACAATAATAGAAAGTACAAACAGGTAATTCACAATGCAATTACTCACCACCTGCCAGCCAATACCCAGCCCAATCCCAGCCAAGGAGTCCTGAAATACCAAGATCCCACAGTCTCAATCCCAGCAGTGAGAGAGAACACCCCCCCACCCCCCACCCCCCTTCCTGGCCACCTCTCCTTTCTATACTGAACATGACATTACATGGTATGGAATATTTCACTGGCCAGTTTGGGTCTGGTGCTCTGCCCGTGCTCCCTCCCAGCTCCTTGTGCACCCGCGCACAGGCAGGACACGGGGAGGTGGAGAGTCCTTGATCTCTTGGCAACAACTGAAAATATCAGTGTATTGTCAGCATTCCTCTCATACCAAATCCCACACTGAATCCGAAGCACAGCACTATTCTAGCTACTAAGAAGACAAATTAACTCTATTCCAGCTGAAACCAGAACACTTAAGTTTTACTAAATGCTGCTTTCTCACATGCACTTCGTTCTGTCCTTTTGTTTTCTTTTTAGATTGTCCTCACCACCAAGATTTAGGCTGGGGCCCTATACTGGCCTCCCTCCAAGTTCCTGAGCTGACTATGGAAGAATTCCTTCAGGAGTGTCTGTCTTTAGGAAGCTACCTGACCCTGTATGCCTACCTGCTGCAATGCCTAAACACTGACCAAACTTTTACTAATGAAATGAAGATCCTGCTAACCATCAGCAAATGGCTGGAGCAAGTGTACCCAAGGTATGAAACTCAAGGCTTCTGAATATGCCTTGACTTTTAAATAAGGCTATAGTTGTATATCCAGTATAATTAGGTGGCCAGGTTAATTTCACCAGGCTGCTGGATGAAATGGCCAGTTCTTCTATATCCACTATTAAAGAGTCTGCCCAACTGCAGTGCCAAAACTAATAGCTGTTGTGGTAAACAGAGGAAGGAATCTTACTTTCTTGAATGTTTCTGGTGCAGTTTTGGTTAGTTTTCAGTCAGGGAAGCTTGATTTCAATGGCGGCCTGAATTTGTGTTCAGATAAAATTACTTTAAGCAAACCCTAAGTCACTGTGGGTTCCACTTTGCAGAATGTCCACTAGGTGGGATGAGTTATGTGCTAAATATTCCATCTGACACTCCAATAGACCTGGTGTTCAAAGCTGCTCAGTGGAGACTGTCAGCAGCTCTGAACCAAATCTGAACCCAGTGGATCTGCTGGGGTGCCCAGAGTTAGAGGCCTGTATCACTGTAAAACAACTTACTAGATAACAGGGTTCGGGGGGGGCGGGGGGGGGGGGGGAAGGGATGGAAAACCTTGGGGTTTAAGTGGAAATTATTATCATTTCAAGTATATAACAACCGTATTTACAGTTGCTGCTGAAATGGTCAGAATTCAGCAAATGTGGTAAATATTTTTCCATGTTAATGTTGATAATGTTCATATTTGCTGTGAAAGAACATTTTGGGAAAACGTAAGTTCCCACTGTTTCTTGAAATTCAAAGAATACTTTCACCATTGTAGATACCATAGTAATTTGATTGCCAAAGTGTGAAGGAGACACCAAAGCCACCATATACAGCAAATTAAACCTCGCTCTAAACATTGAAGCTGAGGGTGGCTGGAATGGGAAATGACTGGGCGGAGTAATATGAGGATAGTCTGATGCAGGAAACTCGTGCTGATGCTTTATGTGGAAAATCTGAGCTTGTTAACTTAAACTGCAAACTGTTTGGGGGGAAGATTAAAAATATCGTAAGGGGAACTTCACTTTGTGCTTTGCTCAACAAAAAACTTAAATGTTTCCTTTTCTAGAAGATCATATTAAAAGTCTAAATTGTTGTGGAAACAACAGCTAGTGCTTCCTAAAGTGTTTTATTGGTAAGTAGAGAAAAAAAAAAGAAAGGTAAAGATACAGTTTCATTCTTTTTATACCAAGTCTTAGACAAATTTAAATCCACTTACGGCTGCAATATCATTTATTCTCAGTTGTAAAGCTTAAAAGGAAGCATGGTTGTTTGTCCTCTTACAGGCCTTTAAAACCTGCTAGCTGATGTCTGTATCAAATCCATAACAGTAGCAGTTACAGCAGCATAATAACTGGTGGGACAGTATAGTTATGCTATCCTCATATAGTAAGATTAGCTGTCATTAATTAACGATCTGAATTTTTCTTGGGCCTAATGGGGAGAGATACAAACTTCTTAACCTATGTGTCTGACTCTCTTTAAATTTGTATTTTATTTTATTCTTTAAATCTTACCTGAAGCTCAGCAAAGGAAGAGGCAAAGTTGTTTCTTTGGTGGCATAAAGCCATGCAGTTATCCTTGATTCAGATGGAACAAGATGACACCATCCTGATTGAATCTGTGATTCGGACACTGCTGTCAATCCAGGGCAGGCAGAGTCAGCTGGCTGAAGAGAGACTGACTTCTGGAATACTTGGTGCTATTGGGCTAGGCAGGAGGTCTCCTTTGTCACCCAGGTAAGAGTTCAAGGTGCAGTAAATTAATTGATTTGAGTCATCATGTTAAAAAAAAGGCAGCAGGCTGGATCCAGACTACACAGTGCAATGTCAAAAGATGCTCTGAAGCCACGCTGTCCCCCCAGTCTATGAAGTTGTTTGGGCCCATCACAGAAAAAAATGTAGCAAGTGTTTTAATCTGGTTAAGAAGTAAATATGAACTTCTGCTAAGTTTGTGGTGGAAAAGGAAAGAAAATTTACTTGTGATTCTGGCTCAGTGTCCATCTCCAGCAAAGTTTGTGGGGAGACTGTTTGTTAGAGGAATATACTTCCACTTGGTCTGTAGAAGACTGTTCTAGTTGACCTCATAAGAATTTTGTACTATCACGAGCATGTTGCCTTTTCCATCTTAACCTTGAGGTGTTGGAAATGTTAAGAGAAGCTCAAAGAAGTATGTGCTTGCTGGTTGCTGACTTTGCCCTATAAAGAGAGACACCAAGTTTGGTTGTTAGGTATTAAAAACAAGTTCTTTGTGGAAAGAATGCCAAGAAGAAATATGTAGGTGTTTGCTGGACACCAATTCAACACAGTACATAAACATAACTTTCTGTTTCTGAAGACCTTCTGGGATGCAATCCTGTTGAAATTGCTCTGAAATATTAGTCTTGTTCAACTCCTCCTTTGATTTGGGTGATAAGAATGTTTCAAAGGCTGTGAAAGGAAGGAGCGTTCCAAGCTAAGCTTGGAACAGATGTAACATTTCGTATGTATGGTGTTATGTTATCCTTTATGTATGATATCCTATTATGTGTATATTAAAGTGATTTTTTTTTTCTAATGCATTGAGAAAGGTCCTCTAAAGCCTTTACTGTGTTCTTCATGCAAGAGATATCTCACAGGATAGAATCTCCCATTTATCTGCTGTTGAAGACTTGCAAATTTGATGTCACCTTCTCTGTCCTTTTCCCTGTGCAAGGTTTCGGGTGGTTGCACGCAGTTTGTCTGCCTTCCTCTTGGTGCAGATTCCTGCAGAGAGTCAAGTCCGCCTGAAAGCGGGGTCAGAGCCAAAGCTGTCGCAGAAGGCCCAGCAGGTAGTGTGTGCCACTTGCTGGCTTTTTGACATGTCGTCTCTGTGTGTTTGCTCAGCTTGTGGGCTGGAGCTTTTATAGGCATCACTGCAAGCATTTCTTCAAGATAAATCCTGCTCTCAACTTGTTGATTTTATTCAGTGCTGAATGCCCTCAGTCCTTTTCTTGCTACTGCTTTACACCTGGCTCTAAATTCTAAATTTCAAAAATAGCTTATTGCTCTCATTTGTCTTTTCAGGGAGGGTGTGTATCCTAAACTTGTGTACTGTTTTGCTATACATCAAAACACCATCTTGAAATTTTCCAGAGACAAGGCCAGGAGCAGCATAGGCTAGGTGATGATACGAGTTTGCTGAACTCTGGTAGCAGGACTGTGTGTCTGAACCTAAAGTTATTCTAGGAAAAACTGGTTGTGCAGTGTTCTGTATTAATACGAAGGCACCAGTTTCTAATCTTATAGACTGATGAGGGTGCAGATGAACTTGTATCTGTAAACCCTGAGTTCAGAAACTTTGAAACATAGCGGGTAAAAGGAGTTTCAAACAAACAGGAAGAAACAGTGCTGCTGTGATTGCACCACTTCAGTGGTGAAGCAGGACTGCATTCACACTGACATGTGTTTATGTGAGATCAGGGCTTAAAAGCCCTATGACAAATAAATATTCATTCGTTAGCATGTGTATTGACCATGTTGTTTCAGTAAGTGCATGAGAAGGAGGACTTATTGAGAAACTAAAGCAAAGTAATTTACTTGGTACGGTTTGTTTCTCTTATCTTCTCTAAGAAATTAATGAAACTTGTTCAGACATATTTGCAACATTTGCCCTGGCTGCTACTGCCAGCATACGTTCTTTTACATATAATTTCTAACTTGACATTGGTTTGTAATGTTAATAATGGGAGCAAAATAACACTTCTGTGAAAGTCAGGATGTTCATAAGAACAACCTGTAGTGAATAGTAAAGTGTGTTGCAGTTTGTAGTTCAGTGTAATTTCCTTGAAACCATGTCTTGAGTTCATAAAGTATTTGACAATGTTTGGGTTACAGAATCCTAACAAGTCTTGGTAGAACAATTGTTGTGTTGATCTCGGGAAGGGAACAGCTTGAAAAATATGAGTTGACTTGAAACACTGTTCTGTGATTGTATTTTACAAATGTTTTGTTCCAAATACTGCGTTCCCTAGTAGATAAGGATCTTCTAGTGGAATTATGCATATGATGGCTCATGAACTGTTTTGTTATGGACCAAAGTACACACAGCTAACAGAATTTTTCCCTTGTATCTATAGGCACTGACTGCTCTCGAATCTATGGCACTGAACAAACAATATATGGATTATCAAGAGCAGCTCTCCCAGGCTTCTCAGTTCATCAGGCATCCAGAACATTGTCTTCGAGATGGCAATAATCTCTTGGCTCTCCTTATTAACACTCTGTACCCAGAAGTGCATTATCTGGACAGCATACGGTAGCAGCACTGAGCTCGCAGAGTCATCATACAATGTTGATTATTCTGGTTTACATATAAAGTTATTGCACAGTTAGTTTTTACTTTCAGAGTTCCACTTTAAGTCAGAAGTGTGAATGGGAACTGCACACTGGCAAGTTTTCTCCTCATTAAGGTTTTCTTTCTTTTTTGATTTGTAGGTCTATGGAATTGTTTAGTTTTTGTTGACTGAAAACACTTGAATATCCTCCTGTGTATGGTGCATATCTGAGAGGAGGATACCTGGGGATATGTGTACAAATCATTAGACAGAAAAGCTCATCCTGTAGCATCTTTAGTTTTTGCTTTGTGCCTTTTTTTGTTTTCCAACATGTCATCACTCAGGCCAGTTCAAAGTAAGGGGAGGATTGTGTATAAAAGAGGTTTTGACTTCCTTAACCAGGGTACCTCTGAATCTTATGTGAGTTTGTGTCTCGAGATTTGTGAAATCCCTGTATTTGGAAAGATAGTATTTTTAAATTGTGACTTTTTGTTTCTGCTAACCTGCAGAAATCTGTAGTTGAAAGGCATGCCTATGATCTTCTCCCGCTTCTGTAAATGCAAACTGAAATTTGAACTGAAGAACTTGGGTTTTTCCTATTTTCTAAATATTAGTGAGTCTGCATCAATATTACTTGATAAATTCAAGTAACTTTTAGCCAAATTATTTTAAAATCAGGTGATTTAAATCCAGAGACAGATTTTCCGGATCCCCAGTGTCTGGGAGGGGAACGGTCAGGTATGTTCATGTTGAATAGGATTCCATAATTCTGATAGTCTGGTTGTTTAGGAAATACTGATTTAACAGGTGGATAGCCACCACTTGAGTTTTATTCTTTTCTGTCTAGCTAGGCATGACATGACAGAATTTTAGGTGAAGCTGTGAAAAAATATTTTTCTTGTATTAAATTTGGTGATAATTTGTTAAAATTCTGTTGCCAAAGTGTGAACCATGACCCTGTTTCAGCTGAATGTTCAGCCTGTTGTTTCAGCTGAACGATCAGTGGTTTTGCTGCCTTGTCTGATCATAAGATGCACTTTTGTTCAGGGAAAGCAGAAGAAGAGTTTCCCCAGTTGCTTAACTGACTTTGTCCCTTTTACTGCTGACCTCTTTGAAATGGCCCACGGTCCTGCAGCCCCAATCTGTACACCTCTGTGAAGGAACAGTGATCACTTCTTCTCTTCCTCCATTAATTGTGCCTTTCTGTTTATCACATGGTTACATGTTAAAACATTAGTTCTGGTTGCTAGGGGAAGGAAATGTGCTACCTACTGTCTGGCCAATCATGCTTTGAAGTGTTGCTCTTAACAATGGTTCCGGTGCTGGAGAACAAATGACCTTTTTCTTCTTAACAGATTCTGCTACCTATTTCAGCTGGGTCATTAGATCACCTTCATCTTAATGTGGTCTTAGAGTTCTTTGCTCTATCTGCGAGCCTATAAATATATATACATATGTACATCCCTCTGTATATTAACCAGATATCAATGCAGCATGTTTTTTAACAGACTCTTTTGGAAAATTCATGTCTCGAAGAATACATTCTGCTGCTTTTTTCTTCCCCATCCCCCCACCCCCCCCCAAAGACTTAAAAGCACTGGGTTTATTAGATTCAATCGATCAGTTGCATATTAATGTGAAAAAGTCGGAAATATGTTTGACATGCACTTTTAAAATGAGATATTGTTTCAGCTCTTGAAGTTTTACATATGTTGTATTTATAACATGCTATGTCTGCAAAGATCATGCAAAATAAAAATGAAAAATCAATCAATTTGTGACAAACACCATGGTATTTTCACCTTACTGGAAGAATCCAGATCAAGTAATACATAATTGTTGTTGGAGAGGAAAGTATGATGGGGGTCTGGATGCTCTTCTCTTTGACATCCTGAACTTAACATGTGTGTGACACAGCAGCCTGTTTTTGTGCCCAGAACCCAGGAGAAATCTCGTCTGTGTAATGGCAGAAATAATGCTTCTCTGTCCTGGTGAAATCCCCCAAACCTCTGTGGTAATGTGAGTGCAGGGTGATGCACTGGTTCTGTTCTTTCAGCACTCACAGCTGACCCAGGCTGTGGAATTTGATATTTATCTCCAATGAGTGGAAAGCTGGTAGTGTTGAGAGAGAAAACTGTGCCTCCAGTGCTGGGGGTACAGCGTTCTTGCTGAGGGCTTTGCTGGTCGGCAGGGCCGGAGCAGGCTGGGGTCACTGCTGTCAGCAGATGCCATGGGCACCACCATGTCCATTTGTCTTGAGCACTGAAACAGCTTCTTTAGTAACTTGCTGCTTAAAATGTAATAGAAATGATGCTGTTGACTTTTTTTTTTTCCCATTTATTGGTCTAATAATTGTGGTGAAAATGATTTGTCTCATCACGGTTGAAGTACTCTGACTAATACTGTGGTAGGTCCTAAGAAGAAAGGAGAATGTACTGTGAGCTACTGCTTTTGCTGTATGTGTCGCCCACAGACCAATCTTCTGGCTTCTTGGTGAGCAGTGGTAGAAGTCTGAACCCGAGTTTTCCTCAAATACAGGGGAAGAGTTCTAGGACTTAACAGATCCGCTGGTATTTCTCTGTCACAAATGTGAACTCCAAAGCCTGGGTCTTATTTTCCAAATGGTGCCCAACAGATTGGCTTTTCATTTCTTCTACTTTTACTGGAAAGACTTGCATGCTCCCAGCATCTCCCACCCTACTTTCTACCCTAAACTACAGTGTTCTTGTTCATGTCGTAAATGTAACCATGTAATCTCAGAAGGAAAACTGAGTTTCGTGTTGTTTTTAGTATTGTAGATTGCTGTGGAAAGAGATGAAATTGAAATGTTATCTACTTAATAACAAGTGTGCCTTTTGGATGATTTGTGCAATTTAGTTGGAGAATGAGTATTTGTGGCTTTTTGAATGCTTGATTTGCACAGCAGTTGTTGTATTGGGATGAATTGTTGCCTGTAGATTGCAGCGTAAGTATTTATTAAGAAAATAAGGCCAAATAGGGAAATGGACATAACAGATGAATGTGGCATTAACATAAGTCAGTGGTATGGAAAACCCAAAGTCGAGTAGCAAATTGCATGAAACATGCAGCCGGTGCTTCCTAGGCAGGCTGACTACAGCATCCCTTGGGGGCGGTGGTGGCGTGGTGATGGGAGTTTGTGGTCTTTACTCTGGAAGCTGAAGTGCTCAACAGAGCAACGGCCAAACCCTCCCAAGCCCTGACCATGCTTAAACCAGGGAGGGAAAAGGGGGGAGGAGCTGGAACGCACTTGTCAGACCAAATGAGGTCAGTACTAGAAACCTCCTGGCATGTACCTTGCTGTGTCTTGTCCCTTCAGTATATACTGGTTTGAGTGAGTGGTTTGAGTCCCCTGTGAGGACCAGGATCTGCCACCATGGAGCTTCTTCCTTACATACCCCCTGGGCAGGTGGTCTGCAATGGACACCTGCCACACCATCACCTGTGTCTGCTGGCCTGCTAATGCTCACCTGTAAGCGCTCCTCTGGCTCTGCTGCACTAACGTGGGCTGTGCTCTGGAAGCCAAGTGAGTAAAAGTCAAACGGTGCCAGCCCGTGAGTTTCATCCCAGTGGCTGCAGCGATTTCATGACATGCATTTGCTGGCAGTGCTGCGAGTGCCAGGTGCTGATGACACGCAACAGGGTGCGCTCGGTGCGTCCCGGGTAGTTTTGGGGCACGAGGCCTGATGCTTCTATTTGGACCCAAACTGCATGAGTTTAAAAAGTAGTTTTCAAGAGAAAAATCATGTAAGCCAAGCCTCAGTCCCACCCATGGGTAGAAATGGGTACTCTTTAATGTATGTCTATAAATCATAAGAGCTCAGTTTGTCTAGTTAATATCTCTAAGGCCTGTCTTCCTCTGACACCCATGAAACTGAAGTTACTGGTCTGTGACTACGTTGTCTGCTGTAACTTCCTTTTTTCATATCTTTCTATTTTTATTAAACCTGCGTTTTGCCACTGCTGAGATTTTAAACTGGGATTTAAAAGATCAGGTTCAAGTATTTCCTTGCATTTGTTTGTCTTGTCTTTCTGTTTTTTGTTTTGTTTTTTTTTTTTTTTTTTCCCTTGTTATACTGGCCAAGTTATTTACAGTTGTGCTTTACTTTCCCAGCACAGATGTTATGAAGAGAGGAATTTGAAAACAGTAATTCCCAGGCTGGGGCTGAGCTTGCAGGCAGGACCACAGGCTTGATGGTAGTTCAGTAGCAGCTTGGGCTCCCCGCCAGCGGTGGTTGTTACCAGAATTGGGATCATTAAGGGAACAGTTCTGGAGCTGCTGCACTGGAATGATGGTGCAGAGCATCGAATCCAGTGAACAAACCTGAAGGCAGGATCTTGTCACTTCTCTTTTCATTCTTTCTCCTCATCCTCTGTGCCAACCCGCTGCTCTTCACAGCCCTCTCCTGAGCCTTTGTCTGTCTGACCCAGACTCCAGGCTGATTTGCATTGTCCTGTACCATAAGCTGGGTCTATTCACCTGGTCTTGGAGCTCATTCACAGTTGGGTTAGAGAACCGTCTGTGAATGTCCAGTGACTTTGTAGTAGTGACTTCATTTCAGAAGAATTTAAGAGATGGGTAGTCAAGCCTTAAAGGAACTTCTTCATGTAACACAGAGATAGAAACTGTTTAGAAAGAATTTTCTTTGTGTTTTTTTTTTTTGGTTGGTTGGTTGGTTGGTTTTGGTTTTTCTTAAAAAGCCAATTTAATTTATTGGAACATTTTCACAGCATATTTATCACAGAGCTCTGATATTCTGCTTGTGTGTTCACATGGGCACTAGGAGCTGCAGGAAAGTTACAATACAGACCACCCTTTGCATGTCTTGCTTTCTTCTCTACCAGCTTTTGGAAAACCTCTCTTCCTTTTTGCTTGGACTCCTCTTGAAAGCTAAGATTTTCTTTAAACTCCTGAATAAACTCTTCTGGAAGTTAAGGAATAATAATAAAAAACCCCAGCAGAATTTCCAGTAGTGGTTTTTCTATGGCTGATACTTGACACATGAAAATAGTTCACTTGCTGGCCCTAGGAAGCTGCATGTGGTTTGACAAGTGAAGTGGTGAAAACTGCTTTGTGAAGTAACATTGGAGAAAGGATGTGAGAAAATGGTAGCCTGTTACCTGTTTGCTAAACACTATCTGATATGGGCTAAAAACGCACAGGTTGATCAGAACTGATTTCCCATGTAGATCCTCTCCTGCCCTTCCAGCTCCATCCTTCTTTGTTTCCTCTTTCTTCCGTTTTCCCTCTAAGGGCTTCTCTTGCTTGCAAGCAGCGGCAGGGATGGCAGTCGTGCACCTGCAAGGCCTGTTTGACCTTCTGTGCATCAGTCAACGTCAGTCTTGTGTTCACTGGGAGGAGGCACCCTTGCACGGGGCAGGCAGGAATTCCGACGGCGCAGGCGGGTGGGGATGAGACTGCCCAGGTCCTCAGCTGCGTCTTGATGCTTCTCTTTCTGTTGGCAAAGTCTGGCCGCTGCCGTGACTGCGGTCAAAGTTCTCGTAGGTGGAGTCTTGCAGCTGTGGCCTGGCAGTAGAAACAGTGAATAAGGTGAAGACGCATTTCAGTCTGCTCTAGACTTTTTAAGTGGCTTCAGCTAGTTTAAGGAGTGTCAGAGTAAGTGCCTGCAATGCTGTCTGATACGGATCCTCCCTTCTGCAGCAGGTAGTTTTTAAGTCTCTGGGTTGCATCTAATGTTTTACATCTTAAAGCATCCAGACCGATCTCCTACACAGCATTAACTACTCCTCCTGTCCTGCTGCTCAGAGCCTCGGGAGGTTGTGACAAACCTCTCCTGAGAAGCATCTTGTCGTGTAGAGCGTGGAGGATCTTGGGTTTTAAGCTTTCATCTGTGTATCTATACAAATGCAATCAAGGGTGCAGTATGGTTTAGAAACTGTTAAATCAGCAAAACTACGCTTTTTACGAATAATTACTACAAATTTAACTGTAGGATTAAGTTTCACATTGCCTTTCTGGCTGTGTCCTGATGCTGTATACTTGACTGTCCTGCTGAAGTGGCCATATTTCTTGGGTAAACTGAGGGAAAGAGGCATCATGTAGGGATAACTCAGGCTGGAAGGGAGCAGCCCCAGGAGATGGAATTATACTGACATTATTATATTATTATAGTATATATACTCTGTGTGTGTGTGTGTATATATATATATATATAAATATATAGTATTATACAGCTTCTTTAGGTTAAGTCTAAGGGTTGTTTTTGTTTTTCTGGGGTTTTAGTTGGTTTTTTTTTTTTTTTTTTTTTTTGTTTGTTTTTTTTCTTTCCCACCATCCATTTCTAGCTTGGCCACCACAACTGTCAGGAGTGTCCAAGATGGGTGTTGTGCTGGCTAATGGGAAATGCCAAGGTTACTGTGGGAGCATGTACCAGGATGCCAGCCAGAGAATCGGGCCCTGCCACACCTGAGCTGGCTCTGCTGTGGGCTGTTTGGTATCTCTGTTGCCTTCTTCCACACTTGACAAAGCTCACCCACGTTGGTGTGGGCACATTTTCTGCTCTGTTAGATTCTGGGGCATGGAGTGAGGAGAAGGTTTCTGTTACAGTTTCCTCTCCCTTGTTCATCATTCCGCAGCCTGGCACACACCCCATCCCAGCCTGTTCACCTCACCTGGGAAGTGGCTTCATCTGAGATTTCTTCTGCTAGTTTAATGTGACTTCCTACCACACTTTGGGCCTGTGGTTCACCTAAACTTCTGCTAGCCCTTTGCTGCTGCAGCATCCATGTGCCATGGTCTCTCCAATCTGCTTACATCTACTGATGTAAGTCCCTTGTCCTTACGTCAGTAGAGTCTCTTCCCAGCTGTACCCAAGCCAGAGCCTCCTCCCAGCAGTGCCCAAGCCTTGGTGCCTCACACCAGCTCGCCTGGCCATCAGCTCAACCCTGTCCTTATCCCAGGAGCCTGGTCTCAGGCTGGAAGATTGTTGCCAAGACCAAGGGCACGTTTCACTTCTCTCCCTAGCCATCTCCACCCTCCTGCTGGATAAGATGGAGTAGAAGGTGCGGCATCCTTACCGGCTCAGGCTGGATGGAGCAGATGAGGGACCTGTGAAGGGGAAAGGAAGATGTGGGTTAGCAATGTGGTGAGAGTGAGCTGGGGAGGCAGGATTGACCTAGAGCTGTCGAGAAACTGCACTGGAGGGTGTTTGCAACACTCCAAGGAATGGGGAGAAGACCTTCTGTCAGGCGTGTGGTCCTCTTCATGGGGATGGGAGTTAAGCCCTGAAAATATAAGGAGCAAGGCATTTCTCATTGGTCTCACAGCTTCTGCAGTTCAAGACACACTGTGGATTTTGCAGGGTGTTAGCATCAGACCGTCTCTGCAGACGGGTCATGATTATGTGACATCTCACCCAGCCTGAGGGGCAGAGCCTAGAGTTCTTCCTGGTCCCCTCCTCCCCATGCCATAACACAGCAGGGCTGGTGGGCTGGGGTCCGGCAGCCTCCGGGCTTCTGGGGAGGTCTCATCCCTCAGTTCACGAGCTGATTCTCCTCTCTGATGGGATGTGGTCTTCCTGCTGTCATGGCCTTGGTGTGGCTGGGAAGTGGGATTTCACTAATGATGGGGAAGCACCCAGGTGGTGAGAACGGGGGATGGAGAGGAGGAGTGGCTGGTAAAATGAGGATATCCACCCCAGGAGATTAAACTGTTGTGTGGGATGCAGCGAAATGAAATCCAACTCATGGGCTACAGGGTAAGAGGTAGTAATTGATCTGCTTTGAGAAAAATAAAAATAGTTTTGTAGGCAGCAGTTTCTCCACTGACTGCCCATCTGCTGGTTTAAACTTTTTCCTCAGGTGCAGGGTAGCTCCTGTTCCTGCTGTCTTTTCGAAGGTCCCTTCCCAAAGGAGACCTGCTATCTGCAGGCTGTGACCAGCCAGCCAGGAGGTCCCTCTCACTTGTTCTTACATTTCTTGTTAGCAATGTCCTTCTCCCAGGTTGGAAAATCATAAAATCATGTAAAAAAACCCTCCAAAACAAACCCCTCCTGCCTGACTTTGCTGCATCCCATCGCTGGTTACCGGTCTGATGGAGGAAGGGCCACCAAGGGAAATACTAATACATACCTCCCCTCGAGAAAACAGCGAAGCTCAGTATCACCAGCAGAATGAGCACTTTAATTCCCAGCGGCACGAAGATCAGGATCAGGAAGAAAGAGCTGTTGGATGCTTTGAATTTATAGAAGTACACAGCCCCCTCTGCTCTCCCATGGCTGTTGACAGCAGTACAGGTGTATTTGCCGTCGTGGGTCAGGTACCGGAGCTCCTTGGTGACACGGTGGTTCATGCTGGTGATGGAGGTGAGGTTGCTGTAGGGCGGTCCGGTCCAGGTCAGCGCGGGCGCTGGCTCCCCCTCGGCGGTGCAGCGTGCCTGGAAGGTGCGGTCCCCGTTGGAGCTGACGGTGATGTTGATGATCCTGGGGGCAGCTGCGGAGATCGCAACAGGGTTAGGGAGAATGCATCGGGCGTCAGAGGCAGGACTGGCGCAAAACACCTGGAATGGGCTCGTGGTCTTGGTGGACCCTTTAGCGTGTTATGTCAGGGTATTGTTGGGATCAAACCACTCCCCTTCCTCATTTTTTGTTTTAGCGCTTTCTTTCCGCAGATTTCCCCACCCTGCCTATGTTGGATAGAGGAGCAAAGCCTGGTGCGAGGATGTGTATTCTGTGTTTCATCCCTGTAATGATTTACACTGTTTTCTAAGCTTTGGACAACTTCGGCTGTTGTGACCTCCATGGTGGCAGAAACCACCCATGAAGATGGGTTGCTTTCTGCATTTGCACCCTGAGTGGCAGCGGGGTGCTGCCCGTGACTCAGGCACAGGTGCAGCTCGTGACCATTTTGGACTGGCTGCATCTGCACATGGTCCAGGACAAGGCAACCGTGGTGCTCTCCTGCAAGCGTCTTGCGGCTGTCCCTTCGGAGGGATGGATCCCTTTGTGTAAGCCCTTTGCTCAGTGCCTGAGACTTGCCAGATTTCGCTAATTTTTGCCAGGGAACATTTACCCTCCTTACTACCACCTATCTTCTCCAACCCTGTAGTGGTGTCCTGGTTTGGGCTGAAATAGAGTTAATATTCCTTTTCAGGGACTAGATGAGTGCTGTGTTTTGGATTTAGCTTTGGGTTTGGGATGAGAAGAATGCTGACAGCACACTGATGTTTCCAGCTGCTGCCGAGACTTCAAGGACTCTCCGACTGCCCGTGTCCTGCCCGTGCGCCAGGGCACAGGGAGCAGGGAGGGAGCACGGCCAGAGCACCTGACCAAAACTGGCCAGTGAAATATTCCATATCATGGCACGTCATGCTCACTACAGAGAGGAGGGGTGGTGGGGAAGGGGCTCTCTCTCTCTCTCTCTCTCTCTCCCTTCCAGGATTGCGACTGTGGGATCTTGGTATCTCGGGGTCGCTGGCCGGGAACGGGCTGGGGGTTGGTCAGCGGGTGGGGAGCAATTACGCTGTACATTGCCTGGTTATATATTTCTTTTTGTTTTCCCCCTATGATCGTCATTGTTCTCGTTTTATTGCCATTATTAAACTGTTCCTATCTCATCCTGCGAGTCTCCCTTCGCCCCTCTGATCCCCTCCCCCATTCCCAGGTGGGGAGGGGGACGGGAGGGTGACCACCTGCGGGGGTTGGTTGCCGACCAGGCCCAAACCACGACAAGCGGCCACCCAACAGCTAGTGTAGGTTGCTGGTTGCTTTGGGGTAGCACATCAATACCAAGGTTGGGTAACTGATTTTGTATCCTGTACTTGTTGCACATGGGATTGTGTGACTGAATGAACAGTGGTAAAGTTCATTTGGGGGATGCAAAATGTTAGGGGATGTCATCTTTGATCTAGTCTGCTAAGGAAGTTTAGCTGGTATGACCAAGCTTGTCTTACCCATCGATCCTCTCCTCTTGGGCCTGTTGACCCATTTAATGCATTTGGTTCCTAAAGACATTGTGAAAACTGAAGGGAACTAAATGAGTGTCCTCATGGAGGAAAAGCAGGAGTTCAATATTGATTTCACTTTTTATCAGGCTAGAGAGCAAATCCATAGCTTGCAACCACCTACAGCACATTTTCCCTCTTGCCTATGTAATGCAGGAGGAGTTTGAGCCTGGAGGACTGATCCATAAGAAAGCTAGCTGTGTTAGTTGTGTGCCATGTGCCTCTGTGTTCTGGTGTTTAAATTAACCTCTTAAACATTATTTAACCTCTCCCATTCATAGTGCCAGGGTCCATTCCCAAATCTGGGTGCAGCCTGGGTACCATATCTGTGTATGTTATCATTTCTCTTGTGTTAAAATCCAGGCAGCCCCTGGGAGACAGATCTTGCTGCCATCCTGCCCTGGTCATGCTGTGTGGGGGGGTGTTTAGGAGATGCTCCAAATGAAGGAGAGCCTTGACTATGCAGAACTTCCCAAGAAGTAACTGAGCTCATTCTCAGGTCCCATCTGGATGCCCAAAGTGCACAGTAGGCATAAGGTAGTTTCACTTCAGAATCAAAAATCCAACACATGGCACCTTTGCACCCATGGGTAAGGTCTAAGTCTGTTCCTAAGGCCGCCTGGGGCTCCTAGCACTCCCTTGATCTCTGAGCACACCCTGGGAGGTGGGATTAGCATTTGACATTTGTTGATCCAAGCTGTTTTTTCAGGCTGTTTGTATTTAAAGTTTCCTGCTGCAGAGGAGTTTGGACCTATAGCATGTGGGTACCAGGTATCTTGTCTTTCCAATGCCCTGTTACCATCCAGGCCTTCTTGGGCTTACACTTGCTGACATGTGCTCAGCACCCAGGCTCTTCAGTTTAGATTCTGATGAAGAGGATGTCTTTGAGCCCACCCCATGGGCTGCGGACCCCAGCTTGTCCCTCTGCTGCCTGCATGGATCCTGTGCTGCAGGGACAAAGTGGGATGCTCAAGACTTGGCTGAGTAGCCAGAGCCTGACTATTTCCTTTCCAGTTTTGTTCCTATTCCCTTCCCTGCCGTGTGCTCATCCCCTCATACTGGAAGTCTGTGAAAGGCAATATGAGTATTCCCTGCCCAAATATTATAAACAATCCACAGAGCAGGAAAAGCCAGCCGTTGGAAGACCACCTCAGGTCAGCTTCTGTTACTGTCTCATCAGTTTCCACATCTTGTGGCTCTCTCTTCCCTATGGGGTGGCTTTGCCTCCTTTGTCTCTCATGCCCTCTTACCAATCAAATGCAGCTTTATCCCATTCCTGCTTTCATACTTGTCATGGATATCTCCGGACAACTCCACTCGGCAGAAGTATCTCTCGCTGTCACTCCAGGTCAGGTTGTCAATCCTGATGGAAAGGTCCTTGTGCCGGGGGTTGCCAAGCAGTTTGTATTTGTTTTTGTAGCTGATGGCAGTCTTACAGAGCTCGCTGGTGGTCTGACTAATGCACTTGAAAACTACTGTACCATTGTAAGGTTCCTTGATCCTCCAAATGGCAGTGAGGGTCCGGTCAAACGTTTTGTAGGGGTGTGTGAAAGTACAGGGCAGGATAGCCATCTTCCCAAGTTCACCAGTAACATCAGATGGGACATGAACGGACCAGCCATTGGACAGCACACCTAGAGGCAAGAAGAGATGATGAAGAGTGATTTATCTGAAGTGTTTAAGAGGGAAACCGGGCATCCTTCCTGCTTCTGCTCTGTTGTTGGCCGGAAAATGGATGTTGTGTTGCTGTGGTGGGCCCTGTGCTGCTCCGTGTTCCTGCTAAGGACTTGCAGATGGTGGCACAGCCCGGTTACCGGGGCTGGATGATTTGGTACCAGACTGCAGCAGAGCTCAGGGGACTGCCCGGCTCATGTTTAAAATGATTTAATTCCTAAGCAGGCTTCCTGTTTGTCAAGTGAACAATAGCACCTGAAGTTGTGTAACAGTCTTTTGCAGTTAACAGACATTTATGTACTTGGAGGAACAGACTTCTTTTATTCCTCAAAAAAAAAAAAAAAGGCTAAAAATAAAAGTTTTGCATGTATCCAGAAATCTGGTGGCTTTAGGCGCTTAAGTGCAGTAAGCGTAGCAGTGCTGCATTTGAGTGCATGCACACACACACTCCTACTTTATAATATTTGTTACACTAATCAGCTGGTGATTGCATTGCCCCTGGGGAAGGTAGTAGCAGCTGATGTTTCCGATGATCAATGCTGCTATCATCACAAAGTAGAATCTTACCTGTAAGCTGTGACAGGATCTGGGTAAAGACTTGAAGTTGCTAATTTTATGAAGGCTGGTGAGAACAGCAAGTTCTTCCCTATATTGGCTCCTGTCCTATGAGGAGGATCCTCTAGACAGCACAGAAAGCATCTCCCTGTTAGCAGAGCAGATTGTCACTGCATGGGCTCTAGCTGCCAGTATCTTCCCATAGAGGCCTTGTCTTGGTGTCGCGGCAAGGGAAATCCCGAGTTTCCCAGCTGAGACGTCACAAATGGTTGGGATTGCACTCTCTTGGCCAAAGTTGGTCACAGTAAATCCTAGAGCGCTCCGGGGAGCTGAACCTCACTGCCACCAGACCCAGCCTGATCATTTTTAACCAGTGACGAGAACAGCCTTCACCTGAATGGATGCCCACCACTTTAAAGTATACAGGGAAAACTCAATGTCTCATGCACTTCTCTTCCCCAGAAACGAACAGCATCAACAAACAGCACCTGTAGGCAGTGCTTTCTGTATAGATATGTATAGCTACCTACTGTCTGGTTAATCGCAACAGCTGTAGCAGCAGATTGTGGCTTCAGGAATGTCTGTGGCTATGTTCCTGTCTTAAAACTCACGCGATGGCTGCATTAAATCAGCAGCTTTCCCCTCAACAGCTGAGAATAACTGCAAAAAATGTAAAGTTGTCCTGTAAGTAACTGCCACCCATGCCTGGCCTAGATGGCTTCACTGTGGTCTGGAGACATTCAGCTGACGGGTTACTCGTGTAAACTCTAAGATAAGATTTGCTTTGCTCCTTGTTCATATATTTGTTCTCTGTAATATTTGACAAATATCTCAGTGGCAGTGCAGCTCTTATTACTCTATTGTGTTATGGACAAAAGCCAACGTAGGACTGGTTCTTGCCATTAAGTTATTTATCTGGAATCAGAGCCAAACTGGTATTTTGAGTACTGAGATCTAGAGTTGATCTGCCTTGTCATTCATTGTAACGATATGAGTATATTTTGGAGCCTAGGTAATCTAATATACATGGCCACAGGAGCTCCAGGAAGCTCATGGACTCTGAGCACAAGGACCTGGCAGTGAAAACAAAATGCTATTGATTTCTAGTTTATTTCATGTTATTTTGCAGCATGTCACTGTAACCCTTACTTGCAGAGAACTGCAGATCATGTGCTTTTGAGTACATGATTTGCTTTTCTCTGCCACTGTTTTGGTTTGCATTTTTCAAAAAATCTTAAGCAAAGAACATTCTTTTTAGCACATAAACATCCCCTTGCCTTCCACATGAGAGATAATGTTAAAAATAAGTGCTTCTAATGTTACCAGCTCCACCCATTTCTATGGCAACACAGTTTGCCTAGGTTATGAGAGGAGGGAGTTGTTAGCATCTGGTTTATAATTAAACCTTAACCTTAAAGCTTTAGCATGGTAGGATTTCCATGGCTCCCTCCTGCTAAGATCCAGCCTCCATTTGTTTCTAGAATTGAAGCTTTTACAAGGAAAAGAGAAGGTCACAGGCAAATAGCCTACAAACCTTACATGAGGTAATGCCCAAAAGGAGTTGTCAGTTCAGTGTATCTGCTAGTTGTCAATGGAAAGGTCATGAAGACAATAACAAGATCAAGAGTTGGAGACCACCACAAACAGTAGCCTTGACAGTACAGCTGAGCAAATCCCATTGAGTTTAATGGGACTTAAGTGCTTGAAGTTAAACATGAGCTTAAGTGCTCAGTGCAGATTGTGTCTGTTGCATAATAACTCCTAGGATTGTGAAACAACACTTCTGGGTGGTGATGGAAATGCTGCATCCAACTGACAATGCAGGGGGAAAGTTAGATCAACTCCCTGCACAAGTTAGAAGCAACAAAAGCAAGAAAACCCAAATCAAAGACCCCTCTGACAATTGCAGAGTCACACCTTTGAGGTTTTCCAGTATTCCCACATGCACCTGGGATTTCAAGTGATGTGATGAATGGTGCAATTCATGGAGAGCTTATTATACCAGGCAATTCCTCTGGCACTTTGACTAGAGTGGGAAGAAAAGCCCTGATCAGACAGGGATTCATAGCAAGCTCAGAACTCACCGTTTCTGGAGATGTGAAGGAGGCACAGAAGAAACAAGCTGAACTCTCTCATGCTGGTTGACGTTCTCCACTGAGGTGTATCAGCAGTCCAGAACCATCTCTTCTACATCTGAGCTGCTGGTCTTGCCAGTCACAAAAGGTTTTTCCAGGGATGGAAGAAGTTGTGGTTTTCCTCTCCTTGGAGGGAATGAGTTGTCTAGCTGAACCAGCTCTGGATTCAGATATTAATAGGTCTGTGGTCAGTCATGTGCAAAATATACCAGAGGAAATCAGGGTATTACCATTTTCCAGCTAAAGGAAGGGGACTGGAGTTTGGGACTGAAAACACCCATCCCATGTGTGTGATGGGGCAAGAGGGGTTGGCTTTCAAGTGCTACCAACTCACCAGTCTGGAGAAGGTCCTTGCAGTCTACCTAAGGAGGTGGCAAGGAAGACCCTTGCTCTCCTGGCTTGAAGTTCCTCCTCCCTAACCTGGCACCTGCAAGCCAGCTGTGCTTTACCCTTTAAGTTTACTGGTTATTGTCACACCTGGGTGTAAAAAAAAAAACCCAACCCCCTCCTTTTTGGAAATCATCTGAGCACTTGTGCCAAGGTTCAGAAGTGGCAGAGTGCTCTGGTGTCCCCTGGTACCTTGCTCTGTCCAGATTCCCATGACCCTGACAAGTCATGAGTCATTCTTCTCCTTGTTGTTACCCGATGTTTGAAATAAACTGAGCTCCAGCTTCTGCCCAGAATCCTTGTGCAAGTGCTCACTTCTGGGTTTAGCGTTAGCAAACTTACTGTGAAGTTTGCTGATCAGCTTGGGGTGGGTGGAGAGCTGGCCATGCTCCCTTCCCCATCATGTCCCATACAGCGATCCCGCGACCTTGTTAAATTTACCCTTGGAGCGTGTATTCCCAGTCGGGCTTTAGCTCGAGGTTTGCTGCTTTCCCTTCAAACCGGAGCGGGGGCTGATGTCTGGGTCCCTCTTCTCCTCTCGGCAGCTATGCTGCTGTAGGGTCCTGCTGCCTCCTCTTTGGGGACGGGGACAGCAGCACCCGCGGGATTCCCGCTGTGGCAGCGGTGGGTGTGCAGCCACTGGAGGGCTCCCAGAGCCAACAGAAGAAGATGCTGCTGCCACTTTCGCTGTGCCAAGAGCCAGAACCTTCCTCCAGCAGAGATGCCAGGGCTCCCCTTTGCTCCTCACCTCTTCACCTTAAACTCTCCACATGTGTTCCCTTCTTAACAAGAGGGACTTGGAGATTCGGTAGTATTAAGTGTGCTTGCTGCTTTCTGAACCCTTTATTTGTTCTGGCCAAAGTTAGAGTGTCTGTGAAGAGAGTGATTTCTGTTTTCCCAGACTTTTTGGAGGAGCCTCTGAGAGTACCTAGCTATTATTTACAGTGGCTTGGACCTGTTGCTACACAGCAGAGGATGGTATTATTTCAAGTGATGACTGAGAGACCTGCTCTGTCCCTATGCCTATCTTCCTCAATCAGGAGGATCAGCACCCAGTGCTCTGATTACCTTGCAAACTGTCCTGAGTAGCTGTAAAAAGTAACACATGACATTATCAGCAGAGAAACCTGAGGGTATGGGTGGTCGAACAGCAAATAGGAGACCTGTATCCTTATGCTACCTGTGTTATGTGCCTTTTCACTGTATCTTCCCCATTTTCCTCCATGTACTTTTGATTTTATCTATTTGTCATGTGAACTTTTTGGTGTTGTGACTGTTTTTAAGCATTTCACCCCTCATGGCACAGTGGGACTCAGTGGATTGATGTAAAAGATTAAAGTGAAATCCATGTTAAAAACATGTTGTTACAGTGAAGCATAAATGATTAATGTAAAGAATGGCTGTAGTTAACATTTAGTATGAAACTCCCCCTCTCTGATGTTTTACTGCAGCATCTCCTAGACAAATATCTGGTAAATCAGTGCAGTAGTATGAATCTTTTGAGTTTCATCTCTGGACTGATTTTCTTTTTAGACCATGAGATAGCTATTTGCAACTAATATTTTAGTGTTTAAAATACAGAGTAGAAAAAATAGCTGAAAATGTTAGCAAACTATTTGAATCAGCCAAAAAAATTTTGTAAACTTATCCATCCATGGCTATATGATCCATAGACTCTGTTAACTGTGACCTTTCTTCCAGTTTTGTGTTTAAATATCATCTAAGATTTCTGTAAGGAAGGCTGTTCCTGGTCCAACACCAAAACCAGGATGCCTTCTATATTCATAAAATATAGATTTTCTTCCTGGTAAATATTTTTTTTAATGGCTGCAGGTAGTGACAGCAATCGTTATGCTACTTTACTAATATCTTCCCTCAGTGCTTGCACAGAAGCAACAATCACAGATCTGACCCCAGAGACACCCCAGTTTCTGGTACTTTCCCGTGCTCTGAAAATACATGGAATCTGGAGAAAGAGAGGGGAATGAAAACTTGTGGGTTTTCCCACTCAGAAAATGGATGAGCTCATTTAAATAAAAAGAACCTGTAAATGAAAACTATAGGAACATGTAAATGCAAGGAAGTAGCAGTCAAATACAGGCCAGTGGCAAATTTTCAGCCGAAGACAGGCTGATAGGCACCTGCCCTTCCTGCCAGTGGTATGGCCAGTTCAGGCCGTGCTCTTTGCATCTGAAGGGGAGGGTGTCACGTGCCCATCGCCTTCATGGCTGCCTCTGGTCTTGTGAATAGCAGTCCTGGGATTTTGAAGGTTACCTTTTGAAGATGGTACTAAATCAAACTGCCTTTAGCAAGAACCAGTATCAGCCTTTCCTCCCCAGACTTTGCCTCTTCTGTCTGCCCTGCATCCAGGTGATGGTCTCATGGGCACTGGTGATGGTCTCATGGGCACTGAGCAAGGCAAGAGATGTATGGTGTCTGGGTGTTGCTTTGACCACATTAACCATGTGTTAGTGCCCCTGTAAGGAGTTACATACCATACCATATAGCCTGCAATTTAAAAGCACGATATGATGGAGAAAGCACAGAATAAGGGGAGAATGATGTTGAAATAAACTGTTCAAGATGGTCAGTGGCTATATCTTGTTAATGCGAATGTTTTACAGGGCCAGCAGCATTTCCCAACTTTTCCCAGTTGGCTGAGTTCTTGTAAAGGTTAGCCTCTTGTCAAGTGTTCATCTCTCCTAACTTCTTGAGAAATTCCCAGAGTGTTTTGTGATGGATGGTTGACAAAACTTGGAGGGCAACCCAGAAGCATGCCAGGATGATTTCTTAGCAGATGTGCCCTCGGTTCAGGGATACCCATTGCACCACATGCCTTGGCAGACAGCAACTTGTTAGCAGAGCCCTTTGGACTTGTCAGAAGCTGCTCCATGCCACCTTGCACGCTTCTCCACTGACCACTGTGTTAAACTGCTGTGATCTGAGCACCTCTCTGGTCCTGGGGGGGTGGTGTTTTGTACCCGGGTTGCAACACGTTGCTGGAGATGAGCCCAGCAGAGCTCATGCCTCCTCTTCCCAGGTTTGTCACTGAGGACCTAAGTAATGAGCTTTTCTGCATGGTTGTACCTGTGCTGATAATACACCCGCTTATCCAAGGACCAGAGTGAAGCCGGTTGTTCCCCCTTTGGGTTTTAATTTAATCTCCAAGGTTTTCTACTTCAATTACTGCAGCGGCATCTGTAAGTCCTGCCCCATGTCCTTTGAGTGTGCCAATCTGCAGATGTTCGACGCAAAAGCCTTATGTTTTGTCAAATCTGGCACTCTTCCCTGAAGGGATTGGGTCTGTGAAGTAGCTGGGAGGTTAGAGGAATTTTCCTTCCACCTGGTCTCTGCCAGCTGAGCAGGAGAAAGCGGAGCTGTGCTCCCCTTCTCAGGGAGCTGCTGTGGGCATGTTCTCCCATGTGCATTGGCTTAATTCTCACAGAGCTGGAGGGAGGAAAAAAAATCAACAGATATACCTGCAGTGCAAAGGAAGTAGGAGGGGTGAGAGGGATGGAGGATGTCAAAGCCAGGCACCGTTCCTGTAGGTGACACTGATCCTGCTTCCTGGCAGAGAGTGTTGCTGCAGACCATGGTCACTGCGTCAAGCTCTTGCTGATCCAGTTTGAAAGTACAGGTTCAGTTGCTTGCCTGTGGTGTTTGCTCAGCCCCTTACAAATGCTCCTGACCTGGGAAACTCTCCTGCATGCCATATGGTCACTGCAAGGTCTTGAGCTGTTCCATCACCAGAGCTGCAGTGGTGAACTGATGGAGCAGCAACAGGGGTGCTGGTGAGCCCTTGTTGCCTCTGGTGAACATCAGCTAAAGAAAATTAAATGAGTATTTGGGTAATTTTCTCCTAGTGGGCAATAACTGTATGAAAAACATAGCTTGCATCTTTTTATGGGCAGAGCATCATGGATGAAAGAAGAATTAGGAAGTGTATCTCTAGCAAGTTGTTTTCTGCTGACGTCTGCTGCATATCCATGTATTGAAATGAAGAACAGGTCTGGTCTTCCAGACCTGTGTGTTTCTGTCCCTACTACTGCCTGTTCAAAGCCTCTGCTGTGATCATGAAGAACTGTGTTTGGAACACCTGCAGACAGGCAGTGACATGGTGTGTTCAGGTTTGCCCCTACCAACATCTGTCAAAGCCAGTGAGGGGATGAGCCTGGGGCTGTGATGACGCTAATGTGCACCCTCTCCAGGCAGCACTAGAGCTCAGGATAAGGCAGCTGTTTATGACAGGCTTGCAAAGTGGGGTTGTCTCATCTCAGCACTGGGCTTGGTCCCAAGCTTAGCCAACAGTGTAGATACACCTGATTTAATAACTGCTTTGCCCTTAAATGCCTGATGTGGCCGTTTAGAATGGCAACCCCAAGAGACCTTTGACTCACAAGGGATATATGTGGACTTGCTTAATGACAGCAGTGGAAAGTTTTAGGACTGAACCCAATGCTCCTTGGACCCGTGTGAACTTACCAACCACTGACTGTCCTCCCCTACCCTGGTCATCCTGTCATTAAAATAAGCATTGAAGGTCTGGTTTCTGTGTGACGCTGGGATTAGCCTGGGCAAGGGGGTGAGCCAGCTGGCAAAACAGAGACACTAAACCTCTCCTTTAGCCTAATCCAAATGAAGTGTCTGATTAAAGGCGCTTGAAATGCCAACAGAAAAGAAGTCCCTGCCTACCTTTCCTACTGAAAGTGAGCATGTGGAGATTTATGTGCTCTGTCTTTCCCTGCTGAATGAGCGCAGCTGGTGATTTAAGAGATTTATGCTCCTTTAGCTGTAGATTTCATAGCCCTTCTCTGGGATGAGAGCTGCACTCCCTTACGCTGCAGATTGGGAGGGAGTGTGGGCTGGTTATATCCATTGGTCCACACAGTATCTGAAGCAGGTCCTGAACTTTCCCTTGTGACAATGCTCTGGGCCAGTGAAGCAATGGGACTGATGCATGGTCTGAGCTCTGGTCACCACCACCTCTGTGCTGTCTCACTTCGCAGACTCAAAGCGCGTTCAAAAGCACTTAGACTTGGATCTGTGGCAATTAAGAGAAACCCGCCTCTCTAGGATGTGTCTCTGGAGAATAACTCTCTACCTTTTGTTTTTACTCACACCCTGCCTTGCCTGAGATCCTGTACCCAAACTGTCTAGACTGAAGCTTCTTGTGTCATCTTCTCCAAGAAACATACCATTCTGTTGTCCTTTGTCCTTCCTAATGTCTGATAGCCTATAACATTTAATTGATCCAAATGCAAAATGTAATGGTAATGCTTTTGTGGGAGTTTTTGCGTTTTTTTTTTTGTTGTTTTTGTTTTTGTTTTGTTGTGTTTTTTTTTTTTGTTTGATTTTTTTTTTTTTTAAACCTTGGTGCCCCAAGCTGTCGTGCATCTGACATGTGATTAAGACCTGCACTGTTCAGCCATTTCCCCTTGCTCACTGGCAAACTTCAGCTGAATTTCTCCTCTTGGCATTTGCTGCTGTGCAGCTCCAGAAGTGCTTTGACTGCTCCTCAGCCCACCCACCTGTAAATGGGTGTCAACCACAGGTTTTCCATCCTGCATGGGTATCTTTCCATCATGCTTGCTCTTAAATATGGCCCAACATGTGTTTGAAAGTGATGTCTTTCAAGGGTGGGTTGAATGGCCAGAGGAGACCACTGCACCATCTAATCTGACCTGGTACATAACTTCTGCTATAACATAGATTGTTCTAATCCATTTATTCCTAAACCGAATTCAAAACTTGGATTTGACCTAGGTACCGAGTTCCCATGTATGGTAGGAAGGAGTGAGGAAAGGCACAGCACCTGCAGCCCCTGTCCAGACACACTGGGCAAGCATGGGAGGGAAGGTGAGTTGCAGACATGAAGCCAAGCTGTTGAGGTAATAAATGAGGCAAAGCTGAGTGATCAGTCTTTCCAATGAACTGTGTCCAGAGGCAATATTCTTTGACAGCCTTGACCTGATTGTCCCAGGACTGAGTACACTGCAGTTAAATCTGCAGCTGAGTCATAGGCAGAGGCAAGTGTATTTTAGGGCTATTGTAGACACTATGGCCTTTAAGAGGACCACTGCAAATAATATTTGTACGTAGCTCATGACCTGTAATGAAGAGCAGGCAGCATAGGTACTATTGAAAGAGCAGACCTTAACCTGAATTCATGGCAGAGCCTGTCAGTGCAAGATCAAATCCTTTCTATCTGGGACAGGAGTTAGATGAGATGAAGGCAGAAACTTTCCTTGTCCTGATGGAGTGACCTGCCCCTGGAAGAGCCAGGAGAAGGGATTATTTTTGCTCTCTATGGCAGGGGTTCCCAGAAGGCGGATTGAAGAGGGGATTGTGTTGCTGTTTTATCTTATTTGATAAATAAGAGTTCTTTTAGAGTTCAGTTTGCTCAGTGGGTGTGATGTTTTGATTGATGCAGGCAACAGGGCTAAATAGGACATACTGATAAAGCATTACTGCCTGTGTGCTTACTCTTTACCTTCGCCTTAGGAATCATCTCTGGTAGTAGATGGAACATTTAGTGTCAATAGATGGCAAACCTTTTTCAGTACATCTCCAGCATGCTCAGTCCTGCCTTCAAACCACAACACTAGTGCATGCCTCTGTTGGTAGGTGCCCAAGGCTGGCAGTTTCTCTTTCTGTGTTGTTGGTACTGGGATCTGCTGGGTTGGAAGGTCCCGGCGGTGGAAGTGCCAGGAGAGACATGTGAGTTGTAGCATATGAAGGCATTTGCTGTTGCTTCCGCTGGTCTCTGATAAAATAGAAGCGTTCCCAAAGAGCCAGTGCTAATACTTTCAGGCCAATGTAACCTTTACTTAATTGCACTATTGCCATAACCTCATATGGCCCTTTAGATACCAAGTGAGATAAGGCCCCCACCTAGGGGAGCTCACGCTCATTAACAGTGATGGATTATGACATTGACTCCTGGGATTAAGATCAGAGGCTGATAACACGGAGGAGAAGTGCTATGGGGAGTGCATTGTTCTTATCAATTCTCACCACACACAGGGTTGAAGCAAACAATAGATCAATTTACATCACTTAATACACCCTGCTACAGCCATGTGTTCGAGTGGCTGTTGAGTCACCTGCAGGACCTTGTTGAAAGCTCAGTGCTCTTGTCCAGGCAAGATTAGGAAATTAAGTTTCACCAGAGGAGGGAAGCTGCTTGACACAGAGGTGTCAAAGTGAGGGAAGCTTGAGGAAGCATGGTGGGAAAGTGGGGTGAAGAAGACATGCAACTTGGGTTTGGGCAAACATGATGCTACGATGTCAGAGAACAGCAGGGCCTTGGAGATGAGGGGTGGATGGACCTTCCATGAGGTGGACATTTCCATACAGTCATTTCTCTACTCTCCAGTCTTGAAACCCCTTTATGGATTATGAGCTTTGGTCATGGTCCCTTTTGCAAAGAGATTGCCTTAAAGCACGGAAGAATGGAGACAGGGCATCAGCAAGATCAAATCTGATCATGTTACAGAATGAATAAAATACTGGTAGTCTAAAACTGGGAATCTGGTAAAGCAGATGGGGAGGGGAATGTGCTGGTTAAGAGTGGACGTGATGAATGGAACGAGCAGTTAATGGTACTTCTTGGCACACAGGGCAGGTGGGTTTCTCACAAATCTCTTCTTGTCACATGGTGTCCTCAGAGACCTCAGTTAGGTTAATTAGAGAGGTTCTGCAGTCCCTGAAGACAAACTCTTGCTGGCATTACCACAATCCCTTGGGTTGGGTATGAGCTTATCCTGATGTATTTTAAAATCACTGTGCCTTGTTGCACATGTCCTTAAGTACCTAAAGAGTTAAAAATGCATGACTCTGTGTTGCCCATGTTGTAGTTTCCACCACTAAGAGGGGAAAGGAGGTTTCTCTTTCTGTTAGGGAGCTGGGTGACGAAGGCCATTCTCAGGTAGGCTTTCCAGGAGTAGACTGCAGGTGATTTTGTCAGAGAATGACAGAATGGTTTGGGTTGGAAGGGACCTTCAAAGGTCATCCAGTCCAACCCCCTGCCACAAGCAGGGACATCTTCAGCTCGATCAGGTTGCTCAGAGCCCCGTCCAACCTGGCCTGGGATGTTCCCAGGGATGGGGCATCCACCACCTCTCTGGGCAACTCTCTGGCCACTGTTGTCATACAGACAGGTTTTGTCTGGTGAAACAGGGCCAAGTTTTTGCAGGCAAAAACCATTACTTTTTAACAAGTAGTCATACTGTAGAGAGATTAGCCCATGATTTAGCAAGGGAAGGAAGAACAGACATGTGCGTCCTCTGACGTGCAATCACTCATTTGCCTGTCAGGGTTGACTATTTTCAATAATCCAGGGCTTTGGCACTTTTTTACTGAGTGTATAAATGATTCTCAGTTACCCTTTGAATGCTTTTGGATGGATTCCCAGAAGAACTTAAATCCTGGATGGCTTTGTGACATGTCTGTAAGCAGCTGTCTTTTCCAGCACCAGTATGTGGTTACCTCTCCCACGATCAGGAGAAATCTGGCTATGTATATTTGAAGAGCACATGAGCAACCCCACGTGTCTGAAGTCAGAGCTGTTTGGGTGCATTTCTTTCGTTGCTTGCTCACAGCTTCATCTAGAATCACAGGTTTCTGCAAGTGTTACAAATAGCCATCATTCTTTTGAAAGGACAATGGAACAAATAAACGTGCAAAACTTGCTGGCGTGATTATCGGTCACGTCGCAAATGGGGCCTCTGTTACGTCCTTAGCTTTATTACGTAAATCTGCAACATACAAGTTAGTGGCCTCCTCTGTGAGAAGGATTGTCGTAAGGACAGCGTGCCTCTCCTGCACGGCATTCTTGCTGACATTCTCCTCTGCTACCGTAGGCTTCAGAAGTCCTTGGCCTGCCATGTGCTCTAGCTTGAAGGGTGGCACTGGTTTTGCCTGGCTGGTCTATGTGAGTCTTGTGGATTCCTGCTTGTTTGCAGGATTGTCACCCTGGGAGGCAGTGAAATGCTCACAGATGGGATTTTCAGCTATTCTGGAAAGGAGCTGATGGGTGGTTTGACTTGCTGTGAAGGACCATGCCACAAGATCCCAGCAGTTTTTAGGCTGGAGCTATGCAGACTGCATCCCTTGTGTGTAATTCCTCCTTTGGCACTGGCTGCTCCTGAGCCTTGCTTGTGCTGAAGGTGAGAGACAACTTCAACTTCCAGGAGGTATCAGCCAGGGTAAAGATTTTCTTCTGGAATTTTCATTGCAGGAAAAATATAAAAAAATAAACATTTTTGTACTGAAGAAAAAAGCTTTTGGTATTCAGGGGAGAAAGTCTGGATGTCTTAATCTAACTGAGACCATTTCTCAAGCACTTTTGATGTAACATTTCTGTAACACTCCTCTGCTTCTTTTCAGCACATCTGCAAACATCTCAGGAATAAGGATAGATCTCATTTTCTGCTTTGTTGCTGCTATTCTGCTATTAATCCACAGCATGACTTTCAGTTCACAACATCTATCGTTTGATATGTTGGTGGGCATTTGCCCTTTCATAACTGATCTAGTTCTCTCTCTGCTATGTGTCAGTTTTCAGATTTGGTTTAGTAAGGTAAAAAATTGCAACGTGGCAAATTCATCCCAAAGCTGTATCACTCATGTTTTGGCTAAATGTAATCTCATGCTCACTTATGTAAAATCCCTACTATGTTTTGGATGGGCTGGTCTGTCTGCTGCACTGATGTGTTGATCCTCTCTTTCCAGAGTCCATTTTTCAGTCTTTTCCAGTTAAACTAATGTAAGCAAACAGTGTCTTCTGTATCATGTGGATGAAGGGTGATCAAATGGAATGTAATCTGCCCACATGAAGCCTTTACTGAATGCCTCTGTAATAGTTTTGTTCCTGTCCTAGCCCTCTGGGATTGCTGTTCTTGTACCTGGACAGATCAAGTCTCTGGTGCTGTGGACTCTCTTGCCAGGTCACATATCTTTCGTCATTCTCTACCCCACAGAGATGAAATCCTGTGCCTTTAGATGTTTCAGGAGAGAGATGAATGGTATGTTCTTTCTAACAAGCTGCTGAGGGCAGCAAGGGTTGAGTGAACTCTGGCAAGGGTCCTGCTTATGGTTGCTTATGGATGGACACTGCTGTGGCAGGAGTGTGGGTGCAGGGAGCCCCAGAACAAGCTTTAGTAGCAACTGGAGGGTGCTGTGGCTAAGGACATTCAAAGGTTAGTTAATTAATTCAAAGTGTTTGGTGGTTCTGGAGAAGCTAGAACGCTTCCCCAGAGGGGTTGGTGACCACGTCCATCACCAACAACCCACTGTGAGAAAAGCAGGAATGGGAAAATGGAAAAGGGAGCAGAGGCTCAAAGAGACATTCATGGTGGGATGACCAAAAAGGGAGGGAGTTTCTTGGGGCAAAGCACAGAATTTCAATATCCCTTTAGGGCATCTTTTTTGGACTTCTAGTTCTTCCAAATTATTGCCGTGTTCCTTGTCTCTTGGATAAAACTTGGGTTCGTTACACATAGCAAGCTTGCTAGTTGCTCACAGTGTCTGGCAGAAAAGTTACACAGAGACATGGGTCTTGTTGCTAAGCCACCACCAGACAACAATTGCTGTTAAGTGGGATTTCTCTCTCCAGGGAGGGACAGTGTGTATTTTGAAGATATTCTGTGCGTATGTAGGGTTGAGTCACCTATGCAGTTTAGATAAGGGTAAATTGAAGATAAGTGATCTATTGGGTTATGAAGTGAATCTGAGAGATGTGTCAAGGGGGTTGTCATTCTGGATCTTCCTATTCAGGTGAAAAGTGCTGTCTTGTATGCAGGGAGTGCATGAATGTAGGGAAGGGTTGTGTCTTCCTCTGACTGAGAGTAAAGCCAGGACATTCCAGGCAGCAGGAGGTGGCTGAGGATCCTACATTTGCTGTCAGATGCTGCCACTTTCTGCAGGTGTTCTCTATCATGTGAGTAGAGGAAAACAGCAGAGAGCTGGAAACATGTAATGAAAAATATATAGCAGCTCCAGATATAGGAATTTTTCTTATTTTCTTGTCCTGCAGATGAGAGCAGTTTCAGGTCAGGGGAGACAGATGTAGCACAAGCTACTACTTATGTGGCCTGTTTGTCATCACTAACAAAACCTCGTCTACCTTTTTTACCCACACAAAAGGTGTTCAGCATCAGGAGGGCTAATGAGATGAATGACTGGTTCAGTGGGGCTGGCAGATGAGGTGACAACATTTCTATAGACTAGCAGTGAAGAGGTCTTGGACAGATTCCCCTTGACTGCTTGCTTCTTTAATGTAAAAGAAAGTTCAGAGATAGAGATGATACCCTTAATTTCCTTCACTTAATTTGTTCTAAAATAATAATAAAATAAATCTATAAGATTTTCTGTAAATTTTAAAACTACACCGCTGGGTTGTCCTGCACTTTGGTACGTCTATGTGGTACAAGAGCATAGTCAGCAGAGGATGGTGCGATGAGTAGTGTCCTCACCTATTGCAAATCCTTTGTGCAGCAATGTAGTCCAGAGCGGCTGATCTTCTTATAGAGTATCACATCCTTCCCCACCAAAATTACATACTACATTGTGTTTTATAGCTGCTTCTTGACTGAAGCACCAGGACTGCTTGCTGGAAAATTCCACTTGAAAAAATTCCTTCTTTTCCTTCCCAGTGTACCATGCCAGGAGCACGCTTTTCCTAGTATTATTTCTTTAATTATACTAATTAGCAAATCTGATCCTTAACCTCCCACTGATCTCAGCCTTATTCGATTAAACTGTTGACAAATCCAATGTTTAATCTGAAGTGAGGGGGTTTGTAGTTTGTCAGTATTCCAAGTCCATGGTTCCCATCCAATTTATAATCTATATATTTTCATGGGAGGCAAAAGAAAGGAAAATACAGATTTTCCTAGAAAGTGTTTGCATTTGAACTCTCAATTTTGCAATCATGTGCACATGTGGTTTTATTTTACTCAAAAAAATAATCTCATTGACCTCACTAGGCCTAAACGTGGAAGAAATTTCTCTGATGTTACAAGTGCAACTGAGCCATATTTTTCCACATAGGCACTTCTGCTTGATTGTAGGATTGATTTCATTGCTTACTTCTAAGTGCTTGAATTTGTTGTGAGAAATCCTTCTTATGGCTCTTGAATATGCTCCGTATTTGGGGCCAGCGTTCCCACTGCATCGCTCCCTACGGCAGTTTGAAATACTGTTATTATGGGCAGGATTTCATCCAGCATCGTTGCCCCAGTCTCTGAGGCTTTTCCCACAGCACACGAAGCAACATGAGCTCGTCTGTCACGTTTACTCTTTCAGCCTCCCTTTTGCTGGTTCTTGCTGGCATCCTTCTTCAGTGATACCTTTGGGTGATGCCCAGAACCATCAGGTTGCAGAGCTACTCGTGTTCCCTCTCCCTCTTTATTTCTGTTCTTTTTTTTCCAACCCCAGGTGAGTACTTCTGTGTCAGGCAAAGGTCAGAGCTTCAACACTCCTGTCTCCTGTGGTCTGCCCCTCGTGTGTGCCAAGGATCCTCTTTGGCCCTGATGCTAGGGCCAGGCTGGGCAGCAGCCCCACAGCACAGGAGCTAAACCCCAACCCATGCAGGACCAGGAGGCTGCACTTGCAAACCCTTAGGCACGAAAGGGCTCTCACCAATGAAAAGTGCAGGAGCGCTATGCAGCAAAGTTGTCTTACTTTGCGTTGAAATACAATGGCAAGTCAGGAGGGCTCAACCTCAAGGTAGGTAATTTAACCTTCAGAGCCCATTTGTAAGTGAAACATCTTTAAATATTAGCTGGTGTAGGGAGTGCTGAGGGGCTAAGAGAGGTCCACGCTGCTTGCTGAGCTGTGTTTAGGCACTGACTGGGGGATGCTGGCTGACAAAGGCTGGGACTGTGCCAGGGCGTGTATGCTCAGTTGAGCATGGTGGGTGTCTGTGCCAGCACTTGATCCTTTTCATTTACCAGCATGGATGTACCCTTTGGAGACCTAAGCCCAAGTCTTCTGACCCAGAGCTATGAAATACTAAGACTCCTAACTCATGTTAGAGCACTTCCTATTTCTACGCATGGGAAACTAATTAACTTGGTCTGTGTGTGCCTTTGAGAATAAGAATAGTGAGGGTCTTAGTTCACTGGGATGTATTTGCTTTGAGAGTTATATTCTTTCCTCATCTCATTCAAAATCTTAAGAAAGCTGAAGTGCTGGTAACAAAAAAGACCTGACCACCTGAAAGCAGGTTTCCATGGCAAGACAAAGAGAAAGCATCAGAAAAGTGTTCATTTATATCAAAGAATTCACTTGTCATAGTGGTCTTTGCAATGCTTAGACTCTGAGGGAAGAAGAAATAATCAAGTATTTTTTTTTGAATGCACAGCCCTGATTTCTTGTGGCTAGCATCCTTCTTATCAGGTGAAATATTCCTAGCTATCACCAAAGTCTGTGACAATTCTACCATTTACACCCAATGTCAATATTCAAAAGATTACATAATTATCAAAATGAGCATTCTTTATACTGTTTGTATTTCATGTACAACATGGTAAAAGCAAACAAAACCTGCAGCAGTTCTGGAGGATCAGATAAAGGAGACTGTATTATTGCATGTACCCAGATTTAAGCATCTGAAGTGTTAGAGTGCTGCACTCATACCTCTTGTTTTTGGTTCTGTTTCTGCAACCAACTCTTGGGTCTGGTCCTCAGGTAACGTGGGCTGAAAGTTTCCTCCTCCCAGTTCAGCATCATCAAGGGTGTAGTGTGTTCACCTCATGGCTCAATATTGGGCTTTTCTGCACTTGCCCAGATACCGGTTTGCTGGGGGAAGGGGAAATCAAGGCTGTAGCCCATGTCTTGGTACTGCTGCTGGTGTTGTCAGATGCCCTGGGCTTCATGGAGAAGCAGCACTGGTTTGGGAAGGGAGAGGAGTGAGCTCTGCTCACAAAAATCTGCTGGTTCTTGCTCAGCATCCTATGATTTTCTTGTGTGAAGTTGTCATTCACGCGTCCCTTTCTCTTACCTCCAATAGCAAACCCCATGCAGGACTCCGAGGTGTGTGGCTGCAGCCAGGGCTACTGGGCCAACTGAACCACAGCAGAAAGTACTGGGGAGCAGGAGATACACCAGTGACAAATGGAGGAGACTGGGGCAGTTGCTTGACATGGAGATGGGAGTTTTGGAGACAATTATGTACATCAGACAAAAGCAATGAGAGTGGCTTAGGAATTGGCAGTGTGGCAGTTCATGTGAGTTCACACTTTTAGATAAAATCTGATTCCAAACAGATGTTTTCAAGTAGTTCAGTGGTGTGGTTTTTTTTCCTATTATTACTATTTTTTTAATAAATGTTAAATGCAGTGATATCTCTTTTGCTATGTTAAGCTGGCACTGGGAGGGAAGTAGTCCAGGAAAGAACCCCAAAACTCCTGCCCAACATAAATGTTTCTGAATAGTCTGATATCACCTGTGTGTCAGAAACAAGAATGCAAAAAGAGTGCTTGAAGAAAAATTGTGACTTGAATAGCATTTATTTGATCTAAAGAAAAAAAACCCAAACAGTTTAAATAATAAGATAAATTAGTTCTGTTAGCAAAGACTGTGTTATGAATGATAATGGGATAAAGCATGCTATGCATATTCTGACTGATATACATGTCAAATTACCAAATAACTGTTATTTTGTATGGGGTAATGGGAAGAATGAATTCTCTGGATAGTGTAAAATGAAGAATTAATTCTGAATGATGTGCAAAATCATTCTAATGGCTGAGACTTGGCCCTCATCTTTTGTTGTTTTTCTGTTCTGTGCATATGGTTTCTTTATGGTACTGCCAAAATGTCCCTGTTGCTCAGCAACAGCAAGCTGCAATAGCACCAGTTGGAGGAAATCTGCTGATTTACACTGGTCATAAACTGTGTACTTTTACCCAAGTGAAGAGTGAAAGCTAGACTTTGTAGGCTTGCCTCCCTGGGGCACGTGTTCCTGCGTGGGGGGATGTCAGTTCAGACACCAAAAGATATCCTTTTCCATCACAGTTTGACAAATGGAGAGGTGCATCATCTGGACATAACTTTACCCCATCTAACCCCAATCTGGGGGCCTGTCTAGCAAGTCCTCACCTGGTCTCGAGAAGGTTTCCAGCTCTGCCTGTAGCTCTGCAGGCACAACACTGTGCCTTTGGTTGATCATGCCTCCTGTGCAGGAGCAGACTTTACACTTGCTCTTTTAAGAAGGTATTGATGCAACAAAATGCCATAAGTGCAAAGAGCAGAAGTTCCCTAAATATCCCCCATACACCAATTTCGTAATTTTATTTTCCAACGTCTTCTAGACTACTTATTTAAGAGATAACCTGTTTTTTGGAAGACCTTAGTGATGATAAATAGAGAAAAACTTATACCAAAGTAAAAAAACTATCAATACTTGTTTTAAAAATTATCTTCACACAGTATTATGTAGATATTTACCAAGTAAAACATAGGAAATGGTACATTTTTACAAGTGGTCTCTGGAGTGTCAGTCATACAGAAATACTGTCAAACATCTGAGAACCTAATACTTCGCCAGAAAATACTTCCAGCAGTTCATCCCAGATATTTTTCACTGGTATCTTTTTGATGTTCATAAAAAGATGTATTTTTTTCCCAACCTCAAAAAATCAGCGGTAGCACTGTTCACAGGCTACATTTTATTTCCACTGCTACAAGAACAGGTTTTGATCTGCTTTTCCAGGAGCAGCATTACTGCACATAGTCTAATGCCAACAGAAGGACCTGATCATATGGAGTATTTGTGGTGAAGATGTCAGCTTCATCGTGAGACGAAGCCTCTAAGTAAGGCAAGCAGAAAGGCGGCTGAGTTAGCACCCACTGAGGTGACCTGCACTGTGGGGTGTGAGGTCAGCTTCTTCCTTCCCTACCTGCAGACCTTGGGAACCTGGGCAGAGGCAGCACAAGGCTGGTCTGCTGCAGAGCTCTGCTACATCCATCAATCCCCAACCACCCCTCTTCCCACCACGGAATGCCAGACCAGAAACTTCAGCAGCAGGCTGGGACAGTGCAGCATTTTGCTGCTTGATATGTGTAGGCTGAGGGGGACGGTGGAGGGAGAGGTGTCAAACGCAGCTCAAATTGGTTCTACTTGTGCACAGACTGAACAGAGCCATTTCACTGCATAGGAAAGGGACAGGAATGACTTTGCTGCTGTCCCCCCCCTTGCTAACCCATGACCAAGTTCAATTTTTAAGAATAATCATGATATCAGCATAAGATCATGACATTTACTACTGTTTTGTTTTGTTTTGTTTCGATTTTTTTTTTTTTTTTGGTTGGTTGGTTGTTTTTTTTGTAGAAAAAGATTTTTTTAACTGGCATTTGCTTTCTTGGCCTTCAGTTTACAGACTTTTCTCTTCACCAGGGAAGGCCTGAAACATTTTTTTTTTTTTTTTCAGGAAATGTTAAAGCCTAGTGGAAACTAAAACATCCAAAAGGTGGGACTGATAGACACCCCCTCCCTGCCATTGTTGTGATTTTTACCACAAATATTGCAAGTGTTAACTTGCAAGTGTAATGCTGCCTGCAATTTATCTATGTTCATCCTGTTTGCGGTGGCTGCTAATGCACATCTCCCTCCACCAGGCTTGAGAGATCCTCCAGGTAGAATTCTGCACCACCTATTTTCTACTTAGCATAGCGTACTCTTTATTCCACTTCTCTGCTACTATGAAGCTCTCTAAGATGTACCCTGTTGCTTCTGTAAGCTGGCTTTAGCCATTAATTAGGAGTTCCATCAGATGGTGAAAGATGCTCTGCTCTTTATTGCTTTATGTCCAATTGCTGTGACTTGGATTTCACAAACAAGATTTTTCTTTTCAACTTCTAATTCATTTCTCCACTACTAAAAATTAAAGTGTCTTTTCAGGCATATATACTTTTTAAATCATTACAGATTGGTCTTGGGAAAGGTCCTTCCAGCACAGCACAGTCCTATCTAATCAGCACAGAACAAAAGAATGTGGTGGAAAAAATCTATCCACTCAGAAGGTGGTGATATTTTTGGTCTTTTGACTTTGTAGCACACAAATCATGTTTTTTGGAGAAACACCTTGCACTCTTGCCTTAAAATCTACAAAATATTTCTCTTCTTGGGTCCTTATACTTCACAGCAAGACCTCTGATGTTTCTTCATCTTCAGATAATAAGCTCGGTTGGCTTCTGGATAGGTGACTTTGGAGAGTGGCAGCTTGTAGATGGCAGAGTAGTTTGTGGTTATTAATAGGAAGGTCAGTGCAGACAAGCAAAAAGACCAGGTTCCTGATGGCACCCCAAACTGCAAAAAAAAATACGTATCACCTATTTATGATGTGTTTTTCTTTCAAGGTCCCCCAGCCCTTGAACAAAACTCAGAGACAGGCAGCTTGGAACAAGCTTTCTCAAGGAGGTCTTGACTTGGTTTTGCATGGAGTCCCACCCTGAGGAGGCAGGATTTCTTTATGAGATCCCGACATTTTGCATTAACCTGGGACATCTACTAGCTCTGGTGAGAAGGTTGCCTTCTCTTTGTGCATCTGTAGTGGTGTTGGATGGAGATGAGATGGGAGTGGATGGGTATGAGACAAGAGTAGATACCAGAAGCATTCAGCTTTTCCCTGGGCTTCTTTACTGACTGCTTTTTGGCACCTGCATGAAGCAATTAAACCAAATTTGAGGTTTCTTTATGTGTGTAGACGGCTCTTTTCTCAATTGCTTTGAGCATGAAGTGTAGACACATACAATTATCTCAGAAGTGTTGAGGGCTGAGCTGTGGAAGTTCATGCAAACTCTGAGGATAAGAAGTGGTGATGGTTGTAAGTGGCCTGCTTCAGTGGGAACCACACCAACCCCCTGGGCAGGCTGTGTCTCCTTCCCCAGACCAGTTCTGCCTTTGGCTGAATTGTTCTCTGAGTCTTGGTGTTTTGCTTCACAAGCCAGGAAAATATACAGTGTTCAAATCTGTCTTTGGAACAAAGATGTTATCTAATATACTACTTACCACAGACAACATGTTAGTCATTGCTGCTCCCAGGTAGGCACTGAAGAGCGCTGTGAAAAAGAAAGGTGAGTTCAGTTGCTCATGGAGGGGACCATCAAGGATGAACATCTCTCACACTGCCTTGGGTAGCTCAACTGATGTTTATGACCATGCCTGGACAGCCTCCTCTCAAAGCTCTGTCCTTTGAACTGTGTCCCCTCCAACCTGGAGCTCATGGAAAGGGCAAAACAATAAAAGAACTGGAGTGATGAAAAATGTGACTATGGAAACAGAGGCTTTTGAAAAATGCACTGATGTGAAAAGTATGTAGCTTGATGGATGGGGTTAAATAGGAAGATAACCCATCCACCCCCATCTCTCCTGCCTCTAGGGCTATATGGTGGGTCAATGAGATACAAAGCTAAATCTTTTTTATATGAGCACTGAATGAGCGATAGTTTCACTCCCAGCTCACTGTGATATTGAAATTTCATATGGAATTGCCTTATAAATAATTCTTCAATCATTTTGTGTTGCCTAGCTCATGCCTTTGGTATCCATTTCAAAAGACTGGGGAAACTATACTGTCTAGCTACAGCTGTGGACTGATCTTGAGCTCCAGTTTTCTCAAAGTTTAGATATGTCCTTCTCCAAAGAAGCAATTTGAGGTGGTATCTATGATTGGAAAAAACAGTATGATTCATCCAGCAATGTTGAACAAGCACAATTAATGCCTCAAAACTAAGTATCTCTTTTCAAAGACCTTAGTTAATCAGCATCCACTGATCGTGTCTCTTGTTTTGAACACAGCTCTTGGCTGAAAGTGAAAGCACTGTTTTTATTTTGTCAGGTTATGTTAGAGCAATGGCTCCAACATCTGGCTCAATCATTGGTCAGCCTCCCCTAAGTACATCTGCCTGTGTAAAGGTGTCCATCTGGCTTCAGCCCACCTCCAGTATGAATGCATCTTGTCTCACTTCAAAAGGGAATGGAACAGTAGTGAAAATCCATCAGGTACGTACCACAGGCAATTGCCAGCAAATGTGTCTGCCAGGTGAAAGCGTAGAACATGCCTCCGATCGCAACACATGAGAGGGAGCTGTTGTAGCCCCACAAGCCAGAGTAGATTTTTCTAAAAGGTGTTGCTAAGCTCAGCGCTGGAAAATAAGTCAAAGATGTGTCATTCCTTGGCCAAAGAGATAAAAGCAGTTGAAAAATGGTACAAATCCAGCTTTTTAAGGGCCTAGCCCACATACGTACACAGAGTTCCTATTTGTAGTTGTGTTGCTATGATCTAGGACTAAAGCCACTTTAATCTAATGCAGTCATGGCAGAATTTCCTCGGTGCTGCTGAGCTGAATTCGGCCGTGCGATTTCAGCAGAAGATATATGAGTGAGTGAACGTATGTGTGAACCTTAAATGCATCCCTGAGGCCTGCACGTTCAGACTGATGGCTATGACTTTTATTAAGCTGCTCCTAAGCCCATCAGAATATATCCAGAAATGAAGTATTTCATGATAAAAAATTGTTTCAGCCAAAAATATGCTTCTTTCTTCTGAAGATTTCTATCATAAAATGAGTAAAAGAATGGGGAAGTCAATCAAGAGAATTCTTAAAACAGAATAGTATGTATATTTTTTTTTCAAGCAGTCATTCTCCAATGGAAATAACATTTGTGACTGTAAGTGGTGCACTCATTGCAGTTCCTCTTTTATTCTCCATGCTTTTATATAAATCTGTGACACATGTGAAATCCTTACCTGCCAACATCCCCACTGCTGATCCAATTGCTGCATGCAGACAAATGAGTGGAGAAGAGATAAATAAAGCAATCAGGAAAATTCCCCCAGCCCAGGGGTTATCACAGCCATAAACCTGACCCACCCCAACTGGAATGGATTGCAGAAGCTGCAGAAATTAAAAAAAAAAAAAAAAAAGAAAAAGAAAAAAGAAAAGATAATTTGTTATTTGCTTTATATATATATTTTTTTTTTTTTAAAAAACCCTATTTTTCTTGTTCCTGTTCAACATTTATTGGATGCAGTTTCTCTTTCTGGACTGTAAGTGGAAAGTTTGGACACTTCTTAGAAGATATGAAGTCATTTCCACAGAGTTTCCCCTTCAATGAAAGTGAGTCATACTTAGCCATGAGCTCCTGTGATATTAAAGCAAAAACCTGGCAAAGATAAATGTCTTTTGTGAAAGGGTTTGCTCACCATCTTTACATGTGCTGCTGCCTTGGCCATTTTTGCGTGCTGTTATGGACCATGGCATTGAATCTGGGAAATGGAAACGTTCAGGAAGATTATGGCTTTGGAAAGATGTTCACCACTGAGTCTGCAGATCCAAGGGTGAAATGGCCAAAAATGGCTTGGCCAGAATTACAAGACTTTATTCAGGTAAGGCTATATCCCTGATCTACTTCTGTACCTGAAACTCCCTTGGGATTCCCTAGGAATATGCATGAGAGTTGCTGGGTTGGTGGGACAGATCTCGCCTTGGTCACAGCTTAGAGATGGTTTTGAGACACTTTTCCTCAAAATGTTATGTTCCTCACTGTGGAACAGTCCATTTATGATCTCCATAAAATTATGCACCATGGTAAACGTTCTTTGAGAAATGTCACTAGTGTGGATTGCTATTTAGTGTCAATTAACTTCCTTTTCTTAATAACTCCCTGAGAACCCCTCAAAATAATCCACTGAGCCTCAGGGGAAAGCTAATACTCTAGTATCTATATCATTACGGAGGCGATGCAGGAGAATAAAATGTTTATTTGGAAAAGTCCCACTTGAATATTAACTACAAATATGTGAACATGTGCCTGCACTCAAGTTTGTAACCATTCTTCCATAGTAATATCTGCTTGCTCACTTCTAATCAGAAAGATGCAATTTTAAAAATACAGCACTCTGTACATGGAAAACTAAAATTAACCAGTGAGATAACTGGTAGAATCAGCATAAGCTTAGCTATGGGGCCCTGATCAGTATACACATGGTAATGGATGATTAGATTCTAGAGATTCTTTGAAGATTATAATATATACATTTAGATCCAACTGCATATGAAAGATACCAAAGAGATTCTTAATTTCAAGCTGTCAAAAATCTCAGTTCCTAGCATAAACCATTAAGTTTTGGATAACAGCTATCTTATAAACACAATTTTGTATTGCCAGGACATAATGCAGTAACGTATTGAAAGATAATATGATTCTATACTGGTTTTATTTGTAAATGGAGAAGGCTGTTATCTTTAAGATATCCTACCATCGGCATTTCAGCATCAGTCCAAGTGATGTTTGGAGTTGCTGTTGCAGGCTGAATGACAGTTGTAGGGAAGAAGAGGTTATGGGGTCCTGATGCAGCCAGATAGAGGGTCAAGGCCAAGTTGAAAGGCAAGGTGAAAACAGGCAGATCCCACTTACAGAAGACTGAACCCAAAGCACTGGTGAAAACAGGGCTGAAAGAAGAACAAAATGATCTCAAGAGGAGCTTGACATCTGGGGAAAAAACCCAACACAACAACAAAAAAACTGCAGGAAATTCACTCTATTTTTTATAAAAAGCTGTTTCATTTCCTCAGTCTTTCAGATACAAACAGAGTTTTGCTAGGGTCACTCAGTAACTTTCTTACCCTTCCCAGGGCAGTTAGTAAGTTACAGATTCCTATTGTGTTATGCAATATATGTAGGTGAATTTGGTGACCATGAAGGAGCCAAGATCCTTCACTTGTGTGGAGAATCCAGTCATTTATTGAAGTTACTTCCCAGCTCAGTGTCAGCGTTTACTTTTTTCTTTTAGCACTTGAAGTGGATTGAATTTAGGACACCCATGTCAGGCCTGAGTAAACTGTGAAGAAGGCCCTGTGTCCTTGTTCAAGCTTACAGATCAAGATCATTAGAAGAAAGGGCTGATATCAAAGGTATGCTTATTAAAGTGAGTATAACACCACATTAACTCCAGCCAGACAGATGATATGTGTGGTTTAGCAGTCTCCAACTAGACATCTGGGGGCCAAAAAACAGCTTTCAAAAATTTCGCTGTCCAAATACCTAGCAGATTATGGTGTCATATATAAGAGTAAAGTATTATTAGTTGTTTGTTTTCATTAGCATCAACCATCATGTCTTGGGACCACTGAACAGCTTCTGTGCCTGGAGAGGTAAATTTTCTTGACATTTTTATATGATGGCTTAAATAGATGAAACACTTGTGGTTGATGGTGGTAGGCAATGGTGAAAATAATGTTCCTCTTGAGACAAAAACGAATTGACGCATCGCAGCAATATGGCTAACATTTAGGGCATTGAATTACATATGGTCAACCATCGATTTTCCTTTTCCCTGTTGGGTTTATTTGTGATTATGTGGGTATTTTATTTGTTTTGGGATTACATTTGAGTTTAAAAGTACAAATAATGATACAGATTTAGTAGCACATAGGTGCCAGTTGTGTTTCTTTCTCACTTTAATCTGTATAGTGCGTAAAAATACAACAGCTCTGTCTCAGCGTGAGGCCACCGGGGCCGAAATAAGAAGAGGAGCCATCTGACTTACCACATCATGGACACCAGTGCTACCGGTAGTAGAAGCCACCAGTGGTAGTCTCCCTTAGCAGAGAAGACAGCCATGAGCAATCCCACCAAGACCCCATTATAGCCGTACAGGCCTGCTGATATGGCTGATCTGTATGAAGGAAACAACCATCTTGAAATCTTCCCCCCCATGTACATTCTTTGCTTGTATCACCCCTGCCCTCCCCACGTGGCTCTGTGTGATGACGACCTGACAAGGCTCATGCATCAACCTTCAATTTCACATGCTCGTGGGCCATGTCTTCTCAGCAACTATCCCTTTTGCAGTTATGTCCAGTGTCCCTTTGCACCAGATGCAGGCGGTGGGAAGATCTCTCTGGTCATACCAGATCAGATATGTAGCTAGTGAAGGCTGGATATGTGCTTTTCATCCATGGAGCTTGTTTAACACAAAAGCCATCACTGAAGTGACAGTCTGGTTTTGAAGGGGAAAAGGATGGATTTACCTGTCCTGACCCAGAGCAAGTGCTGTTGAAGTTGAGACAACTGTTCCTAAACAGCCCGTGAGTGTCCACCACGGGTTCTGCACCAGGAAGCCAGCAACCATGATGAGCCCACTGAAGGGATTGTTGACAAACATCACTTGGGATATCCCACGCAACACCCAGTCAATAAACTGGATCATGAGAGGTTTATCTGGAAGAGATCAAATTAAATAATGAAAACCCCAAAACTCCCAAATATGCAGATGATACTGATTTGGGATGGTGTTTTTTGAAACTCAGGAAGAGTTTTGGCAGTGGAAATTGGCAGCACAACTGAAGCAATAAATCAACAAGATTGTAAAACCTGACTGGGATTTATTATGGTCTATACTGAAGTCTTACAGCTGGAAAGCTGGGATGAACAGTGTGGTTGCCAGAGTCCCCTGTTATAAAGTACCCTGGACTGGTTTCATGTGAACTGGCTAATTTATGATGTCTATGCCTCAGATGGCAAATCATGTATGTATCCTGTTGGTGATTTATTATGGGGACCAAACACACCTACCTATGTGTAATTTAATTTCACAGTGGCATTAGGCTTGACAGCAACTGCTCAACTGAAAGGACAGGGAACGTTATGAAGAATGGCAAAGCACAGAATAGCCATCCCAGGCTGTGTTCTATGGGACTAAATTTGCTTTGCACATGGCATGTTGGGAGGTAAATGTCATCTCAGTCATCCTCAAGATTTAAGCAGTATGTGGATCTCTGCACAAAGCTGATTTTTTTCCCTACACAATGGAAATAAATCAGGGCAGATATAGTTTCTGTACTACTCCAACTGGAATCATGTTGCTGAGAAGTTACTTATTACTCCTTTGATGTAATTCTTCTTTGGAATTCCCTAATTAGTCATGATGAAATAGCTTTACCTTTTAACCAGGCTCCAAATTCCTTCATGTCTCCAGTGATGTACCCGAGAGCTCTGCAGACTCTCTTCCCAACTTTGCTTAGTGGATTCTGCTTTACTGGCTTTCTTTCTGCCTTGCTTTCTATCTTCAGATCAACACTGTTTTCCATGTTCATGTTCTGACCCTTTGGTAAAATTCAAGGAAAAAAAAAAAAAAAAAGGTCCATTACAATGCCTCTTACAGATCCCTGTTTATTCTACTACGTACTGTTGCTCACCATATGTAATTTTGGAGCCAGAAAGAGGAAAATCCTTACTCTGAACACCCGATTCTCATGTCTTCATGAGCACATTTCCTCTTCATGTGTTCCTGGGACCATGCTCTGTCCTTCCAGACTTTCATGCAGTCATAGATGTGAATACCAGAAGTTACCACTGAGCCTTGTGTCATAGTAGTATCTCACCTGATTTTAACACCCTGCTTAGCTATACTGTGTTTTCTAGAAATCAAACAATTCTCGATTTAAAAGGTGACTTCAAGAAGAGCAAGACAACATTAGGAGACAAGGCTTCACCAAAGTTAAAGGTTACCTTAAGATTCAACTTGATAGAAGCTGAACACAGAAGTTGGTAGTTGTACCACAATCTAGGAAGCTGCTTCAATGATTAGGTTTCCCTTGCTGCTTAACCCATATTTACAGTTCAAATTTATCCATCAGCCATCAATAATAGGTGCCTAAACTTAGGTTTATAGTCTCTATACCGTCACCTATTGGGATCAGTTCAGCCTTTCTCATGAGCATGGGCTTAGCTTGGGGGTTGTTCATGGTGGTCTTACTCCATTAATCATATGCATAAATAATTTTTTTTCTCTATTGGATTGTACTTTTAGCTGCCCCATCTTTAGAAGTGTCCAGCACCAATTTAAAAGATTAAAGGCCAAATTCAGAGTTCTTGCTTTCTATTCTGCCTTAGTCATGTTGCCTTCTATCTGCCAGCTGCCCAGTAAGGTGTTAGGTGGTCAGCACTGGCCTACGTTCTTCAGCATAAGACAAGGTAGATGACCACATATTGGAACCAGTAGTAAGAAACTGTCAGAGATTAATGAAAAGACCCTTGTTACATTTAGCAGGCACTATATCAAGACTTAAATAAGGTAGGGGGGAGTTATAGGACAAACAAAGTTATTAAGGCCTGAATAAGCTGTTTGGGCTATCCACACGGGGCTGGCAGAAATGGGAGATCTTTGGCCTGGGAGCTGCTGGAATACCCTGTAGCACCTCATACTGCTCTAGACAGCTTCAGTCAGGCATGTGCATCAGAGACTTCCATATAACCATAAACACTGGATTTTAAAAACAATGTCTTACAGCCAATTTGTTATTTGCTTAAGGGCCAATTCTCAACCTTAAGTTAGCAAATAAAAAAAAACAGCCAAACCTTTCCCCAGAGTGTACTCAGTTTCCTGAAGAGTAGGAGTAATTCCTGGTAATTGTCAAGACAAAGAAAACGTAAGACCAGGTACATTGTTGAGTGAATGCAGAACCAGAGCTGCAAAGCTTGTGCAAGAAGCAAAGAATTTAGGTTGTGAGTTAATAGTCTGAATAAGATGATACAGGCACGTAATTATTGGAGTTAGTCTTGAACCATTTGCAACTTCAGTAAAAGCCTTCTTGGAGGCTTGGGAAGAAAATTCATACTTCAGAAATAGAGGTGCTGAGTACTTAATCTATAACAGCCTCACCCCTGGGCATTACATTTTCAGACCCAGATGTGTGGTTAAGCAGCTCTGAGTCTGTTTAGGAGAATGGCTGGTTACTGTATATCCTGACCAGTTTCTTTCTGTGTGCTATTGGAAGGCTGATGGTGACATTTCGGGAAGTAGTAAATATTTGCACAACTAACAAATAGACATTTTCTGCCTTCTGGAAGGGCCCTGCTAATGCAAGGATAGGTTCCACATGAAAGAGGCTGAAGATGGGACCAGTAAGTAGAAGAGTATGAATTTGACTTTATATAGGACACAAAGGCAAGGAGCTTAACTAGAGGAGGAAGAAAAGAAAAGGATGAGAGTGTTGCTAGGAATGGCGTCTCAATGCTGGAAGGCTTTTTCCTGGCTCAGTTATAATTCATTACCTTGATTCATTAACCTTCACTTTTCTCATATTTTATTCTGAAGTAATAGAATAAGTGAATTGGATGCACTTTCAGTTAAATCAAAATTTCCAGCCAAGATAAATGCTCTTCATTTGGTGAAAGTGCATTTACATTTTCAATTTAAAGAATATTCCTTTTTATATAACTTAGGCTTTCTCTGTTGCTAATCCATAAATTTAAGGGCTGTTGCATTTGCATTTGCAGAGTGATGTTGTGTGTCCTGTGCTAGTATGCCCCATGTGTTTCCCTGTATGCTGAGTGAGCAGCTGTTTGCACCACAGGAGTCTGGAGTTGTTTTGCAGTGCGGGATGTAATGCGCACGTGAAGGCATGTCAGAGTCACTCTCTGGTGCACTTGCATGGTGGAGAAGAAAACCAGCCAGCCCTAATTCACCAAAACTTTGAGTTGCTTTGCTATAGGAAGGCACTAAAGTGCACACATAACTTCCCAGTGAGGCAATGTGAGTTCAGTGCTTTGCTGAATGAATGAGAAAGAACTTCTCCCTTAGTGAGTTCCTGAGCGGAGTTTTGCTTCTTTCTTGTGCAAGGTAATTTTTACCCTGGGATATGTAATAATTACATGCTGTAATTCCCTGTGAGATATAATATCTTTCATCTGCTCTGTGGCAGATACTTGTCTGTTGGCAGAGTATGAGCCATGCTGCACTGTGCAAGTCTGGAGAACTCCTTTGCATGGGGTTTTCATGGGCGGGAATGAAGTCAGATCGATGCATTTGGCACAACAAAAAGACCAGGTGACCGGGTGAGTCACTTCCACCAGGCTGGCTTGAACTTCACCCCCCGATGAAGGCTGCGTCAATGCCGTGCCTACCTGTTCTTCCACAGTATTTAAAATCAGAGTGCCTGTGGGGTGATCATGGGCACCTTCTGGCCAGTGGTCAAACTCAAGTTCATTATGTCCCTGTCCATCAAAAGATGTGTCTCTAGAGAGGAGTCACATGAACTTCAGTTCATCTTTCCTATCAGCTTTCCTATCAGCTAAAGGGGAAAAAAATTACAAAACTCCTCCATCACCTGCAGAGCAGCCTGGTATGTAGTGGGTAGGCTAAGAGCACTCTTTGTTCCAGGTGGGGTTTCTATGAAACCTTATAGATCCAGATCCAGCCCTCTTGGCTTCATTGTCACCCCAAATCACATCCCGGGTGCTGTGTGAGGGCTGCTGTGTGCGGTGGTTTGGCTGTCCCACAGCCATGGCTTGTCCCATCTGTCCACAAACGCAGAGCATGGAGGACCTGCACTAATTCTGCTTAGGTGCTCAAAGAAAGTATAAAGGAGCAGTAAACCACTTGGAAACTGGCACCAGCAGATAATTTTTTGGGGGGCAATTTTAATAATTTTTGGTATTGTAAGAAGCAATAGCTGCCGCATATGCTCATATTAAAGATCTGCTAACACTTTATCTTGTTTGAAGGAGTAGGTGATAGCAGCCATTTTAAGAAAGAACAGAAGACATGGAGATGTTCAGAGAATTTTAAGGCAGTGATGTTTGAATTTTAATTCAAGCTGAAGTGTGCACGTTCTGATGGAAATTGCATGAAGGCCAGTCTAAAGTAGGTCTTTTGAAGAATTGCTATCAAAGTTATGTTAACATGCAGTTCTCAGTCCAAATGGGCTTTTTTGTTTAGTGGACGAAGGAAGGAAATGGAAATAATTATGGAAGGAGTATTTTGCTGGAACAGACTGCTTGCCTTCCAAGGGTGTTGGAAAATGGGATTTCTATGACAGAGTGGGACAGGATTTTTATTTTTTTTTTATTTTTTTTATTTTTTTTTTTTTATTCCTTATTTCTATTATGGGAAAGTGTTTATCTCACATTCTTAACTAAAGACTGTGTATGTCCTGCTTTCAGGCACACAGCTTGAAGTGCACTGTCTGATCTCATATGTGTTCTAGAGAGGTTCTCCAGACATGCATCTGGTAGAAAATCCAGTGTGGGCTACCGATGCTAGTGTGTAACTGGTGTGATACAGGAGCAGCAGCAGGACCCGGGCAGAGTGAATCTGAATGTGATTTTCGACTCTGTGGTGCAAGTGCTGATTTACGCTCTTCTGCAAGTGCAGAGGAACTATTTAAAACTATTTTCCCATGGTGTACTGTGGGAAGTGAGAGCTAGATTTGGGGCACTGCTGCCTTTCTCAAGTGATTCCAGATGTCTGTTGCCTCCCCTTGCCTAGATATCTTTGTGCTGTTGGATAATATCTCTCTGTCATCCTTGTTAAGGATGCTCATGTAAGCAAAAAGAAGTTTTGCAGCTAAAAGTGTCTAAATACTTTTGTATCAGCTATGAAATGGAACCCGTGAGAATAGAAAAGGAAAAAAAAAACAACGGATGTTTCTCTTTCATCGAAACAAAATCATTACAGAGCCAAGAAGCTAATCTCTTTTTTTTTTTTTTTTTTTTTTTTATCATCTTTTCAGAGTTAATAAATGTTCTGTAGCAAAGCACTGGTGTTATGCAACTTCACGTCTCCCTAGATCAATTTCTCTTCCACTTGTGTACACTTCTTCCATGTCACGCCATACCTACGGCATCTCAGTAATGCCTCGTTAAAGCTGCAGCAAAGCAGACTCCATGCTGGTGCTGCACTCCTTCAACATCTGGCCTGCGAATACTTTTTTATTCACGTGCTGAAATGGAGACAAGCCTGATCGCACATTCATTATGCGTTATGCATGGTAAGAGTGGTGCTGTGCTTGCAGAAGGGAAAGGAACAGAGGCTTTTATTTGGCTAGTTGTTTTAATTCTGCCAGATAATAGTTATTTCCAAGCTAGTGCCTGTGCTGCTAGTGGCTGGGCTTTTATCTCTGAAAATGTAGCAAAGTTATCTAGCACTTTCTCTTATTACTGGAATTTTCCTCTCTCCCTGACAAAATTCAAGTTGCTTTGTAAATCAAGAGGATTTAAATTACTGTGTGGTATTTGTTTGTCCAAGGAACTGCTACTGCACAATTACAGTCATTGTATCTTACATTCTCTGAATTGTTGCTGTGAAGTGTGCAGGCAGCCAGCTCTGGGTGCAGCATGTTTTCAGAGGAATTCCTGCATCCAAGTACAATAGGAGGAAAGGGCCAGATTCTCAGAAACTCTAATTCCAGCATAGACTGTGTAATCTTACCAGGGGTTCAGGAAAACTGGATGAGTACAGTCTTGTGTTATGTATAGGAACACACGCATGCACAAGCACACTCGCCAAAACAGAGAGATTATAATGCACATGACCCTCACTGAAAAAGAAGTTCAAGTTTTCCTGTAGAAGATACATTTCAAAGCATTAGCTCAAAAGAAAGCTTATCCCTCAGATTCAAATATTCATTAAATTCATTTGCAATTCAGTTTTCAGAGATCTGTCTCTCGGGGACAGAGAAATCTGTAGACACTATCACATTAACTGTATATTATTACTATCTGAGCTTTTTCCATTTTGCAGAATAGAAAGGCAGTAAAGGGAGATGTTAAAGAGTTCCAGTGAGTTTTGCTTTTTTTTTTTTTTTCTTTTTTCTCAAAAAGTTCAGCCAAGTGGTCTAAGCAGTACTAATAAATCCTCACCCTGATAGAAAATTCTCAATATTTGAAATTCTTGTGACATTCTCTAACCTCTTTGGTCCTCTTAAGCCTTAGCTGCTCTCACTCTGAATGACTGCTCACACGCTATTTGTTAGGTCTTTTGGGGGGGAAGAGAGATCCAGGTAAGTCACTAAGTCAGCAAGAGGGTGCATATTTATTGCTGTGCATTAAAAGGAAGGAACAGAGTGCTCTTACCTCTCTGATGAGTTCAGGGGTAGCTGTTGCTTTGCTGGCTAGAATAGAAGGGAAACAAGGCTGAGAAAGTGGGAAAAAAGAATATGCCCCACCAGCTTATATAGGCTAGCATGGCTCCTGTCCTGATATTACTAATTAGTTTGTTTCTCCTCCCACTTAGTGAGTTCCAAGCAAATGTTAAGAAGGTTCCCTCTTGAATTCTCCACCTTTCCTCTTGCTCTGTCATTGGTCTCTTGCCAACAGCGTCTCCAAATATTCTCTTCCCTGCTGCTTTTGTTTGTTTTGTTTGATTTTTTTTTAAATTTTTTTAAACTAACTGTCCTTTAACTCAGTACTTTCTCCTCTTCCACCAATTAAAAGGACTCAAGGCTTCAAAACACACTCTCGCTATACCTGAGCTTGACCTCTCTAGGGTTATTCTCCTTATTCAGGACAGCTCAGCATCCTTCCCTCTCAAAACACTGACCTGGGAATGTGCAACACAGTGTGTCGTGTTCAGCAGCCTGCCCAGTTTTCCTGTTTCTGGGTAGTTTTTGGAGGCACTATTCTGTTAACATACCAGAGCAAAGGACCTAGTAGCCTTCTGTTGTTTAATTGCTTTTTATCAATTATTTGAGAAATACAAGGGGTATTTCTCCTTCCCTTTTAATAACCTGGCCTCCCTGGATTGCTGAAGGGATCTTGAATATCAGAAGTGTGTCATATCTGAGAGGTTTATAAGGCTGTGAGATCACTGTGAACAGCAGAGAAGAAGTAGTGAATTATAGGAGAAAGGGCAGAGAAAAAGCTAGCAAACTTAAGGAGCCTGTTAGGCTAATTTAAACCACAGTTTAATTCACTTTAGGACTCTTACAGTGTTGGCTTAGAGAAAAAACCCTGCAAATTCACTGTAGTGCTGGAGCGAATGGTTCATTGTTGAACAAGAACCCGTCTAGTTTTATGACTTTGCTTCCTCCAGCCCTGTGGAAACAACCTCAGCATCTGCATGAGCTGCAGTGATGTTATTCTCACAGTGTTCATTCCCAGGGTGCTTCTCTTTTGTTGAAGATGTTTTTAACAGGACATTGGATTTTTTTTTTTCCCCCTAAGAGTAGGGTATCTGATAGTAGTTGTCAGCTTAGCACTGCTGTGTGAGCAAGGCTTCCACTAATCAAACAGGCACCAGCCGTTGTGAGTGAGCCAGACACTACCATCCACTGACTTTGTGCACAGCAGCACATTACATGAAATTTTCCAGGGGAAGCTGCTTTATTCCAACACAGTAAAATTTTTTCTCTTTATCATTAATTTCTCTTTGGGCTGCCTTTGCTTTCTCACTGGTAAAATTAATCCTTGCATTTCAAAAGAAGGTAAATACATCAGGTAATTTGAATGGGAGATCCTGATAGGGAATCTGATCAGATTGAGTTTTGGACTTCATATCTCTTGTGTTTCAGGGACACTCAGGACTGTACTTAAGTCGCTTCAAACATCATATTTTCTGCTCTCTGTGAAAGGGATGCAGTGGAAGGGGCAGGCAGGGTTCACTGTCAGGCTGTGCTGACTGCATCTGCATAGCGGTGAGGTGGCTCTTTTCTCCAGGGAACCAGATTCAGGGCCACCCTATCCAATTCTGGTGTTTTAATGGGGTTGTTGACACGTTGGAGGGAATTTACACAAAAAAAGCCATTGGCTTGCAGGTCTGTGATGGATGTCTTGGAGAGATGCTTTGTTTAGATTATTAGAGCTGGTTAATAAGTAACAGGATCACAGTCTGCTGATGCCTACGTGGGAATGAGGTCCCTGGCAGCAGCCTGCTCTGTGAACTAGAGGCAGAGCATTGATGATCTCCACTGCCATGTGATGGGTTCACCAGATCTTAGGTGCAGCCAACTACAGGAAGCGTTTAACTGCTGCATCAACTGCCTTAGGGATTCCCTGAATTTCCAACAATTATCCTTCTGAAGAGGTCTGGGCCAGATCCCAGACTGGGTGCTGGAGTCAAGTGCAGGAACGCCTGCCTGTGGCTGTGTGCCTTAGATGGCCAAAGTGCTCCTTGTTGCCTGAGGACTGATATTCCCTATGAGAATGATAGAAAACCTCCCAGGTGTAATTCAGTCCACTCCAAGCCAGGTGTCCATCGCTAACCACTGGTGCTGGGCACTCAAGAGCATAGGTACCTGCTCTTGTCTTTTGGGCTTTGGGATTCAAGGTGGGAAGACTAAAACAGTAGAGGCTATTCCTTGTCAAAAGGATCAAAATAAGCCATGTGCCTGTTACGTAGCTGTTGGGTACCATCTGCCTGCAAGTAGGCCACCAGCTCTGAGTGAGCTCTGGGTAGCCACGTAATGATGTGCAAACTGAGCATGCAGGTGACACTCACAGGTGACTAGCGAGTTGCCTCTTAATTTTAGGTGCTTGTGAAGACCACTCAGTGCTGAGGACAAGGCAGCTGGAGTTGGTGTCTGGCAGCTGAGTCCTGTTTGATTTAGGAGGGCTGAATCTATGGCTCAACTCATCAGCTGTCTGCCAGTGAAGCTGATTGATGTGTTTCTTCTGTCCTCTGTGCTCTGAGGGAATGTGGCTCTGAGAACACCCCTTGGACTGAGCCCATGGTCAGAAGAGGTGTTGGTGGTTGGATCCCAACCAGACTCTGTTAGCTCGCCAGGCAGGAAATGTCTAGCTGTGTTAGCTGGGCACAGTGCTTGAGCTTGTCAGCTCTTCCAGGAAAGACTTTCATGGCCCTAATCCAGCTTCACACGCTCCGTCTCCACACCTCTCACTAGGCCCAGTGGCCTTCAAGAGGTGCATTGAAAACCACTTGGTAGCATATTGCCATTACGCTGCTGGTTTTGGCTGTGTTCCTCTGCTCAGGTTGCACTGCAGGGATTAGGTCTGTGCAGGGAGCTGCATCAGCTCTTGGACTCCAGCAGGTGCTTTAAAATGACGTAAATCCACGTATGGGGCTCTGTGAATTGTTATAACTAAAGTCCTGGTCTGCCTTTGCTAGGATGGGCTGTGGATGTGTAAAACATAGCCCATGTTTATAAGGTCTTCGTCTTCCCTCACTAGTGAGGAAGTCACTCCCAGGAGCTGAGCTCCTGTCACTGGACACCACTGAGAAAAGTTTCTCTGATTTCTTTACTCTCCCCCATCAGACATTTGTACACACTGGTAAGATCCCTGTGAGCCTTCACTTCTCCAGGCTAAACAGTTCCAGCTCTCTTGGCCTCTGCTTGTATGACACATGCTCCAGTCCTTTAACCGTCTTTGAGGACCTTTGCTGGTCTTCTTCGGAATGTCCCTGTCTCTCCTGTACTGGGGAGCCCCAAACTGGGCACTATACCCCAGATGTGTGTCACCAGTACTGAGTGAAAAGGAAGGATCGCCTCGCTCAACCTGCTGGCAAAGCTCATCCTAATGCAGCCAAGGAGGCCGTTGACCATCCTTGCTGCAAGGGCACATTGCTAGATCATGGTCAACTTGGTGTCCACCAGGACCCCCACGGCCTTTTCTGCCAAGTTGCTTTCCAGCTGGGAGGCCCCAGTATGCACTGGTGCATGGAATTGTTTCTCCCAAGATATAGGGCTTGTTGAACTCCTTGTTGAACTTTATGAGGTTCTTGTCAGACCATCTTTCCAGTCTGTTGAGGACCCTCTGGATGGCAGCACAGCCCTCTGGTGTATCAGACACTACTGGTTTTGTATCTTACCCAAATTTGCACTCTAACCCATCACTCTGGTCATTAAGTAAGACGCTAAAGAATTTTGGCCCAAGTACAACCCCTGGATTATACCACTAATGATGACTCTAGCTGTAATTTGTGCCACTGATTACATCCCTTTGAGCCCAACCATTCAGCCACTTTTCAACCCAACTTGCTGTTTATTTATCTAGCTCTTAATTCATTAACTCGTCTATGAATATGTTATGGGAGACAGTGTCAAAACCAGATGATGCTCCAAAACTTCTCTAGTAAGGTAAGGGAACTCTGCAGTACCTCTGGTCTAACCTCCTGCTATAAGGCTGACTATGACCAAACCCACTGTTTCAGTTCCAGAATTTTTTCCAGCCTGTGATTTTTCTGGAGGTGTGTGGAGAGGCAGCAATGGAAATGGAGGTATGACAGGAGGGGGAGATAACCACACAGTGTCTTGAGGGAGAGTGATGCTCACCCATGAGAGGGCAGCTCCTCTGGCCAGGTAAGGACCGAGCTGTCCCAGAAGCAGGATGCCTGAATGAGCAACATCAGCAAGTCAGTTCCCATCAACATCTGTGGCTACATTGCTTTTCATCGTCCTGTTTTTATGAGCAAATGCCGAGTGGAAAAATCTGTTTCAGCGCAGAGCACAAGGGGGTCTATCACAATCTCGCACTTGTTTGCTGAGGGAAATAGTTTTGGGTTTATACAGAGTACATGAAAATCCAAGCTGGTGTGGGCAGCTCCTAATCCCTTCATTTTGGCCTGTAAAAATTCTCTAGAGAAAGCTGCTATTTGGCTTTCCACTGTGCAACACCTGAATGGTGTTCAGCAACTGTCTGTGGGGATGTCTGGAGAGGACCACTGTCCAGCTCCAGTGTCCCGCTCCCTCTTGTGGTATGTCTCCAGCATGGCCACACGTGCAGTTACAGAAATCAGAGCAAATATTCATATGTTCATTTTTTTCAGAGGGCTCATAAACACCAGTTCCCTGACCCTGGCCCAGTCAAAACTCCCTGTGCTCTGAGCTTGTGTAAGGCTCTAGATACTGATCTTGATGCATGCTCCTAAAATAAACATCACCTCCCTCCTCTGCCCCCCTGCTCTGGGGACCCACTGTCTTTTCTGCCCAGCCTGAGGTGTCTCAGGACTTACCTTCTCAGTCCATACAGCTGAAAAGCGCACAACTGCTCTCTGGAAATCCACTTATTGATTAAGAGCAATAGTGTCTGTCTCCTAGGGTAGGAGTGGGGCAGGAATTTGTGAAGAGTGAGTTGTAGATGTCTTATGGCTAGAGCAGGGTGTAAAAAAGCTCTATGTTGTCATGGAAAATAGGTGCCAACTTTAGGCAGAGGTTCAGACTCTCTTCCTGCAGGCTGATGCTCTGGATATGGGAGTGCTGCGTTAGCAAATAACTAGCTTCTTTTAACTGCAAATTTTTCAAGATATTTGTTTAAAAATTTGCTGCTAGTGGGAATGAAGAATTTCTTGGAAGTGAGCTAGTTAGCCAAGGCAAACACTTGCCAAGGACTGCAATGGTGATTCAGCATCTAGGTGATGAGGAGCTGCCACCTGGCACCATTCCATTCACTGGTGTAGAGGTGGCCATGGTGTCCAGCACAGGAAATGTCTTTGAGACCCTAAGAAAGACCAATTGGTCATATCTCTTATGAAACCCAATGAAATACAGGTCAAAGAAAAGCCAAGTGCGTTCATCTGGCTGGTTCTCCTTGTTTGGTTTTGTGTTCCCTGCCCTTTTTGCAGGCAGCACTATCACTTTTCTTTTATCAGTAATGGGCATCTCTCTAGGATGGCCTGGATGCCTGTGGAAATGAGATTGAGTCACAAGCACTTATGGGACCTCCATTGGAAATTGTTCTTTTCACCATTGTGATCCTAGCTCCAATTACTTACTATTGCAAACCAGCTCCTAAGATAATGTGCACTTTGTCTGGAAGACACTGGCCGCTTGTCTTGTTGTCTTCAGCTTCAGACACTTTCAGATCTTCTCTCCCCATTGTGTGCATCTGTTTTGGAGGATGGAGTATCAGTTCTGCCTGTCTCTTGGCATGATCCTGTTTGTTTCTTTGCTCTGGGACCCATGATCTGGTAGTGAGAAAAGCTCTCTGCTTCATGTCATGCATCCGAACCTCAAGTTGCTTGTTTTTCTGGTCATCTGGAGCATTGTAAACCGGATCAACCATATTGAAATATCCTGAAATACTAGACGGTTTTGGAAGACTGAGTTTAGCTGTATCACTGTATTTCAGGACCAAAGAGGAAATTGCAACTCAAATAATTCTAAATTTCAGCTTCAAACCCCTCTCCTGTTCTCCTGGCTCCAAGGAAGAACCCTAATACAGAGAGGCTCATTTTCCAGACCTACCTCAAGACAGCAGAATCCCCACAAGAATGACAAAGCTGACCAGGCTTGCCTTATTTTTAAGACACAAGGCAAGGTGGTTTTTCTGCTGCTTCATCCACTTTTTCAATTCCAGAGTCAGTTCACTTAACTTCCCTGCATCTAATCTCAGTTTAGTAAAGTTTCACAGGCTTTCCCCTTCCTTTGCCCTGATGGTGGGGGGGTTTGAGTTTCACCCAGGGCATCCTTGCTTTCAAGGAAATAATCCACTCTCACAAGCCTATATGTTGTAGGAGATTAATGTGTTAGGCCTCAGCAAAGAGCATAATACTGTAATAGTTCCAACATGAAATTTAACATATAAATTGCAGTGATTACCATTTTCTTGCCAAATAGTTCTTAATAGAAGTGGAAGGTGTTGTACATAGAATCGCTTGCAGCTCTGATCAACAAGAGAAAGAGGACTGGTAGCATCCAGAAATGAACCAGCAGACAGCAGGAACAACTGAAAATTAATAATCAGTGCAATGGATAGAGGTAGAGTTACACTGGCCATAGATGCTTATGGGATTTTGCAAGCAGTACTACAGAGCAGCATTTTCATGCATACACACAAGCAGACATAAATCCATTTACAATAAAGGTGAGTATTTTGTAATAGACAAAAGAAAAAAAAAAGTCCCATGTGTTCGATAACTCAATTTCTGGGAATGGAAAATTCTCTAAGAGGATTTAATATATAGAAGTGAAATGAACTCACTCAGCTACACTAAGAAACCATCGCTGGCTGATAGTTTGTCATGATCTGTGCCTTTCTGGTTTGCTCCACAGCCAGAAAGTCGCTGCCTGGTTTCTGCCCGAGTGCTTTTGCAGAGCAGAGATTTGTGGATAATACAGCAACAGAGCTGTCACCACTTACTTGAAATGAGGGAAGTGGGAGATGTGGGTTCAGGTACAGGCTGGAGTGCCCTGGAGTGAGGGGAAAAAAGACTCCAGGTCATCCTTAGTGCAGAGGTCAAGGATGTCACTGTCTGTCTGTCCACCTTTTGCAATTCAGTGCACAGCACAACTTGGTTTGCAGCTGCTGAGGTGTGCTAAGCAGCCTGAACCCTTGCACATTTTGGGCGGGTGAGGTAGCTGGATGTTTTTGGAAGGGCTCCTGCATGTACTTGGTGCTTCATCCCTGCTGTGCTGAGTGAAGCTGCATATTTTGGAAGAACGGATTTGGGTCTGTCTCAACTATCTGTGCAAAGGGCTGTCCCTGGAGAAGGAGGTGAGGATGCAGCTCCGTGGCAGCTTAAGCTACTAAATGCACCAAGGTAGCTGAGTGCCCTCAGGAGCTGCTGAGCTGTACTTGGAGGTGCCCACACTCATTCCCAGGGAAAATGTGGTGGAATTGGCCTTTGCTTCCCACACTGCTATCCCTGGTCTTCTCATCCCACCACTGGGATGTGCGAATTCCAGCTGTGGCAACAGCTGCAGGAGTTTGTCAAAGACCCCCTGAGAACTGTAAAATCAACTGCAATCAAGGGTTGGTTTCCTGTTTGAACTTCCATCTTCCAAATTCAAACACATCCTTCTTTCGAAGGGAGAATGAGTGGACAGTATTTGGCAGAGATCTCACCCTCAGAGTGGTGATATTTCTGTAATCCTGACAAATGTGATCTACAAAAAAAAAAAATGAGTCAGCTTGCAGTGTTGGGGAATATATTTGTCATTGCAGACAGGAGATACCTGGCATGGACAAAGCACAAAGAAACTTACCAGTGGCTGGAAATTCAGGGACTTATCTTATTTGGATATGTTGTAGAGTTTTGGGTTTTCTAGCTTGTAGTGAGGACCTATGCTGCTGGAATGCCCCTCTGGAGCATAAAGCCCTTCCTGATATTTGATGGTGGCTGCTGGGATGCTGGCTGGCTCCACGTGCCAGCTGCCTAGGGGCTTGGAGGGGAATCCTGCTCTGCCTGTGCCTGACAGCTTCACAATCCTATTTGCACTGATCTGTAGCTGCAGGTATGGGAAAAAGAGGCACTGACATTGCAGAAGGTCTGAAAAAAAATGACAATATTTAGCTGAAGATCACATCAGTATTGAATTGAGCCGGGAGAGAAGGGCCCAGGTTCTGCTGCAGAGCAGTTCTGGCAGCTTGAGAGTGGAGGCCAAGGAGGAAAGCTGCTCAGTGGCAGCAGACTTTAACCCGTTGCACTTTGCCTGGTTTTTGCTTCCCATGCAATGCTGCAGCCGCTTCTCCCCATCACTGTTTGAAAGCATGGCAGTGAGTTTTCCAGCCCTATGGCTTTGCGTGTCCTCCCCGAGCTGAGAGGTGTGACCATCTCCTCTAGTGGTTTCCCTCACTACTGCTGTTTCTGTCTGCTCTGGGCCCCAGTAGTATGTGAAGGGGATTGCTGGATCTCAAAAAAGATCATCAGATGAAGGAACCAGGAGGTAAACATCATGCTCCAGCAATTAGGATGCTCCGGTGCAGATGACAGCATGGCTCTGACCTGTGCTACAGATAATGTCCACTGAGAAGGCAAATCCCTCCCCTCCACATTGCTAATTGTTTGTGAAGAGTGATTAACAGGGAAGTAAAGTAATTCTGGAATCATCAGTACGCAATCCAAGACACCAAAAGCACTCACCTCAGCTTTTCCTGTAAGAGGTTCTGTGATTGATCTTATCAACAGAAGCACCTATGTCTATGGGAGAAGAGCTGGGAATGTACTCTCAAAGAACAAAGTTGCAGGTGCTTTTTTTTTTTTTTTTTTTTTTTTTTTTTTTTTTAGGGGGTTTAGAGCAAATAAAAGAGTAAGTAAAATGACTCATTTGCTGCTGTTGTCCACTTTTCAAAGGCAAATTTTCAGGAGGTTGTTTTTATATATGCTAATGCTAGGCCAGATGTTGATTTGTACAGGAACATTTAATTCATTTTCTGTGGAGGTGAGCTGGGTGGAGTGACCACTCTAGCTATAGAAGAGGTGTTAACTATTAGGCTTTTTTTTTTTTTTTTTTTTTTTTTTTTTAATGGGCATATTTGTTTTATGTTAAATCTCTGGGAACAGTCCCAAAATTATTAGTCCTACTGAAAACTGCACATTTTACTTCTCTTAATGAAAATTTTAAACAGAACTCAGTACATAGCGGACTGCTGGGCTACCTCTGATAACTGCAGTTAGTGCTTTTACTATTTACTGCTCCCTTCCAGGAGACACTTGATTCATCTTGTCTGTTTTCAAGAATTACTAGTACTGGCTACAGTTACTCAAATATTTTGATTAGCTAGGGACTTAATAAAGCTATTTATACCCTATTTTTTTATGGATTACTTCAACTATAGAAATTGCTTTACTAATTGATTTCAGGATAGATTTGCTTGTGTCTGAGGAATTAATGTCTGCAGTGATTCTTACATGACAAATTATTTCCAATAGTCATATTGTGCTTGGACTTAACTCTTATTTTTAAGAAGACAAATAATATGCTTGGCATAACTAACCACAGCTGAACCTTTTATTCAAAAATATGGTTCTAGCATTCTTTTAAAGTATTTTTGTAACTTTGTGTTTCTACTATTCAAATCTTTCTCTAATGCTGGACTGTGTATGAGCTAAAGTAAACTGTGCAGAGCAGATGACTGGGTATAAAGAAGAAATTTTTTACCATGAGGGAGGTGAAACACTGGCCCAGGTTTCCCAGAGAGGTGGTGGATGCTCCATCCCTGGGGACATCCCAGGTCAGGTTGGACGGGGCTCTGAGCAACCTGATCGAGCTGAAGATGTCCCTGCCCGTGGCAGGGGGTTGGTCTAGATGACCCTTACAGGTCCAACCCAACCCATTCTTTGATTCTATGTGCAGGTCATGCTAGTCTGCATGTGCTTAGTATTTCACTGACTGCTATAGAAGGAAGGCATTCAGACAGCTGTGTATCACCTCATGTGTTAGTCTGCCTTCCTTTGTTTCTCTACAGCAGCAGTATCTTTGGGATGTCCCTGATCTTGCAGTTTGTAGTGACCATACAAGACTGCTTTTTTACTAGCATGGATCTGTTGGCATCATGGCTCAAAGGGCAGCTTGGCAGCCTGTTCTCCTGCAGCTCTCCACTTTCTTCACTGTCTGCTGACACCTTTTCTGATGATGTCTGCTTTTTCTGGAGTCACCATGCAGGAATGAGCAGCTGCACATGCAGCCTTCAACACTGAATGTGACTGTAGACCCATTTTCAGCAGTCCTCTGTGATAGCTTAAAGGTTTAACTGCCTTTGTCCAGTGCCTGTGTCCCAGGTTGGTTTTTGCAAACTGTTTCTCCTAAATTAGTGGTTTTCATCCCTTGCTCTTGTGTTACAGAAATACCACTGTGCCTCTGGGGTCCTGTTTTTTGTCAGAGCTTAGCACCTCTGGGGGGCTCCTGGGATTTGCATGGGAGATTTTGACCATAGTAGTGCATTTGCTTTTCTGCTTCCCGCAGTTGTACATCTGTCAGATCTTCTTCCCTCTAATAGAGACAGGTCAGGTACGGAGCTGTGGTCAGTTCCATACCTCTTAGTTTGCCCTGGGCCAATAAAAGTCTCGCAGCTTATGTGTCAGGCTGGGATTCTTTGTCTTTTACTAATCTCCAAGAAGACTTGTGGCATGTGGGAATGCCAGCTTGTTCCCTTGGTGCTTTCTTGGAGGGTATTTGTAAGGTCACATTCAGAGGTTAGCCTGAGGTCTAAAATGGGACAGAAGTGTAACACAGATGCTTAAGTCTGAGGGTGGACCTGGTCATAATGGCTACAAAGCTTGCTGGATCCCTAAATTTTCAATGACAGAGTTATCTTGACTGCTAAAGTTTGGACTTATCTGCATGTATGAGGCTGTCCTGTCAGGTGGAATCTCACATCTGTTGTCATTCAGAGAGGGGAGAAAGTAAGTCCTAAATTTTACCAGAGTCCCTGGAATGGCCTAACCTGTTTAAAAAGCATCTGCACATATCTGAACTTATATAACACTATATTTTGGTCTCCCAGGCTGAATTCAATCTTGGATGCTGTTTCTAGGGGACACTTAGAGGGCTGACAGTTGCTGGTGCCGATGGTTTTTTGGTTATAAAGGCATGAACAGTTCCATGAACAGCACCCAGGCTCACCTTTTCTAAAAAGGTCCAGGTGCTGTGTTAGAGCTGGGCTCCCACCTCCTCGAAGACTCTCACGTGAACCTGCAAGAAACCCCTACGTCAAGAGGCAGAAACGTCAGCATCTGATCTGAATGTTTGTGGTTGCATAGTCTCCTTGGCTGTTAAATCTTCAAGTACTTTGGGTCTTTGATTTTAAACTGAACATGTGAAATTACTTTAGAGTGAGGAAGCCTTTTCATCAGGCTGGTTTTGCAGAGGTTTTGGAAAAGGTTCCCAAGAAAAGTCCTCTTTAGAATAATTGGCCCTTTTCCCTGTTGTGAGGACTTGGAGGAGGCATAAAGTAGCAGTGTCTTCCTCACACCTTATGCCTGTTAGAGATCAACCCCCAGGGACAACATCATCAAGAGTGTCCTCAGCTTCCCATGGCTAACTGATGATGCCTCATGAGGTTTCTCTGGGACAGGCGAGACACTGAAGACCCATGTGCAGGTCCCAGCCTGACACCTAACAAACATCAAGGGGAGCCTTTGACTTGTTCATTGTTCACGGCTTAATGCAAGTGAACTGCTCCCCTAGGAAAGGGAGAGAAGGAATTGCAGTGACTGCCACCAGCAAGAAATTTAAAGTTTATCTAATTCTTTAAGTTTTTCTGTTCCTCACTGGATGCATGTAGGTATCCTGCATTCAGCAAGAGAGAGATCTTCTATTTGTAAGACAGATAATTATGCAAAGAAAAGAAAAACATTTGATCATTGCTAGCTAGTCACTTTTCTAGTCTGATTAAAGCATATATATTTATATCTTCATTGTCTTGGCACTTAACGAGGAGACAGGAGATGGCACCAAAAATAGTATGCACTTGATAAGAATATTTACCTGTGTGTGTTATAGCTGTTAAGATGGATTAAGAGCATTAGACATTGATGGGACACAAGAAAGGAAGAGATCAGTCTGTTTATTCCACTTTCAAATATATATGTACTTAATTTGAAGTGCAGCTCTTGACATAGTTCTTACATTATTTATTATTATTAGATACTAGTGCCTTCTCAGCATATTTATTTTGTTAAATTACATGTCTGAAATTAAATACAGTCTCTTGTCAGCTTTAATGTTCTTCAGCCTATTCTTATAATTATTATTGATAAGAGAGAGGTGACTTTCAAGTTAACAACATGTGGATTGGTAAGGCAGCCATTATTATGTTACTGGAGTGCTTTTTGGAAGGCTTAGCTCAAGGACAAGTTGTATTTTCTCTGGAGCGTGGGATGCCAAATCCCCAGCCTGCAGACTGCTGCTGAAGGTGGTGTTTGTGGCAGTAGTGTTCTTGTCTAGAACCTGAAAAACCACCCCAAAACTGTACACTTGTGGACGTTTGAAATCAGTAAGCATGGCGGTTTTTGGGGGTGCACAGGGGAGTGCCTCCCGTGTTTATTTTTGAGTCTCCAGAGGGTTTCTGCTCCTTTCGTTTCTGTTCTTCTCTCCTGCTCTCTGATGCTCTTCTCCTCATTCTCAGGTAGTAGATCCGGTTGTCTTCTGGGTAGGTGACTTTGCAGAGGGGGATTTTGTAGATAGCTGGGTTGTCTGAATTTATCAGCAAAAAGAGAAGTGCAGAGAAACAAAAAGGCCAGGTGCAGAGTGGCAGCCCAAGCTGGAATGGAAAGGACAGACAGACAGGTGCTTTTTGGTACCTCTTTTCGCATGTTCCTTTTGCTTACTTCTGACTGTTGCTAAATTCTTGCATTTGAGAAGCTGGGAGAGCCTGTGCTTTCCCTGATGACAGTGTGACATAGGACATGTCTTCCTGAATCCCCCCATAGAGGATACTCCATTTGGATCCATACGAGGATGCCCAGATGCAGGTGCTACATGTGAGCTAGGTTCTTGCTGGTCACTGGAGGTCTGGGAAGCTCCTCTGCTACCAAATGTCAATTCAGTGGCTCACACAGAAGCATCTGTTTTATCTGAAATCTATGTGGCTATGTAAGGCAGCTCACACTGGAGACCCCAGTCCTTTCGGGCATGCAGCTCTTGGCCAGAATGGCACTTGGCACCAATGTTGAAGCAACTGAAACAGGCTCCAGAGCTCTGCTGACTGTAATGAAAGCCAATACACCCAGCTCACACATAAACATTTAAATTCTACAATAAATAAGCTGAATCCTACCCTCGCTGTCCTCTAAAATGCCATGTAATGACAATACTATTCACACATATTCATTGTCCTCAATTCCCATGTGTTACTGGCATTGCATCCAACCCTCGGTCCTGTTCTGTGACCCCACCTCTTGACCTGGCTTGGGGTCTGCCAAAACCAAGATCACAAGGAGAAGAAAGTAAATGTTCTTTTTTTCTGATGTATCCCAAAAGCAGGTGTGCTTAACAAAACAGCCCATCTGCAGGGACCTACGTGGTGCTGAGTGGATGCCAGATGAATACATTTAATGCATGAAGCTGCTCGTTCTAGATCTATTTTCTTTTAAGTTACTAAATCAGCTTTATTAAAATATGTTTTTGCTTTAATCTCTCAGATCTCAAAGAAGAAATAAAGCTTGACATTTCTGGCATCACCTCTTTCTTGATCTGCCCAGATATGATGATTTTGTATTTAAGAGAACTGTCTTCCCCTCATTTTAGTTCTCATATCCAGAACAAACTTAAATACTATATATGGTTAGGGTGCGAGAAAGACCTTGGCAGAAGCAAGTAAAAATTCAGATCGTTGGGAATTGTTCAAAAATATATTCTGCAATTAAGTATTGCATCTCAAACCATACACTGTTGTTGGAATTCACATGTACATACACAGTCCTGCTGTGGATAACGTGCTCCAAAGGTCTTTGAAATTTTATTATAATCTATAGAGTCCGCAAGTGTACAACTCAACTGACACAGAATTTGTACAAGACCTGCCCCTGGTTGCAGTGTTCTCTCTTCAGTGCTGTCAAAGCTGACATGGATAATTTTGGGGCATTTCCTTATATTAGAACAAATCAAAACACAGTTAAAACAAACAAACAAACACACAAATCCTGCAAAACCCCCCAAACTTACCACAGCTAGGGCATTAGAAAGAGCTGCTCCGGAGTAGGCACAAAATAATGCTGAGAAAAGAAGACCAAAGACAGTTCAAGGTGAGGAATGTCTTGCTCATCTCTCCAAAGAAATTATCAGAAATAGTAATATTGTCCAAATGCACTGTGAATTATCCTCCCAGCTACCTGATGTGAGGATTAGTGTTAGAATTCAACAATTAGTTTTTATGCCCAATTCTGAATCCGGCCTTGTGGACTACATTTGGCCCTATCTGCTCTGTAGAGATGGTTGATGAATGAAGAGTGTGGTTTTCTCAAGAGTAGGTGGTGGTGGTATTTATCAGTTGGCACAACTTCACCTGTGTGCAGTAGGGCATTGCAGAAACTCTCTACCAGTGTCTGCACTGTGGCTTCAAACCATGAGCAGTTAGCAGTGGGCCTCCTGGCCCCAGGATGGGGCAAAGAGGTGGCAAAGCAGGAGGTAAGGCACCCAAGGACAAAGTCAAGGAAGGGAAAGCTACTGTACCATCCAGAAACTGCTCAGGACGGAAAACTACTGAAATGCAAATGGTTGGAGGCCGGGTGGGTCTTCCTATGAATTTTATATATGTTACATGGTTCCTAAACTCTCTCCATAGAATCTAGTTTTGCCTGCTGTTGGAGATGGGGTCTTTGGGGAGATGGATTTTAAACAGAACTTGTGCAACAGCTCTCTTATGACATGCTTCCTCTAATGATACATCTAGTTATGAAAAGGCTGCTTCTATGAATCTGTTGAGTTGCTAATCTGTTAACCTGCTCAGGGCATAGCTTGTGCTCCTTTCACAAACAGTACTTTCACCCTTTGTAGATGTTTTTATGTTACCAGGTCCTAAAGGCCTCTCTCTCTGCACTTGCACCTTGTACAACCAAACTCAACTCTGATGCCATCCCAGAAATAGTTCTTTCATAGTACCTAGTTTTGCAGCAGAGAAATAGTTGACCCTAAACATTTACTACTCATAGATTGCTGGCTGCATAAACTCTTGTCTTCCCTTTATATAAAAGATACGTACCACAGGCAAGTGACAATAAATGAGTCTGCCAGGTCAGGGCATAGAACATGCCCCCGATTGCAATGCACGCGAGTGCGCAGTTGTAATTGTGTAAACCAAGGTAGATGCTGTCAAATGGTGATGCGATGCTCAGTGCTGCAAGACAAAAGGCAAGGCTGTGAGGTCAGGTATGAGAAGAATCTGCAGGAGGACCCATCACTTGCTGGGAATCTGTTGTCTCTTCCCTATGACATCTAGACAAAATTAGCCATGCTCACACTTGCATGACATGCTCATGCAGAAAAAAGATGAAATCAAAAGATGCTCATTACTTTGGAGCTCTGATAATGTTCCTAGGGTTGGTATTTTGCCCAGTCTCAAAGGTTTCTTTCAAAGCTTTCTGTGTATGCACTGAGTGTGTTGTAGTTAGTCCCCCAGATGACCAGACAGAGGATCTAGCCAAAGTGTAGGAGGACCTTCTCACCTGGATGTCCTTCTTGCAGGAAGCTGTGCTCATATGTACTATTTAAACCTCATACATATCTTGATCTTGAATATCAGAGGCACAGCTGAGTGTCTTTTGTTGGAGTAAGCAGAGTTTTCCATCTCTTCCTAGTGACTTTTGCTAGGTGTGGTCTAGTTACTAGAAATGGTCACTTCATCAGTGCTGTGGAAATTCTCCACTGGGGTAGGAGCTGAAGGTCTGCTCTAAATCTGACCTCACAGGTACTTCTGCAGGATTTCTCATAGGCTTCAAGAGTACCAGTAAAAAGGAGAGTACAATATGTAGTGCATAGGCCACCTTCATGTCACTATTAAGATTAATACATTTTCTGGTATAATGTCCTCATTTATCTTCTGTTTCATTGCCATGCTTATCCCCAGACACTTTTCCCTGACCTTTTTCTTCTAGATTAAATGTCAGAACTGTACAAAACTTGCCAAATGCTCTTAACCATACTAGCTGTGGATAGTTTTGTTTAAAAACACAAATATAAGGCAGCTCATATCTTGTACAAAGTGTTTCAGAGCACAGAGAACTTATGGTTGGATGACTGGCTTTTCCAAGGTTGTTATCTCAGACTACACTTGCTCCAGCATATTTTTTTTATCACAATTGGTCACATAAGTTGCATTAAACTCATCTAACTTCAAGGGTCAGATTCATCTCTGTTAGGATTGTTTCTCTGGTTAGTGGAGAGACAGGACATTTTGAGTGGCATTCATTTAGCTATTTTTAAAAATATGCAGCAGGCTAGAATGAATTGCATGCTAGAAAAGTCTGTTTCTTTTCACTGACTGATCACCTCTGAGGCAGACATCTGCTTATAGTGGTAAATTCAAACACTTGTGGTGGCAAGAGATCAGTTCTGAAACTATTTCTTTAGGTTTCTTTACCATCATCTCCATGGGATTCATTGCATCCAATGGCAGGAGGGTTAAGCAAGGTGGAACAAACCACCTGCCCGAGTTACAAATCTAATAAATTCAAAGCTTAAAGAAAATGTGCTTCTGTTCTTGCCTTCACCATGTTGTGTGACCTTTAGTAAGACCTTTCAAATTTAGAGAAAATTTCAAAAATTAGAGTGTTGTCCCAAGTACATCCAAGCCCATGCAACTGTAAAGTCTGGACAGAGGCATATAATGACTTGGGTCAAGATACCTTAGTTACAAAAATTACTGTTTTTTTTTGTCAAACATGAGAAAAATTTCTTACCTGCAAACATCCCCACTGTTGATCCAATTGCAGCATGTAAACAAATAAGTGGGGAGGAGATAAGTAAAGCAACAAGGATGATGCCTCCAGTCCAGGGGTTTTCACAACCATACACTTGACCAACACCAACTGGGATGGACTGCAAGAGCTGCAGTATCCAGTAGAAAAGGTCATGTTATTGTATCTCTGTACTCAGAAGGACATAGCAGTTATTTTGTCCAAGCTATTGGTTGAAAAGGAAAGGAAGGAACTTTGGCTCTGAGTTGGACTGCTGGGTAAATGTAGGCACTCATGCCCTTCAAACCAGAATTAGTTAATTGTTTGGTTTGAACTTGATAAGTCCAAGGTGGACTTTTATTTCTTTTGGGATGGTAATATGGTGGATGGGGGGTGGTGGAGGGTTTGCAGTTTTTTCATAGCTTTAATGAAAGAGAAAAACTATATCCATCCTAGGCAGTGATACTATGGTAGGGCTGGCTGATCTGAGTTTATTATGTATTAAGTATATCAATTACTCTTATGCTGCTTTGGGAAGGTGACCCTCCAGTGCTGGAGCTGAACTGAGGGCACTCGGTATAAATGAATTTCTGTCCCTTTAGGATAATGATGTTTCTTCTGTCTTTTCATATTGTCACTGTTTTGCTGATGTCCTTTTAACCACATCTGGACAGCAGGAATTCATTTCCAGATATGCTTCTGTATTGACAGCCCTCGAGACTTGTTTTGGGGCAGTCCAACTTTAGGTGGAGTGAGAGGTTCAGCATCTCTGTTCCCTCTGGCTTGATCAGCCTTTCTGCTGGACCAGCCAGAATTGTCCCTGGGGATTTTATGCCACTGAACTGAGCCATGTATTTCTGTGAGTTGCTACTGGCTGTACATTCCATATAGCCATTCCGACCCATGTGAAATTGTTATCCTGAGCTGAATGCCTTCACGCTCACTTCTTTAAGGAAATATCATAAACTTGGAGTGAAGCTTACCAGTGGCACATTGATTGCAGACCAGGTGATATTGGGTACTGATGCTACAGGCTTGATGAGGGTTGTAGGGAAGAAGGAGTTGTAGGGTCCTGTGGCTGCCAAGTACAAAGTCAGAGCAATATTGAAGGGCAGAGTGAAAACAGGAAGGTCCCATTTACTGAAGATGGTTCCCAAAGCACTGGACAGGATTGGACTGAGAAGAGAAGGAGAAGAGAAACAAATGTAAGTTCTTTGTAACAGTGATAGTGGTGAAACAGTCTACTGCTTTGGTCATAAGTTCTGTAAATGGAAGACGATGCCATTCCTTTTATAAGTATCAGGTAGTGAATAGCTTAATATATTAGTCTGCATGAGACAGATGGTTACAGAATGTTGTTCATCTTTTTTTGAGACAGTTACCCCATCCATTCATGGAAGGTATAAACTCCACACCCTTTTCCCAAGACAGTTGGCTAGTGTGCAAGTTCTCTCCTAGTTACCCTGAGCTCAGGGAGTCAATAAGAGAAGCATCCAGTACAGCATTTAGGCATGAATGGAGAAAGGTGATCTGGCTTCTTATTCTGTACAAAGTCTAACAAGAAACAGAATTTTGGGAATGCCACAGGAAGAACTCTGGAGAACTCTAGATGGTGTAAAAAACTCTTGTCTTGATGAATTAAAGGGTGTTGGAAATTATGTAATTTGCTTTTGGTGTGTTAAATAGTTGGAAGGATACCAGAAGATGGTTCTAGAAGAGAAATAAAGCAGAAGAGGTTATCAAAGAGGATGAAAATTCTTCCATTAAGAAAGATAAAATTTTTACTATTTTAAACACTATTGTGGGGGAACAAGGAGTCCTTAGGACATATGGAGCCTGACAGAGTGTAAGATGAAGTGACCACTGTAACAGAGCTGCGAAAGGTGTTGTGCCAGGGATGACCCAGACCTTGACTGATGTTCCTGCTTATGTTAGTGAGACTGATATTACTGTGTGCTGCCCAGGTACCACCCAAAATCATAGGGCATTTTCTGAAAAATGAACTTAGTTCTTAAGAAACATGATTGAATATATTTATCACATAAAGTATTTGGGGTCACCCTCAAAATATTTAGAGATCAAACACTAAAAAACATGAAAACCTTGAGATACCATGACTTTTCTGAAAGTTCTTGGCTGTAGAACCCGGGATATAAACTTTACCACATCTGTTTTCCTCAGGACATTTCCAGACTGCCTAATTTCCTATTGAAGTGGATGTCCTGCATGAAGGACTTTGTGGGAGCATATTGGCAAGATAACATCTGTTTTCTATGAGATCCAGAAAGCTTGTGAAAGAAAGTAAATGGTCAGGGCCTGTCCTTGGTGGAAATGGCCTGTGTTCTGCTGCTTCCAGCTAAGCTTTTCTGGTATAAGTGAGCAGAATAGCTCTTATGGTCAACCTCCAAGTAGCAGCGGACATCGCACAGTTCACAAAAATTAAATTTTAAGACTTGAATTTTTTCAAGTAGCTGCATTTGAGTCCTGGAAGGTCATTAATCTGGTTTTAATAAAAAAAAAAAAAAAAAAAAACAACAAACCCACCCAAACTATTTGGCATTTCATGAGCAACATCTTGTGTCCTGTTGTGTAGATATTATCAGTGGAAAAAATGCTTTGTTCTCCCTGTATAATCTCAGATGAAGCCCATTCTTTTATGACAAATTTAGTTCCCAGAGCAGTTGACAGATTTCCTTGCTTGTAGCTGTAGAAAAAAAAAATCAGCACTTCAGTGAAAACGGTGTCCTAATTTCTGTGCTGAAATACAAAGCTTCTGCCAGTTATACATCTTGTCAAAAAGAGAAAGAAACAATTAAAGAAATACTGACTTCTAAAGCTGAAATTCAAAGTATCAGTTGAAAAGATCACTGAGATGTCTAATTCTAAAATCTTTCATCTCTACGCTCAAGTCTTGTGAACTAAAAGAATGAAGAAAGGTTTGAACAAAAGGCCTTAAGGAATTCTGGCAGAGAAGACAAAATAAACATTCTTGCAACATGTCCTGGGCTTTGAGAGGTTATTACAAAATGACCTTTGCTGAGAGTGACTAAAGAAATAAAATATGAAAAAACCTGATCTTAAAAGCAGTGAAATACAAAAATGACTTGCATCTTATCGCTAACAGTGATTAAAATGTGCCTCTTGAATTAATTTTGGTTAAGGCTGTTATATAGATTCTGCAGTGCTGTTAGGGTTCATACTTAGAAATGACAAATTTAACCCTGAAAGGACATTGTCTGACATTTGGAGTTACTTGGAGGAATTAATTTTGCTCATGACTGTTTGCATATCTGAGAGGGGGAATACTGAATTCAGCCTGAGGGAGGGCACTGGGTTGGTTCAGCGCCTGAATGAGGACGAACTGTTGTGGTGTTGGGCATGATGACATCCACCCTGAAAGTGTCCTGCTGATGAGGGCCAACTGCAGAGCATTGAAGTGGGGCTGCTTTGTCTGTGCACTAGAATCAGCACTGCTGGTGCTCTCACCCTCCTGCCAACGTGCCTCACAAGCTCTGTGCACCAATGAATGCCCATTTCCAGTGCCACCCTGGCTGGAGCTGCTGGTGTAGGGGACTGGGCAGAGGAGAATTCCAATGTGTTTAAGCTGTATACAGCAGGATTCATCATTCTCTGAGAACTGTCCCTAGGAGGACAAGTGGCACTTACCAGGCCATTGATATAACTGCCACAGGAGGAAGAAGCCACCAGTAGTAATCCCCTTTGTCAGAGAAGACGGCCATGAGCAGTCCCACCAAAATCCCGTTATAGCCGTGCAGGCCAGCTGCAATGGCTGATCTGTGACGGAAAGAAATTATTTGCAAGGTAGCAAGCTACGCTGAAGGTGGCCTGTCATGGGGACTCACCGAAATGCAATTTAAAAGTGTCCTGCTCCTGGTGAAGGGAGGGTAGGGGAAGGATGAAAAAGTGTGAAGTTGCTGCCATATTGCATTGCACCGGTGTGTGGAAGGGGGGAGAGTTTAGCGACTGTTGAATGATGATGACCTAGGGGGATCCTTGTGACCCAAAGGACCTGCATGGTTGTGACAACAGTTATCAGAGAGAGATAAATGTCTGCTCTCAGACAGACAGCCAACTAAGGGGACAGACCAGCTCTTCCCGGACCACAGCTCTGTCCTCACCTAACTGCTTCCAAACCATCCAAAAGGAAAGCTGGTGTGCTGTCTCTGACATACTCATATGTGGGGCTATGACTCATCAGTGGATTCCTGATACCATAATGTTCAAATTTATTAAGTGCCAGGACACGAGGTACCACCTACCTGTCCTGACTGAGGGCCAGCGCAGTCAATGTCGAGACGGTCATTCCAGTACAACCTGTGAGCATCCACCAAGGGCTCTGGACAAAAAGCCCCACCAAAATGATCAGCCCGCTGAGAGGGTTGTTGACAAACATCACCTGAGAAGTCCCTCGCAAGATCCAGTCCACCAGCTGAACCATCAGGTGCTTATCTGGAGGAGATCAAATGAAAACGCTGGCGATAAGGCATCATTTCAATGAAGCACGCTCATCTCTGCAAGTTGCTTCCTGGCCACAGAGCAGAGGCGATGTATCAACAGGACTGTAAAATCAGTCCCTGATGTATTGCTGTCTGAGCGTATTTTGCATCTGGCACTTGAAAAGCTAATAGGGATGGACTGGGCACTGCTATAAAGTTCATGGAGGGATTAATAAAAAAGTGGTTTATTTATGATGATCAAAGAACAGTCTTTCTTGCATGGTAGATTGCTTAAGATTCTGCTATAAATTTAATGAGGAGATAGTCTCCTTGTGGTGTATAATTCAGATGAGGAGAGTGACTTAGGCAAAGGCTGAAACTAGTTTGTATGTGGGTAGAGAAATACGAAAAGGAAACACTTTTGCTGTTTTAGGGACTCAGAACATGGAGGCACACTGTATATAGGAGATGGGATCAAACTGTCAAAGGTGTCTAAAAAAGTACTCGGGGAACCGAAAAACCTAAATTAAAAGAATAGTTGTTATAGCTCGGACTGTACCCAGGGGAAAGATGCATTTCCAAAGGATAAAGAGCCTTTTCTCTTCAGAGAAGAATATTGAACCTGGACAGAGGAAATGGGCACCAAACTTGAGTCCTTTAGATGAGTGCTGTGGGATGTGTGTGGGCTGAGGGAAACTTGTCTGAAGGCATGTATGTACGGTGATCCTAGTGATCTCCATGGGCAGAGGAAGGTCTTGTAACATTGCAGTAACATTTTCCTACTGGGTCTTCTACAGCAAATTGACTTAAGGTTTTTTTCTGCCATGTGTCTGGGAAAGGTGTAACCATTTCTGTATTGCTCTACGTTATTACACATAACACAAGGAGGATAAATGAGAAAGAGGGGCTTCTGGCAAGTACAATATGCTCATACAGTATGTATATGTAGCTTTCATCATCTTAAATATTTTAAATGATTTTAATTAATTTAGATTGTTAATTACACACAGCTAGACTACTTTTACTTTTTGAATCTGGGCAATGACTTCTTCCTAAAAACTACCCTCTCCCCCACTCCTCCCTGTGTGGTATTTACAGCCAAGGCTAAAGTTTTGTTTTCTGATGAGAGTAGCTTTGATAGAGGATCTCTGAAGGGCCACATACCACTCTGCATCTCTTCAGTATCCCTGGGAGAGCCCTCCCAAGAGGCTGGAGTGCAAGTGGAGGGGTGGTTTCACAAACATCCCTCAGGCTGTTCATTGCTGGGGAGCCAGGCAGTTACAACCACAGAGGAATGAGTTCCACAGAGAAAAATAATTAGGCTTTTCTGGAATAATTATTACCAATATTCGGTGTTGAGCTATGAAATATGTCATCAATGCTTTTGGTTTTAGACACAGGCGTTAACTGTAAGTATTCAAATGTAGCCAGTAGGCAGTGGCCAAACCTTCTTGGGTCATTGAATAAGAAAGGGTGTCTACCAAGCATGGACCACTAAAGAGAAAGCAGGAGAAGATGATCCCCTGAGGCTGGTGATCACACTGCTAGCCTGCTGACCTCCCTGCCTCGAGACATCTCAGCCCACTTCTTTCACCAACGATAGACACTGCACAGCCTGGCTGTACACGGCTGTCTCTTACTTCTCTTCCATTACTGGAGCTGTACTGTTAACAAACCTGGCCTTGACAGGGGACCCACAGTCTTACATAGCCTCTCAAAGCCCCAAATCCCTAATAATTCTGGGTAATGTGGACCATCTGCTCATGCATTGTTCCTGTCTGGATAGTAAACCTTTGAGATCAGTACTTGGTTTGTATTTTATAGCAACATAACAGCCACAGTGCTTACTGCTCCCCCAAGGCTGGTAATACAAGAGCTTTTGCCCACACAATCAGGAGTCAAGTCCCCTTTGTCAGCCCACACGCAGACAAGGAGATGGTTGCTGATCCAAAGTACTTACAAACAAGACTAAATCCCCAGCCCTGATGTGTGATTCTGGGAACTGCTATAAAGAACGTGATGCTAATGACACATAACTGATTAAGTGTAAAAGACATCTTTCGCCTGCGCTGAATTATGTGTGCAGTCATGGTAATGGCAAGAGGATGCAGTGAGATTCCCTTCCTGAGAATGAAAATATTTGGGTTAAAAGGCCAGAAGTTTGCAGTGAGCTTGGACCATGCTGCCTCTGTTCTGCCTCAGGGGCTGAAATGGACTCTCATCTTGTGCTCCAGCTCTGAAAGTATTGTCAGCAATATAGATGTTCTCAGCTTGCTCTTCCTAGCCAGAGAGCCCCAAACATGTTCCTCTGCTTACTTCTCATCCACTCGCCATATTCTTTCATTTCTCCTGTGAGATACCCGAAAACTTGCTGGATCCGATTTCCGCCTCTCCCCAGCAGGTCCTGGGCTCTTGGCTTCTGGTCCACATACAGCTGGCTCTCACCAGGACGTTCAGCCACAACGATCTCTCCAAGATCCATCTCTTTTGGGTGGTGAGAAGAGGTAACTGTAAATCATAAAGCCCATGTGTTAAAAAACCTTTTGCGATGTGCCTTGGCAACTTTCTGCTGTACTTCAGAGCACCGTGGTGATATCCTTTTTCAAAGATGGGGTGTTTCGTGGAAAAGGGGCCTGTCTGAACCACTGCTGAGAGTGGTGTGTGCTGCTGCCCAGGGCAGTGATGTCTCCTTTTGGAGATGAGGACCAGGCAATGACCCACTGCTGTCATGGAGCTGTGACACATAGCTGCAGGGGGAAAGAGGGATGTGACATAGGTGCCCTGCAGCATCCCACCCTCACTCCAGCTCCCTATGCAGCATGTGCCAAGCTACTGGTTGGACAGGGGACATAACATTTGCCAAGTAACCGGGAGGTATCTGCATGCTGACCAGTGCTGCTTGGCTAAGTATAGTTGCTGTTCCAGCTACTGGAGAGGGAGCCTGCTGATGTTTGGCTAGCAGCGAGCTGGAGGGAAGAAATGCAAATTGCCAGTAGCATAGCAGACAGAAGGAGACAAGAAAATACTAGGGGAGAGGGTGAAGACTGTATCCCTTTAGATGTTTTGAGCTAGTGCTTTCATATGTCACAGAAAATCTATGGCCTTTCCATGGTCCTCATTCCTCATCTGCCTTTGATAGACCTTCAAGAGCGAACTGGGGTAGCATCAAAATATTGAACAGAAATCAGCATCCACGTGTGGCTTTAGACAGAGATAAGCACCTTGGCTCAGGGCTGTGTCCTCTTTAGTTAGCAGGTGAATATCCAGCTGGAGTGTGTGTTTATTATCCTCCCAATTACAACTGCAGGGCTCTGTTCGTTAAGAAGTCTGTCAGGATATAAACCCTTAAGACAAAACACACTGCACCGCACCCAAGTGAGCTACACTGCAGGTTACATCTGCAAAAATGCCACCCCGCTTTCTGAAGGAGTCTGACATCAGCTGGTCCGTGGTTTTGCTCTAATAATGATTTTGGAGAAGGGGGGGTTGCCCAAAGGCGGACTGTGTTGTGAAGTGCTTGCCCCGTGTTTCGCGGAATATGGGCACCACCTCCTGGTAGGAAACTGGTTTTTGGTAGCTGAAATTGTCAGGGTTAAAGCCTGCAGCAGCAGCAGCAGCAGCAGGAGGACGGGCTGGGAGGGGGGATACCTGTCTGGGGGGAAGGCTGTTTTTCAGAGGAACACTGACAGGCGGTAAAAATAGCTGTGGCTTTGAATGCCCTAGTGAGAAGGTCCTGGAGCATCAAAAGATATTTTCCCTTCACCCCTGGCAGCACAATGCGCAGTGCAGCCCTGCAAATGCGTTCTGCAGCACCTGTGTCTAGTGCGCTGGCTCTCTCTGCCGGCAGCTCGTCCCCACCGCAGCAAGAGTCTTTGCGATGACCTTCACGCACCAGCACCAGCCTGGGGCTGGATGTACTGGCAAGAGATATTGTTAACTGTAACTGTAAGAATTAAAGCTGAGCATCACTCGGTTTGCTTGATCCTGAGGAGAAGGAAGATTATAGAAGGTATTGGGTGGTCTAAAGCAACAAATGTGGTTGTGCAAGGAGTAGACACCCCTGAAATCTTGCTCCTGAGTGTCTCATGGAGTCGTGAGCAAGGAGGTTCCCAGGTTCTGCCCAGCTGCACTTACTGCAGGAACAAGCAAGGAGCAAAAGAAGAGGGAAGGGGTGGATTTATTGTTCCTTTTCATTTTTTTGATATCTGTAATCTGATTCCAGCCAGAAGCTGAGTTCAATCCCTGGTTTTAGTTTAAGGCAGCCTTGGTGACTCTCATTTTTGGCCAGTTATTTCTGGCTAGTCAGGAGGACACTGGTGTAGGGAACACTGAGCAGGAGTCCTCTTTCTCCTCCTACATGTTCTCTAGGCTGAGGAAATTTGCCGTGGTCAGCTATTGGTAATTTTCATACCTCTGAAGTAGGAAAAGCTCAGATCCTACTGGAAAACCAGGTATTTGTGCCTGGATACATCCAATAAACACTAGACTGTGTAAGATGTGTTGTTTCCCTGGGCTTCCTGATAGTCAGTGTAGCTCCAGGCACCTTCAGATGGAAGTCAACCCATCTCAGCTCAGAACTGCCCCCTGAAAGTTCCTGTTCTTCCCAATGACAGCTCAACATGGGTGCTCCAAACACCCAGTATTTTTTGGGAGGGACACAGAGTCTGAGGTCAACAGCACAAACAGAGAGAAGACCAGAGAAATGCCAGGCTAGCACCTGGCTGTCATTGAGGTTGCTTTCCCTCCAGAGCTTAATAGTCACATTTAGCAAGTGTGGCTGGTATCAGAGAGAGCTATTCAATGTTACCTGTTTTGTTTGTTTGATTATCCTCCTTCAAGACTTCTTGAAAGAATTTCAAGAGTTGAGGTGGGCTAAGACAGCTGCAGTGGCTCCACATAAAGGAGACTGGACCATATTCTTAGGATCTTGAAGTCATGAGGACTCATCAGTAAGGAAAGGTTAGTGGCCTCTTTGCTGTGAAAGGTATCCATCACCAGCGATGGAGTACAGCTGTTACCAGCAGAGAGAATAAATACTGAGTGGTTGTGCCTATGTCATCATAGCATCTGAAAAGCTCACAGTCATTTTAAACCTCACCAGGAAAAATTACTGCTGGTTTTACAAAGCAGAAACATCACTGCAGATCTTCTAAAGCCCATATTTATAAGACTTCACTGCTCAATTCTCTCTGAAATTGAGATATGGGATCTGTGTATTTTTAAAATTCTTGTCCTTGCTCACATAATTTAACTGTTAGAGGTTAAGTGTAAAGCAGTTGTGTTAGAGCCGTTTGCAGTCAATACAGAGGCTAGTATCTCCAGAGAGTCATTCATGTCCTTTTTCTTATATACCATTCTGAGATGTAAAAAAAAGGGTGTCTGTCTCTCTCCACTGGCTGTAGAGGGAGCCTGGTAACTGAGCTTTTGGAGGGCTATTTTCAGGCAAGACAAATTCCAGCCTAAGAGATTTTTGCCAAGGTCAACCTTGAAGTTTATGGAAGTGGGATCTGGAGTCCCAGGCTAGTGCTTTAAATCACTGAGCCATCTGTAACAGGCCTGTAAACTGAATCAAGAAGGGCATCAAACCTCTGGGGCTAAGAAAAAAATTACAGTCTCTTCTTATAATTTCTGTTTGCTGCCTCCCTACAGATTGCAATGGAACTAAATCTCTCCTTTAAGGGATCATACTCACTCACTTCAGATGGGAAGGAAACCTGGGACATGACTGGAGGAGATGGCAGAAGAATTACCAAATTTTGGGCGAAAGGAGTAGTGCAAAAAAGAGATATGGGGATACTGAAATCCCCTACAGTGCCACAGTGGTGAATTGTGGGGCTTTACAGCAGAGCAGCCCGAGGGGCTGCAACATCTAGAGAAGATGCTGGAGGGCTCTGATGGGCACAGTGATCCCTGCAGGAGCATCACCCTGATAAAACACAATTTCTTTGCAGTGAGCACCCGTCAGTCGATAGGCTTGTGCTCAGTGATGCAGCCTTCATGAATAATAGAGAAATCATTTGAACAATTAGATAATTAGGGCTAATGAGAGCCTGAATCACTTATGGCATACCTACGGCTGTTGGGGAATTCATTGAGAAAAGAGCTTTTTTGTCATCAAACACTGATTCATCAGTGTGGTAATGAGCTGTCCTGCTTCTGATATGGTGGTTAGGGCTAATCTCTAGACCTACCTTTTTATTTCACTGTGCCTGCTTGTTCCCAGGCAGACTGCTGTTGTAGGACACTTTTGAGGTGCAAGATGCTGGTAGCACAGAGCCTTGTATTTTTAAGCCTCCCAGAGGAAGCACTGGATTTCTCTTTGGCTTGTGCTGCTAGAGAAATTGTTTGCAGTGTAGCACCCTCACACAGCCTGCAGTGACCCGGTGGCATCATGAAAAAGAAAAAGAACACAAGCAGGCTGTGAACAGTGGGTTGGTGCATGACCAAGGTGATGGGTGATGTGTAACACTTGGGCCAGCTTTTCTGCAGGGCTGCTGTTTGTGTCGGGAGCTTAACCTTGCGCTAAGACACCTGAAGCCAAGCCTGGGCAATTGCTCTTTCCTCCTCTGTGCTGAAAACATAGAGGTGATCAGAAAAGTGTTGACTTCAAGGGACGTGGCCTCACAAGGGCCTTGAAAAGAAACAGTTTGTAAAAGCTCATTGCTCTCATGAGAAACCATAAAGAAATAGAAAAGAAATAGTGTACAGCTAGAGGGCAAAAGTTTGTAATGGTGACAAAATGCTTGGCTGAGTCATAATGACTTTACCAAGCAAAGTTCTACAAAGGATCAACCAGTGACATTGAAAACAAATGAACAAAGCAGGGCATTTCAGAACAGTCACTGAGGTTGAATGCAAGACAATTGCAGAGACTAGGTATGAAACACTTAGCCACAGAACTTTCAAGTAAAAAAAAAAAAAAATCTACCCAAAAGGAAAAAAATGCTCAAGTATACTTGTTTCCTATCACAGGCATTAAATGAAGCAATGTTCCAGTGCAGCTCTGTCATTTCTGCACAAGCACAACTACCACACAATAGTTAGTAATCAGGATAGTTTAACTTATGGGACTAAATATGACTCTTATATCCTTATTTAGATACTTGGCCTTTACGATGTGGTCTTGGAGTCTTTCTGTGTCTTCTTTTCCCAGTCTGTGTAGTACGTAATGCAATACTTTGCTTTGCTCCAAGGTGATACTTTACTGCTTCTTCTTTTCGCTCTGTTGCAGCAGTATCTCCCAATCTGCCAAATGGAGGAACATAGTTTATTTAATGGATTATCCTAGTGCCTTGCATAAAAGTGCTGATACCGTTTGTATATGGAATGTACGTATATACACAGATGTGTATGTAACTGTGGAGAAGGAGGGTTTGACATCCTTTACGGTTTGTCTCCTGAATGATGTTTGCAGACAGGGATTCCTCCTTACTCCCTGTAGCCATTTAAAGGCTTATAGTTTTGGCACTCTTTATGATCAACATAGACTGATCGGTATCGCCTCTGGGCAGTTCACCCTGGTGTGTCAGATATCATCCTTGGGATGGGATGAATTTCCTTCCAGAGTGCTTTGTCTCATCCTTTTAGTGTCACAGAGAGTCTAAGATGGGGCTTATGAGGTTAACCATGGGTATCTGCAGTGTGAGTGTCTGTATCTGAGCAGTTTGCCTTGACTTCCAGGGAGGAGCTGGTCAATATATGGATCTAGAGCATGATTCATCCCCTCCCATCCTACACAGATGAATCATGTCCTAAATTCTGTTGCATTTGCTGTCTATAACGGGAAAGACAGACAGCTCAGATGCACACAGCTGCACCGCATATACGTAGGGAGAGGGGTGATGAATCTCAACTGACTATCCCAAGGTCATTCGGGAAACCTGTAGCTGACTAGGGTATCAAACAAGGACACGTTAAAGTTTGAAGTAAGTGTCTAATACATGAAGAATTTTCAAAATGCGAACTGTTTTTTTAATAATAAAAGTAGTCAGACCAGGTAGATATTTTAAGACACAAAAATCCTATTTTCCTGCATATGGCTTCAATTATAAAACCAGAGGGGAAAACAAATACAGAAAATATGAAATATAAAAACTGTCGCTTCTAAACAGAATGTTTTTCAAAGGTTTCCATGAGGTGTTGGCTGCTCAGCAAAGCAGACTGTAAAACAACTTTACAAGCCACATTTATTCTAAGAGCTCCACTTATTGAAGTACAATTCAAACTCTTGTTCTGCCGGCCAAGTTCCATAAATTAAACACTTGTCCAATAACACATACCTCTCCGCTTGGATTCTCTGTTTCTTTTTGGCTTTGTGTGTCTGTGTCTGTCTCTCTCTCACTTTTTTTTCTTTTTTATCCTCTGCAAATGGAAACAAAAAAGGTTTGCTTGTTTTAGCAATGAATTTAAGAAATAGACCAGTAAAAGTAAAAATAAGGAGAGGAAAAAGAAAACAGGTCAACTTTATAGTCCAGCTGATTGAAATGAGACTTTCATTCCATCATTTTGCATCTCAGTGACACTGATTTAAAGTTAAGGCTAAATCCACAGTGTGAAGCTGTGTGGTGTCAAACATCTAACTGAAGTAGTGCCTCATCTCCACTACAGTGCACTGGGCATTGGGTGTTCAGAGGAACTAGCAAGCTGACCTGGGAGCTGAGAAGGGAGGTGGGACCTGTGCCCTGCCTTCAGAGAGTACCCCATTTCCCTCCCTCCCCTAGAACGTTATGGCCTTAGAGATGTGACCATCAACAGAACCAGCCTTTTCTTACACGAGAAGGGACAGGGGAGGTGTGAGACATTTTCAGATGGCCAACCTTTGTGACCTGGCACAGGAATGGGTCTGTGGATGTGACATGGAAAAGCCCTGCTAGTAGGGCTCCTGGGCTAACCATGTCTTCCCTTCCCACCTTCTTTCCTGTTCCTCTTTGTTGTCAATCCTACCCACCTGCAGCTCTCTCAGCTCTTTCTGTTCACTCTAAAACCTCATGTCCAGAATGTGTCTAAATCTTGCAAACTCTTTCTGTGTGATGTCTTTTGAAACCTGATTTTCTCATTCATCCAAGAAGCTAAAACTATTACCTAAGCTCTCATCATATCACTCTTCCTTTAGCGCATTATCTGTCTTTCTGTTCTTGACAGTCATTCCTGCCCTGTAGTAACACCATCTTCCTGACTTTCATTTTGATGTTACCTTCTGTCTTTCTCTTTCATATTGACCATGAGCTGCATGTCTTCACTTTCAGAACCAGTCATTCTGTCTCATCAGGAGGGCAAAATTAATTTCTAAATTCACCTGACCCATAATGCTGCCTCCATTTGCCAGAAGTATTTCTAAAGATCCCCTCCTGTGGTACAAAGCTTAGATGTCCTAACATGAACTCAAATGAAATTAATTCCTTCTTTAATTCAGAGAGTAACAATGTGGGAAAAGTACAGCAGGAAACTGGACAATATCTCTGCTTTCTTGTTAATTCACAGTGAAAATGTGGGAAAGTCAGCTTCTGAACATCTCTCATCAATTCAGAGGTGACCTCTTAAATGAGAATAATCCTTTTTACTCACTGTAGTGATTCAGAGACTTACTCTGTAAGGCTTGAGTGTGACAGACATGAGCAGTCAAATGTGAATCGTGTTGGAGCAGCTAGAGAAATCACTGTTCTTTGTTGGAAGCTACCTTCTGCCTGGCTGAGATACTGTAACTGATGGGTGTGAACGAGAGGACAGGGAAGGAAACGTGCTTTTAGAACATTTTAGTGTGGAAGAAGTGATATTTCATTTATCTTATGCTGAAGGTGCTTTTAGACAGCCTATCTGTGTTGCAGTAATGTTGGAGCAGCTCTTGTGGTCAGTCCCAAGGGCTGACAACCGACCAAAAGACAGTGGGGACATCGACTCCCTCTGAGAGGTGGTGGTTGAGGGTGATGATTCTTAAACTACACACCTGGTCTTCAAGAGGTCAAAGAGGGATTTGAGCAAGGAGGTTTTCCAGTTTCTCTGCGTGACTGCTTAGGTGATGTCATGTGGTATTCTCACTCCCTGGAGCACCAAAGACAAGGTAAGGTCGGAGCATCCATGCCTCCACCAGTGATCTGTAGGTTCCAGGTGATCTGTGAGCTGCAACACTTGTGTGCATGCAGTTGTGCTCCAAGTCCAAAAAACTGATGTAGACACACACTAAGAAACCTTGTTTATACTATGCAGAGTTATTTGGTTGCTCCACCTGTAAACTCTTCTGGAGTTGGATTACCTGTACAAGCCATGTGGGGGGATTAGCAAAAATCCCTTCATTTTGGTGTGAAATACACTGCCAGTTTTGCTAGTTTTGCTTAACAAAGCTTTGCCTGTAAATGTTTTAACTGCACTAACAATCACACAGTGGCTGCTATTCCTGGCCTGACTCAGCTGAATACTGGACTGTCTTTAACAATGCATGGTAAACCACAGACTGCAAACTGCTAGGTGCTGTTCACAATGAATAAAAATGTCAGAACTTGGCCAATATTTGGTTAAATCTTGAAAGAAAACATACAGCATTTTAATAGGGTAACCATAAAGGCATTTCTCCATACAGTTCACATTGCTTGCTCTTTAATAGGAAGTTAATGGGGATTTTCTTTTTTAGATAGCAACAATTTATCATGTGTTTCCCTGGTAACTACAACACCGTGAACCTTCCTTGAAAACTCTGTTGGGATTCCTGTAATGTTAGCGAGCATAATGAATGGTAAATGTAAAGCAAATCCATTGAATCACTGTATTTTAAATTCTGGCAGAGACAATTTCCCACAGTTCATAAACATTTACAAAAATGGAGTTTACATGTAGAAAAACAGTTGTTTTTATCACTCAGATCAAAGAACACATTTATCTGGATATATGCATGCATTTTCAGCCAGCTTTTGAGAAACTCAGGTGACAATCTTTAAGAAGCTTCACAGACTAATACCAAACCTTTGAAGTCTGCAGCTTTGCTCACCTGAAAATAGAGACATCACTTTTGCTCTCTGTTCTGCATGAGCCTGAAGTTTGCACTTCAAAGATTATGGATGACAGGCCAAATTTCCTGAGCTACTAACAGCACTGGGACTTACCAAATAGAATAAAATGAAGAAGTAGGGCACATTGCAGGATACAGGGTTTTGTACCCACACCCATGTAGCAATCTTGCTGCTCGTGTGCCAGATGAACGGCACTTGGGCACTGGAGAAATAGCCTTACACCTTTTGGAAATGCAATGTAGGGATTCCCCTAATGTTGATGACATTTTCATCAGACCCTAAGGCTGAAGAAGCGGAGTGAGAGGTGCAGATAACTTTGCAGCAGCTGAGACTCCTGGCAGACCCTGGCACCACTCCACAGCCTGGGCTTCCTTTTCTTGCAGCAGCTCAAGCCCAGAGTTTACTTGATGGAGTCTGGTTTTTGTCTCAGGTTTTATTCTTCTGTTAATAGAATGACACTAATATAAGTGAGAGAAGGGTCATATCAATCAGCCTCAGTGGGGCTGCTCTGGATTTGTGCCGTGGTACATAAAAACTGTTTCTGGTACTGTTTGCAAGTGAGGGTTTCTCTACTTCAGGGGTGTGGGGGGGTTTCTGCATGCTACTGAATCGGTGTGCATCACAGGGCAGGTCTGCACCACCTTCCACTGCTGACTACATCTGTAAGTTACATCTGCATTGCAAAGCACTTCTATAGTCCGAGAGCTTCATGAAAGACTGGAGTGCTGTTTTGTGGAATATTTTGAAAGGGAGTGCAGAACAACCCCCATCCTTTACAAAAACCTCTAGCAAGAAAGATTAAAAAAGGCTATTATTGTTTAAATTTGTATCTCTCAAAATATTTAATTTTGCTTTAGTCTTTTAAAAAAATGCAATATCGTATGTCTGCAATATCAAGTTACAGATAAAACAAAGTGTGTTTTCAAAATGGAAAACTAGAACACTAGAAGCAGAGTAACACTAGCAATTTTCAGGAGAAAAATTGTGGTCTCCTGAGACTTCCACATTTCTGTGAAGTTCTTTGTTTTGTGGCTACATTTTTTCCCCTGGTGTTTTATTACTGTGCTGTGAGAACTGTAATGTCATATAATTGAAACATCAAATACCTCTTTCCATTCAGAAGACATCTTTGGCATATTTTGGTTGCCAATATATTTGTGCTCAAGCGGGACGCTCAAATCATACACAGAGCAGTGACAAGAATCTAATAAGGTTGAAAGTACTGAAAACTCATTAAATAATGTTCTTAATTAGAAGTGGGTATTATTTATTAGAAATTTAAAAAGTTTAAAAATTAAATTTAGGACTATAGGGGTCAGATGACATGCACAAATTAGTTTAATCCTCATTCTAGTATGAGCTGGTCCAAGAATTCTGACTGCTGCAGCAAAGTTATTAAATGGGGAATTTGTGGAGGGGGACAAAATAAATTTTCATTCTCCCAGCAGAAACACCAGAAACAATTTGTTCCCTGGGCAAGTCAGAAGATATTTTGTGAGGGCCAGGTGTGAAAGGCACTGTGAAATACTAAGATAACCTTCCATCCCTAATGCTGAAAGGTGAAAGTAGGAGTATGCAATTTCTTATTCTCCTAGCATGCATATGGGTTGGGCAGGATTAATTCTGGGGGGCTCCCTAGGACATATGCATGCTGGAGGCTGTGTTGCACAGCTCAGCAGACCTCTTTTATCTTCAGTGAGTGTCACCAAACTAGTCCTAATGCAGGCTAGAGCTGGTCAGGGTTAAGATCTGTGAAATCCAACACAGCACATCCCAGTTTATTGATTTATTTTTCATGAAGAGGACATTTTTTATCAGTTTCCCTTGGCTATGGTAGTAGCTGGGGCCAGTGGTTCCTAATCCATAGCTAACACTGGGAGTGGGATTAGTGCCCAGGGTACAGGGGATAAATGAGGCTAAGGTCTGTGCCGTGATATATTTTAGCTGAAACAGTGGTGCTTGTGAGGAAAGGGAAGGGAGAGGAAAAAGAAAGAACGTTTTGCCAGACCTCCTTCTGTGTTTCATTTGTGAGTACTGTAAATAGCCCAGCCAAGGGCTGGAGATGTGTCCAGGTAGGGCTTCCAGAGAAGAAAGATTGGAGAACCAGGATTAGGTCAATGTTCAACTCACCCAGAGGAAAGGGAAAGAGAGAGTCTGAGCTAGGGACCAGATTAGAGCTAGGGTCTGTGAAACAGGGAAGCAGAGCCAAAGTCATAGCCAGTTTCTGCAATTCACACTTAGTTATTCAAGCAGAAAGAGGTGGAAATGCGGTATTGGTATCTCTGTGGGATGCATCCCCAGTTTCATCCTGTGTATGTGAATAACACCAGATTCACTCTCACACCTGGGTGGATGAGTCAGTTTCGGGCTCACCTTTAGGCTGGGCAGTGTGTATTTCCTGAGGTTTAAGGTTATTACAGGTGCAGAAGTGATTTGGAAGAACATGGAGGCAGGTCTTGGGAATTTAAAATTTAAATTTATTTGTTAAAGTTTTTTAAAAATTTTTAAAAAATATTGGAATTTTAGAATTTGTTGAGGCCAGATAGGTTCATGATTTTTGCAGTTATTTTAAAAAATTCTGTATTCTTAATTTTTGGTTAGCAGTATGAGCATGTAAGAAGCTAGTGTTCAGGTGGAGTTATGATCATGAAAAGAATTACTGCAGAGTGATAGTTAGAGTTGAATTTTGTTGACCCTGTGGAAGAAAGCTGTGTGTTGGTCTCAGTTGATTTGAGTGCTTACTCTGAATTTTTGCTCGGTACATACTCCTGGCACAGGCTGTGCTTAGAGTAGGGATAGCCTCTATGAAACTGGTGACTACAGAGCTACAGTTATTTTCAAATTTGCAAGTTCTGTGATGGAGAATATTGATATCACTTTATTTGAATACCTTAAGCTCAAGTTTCTTCTGGTGCTTTATGCCTTTATTCCCTACATTATTGTTCAAGTTACTTTTACAGGATTTCAAAGACACATTGCAGACCCAAGCTTATAGCTGAACTTTGGCACGTCAGTGAAGGAAAATATAGAGTTGGCATCAGCTTGTTTTGCTCGCAGTAAATTTTCACAGAGAGGAATATGCCTTATCTATAGCCAAGGTTAGGTTTAGCGCTAGGTTCTATTATAGTGCTCAAAATGAAACATTTTGTTTTGGTGAAGGCTTCCAGTTATGTGGAAGAAACATCTAACTAGTGTCATCTTATTTAAACACCATACTCTTAGGCTTGTGTGGCCTTGAGTGCCTTCTCCATGACCAGTGCTTGGGTAATACAGGGTTTATGAGACTAAGGGATACATAATGAGGCTCATTATATAAATTTGCCAGTTGTACTGAGTCCAGTGCAAAGTTTGGGATTATTTTGGAGGGTCATGAAAAGTGAAATTGGAAAGTCAGAAGTTTGGCTGAAGTTTGCCAACTGCAAAGAGAAGATCTGAGGGCTGCTTCCACTTGCTTTGAATCGCTTAGTCTGAACACCTCATCTGGAGCCAAAGTCAGGGTTAGGCTTGGGGTCAAGATGCACCCAGGGGTCCTTGTTAGGAACCAAGATATCTGTCCGTGAGGCTGCTCTGGGATTTCCCGTGTTTCTAGGAAGAGCTGAAATGCTATGGTGACACAGTCAGTGAAAGAAACACACTATAAATAATGTTGCTCTTGACATCAGATGTGTCATCTCAGGGCCATGGTTTATGTTTTTCATGGCTACAGTATAAGCAAAATCCGATGGCTGATCCTCATGCCCCATCATGAATAAATACTGCTTTCTAGGCAGGATACTGTGAATTCCCATTCCCACCCCACCCCCCTCTGCCATAAGGGATGATAAAGCCGAAGCTACCTCAAAAGCTTTTAGTAAAGATTTTAGAGCATCTTGGCCAAAAAAAATCATTAAAGAGTAAAGTATCAATTTGTTTTGTGCAGTAAGAGAGGAAAAGGTTAGATCTCTCTCTCTTTCTCTCTCTCTGAATATAGAAGAATATTTTTTAAGAGAAAGATGCATTTTATTGCTCAAAAAGCAGTTTCACATCACTCCACATCTAGAAATAACAGTAGTATTTAGCAGAGTAGTTTGTCAGAAGAAAATAAAAAAAGATCAGATTCAGGGAGAGAGAATCAAAGAGCTACAGTCTGGAAGTTTTAAAGCCTAGTTTAGCTAAATTCAGTGAAAATTTTTCAAAGAAGGAAAATACTGCAATAAAACATTTATTGTGTTATCATTCTTGTTTTAATTCCTTTAAGTAAAATGAAACAATTTAAGACTCATCCAATACTGACTTTTTTTTTAGTTTTTCAGTTCAAGCATTAAAACAAAAAAATCAGTTATTCACACAGTTCTCATTATAGATGATACTAGAGGAAAAAGTTGTAAGATAGCTTTTTGTTTGTCCTGACCCAGTACCATTCAAGAAATCCTTTGGTTTAAATGAACATTGGCAAGGTCCTTAATAATTATGTGAGTGATTAAAGAAGAACCAGATATTTAGAAATTAAATGGATAAAAAAAAAAAAAAAGATCTGGCTATGAAAAGCCCTAAAAGACATGTATGAGAACTAACTCATCTGCATTGCTTGTGCTCAGACCTGTTTGGTGGAGAATGGTTGAGGCCCGAGGCACAAAGAAAGATGTTTGGGCAGCAGAAGCCAATTTGGAGGCTGTAAAGTGATTTGTTTCTGTTTCCTTGTATCAATTTGAACAGTCAAATCAGCTTTGCAGCTCTGAAATAAACACAGTTGGGAGTCTGTGTGAGTTCAGGATGGTGTAATCTGTATGTTTTGGACGTAGCAGGGGAAGGAGAAGAAACATTTGCAGCCAATTTGCTAGCATGTTCCTCATTTGACATATCAAGAAGATGGTTGAGGTAATGGGAGAGATAAGTATTTTAAGTTGTAAATGCTTAAGAAGCTGAGAATCTGGGAAAAAAAATTAGTTTTGAAGTTCAGCAGTCATTTATAGCCAGATACATGGGATGGTGTGAGGGGACCAGGACTGTTGTTCCTGCCTTGTAAGTACTTTGACTCACACTTACTGTCCTGAGACATGCACTCAGGTCACGATGTGAGGCAAGAGACCTTTGACTTGTTGGAGAACGGACATGAACAAGGCAGAGGGCAAGCGAGAGTCCGGCTCAAGCAGAAATGATCATCCTGTGGGTTACATTCAGCCTGCCAAAATATTCATTCAACCTGGCAGCTGCCTCTCCCCGGCTCCTGTCCCGGGGCACAGGCAATGAGCTGCAGCTGGATGAGCAGCTCCGTTTCTGCCGGCAGCTGGCTCCTGGCTGCTGTTGTCCTGGGATGAGACTTGCTCAGAAAGTACTTCTCCTACGTGGCTTTTCAGCCAAAGGTGGAAAAAAGCCTCGTTTGTTAACTGAGCTGAAAGTGAGGGAGACGGAGGGAAGAATGGTGTTTAACACGCCTGCAGGTTGTTCATGCTTTCCTGCAGAAATGTGGGGGTGTCTGAGGGACTCTGGCACCCACAGGGTTGGCTCAGGGTATGTCCAAAGCTCCGGGGTTTGCTTGTGACTCAAAGATGTTAAGTCCCTGTTCAAGACCTGATGAAGTTAGAGGACACATGGATTGCTCTGGTGTCCTCTGTGGCTCAGCCACTAGAACAGGCCACCTTCTGAGCTGAAGCTTTTGGCTTTTCATCAGTTTTAAAAACTAGTTGATATGAATCATGATAATGATTGGTTTGTAGATCTTGCCATTGGCCATCAACAAAGCTGCTTACAGAACTGAAATATTTATATGACTATGGATATCTCAGCTGTGACACTGAACTCAAGGGCAGCAAAACCTCCAGGGATTTATTAGTAACAGAGCAACATTGCTTCTGAAAACTTCTTTATAATATTTTCTGCATCATATAACTTCCCTTATCTCTGGACTTTCTGATCATGGTTCTTCCTCCATTCCCTAAGGCCTCAGACAGCTCTAGAAACAGCCCTGTCCTAGCCTTGGAACAGCATGTGAAATGCCCTGTTTTCTGTTTTACAAGTGGGGAACCTAAGAGTAGGACTATTTAAGGCTGCAGTGTTTGCCTGTTATTATAGAAATATCTGTAATCACACATCTTAACAGCCAGTGTGATTTTCTAATCTGTGTGTGTGCAGTCTGAGGCCTGATGAAGGCAGCAGGAGGCAGGAAGGCTTCACAACAGGGAAAATCAAGCTATGTACCTCTGGGTAGACGTAAGGACCAAACACTCTAATTTTGACCTACCCAGTTTAATATCTATGTGATTCAGTCCTTCCCTCTGCAGTGAAGTGGCACTCACGCTGACAGGACCTCAGGGAGGGAGGTGGTGGATTAAAGAGCTTTTCAACCCTTTGTCTCTGTCCTGGCAACCCCCTTGTATCTCCCCGGGAGGTGTCTCCTGCCTGGCATCACGCAGATGCCACGGTGCCCATCGGACATCCCAACAGGGGCTCAGCTCTGATGCATCTTCACACCAAGCTGTGGGGTTGTGCTCATGGTGTGAGCTGCCATGGCTAAACCCTCTGCCGTGGGCAGTCCCAGAGGTCCTCCTGTCCATTGTTGCTGGCTACTGGTCCAGCAACATGCTTTGGCCACAAGCCCAGTCCCTCCTGCAAGGCTGCTCCTAAAGCTTATTTCTGAATCATAGATAAAGTACCTGATGAAATTTAGACAGGCCAGCACAGGTAAGTGTCCCACAAAAGCCCTGTTTTAGAAGCTTAAGTGGGGCTTAAATATTCAGACAGTCTCACATAAAAGCCAGAGTTTCTGGGATTTCAGTGTTGCTATTGGTAAAATGAGTTTCAGATCTTTATTATGCAATCAAAACACTTGAACCACCACTTGAGCTAAATGAAAGCTTACTGTGTGTGCATATAATTGTTTTTCTTGCTACCTATTACTTGACTGGGTTTGGGTAAGGTTAGCAAAAGAATTAAATTAATTTTCTTTGAAAGTTATACATTATGATGTAAGAGGTATAAAAGTTACATTACACACGGCAAATGTCTTGAGGGTTTGCTTTATGGTCTTGTTTATATTTTCATTTTAATGATTATTACTTTCTCCGTGTCATTTCCACTTTTACATCTCCATACTCATTACGTTTTTATTATCTCTTTTATAAAATCAATGGCTGCAAACCAGAGAATTTTGTTCTTGAAATAAATAGATCCAAATATATCTATCCATAAATTAAATGCTGTGGCTGTGAAAGGGACTTTTCCGAAGTTGCTAAGCTGAAACCGAAGCCAATTAATAGCTGACCTTTCATTTTTATGGACCATGGTGTGCAGCACATCCATCTGACTTGGCAGATTTGAAATTATCCAAGTGATAGCTGAACTGCATTGAAAAACACATTAGTAAAATTAGTGCTCATGAAAGGCAACAGATCAACAGTTCTTGGAAATCAAATCCTCATGAGCTAGATGCAAACCCCACTGAAGTCAGTTATAAGTCTTTCTCTGGACTTCAATGGGTTCTGGCTGTGGGCCTTTGTCACCGTAGCACAAACAGCCTTTTCAGGGGCTATGCAAATTTTGACCAATTGTTATCACTGTGGACCTCAACTGATGTATGTTCCTAAACATGCTGTGAGACCTGTGGGTGGAAGGTGCTGTCATGGAGGAAGAGGAATCTCCTTACAAGAAACAGCGAGTTGAAGAAAACACTGCCTTAGTAAGCATATGTCCAAACACAGTCACCCGTGCCAGTGTTAGGGAAATTTTGTGCCTGGTCAAAGAGCTGTGCATACTCATTATTGCTCCTATCACAATGAGATTCACTGGCTAGAGAGACAGACGGAGTGAGGAAAACAAGTTTATGAAGAACTTCGTGATTTGGTAGGTGTTGTGACAAAATTAAAGGACAGATTTATGTTTTTTAATTGCCAGAGAAGATCCTGTCAGTGTCTGGCTGAAGTGGTCTTGAACTAATCAGAGTAGGAGAAGCCCAAACTCCCATCTGAGCTGTAACATTGCACCTAGGTATAGAACAGATCTAAACGTGAGGATCTGCGGTGATGCAGAGTCCTCTCCATCCTGGATGTCTACTACATCCAAAGGAGATTGGGGTGGGACAAGAGAGGAACAAAGTACAAGCCCTGGGAGAGCTCAGACCTCAATGAACATGGGAGTGACTCGCCTAAGAGGGACAGCCACTGGCTTGTTTCACCTGTCTCCAGTCCCTCTACTCTTAGATGCTCCTCCTTGCTCATGAAGGCCTGTGGTTTCTTCCCCAACTAAATATTGGATTGAAATTTCTACCACTTCGAACCATTGTCAGAAATAAGATGGTCAAATGCCTTCTTCCCACAAGAGATGAGTTTGGGCTACATGACTTTATAGTTCCACGAATGCCAGCTTGGACTGAGATCACGGGTACATTCATTCTGTTATGTTGATTTATTTGTGGAGTGTGCAAAATGCTTCAGGAGGTGTGAGATGTCTCATCAGAAACAGGTGACTTTTCTGGTGTGCTTAATTGTTTGACATTCAAGTCTGAGTTCCCTTTGAATAGACTCCTGTCAGGGAAGGTTGGGGGTCCTGTCCCTCTCCTGTCTGTCCTGATCTTTGTTCTAGAAGAGTCTTCATTTTGAACATGGAGTAACACCAACCTTTTGTACTTTGTAAGCAGTGTAAATGTTATATGTAAAAGTATTTTCTGAACAGGAAGTATAATCAATATAATATTAGAATATGTTCAGCATATGCTTTTTTACCTGAAGGTGTCTCTTTAAGCATAGCAGCAATCTCTATGGATAGTCTGGCAAGAAATATCTGGGCCAGAAGTAATCTGGCAATAGTACAGAGCACTGGGTAGGTTAGATTACACTTCTGAGAGATGGAAAAGAATATGATAGCTTTTTCTTATTGAGAATCTTTCAAAGAACCAAGTAAAGAGTGTGTCTATTTGCAGAAATAGGGATTTAACTTGTATATCTGCAATACAAGTGTGATTATTGTTTATAAAATTAACCAGTATTTTTCAGCTATATGTGGCCTCTGTTCATAGAAACATTTTTTCAGTGTGTATAGGTTCTGTTTTTAATAACATTTTTTCCTTCATATCATTTTGTTGTTCTGAAACATATCTCTGTGTAATCTTTCCTTGGGCATAACACTAAAAATCCACTATATATACACCACTGGTCCTGGGTCATCAAGCCCACCTCCTGGTTGCCACCAGGCAACCCATCTCATAACCCCATACACAGACCCATTTTTGTGCATCTGAGAACCAGCCAGGTTTCTCCCTGGGTGTTTTTATGGAAAGGCTGTTCTAGAGCTTTGTCAAATTTGATGTTAATCTGTTCCTTCCTATTTTCTCTTGTTCTACCTGCCAGTCTCCTCCAGGCTCATTGGGAAAATGGAGTGGTGGTGGTGGTGAGACCAATTGTCTTGTTAGAAATAAATGAACTGAATGAAATCAGCCCAGTGGTCTGAACAGTGAAAATGTAGCATTTGGTAATGATCAGGATTCTGGTGTGTTGAACTCTGGCCTGTTCAGCTGACCAGTATTGCTTTGTATTGTGCTCATGTATTTCCATCTGTTTGTCTGTATCAGTCTCTTTTCTTTTTTCATGTTTCAATCCAAAACTATTTTGGAGCCAGGCCATCTTTTTGGGTTGAGTATGCACAACATCTAGCCCAGTGGGATTTATGATTAAGGCTTCCATAAGGAACACAATATGAATAATAATAATAATATGAATAACACTAGAGAATATAGTCAAGCTTGCCATAAAATATCTAACACAGATCCTATATCTAAAAATAGAATGCAGCAAGTAAGAGAGACATTCAGATTAATTGAAAGTGATTTTTTTCAGTCACTGGGATTTGCAAGTGGACAGGGAACTGTATTTCAACAAACTAGAACTTTCACTTTTAAATTTTCTATATGGGATTTTTAGGAAATAACTGTTGAACTATGCCTATTCCTGCTATTCCATAGTGAAACCTCCCAACGCATATTAAGCAGGATGACAGTAACGATGTGATTGTTTTGAATTGTCTTGCTAGAGTTTTGCCTGAGGAAGCAGGGAAGGCTTTAGGATCTAGCTCCTTGTGTGGTGGACAAAACATTTAATTACATTTAAGCAATGAGCACAATATTCCTTTTTAACAGTCTTATTGTTGGAGAGGAGAGAGATTGTGACCCAAAAGCCTCTTAAGTGGGGTTTGAAGTTATGAATAGCTGTGTTTATTGGAAGTGAGAATTTACGGAGCCATTGGCTATTGCTGCCAATCCTAATGATAAGTAGTGCCAGGCAGTGTTATTTATGTGGTGGTAGAACCTTGTGTGTTGATCATGGAGCTGTATACACTGGAAGGCACTGCACAAATTCAGAACCAAATATTATTCCTTCTCCCAAGAGTCTACAATCAAAGCATATTAAGGTCAGTTACTATATGTGGCTAAGTAAAGCTAGATAGGGGACCAAAAAGAGGGATGGTCTGTCTACAGCCCAGTGGTCCATGTGAAATAAATGGAGGGTTCAACTGAGAAAAGTAATTTGGTAATTCTTTTTTTTTTTTTTTTTTTTAATTACTAACTGTAGGTGATATTAAATCTTGTGCTTTGTACTTAATGTAGGAGTGGTTCATTCTTCCTTATTTTTGTCTTTGTAGTGTTCTGAAATTAAAAAAAAAAATAGCAGCACAGGGAAGACTGTAAACACCTTTTAAAGTTTCATGAACTTCTACTTGGAAGTACTATTCAAGTAAACAGTAAACTCTTCTCAAGAAGAAATGTCCTGGATTGGTGAGTAACTAAAGAGAAATGTGATCATCTGATGGGCCTGACCAGAGGGGAACCAGATGAAAGGATGAGACTACTGAAGGGAAATATCTCACCAGCCCCTTCAGAGATGGGAAGAAGAAACAAGTGATCACCAGAGGTAAATAAGATCCTGGTTTTGCAAAAAGACTTTAGTCCAAGTTCAAACCATATGGAGATAATGAGAGCTGTCACAGAAGTGTGTAATGCCGTTCTTTTATCTGGGCTTTCTGTTAATTTTGTTGTGTAAGTAAAGAGAAGTAGGGTTAGAGACCTTTGCAAGGTCTATAGCTTGTGTTCCTCACCTTGATGGGATTTCTGGAAGCAATCTCTAAATCCATGCTCATAAGACTGGTCTGAGACAGACTATGCTCACATGATTGGGGAGTTTGTGAGTGCTTATGCTGCATAGCAGGATTTGACATCTTGGTCAGAGGTGGTAACAAGTGCTGTTAGGAGCCTGATGTGTTCCCTCCTGTCTCAGGAGGCTTTGGAAGGACAAGGGACCCAAATGCATGCACCAAAGGTGTCACCAAAGGAAGCCTTGCAAAGGATATGTCCACTGCTGTGCCCCTGTCAAAAGGGTTGTGCACCCTGTAACCTGCAAGGGTGGGGGTAGCAGTGGGGAGATTAAGATGAAGCCAAAAATATCCCATATTTTCTTTTCTCTCATCTTTCTTACTGGATATCCAGTGAAATATTCCCAGACCATTTTTGTTTGTTCCTTTTGAACAGCCTTCCTTGCCAAAATGCAGAGACAAGTAAATACATATGTCCTGTAGCCGCCACTTCATATATCAAATTAGTAAAGCTTAATAAGTCCCCCATTATCTTGTTGCACTATGGAGAATACAAGTGCTTTTCTGCATAAAATTTTCACACAACACAGCAGGAGTTGCACTTTAAGCCTAAATGGCATGCACTTAGTTATCTAATTTTTGCACGTTAATCCACTCAAGATGTCTGTTAACATAAACCTCATTAATTAATATTCCTTTAACATCTGTGAATGTATGATTCAGCATTTTAAAGGAAATTGGAAGACCACAGAGTATTGTATTATGAATCATAATATCAATAACATTTAAAGACGTGTAAAGTAACTCAGCTGACTCCTTGACACTGGAGGCACATGATACAGAAATACACCACCCTGTAACCTCTAATTAACAAAAAAGAAGGTCTTATCTCCTCTATGTCCATTTTTGTTTTTGTTCTTAGACAATCACAGCTGTAGTAACACTTCAGCAATTATCTTAATTTCAGTGTGTGTTCTTAAGGTAAAAATGTGATTCTCATCCAAAATAAATGTCTAAAAATACATGGAAGTCTGAATATAGACTTCCTTTTTAGTCAGTGGAGATACACAGGCAGCTCCAGAAGGTAATTGATCTGATCACAACCTGAGAGAATTCACATCTAACCCTTATGCAAACAACAGTGTTGCAACAAGCTCAAGTTCAAAACTCTATTTATACAAAAAAAAGTGAGTACCTAAGGGACTTGTGGCATTCTTTTGCCCTTCTTATTTTGAATGGGAAATAGCAGACAGCCTATTGTCTCTGTTTTGGTATATCTGAAGCCAGAGAATGTGTCAAACATGCACTGTGGTCCTGAAATTTAAGCCTTTATTTCCAGTCCAAAGAGATCTGGGATTTTTAAGTAAATAGGCAAACTTCTGGATATTTCTCTTGAAGAGCAGCTTCCAGTTTTGAATTGCTTTAGCGCTTGCAATAATACCTTTCATCAGAAGATGTGAACCCACTTAATAAGCATCAGACCTTCACTGATAGAAAACTTACACAACAGAAATGGGATTGTACCAAAAGTATCAAGATGTGTTTAAGTATCACCACCATGAATTTCTACACAAACTCTTAACTCTTACCTGTGCACGTGGTGGAGCAAAACTTTGTAGAGATCATGGGGATTAAAGGAATCACATTATCATAATTTTTGATGAAAAAGGTCGGAATTAAGACACCTGTGGATAGTCTTAATCACAGATATATGACTTAAATCGTCTCATTAGCAATATTATCTTAGAACTCATGGGTTATTTATTGCTGGCAATGTTTTTAACAGAAGGGCTGATTAGTTGTTGGAGCAAACTACCAGGGAGAGCAGTGGATTTCTCTTCTTTTGAAGACTTCATCTCAAAACTGGACGTCAACATTACTATGCTCAATACAGCAGCTACAGGATGAAATTTACAATCTGTATTACAGGGGCTGAATGCTGAAATGTCCCTTCTGGCCTGAACATTTATGAATTTCAGTGTTTTTAAAGTACCTACAGATCCTTGAATAAAAGACACAATTGGAAGTACAACATATTTTATGGGAGAGCTCCATCTGCCTTACACAGAGGCAAAGAAAACTTCACACAGTTGTATAGCAAGCTCAGGTACATGCACATTTTATTAAACTTGCTACAGCTTCCAACCAAGTGGATGCCTAGACATAAATAAGCAAGGGCAGACTAGCTTTACTAACTTACATACTTTCCTCACTCTGACAGGCATGCAAGTGGCTGCAATTGCCTGTGTCTTGAGGACAATTTTAACAGCAAAACCAGTCTCCTCAGGGGACTGCTCTCACTTTTTCATTTAAAAAAGGAGAAAAGAAACCCAAGCCTAAACATATGATGGTTTTATTATGTGAAACCCAATAGGAAATGAAGTAAGAGTATCAGACTGCTTTCAGTTGGGTAGTTTCCTAGCAAGGGATTTTATTTTAAGTTGGAAGAGGGGCAGCTGTGTTGGAGGTTAGCTTCCCTAAACATCAGGACCTCCTCAGCACTTTAATTGTACGAAGGTTGTTAGGTGAGCTAGGCAGTGCAAAAGGTAGAGCAGGCTTGATGGGGACTCCTGAGCTTTGATTCAGGCTCTGCTGGTTTGGAGAGGATGATTCAGTTGTAGAAGCAGAGGGAAAATACCCCTCTGAATGATTGCAGCAGCTCCTGGTTGCATCTATTCGTGTGCACACGGGTGTGTGTGTGTGTGTGTGTGTGTGTGCACACTCCCTATATAAGCAAGCCAGCCGAATTCCATCTTCATGGACAGTTCAATGGAAAGTTAGCTCCAAAATGCAGTATATCATATTTCATGAATTTAATAGGGTTTTCATGATTTTACAAAGTGCTTCAACCAGACACTCACGGCTGGAGGCTGCACAGCAGGAGACCTAAAACACTGCATCTGTGTTTTTCAACTCTTGCCAGAATCCATTGAATTTGATCCGGAATGACTATGCATCTTTGGAATGTACATTCACTTTTCTCTTGCCTTATCCAAATAAAAAAGGGAGGGGGAAAAAAAGGAGTCCTATGAGAATTCCATATGGAAACACTAAACTAGCATTATAAAGGATTTCCTATAAACAAAATTACGGTCACAAATTTTGGACTCAGACCACGTTTGAAACAAAGGGCCCTTTGTCTGCCTCTTTTTACTATATTATTTTATCTATGTTAACAAACACATTTTTATTTTTTTTATAGCTATGTATAAACAGATGTGCACATATACACTCATGCAAAAATGGATGTATATATTAGTTTGAGGTCTATTTGCAATCTCCCTTATTTTTTTTAGATTGCAGAACTCTTAACAAGAGCAAACTTTAATCGTTCTGTGCACTAAATCCCTTGAAAATAAATATCCAGGGCAACTTCAAAAGCCCTTAATTAGAAGCACATGTGTGGTGTTACAAATTTCTGGCTGAGGCGGCTGAGTTGTAATTTAATGTTATGATCTGCCATAAATATTATCCATAATGAGCAGACTTCGTGTTACACTTCTGTACGTCAGATAACTGCAATATTTTTTGTTTGCTTTTGTTCAATCACTGAACCTTAAGTGAAGTTTAAAATTAGAAAGAAAGCAAGGAAGAAAGAAAGAACCAGTTTTCCCACCAGGGAGCTGAACAGTTTTGTCCTCCTAGCTGTAAAAAGGGCTATTGATTTTATTCTGTTTTCTTTCTTATAGTTTAAAAATGTGGTAAACAGATAATAACTTGGAGATGATGAGTGAAGAGAGATAATAAAGATTGGAGGTTAGTGAGATAACTGGTTGTTTTGAACATATTTCTGATAGCAGCTTTCGGAAATACAGGCTGTGTTTTCCCCCCCAAAAAACCTCTTAGGTCATTTCTACATGAAAGTCTGAATCATCTTGCCCCTGCACTGTACCTGACCCAAGGGGCAGTTGTCTGTCATACTGCAGAAACTTGAGGGTAAAGGATAACATTTTCTATCTTAATTTTAGGCACTTTTTATGAATTTGCTTTTCAGCCTTGGCATAGACTGTGTATGAATATATGTACGTGTGTGTGGAAGGAGAGGGTAACGAACCAGCCGGTAAATTTACAGTGCAAATATACAGCTGTAAGGATTATGCACTGGTTTCCTAAATGTGTGTGAAACGATACAGAAATAGTGTGGGGCCATGGAACAAGTCCACAGACTCATGACTCATGTATAAAGAGGCAGTGTGGTTTTGGACTTCAACCAACCATGCAGGCTGCATGTTTTTTTCCCTGCAGAGTGCCCCGGGACCCCCGCTCCCTGCCCCATACCTATTTAAAATGGCAAGCCTTATCTGGTGTTTTCGACTGCAGGTATCTGAGCCCTGCCTTGGCAAGCTTTCCACGCAGACACAGCCACATCTTGTAGCCTGAGAGCAACATGCAGGGGGGCTGCTGTCTCCTGGGCTATCTCTCCTGGACAGTTGCATGTTCTCAGCCTACACTCCTTCAAGCAGTCTGAGTATCTCCTGCATCTTCTCCCACTCAAACGAGCCTTTTGGTTGGAACCGCTGTTATGCTAGATCCAAAAAAACTACTGGAAGAACGAGTAAAAGTCTCCATCAAAGAGCCCAGGGTGTGGATGTGTCACCTTTATTGACTGCGGTGGCTCGACATAAAATGTGGCTCCTGCAGCTACATGCTGACAGAGCGATTCAAAGCAGGGAAGCGGTGAGCAAAGACGTAACGGTTTCAAGCTGCAGGCACTACAGGGCCAGATATAACACAAATAGATGGCTGGAAACAGCATGCTCTGTGGGCATGATAGTAAGTGGTCAGATGGCAGTGTGGCATTGGTCCCCATATGCTTAGATTTTTCCAGACTCTCTGGCTGTTGCCACTGCTGCTGGGGAGATACTGGGGTGTCTGGGATGATATGTCCTCCCAGGAGATGTCAAGACCTCATAGGAACAGTAGTCAATTCTTGTGGTGGCAGGAGGAGCTGTAAATCTAGTTCTCCAGGGTTTCCCCCTCAAGACTTTCTGTCTCAGCTCTTCCCCTCATTCCTGAGATGACTACATGCAATTTTTGCATAAGCTGTTGCAGAACCTTGAGCTGGATCACATCCTATCAGATCTCAAAACTCATATCAGATACAGCAAGCTGCAAGCCAGGTTCATTGCCTGTGCTAACTCCTCTCAGCCCAGCTGAGTTACACAGAGATGAATTTGGCCACCTCCTTTCCCTCTTTAGGTATTGCAGAGCAGAAGCAAGGCTGTAAACCTTCCAGGTGACAGGTTATCTCCAGAAAGGTTTGCCAAGTTACTTTATAAACTTCAGCTACATAGGAGAGAAGATAAAAGCTATAATGTTGCCCATCACTCCTCATGATGAATATGTTTCTCAATCTCTGACTGTGTTGGATGTCTCCAACCAAACCTTTCATTAAAGTTATGGAAATAAAATACCTCTACTCTACCTCTCCCCTTCCATCTCTAGTTTTTGGAACCATAAGTGCCAAGTTATGGAGAGGCTGTTGTCAAGATATTTCTACCAGAGGCGATGGAAATGTCTATTTCTGCGTGACTGCCAGCATCAATTTGTAGTCTGGGAGTGTTCAGATAATGCCTGGAGACCTGCAGAGCTGCAAGTGCATCTCTGAATGCAATCAGCACTCAGAGTCATCTCCAGTAATGCTTTTAGAGGCACATCCAGTAGTTTGGGCCACTTACCAAACCAACCTTAAACCAAATATATCTCTGGAGAAAAGTTTCCAAGTCCTTATTTCATAATGTTAAACACTTTGTAAATTCCTTCCAACCAGAGATCAAGAAGTTACTTAAAAGTATGAATTATTTCAGTATTTCAGAGCAACTTTCTGAAATCCCTCACTGCCACCCCCACCTCTGGCTGACTGCTGAGCCATAGGTGACTTCCCCAGTGTGGACTGGTGCAATGTAACATTGCTGGAAGTTAAACCTCTCTCCATTGTGCCCTTATTTGCTATCAATTATTTGGGTGTGTGCAGCTCCAGGTAAAATGGGGATTATCTGACATACCCCCTTAAATGGGAGCTTAGAAAAGCTGCATGTGAAAGATGGTAGGACAGACATAAAGCAAGAAAGTGCTCATTCAACTGAGGTCAAACACTAATAGTGAGTTCAAGCCTGATAAGATCTCAGTTTCATGTGGTCTGGCCCAGTGCTCACTGACCTGCATGACACTGTTCTTCTGTCCATCTCATGTCCTGGACCAGTTCTTCCAGAGATGGAAATCCTGACCTCTAAGAAGGGACAACCATGGAGATACCAGATGTACAAGGTCTGTGGGACCTACGACCTATGCTGTGGTGAATATACTCTTCCCAGGGAAAGAGCACTGAAGTAGGGTTGCACTTTGTGTGAGGCTCAGGTGAAGCGGTAAAGAGGACATCGTGGTGGGTTGTTAGATGCCTGACAGCTGCTTCCCCTCTGTCTAGCTCTGATCTTCCCCATGTACCTCTGCCACTGAGAACTTTGCAAGGGTGGCAAAAAAGAGCTTCACAATTTGACATTTTACAAATCTGTGATTTGTGTCTGTTGGCCCACAGAAGCCTTTCACAGTGAAGAGAGAGAGAAAAATAATCCCAAACAGTAGGGGAGATAAACAAATTAAGTCTATTGTTCATCTTCCAGACTTCCCAACTCTGCTAGCTTGTTCCTTACCATCATTTTTTCACAGATCAGTGTGTCAGGTTTTCCTTGAACTCTTAATTCACTTAGTTTAGTCTGGTCGGTAAGGAGTGTTATGCACCAACCACACAAATAACAGGCTACTCGCTCTTTCATCTTTGTTTCTTCATTTCTCTATAGTTTATTCTGATTGCCTCCACTGACTTAGTAGGCTTCATGTCTACTTGAAACTAGACCATGATGGTAATGATGGTTGTTTTTCCTTTGGGCTGGCTTGTATTCAACTTTTCTTAACTGAAGCACAGGTTTTTGTCACGATTAAAAGAATAATTTTCATTTAAACATGGTAGAGTACAGCTTGTCTGATCATCTGTCCTGAGCCCACAGAGATTAGTCATGCCCCTCAGCTAAACTACAGTCTTGTCAGGGGAGTGGGTCACCTCTGTGCATGTACAAGGCTGTGAAATGTGCTCAAGACAGGTGGAAGAGATTTGCTGCCCCAACCACTCATTTTTTAGGATGTCAATAGGTGGAGCTGAAGGAACAACACAGAGCACACAAGTGAATGTATGTATGGATTTGTTTGTTTTCTTTGGTGCATTAGGAAGGGATTGCACTTGTGAAATGACAGAAGTGTAGCTGCATATTGAAGGGAGAGCATGAAGGACACGAGACTGCTGCAGAGAAAGATGGAGGAGCATTAGAAAATGAATGGAAGGCATACAAATTTTCCTCTGGGACAAAATGTTTTTTCCCTTTATATAGGCATCTCCAGAGTATATTCTACATTTGATTCAACTTTTACACATGCAGCATTAAAAAAGACTGTACTTTTATTGATAAATCACCTACAGAATGAATTTTAGCATACAGTTTTTCGTATCTAGCTTAGATTAGACAGTCATTCAAGTGTTTCGTGTGTCAGAGATGTCCATGTTGAGATGATCTAGATCTCAGTTAAGGCAGGTCAGGTACACTTCAATTGTCCCTCTGGCTAAGTAAATCACTTAGTGAAAGAAGCCTTAGTATTCCATGTAAATAAGGATTCTCATGTCATGGTTTGCTTAGTCTGCTAATCAAAACATGTAGCTCTGAGCACTTCCCATTTAGTGCAGCTTATGAAAATCAAGCATCATTATTGGTGTCTGATACATTATCACCAGCAGCCATATAATGGGCAAAATGTTCCTGGGTTGGAATGAGTGTAATTTATGATTCTAAATAATTATGTATAAAGAAGGAAAAGTGCAGCTGGATATTCATTAGATGCATTCTATTTAATGTATTGAAAACAGTAAAGAATATGTTTTAATTAATAAGCCAAGTGCACACAGCATGAAATTTGTAAAGTGAGTCCACAGAGCTCTTCAGCGCCCTTGTACTTCTTGGGAAGTGAAATGGCAAAGCTGCTTCTCTCTCTAGGGGGAGATAGTCTGCATTCATGTACAGACTAGAATTCACCTGCTTTAGTTGTCTCTTCTTTATCACCAGATTTAGCAGATTTTGCCCTCCAGATCCACCAGAGATACAAGACATGAGATGTTTTTATGTGCCTCAGCGTTTGGGCTACAATTTGAAAATAGTTTCAGGAGGAAGGTAGCTGGCATATTCCAAAAATCAGGACTTTTGTTCAGATTGTTTTAAGAAAAGGGAATTAAATATCTTTAAAAAGATGTTAAAAATGTTGTAAGCCTTGTGTTTGTGCTGCAGTTTTGGAAAGAATAAATAGGAAAAAGCAAGACATCTTCAACAGCTATGAAGTTCATGTCCCAAGATGACCTTCAAAATCAAAAATGTGTCATTGATATTTCCCCTAAGAGTTTGACAATGTACTGAATATATTTACCAAAAGATCTATTTATTGTGACGTGTTCTTAAAAAGACCAGAAATACAAACCAGTAGCATGAACAATTATTAAAGTTACTATTGGGACTGGAACTTTGATTCTAGCTCAAAGCGCTTGTTGAAGAAGTTTTTGGCACCTGGCATTAACCATGTTTGTTAGAAGCCAGAGAGTGAATCATCTTGGAAAATCTGAGCAAAATTTCCATGGCTGCCATCATGCAAAGACAAATGAAATGTATTTCCAAATTATAAGAATTTTTTAACATGATTTTTAGCTCATAGCAACTAGCTCAAAATCAGTAATTTAAGTTGCATAACTTGTTATCTGAAAGAAATGGAGGGTCCTGGGTTATGGTATTAAACTATTTATATTCACATTAACAATTAGAGTACCTTCATTAGTCATGGCCTTTCCTCAAAAAATCCACAAGCCATGTGTGACTATTTCCATCTGTAAACTGGAATCTCTCACTACCAGTGCCCACTGACTGGGGCCATATGCCCATCCACAGGGACTGACTATACAGGGTGAAGCTCTTTCTCCTGAAAGTCTGTGTTTTAGACCATTCACAGAATCAGTGCTGAAGGGAATAGCCTTGATGCCTGTGCCCTGTTTAATCTTTTAGAGATTAAACCATGTCAAGAGAGTCCCAAGCAGAAGCTATCCTACCACAGCCAATTTAGTCTGTGAGTATGCACAACCTCACTTACTCCAAGTAGCAACTGCAGTGAGGATATGGTGACAGCCAAGCCACCACCAGTGCCCTGGGTGGCTTTTTACTCAGTATAGTTCTTATACCACCTCATCTTCCCATATATCCTGCAATGAACTGAATAGGTTGTCATTTGGAGGAGTAACTGCGCCTTACAACATCCTGAAAGTTACTGTTGGAGGTGTCTGAAATACAGGGTGGACTGAGTGACTTATAGCCTGGATGTGTGCACAGCGCTGCAAAGGCATGGTGGGGATCTCCCACCTGGTGTGTTGCCAGTGTGTCCTCCAACACATCTGCATGGCTGGTTGTGCTTGCCCTGTATGGTTGAGCAATTACTTTGAAAGGCAGCTGGCAAGAAACTGTGCCTTTTCCACAAAGTAAGTGAGATTCCAGTCAGAATTAAAGTGTCTGTTCTTGGAGAGAGTTAACGAGCATACTCAGATGAGAGACTTTCGTGGTCAGAAAGGAGCACATACACGCTCAGGGAGCCTGAACTCACTAGGGGAGTGTGAGGTGACCTTGTTCTCTTGAAATTGCAGAGTAGAGCCTCTCTACTTCAGTCTGCAGTGTGTTGGGAAATGCAGATGGCTCCTGGTCACATTTTCCTAAAACAAGGAGATACAGGAGACTGAAATCCTGGAGGGGTATAGAGCCAGAATGATCAGTAAGTATAAGGTGACATATGTATATGGCAACATATCAACACCTCATCTATGTGTAAAAGAGCTGTGACTAGCCGCAGGGGCCCATGTGGTAAATGATCCAGTTTCTGGAACCACTGTGGGCACTGATGGTGTGGCAGATCTGTCTCCAAGAGGTGAACAGAAAGTAGGTCTTTTCTGTTGGTCTTGTAGAAGATCCTGCAGAGTCAACACAAAGGCAGAGAACTTGATGGCTCTCTCCGTGCTGCTACAAGACACCCAGACCACACGCAGAGGAGCTCTGGATAGTAGCTGACCCACATGCTCACCACTCATATTTCAACACAATGAAACAGAGAAACCCTTGTGCAAGGAGTTTGTCTGCATACATGGTCCAGAACAGCCACCATCCTAAAAGGTCTCTAAAAGGCTTGTTTTGATGTCAACAGTGTCATCCATTGATGGAAACCACAGCGTTAATGGAAGAAGTGTCATCTTTGCTAATATCTTCAACAAAAGATGTTAGTGGGAACAAGTTGTTCCATGAACACAAATATTGAAACCATGTTTCTTGTGGATGTGTGTCTCAGGCTTGAACTTACTAGTTAAACAAGAGTGCCAGCTTAAGCTTTTCCCAGAGTTGTGATATGAATAATGTCTCTCCCCAACACATATTCTCCAGTGTCTGATAAAGGGTAACTGGAGTCTGTCTTATTCTGGCTGGTGCAACTAATCAAGTCCCTGTCTTCCCCCAGGCTGTAAATTTTCTTGAAACCTGTACAATTCTAACAAATTTTTTTTTGAATCAGGTTCAAAAGTTGTCAGGGGACACAAAGAGATGAGCTTATATGCACATAACTTGGATTGTGTAAGTCCTTATTTTCTTTGGAAACCAGGATAGAAATATTCTGCACGGTCAGATTATAATGCAGAAAATGACTATTTATGGAAATCTTGACACTCTTTTCTATCTTATAAAGAGATGCAACTTGGCTTCTCTCCTCTGTATGATTTATGACCTATAGGGGAAGGAGTGTTTAAAGGTAACCTGCCAAGGATTTTCAGAAATTGTCCCTCTTATTCTTACAAGTTTTCTAAATTCTTGTTATGCTTCCTTTTGATGAACAAAAGCTCACCAAAAAGCTTTTATATTTTCACTTCCAGTATTTTGCAGCTTGTTCTTGATGAGACTTTTAGTGAAGAATCTTTGAGCTATTTAACAAAGACTGTGTGAATCGATTGATGTGCCAGTATTTTAATTTTAGCACGGGTTTTCTGAAGACTAAAGTTTAAGAACTGATGTTAAATAAACAGTTAACATAAGCTTCCCTTTCAGTTACTCTGCTTTTTTTTTATCTTACTTTTCTCCATTTTAGTAGACCGTCTGTCATCAGACAGTGTTTCAGACTAGACACAACCTATATTGCCAAAGTGAAAATAAAAGATAAGCTCTTCCCCAAAAAACAGTTTTCTTTATGCTAAAGAAAGGAAGAAACAGTAGTGATGCAAGCTCTCCTTTTCTCTCACAGGTCCTCTTTCTTACCTGGACTAATGGTGGAAGGCTTTGAATATATCAGCCCAAGACAAAGTCTAGACAAAACCTAGTGAGATTTGTTTTTCTCTTTTTGACTTGTCTACACTAATTCAAGACTCAAAAGTGATGGGTAACACTACTGCTGTGATTTTAAATAGGTCATTCTTCCTAGGAACAGAACCTCAAATCTCCATGGGTCCTAGGCGTACTGCAAAGCCCAGCTCTACTCCTCATTACCTCTGCTCTTCCAATTATCACAGAGTTTAACCAGTTCTTCTTGTGGCCAGTACCAGTGACAAAGGAAATATCTATAGTGTTGAATTCAAAGAGGCCAGCACAAGGCAGTGGTAACAGCACTCCATCACTTTAACCTTATTTTTCGAGGGGGAGATGTAGTTACAGCCTTAAAGATCACTCATCAGGATAGGAACATTTAGCTCTTGGAAAGCCTTTGTGGTACAACTGTAGTTCAGGGAAACAAGCATTGTTTTTTTTCATAATTCACGTTTTTTCAACATCCGGTTTAAACATTGCTGGTTCAAGCAGCACACTGTTTTTCTGATGTGGACAGTGGTGCACACTTCTATTTCTCAGCCTTTTTCACCCACTGTTTCTCATGGTGTCTGTGTGCATGGAGAATTCTCAATCAGCAGAAAAAGGGCTGACTTTGTACTGACCAGTAGGACACCATCATTCATCAACACCTGTTTCTCCCCTATGTTGTTCCTTAAACTTCTGAGGTTTTTTTGTTTATTTGATTTTCTCTCTATTTGTAACACTTGCTATGTTATCTCTCAAAAAGCTACAGCATAACACCAACCTCTCATTGACTTCCTTTTCCCCCCACACATCTTGTGTTCTTTTGTTTATGATTGATTTTACATGGAAATTCATCAGAACAGCTCACGGCAGCAGGGAGACCTGTGGGTACCCACAGCTCTGGTATCTCACTCTATGTCCTCACTGGCTTTCAGGCTATGAGCCTAAAATTAGAGGATCACCTCCATCAATCCCTAAGCTCCTCCAAAGACCAAAGCCAGTTGAGTGTTTGTTCCAGGCCACTGTTGCCAGGAGAGGGACAAAGGCAGGGCAGGAGACCTGGAGATCAGTTGTGGGGGGAAGAGCTCTGGGAAGTGTGGGAGATGCAGGCAGGAACTGCAGCTTGGAGTTGCCACCTTATAATGAAATTTCCCAAAATGCAAAGGCTGCAGGGCTGTATCTATTTTTTGTCCCTGTCCTTCATTCTCCTCCAGCCCCCTTGCAGCAATAACCTGCCCCAGGCGACTGCCTCCTTTGCCTGTGCCAAGAGCTGGCCCAGGCTGCACCACTTGGCCCTGAGCTGTCTCGCTCCCCTCTGCTCTGGCTGCTGAAACCCTGGCAACAGCTTGCAGTGGAGTGATGGGAGCCTGACAGAGGGGATGTGAATAGCTCACTGTTGATTGACAGACCCTCCATAGCGTAGTCTGTCAAATTCATTATCTGTACTTCAGAAATCCCTGGAGATCCCATCACCATTTCACAGGGTGCTGTAGAAACATGTAACAAACATCTAGCCCCCTTTCCCCAAGAGATGGCAATCTGTTTCTAAGATAAGAGGCAGTAGGTGGAATCAGCTTGTGGACAGCAATGAGGAAAGAAAAAGAATTTTAACATCTGGGGAATACATAGATGCCACAAAGTCTGGCTGTCTCCCTTTTGCTAATGGCATTAGTGTTTCCCTGGCATCCTCTGAAAGTGGTGATATCCAGAAATGGGCCATCAACCCAAGTTTTGTCCCCAAAGTGGGTGGGTGTAATCCAGCCACAAGGTAACAGGGAGCATCATGTTGGATGAAGACCCAGATATTTGGGTTCCAATGCTTGAACCTGCAGATGTTCATTCTGTTGATATAAGAATAAGACTAAGATATTTTATTATTATTATTTCCCAAGCAGCTGTCAAAGCGAATTTGAGGAAAGGGACTTTTAAGTAGTGTTTACGTGAGGAATGATTACTCATGGAAAATTCCTTCTCTGAACTTTTCCAATTTCATTAACAAAGGAATGTTTATAAAGCAAAGCCCTGCTCGACACACTGACATTTCTGAGTTTGGAGTTGCTCTTATAGCAGTTGAAATGGAGTTCATGCATCAGTTTGATAGCACATATTACATCCGGATGGCAGTCACGAGAGAAAATATTCCTCGTGTGGTAATGGGGCAAGTACTGTGAATATAAATTAAGACATCTGAGATGTCTTGGTGAAAGCAGTTTCTTTCTCAGAATATTGGCTAACATCATTATTAGTTGGGCAGAATAAATAATTAATTTTATCTTGGGCAAATGTTTGCAATCTCTGAAAGAGAGATGAATGTAATATTTCTTGTTGTCACTAGTATCAACAATGTCCGCCTTGAGGCGAAGGTTTGTTCTGTAGAGGCAAGATTCTTGACAGACTTTCCAGCCCAAAATTGGATCTTCATTAAAGCTAGGCTAATGTAATAATTTTTGGTTTGTTTTACCACTTTTTCTGTTGTTTCAGCCAGTGCTGAAAACCCCTGTTGTCCCTTCATCCTAATGAATTAACCAAAGTCCACCTTGTTCCAAAACCCAGCTAGCCATGAGAAGAGCCCTATGCATTCATGGTATCATACTGTCTATTTTTAAGGGGTAGGTTGAAGGTTTTCTATTATAAGGCACCACATGATACTCTCGGAATTGATCAACAATTTGAACTTTTGTATCATCTCTCAATGAAGGATGATGAGAACATTTTGCAAAAATAAGTAGTCCTATCTCCATTTTGCCACTGGAAAATTGAGGGTTGAAGAGCTCTCTGAGGTCAAACCCCAACACTCTTCCTGGTGCTGCCGAGAAGGACAGCATCTCTGCAGCACTGCCCATGGCTGGGGATGGTTCTCTGCAGTCCTGTGGAAACCTAGAGCAACAGAAACTTAAGCCCAGTTCCTATCCTTATTTTTTCAGTAGTAAATGGATGTCTGGATAGTTATCCAAGGCCACACGCTGAGGCACTGATGGAGTCAAACCCAGAAACTCTTCCTCGTGCTGCCAAGGAGGACAGCATCTCATCATTTTTTGGTCTGGGGTTACCATCTATTTCTAGTCTATACTGGTGACCAGCTGCTAAATTCATCTCTTCCACAGCATATGCAAACCTAATTTTGATTAAGATTTGGTGTGGAACATTCAGTGCCTGTGATTTCTAGTAAAAGAGATTAACAATTAGGAAAACTTGTGACAGTTGTGAGAGTAAGAATATGTGGCAATGTTTTGTGCATAGTGATTGTAAAAAAAGGCAGGCATGGAACTGTTAACAAGAAAATCAGATAAATATGGCTGCAGGGAATGAAAATTTCCCAATGTCACCTTCCTAGGAGGAACTTCAGAAGACCCCAAATATAGCTTCCCTGATGCTAATGCTATGCAGACAGGAAGCTTGCGCTATGTCACTGGGTACTCAGAAGTTATGAGGTGTATATTTTAGAAGATCACATGAGGAATTAAACATGAAGGCACCACTTAATGATACATTGATACATTTATACGCTTGTTTTCTTTTTTCTGTCTTTTTTTTTTTTTTTTTTTTTTTTTTTTTTTTTTTTTTTTTGTTAAAAGCAAACTCTCTGCTGAGCCTTTACTCCTTTGAGTTAATGACCATAATTACATGAAAATCCATTCGGGCTTCTCAAGATGCTGAATTTGCAAACTGACAATACAAATACTTTAATACTCATTTAAATATACTGTAATAGCACTTGATTCTAAGTAGTGGTGTTTTAAAACACATGCCATTTGTAAATACTAGATATCCCCCTTCCCTTCCTCCACCGCCCCTCCACTCTAAGATCAATCTTTAGCAAAGTACAAGTGTATCTGGCTGATGTCAGTCTTGATAAATGATTCTGCTGAAAGAGCTGACTATAAAAAATAACATTTTCTATTAAAAATTAATATATTCCCATGTCACAGGTCCTTGTGTAAGAACAATACAATGGTCAGTATTGTCTTGTCTGTCAGCAGATCCATGTCTGATTTGTGGTTTACCTAGGTCCTACAAAGTCCTGAGAAAATTACAGTTTTGATACCTGCCATTGATTAGTAATATTTATATGGTCATTCATTTGCACGCTGGCAAGTGACACCTGCAGTATGGCTATCTGTCAAGCAGGCTCACAACATGAAAGGAAGGAAATGACCTTTCCTCATTGAAGGAAAGGACCCAATTTTTGCTGCCTTTCCTTCAGCACTCAGTTTTCCAAAAAGATTTCAAATGACACTCTGGTGGTTTTCTGTAGGATGGGCGTGGTTTTCTGCTGTCCTGTGGAGACTTAGAACAGCAGGAACTGAGTCATTAAGCCCAGTTCCCCACTACTGCATGTCCCGAGTCACATCATTCTGCTCAGAAGCTCAATGAGTACCATGTCAAAAGTAGCCTGAGTTTCTCCCCTCTCCTCTCCATATCATGATGGACATCCTAGGACCTAATTTCTTTTGTGCATAGGAATGATCTCCTAATTTCCAGACTAAATACAGCCTTGGAGACTTTAAACTCCTCCTTTATTCTGGCAATATTGATCTTTATATTACAGTTCTGTGTTTCTGGTTCTAATAAATGTGGACAACTGTTTTATTCCTTATTTTTAAGTGACAACTTTTTGCTTATGTACATATTGTGTAGGTACATGTATTGTGCCAGGCTTTGAGTTGGAACTATTTAAAAAATACTTTTTCTTTCTCCTTTGCATTTTAGTTGGTTCAGAAACATCTAGCTGAATGATTTCTCACCTGTGGAAGTGGCTTTGTCCAAGTGCTAACACATTGCAAAAATTGCTTAATATTAGTGAGATTTTGTTTCCGAATGGTATCAAAGCAGGTCCAAAAAAATCTATACTAATTTGTTTGATGTTCCTCTGTTTTGATTTTTCCCAGTTTTGTGTTGGATGGTAATAGTGCAAAAGACAAGAGAATGTGAAGCAGAACATTTAATTTGCTAGGAAGCAGTTTTTTTCCATTAATTTCTGGGAGGCTGCTCCCAATAGAAGGATGACAGCCATTGAGAAATTATACATTTAGCAACTTGCCTCCTCCAGAAAGAGAAAAGTGAAAGCTACCTATGAGGTCAGGCAAAACATTGTAAGAGGTCTTTGTAATGAATTTCTTCTAAGGGTAAAATTGATTGTCAGTCAGCCTTAGGATCCTGTATTTTTTATTCTATTATATTTAAAGATACGAGAGTGAAGCTTTTTCTTTCTTTTTCTTTTCTTTTTCTTTTTCTTTTTCTTTTTCTTTTTCTTTTTCTTTTTCTTTTTCTTTTTCTTTTTCTTTTTCTTTTTCTTTTTCTTTTTCTTTTTCTTTTTCTTTTTCTTTTTCTTTTTCTTTTTCTTTTTCTTTTTCTTTTTCTTTTTCTTTTTCTTTTTCTTTTTCTTTTTCTTTTTCTTTTTCTTTTTCTTTTTCTTTTTCTTTTTCTTTTTCTTTTTCTTTTTCTTTTTCTTTTTCTTTTTCTTTTTCTTTTTCTTTTTTTTCTTTTTCTTTTTCTTTTTCTTTTTCTTTTTCTTTTCTTTTTCTTTCTTTTTATTTCCCTTTTTTCTTTTTTCTTTTTTTTTTCTTTTTCTTTTTCTTTTACTTTTTCTTTTTCTTATTTTTATCTTATTTTTTATTTTTATCTTATTTTTTATTTTCTTTTCTTTTTTTCATTTTTTCTTTTTTATTCTTTTCTTCTTTTTCCCTTTTTCTCACTCTATAGGAGTTGTTACTTCCATGGAACACTGATCCATTCAGTTTGATAGTGTCCTGGATTTCTACTCTGCTTATTTATTTTATATTGGGGCAGAAGAGTTTGGAGAACCTTCTTCACATTCAGCTAAAGATTTGTCAAATATTTTATTAGTAGAAATTACACTTTCTCAATGATAAAAATGTTTTCCCCAAAGTTTATTATTGTGTGAAGCAGTTTAAACCAATCTAACTTCAAAATTCTTTTTATGTCTAAGGTAGCTTCACAGTGAAAGTAAGCAAAAATGTGTATTTTGTGAAGAATTTTGCCCAACTATCTACCAACCCTTGCATATACCTCAGTATTTTTATTAAGGTTCATCTGCTCTAACTCAGGCATCTAGAAGAGAGATCTGAACAGGTACCCCACGCACTGAAGAGCCATTCTAGAGCATAATATCCCCTAAAATAACCATTTTAGACAGGAGAGGCATCATTCTGATATGCTATGAGACATATTCTTAAATTCTGATTTGCATAATCTTGTGTACCTGCTGTAAATACATCAAATACAAACCATGTGTACATCATCTGTTAATAGATACTGCATTTTTGCATAGAAACTCTTTCACAAATGGATGTTTAGGCATGTGCGCCACACCCTCAGGCAAATGTCTGAATATTCATACACTGCACGTTTACTATTCTACTTCTTACAAGGGAGGTTTCTGAAAGACTGGTTATTATAGCAAAATGAAACGCACTGATATGACATGCAGATATTCACATATTGGGAAGAATGAAAGGATCAGCTTTTCAATGAGAACTCTTTAGGTAAACTCACATACTTGAATGATTAAACCCAAGGACAAAAATATCTTTTACAATGTGTAATTTTTTCCTTTCTCGCAATAACTTTAACACAGGAAAGGGGTGGGGGAGGGAGGAAGAGAGAGAAATAAGCTTATATTCTTAACTTTCTTAACCCATATTGCATTCCAGAACTATAAGATGTGGTAAAGACAGGTAAGGAGATTAATTTAGCAGACTTCCAGACTTCTGAAGCAAAAGAGGGAGGCAAGAACATTTTATCATTTCTGACATATGGAGCATGTAGTACTGACTGCAATATGGAATGGATGATCAAAGTCATGTTTTCAATAGATTCTAGGAACATTTTTAGCCTTAAAGTCATTAGTAAACTTCAATTTAGGAGCTGAACCCTAAAACCTTAATTTGGACAAAATGCTTCTACTTGGGAGCAATAGTAACTCACTCACAGTTCAAAATTTAATATAATTCTTGAACCAGGCATCTCAATGTCTTGGAGTAAACGACTAAAAAATACATAGAAAAATACCTTCAAGGGATGAAGATGAAATTGAGAGCTAAGCACAGAAAAAATAAGAACTAGGGCTTTCAGAGAAAATTGAAGCTTTGGAGAGCCTTCAACTATTTTGATTTATATTTAAACATTTTAGAGATTGGAACTTTGATTAGCTGAGACCCTCTCCAGTTCCCCTTCAGCTCTGATTTATGAGCAGGCTGAGTCTCAGTAAAATGAAAGCTAAATGAGGTGTTCTTTAAAATTACCTTTGAACACTTAAAGAAGGTAAGAAAGAGGGCAACTTGGCTGATGCTGACATGAAGGGGAATGGGGTATGAGGGTGAGCATTTTTAGGAGCCAGAATCTTTTGAATGTTGGAGAGGAGGAAGGAGCAGAAAGAACAGGATGTCAGGTGTTTTCTAATTGCTACATGCAATAACACTAATATATACATCACTTTTGATTGGGAGATGCATTAAAGCTGGACTTGTTAGCAAAAATAAGTCCATTTGTGCACATGTAAGAAGATTTTTAGTGTTTGATTTTGTTTGTTTTGGAAGAAAATTTTTCTAAATTTACTTAAGAAATTGATTTCTCATTTTGGGGTTTACAATTGATTGTCTTATCCCACCTGAGAATATTTTGATAGAAATCTTATAACACCCAGGAAACTACTAGAGACTTCCAGGTGAAACTGTGGAGGGATAATTTATGATGAATGACCCGAGAGGCCCATCTTAGACTTGCATCCATTAATATTAAGGCAGATAAAATATCTGTACATCAGACATGTTCAATTCACTTGACCATGGTCTTCCCAGTCCTCCCCATGTTTTGCTCTTCAGATTGTCATTCTCTTTATTAGAGATGATACACACTAACTCAGACATTATCAGAAGCCAGAGAGCACTGTATAAATGTGCCCCTCAACAGGCTAAGATTTAAGGCAATATGCAATTCTACAAATGGTCTCAGTCCTGCTTTCCTCACAGGTGCTGGCATAGGAACTGTTGCCGCTCAAGGAAGTGTCCTGCTTTTGCATGTGACTGCAGTAGAGGTACACATGGGGTCAGTGTCCCACCCCACCAGGCTACTGCAGTTGGCTGATCCTTGGAAGAAAAATCTCAGGTACAGAGGAAATTGCATGTGACAGTTGTTTGAAAACATGTCTCTTAAATGTAGTAAGGAATCTGACATAAGTAGATGATCCCTGAGAGAGTGGTAGCTGCCAAAATCATGAGTTAGGTCATGACATTTGTAGAAGATTTTAATATTTTGCAGCTGGAATGTGCATATAACAATGTATTCCCACCCCACATTCTTGCTGAATTTGAAGACATGGATACAAATTATTACTGACTGGCTCAAAAACTTCCTTGCAGATATTGTGGATTTGTTTCTTGACAGCCTTTATCATGGCAAGAGGAACTGTTGAGGTATTATGAGTGCAGAAGATTGAGACTGACTGTGGGGGATTGTTTAAGTTTTCCTAGTTAGTTAAACAGCCGTAGGGCATCTTGGATTGGATTCAACTTCATAGCTTGGACACAAATCTCAGTTATCCTCTCTTCTTGGCATTGGTCTTTGCTTGCCTGACAGCTCAATGATGGGAATCCAGGATCTTTGACTATATAAATCTGTTCCTACATAGGTGTCACCTCATTCTACAGTTGTGTGCTCAGCATTCAAACATTTTCCTTGGTTGTTTCTCACTGACAACTGTTTCTTCCCAGTGGGGAGCAGATGAGCCATGGCAAACCTTTATCACTTCTCTGAGATGATGTTGTATCAGCTTCCACATCAGTCCCGAAGCCAAGTGCAGTCTTGTGCAATCAACGGCTTGGATCTTTTCTGTTTGCCAGAACATTGTCCCAGCAAGGCAGTCTCACCCTTATCAACATGACTAGCTCACATGCCTGTTGCTGTCTCCTGGGATGTGCACATGGGTGAGTAGCGACCTACGTGTGAGATCTCTTGCATTCCTTGTAGGGTTTTTATTCCAGACACATGCAACAATTTTGCTGCTAGTGATGTGGCTGAGAATCACTGTGGGCTAAGGAGCATAGTTACTATTTTTGTAACTACTGGCATCAAGTAATAACATAAGTGGTGTTGCCTCTGGAATTAGACAGATCCCACAGTTTTTCATCTTTCTTCTTGAGACATTTGGCTTCTCTTATCTCCCTAATTGCTTTCTCATGTGTCAAATCAGGGTTGAGCTTTTCTGACACATAGCAGTCTTTCATGCACAAACCATAATATCATGCATTGTTTCATCATGCAAACAGCTAGAGAAATGGAAGCTTTGTAAGGGGACTCTATTGGGATTGGAATCTCAGCACTCCTTCTCTGTACAATTCCTGGGAGGTAGTGAGGGCCCTAAGAATGACCCCAGAATACCTTGTCTGCACAAAAAAGACCAATGACTGAACTAACGAAGGAGATGTGGTAGAGGAAAAGGATATGGGCAGGCATGCCAGCCACAGTAGAGGAGACTGCTAATTCTGTTGGCTCTGAATGGCTGGTGCCTCAATAGTGGGGTTGCCCTATGACTGGTCCCAAAGGTGCTGCAGCCAACCCTAGGGAGTGTAATACAAATGAAGATGGTGTTGCTCACAAATGGCAGCACACAGACACCCCCATGGTGATCTCTCCTGTGAAGAACAGACGTTCCCTGTCTACCACTAGCTATCATGCACATAGATTAAATGGATATCTCACTTCTCTAAAAAAATAGATTGTTTATTTCTTTGCAAAGGCAGACTAGGCAATAAAAGGATTGCAAAGGCAAGATAGAAACCACCAGTTTATGGCTGAAGTGTATGATCTGGGGGTACTTTATGATTTAAGTCATCATGCTGTAAGCACTCCTGCAGGATAAATGGGAGAAAAATAATTGCTAGAAGTGGTTCTGAAGCAGTTCAGAGGATTTAAGAAACAAAGTTGTGAACTTCTTTTTCCCTTAGGTCCACAACTAGCCCTATCTAGCTGCAGTCATTCTCACTTAGCTAAGACCGATTCAACAAAGAATTTATTTCTGTGTTTAAATACACCCCTGTTCAGCAAAACACAGTAGCATGTGCTCCATATTAAATATATACTGAAATCCTTCTCCTAGGAGCCTCTTTGCCAACCTGAAGCTTTGCATCTAAATACTAGCAAAAATTGAACTGATGACAGGGGGTTTTGGCTCATGGATGTTAGTCAAAGTGGTATCACCGTTTAAAAGTGTACAACAATAACTTCAATTTAAACAGGATCTAAGTAGCCTACACTTTGAGGCAGGTGCAAAATCACCATCCTCCTTGAACTGTGGAAATCACCTTTGATAGAATTTTATTAGGATACCTAACTAGTTTTATGTAGGAATAAACATGGTGATTTCTAAGAATCTCCACTGTATTCACATTGGTTTTAATGTAATGGAAATTGTTAAGGTGAAAAAAAAAGATACCCCATATCTAATCCCAAATGCAGTATCAGATATATGTTGTCTGAAGCTAGAATATCTGAAGATGTGAGTTCAGATTGCCATTGCAGCTTGTTCACATGTCACTGTCTGGGTAGCAAGGGGCAACATGAGTAGATGAAATGGATGTATGCAGGCACAAAATCTGAATGCTTACAGTTTTTCAAAGGTGCAAAAGTTTAATCAGTGCAAAATTCTGTAAGAATACCAAGTCTAAAATAACTGAAATTGATTCCCACTATTTCTGGAAATATCCTGGAAAACTCACAATTAATTTTGAACAGCTCCATGACTACTGAAGTCCAAGGAAATCCTGCCACTGATTCCAGTGTGAACAGAAAATGCTGAGTAATTGTGAGAGACCACCCTCTAATTTCAAGTTGTCCAAATGAAGTCAGCACAGCCCAGGTCTTTTCTTTCCCTGACAATCCCTATCCCCAAACAAATGACCTCCCATGGTGTGCTGCATGAAAACAGAATGAGTCAAGGGTCAATAAGAAGGTAAAATGCTATTTTCAGAGATCAGCCTATCAAAGACTAAGTGCATGTTTAACATCAGACAGTTACACATCAGACTTTTCTTATGATGGCTACTATCATCATCATCAGACTACACCTATTGAGTGAGAACTGCAGATGTAAGATTTCCCAACAAGTAGTTCATAAACAGGAAACACATACAGAGCTATTATTTATCTTCTGATATATACTATTATTATATTCTATATACGTATTCCATATGTAGTATATCTATTCACTATATATATACTATGTTATTATATTCTGATATATGCTATGCTGACTGAGACCTACTGGACTTACAGTTCAGCCCTGAGTTGGAGGAATGAGCAATGCAATGTACCCATCAACTCTAACGCATGCGGCATGTACATCTGACTTAAAAATCCCAGTTTTAGTACTAGCCAGATCTCGCTGGTTTGATTTAAAATGTGTGACAAGATGAAATTCTGATGTGATGGTCTGGGTCATGATATCATTGTTATATGCCAATTATAATAATAAATAGCAACAACTAAATGCCATTCAATGACTACTAAGAATTGGTTGACTGAAATGTAACCGATATGTATAATAATTAGAGAGCTGCTGAGTCTGAGAGAATCTTTTCTAATGAACAATAGGATATTAACTAGCAAATGATGACTTTTGCAACTGAATCTAAAAGATGAACTCATGGATGCCATTGGATTATTAAGATCTTATGTATTGATTTTCAATCATTTTAATAGATTTGCTTTCTTTATTGTACAATATGACAATAAAAGTGCCGTGAATAGTAATTTCCTAATAATAACCCTAATAATGTTAATAATACCATAATCTTATTTAATCTAATTTAAATAGACAGCAAAAAGACCTACTTAGAACCACTTATCTTCTGTTGGTAGAATGATTCTCATTATGAAAATTAAATTGCTTTTGAACTCCTTTGGCACACTAAAATCAAAGCCACTCACCATTTACAAACCAGGCAGGAGCCCCCAATCTGCAAAATCTTTAGGGAAGCACTAGTGCCTTGTGTTTAATAAGGATGAATTTAAGCATCTGCTTATAGTCTTTGCTGAACCGGGCTTCCTCAGGCTTTTGGGTGAGGTCTTGGCTTTCAATGAGATTAATTTTGCATCTACATCAGGACACTATTATTATCTGAGACAATTTAGTTTTCCAGTGAAATCTCTGCAAGTGACTGTAGGAAATAACAGGGAAGAAGAGAGAGTAGGTGAAGGGCACATGGAAAAGATGCATCTGAAATCAACTGATAAAGCCTGTCTGGCATACCAAATTCAGCATATGGTAAATTCTCTTGACTCCACGTGCAGTTTTAATATCCTATATCAGAAAGAAATCATCTGAAAGCATGTCACCCAAGCATAGACTTGCCTCAGCAGTATTTTAAATAATCTTAGTCATCAAATATTTCCAAGCTGGATCCACCCCTAGGTTTCAATATCTTTTCTATATGTATAAATACTGGGAAATTTGACAGAGATAATCCTGTAAATGAAGAATTAAAAGTGACTCCTTTTTACTGCTAGCCCCATTTTTCCTGTGTGCTATATTCATGGTTTTGTATTTCAGTCATATCTTCTTGTGTGCAAACAAAGACAGGTTTGCTGTGTTTTGCTTGATATCACTGCAGAGCTGATGTGTCCCTGGGAATAAGGGATGGACTCTCTTGTGGCTAACACTTCATACTGTGAGCATGCCTCTGGTTGCAAAATTTTTATTGGTGACAGTGAGCGAGACAGGAGAAACAAATTCTGAATTCTGGACTATTTGTGGGGCTGACATCCAGGCTAAAAATACCTTTCCTGCTCAGCAACACAGAGTGTGGATGTCATAGGGGTCAGATAAGCATGTAGTCAATATGGTGACTTTCTCTGAAAAGTCCCTTTTCAGAATCAAACCATAACTTCAAAGCAAACAGGATGGGCTGGATTCACAGGGTTGGGTAAAATGCCATGCTTGCTGCAAAATTCACCTGTGCTGACAGGGATGTCTTGCAGGAGACCTCACAGCTGGGCTCACTGGTGAAGATTGTGTGGGGATGAAAATGGGACTGGGTGATTACAGGAGAAGGGAGGAAAGGTGGTGGGATCCTGAGCTAACTCCACCCAGAAGAAATCACTTTTCTTTCCTACCTGAGCTACTACTACTTGATAGTTCAGCAAGAAGCAGGTTCAAGGGTGCTAAATCCAGAAACAGCAGCAACTGGGGGGAGTGCATGCACTGGCAGTGCTGAGGCTGGGAGTGGTGGTCAGGGTGGGATCTGCCTGTGCCCCTCTGTGGTGGGGGGGAAATGAAATGTTGAGCAGCCCTGGTGTAGTCAGCTGGAAACTTTTTACAGTGAGAAAGGAGGGAGGGAAACTACCCCTTTGCTATAAAAAGAAATCCTTTTTCAACCACGTAATTTTGGAAATAGGCAGATGCATTATAAATCCCCACAATGCTACTTCTCTGGAAAACAGTACAGAATATGCAATTTTCTGTCAGTAAGCCAACAGCTTTTTGTTGCTCACAGTCTTTCAGCCCCAGCATTTGTCTGCCCACAAGTCTCAGCATCAAATGAGAAAAATGCCCCTGTGCAAGAGAGGGCTGCATTGCAGGTAACAAGTGAGTTGACCATGCTTGGGTAAACCCTGCTCAGCTCTCTGCTGGACTGGTCCCCAAAAAGTCACCGTGGGCAACTCCAAACCTGCTCTGACTGTGCTGCCTGCTCGTGGTGTCAGCGCCCACAGGGAAAGGCAGGGTGTGAGGATGCCTTAGGCCATGCCTCAAGTGTCTGAAGCGTGGTGGTGATGGGACCTGTCACTGAGGAGTCCCTCTGTGAGCATCTCCCTCCCAGGATGATTTAAGCAGACCACAGGATGATTGTACAGCTCTGTTTATCCCTGAGTCTGCAGGGATTCAGATATTCCCATCTGTCTTTGTTCCTGCAGGGCGTTGCGGAGGGGAGAGTGCTCCTTTGGGATGCCCTTGCCACAGAGTGATCCCAGGGAGACAAACAGACCGCTGGGGAGAGAGAGTGTTAAAAATAAAATTAAAGGAAGACTGCAAATTACAGTAAAGTTGAAGACAGGACTTTCAGAGAGCACAGTTTGTCAGGAAGACAGCTGCTTTTTATAGCATGCCTGGCATGGCTGATGGCAAAGACATTTGACATTTAGCTCTGATTGAGTGGCAGGTGGGGAGAAGGAAGCCAGAGATACTGTAAGCACATCACTTCGAAAACAGAATTAGGAAGGGGCAGCATTTGGGGAAAGTTGAGTAGCTTTGTCTGGGCTCCTTGGTTGCTCCACAGTGCTTGAAGGTCTGGATCCTAAGTCCCCTGACATCACCCTCCCATCCCTTCATGGAGAGAAAAAAATAGGCCTAGAACTCCAGGAAAATGAGTTTCCTTCCACAAAAGTCCACTTTCCTTGGTCTGTCAGAGCTACCTGTGTCCAGGTCTCCTTCCCCACTGAGCCAGAGTAGGATTTGTCCCTCAGAGATGACAGATGCAGGCACAAGGGTGAAAGAAATCCAAGCTGGCAGTAGTCATGGCAGGGATCCACACCTTTCCTTTGCCACTGAGTTACTGTTGGGAGGAGAAACTGGGCAACATAGGATGTCAGTCACAACTGTGGGAGTCTTTCAGATATTCTCGTCTTAGGAGAACCCAGCCCTGGCACAAGTGTTTGAGCAACTGGAAGGTTGTTGAAATGAAAATGAGCATCAGGGTCTTATTTTCTCCATTTACAAAATGTGGGTGCCAACACTGACCCCCATCTCACTCCTCAAGGTGCCTTTGAACATACAAAGAACTGAGTATCACTCTTATTATTAGGAAAGACTTATTCCTTACATGACAGCTTTTATCTATTGTGCTTGTAATGAGCCCATGGCTTTTCTTATCTCTGAGTTGTTCATACAAGGCACTAGATCCCTGCCCAACACCTAAAATGGGGACAATTTGCAATGTTGTTTTTCATTATGTGTTTGAATACTTTCACTATGTTTCCAGCCCAGCTCTGATCCTGTGACTCATGAGAAATTCTGGTCACTGTGCACTGATGACCACTGTGAAAAACTGGGAATAAATCTCTTATCAGCTACTGCTTATCACATGGACCTACTGATATATTTGTTTCAGACTTCCCTGAGCTCCCTAATTTAATTTACTATTTTTATGAGGTCTTCCTTATCTCCAAACACATTTTCATTTTATTTATTGTTCAGGACACATTTGGTAGAAGGAGTTAAGTACCTCAGTAATTTACAGTGATCATTAATTTAATGACTGCCAATTTATTAGTGTTTACACCTTCTGTACAAGAAGGCAAAGTATCTGATACAATAAATAAATTTCTCCTCAAACATTTGTCAGGCTGTATTTGTTAGTGAGAATCTTTCTCTGTCAGTGAAAGAATAAACTATGGGACTCCCTGCCACAGTACAGGAGAGGGGAGATAGCACGAGCATGTGTGAGATACTTAATTAGGACTAATGGCATGAGGGATGCCCCGAGGCAAATCCTTCAATCTGCATATGGCTAAAGATCCTTGTTTGGAAGATGAAGACAGAGAATGCAAATTGCATTGAACATTGGCTTTGGAAAAGAGAGGGTTGTGAGAAAAAAAGTGATGATTTGCTCAAGCATTGTATTTTAATGAGGGAAAAATTAAATTGTACCTTTAATTTTTGTTGTTTTGAATTGAAACACTTTGAATTGTGGACCAGACCCAAAACAGTTGAGGAACGAGTTTGTTTCAAACTCTATTTGACTAAGGTGCTACGGTATTTCATGGAAGCTGCGATTTGAATATTCATCATCTCCCATAGGCAAAACTTCTCCCACCAGGTTTGTGGCATAGATGCTTTTTCTTTTTCTCATCTGTCTCAGATTCAAAGTGTTGAAAAATTCCTACTGCAGGCCAGCTGTCTGGAGGCCTATGTGTAATTGTACTCCTGCTTCCAGCAGAGAGAAATCTGTGTAGTGCTAGGAATGATGTGTTGATGTTGGGTTTATACCTTGTCACGGGCTCAGAATGTATTTATTGGAAAATGCATCTACTTTCCCTATGCTTTTCTTTCCATCTGAGAAGTGGGAAAACTAACTCTGGACAGAAATTTCTTTCTGCATAATTTTCCGTGGTAGGGGTGCAGAGGCAGGATTTCAGTTTTATTATGATTTTCCACATAACATCTCATTTTAAATGAATTCAGTCCCCAAAATATTTTGAATATTGTGCCATGGGGAAATTGGAGTTTACTGCTAAACCTTCTGTAATACATCATGGTTTCTTTTCTTATTGAGGGGAAGTCGAACATTTGGGAAATCTCAGACAGCGAAGTGTTAGGGGAGATGTAGTCTTACTTGTGAGTCCAGCTTCCAGGTGAGAATGGGACTGCAGGCAGCAGAATTCACCAGTGAGACCTTCATGACAATTCTACTTTAGTCAAAAGTACTTGTCTTTTTGTGATGGTAGTGTTTCTACTATAGAAACATAAAGAAATTTTAAAAAATCTATGGGAAAGAAGCTAGTGTTAATTACAAATTAGACTTCACTAAAGCACCAATTTTCTATTGTAAAGCTACTTCCAGAGGAAATGAATGCAGGAAAATATAGACTGTAATATTTTCCTTACCATTTTTTGTATTTTTATATTGTGAATCCTACATGGGAGGTGCCTATCAGTTGTGCATCTATCCACTGACTTTAGGTCTTGCTATGACAAAAAATAATAATAATAATAATAATAATGTTCCTTTGCTTGAGATGTACCTGAGAGCATACTTTATCCACAACAGACATACCATGAATGGAGATTTTATTTGTTCTCCCTCCTGGGTCCCCAGAGCTGTTGGAGAGGGTGAGGGTGTACATGCAACACCCAGGGAGGCTGGCTGGGTCATTTTGAGGCAGAGATTCCTGGGACAATAGATAACTTCAGAAACATTGCAGCCAAAGCCCTCAAAGCGTTGCCTGAGATTCTCCAGCTTTTGCCATAAATTATTGGCTTGCTGCAGGAATTACCGCGTGAAACCCCTGCTCGCTGTGATGTTAATGTAGGGACAGATGTTCCCAAGGGTTCTTTCCCAACTAAAAATCAAAAATCCACTTAATACAGTTGTGCTTAGCCCAGTGTTTACTCTTAATAAAACACCCTTAGAGAGACCTAGCTTTGCATTAACATTGGCTTTGTTGTGATGAAGTCTGGCTGCCTCAAGAGTATCTCGAAGAGCTGCTCTGGCAGAAGCACCCGCTGACCAGTGCTGCCAAAATGTGCTCTGCTTCACAGGCGAGGTCCTGCCCGTGCCTTGGGAGCACTGAGGTGAGCCAATCCCCCAGGACCAGGGTGAGGAATAAATTCACAACCTGCTGGAGAAACAGCGTATGGTTTTCCTTTCTGCCCCACTGTGCAGAGAAAACAGCTGGAGGTTTCAGCGGGTGAGGAAATGTGAGTGCAGTCCTTACTCTGGGCAGCGTGTCGGCCGTGGTGTGTGCTTGTAATGTAGCTAACATAGCATCCTGCGTGGCGACCCGCCCAGCCTGTGCCTCTGCGGGTGGCAGGATTAGTTCAAGATAGCAGAAATTCACTATTCCCACCTGAGACATTCTGGGCTCGTTAGCCTTCACTTTTTTGCCAACCCCTTCCAAAAGTTTTGTTGCTTTAGTTTTCCTCCCTTAGGGGATAAAAAAAAAAAAAAAAAAGAAACCTCTTAGCATGGTTGCAAAGTCTTTGTTGTTACTATTTTTTTTTTTTATATTGGTAGAGGTCTGTTTATATTTGTATTAACTACTTGTATAATTTAGGTTAGGTCTGTTAAAAGTAACTAATATTCTAAGTATAGAAATGCTCACATAGGACATGATCCAGCTACTGTAGAAATGAGTTAAGCTCAGTGATTTAGACAGGTCTTCTGAAGAAAAAAAGAGGGGAGCCTGAAGTGGCCACGTGCACTTATTAAAGATTGTTTCGACTGGAAGAAGTCAAAATAAATTTTGCAAATTGCATATCCAGTTTAAGAGACTCCAACAAAATGGTGGGCCTACCTTCAGGGCAGAAAGCAGAAACTGTTTGGCAGCATCAATAATTAAACATGGGGAGGGAGGAACACCGAGAAGCCTCATGGCAGGTTTTGGCTGGCGGGATGATTTCCCACATGTGAGACCGCGGGAGGAGCACGCCGCTCTCAGATCTGTAATGGCTGCGAGTGGTCAGAGCTGCAGCTTTATGGACCATTCCAAAGAGTGAATGGGGAAGATTAAAACATGAGTATTTTTCACATAAAGGAGGAAAAGGGATTACTTGTTCTAGGGAGGAACAAAAGAGAAAGCTTTACATAGTTCCATAAACTAAGATTAAAAATAAAATCAATTTTAAAGAGATTTTGGAATACATTTGAATGTGGGAAACATTTATCTTAATTACTGTTTGCCTGCTTTGCATACTTGAATTTACCCAATTTTTAGAGGTGCTGAGGAGAAGCATCCAATGCTTTGAGCTCAAGCTGAGGGACATCAATACTGTGAGAATAATCTAGCCCAATGTGGCTGAACTGGGGACGTTTCCAGACAAGAGTTCTTGTGCATGTTAATTTACAGGTACCTGAGGCATGTTACAAAGCGACCATCCGCAGCTCTCCATCATCCTAAAGCGACTAGAAATGTGGCCAGCTGGCCAAAATCACAGAGACATAATAAAAAGTACTGTGAAGTTTATTTGAGTGTATGCTCAGGAGATTCTTGGAGGCAATGAAAGGGCTGGACCCAGCACGTTGCGTAGCAGCTCCCATCACAAGGAACCCATTGTTGCAGCCTCTTAATGATAATGCTGGTATTTCTTGTGTTGCCTTCATTTTGGTCCTAGACCTTTTTCAGTAAACCTCTTATCATGTTCACACCAACTGGTGTTTCCCTAGCCATGAGACTTCGTGAGATTACATGTTAAAGATAGTATCACCTAACATACTTCACTCAGCCAGTATCATCACTATTAAATCCTCAATTGGCAAATGTTAAATATTTTGTTTAGTGGAGAACTTCCCTTTCCCCTTGACCAAGAAGGATATTTCTCCCTCCATGAAGAATGATTGAAAACATTTCTGACAATAATTAATTTTCCGTTAATTATTTTCTATTTCTGTACAGTGTGTCCTTTTCATTCTAGCTCTCTAACAAATTTGGCATTGAGACCCCTTCACCCTTTCCATCTATTCAAGTACAAGGTTCTATTCTTCATTAGGGCTATTTTAAAATCTGCAAAGAACTGTTTTCCAGATGTGGATATGCACAGACAGTAATTGCACTTCGTGATCACTTCCAGCTGCCCTAAATGCCTGCCAACAAATTCCCATAAGGAGTGCATGTTTTGTGCTACAAATCAGGGAGAACATTGTAAAATGATAATGTGTTGCACACTGCAGTACCTACAAGAGTTATGGACTTTATAACCGAACTAATTGGAATTAGGCTTTACTTTAAAGATCAAGAAAGTGACAAAGAAATGCAATCTTTGTAAATTAATCTGTTGGGTTGTTTTTGAGTAGTATTGAGTACCTGTTTGTTGGATGATATTCATTTTTTGGAATTGTGTATTTGAATACTCTGGATGCCTTGAAAACTTACATATCATGGATATGACAATCTCATGTTTTGAATTTGGATGCGTAATCAGACACCACATATTCTTTTACTAAGTAAAACATTTGCCTCCTGGAACTGTTCTGGTGTGACCAGAACTTATAGTTATGGATCACATGTTCTGCTGGTGTTAATGGCCTCAATTTCACTGATATCAGTAGAGATATGTATATACTGCTAGAACTGAATTTAGTCCTGTATTTTTGTTATTTTAACAATGTAATTTTTAAATAGGTGTTTATACAGTTCCAGTGCAGTTTTCTGCCTTTTTACTTAAACATCCTTATGATTCTTGGCTGAAATACAGTTTTATGCAAGAAGACCAGCAAAAGACATCACTTAAAGCCTCAGAGTGAATAATAACATCCTAACCAGCATAGCAAGCGCTTTAGCAGTCTTCAAAAATGATAATAAAAAAAATTTCTGATGTTGGCAGAACAGAATTTAAAATTCTGTCATGTAACACCTTGCTCCATTGCTCACAAGGCTGTGGACCCAGTAAACAACCACTACCAGCATGTATAGACTGTTCTGCACTCTGTTGCAAAGCCTGACCATGGCCCATATGCCTGGAGATTAAAAAATGTAAAGTCTCACTTCCAACCATGCTTACCACTTTAACGTTGTGCCTCAAAGCTCAGCTTTCTTTTTAGCAGCTGAATTCAGAACCTGTCTTTCCTCTATAGCAATATAAAGTGTGGAGAACCAGAACACTGCCAGGACCCAGAGCAGAAAAGCCCCAATCTGAAAAATCTGGTCAGGTGAGTGCACATTTTTTTAATAAAAAGATATGCATTTTACTTTCTATGCTGGAAGGAGGTTTGCACAGCTGACCTCTTTGGACCCTCTTTTGGACAACCTGGTTGACTTGAATAAAATGCCTCCTGAAGTGCATATATGCTGGTGCAGCATATGAATGTCTCCTTGCATGTCCATCAGGATACAGTGGGTCTAATTCACTGTTACTGCATTGCTTGGGAGCATGAACAGGAATCTTATCTGTAGTTCCTAAGGACACAGTGTGGGTGGTTCCCATGGATTCTTGTGGAGTAGCTCCTTATGCTTGATGAAAGCAAATAGTTATTCTTGAATAAATCAGTTTTACTGAATTTGCCAGGGATCTTCAATATTTTGCACCTGATTTTATTTTTTTTTTTTTTCCCAGTGAATCTCTGCATTGCTATCTTGTAAAGTTAAGCTTCTGACTACGTATTTTCTTTCCTTGGACAGGATTTCTTTTGCCACCTCCTTAGGTGTATTTCTTGTATGCCCTAGAGATCACATATTGAAAATTACTCCATTGGTTAAGTCTGCAGCAGTGTGTATCATGACTATCTCCTAAGGTATTTAATTTCTACAAATACATGAACACCTTATTACAGGTTTCTTTAAACTGCAGCTCTGTTCTGGAAAGTAACTCACTAGCATTTTTCTGTGGTCCAGGGTTATTGCCTTCCTTTAACAGGGAACCAAGAAATGAGTTGAATGCCACGGCCAAAATTCACCCAGAACTACCCAGAACTACAATTAGGAAAAAGGTAGATGAAAATTAGACTCTTAAATCCCCATTTACTTCCCCAACAAAAGCTGGTCAGTATGTGGAAAGCCCTGGCCATGCAGGAATTACTGGGTTCAAGGCATATATAAAAATCATGTCCAGGTAGAAGCCTAAATCTACAATATCCTGTTTTGAAGTCTTGACTTGTTTGTGCATTGGAAAATTGTTCTTATACCAACAGAGAAATGAATTTCATTCTATTATTAAGGTCTCACATTTGGTAAAGTTAAAATTAGCCTCTTGTTAGCATATAATATACTGAAGATAATATTTAGGAAGATAAGAGGATAATGGGAGATGTTTTGTCTGAGTGATGATAATGCCTCTGAATGGATCCGTATGCATATGTTTGTGTAAGAAGTGCACAAATGTCTAGTGACTTGATAGGAAGGATTCTACCCCCTTCACACTTTAGGACATTGACTGTGACACTTGTAGTTCCATGCACTGTTCTTGTTCAGGGGAGCAGGCCATGTTCCAATAAGCAAGTGCCAATGAGATGGTATTGCATGGTCTAACGAGTGCAGGAGAGAAGACAATCAAGACTTTTTCCACAAATGCCTCTGTCCTTGCATGGGATAATTCTGTGAGGTGTTTCAGGGTCATGCAATCTCACACTGCCCCTGCACTGAGCTGGCAGGACAGACGCCATACTCTTCTAAGGCCAATAAGTGTGTTCAAGCCCTTTGTTGACTTCTTTATGAGAGCAAGATGGTGACACTGGATGAGGGGAGGATGTTGTTTGGAGCAGGGGAATTGAGGCAGAAAATTGCAGACTGCTGAAGAGTATTTAAGCCTCCTACAATCTTCTTCAGAATCACCTGCTCTCTTCTGTCTGTATTAACCCCTCTGCCTGTATTTTATGGACAGACATTTCTCCCTACTTGGTCTACAGATTTTGATTAACTTTATAGTGGGATATTTATATATACTTTTTCTAAGCTACGAAGTATCACACTGAGGGAACCTGAGGAAATTTGTATGGTCTAACTTGGAAGTCTAGAAGGGAGATGTATCTGAGTTGCTCATCTTTAGTTCATTTTGGTCCATAGTCCACGTTGAAAGAAAGGTTCTGAATCATCAGATTTGAAGTACTGTCCTTTGGAGTGCCTCCAGTAAGTATTGTTGCCAACCAGGGTGACTTTTACATTTGAGAACTGTAAAAATGAGCACTTACATCCCAATCTAAGTTTCAAAGATACGAAAAAGCATTGGGTTCCCCCAGAAGCTTCTTCAGGACACCAAGGATTGGTGCCTAGGAGCAGGCAGTGTGAGCACCTCCTGTTTGATGGTGCTAATGCTAAAGTGACTCCTCCAGCCATTAAATCACTGACTAGTGCAGCATCTCTGACAACTTCAGCAAGAGTTTATCAGGGCTGGATGCTTGATTTGGAGCCCAGTGAGATGAACAGGAGGCTTTCGTTTGACTTTTTGTTGGATTTTATGGTGAGCCCTGTTACATAAATAATAGCCTGTCTACATGTGACATTATCAGCCTGATAATACAACTGCAACAGTCTTTTCTCACAGTAGGTGGAAGTCATTGGCCAGATCAGCCCTGTAGGCAGCACTTGCCACATTCTAGTCAAAAGAAAGTGCCTTTCTTACCATGACATTTGTCTTGGTAGGTGGGAAAGCACTTGTAGGTGGGCATGTGAAAAGGAATAACAATCTTTTGTTATAAAGTTTTGTTATAACCAAGCCTGTATGCGTTCCATGGTAAAAAGTCATCAACAACATTAATTTATTATGCCTTCATGAACAATCTGTCATTCACAACTCTCCCACACCCAGACATTCACACATGACCAAGGTTCATAGCTGAAGATACTCGCTGACGCACAATTCATCAACGGCTCTTTTCAGCAGTGAGTTTTTCTGATGATGGATTTTTTTACTCTGCTCTCCAGCTGACCCAGTGCCTCTGCTATCCCAGTGTCTAGCCCAGAATCACTTGATTTTCTAGTCTCCTTTCTGTTTAGACATATGTATTTCTTAAAGTTAAGGCTTATTGAAATTTCAGGAGGAAAGAGTTTCTGCCAAAAAATACAGTTTTGTCAAACCTAATTTTTGGCAAGAAAATGTCAGCTATACGTACATGAACACACAAAACCTTGTTGGTGAGAAATTCAAAAGAAAAAAAATTGTTTTGAGTGATCATTTCAAAACAAGATGAAATATTTTGTTACAGTACAACCTAAACTGTGATTTTTTTTTTTTTTTATTTTCAGTAAAAATCCCCCAGATTTTAAAAGAAAACATCATTTTGTTTTGAAACATCAACCTGAGATCATTTTCTTTTTGGATTTTCTTGGAAACTGCTCAAGCAAGTGAATTTTTTTAAAGCCTACATACTGATTTTTTTTTCTGTTTTAAATTCCACCTCTTTTTTTAAGAATAAAAAAAAAATTTCTGATTTTGATTCCAGTTTTAAGACCTGATCTCAGGATCTGCCATACTGTACTTGTATAGAGCTGCTCTTCTCTGTAGAAAATTTCCCCATATATTCTACTCAATTAATGTAACTAATGTCTATAAAGAGAGCATTTTATTTTACATTCATCTAAAAAGGGCAAGTCAAATAATTTTGTTCCAGTTATGCAGAAGGCCAACACAGAAAAAAACAACAAATCTTTGCGTCCCTCATTTCAAGACCTGGTCTTTACAAGGCTGATCTTCAAAACATGCTGCATCATCACAGTAATTCCTCTGCTGCCTTTCCACCTCCCCCGCCTGCATTTCTGATCGTACTCCCCATGCTGCTCACTGCAGCACTATTGTGCAAGCCTTGCCAATCTGCAGGGCCTTGCCAGGCTTGCTGCCTCCGTCCCTTTCAGCTTGCATGCGTCTTTAGGGAAAAGCTGTTACCCTTTGTAATGAGCCTGAAAGCCCTGCGAGGCTGTTGGTTTTAAAGGGGAGTTTAGACAATAGTTGTGTGGTCTTTTGTGATAAACCAACCTCCAGTCGTAGGTAGAAAACCAGCAAGGCTCCTGTGTTCTCTCGATCTTTCTCCCAGAATAATCAATATCTGTAGGCTGTCAAGACTATTAAACTCTGCGCCAGTAGAGAGGCTGTTTCATATGCTCATCCCTCTTTTCCTGGCTAGAAGACAAAAACTGGAGAGACCTAGGGATCCCCTTGGTAAATTCCTGCAAGTCGCTTTTTTGCAACACTCATCCACAGTAAGGTATGTGAGGCTAATGCCCAAAATAATAGCCCTCAAGCCATGATGAGAATCGTAAAGAAAGTGCTTACCACTCTTAAGCCAAAATCAATAGTAATTTTTTTTTTTCCTTAGCTCAAAAGGACAAATCTATTTGTTTTGCCATCACACCAGCAGGTCATTCCTTGAGTGGAGCTGCTTCCATCAAAGGCAGCAACGCCTGCAGAAACAGAATTAACTTAACTTCACGAGTCTCTAATCATAGAAGGATTAGGTAACTCTGTTCAAAGTGGATAAACAGTTTCAATTCCCTACCATGGTAAGTGGATCTGTTTTAAATTTAGAAACATTTCATAGACCTGGGTAGTGTTTTTCATGTGACCTTGACAGCAGCTAAGTCCATCTTTAGACCTTGTCCAAGTTTGATTCTTCCTCATGGATTGATACTATTATTGCCAAGGAGCTAGACACTTATACCAAGTGCTATGTCTCTACTAACGTAAAAAAACCTATCTATAGTCATCTGGACTGTACATTTGCCCATTAGTCCCTTTGAATCATGGCCTTCTCATGCACAGAGTTGCCTTTGTGTGTTATTGCCAGGGTTTTCTCTAGGACATGATTTCATCTGTGACTGTTGCAAGTCAGGTAGTTATGGCTGAGTCAAAATCACTGTCTGAGGCTCCAGCACAAATCTGCAGAATAGTTTTTTGGGTGTTGGAGGTAGGCGACATGTTAGAAATGAGGTAAGAAAGCAACATGGAAGACATGATTGGAAGCTAGTTTTGATAAATTGAAGCCTTGATGGGCTACCTTGTGCTAGCAAGGGCAGCATACATTTTTTTTTATGAGCACAAAGAACACTATAGTCTATTGCTTTCTTTGCTATCTCTTTCTTCTGTCTTTCTGTCCGTCTTTCTATCTTTCTGTCTTTCTTTCCTTCTTTCCTTATTTCTTTCCTTCTTTCCTTATTTCCTTCTTTCTTCACTCTGCCCTCACCTAACACTGTTTTGATTTATTGTCTGTTCCCCAAATCCCTTTTCCTATTTCAACACAAAACCCCCTCTACACAACTCATGACAACATAATATTTTTCACACCTCCTCAAATCCCTCTCTTTAGCATGCCTCTTCAGGAAACGTTTAGTTATCCTGAATAAATTGCTGATATTATAGGTCCTAGTATTTTGGACGTTGTGCAAATGCATCTAAGAAATGGCCTTTACTGGGACTTTACAATGCAGATAAATAAGATAAATAAAGGATAAGAGGAAGCAATGTTATTACATTCCTGGTTGAGATAAGGAGCTATGGTACTTCCTGATTCAGGAAACAGCTTATATCTCAGGAAGTGGGTGAATAGTTGTTTAAGTTCTGCTAGAGTCTGTGGACCCTGAGCACGTATGTAAAACTTACTTAACAGCTTCCTTGACCAACAGCTAAGTGAATTATCTCAGGTAACACAAGGGATACGTGGCTGAGTTGGGAACTCAGTCCATGTTTCCAGTGTCCTTGTCAAGTTTCTCCAAGACAACTTTTGGTTTATCTTTTCTCTTCCCCCTTCTTGTATTATAATAAACTCAGTAAACTATTACCTCTAGGTGCAAAGACGCTCTTGAACATTTCTATATTCTTGCTAATTTCATCAAAAGAAAAATACTATATTTTAAGATTAAAAAGGAAGGAAAAGGTGAAGTCAAGAATAACATCTGCAATCATGAAAACTGCATGGATTTCCACTGTCAGAAAAATGTATGACTCAGAAAATGGGTTTCAGTTTAAAAATATAAATTATAATCCCACCAGGGATCATTTTTACAGTGCAAAACTACTCCTTGACACTGCCGTGGGTTTTTATTAAAGAGTTTATAAAAGAAAATCTTAAATAAATACAGCTGGTGCAAGCTACAAGTCGGACTGTATTGCAGATGACAAAATTATTCAAATAGATAGCCTCAAAGGTCTCTTCTAGACAGAGCTTGTAATCATGATAATAGGAGTATTTCACACAGTATTATCAAATAGAAACTGTGACTAGGGCCAAGGAAAAAGCTGTGGGCCATAATCTAAAGTTTTCAAGGGTCAGCAGAATATGCAGATGACATCAAGATGTGTGGTGCTGTTGACATGCCTGAGGGAAGAGATGCCATCCAGAGGGACCATGACAAGCTTGAGAATTGGGCCCATGTCAACCTCATGACATTCAGCAAGGTCACATGCAAGGTCCTGCACATACAGGCTGAGAGACAAAGGGTTTGAGAGCATCTCTGAAGAGAAGGACTTGGGGGTGCTGGTGGATGAAAATCTGGACCTAAGTCAGCAATGTCCATTCACAGCCCAGAAAGATAACTGCATCAAGAGAAGTGTGGCCATCAAGTCGAGGGTGATGTTTCGCCCTCTCTACTCCACTCTAGTAGACTCCACCAGGAGTATTGCGTCCAGTTCTGGAGTGAGTCCTCAGTAAGGAAAGATATGGACCTGCTTAAGCAGGTCCAGAGGATGCCATGAATATGATCAGGGGGCTGGAGCACCTCTCCTGTGAGGACAGGGTGAAAGAGTTGGAGTTGTTCAGCCTGGAGAAGGGAAGGCTCAGGGGGGAACTTATAGCAGCCATTCAGTACTTAAAGGTGCTTGCAAGAAAGATAGGGACAAACTTTTTAGCAGGGCCTATTGTGATAGGATGAGGGGTAATGGCTTTAAACTAAAAAAGCATAGATTTATGCTAGATATGATGAATATATTTTTTACAATGAAGGTGGTGGCACACTGGCACAGGCTGCCCAGAGAAGTGGTAGATGCCCCATCCCTGGCAATATTTAAGGTCAGGTTGGAGGGGGCTCTGACCTAGTAGAAGATGTCCCTGCTCATTGCAGGTGAGTTGGACTAGATGACTTTTAAAGGTTCCTTCAAACCTAAACTATTCTATCATCCTATGATTCTATGATTCTGATTCTATGATTATATGATTCTGTAAACATTTACTGCAAGCTGATTTTAGTGGATGTAAAGTGTTATGTATTTTGTGTTTCAAATAAGGCTCAAACATGTACTTCAGGGCATATGCAGCATATTTTTTACCTTTTTTTGTTGTTAGTAATTATTGATGTTATGATGCTTGCTTTCTGTAGAAAAAAATTATCTTTTCCTTCCAACCATATGTAGAACCCAAGAAACATTAAGACTGGAACATGATATTTTTTCTGTTTCCTTATACTCTTATTTTCCTCTATCATCTACTATTTTATACAGCAGCTTGGTTAGAGACTACCCCGATATAGATTTCACCATGAAGGCAGCAAAAAAGAATGGGGTAGATACACGTGAACCAGATAACCTGGCCTTTCCAAAAGAACAGGAACAGGACAGAACAAAACTCTGTTATAGCTTGTCTTTTTTTTGGCTGCAACATCTTCGGGTTTTCCATTTTCCAGAAAAGTCCATATTTTCTACAAAAGCAGTACAAGAGACTGCATCTTCTTGGACACCCCTGTCTGAATTAGCCCTGTGCTTCAAATTTTTGGCTGTTCTGAGACAAATTTGTGTCAAAAGCAGCTCTTTTGTAGCCACTTGTTCAGCCTTACTAGATAAATTATTATTCCCTCTTGCAAGTGGAACATTCACGAGTGTCTTTTTGTCTTTATTTCATTGTTGTTTTAATAGGAGTCTTTTTTTTTTTATAATGAGAAAATGTATCAACTATTCTAGAAAATAATAGAAAGTATTACAAACAGCAAAATTAAATGCTGGATTCATTACCCAGGTTCTCACACCTTATTCTCAAACTCATGCTCAGTGGTGAACAGAAACAATAGCTTGGAAAAACCTGTGTGTCAAGATAAAAATGTCCATTTAAAGTTTGAATTCCACACACTAAATTGTTAAAGTGAGTTTCTCAGGAACCACATAAAGACTTCCACATGCAGAAATTACTTAGGTAACAAATGAGAGAACAGTAAGAGTCAGAATAGAAACTATTTATTGTCTCACCTAAGAGCATAAAAAAGGCAAAATTCACATAATTATTTTCAAAGGTGTACTTTCTCGGTGTCACTCTTTTCATGTCAAAACTCTGCCCTTCTCTAGTGCCCGTAATGGAAAGATCTGAAAACATTTTCCCGACAGTAATCCCAGACGGCCTGTCTGCAGAGATAAAAATCATCCCTGAGACACCGCTCACATATCTCTGTTCTGAGCTAGGTAAGGCTTTTTTCCCATCTCATCCCTATCAGCGGAGTTTGGGGGTGGTGCGGATACTCCAGCACTGAAGACTACCCGTCATGTGAAATCCTCTACAGACTTCAGTGATTTGAAGAGTAAACCTTCATTATTTTTTTTTTTCCCAAGCCCCTTTGCCAGAGGGATGCAAGTCAGGAAGAAAGGCTGGGATCCAGTTCTCCATTACTTTGCGTGACCTCCTGCCACACGCACGTTTCCTTATCCAATATACCACCAACATCAGCATATTTGAAATAGGAGGTCCCTATAATGTGTTTCTCTGAGATATAGGTGCAAGTGGAGTGCATGTGTTACAGAAATAATCACCCATTAAGCATCCACATCAACCCACAGTGAAGAGAGTCCTCCCACCGCAGTGAAACAGCGGGAAGTCCTTGCCCGAAGGTTCAATGTTCATACTCCACAGATAAATTATTTATTACCATGATCCTATCCCCCACCCTACACTGTCGTGTTGTATTTCATACCATGCTTGCCACAAACGGTATGAGTGTTTCTGAGTGTGTGTGTGTGTCACGGCTTAGAGAGGAGTGCTGAATTTTCTAATACTAAAGGGCCCATTTCATGTTATTTATGACCTCACTAGTGTCGAAATGAAGACCTATAAATCGTAAACATAGGCGCACTAATTCTAACAACAGCAAGTTTTAGTCACATGTAATTAAAACATCCCAAAGTCTTTCAGCTGCAATGTATTTCCAAATGACACCACTGGGACGGGGGGAAATGGGAAATGGAAGAATCAGCAGTATTTCAAAGCCATGGCCATTGTTAGCTTTTGGGGCTCTGTGCAGCACTGGCAGTGCTGCCAAGTCTGCAGGTTTCTTGATGTTATTTTCTATTATATATTTTAATGGCAGCGTCATTGATTTCCAGAAACAGCAGGGACATTTACTATGCTAAGATGCCATCATGAACTTCAGGAAATGAATCTGGTGATCATACTGAAAAATAATACAAGGAAATTCTGTGATAACATCTCTGTTGTGGATTAGATACACTAGAGAAGGGAAAATACTCCGTTTCCCTCACTTTTATCCCCCAAAATGAGCTAAAACTGGGTCCTGAGTCTTCTATGAGGTTTGAGAAAGTTTGAGGTCTTTTGTTTTTATTGTGATTTCTTGGAAGAGATTAGGATTAGCTGTTTTCTTATAGTCAGAGGAACAGGGAAAAGGCAATACAACGTCAAGACAGTGTATTTTCAAATGTATGTCAGGGATTTGTTTTACCTAGCACACAATTAACCTGTAAAATTCAAGATATCATTGTTGCCAATGGGTTGGAAAGACCTACTGCAGCGTACAACAGGGCTACATGATTGTTGAGCACATGGCCATCAGAAAATGAACCAAAACCAAGAGTGACAGCAATGTGTCATTGTGTGAAATGCATTATTTTCTCTACCCAGTGGGCATCAGAAGTTTGAGGTTTACATGTGTGTTGGGAATGTTTGCAGCTGGATTGAAGGGGGTGCTCTCAATTCAGATGCAAACCTTGTGGATTCAAAGCAGTTGTGCAGCCCAGGCCAACCTGAGTGAGGATCTGGGACATTTTTTCCTCTTAGAAAGGGTGTTAACCTTTCACATTGCAGTGCACAAGCTAGCCCACAACTACTTGGTATTGGAAAAACTCTCCTTTGGGCAGAAAACTCCATCACAGCCTGTGGCAGTTCCCTTGAAGGGCGTGATAAAAACTGTTTTCAGAAACCAAAGACTGGTTCAATGGACTGTTAGATTGATCTGGTGTGACAGCTATGCTCTTTTCCAGCCGGGATCCTCAGGCGAGCGATGGTGCTGGCTGTAGATCACGAGAATGAGCACCGAGCCAAGCCACGCTGCTCCCGGCAAAACCTCAGAGCAAGCCCTGGACCAGGAGCAGGGCTGGCTTGTTTGCAGCTGGGAACTCATGGTGGGAGCGGCGGTGGGTGCAGGCAAACAGGACTACAGATCCAGCTCTGGATAGACCTTACCCTTCCGAATCTACCCTTCAGGATGTTTTCTGAGGGGTGAATTGCTCAGTTTACATCAAACTTTCTTCTGTAGTCTAATTCTAGTGAGTGTAGCAGAGGGAGTAAGTTAGGGAAACAAAATACTAGTAATGACTGTCAGGATGAAGGGAAAATATTATTTTTGTGGCCAAAGTCCCAGGCATGCAGATTTCCATTCTGACTTCTTTCCTACTCTCCTTTCTCATTACGGTGTCCTTTTCCTCAACCATTCCCAGTCTTTCTTATCAGCAGATAATGAGCAGCGGCTGACACACACTGTAGGATATTATCTCCTTAAGGAGGTTGAAATAAATGCAGAGCTAATCACTGTGTAGTTAGATTGAATTTGTTTTCTGAATTCAACTTTCCTGGTGGAAAGGCAAAACATTTCCGTGGCACGTTTATAGATCTATCTTGCTCTGTAAAGACTATCCTAAAGCACAGTCCCACTGTGCCAAATCAATAGTCCATCCAGGGATTTGGAGGCCAGACAGGACCTTCTGTGGCAGGAGATGCTTCTGGGAAAATTGGGGCCAAATGACTCTGTTGAGGGAAGCATCCCATAGCATGTGCTGAGGGGCAGGGACTGTACAAGTGAGATGGTGTATTGTGTCAAGTTAGAGGGACTTAATTCAGAGTCAGGACCCCAATGGCACTGGACAAGGGAAGAAAAAAGATAGTGCAGAGATTACCTTATAATTCTTGTGTTTTTCAGGAAAATTTGGGAATTTTGGTCAAAATTCAGATAGTTGAGGAGAAAGGAGGCCTTATTGTAAGTATTTGGAGTAATGGCAAAAAGCATCATTTGACTTGGGCCAGAGTTAGCAGAGGTGGAAAGGGTCTTTTATATTCTAGTATTATTATATCCTTGTGATTAAGGATGCTATGCAGGCTTCCCTGCTTATGAATCCTCTTGGAAGATTTTACAGGGATTATTTATTGTGTGTGAGGTGGCATTGAGATGTCTTTACGTGTAATTGCATAGGACAAGGACAGAGACAAAGGATAAGAAGATGTTAGAAATTCCTGAACTCAGTAAGTGTGGCTGGGATGAAGGCAAATATTCAGTGAAGCCATATGGGAATAATATATTTTCCTAAATTCTAACAGAACCAAAAGTCTGGTATTGCAGTGCTATCCCTTTTGACTGGGCAGAATGATTACAGCACTGTGTTTCAGAGATATTACTTTTCCATTGGATACAGTGTTCTCAGTACCAGCTTCTACCTACAGTTAGGGAATGATGTCTTTTTCTGTGTATGAAGTCTCTGAGTTTGTTATCTATCACAAATTTATCTGGAAATTTTGGGGTTATCCTGTCTTAGATCATTAATGCCAGGAGATGAATCACAGCTCCTTTTAGACTTCAATTTCCTTTGCTTCTTCATGTATTCAAGTGTCTGTTTACAGAAATGCTGCCAAGGTCTTCTTAGTAGTCAGCATTTTGTGCTTTGGTGTTGATACTGGTGAAGCATCACAGTTACATTTCTCACTTCGAAACCCATCGAAATACAGTGCCAGCTTACAAAAACTGCTAAGAGCAATTTGAGATCCAAAGAGTAGGATTTCTGTGTCCTCAGTTCAGTCATGTGAAATGTAGATGTTTTAATGTTTGCTAAGTATCTTGACTTCTTTTATAGGTAACAGAGAAGCATCTTCTGGTTAATTGTATTATTCATCTTGGACAACAATCCCACATGCTTTGTGTGGTTCTTTGGACAGTTGTTCTCTACACCCATGACAAGAAAAATTCAAGTAGTTTAGATAAATCCCCAGATTTTAAATGGTTAAAATTAAGGTGGCATTAAAAATTTGTTTTGGATGCAGGAAGTATTTCTATTCTGTTTGCAAGGTACAATGGATAATCCGATCAGATAGAGGCAAACACAATTTTTGTTGATTTTATATGCTTGAATATTTTTGGCTGCAGCTGAACTTTAAGGATTCTTTGAATATAATTTTCATTGCTAAGTTATTGAATTTTCTCAGCAAGGGAAATTAAAAATTTACTTATTTCTTGACTACCAACTTTACCAGAAGGTAAGAATTTTGTTTCATAAGAAATATTGAGTTTCAGAAATTTTTGGCAATTCTACATCAGAATGAATTGGACAGATTTCCAAATTTGTGACAGCAGTAATGTGTATTAAAAAAGAGCTCAGAGTAGCTAACAGATCATTAGCCTTGAAGTTTGGGAAACTTGTGTTCATGTCCATGTGATAATTCAAGCAGACATTTTCTCAATGAGAAATACTGGTGCTGAAACTTCCATTCAGCAGATCTGTTTTCCACACACAGACACACAAAAAAGCACCAAAACCCCCAAACCAATGAACCAGATCAAGAAATGCAAGACCTTCACTCCCCTATCTCCAAACCCAGTAGCGAAAAAAATCACTAGCTCCATTTTGTGAATTCAGCTAGTTTTCAGGGTAACTTTTGAAGATTTGTAACCAGATTTTACTTATTTTGCAAAGGTGAATTGATAACCAGATTCACAGATTTGTTTGCCCAGAAATTTTGCCACAAAACAAGAGATGAAGCAGGAGGAAGGAGGCACAGAAGCAGAATTCATTTTTTGAGGCTGAACCTATCTTTATTTAAGATATGTAGTCTTGGATCTACCTGCCTACCATTTGGATGCAGAATTAATATTGGTGTTAAGCAAATCTTTATTTACACACCTACAGTCAATTGCTGATTATAAGATTCTGCTTTTTTCTCTTTGTTGAAAAATTTGTTCCCCACTCCAGGATGCATTGCTCCTGGAGTTGTGCTGATGGGGATGCCTCAGTGCTCCATTTCTCAGTGTCCTTGCTGTAAGGCCTGGAACTCAGGGTGGCAGATGTCTGGTGCTGAGTGCTTGGCTTTTTATTTTTTTCCCTTCCCTGTGCTTCATCACTTGATATTTTTAGTTACTAAATGTTGCAGAGACAGCTTTTTCAATTAGAAAAGTGACAAACTCTGCAAAATGAATTCCAGCACTTGGAGAACATCAGCATCAATCTCCAGTACTTGCTCACTGACTTTGCAGGATGGGCTTGTTTTTCCTAAAGTGAATGCTTTGACCTATTTGTCTCCAGAAGAGATAAACAAAACAAAACACCAACCAAGAATATTCCTATCTAATGACATTTAGAAAAAGGCATGCATCCAAATCCATTCCCATGTCCTAAGCAGACCAGCACTAGTGGATTTGAATCTCAGTTGAAGTGTGGTGGTAGTATTGTTAAGAGACTTTAGTATGGATACAGAGTTTTTACTAAAGGATACCAATGTATTTTTGATCTCATGTGTGATTAGGGAGTCAAACATGTCCAGGTATGATACCTATCTATCACTTTATACAAAATTTTTTGTTCCTTATGCATGATTATTTAATGTCTAGGAATTGGACAGTCCATCAGTTTTGGTCCTTCTTTAACATTAAAAAAAATGGCCAGAATTGGCCTTAAATTAAGGAATCAGAACTAGCAATGCCTAAAGGATAGACCTGATAAATGAAATCTGAGATGCAAATAAATGGCCTCATTTCCAGATACTCTTTTAAATGCTGATGAAAAGTGCTCTGAGAATTTAGGTTATTTAGGTTTCTGCTTAATATGGACTTATCTTCTATTTTGGTTTTCTCCTTAGAATGTACATGGATTTACAGAGTCTCAGGCAAATTAAAGCAGTGGCAAATCAGAATTATAATGCTTGGGCTATTGTTTATTATTTGTACTATAGTACATTTAAGAATATCCAGCCATTTGCCTAGGAAAAGTTTAAGAGATGCCTGTACTGGAGGAGTCATCTGGTAGTTTAATAGTCAATCTATTTCACTCCAAGTCACCTATCAGAAGCTGAAATTAGACAAATTTAGGTTAGGAAAAAAAAATGGTAACATTTGTAACCATGAAGGGAGGAATACCTTATGTGAGGTGACAACAGCTTCTCCGTCCCTAAAAATACTTAGATTTAGGTGGAGATGTTATAACTCAGATGGAAGTTTCAGTGCTGTTATTACAAAAGAAGTAAAACTAGGTATCAGTAATGCTCCTCTCTAAGACCAAGCTCTATGTCTATTACTTTTAACTGATAATAAGTGTGATATTCTCTAGCTTTACCATTGGAAAGAGCTGTAGGGATGTACTCCCAGAGGAGGCACAGGCTGACAACCGAGAACCATAGAGGTGTTATTACTTCAGAGGTAGACACAATTAACACAGTCAAAAACCTAAGCCGATTATTCCAAAAGTATATATGAGCTTTGAGCATCTTTTATCAAGTTGGAGATAATAGAACTTTTTGGAGATAAGAGTCCCAATCAACATCGGGATGTTTTGTCACCTTTACCTGAAGTGCACCAAACCCACCATGTTCCCCTTTGTTATGGGGTTTGATTGAAACAATGCATTTGCTCTAAGACACATTTTGAGAGACTACAAAGAGATGGACTCAGGGACCATGGGCATTGTCCCAATGGTTTGTTTGTTGATTCTTGCCAAGTTGTCTCTGAAAGTTAGCAACTGTCATGGTGCAGAAGGTCCTGTATATCAGACTGGGGTATCATAGCTAGATGACCCAACTGAAATGGTTATGATTCAGTGCCAGGCAAGGAGGAAAAAAATCCCAACACACTCAGGTCAACTCAACTCAACTCAACTCAACTCAACTCAACTCAACTCAACTCAACTCAACTCAACTCAACTCAACTCAACTCAACTCAACTTCTCAACTAACTCAACTCAACTCAAAACCTTCACTCATCATCCCCATGAAACAAAAAAATCTGAGCTCCATACTTCTCCACATGGGAGACTCTGGTACAGGTAACAGATGCCGATGTGGTGGTTGTAGGTGGAAGCCAGTACATTTTGAAATCTAACTATATACATTTTTTTAAAGAAAGTGAATGTGTGACCTGGGGGACAGCTCGCACTCCTGATGACTTATCGGGATCTGGGAAACAATTCAAAACTACCTTCCTTAGGCGACTTCCTAGCACTGCCAGATTTTCAAAATAATTCCTGATGCTACAAGAAATCACTGATAAGAGGGAGACAGGTCTGTCAGCAGGGAACATCAAAACACAGACAAACTTCCATCTTGATGGACTTTCTTGGAAGGGAAAATTTTGTTGTTATTTATCAAGAAACCCATGATGCTAAAAGGGTCTTTGTAACTATTTCTTAGGTGACAAGTTCTGGGTGAACAAACTTTGGGAGTTTTAATTTATGCTCTCAAAAATGAATGCTTTGGTCCACTGTCTTTCCAACATGCCCTCACCAGTGTTACTGTGATGGGATCATCAGAACTAGCTGCAGGATCACAAGGAAGTTGCTCTGCCTCTGCAATTTAAAGTGGGGCTGGAGTGCCCTTAGGACAGAGAATAGAACAAAATGAGTCTTAATGAGTATTAAGCGGACTCATTATTGAGATAAATGCACCTTGACAGATGCTATGTCTCTCTGTTTCTTTCCCAAAGAAAAACAGGCTGAGCTGCCAAAGTCTTGTCTTTAACTAAAAAGTCAGGATAGGGATAAGACCACAATGGTCTTATTGCACAGCAGTGTTTCTCAGGCACTGATGTCCTTCTTGCCTTCTGTGGAGTGTTTCTGTTTGAAAAACTGCTGGAACAGATGCATGTAATTATTGGGTAAAAGTTAGGTGGTCAGATAATTCCTGTATAGGAATAAAGGAAGGAAATTCTTCCATGTTCCGGTGGCGAGGCGCTGGCCCAGGGTGCCCAGAGCAGCTGTGGGTGCCCCCTCCCTGGAAGGGTTCAAGGCCAGGTTGGACGGGGCTGGGAGCACCCTGGGCTGGGGGAAGGGGGCCCTGCTCATGGCAGTGGAGTTGGACTAAATGATCTTTAAGCTCCCTTCCAACCCAAAACAGTCTATGATTCTACGTTTATCCCATATACAACTGATGAATGCACGCTTGCTCATTCCTGCCTTGGATGGGAGCCTTTCACAGGACCAGTGTGGTACTCTGCTGTGTTACTGTCACAGGTCCTCCTCAGACAATGCGGACCTGGGTCTGTGATGAGGGGGAGCTACCCAGAAACTGAAAAGATGGACAAGGACCTGTTTAAGAAAAAACTCTCCTCTCTATACCTTGGGATAACATCTCATGCAGCGCTACAAGATTCTGGGATTTTATTTGAATTAACAAATTCTTGTTTCTCAGGAACAAAGTTACCCAACTGTCTCTCATTCCAGCTGAAATAATGGCAATATCTGGACTAGGTTGAAGGAAGCTGTTTATAGCAATAGATGATGATTATAATAAATATCAGTTTAGAAATTGTTTTTGCTCAGTGAGAGGACTCCAGATTTTCATTGCCTCACTCTCTAGAGAAGGACATTTGTTCCTCAGGGATCTGCCATTCAAATGTGTCTTTGCCTGGTTGGAAGCCCTCCCATCTTACAACCTGACAGAAGTTCACAGGAGCCCTGCTACAGAAAAAAACCCAGTTCTTCAGTGATCATAAATTGGGCTAAAGTTTGAGTAAGTCCACATACAAGTAACTCTAATACAGGGAGACTTCTATATCATCGTTCATCAGAGCAGCCTGTTTTTCAGTAGAAAGAACATGAATATCTTCCAGGCACCATTTAAGTCTTCCATGTTGAGCAGACGAAAAAACAAACCATCAACCATCATTAAAAGGCTTGGGCTCTGAGATCATGGCTTCTGTAACTGTAAGGAAGCAGAAAAAGCTATCCCTTTTTTCCTCTGAATACTGCTCTTAATTAGAAGATGAGATTTTTTGCATTCTGGAAACACCAGTGTTATGATGTCACCAAGAGAAATAAGCTCAATGTTTAGGTAAGTATCAATACAAGGCAATCCTTAATGAACTTAAAGTTTATTCTGCAAAATAGTTGCTAGACTTAGTTCTTACATCCTGATGAATGTAAATAAAACCCTTTGGGATATAAGGTTCCCTAAGTTAAACCTGAATGAACCCCAATTTTTTTTTAACACTGTGCGACAATATTTGACGACATAACCAAGGGAAGAACTTGACCTAAAAAACTGGGAATAAAGAAGGGAATGTGGTCTGTTTGGAATTTGGAACAAAGCACTTTTCAGCACTCAACAGCAGACCCTTCCTTGTCTCTGAAGTTGAAAAAAGTAGTTAGGAGAGGATACATCTCTCTCCCAGTACTGGCTGTCTGAAAATTGGACACATACAGAGAGATTTAGCTTGCACAGGAAAACACCAAAATTAAAGAATTCATCTGTGTACATCTCAGCTCCCATTGCAGTTAGCTGCCACCCAGGTAATGCACACAAAGGATGACAGAGGCTAGCGCTGCTCTTCCGAAACACCTACGCTTGGTCAGCTGAATCCCTCTCCAGGATTCATTGTCTAAACTCAGAAAGCCTCTGTTGATGAGGAGTGTAAACATCCAACTCACATGTGGGCACCTACCTATGCACCCCTAAATGTCAGCACCTTCACCTTTTACCCAAGGGACTTGTCCAACTTTCCTATGTGGAGGGAGAAATGTTCTTCCCTTAGAAGATGGTTCAAAGCTCTCTGCAAGACATCTAGGGTTTCATATGTCCTTCTCATATGTTTTTGAAAGAAGACCAGATGCCTAATGTAGATTAGACATCTATTTTCTAGAAGTGTAAAGATAGGTGAGTATGCCAAAATAAATCACTGCAGCTCTGACCTGCAGAGTCTGTCTCTGTTTATATATGATTCAACTGCAGCTGGAAAACTGCGTTTGATTAATAACTCTGTATTGCCAGCAAGTTGTTGAGGAGCAGAATTGCTTCATTGCAGTTGCTCCCCTCTCATCAGAAGGCTGGAGGCATAGGTTTATAGGGAGAATTGAAAGAATCATATCTATATGCATACAGTGGAAAATGCAATTATGAGGAGCTACAAAAAGCCAAATATCAAGAGATTGTTAACACAGAAGGAGAACAGCAATTGTTTGGCGTGATACCCAGGGTAAAGCAAGCAGCAAGAGGATTTGATCAAGACAGAGTAAATGTGAAATTTGAGCAGACCTTACAGGAAAATTTTCTGAGAAAAAGACCTATGGGGGTATGGAATGATTTGAAATCCCTGAAAAGAAAGATTTTAATCCAGGCAAAACAGAACATCAGCAAATATTCTGGCTATAATTCTCACAAGAGCAAGAAAATTGCCAGGATGGTCTAAATGTTTTTTTCTCTATCTGAATTCTGTAATTTTAAATTCTGCTTCCTGATGCATGATGCTTCTACAGTGTAAGTCCCCTTAATAATGACAAGGATACGGTGATTCATTTATCTTTGGTGGATCAGTTATTACTTTTCTGCAGTAAATGGCCATGCACTATGAAAAACACTCAAAAATCAACTCTACCCACGAATACACTTGCCTTGATTGTCACAATGCAGTTGCAATAACAGTGCATCTAGGCTCAGTACTACCTCCATACAAAACCTAGCCCTAGCTGAGGCTCAGGTTATAATGGTATGCTGAATTTATACAGATGGAACACTGCAAGGGATACTCTTTTTGCTTGTTTAATCTATTTCTAGTATCTGATCATGAGGGAGCAAAAGCTGTTGACATGTTGTCTGCAAGCTGAGCGTTTGGCCTCTTAAAAAGTCATTCATGAGTCTGTTGTGTTAGTAGGAATTAGGATGCTTGAAAATGTCTGTATCAGCAGAGTCTCTTGGAAGATTGGTAAAATCAAACCAGAGGGGTTCAGGTGAAATACAGTTCTTAACAGTGAAATTTTCTGTTCAACAGTTTCAATATAAATGGGACACTTCCTAGTATCCCCCCAACTGACGTTACATGGAAGTAAAAAGATGGAGTTCTGTGTGGTAGTCCAAACTATTAATGAATCTGGGTCCATTTCAGCAAAATCTTGGATCCAAAAAAGGCACAATTTTTGAAAGCATTTCACACTGAAATGCTTTTCCACATGAAATGCTTCAGTTCAGGAAATGCCAAAGCAAATAATGTCAGTATTTTTTAAAGTAATATTTTGACTTTTGTTTCAAAACATTTTTTTAATTTAAAAATTGACTACAACGAAAAGGAAAAAAAAGTTAAATAAAAAAATACTTTAAATACTCTCAGGATTTAAGAATATATTTATTTTTGTAATGAACAAATTCCTTCAAGTTAACCCCAAATGAAGTTTGTTATTATGCTTTATTTTTGCCTAGCTGGAAGTCCGAAGTCCTGAATATATTTTCTAGTAGACCTGCCTAGAACTTTCTCTTGGGTTTCTTTTAGGCCGCTTGAACAGAAAAAAAAGTAAAAAAAAAAAAAAAAGAATCTGTCTCTGCTGTGGAATGTATTGCAGAGAGCAGTCATGCCCTGGTTGGAGATGACATTGCATCTCTCTCTTATCTCTATGACTAACTTTCAGACATCCAAATTGCCTCCTAACATATGGAAGATGTATGGACAGAATTTTTTGTACAAGCCAGACTGCAGCAGATGGGTGACAAATACAGCACTCTGGTTTTGATTTAGCAAAAATAATCTACTTCACATTCGTGGAGACTGCATGGTTCTCCCATGGAGCTTCTATGCAGGCTTACTTCTCTAAGGGCTCTGGTTATACTTTAAATAATTTGTAACTTGATTATGCTAATTTTTGTTCAGTCAGGGAGAATCTCATATGTTTGATGACTATTTCCTCTCACTTGGCCAGCCATGTAACATTTCATGCGTTTGCAGAGCAGCACCAGAGCCTTAAAGCCAGAGGAAAGCTGCATCTCATCGGGTTCCTGACGGAGGGCGCTGTCCCTGGGTGAATAATCACCAAGGAAGACTGGAGAACAGCCCAGTCTGGTTCACAGAGGTCTCTAACACCCACGCACAGCAGAAAACCCGAGTTCTGGACCTTCTGCATGTGGACAGTCAGCTGTCTGCCCCAAGGATGGGTCTCAATGAGCTCCAGCTCTGAAGATGATGCCATAATTTGACTTCTTACCCAATGACCACCAGGCCCATACAGGGTTGTGCCTGCCCTATGGCTGTGATGTTCACAGAAACATGTGTGGGTCAGTCACAGGATAGTAACACTCTGATGTGCTGCTATCACTCAGAACGTGACCCTGGATATGAATTTTCACATACACATAGGCATGAGAGACACTGAGAGGTCTGTAAGCCACATCTGTCTTAAGAGTCATATGATCCTGGTCCCTGAAATTCAGTTACAAATGTCTGTAAGATGTGCATAAGCCAAGGGCAAAGAAACCCTTTCAAGTTCAAGTTACATGCAATCATTCCAAATCCTAATTTCATGGCACAATTTGTTCTCTCTTTATTGAGGCCGTTCTCACACCCAAGTGGCCAGACAAAATATTTTTCAAGATGGGTGGAAAAAAAGGGAAAAGAAAGGAAAAATAAAAGGACATGGCACACAAATTTATCCACCAGTACTGGGAAGTGGACATCACACAAGGGCCCTAGACTGAAGGGAAGCTTTCTCCATGTCTCAGATGAGGACATGTGGGACACAAGAGGAAGGGCAAGGCTGTTCTCATCCCTCTGGCAGCTCTGATGCTGGCAACCCTGCAGAGCCAACTCATTTTGCAAAACGAGCCTTTTCTATTGTGGTGTCCTGTGGGCTTTATACACCAGTAAACTCTCTTGTTCTTAAGGCTCACCAGTGCAATCACACACATTCCTCTGCAGAGTAAGGACAACTAGCCTCAGCTCCACTTTTGAGGAGTCAAACCAGACTCTTACTAAACACAGTGAGGGTGTTATGTTTTTTTTTTTTGTTTGTTTGGTTGGTTGGTTTTTTCTTTTGTTTTGTTTAATTATCTATGATAGACTACGCTGAAGGAGCAGGCAGAGTGGACTGCAGCTCTGCTCTGTACACCAGGTGGCCTCAGCGGTATGTGCTTCACTCCTGATGATCTCAAGGTGCAACTGTCACTCCTGCTGATATCGTTTTTGTTTGCCATGATCTGAGCATGCTTACAGTACAGTGAAACAGAGCCAAGAATCATGCAACAGGATAAAAAAATAGAAGATAAAACACATGCAAGGATGGGATTGATATCACAAGGCATCTGTTAAACACACATAATCAATGGCCCGTTTATATGAAACAGCTCTGCAGACAATGAATAATGCTGCATTGTAGCTACCTGGAGGAACAGAGAGCTGTTATCCTCTTGTCCTAGAATAACGTCCTTAAAAAACAAAAGCCTCAGCTGCAGTCAAGCATTTTGCATGTTGCCACACAACAAGTTCTTCATTAAAAAGGAGATGCAGGAACTGACAGATGACTGATAAACTGGCTGCATTGGAAACTGCATTGGGTCTCAGTGAGAGGTCGATTGTTCACATGGAGGGAAGCTACTGGTGGAATTTCTCATCTCACTGAACTGATTTCATATGCACACAAAGCAGGAGTACTCTGATGAAATTTGATGGTGGCATGAAGCTAGAGGACACTATAAGTGCAATGGAAAATTGTGAGTCATAGAAATTTGGTAAGGCTCAGTAGTACAAAATGTAGGTTGTCTGCCTTTGGTGGTAGTCATCTGAGTAAATGTAAATTTCTATGGAAGAGTTACTCATCCTGAATTCTCTTTACTGTTAGTAGTGACAAAAACACTTTAAACATACTATCCTTGTCTTCCTAAAATAGATATAGGTAAAGGACTTTGCACAAGCATAGGTGTCACACACTCTTGATGCTGAGAACTTCATAAGGAGTCTGAGTCAGCTGCAGATGCATGAACTGTACTCATTTAGATATTGCAATATATATCACATCTGACTTGAGAGGAAAATAATAAAATTTCTGCAAGATGGTGGCATCCATGAGGAGGGATGAGGGAAGGGTGGCTTGTGATTTTCAAGCATGGAGACCCCTGATCTGTCACTACATGGGAAAAAAAATAAAACCAAACCAAAAAATGAGAAGGTAAACTATGATCCTGGAACTGTTCAGTCATTGTATTTCCTGTATTTAATGTCTTCATATGAGACAGAAATGCATGGTGCCTGGATTTCCAAAAGGATCGAGTACTAAGAGCAGCTGTGATGATGATCAGTCAGTGACCATCACTTCAGACAAGACTGAAGTAATTTGACCAGAGGGCACATGGAGGGCCTGTTGGCTTGAGACCCAACTCCAAATGAACTGATGGACATAATAGAAACAAAGTGTGTTTGGAAAGCCTGGGTGGGGTGTATCATCCTGGAAAACCTTGATGAAGTGAACTGTCTCTCACCAGGCATTCACTGCTGGACCACAGGAGCTGAAGGAGAGGGAAGGGAAGAGAAGGGAAGGGAAGGGAAGGGAAGGGAAGGGAAGGGAAGGGAAGGGAAGGGAAGGGAAGGGAAGGGAAGGGAAGGGAAGGGAAGGGAAGGGAAGGGAAGGGAAGGGAAGGGAAGGGAAGGGAAGGGAAGGGAAGGGAAGGGAAGGGAAGGGAAGGGAAGGGAAGGGAAGGGAAGGGAAGGGAAGGGAAGGGAAGGGAAGGGAAGGGAAGGGAAGGGAAGGGAAGGGAAGGGAAGGGAAGGGAGAAAGCAGACTGTGGGGATTTCCAGATGTCAAGAACTCTTTAAGAAGATTAGCTCTCAGGCTGTGAACCACTGTTCACATTGTCTCTTGCTTTTCTCAGCATTATCAAAGCCGGTGTCATGTTTTCATGCTTTTTGTCTTCAGATCTCTCTCCAGATACCATGCTAGATGCATCTCTCCTTGGTATTTCTTCTTCCACTGTCATACTCACAGTGACCTGGTCAAGTGAAGCCCCAGACCCCAAGCTTTTCCCACTTCCTGTAGACTTTGCCAAGTATTGTTACAGTGCTTCCAACCCCCTGCTCTGACTACATGGGGATTATCTAGGCTCAGGCTGGGCCAGGGATCAGTGCCACATCCTATACCTTGATTTTTCTCCTCCTGTTTCCTCCTCCCTCTTTATTCTTCCACAAATAAGATAGGAACTTGGAAGCTGAGCAATCACAGGAGCTATCAGGACTGCAACTGCTTGCCAGCATGGAGGAATACAAGACTGGAGAGACAGACAAATCACAGAAAGATCTGAGAGAGGGAGGGAACAAGGAATTATGAATATTGACACCTAGAATTAAACCACCATTGAACAGAGATTAATTTCAAGGGGAAGCAAAACAAGGCCATGCAATACTTGACATATTCTGTTACAGCAGGAGGAAAGCTCTACTTTTAGAAACTGTTTAGTGGCCAAATAAGTTGGTCAAAACATGTGAAACAGTTTGAAACTCTGTGCACCAGATTTTGTAAAGGAAAACCACACCTATCCACTCTATCAGAGCCCTTTGCACATTGCCCACATGGTGACATGATAAAGGACAGGCAGACAGACCGACTCAGGGTATCCATCACTCACCCCTCATCTGTCACTGGGATCCACGTAAGTCACCAAAGAGCAAGTGGTTGGTTTCTAATGGGGAAAGGCTCAAGAAGGGTTTGGTAAAAGATCAATTAATGTATCTTATAAGAAAACAGTGGACTGTAGGAAAGGAGAGAAGAACGGTTTGAAGATGACAAAGTTACTTAGGGAAGGTGGTTAGCTACCTTAGTGAGTTTAAGTACAGCCATGAATTTGAAGAGTTAGACCAGAGACCATGGCAAAGGCCTGATAAGGACATGGTGAGTCATATACTGGGCAACAGGGAAAAACATTTTTCATTATTGTAAAGAAAGACATTTCTTTCCTCCTACGGTGTTTATTTGATCTCTGGAACTCACTATATAAAGTATTACTGCTCATGAAATTTAACAGGAGGAAGATAAAGTTGGGAATACTCTGTGTTATCTCGCAGAGGATAGATGCATAATGGAAATACAATGTAATGTAAACTCTTATACTTTGGGGTATACAATCATTAACTGCTGACAGGCTTATATGGCAAAAATAATCCATAGTTGCTTAAAGGGGATTCTTGTGTCTTCCTCTGAGGAACTCTTGGAGGAAAGATACTGGATTAAAAGCATTTCTAATTGGATCCAGCTTCAGTCTTCTTGTATTTTAGCAAATCTTTTCCATTTCTGACTCATATGGTATAGAAAAAATCACATCTCCTGCAGGTTATATGCATTTCAATAAGAAGAGAAGCTTAATTTCTATGAATGGCTTTGTTGGGAAAATGAAAATGATCCAAACAAAAGCAGAAAACTGTCGTGTACTGGCCATTTTGCAGGCTAGCCTACCTGAAGGCAGCTGATGGAAGTGCAGTGGTTGATAGCCAATGAACATCTCCCAAAACCCCACTGCCTTAACCATAGGGTCCCCTGAGATTTCCTCCACTGAGGCCTATTCGGCTAAGTAGCATATGTCCAGATCTGCAGAAGACAGAATTGCTTTTTCCTCTTTTTTTTTTTTTTTTTTTTTTTTAATATAAAAATCTATAAGTAAAGACTATAAATCCCATCATACAAGATAATATTAAGGGAACTGAGTTGGAGATTGACATGTCTCAAGGTTCGTATGGCATCCGACCTCCCTGGGAGTGTTAGGTAGCCATTAGGTGCCTTTAAGTGGCTCTTTGATCTGGGTTTTTAGGTGCCTCAGATGGTATGTATTCTCATCAAAGATGAAAAGAACCTCATTTGATTAACCTTTGGGACTCCTATGGGTTAAAGAAAGAAAGTAGGCTCTTGAGACCTCATCTGGCATCTTCGAAGAGAGCTCCTGAATTCTGTGGTTGTGCTGATAAATAGTGATAGCAAAATGTCTGAAGGGAAGAAGAATAATTATTCTTCAGGATGGTAGGAACATATGATGGAATTCCCCATCCTCTGATAAACATAGCTACAAACAAGTGATCAAATTGAAATACTTTTGGTTCATAAGAAGCTAATCTGTAAAGAAATCTCTCCCTTGTTCCTTCCATCACCTTCACAACATTATTTTCACTTCTATCTAGATTTGTTTGCTTGTTAGTCTCTGGCCTCCCCCTAAGGATATAACTGCAGATGGATGAATTATTTTATTTTATTAAATATTATTCTTGGCTTTTTGGAGATGTTTTTTGTTTTTATTTAATGATTATTCCTCCTGGTGTTATTTCAGTTTTCAATTACAACTTGTGTGTGTATGTGTCTAGTACACTACCATTTTGTAAATGGATGTATGCACTTATTGTTAATTGATTCCCCAAATAAACCCAAATGCTTGCATTGAAATCATGTATTATATTTCTTACATGCCACTGAGCTGGATGCTTTCCAGTTTGGCATCTATTGCTGATTTGAAGGTGGACATCTTTCTCTCCTTCTCATTACCCCTAGAGTGAACAGAGATGCTCATGTCAATTTTCTCTGCAGACCTCATCACACTGACTGATGTCTCTGAATAAAGGTGGCTAAAATTGTACTTCTAGGTGTGTGTTTAGCCATCTAGATAAATTATTGTGTTTTTTTTTTTTTTTTAAAAAAAAGCACTGAACTCTCAGCAGCCTCTACATGTTTCAGTGAGGGTTTTCTTCCCTAAAGTCAGGCCATTTTGAAGGATACTTTTCAAAAGAAGCCCCTGTTGGCCTATATCTGCTCCCAGTGAAACCACCATCTGCTTGAAAGTTATGTCAGGAATGAGAATTAATCCACAATTGGTCCTTCAGCCAGTTTTTGCAGTTCTGTATTTTTTCAGATTTTAGCTAGAAAACACAGTTGAAGTCCCTGATGGTGGGACTGTGCACTTCAGCAGGTTTCATCAGGTCATCTAGTTCTCCTCTATGCCAAAGAAGAAAGATAATCCCCTTTCAGCTGTGATTCATCCCACATATTACAGACATCTATCTTAGGAAAAGATGAATCATCTCCTAGAGGTGCTTCTCTCTCTCTCTGTCTCTCCGTTTAGGAAACCTAGAAAAAAGCTTGAACACGACTATAAATTGTAGATAGCTAAAATGGGGAAGATGGATCCCACTGTGCACTGAGAATCAATGACTGCTGATTCACTGAATTCTAACTTTCAAATGTGGTCAGCATTTCTGTTTTGATGGCAAAACTATTTTTGTTTGGGATTTTCTACTGATAACTAATTACTGCCATTTTTAACACAGACCTGAAAAAATATTAAGCTGGCTCACTGTGCTGGTAGCTGTATGGACATCTGTGATGGGATTCAGTTGCTCAAACACAGGCACCTACCTCAGTGTTGTTCTAGACACTGAGGATTTTCATGTCTGGTCTCCAAATGCCAAAATGAATCAAGTATCCCATAAGGCTGGCTTCGTGTCTGCCAGCCCCAAGATGATAACCCAAATGCAAGCCCACAGTTGGATCAAGCCCCTGGTAAAATGCCTTAAAAAAAGAGGAAGAAGAAGCTGTAGAGGTAGCATGTCCTGCCCTGGGCCAGATACCCATTAGGTGTTGGGTTGCCAACGGGCATTTTAGCCCTGCTTCTGCTTCACTTTGTTGTCTCCTACCCTGGTAAGTGTTACTCCTCACGGATTTGCCTTCTGATGGCCATTGGGTAAAATAAGGTTAGGCTTACTGCTTACAGATTCAAAAGCAAAGTTCATCTTGATAGAAAGACTCCTTCACACTAACATTTAGACACAGGGAAGAGTGGTGCAAAACAGAGCAAACCATCCAAGGCACAAATGTTGGGGCAGGGGGGCTCACTTGCACTGAAGAAACCTGAGCTAGCTCCCATCTTGGGGTACTTCTCATCTGCACAGCTCCTGCCATCATACAAAGGCAGCGGCTGAGGTCCTGGAAGGAGAGTCATACAGTGGCTTGAGCTGAGCAGCCTGCTAATTAGCCCGGCCTTTCAGCAGCATGAATTATCACTAAGCTGACACAGCACAAATGCTTTTGGCTTCATAGTAGCTTGGTTGGGACCTCTGCATGGTGTTGTATTATATATTGCAGTCAGTGCCAGAGTCAGCAAGGAGAATGTTTTGATGGTGATTGCATAACTGTGTGTGTTGATGACAGTGGCTAAAGAACTGGAAGTGAGTATGAAAAGCACATGTAGCAGCTTGCCGAAAATAAACTACTCAGCTCTATGAAATTTTTCCTGGTTTATCATGCTTGTTTCCTCTGTGGAGTATAATAATGTCCCCTAAGCACCTGAGAAACCCTAGAATGATTTAAAAGCTGGTAGTCCTTCATACCAAATTACAGCACAGAATCCAAAGATTAATGAGCCTTAATACAAAGACTGTCTTTAAGATACCTCAGTATTATCTGGTTATCTACTGCCAAAGTTGAAGCCATCATGATGTCACCATCTGGCTGATCATGGGAATGTTTTAGAATTGGAGACATGAAAACACTAAAAAACCCAGAATCCTACAAGGATTTGACAAATGAGGTAGTTTATCTTACTCTAGTACTGATCATTCCTCAGTCACAGAATGCAGTGCAGATATGTTAAGCATTCTGGTGTCGCTCAGTGTGTCCATGTTTTCTGATATGATCATCTGGAGAGAGGCTGGTGCCCTGCTGAATGATAGTTTTCTCTACAGAAGGGACAGCAGCATAAGGACAGCTGCACCAGAAAAGCCCAACTATCCATTTACTCTCCAATCCTGCCCACAAAAGAAAGTTAGAAGAAATAATTCCTGAAAGTTGCAGCTAGGAGTTTAGTACCGCCCAACATGAGAGATGTCTTCCTAGTGCCCATGCATGTATGTTAGTGGCACTAATTATACCACATGGGGAGATGAACCTGATTTGTATTGTTTTTCAGTAGAACTCTCCCTTATTTTAGTGGCTGACATGCATTGAAACATAAGGTCAGTCAAAAACCAAGACGCAACTACAAACCCTTCCCTGCAGCTATTTTTGCAGTGAGGGTATTTATGTGCTCAGGTCATTTGAATTCACTGTTGTAGTCCTGCAGATGTGTGAGTGTAGTATTTTGCAGTGATGCCGGGGTTTTCTGGCCATCTCCATACAGTCATGTTCAGGCAGTCATGCTGCTACTCTGTCCTTGTTCCTGACTGTCATGAACCACGTCCAAAGTACCAAAATAAGCCCTGCTCTAAAGCTAGCTTGTATCCTGACAGTGCCAGTGGGATGATGCATAGCTGTCTGAAGAGGCTGGCAGCTAATCTTCAGGGGATACCTTAAGAAATCCCCCAGGATTTATTCTAATGTCCACATCTGACATCAAAATAAGTAACCTGGTGCAAAACCACAGTGGTGTAGAGCTCTGTCTAATTTCTTAGTTGACAGACATAAGCATTTGCTACACACCAGTTTCAGGAGCATTTTTGTAGTCAGACTTTGTGCACCCTTTTCCTTTTGAATACTAGTAAAGGTCACAGTGGTCTTGGCTACTCATTTATTTCCTTTCTTTCATTGAATTTTTAACAATAACAGGCGTTCATCCAAAGCTCTGGGCTCCTCTACATTGCATTAAAATTCACAATGTCATTTGCTTTCAGTAGATATATTCAAGTGGGCTGCCTTCAAAACCATGAATGACTCACCATACAATCAATCAAAATTGCAGGACCCTGAATTTTTCCTCTACGTGTTGTCCTCTAATGCCTAGAAGGAACACATGATGTAACTCTTAACAATAACTAGTTGGGGAAAAGAAATTACATGTGATCATTTCTATTCTCTAAGGAAAACTTCCTAAGATAAATACAGGACCAGTTTTGGCTGGAAAGTAAGACAGATACATGTAAATTTTATGTTACCACTCAGAGCTCTGAAAATTACTGCACTTAAGAAAACTTATCTCTCTAATCAATTATTAAGTTTCAGAATGGAGCACGTTCTTCTCTCTTACTAATTTCCTATAAACCTCCCCCACAATATTAAACATACATATTCACATGTTAAAATCCTGCTTGTTAAAACACTATATGGTCAAATCTCCCATTCAGATAGAAAGGATTGTGATGGGTTTCTGTGGTGGGGTTTTTGGTAGCAGGGGAGGGGGCTACAGCGGTGGCCCCCTGTGAGAAGCTTCTCAAAGCTCCCCCGGCTCCAAGTTGGAGAACGTATTTAAGAAGGGACCTGGGAGGGGGTTGGGACTTGTGAGGAGGATTTGCAAGAAGGATGAACAGCCAGGTCAGTGGAGGGAAGGAGAAGGAAGGGGGAAGATGCGCTGGAGCAGATCCCCCTGTATCGCATGGTAAGACAGCCGGGACACTCCGCTGCCACCCATGGAGGTCCGTGGTGGAGCAGAGGCTGACCTGAAGTCTGTGGAGGAGCCCACATTGGAGCATGCAGGTGCACTTCAAGGAGGCCGGGACTCTGAGGGGAGAGGTGGCTCCCGCTGTGGTGATTCAGCGCTGGGAGGACTGCAACATGCAGAGGGGACTCATGTCAGATCATGGGAACGGCTGCGGCCTGTGGGGAGGACTCACGCCAGAGGGAGTTTGTGGAGAACTGTCTGCAGTGAGAGGGGAGCCCCGTGGAGCAGGGGAGGGATGTGCGGTGTTCCCCCCAGCTCCCAAGCAGGAAGGAGCAGGAGCTGACTGTGACCCCCATCCCCTGTCCCTGTGCCGCTGGGGGAGGAAGGAGAGAGATGGGGAGCAGAACTGAACCCGGGAGAAGGGAGGGGTGGGGGGAGAAGTGTTTTTTGGATTTGGTTGGTGCTTCTCACTGTCCCACCTTGTCTGTTAAGTGTTGTCTTTTTTAACATGTGAATTAAAGTGATTTTTTTTTTCTTCCCCTAACGAGTCTGTCTTTTTCTTGTGACAGTAATGAGTGAGCACCCCTCCCTGACCTTATCCGGATTTCCTGAACCATTTTGCTTTATTTACTCCTTCCCATTCCTGAGAGGGGAAGGGATAAGAGAACAGCTGAGTGGTGCTCAGTTGCCCTCTGGGCTCAAACCATGACAATGATCAAGGCATCTTCTCATAAGATATAAAGAGTTATCCTGAGGAAACACAGTAAATGAAATGGCTAACTAGAAGTTCCTCAAAAGATTTTTAAATTGTAATCTAATTTTCCTCACAATACTGATCAGTTAAAAAGAAAAAGAAAATAAAAGATTAGGATTCTGATTAGTCCTGATAGATAACAGTGAAACTACTGCCTTCCCACAGTGCTTTTGGTAAGGTCATGCACAGGTTTATCACTCAATCACAGATATGAGAGTTAGAGGAGATCTATTAGGAAATCCTGGCTTCTTTTTATAAGTGTAGAATTGTTCCCTCCAACATACTTTCTGAGGCTCTATCTGGTCAAGCATTTAATGTCTCAAAACAGCGAGGCTCCAGTCACTAACCTTGAGAGACAATTTTATTGCCTAATAGATCTCAGTGTGAGGGACTGAGTTCCAAAATTCATTTTACTTTTCATGTTACTAGAGAGTTACTCTGTCTCAGGAACAACTGCCTTAAACCCCTTGCCCTTTATCCTGTGATAAATTCACCCTGTGTTCATACACCTTTTAACCGAGTGTTCAGCTCCTGGTTTACTGGCTTTGCTACTTGAATGCATGAGATCATCCTCAAGGCTGATTTAAGTTACTATCAGCTTTACTTAACCTACTGGTGCTTAATGAGTATGCTCAACAGCACGGTTAAATTCCCAATAGTCAACACTGTTCTCCTAGAGCAAAGCTTACAAGAAGTCAGCAACAAATATTGTTAGAGATTAAGAAATACGGGGAGATTGTATCTGTAGATCCCAGCTGTAGATATTCCTGAATATAAAATAAACAAGTGTAATACATATCAACTTTCCCCTCTGCCTTTTTCATACATTACTTGTCTTCTTTGGGTCTCATTCAAAGACCTCTGAACTAAATGGAAAATTTTCACTGAGTTCAATAAGCTTTGGGTCAACCCCTTAAGGGCAGCAATTGTGTCTTCCCGAAGTGTGTGACCATGATTCATCAAGATACTTCAGTACAGAACTGTCTTCAGTATTGGAGTTATCTCAGGGCCTTTGGTGAGATTTTTCATACACTAAATAAGAATGGGCTTAACTGCCCTATTAATTCTTCATATTTAATACAGAGTGGACCCTATGGAATGCCAAACGTCATACTTCTAATACTATGGATTTTAACTCTATAAGATGTACTGAAACTAGATTTTACATTACAATAATTCAAAACACAAAGCCAATTATTCTGATGGTAGGGTCTTGTGTATTTACACTGCTTGAAAATCTGTCCCTTGACTTTACAACAGCTTGCTAATACAATTTTCTTTCACTAACATGTCTCAGAACATCACACAAAATAAAAATCAAATAGAAATATAAACCTCATAACCTATGACATATGTGGACTAAATCCAGTGAAAACATTTTTGATATAATAGTTTTATGTTTAAAATGAAGGTTCACTGAAACCGGAATATTTCGTAGGAACATGACTATTTCAATGGCGTTTTCTATGGGAAAAATGTCTCAGCAAATTGCTTTGATTTTATTATTTGTGCCACTAATGTAGAAAGGATTTGTTTTGACAAAACAAAAGATGCATTTTTTGAGTTTACTATATTGTTTTGTTTTGAGCTATAACAACTACTGATTTCAACATGTAGTTTAATTTAGTGTATTATATTCAGTATTTCATCACAGTGTTTTTCAACATTATAACAATGAGATATTTTCCAGAATAGTACACCAATATTTATCCATGAAGATTTTCAAAATTTCTGTTCTTTGAAAGTTTCTCTTTAAAAGCTTCAAAGTTTTACTCCAACATGCAAACATGATTTCATCTTGTTCACAGAACTCACAAAAATTAGAATTTCTGGACACTTTTAGTACTAACTCAATTATATGTATTTGCTGGTTGAAAAAGCCACAGATAAAGCCAACTACAGTCAGATTTGTGTATGTTGGTCCCAGTTTCTCAGCCATGTGCAGTTGCAATCCGACCCAATGTCTTCCTTTGTCCTGTATATCATCAAGACTGACTCTGAATCTGCAATTTCAATCATGAGTTAAACTTTCATGAAAACTAGATGAATTTTAGAAAAAAATATGTTAAGTCAGCAAGATTACATTTTACACATAGGTATGAATAATCATAGTAAGCTACAGGCAAAGGAGACTCCAGCTACCTGTTGCTCCTGGCTGGAGATCAGCTGTTCCTCATCTTGCATCACCTGCTCAGCCTAAAACCTGGTGGTTGAAGCATCAGAGTCATTAGAAATCCTGCTCCGGGATTTCACATTGTAGTACATGGTAGTAAGCCACACATGGCCACATTTTGTTTATGACAGATGGTTCTTCCCAAAAATATGATGTGCAAGATTGTGCTGACTTGGACAGTTCTGCATAAACTGTGGGGGATTGACAGGGTGTAATATACTTTTTCTGTTTACTTAAAGTCTAGAAGAGAATGGGCCAAACCCAGTGAATAACAGCCTGTTTCAAAGATATAACGGCTGGAAAATGTTGTTTCTCACAGAGATCATCTCTCCATAATAAGTTTCATGGGGATCCTGTATGGTGGGGAAAAAACTATGCAGATTCAGAAAAGAATCAATAACATGATTTTCATTTGTGTGTTATCGTGGAAATGTCTCTGAGAGGAAAAGGGAACTTCTGCTCATCTCCACAGCTCAGCTCAAAGCCAGCCTAGCTGGAAACAAGCTACCTCATGGCCTAGAAACTACTCATGGGAGCCATGTGAAATTCAAATGTAAAAAGAATTTGTCAGTGATGAACAGGCACCCTTGGAGAGGCTGAGTTATTGGACAATTTGTAAAAGTCAGTTGGGAATTGGACCAGACAAAACACACATGCAACCTTGCTTGAATGACAGCTTGGAAGAGCCATGCTGAATTTCCCAGCAAGCTGGGAAGCAGTAGCTCACACATGGGATTTGCTCTACCTATTTTTTTTTTTTTTCCTAAACATTGTTAAATATTTGCTAAATGGAGAATGTATGCATAACATGGGGTTAACTGAAACTCTTTTCCTAAAGCCTGAAGATTATAACTCATCATGAGATATTGGGGATATTCTTATGGCCCTCAGTCAGTATAGATTAGTATAGGTCTGGTGGGGTTAATGCGACTGAACTGATTTGTGCCAGCCGAAGATCAAGTTCTGTTTTAAATGTTTTATTGAAAAGGGAGAAATTAATTGTTTTGCCCTGGATTTTTCCAGATGTCCTGGACTGGAATCTGCTACTGAAATGGGATCTCTCATCCCCTTTGGCTTTTCAGATTACACAGCAGACAGACAGACAGAGCACAGAGGGCATTTTGGTTGCGGCTTCTATTTTTGTCACTTCCTCTGATTTGTGTAGACTTCCCATGACTAAAATGTCTTTCTTTGGCATGGGGGAATCACATCTATTGGTATGATATAACTAGAGTTGCGTGGGAAGCATTTTTTTTCCTAGACTAAGAAACTAGGAAACTGATATTAAAAAAAAAAAAAAACATTACATTCCAAATCGAGTTCTTTGGAAAAGTTCATGGGAAATAGGAGAGACCTATTCTCAAAACAGTCAGTTACCTCACTCCTGGATTAAAATGTGAGATGTCACAGCATTTTAAAGCCTGTGTATTTCGGGGCGTGGGAGTTGCCTCCTTTTCTGTAGCTCTCACATTGATTGGAAACTCCTTTCAAGAAAAAAAAAAAAAAAAAAAAAAGCGTATGTGCTTCTCTGAACAATTTTGTTTCTATCAAACTAACATTTGTTGATGACAAAACATTTTGTTCCAAAAATTCTCTGATGATAAGAATTCACTAAGTAGTTTTTCTAACCTTTTTGGAGCCCTTGACTGAAAAGGCATGGTTGAAAACAGCTGAAATCTGCCTGCTTAAAGACCATGATGCCTTCCCCTCTGCAAATAATATGGCTGAGTTCTGCATGGAAAAGCACTTCCAAATTTCCTCACTGGTTTCACCAGGTTTTTCTCTCAGACTGTGTAATCCCATGATTACACGGTGATGTTGATGCAACATGACATGGTATGTCAGTGGTGTTTCTAACAACTTATTTTGTAGCATCCAGCAGTTTGCATACTTAAACTGAAGAAGAACTAAGTAAAAGAAGGAAATCTGATAAACACTATTGAAGTTTGCTTGCAGGTAACTGGCAGTATTTCCTGAAAATTTCAATTAGTGCTCTTATGCACAAAATGCTTGAAAATCTGCTTATCTACTCCAGGGATATCTCTGTTGGTCCATTTAGCAGATACCTGTATTTAGCAATATTTCAGAAGGATGCTTGACTGGTTGACAAAAGTTCCTCCAGTATCAACCTTATGTATGAGCACACAGATCAGATCCTTAAGCTGGTTATGATAGACTATTGGACATTTTCTTATCTGGGGCTCAGAGTCCTGTCAGACTTTTTATGCATGTCTCAGAAGTGATTGTTTTCTGATCACAAATGATATGAGTGGATATGATGGTCTTGCAGACACTGTTTAGGTCTGTCCTGGGTTGAGTGAGTGGTGGAGTTTTTTGGTGGCAGGGGAGGGGGCTATCGGGGCGGCCCCCTGTGAGAAGCTTCTTGAAGCTCCCCCAGCTCCAAGTCAGCTCCAATTCTGTTTGGGAAATTGAGCCAATCAGCTGTGCCTCTGCGATAACGTATTTAAGAAGGGACGTGGTGACGGGCAGTCGGACTTGTGAGGAGGAGTTGCTGCAGCTGCATGAACACCAAGGTCAGTGGAGGAACGGAGGAAGAAAGGAGGGGGGAGGTGTGCCGGAGCAGAGACCCCCCTGTATCCTGTGGGGAGACGGCAGGGCGGCCCCCCCGCCACCCATGAAGATCTACAGTGGAGCAGACATTGATTTATAGCCTGTGGCTCCTGCTCACCTGATCAAGGTGCTGTACCCAAAGAAGGCTGGGGTCTCATGGGAAAAGGCAGCCCCGCTGCTGTAATTCAGTGCTGGGAGGATTGCAGCATGCAGGGGAGTCCCACGCCAGAGCAGCTCGGGAAGGGCTGCAGCCGTGGGAGGGAATCCAGTCGGATGAAGTTAATGACCCATGACGGAGCAGTGTGGGGAATGCTGCGGCCCATGGGAGGAATTCATGTCAGAGAAAGTTTGTGGAGGACTGTCTCCTGTGAGAGGGGGACCACGATGGAGCAGGAGGAACAAGTTCCGGACACTCCCCTCACCAAAGATGAAGGAAGTGGCAGCGCTGACTGCACCCCTCATTCCCTGCCCCTGCGCCACTGGGGGAGGAGGTAGAGATATCGGGAGCAGAACTGAGCCTGGGAAGACGGGAGGGGTGGGGGGAAGGTGTTCTCAAGATGTGGCAATGCTTTTCACTGTCCTACTCTGTTATGTGTTGTTAGTGTCTGTAATAAATGTATGTTCTTTTTTTTCTTCTCCTAACGAGTCTGCCTTTTGCTCATGATCATAAAGGGGAATTTCTCCCCATCCTAGTCCTATCTTGAACCCCAAGCCTGGCTCTCTGTCCCTTCTCATTTCTGGAGGGGAAGGGAGAGAGAGCTGCTGCATTGTGGTTGGCTGCCAACCAGGCCCAAACCACGACAAGGTCTCTGCTGCTACGGTCTCTCCTCAAAAAGGGAATGTGTCCCCCCACTTGAAATTTCAAAACCTTACTAAATATTTTATACTTTGGTCAAGAAAACATGTCTTTCTCTTTCTTTGTACAGGAAAGCAATTTAGCTGAAATCCTGTTAGGAAAATAAAACCCCACTCCAAATTGCGTAAGAATAATTCCTTCTCTAGCCTTTCTAAGAGAAAGGTTAAATTGGTATAAAGTGCAACAAAAGATCAGGGAAAGTTTTTGAATGCTGTACAACATTGTTGAGCCACACATGAACATCTCTGAATACTAGCTGATCATAGATGGAGTGATGAATCCAGAGTGTGAAGAATGGCTTTTGTGAAATGTCATCTGGTAATAATGGCGTTCAGTGTATCAGAGAGCACTGAAAAAGAGGTGAAAACCTACTGAAATAGGGTAGCACAGATTCAGTCATGCAAAATTCACCTATAGTAAATACTTAAAAACCTTAAGCAAGCTTGATTTTAAATTTCTTTGCAAATAATATAAGTCAGAGCTACTCAGACTACAGGGTTTTGATCCACATTGTGAGGTTTTTTGGGAGTAGACTGCTCACTGTTCTCCGAGGAAGCAGTGGTGATATGGTACTGTGGCTCTGCACCATGAGGGCATATGGAAGAGTTGGCTGGCACTGTCTTACACCTCTCAGAGGTGAAATGCTTCCTGCTAAGTGGATACTTTGGTAAGTGAAGCCCTCCCATTGGAAAAGCCATTTGAGAATCTCCAATTATGAAACCACAATAGTTATTTTTCACCTATTTTCTAAAAGTGCTCAATTGCAAACAGTTATAGCAAGATCATACTTGAGTCAGTGTTAAGCCCTTGTAGGTGTGAATTATCTTAAGTGTGGTCACCAAAGCTTATTTTCCTAGGGTCATTGGAATGGGTGGCAATAAAATCTCATCTTTTTTTTTTTTTTTTTTTTTTAATCTAAACTTCTTAGAAAAACTCAAAAAGAATTAATCTATAAGGAAATGACACCCTGATTTAGAACACTCAAAATGAAATGTAGCAGTCTGAGCTGTGATTTTTAGAAGTGTTAAATGTGTATGATGTTCAGATGAAATCAAGAGTAGCAGGAGGGTGTTGTTTAGCCACAGTTTCACACCTTCATTTCTAGTGAATGCTCACTTTGCTGGTCTAGTCTACACTGGTCTTGAAAGATAGCTGCTGCTCTCTGATGGCTCTTTGGAGTAGAAAGTGATGTATGTTTTAGTCTTCACCCTGCATTGGCCAGAAGAACCAAACTCACCTTCAAGCTGTAATTGCCCGAGAGCACACTGCCATAAATGCCTGTGTGAGTGCCCTTTTGTTAAGACTTAAAATGTCTCTTCACCTATGGCACAGTCTCAGTGTGTACACTTAAGTGATTTACCCCATTTCAGGTGAGGGAAAGATGATCATCTACTTTTACAACATACCCTTGTACGGAAGGCATAGATAGCTCCCCTCTCCTTTTATAGCTAGTACATGTAGACACTTGTAAGGCAGACTTCAACTGACCTGCTTTATATGCCTACTGCAGAAAAGATGAATCATGTCCCAGAAGTGCTATTTCTTTCCAACACCCTTTTGGAGAGTCTAGAGAACTAGCTCAGATGTAAGCATCTATATTGTTGATATCTAAAGTTAGGCAGGATTAGCCCATCCCAATGGAATTTAAGTTATGTTACTGTGAGTCTGAGCACATGCTGCCCTTGTCTACATGGTTGTTAGATAAAAATAACAATAGACAAGTGCAGTGGTCAAAGAAAATGCAGGCAAACAGTCTCAGCTCAGATATTAACATAGCTATACAACCTGTGGGAGCATCTGACTCCTTCCAGACAGCTCAAATGCAGCCAGGAACCCTGAAGGCTTCATTATCAAATTAGCAAAAGCTTTGGCATCTCAGAATGCTCCTGGGAAGGCTTGTCTTTGTTGGCCACCACACTGCTAATCCACAAAATCTGGTGAATAACAGTCTTGAGATACTTTTAGTATGTTTTATTAATTTGTCATGGGTCATTATTGGTTTAACAGTAACAATTAGAGATGGATAAACATGCTGTAGTCAGATTTGGAATTTGTCCTACAGATTCTGCAATGGTCATGTCTTAAACACTGTCTTAAGAAGACTGTAAAAAACAGTACCCCTATTCTTGTAAGAAAGGTGAGTTTTCTTTTTCCAGAAAGTTAGAGATATTCACGTTGGATTAACTCAAAGAAAAGCAGGACACGTTGATACTTATATGAATAGTGACAACTCACATATTGTGGATGCTGTTGAATACACAAATACAGTAAGAAAGATAAACAAAGATAGAGAAAGCATAGAGTTGTCAAGAAGGCATTCCTAAAGATGAAGAACCACAGTTGTAGATGAGTTCTGGCCCTGTTATAAGTTTGCTTTTTCCCTTTATTTCCCCTGAGCTGGCATGTGACATAGATTCATCTTTATCTTCATTTCCCTACAAATGTCTTTTTGTCTCTTTGGGTATGAATTGTTATTTTCTATTGCAATCTGATGTTGCTATCTCCAAATGTATCTCTGAAGGAAATTTTTGTTCACAATAAAGGAAAGAGAGAGAATAAAGTGAGGAGCTTTTCCAAATATATAAAGAAGTTAGTGATATGATTGTAGAGTCTTGAACCTAAGAGGGGAATACAACATCCACTGAACAATGTGATTCTCCCCCTCTGCTCCACTCTGGCGAGACCCCCCTGCAGTGCTGGGGCCAGCTCGGGGGCCCCCAACAGCAGAAGGACCCGGAGCTGCTCGAGCGGGGCCAGAGGAGGCCACGGAGATGCTGGGGGGGCTGGAGCAGCTCCCCTGGGGGGCCGGGCTGAGAGAGTTGGGGGTGTTCAGCCTGGAGAAGAGAAGGCTCCGGGGAGCCCTTCGAGCGGCCTCCCAGGGCTTAAAGGGGGGGCAGGGAAGGGGGGGAGGGACTCTGGATCAGGGGGTGGGGGTAGGATGAGGGGTGATGGTTTTTAGCTTAAAGAGGGGAGATTCAGGTTAGATCTAAGGCAGCAATTCCTCCCTGTTTGGGGGGTGAGGCGCTGGCCCAGGGTGCCCAGAGCAGCTGTGGGTGCCCCCTCCCTGGAAGGGCTCAAGGCCAGGTTGGACGGGGATGGGAGCACCCTGGACTGGGGGAAGGGGGCCCTGCCCATAGTGGGAGGGTAGGACTGGATGATCTTTAAGGTCCCTTCCAACCCAAACCATTCCATAATTCTATGAATGTGATGATTCTCTGTTGCTGAAATACCTTTTCACCAGTGCAATAATTTCAGCTGGTTTCAGTGAAGGACTGAGGAAGTGCATGCTCTAGTTAAACCAGAAAGACTCTTTCTGGGGACACTTAGTAAGGATTGAAGTACATTTAATCTCAGTCTTGAATACTTGAATTCTCATCCCCCTGCATGCTGTACAGTTGGTGATGAGATGCTTGTCCTGGAAGGGTGAAAACTTTTCACTCCTCTTTCTCCTGTCACTTAGACAATGGATATGAAATAAGATGTCTCCAGATAAATGCTGCAGATCCCTGGGGAAAGAAGGTCATCAAACTCAGACCAGTCCTGAGCAGGGTGCTAGGAGAAAAGGTACCAGGAACAGATGTTCATGCTGTTTTTTGAGTTTGGCTGTTTGTTCCCTGGGCTTCTGGTAGAACTGTCTGAAAACAGAGTCTGGCTGAAACAACATCTTTGGGGGATTTCTCTGTTTTGTTGAGAAAAAGTGAACAGCTTAATTTTGATTATAGCTCTGCTACATTTATTTTGTTTTTTCTGCTTTTCGAGACAAACTGAAGAATTAATTCTTTGTCCAGCCCAAGTGATATCCACAGAATGGAGGAAAGGAAGATAAATGAAAAGGAGAATAAAAGAGAGAAAAATAATTGTAGTCCTAGGGGAGAAATTTCCATGGAGACCCTTATGACATGTTTATGCTGATTCATACAGACAGACTGAAGCTTCCTTTCATGAGCAGCCCCAGACCTGAAATATGGTTTGGTTCAGAGAAGTACAGGGTTTCAGGGCAGGAGCTTGCTTGTGTCTGGGGGCCATCCAGTCACATAGGCTACAACTAAGCCTGAAACATCAAACCTGTTTTAAATGCATCTGAAATTTCAGTTAAATGGGGAGACTGTGCTAGGGCCTTGGTTGGGGTCTTGATTCTCCCGTCTCAGGTAGTTGTAGGGTTCCCTTTTTGGTGTGGGATTAAGGGCAAAATATCCCTTTGGGTCTGTCTTTCTGTTTGGACTGCAGAAGGGAACCATTCAAAGTCACAGACATTCCTATCAACTGAGGTTTTCCCTAAAATCTGTGTGGATAGATTTTTGTGGAAAATGAAATGATATTTCAGTAAGGAGCAGTCATTTAAAGCTCACTCTTTTCCTGTATCTTGAGCATCACCTTCACAGCAAAACAGATCCCAGGTAAATTTTAACCAAACCACACTCCTGAGTGCTGTATTTTGAATACAGCTCATAAATATGACAGTCAAAATTGGAGACTTGACACTTGAGGCACTGTCTTCATTTGACTCTGCCTTCATTCGACAGATGTTTGGCCTATTGCAGAGAACTGAGCTAATGGTCTTGTTAGAAGCCTGATTAACGACCAGCTTTAATGCATGGCCAAGCTGCATGTAGCATGGCAATCATTCCATGCCTCTGTACTTACTATATAACCCTAGCAATAAAATACTACTAACTTCTGAGAGCATCTAAAAAAGAAATAACCTTAAAATGGGGAAGCTGAGACAGTAGCATGGGATTTTACCACCATTTTACTAATGAATCTCCCTCAAACTAGGTGCCATCAGCTATTCAGCAGGTTTGAAACTTGCTGACTCAAAATCCAAATTGTGGCAAGGCTTAAAACCCATGGTGGGGCTGGAAAGTCAATCTGAATACCATTTCCTAAAGGTTTAGGTTGCTTTGATTCTCTCTCTCATTTTTTTTTTTTTATTTTTTTTTGTTTGTTTTTGGTTTTGTTTTTGTTTTGTTTTGTTTTGTTTTCCCTAGGACCCCTGTCCATCTGCAGTGAAAATAAATTACTTTGCTCCCAGAAGACTGGTTTGATGCAAACTAAGGATAAATAATTGTGGGAAGCAGAGTTTGGTGTGTGCTATGGACTTCACTTTACAATCCTATGGATGGTGTGTATCACAGAGACGGTACGCACATCTGAAGAGGGTAACAAAGCTTGGAAAAAACACCTAAAGTCATTTTCCTCCTCCATGCTACGACCCCTTGGTATACAATCAAAACTGTGTTTCTTGTTCTGGCTTCAGCACTCTACCTTGTACTGGGAACCATCATAATCCTGTTAACTCCTGATGCAGTTCAAATAAAATGCATACTGACCCAGGCTTTACTTTGCACAGACACCTATGAACTCTTGCAACAATGCAAGAAATAGACAGGAAACCTCTAATGGCTCTGACAACTTAGTAGTCTGGGCTTTCTGCTCTTCTGAGAGCTGACCTCTGCATACATGAGGCATACATGTGGGCACTGGTTCAATACTGAGTCAGATGGAAATGGTCCAGCAACTGAATCACCAGCTCTAGCACCTGCCATCTACCTACTCATAAAATTTTTCCAGGCTTATCCAGGGTCTGCTGCTCCCCCAGCACGGCAGACCTGTCAGAGCACTCCTACAGCTCATCCCCTCACTCCCAGAAAAATTACTTTCATGATTAAAATACTGGAATAATGGTTGAAACCAGCAACAACAGTTTCCTTTTCAGTTCTCACATGCTGTTTAGAATTAAGCCTTTTAAGCTTTTGTTTGTTTGTTAAACACAGGATGGACTATTATATTCTTCTCTGGAGACATTTTTACTTAGAGTTACAGATTGTAGAGAGATATGGTACTACAAACCAACTGTGAAAGCTTATTGTCCCTATCTCCCAGCAATAAATGAATTGCATAAATTGCAATTAATGATGCAGTTGAGGAGTCTAGTTAAATGAGTGGCAGTCCTCCAAATACATTGGCTTTTACTTTAAGAAGGGGTAGGGGTGTTCTGTATTTTGGCAGTACTTAGATGCCTCCTTGTGCCAAGAAAGGCCCACTGAAGCTGGAAAGACATTGCCTACAACAAAGCTGTAATGGCTTAGCAGAGAATAATATCGTATATTTTGTAAGAGCTCTGCTCAATATCCGTTAAATCAGGCTTGAAAGACGGGAAGTGTTAGTCATCAACTGTTAACACAGACCTAAATTGTGCCCGTACTGGGTGCAAATTTAAATTTGAAATTGTGTTGCTAACTTGCTATATGTTGCTTATCTTTGCAAGGTTCAAGGTTGGGTTGGTGTAAGAAATCAGGGCAGTTCTCTGTTCCATGGTTCAGAACGAGTTTATTGTAGGGAAGGGAGTCTAAGGACAGGCTGCCTTTCACTCCTCATTTAACATTGCCTGATGCAGCTTATGTTGGACTGATTATGCCACAGCAAAAGCCCCGTATGACTTCCCAAATCCTTATTAAATTGGTAGTGTCTCAGTCCTGTAGCTCTCCTAGTCCAGAAGAAAAATTATGTTCAAAAAATCAGAGAGATGTCATCAGTTCAACCAAATCTGCCTGAATTTTCTGAAAGTCTGAAACAGTAGCTCTGTGCTGCACTCTCAGGCATTAATTTCAATAAATGCTATAAGATTTGCACTGAAAAGTCAAAAGTTGATAGAGGACAATTATGTTGCACTAGAGTATCTACAAACTATGCAGAGTTTGCTTGTTTTTAATGATGATGTCAGGAGATGGCAGTTTCAGATTCCAGACAGAAAAGTTTGGTTATAAAAATTGAGGAATATCATGTAAAGAATTCTGATTTCACATGAAAAGCTGCATCTATTTTACCAGCTAAGCTATTTCTGAAGGATACAAGAAGAGACATATGGTGTATGGAAAGAGGAACTTGTTTAAAAAAATGAGTGAAATCCACTAAAGCACATGTGTGTGTGCTATTAGTGTTGAAAACAACATTTACCCCCAAGAGTCTAAATTCATTTACAAAAAAAAGAAGTTGTCCAAGCAGATCCATATGTATCCAACACAGATCAATTTTTGCACTCAAAAAAATGATAATTACATTTTTTTTCTGGAAATGTAAAGTTCTGGACTTTCCCCTGCCCTCCCTTCAGTTTTCCCACATTTCACCAAACTCAAAACCACCTTGGTGCTGTGCCCAGCATGAACAACAGCAGGGAGCTATTTGTTACACACAGTGTCTATCCATCCAAGCTGTGCAACCAAACTCTTTCCTGTACCAGAACACTTTTTAAGGTCAGGTTTTTTTTTTTTGTTTTTTTTTTTTTTTTTTTTTTTTTGTTTGGGTTTTTTTGAACTGTTTTGACTGGTGTTCAACCAGGCAGAAATATCAGCTTGGATATGGAACATACCTCACCTGCTCAAGTTTATAATCCTTTGTAACTGAATTGGCTCCTGGGGAGATGCAGGCCATATAACTCCGGTGGGGCTGTGTGTGCTCATTGCAGGTAAAGACCTGACTCCCTCCAACAGCTGCTGCCATTATGTACTCAAATAACATGGCAGCCTTCACCTTGCTTTGTTTGCACATTTGTGGTATTAAACCATAAAACCCCCACTCAGCTGTGCTTATATTTCTTTTTTTTTTTTTTTTTAATGTTTCCTTTCCTCTAGTTTTCTCCTCAAAGAATTTGCCACCTCTTCCTTTTTTTTTCTTTCTTTTCTTTTTTTTTTTTTTTTTACCTTCTTTCTTCTCCTGCTCTTTTTTCTGCCCATTCCTCCCCTCCCTCCTTACTCCTCATCACCCTGTGAGCATCACCAAGCCTATCAATACCACCAGTTATGAAGGATGCTCCCCTGAAAAAGTCATAGAGGACTAGACGAGCAGCAACACATCTTGAGGAATGTGACTTGCTGTCAAATATCCAACTACCAGCTGAACCGTGAACTTGCTGTAAAAAAATAATTCCCACCTAGAGGTTTCTCCTTGCAGGAGGATGCTCACTGCTGGTTGGCTTGTAACATGGCTGTATGGTTTTTGCTGTACAGGGCAAAGCTCCCCAGAGAGCCCATGAGTGGTCCCATGGGCAGGTACGTGTGGCCAGCCCAAGATTTTCTTTGTTAGTGTTAGGGTGCCATGAAGAAAATTAAATAAGACAATTAACATTCCTGGAGGTGCAGTGCAGAGGTCCACTGAGAGGTTTTTGATTTTGGAGGGAAAAAAGAATCAAGGAAGCTGAGTGAAAGATGTGGGGAGGGTGGTGAGCTGAGTCTCCAGCACAGCGTTTCTGTTGCTTCCTTTTGCAATATGCTTGGCTGTGGTTAAATGAGAAGTGCAGGAAAAATGTGCTTCACACACGGGCTGTGCAATGGCTGAGCTTAGGAGCTGGGCTTGCTTTTATTTATTGGGATGTGTGTGTGCGTATGTTCAGAGCCAGAATCATTGCCACAGCCTGGGTGGAGCCACCTCATGGAGAATATCCAGCTCAGGGTGATATTGTTGTTTATGTCTTCCTTTTGCAGTCCATTTTCATTGATTGTTCCTGAACTGAATCGTTTTCCAAGTGAGACCCAGCTTACCGGCTGCCAGCTGCCTGCAAAACTTGGCAGCTGGGCTGGGGAGGAAGGTGGGGGCATGAAGCAGTTGCTTTTGATGTTTTCTTTGCAGTGATTCTCAAGTGGCTGAATTTCAAGAAATTGTCTCCTTCTTGGTCCATTGACCACTCTTGCCAGTAGATGTATGGCATTGGGCTACACAGTGCCAACACTTCCCATGGCACAGGATTTATGGAATAGCCCAGAGTGTTCAGAGGAGACCAAAAGGTTTTCTTGCAGAAAGCACAGCAGTGAGACTGGGATGCCTATTTCCTGATATAAAAGATACAGGAATTGTGCTTTCTGATTCTCCTTCCAGGATCCTGGGGAGGCTGAAAGTCTAATGTAGGTGTTACTTTTGAAGCCTGTAGGTTTCCATTTGTGTGTTTTGGTTATTTTTTCTAAGTCACAAATGACTTGCAGAGACTCGGAAAACAGCAACTGCAGGTTGGAGACCTTTCCGAAGGATCAGCAAAGGTCTTCTCTAGCTGATGGTGGCAGAACAGCTTCCTCAAACTTAAGGGTTGTACTTTGAACCATACAGTTATTGTTAAAAAATAAACAGGGAGCCCTCACAATTTCAAAAGGCATGTATGCACTATGGTCAAAGGTGGGATGGTACCTTGTGTGGGAATAATGGGATTATTTTAATGTTAAAAACATTGTTACTACCACAGTTAAGTTGAATCCCTATGAATTAACTGCTTAAGGATTCACCCAGCATTTTGGACAAAGTCTGAGCTCACTGTCTACTGCTACTCAAATGGGCTAATTTGAAGCGGTGGGTGCATTTACACGAGCTGCAATTACAGCTCATTTACACTGCAGTCATGCAAAGAGTTACCTGCATTGTACAAGGCTGCATTTTCTGACATGTGCTAGTTACAGTGATGTAAAGCAGACATAAACTCACTGGGGTGTACCAACTTTGGTCATCCCCAAAATAGCACACCACTGCATCTGAACTGACAGGTTTGAAACATTCCTCTTGCCCAATGTCAAGTCCCTCAACTGAACAGTGAGAAAAGGATTCTATAAGGAAAAAAATTTTGACATAGAGACAGGAAAATAATTTATGAGAGAACTGGGGTATTTACACTGGAGAAAGAGGAAAACATAACTGAGAGCACCTTGAAAGATTAACTGTCTTGAGGTGGATCATAGTTTAAGGTACCCTAATATTTCCAAAATTGCAATATAAGAAATTGGAAGCAGCATAAAATTAGCATGAAAGAAGCAATACTGATACTATTTTAGAGCCTGTCCGTGCATGCAATAGCCTCCAGCATGACACAAAGGGCATAAAAATGTAAAAATAAAATAAAGACTAGATGAGAAATTTATGGCTCAGATGACTAATGAGGGGTGACAAAACCTTCTTTATTTTTAAAGACATATCAAATTGACAGCAACCAAATCTTATTATCTGAGATAAATAAGACATTGGGTATTTCTGGGAGAGAGCTTTCTCCACAGTGGTGTATCTGCTGAATGGCTGAGTGGAGACTTTCAATAGCTGACACTATCACCCTGATATCATCACCCTGACACCTTTCCCATGCAATAAATATACCACAGATTCATAGTCCTGGATTGTTGATCTAGATGCAAGAATCACTGGGTGAAATGTATAGTCTGCATTGTGCAGCAGGTCAGACTTAGGTGACCCTATTAGTCTCTTCTGACCTTAAAACCCGTGAATCATAGTGCAGTGATGAACACTTCCTACATAAAAACCAGAGCCCAGAACCGGGAGAAAGACAGTTATGGAGCAGAATGAGATCTGGAAGGCTGTACAGGAGCTCAAGCTGTCTCCTTTCAAAACCCTTTTGCACAAGGAAGGTAGCAAGCAACAAGCCCAGGAGCAGGAGGAATTACAGCCCAGGGGCTCCCGTGTTCTGCCTTGGTACAGATGGCTGGTGCACACCAAACGGGCTGTAGCTACCTCTGCTGTCACAGAGCAGAAAGGCCAGAGCCTGGAAAAAGTTGGAGGTTCTTCAAGTATGATTTTTAAGTGCCTAAATCCAAAATCGTGATGCTGATTCAGCTGCTATTTAGCCCCACAGGCAGTTACATTTCAAGGGCACCTCAGTTTTTTATGCTTAATTTTTCCAGATGACTGAAGTTTTTTCTCACTCCCAATAAATTTCCAGAAATCAACAATGACTTTGGTTTTCTCCCCTGAGAAACATGAGCCAATTGATTTTCTCAGATTACCTCAAAGGCTGGGGTTTTTGACTTTTGCCATTTTTTTAAACACCAGAAGGGACACCCTTCATTCATACAGCAGCACTCATGCACAAAGGGGACATCTACACCCAAACCGTTCTCAAACTGTTCTCTCTATGAGGGTGTCAAATCCCTGTCTCTGGCTTCTCAGGAAACTGCTTTAAGTACTAGTCCATAAAGTGTAGGAAAAAATTCACAATTTATTGTCAGGAGTGTTGTTGGTTCAGCTCACTTCCAGCAGTGTACAAGAGGAGCTGGTTCTGTTGTCAAGGGTAGAATAAATTGGAGTTTTGCAAGAAAACCACTGACAATGGCCAAGCAGAAGTGGAAGACTTAGGCAGATATTGTGTTACTGTTCATACAAACAGTGTAGTCGTTCTTGGAAGGCAATAAGTTAGTGTTGGATCTTATTTCTATTCAAATCACAGTAAGTGGTCTTTTGTCTTCTAAAGCAGATTTTCTTTTTAAAAACCATTAGAAAAATACAGAAAGACACCAAATCAAAAACCTTACTTAAGGTAAGGATCATTAAAATGCAATATTTGCTAATTAAGTTTGGCTGTGATGGTAAGACAATATCTATCTTGTCTGATCCAAATATAGCATTTTGTTTCCTGCTGAAGTCCAGAGATGCTCTTCTTTTTCAAATAACCAACTATTTGTACAATAAACCAAATCACAATGTCAGCACTGAACATCTCTCAAAATTCTTATTTTATGAATGGTTGCTGTTTTGATAAATCTTTCCCCAGCAGTGATCAGATCCCACAAATTCCCCCCAGAAATCAGTGGGAATTTTTCCTTTAATATTCAGAGGTCTTGAATCAAATGTCTCATAAAAAAAAAAAGGTTGCTGGATGAACTGAAGAATTAAAAAAATGCAGTTTCTTCTGGGTTTATGTCCTGTTTTCTTTCGACTCCATTGGGATGACCTCAGCAATCTGAGCTGTTTCTGTCCCCCAGGTGCTGCCAAGGGGATGCAATCCACATGTACATGTCCAATTCCTGTCCTCATGGATACGCTCTGATCCTTTCTCTGAGTCTCAATTAGCAAGAATCGGCACTCTTGGCTCTTAGAAATACATATGCTGATTAGTGACCCATAGTCTCATACATAAGGGCCAGCTGGCAGATAAAACTGAACAAAAAAGCTACCGATTTTCATGAAAAACACTGGAATTTAATATCTTTGAGACCTCTACCCTTCTGTCAAAGTTGATCAGTGGGTTTACAGGTTATTGAAAGAGACTGACAGATGGCTGGACAGGCACAAAGCATGATCACATTTGAAAAACAAAATTCAATGTACCTGGATTAATCTTATCTCTAGCAGTGATTTATAAGCAACCTACAGAATAATATGCAACATGAGTTATGTACTGGTGATGCACATCTAGAAACTTTTCCAGTATTACGAACTTCTAAACTTCTGTTTTTGATAGCACCCTTCTCCGCACAGCAGCAAATTCAAGTCAGCTAGAGAGATAAGCAGCTTATCTATTTTTAAGTTGCTTTTCTTTCCTCTTTCCTGCAGCTACTTCATCAGTGAGAAAGCTCATGAAAAAAGGGCATTCCTAGGAGAGATTCACTAAGTGAGAGAAGGGAAGAGCAAAATGCAAACACAGCTGATCCTCAGTGAATTGAAACATCCCCCAAATACTGTCACAAATAGATACACGTACTTCTAGCTTTGCTTCTTGGGATTCTTCTTTCTTAGGCATCATATGCTAATTATCTTAGCAGTCAGCCTGCAACATTTGATTTGGCATTTTTCCTGCTTCTTGCTTGTAAATTTACATCAGAGAAGAGATAGGGCGAAATTATTGATGAAAATGTATCCACAGGTCTCTTTCCAAAGGAAGAGAGAAGAACTAGTGTACGAAACAGATCCCACTTTCAGATTTCCTTTGAATGAATTTACATTTCTCTCTGAACCCCACTAATTTGCATAGGCAAGAGGATAAAAGCAGTAACAAACATCTCAGCTGGTTCTGAACTTCCCCCACAGACAGAATTATGTATCTGCTGTTCCTCTCTCTGTGTGTTTCTCTCAGGAAGCAGACAGCTCTGTGTTCACTCACTGCTCTTGGCTCTTTTTAGTGGCATCCCAAGTTGTCCCCAGCAAAAAAAGGATTTGCCAATGAGCTGAGACATGGTAGGTGGGATTTCTCTGAGCAAAAGTGTCTAGAGCTGAGCTACTGCAGAGAAAGAGGGACTTCAAAAGTAAAGGCCTGAAATGAGATGAATTGTGGCCTAACAAGAGCTGTCTATTTCACCTGATGTTTGCTCTGATGAAGCCCCCATGATGACCACTGGATGCTGAAGCAATGAGGATGAACCATAGAGGAGATATCAACAATGTCACAAATGGTTGAGAGGGAATGAAGGAGGAAAGATGATCTTTTTTACCCTCTTGATGTGTATGTATGTGCCTGTCTTATCATGCAGCTAGAGTAAATTAGTTTTAGTTGCTCAATATAATGGGAGGCATCACACAGCAGTAAATTTGAAAGAGGGATGTGGACAGGAGAGGACACACAAGAAAATCAGCTCAAAGAGGATGTGATGTTTGAGGAAAAAGTGTGTTCTTTTTCACAGGCAATTCGGAGGTACCTTTTCACCAGGCGGTGACAACATACAGGACAACGGCTAGGCTGATTTTCATGCCTAACTTCAGTACACAGAGCAACAAGGATGGATAACTGTTAGATGCTCACTGCTCTTCGGGTGATGAAATGTGTGCTCACCAGCCAGTCTGCCATGCCCTGCTTTTGAAAGCTCAGTGTATTCATGTTTGTGGTAGAAAGGAGTCAATTACATTTTTGGTCTGCCACAGAGCTGTCTCTTAACCCACAATATGAAAAGGTGGGGAAGGACTCTTTATCAAGGGGTGTAGGAATAGGACGAGGGGTAATGTTTTTAAACTGAAAGAGGATAGAGTCAGATTAGATCTATGGCAGAAATTGTTCCCTGTGCGGGGGGTGAGGCGCTGGCCCGGGGTGCCCAGAGCAGCTGTGGCTGCCCCCTCCCTGGAAGGGTTCAAGGCCAGGTTGGACGGGGCTGGGAGCCCCCTGGGCTGGGGGAAGGGGGCCCTGCCCGGGGCAGGGGGTGGGAATGGATGGGCTTTAATGTCCCTTCCAACCCAAACCGTTCTGTGATTCCATGATTCTATATACAGACAAGCATTCATTGCCCAGTGCTCCATTTAGTATGCTTTCTCCCATTTCCTGTTTGGATGGTTATTCTTTGCTTTCTGACCAAAAGATCAGCTTCACTTTTTACTTACTACAATTTTCTACTTATGACTATCCAAAACTTTTAATCAAAAAATGTTTTGTTATTAAAGAGGCAAATTCACTGAATTGACCCCCCAAAAGAAAGAATCAAGCAAATTAAAAGAAAAAGAGCTTTGACTGAGAAACTGCAAATTCCACTGTTTTTTTTTTTATTATTATTATTATTTTTTTCGCATCTTAGCTTTTTTTTTTTTTTTTTTTTTTCTTATTTTCAGCTGTAGAACACTGAGGAATCCTTGGCTTTTAGGTTTTTCTACTCAGAAAAATTCTAACCAACCATTGCGATCAACCTATGGCTTCAAAACCACCCAATTCTAACCCAATTTGCATGAGTCTTATATCACCTAAATGCTCCTGACAATTCAATGAACTTTGTCCTGCATTTCACCAGAATACTTATGAACCATATTGGACACAGCAGAGTTGTTAATGAAACCGGAACTGTGTAATTACAACACACTCATCCTTGAAGATTCAAGCAGATGTGGGGAAGTGTACTCCATTTGTCTCATTGAAATACCATTGCAAATTACCTCTGCTCTAACTACATTTAAATAGGAAATAAAGGGAAAAAAAAAATCTTCCTTGATGATGACAAGACAGGAATATCCATATAAAGAAAAAAGAGATGACATACTACTTTGCCTGTGACATACATTTTTTACATGGCTTAGGGGCTTTGCTTCCTGAGAGTTTATGTCGTCAACTGTCAGGGCCCTTCCATGCATGATTTATATGTGCATAATAAAGACATTTTGGTAGAGGAACTGATCTGTGATTTCCAACAGCTTTGAAACTAACTAATAAAATAGACAGCATATGAATAATATAGGGTTTAGTTAAAAAACATCAAGTTTTGAAAAATGGGATATTTATTTTCCATTGCTTTATCTGCTTTTTTTTTTTTTTTTTTTAAAGGCAAATTGAATGACAGCTGTTAAGGGAGACAGGCCAAATATTTCCAATCCAGGGTTCGGGCTGTACACAGAGCATTGCATGTGACCCCTTGCTCCCATTGTGGATCCCAGGTGCTCCGTGAGAGAGCAATTGGTAGTACAAATTGAGTGCCAGGCATCTCAGATCAGATTTAGAAGAGGACAGACTGTGAAGCTCTTCCTAAAATTTCACCAGACTTCCTATACCACTTTTGCAGCAAGGCTTGTGTACTAGTAACACTGACTACTAGTATTATTTTGCAGTGTCAAGAGGCCATCAGCAGAGATTGCTGTGAGCATGTTCACACCATACGATGATGAGCAGTGCTGTGATGGCTCTCAATCCAGTAAGTCTTGATGAAATACATCTCATCCAGTTCATCAGCCTTCACGCATTCCTGCCTTGCACAGACAACAGGGCTAGGTTATAGAACTGGTTTTCCCGGTGCTAATGTTGACTGTAGCACAGGGCAAATGCACTGGAAGAGGCCACATCACTTCTGAAAACCTCACTAATTCAGAGACCAGATGGAAGAGGCCTTTTTATTTTATATGATAAAATCAAGATACAGAAATTCAGTGATTTTTATAGAATCATGTAGGAAATCTGTTCTAACAAGTCCCTAATTCCTGTGTTCTTGTCCATCCCTGTGAAATTATCATCTTATACTGATAGAGCTTTCTTGAGTGCCTAGGGAAATTTTACTGGTGCTGTGTTGCAGTCACATTTAAAAATTTGCCCCTGTTCAGGTTAATGACATGAAATGGAGGATTTGATCATGCTTAATGACAACAAGAACATGGCAAAGGTGCAAAACCTTTCAGGAGTTATCTCCAAATCTGCAGTAAGTTCTCATTTGGCTCCGTAAGTAGCGAAAGTGGACAGAGGTCCTTCATAGCCTCAGAATATATTTTAATTATCCCCTCCCTGGATAATTATTAACGGGGGAGGAGAGAACTGCCTGCAAGTGTAAATGTTAATGGGTTCCCCCGAGAACACGAGTCCAAAACATCAAGGAACATACGATGGGCTAACAGCCTCTCCAATACATTGCTGCTGGCTTGGAGGGGGGATGCTGCAGTTGAGGTACCTATGACATTCCTCAGTGACTTGAAGACTAAACTACATGTCTTAATAGAAGCAAAGCTCTTCCTGCAATGAAATATTCAAGGGGAAAGGAAATTGTGTAGCTAAAACTTGGGCTTTTGACAAAGCCAAAGTCTGTCAGAGCGAATAAGGAAGGGAAGGTAAAAAGAGAATCTGATGGAGGTGGGAGATGTGTCTTCCCCACTGTTTAAGGTGTTGTTTTTTAATAACAGTTCTCTGAGTGATTTCTAAAGTGGAAGGAGGCCTCATGATAAACCAGAGAAAGGAACTGTTTCATACTTGCACAGTGTCAAGGGGATGACAAGACTTGTTAAAAAGAATAAAAGCCCAGACACATGTGGGACTCAGCATGCATTTGTGCCTTCAAAAAGTGAGGTTCTGAGGTGTTATCTCAGGTCTAGCACATCAGATCTTTGTTAGACCTTTAACTAAGTATATTATTCAAAATCATCCACCTCCCTTTTAGGTGTTCCAGGTGCCAGATGAAAGGCACATTTGAAGGGCTGTGATGAGTGGTCACTGTTTATGTTAAAAAGCATGCTTTTCTCCAGAACCTTGAAACTATTTCTGCTGCGATTGGAGGGAATTTAACATATATGTGTCATTGTAGAAGGTGGAGTCAGAGGAAGTGATTCTTCCACTTTCTCTGGTGTTTTCCCCTGAGATGCTCCCTCCAGCAGAAAACAGTCTGTGGAAAAGTTTTTTTCATGAAGGTGACATCTGAATATAAGAACATTGGTTTTTTGGTTGTCAGTTTGCTCTGAAAGTAACTTAAAATGGGATTTCATATTTGTTGTTCCTGCCAAATTTTATACATTGAGTTCACACAACTCTTTTTTCAACCTCTTCCAACTCATCACCAAATCTGAGAGTTGTTTGGACCTCATCCCAGCTCAAACCCAATCCTCAAACCGCCTAGTGAGCATTGAGGCTGGTCCTATCCTTGCTGCACAGCCCCTTTCCCACCAAAGGACCTCCTATATGGCCCCACAAAGCAGGGGTAAAGCTCGAGGCAGTATCTGGGAGTGGACTCCTCCCTGGCCACTACACGTGAACACTGGGTCATTCAAAGGCACATGATAATGGAGCAGTCCATGTGGTGACAAATAGGCACATGAAAGCTTAGGAGAATTACCCTAGGTTGATGTGCAGGCATGTTTATCACCATTTGGGTCACATCATCTTCTCTGCATTTTATACAGGGAGGATGGTTCGGGTTGTCCCCCATGACCAAGCCCTCAGGAATGTCTATAAAACACCGTTGTTTCTAAAATAATACAAGAGAGAAGACTTCCATGGGTTGTCTAGAAGAGGACTAATAAGGCTGAATGCTCTTAGAGGCTTTATGAACAAGACAAAACCTGGTGCACTGTTTTCTAGGACAAGCCTGTATATAGGCCAGTTGGATGTTGGTACAGAGAGTAACCAAACTGGCTCCAGAATCAGCAGGTGTATCTCAGCTAATTAGTGCCCTGGGGTCAATTAATCTGCTCATATCACCATATTGCCCTGACTGTCATGCTTTCAGAGCCCAAAGTTGGTGTCTTGGCATGGTGGAGACAGGACCTTGGCTGTCCCAGCTCTGAAAGGTAGATGGAGTAAAAAACTGCTGGAAAGCAACAAGTAAGATCTTGCATGCAGCGTGAGGAGAGGGAGGGGTGCTGGTGCTGAGGACTCATGGTCAGAATTGGACCATACCATCGTGGCCCCCCTCCCCAAACCATGCAAGACTAATTTATGGGCAGTGGTGCCTCTCATGTGTTGCTGTTCTCTGTAACAAAGACATAGTGTTACAGCTTTCTCCCCCTCTGTCTTCTGCAGCTGTCATGACCTCATGCCAATAGTCCAACATTAGGAGAGTTTTGAGCTAAAAGCCCTGCTTGGATGATCATGCTTATCTCAGCTAAAAGGCTTTCAAAGTCCAGTTTATTCAAAATATCTGTGATACACACCACAAGTCCAATCATCCTCCTTAGAGCCATCTATGAAGAGCTGTTTTTTAAAACCAAGCTTTTCCATTATAATTTTCTTCCATTCTTGTTTCAGCTCACTAAACATTAACCACCATGACCTACTACATAAACCCAAACCATATTAAACAGATTAGGTTTATAGCCAAATCCTAACACCTTATTTGGGGTGTTACAATGCTTGGCTGTCTCTACAGTTCTGTGGGTTGGGGCTTTTGTTGGACAAAGTTAAACCTTTTTATTTGAATGAAACATTTTGGATGTGTTTAACACCACACTGCTAAGCAAAACATATAGACGGAACCAATCCATTTATTTAAGAACAGTACTAAAAAATAAACCAAACATGAGCCCAAAACCTATCTATCTACAATGTATTTCCAAAACTTGTAAAATGAACCGACAAGTTTTTATGAACTAGCTTTTATATATATATATTTATATATATGTGTGTGTGTGTTTACATTTTAATCTCAGGGATTGTATTTATGTCAGAACATAGGAAATGGCCTCTACCTTTCACTTTACATTGTGGCTCAACATAATCACATGCTTTCCCATGGATAAGAACCCACTACTCCTAAAAGAGCTGCCAACAAGCTGACATAGGAAAGAGCATTGCTGAATATCATAGTTTTAGTTTTCAAAGAAAAAGGCAAGGGAAAATGCAAGGGGAAAAAAAGCCACATAGGGTTATATTAGCTGACAAAAGGATAAATGACAGGTTTGAAAATTCAGATAAATCATGATCAACTAGGGGCATTCTGAGCAGTGTCTTCACAGAATCATTCCTATGCTTGGGGCTACCAGATGTTTTCATCAGTAATCTAGAATTAGATATAAAGTCATCGTTGACAAAATTTGCAGCTGATGAAGATTGGTAGAAGTATAAATAACTTCAGGGACAGTGTAAATTAGATCACTGTTGAAGCTTGGCTTATTCAGGCAAAACATGTTTTAATACAGCCAAATGCAATGCAGTCCATGCAGGACCACAGAATGCATGCTCTGTTCCTATCATAGAGTTAAGAAATTTCATATGAAGAAAAGGGACAACCTTCATGCGGGCAAGGAATGTGAGGGATGTTTATACAGGAGAGGTCATGATGGGTGAGTAACTCAACCTGAGCTCCACGCCGTGCTGAGACACTCAGCATTCCTGGTTGTTCCAGGGCATGTAGAGGTCCCTGAATGGAGAGAGGCAACTGCTGTGAATGTCAGGTCCCAGCAGAGGTGGCTGACCCTGGACCGAGGGGTAGCTTTCAGCCCCCCACTGTCAGGAGTTGCACTGTGTCGTGTAAAGCCTGTTGTCCCCCTGACAAGAGCCAGGTAATGAGAACTAAGGAGCTCAAGCCAGAGAAGCTATGTCTTCATAACAATGCATCTGAAAGTATTTTAATTAAAATCTTGACTAAATTACACAGTCAGTGAACAAGGAATGTGATATAAATATGACATGATGAATTTGTAAATGGTTGAGTATGAATGATATTGCTTAGAAGATACAGATGACAAGATTTACAAAGAATTAAAGTCTACACTATAGGTAACACTAAGGAGCCCAGGCTGCTTGAAGCTGAGTTTTATCCAAGTGTCCTGGAGACCAAATTTTTAGCTAAGATCTTGGAGCAGACAGGAACTTCTCTCTGACCATGAGCTCAGGGCAGGAGGTCTCCACTAAGACCTGAACATTAATTTAGGTATCTAGATAAGGCAAACAAATCTACCTAACTTGTTACTAGTGGTCATGCTTATTGCACTCACCCTGCTTATGCAAGAGCCTGATTAATTTCTTGTTTCTGACACATCCTGCTTCTGACTTCTTTCCACTTGTTTTTCCCTTGCTGTCATTAGTCAGCTAAATTTACCTGAAGGCACAGCCCACACTACTACAGAATAATTACTTCTATGGCTGTTACTTTGCAGAGTCAAGATGCATCTAAATCCATAGATATTTATTTGTATGTATATATGCTATATGTACTGTGTAAATACTCTATATGCTGTACTTAAGGGCCTTTAATGCCAAAAGTCATGGTTCTTTCTTATATACATATTCCCACCTCAATAAAATCTGATTGCAGCCTTGCACTTGCATACAAAATTAGGGTGAGTAAAATGGTAATGCTGCATCCATCCATCCATTCCATCCATCTCAGTTTATTCTCTTTCAAAAATGTAAAAAAAAAAAAAAAAAAAAAAAATAGAGACAGACAGGGGCAGGAGAAAATTCCTGAGAATGAGAGACTTTTCACACTCATCCTGCTTACTTGGAAAAGGAGAAGACGGAGAGGTAATTTGACTTAATTTGACTACTGGAGAAATATTTGTGTGGAGAGAAGAACCCATTTGGAAAGGGTTATTTAATCAGACAGAGGAAAGTCATGACAAGGACCGATGTGATTTAGAGGGAGACTAACTTTTTGCTGAGGATTACAAACCAGAACAAACTGCTTAGGAAAGCAGCAGGTTCTCTGTTTCACCATTCCTGCAAATCAAGGCTGGGTGTCTCCCTGGAAGAGGATTTTCACTGAACATCAGTTACTGGGATCAATCTCGGGGGCAGCTGGGTGAAACTTAATAACCTGTGACATAGGTGATCTAAGCAAGATGATCCTTTGGCCTCAAAATCCCTGCATCTTGGGGATGGTGAAGAGCACAGCCTTATATAGCAATGGAAACATAACCACAGTGTAAATACTGGAGGGGCAGAGCAATTTGGCCCAAATAGTTAAGATGAGGAGTGCCATATCATTTGTTTTTTACATGTAAATGTCAGCTGGATGTTAAGTAGATATTTTGGGACCATGAGGGTAGCATAAAGCCTTTGTATACCGAGTAGATACACATAAGCCTTACTGCATTACTGGGCTCCTTTTATGATCTCTCCTTTCCATACTTTGAGCTCTGAAGAAGGAATGTGTTCTGCCCAAAGAGGAATTACATCAAGCAAGGGCAAGGTGCTGTGCAGGTACCTTGTGGCACTGGTAATTGCCTTTTAGCACAGTTTGTGTCTTCTTGTGTTTTTGTCAAGAAGATATGGTATTTCATGAGTGGAAGAAGCTATTTTATCATGCCTTCTCTCAGCTCATAATCTATAGCATATATTGATGTTTTACGACATGGATGTTTTATTGTTGATTTTTCTGCTGGGCTGTTACTCGATTTCAATAATGAATTCCAGCCTGCTTATTTATTTATTTACTTATTTTAAGGAGAGCTAACTAGTTTCACATGAATTATGCGTCATAGGGGAGTATCTTAGCTAATTCAAAGAAGTAAATTGCAAGAGCAGGAAACCTCAGCATGTGAACTGAATTTTGTAAGACACAGAAAGTGTGATATGTTCTCATCATGGTAGAGGTCTCTGCTGAGATAAAGAACTGCTGCACCAGGTAGTGTGCACAGGTAATGCCATGCAAGACTATTCTCATCCCATGGAGGCTGCAGCAAGTCAACTGGCTGGAGTGACAGCTGGAGATGAGAGATATTAATAAGTAGCTTTCACTCGTAAACAAAAAAGTGGTTTATAAAGAAGGTAAACAATCTTGTTTTAGGTAATTAGGCACGCAACAAGGTGTGTTGCTATTCCTGAGGTTTCTTAGTAGACTAGTGGCAGTCACAATCAAATAGAGCAGATTTCCTTGAGAAAAATTGAAGTCCCATACAATTCCTAGCAGAAAAAGTCTCTTTTGTCCCAAAGTAGGGAAATCCCTCCTTGTCTGCAGCTGGCTGGGTAGACCACACACCCCTGAAATGTATGGTGCAAGCACTAAGCACAAGATGCTTCGTACTAACTTTTCCCTCCTCTTTAAAATATATCAAGAAGGCTTTTTTGATCCCAGATCTTGATCTAGAAACTAAATTTTGAGATGTGGCCTATCAAAGTTGTCAGTAAGCAGGAGAGGGAAATCCCTTGCCAGACTATTAGATAAATTTTTAGAGAAACATATATTTAATTGGCTTAAATATTGATGAATCTTATTCTTTCCAAGTTAGATTTCTTATCTGAAAGTGAGTGCTTTCTTATTACTTATGTTTATTTTTCACTGTGACAACTTTTCTACCTCCCTAGTTATGCAAGAGTTAATGCATAAATGAAAGCTGGATGCACTGCATAAGTAAAGTCTTATCCTAAATGCTAAATTATCTTCCTCACTTGGAACCTCTCTGAACATCATAACTAAAGAGGGAGGAAAAGAAAACAGAAGTGGCCACAGAAATCCCAAACTTGTTTTTTTTTTTTTTTTTAATTATTTGTTGCAAAGTACCAAAAATATTCCTAAACTAGAGCAATCTTTTGTAAGATAAAGCACTGCTGATATTTTTCTAAGAATAATTGACTTTTCTCCTTGCCAAATGAAAGTCAAACAATCTGATAGGCAACACTTCCTTCTCCAACCATCACCTGAATTGACTTCTCAGACCCCAAATGTGGAGACCAAATCCTGCTACAGCTCCAACACCCCAGCTCTTCCTGGACACAGAGCTTTATGTAACCCAAAACTTACCTCCTTGCAGCATGATTTCCCTGACAGCACTTTCTTACACACCAAAAAGATCTTGAATGACTAGCTATAACAGCAACACCTCCTAAAACCTGTCATATTATTGTCTTTCTTGACTCCACGCTGCATGTTCCCCACTTGTACAAGTGAGCATTTGTATTGGTTTGCCAAAGCAGCAGCAGAAGCCTCCAGTATTGTACTTCTGACATTGGCCAATGCTAGGTATCCTCCAGATGGTAAAAAATAATCTGCACAGACCTTGGAGGCACTGATGTGGTACCGTACCAGCTGACACCAGCTGTTGATTACCTAAACCTTGTAATTTTTATTTTCATTAATGTACATCAGCTGCAGAGCTTACTGTCACACAGCATATAGAATTGTCTAGTCTCTGTATTGTCCCCCGAATCATGTATTTTTCTTAAAGACAATCTTTGATGTTACAAATTAATTACATTGGACATTAGGATATTTACTTTGTTCCTTTAAAATATATTCACAGAAGCACTCAGAGGACTACATATGGTGTAGATGAACAATTTCTTTTAGAAGTGTCATTCTTGTATATGTATTTCTGAGAGTTCTTTTATTTATTCTGTTAAATCAGGAAAAATAATCATCTATCTTAATTTTTATCTTTAGAAGCAGTATAATATATGCCAAATCAAACATGTAACTCATCCATCTTTAATAGCTTTCTTTGTGCCATATAACTGCACAGCAGCTGCTTTGTCAAATGACCAAGAAATTAGAGTTTGGCAAAACACTGGTTTTCATCAACATATGACCTTAAGATAACATTTACATTTCAGGAGATGCTGTTCCAGTCAGAACAGAACCACAGGGCAAACTCACATCTCTGGATACTCATGGAGGCATCTGACAGAAAAGCTAATAAACGCAGTAGATTAGTACAGTTTTATTTTCCATAAATCTGGGACATGTTCAGCAATGTCAAACTTGTTCCCGTGCGTTTAAATGAATAAATAAACCCAAGCTTACTCTGAAGCTCAGAAGTGAGGTGGAATTCATTTAGCTCATTACCATTTAAATGATAGATGGACAGGGTAAACTCTTTTCTTTTGAGTCAGGGAACAGACAATGTGGAGATGAGAGCAGTGGTATTACATAGACATGGGCTCCCAGGCTTAGATGATTGGATTCAGATGTTTCCAAGGAAATTATTTGCTCCAAAAGGGCTCTTTGGTTACTAAAAGGTATAGCAATCATATTTAAAATGTTTTTACTCACAGTCAGGCTCCTATAGCTTCAGTCACATAGGATTTACTGGAGGGTTTATCCTTGGGCTGCTCTGTTGAGTGCAGAGAATTCAGGTGGGTGTTTTCAGAGAGTTAGGCTGCCAAGACATACAAAGTAAAAACCAACATATTTAGAGGAGAAATATTTTGCTTTTTCCATTTTGGCTGTAATTTATTTCCAGCCTTTGCAGTAGGTCATTATTTGCCTCTCCTAAATTGCAGAGAAATTAAAAGAGGAGAGAGGTAACAGGTAGGATATTTGTTTGTTCGTTTATTACGTGAGAAAAAGAGGTAGTGGGTAGCTGAGTACAAGATAAAATCTTCACACCCAGCCCAGGATGAGTGAGAAAGAAACATTTCTCTATCTTGTAAATTAATTCAGTTCTCCATCAATCAATTTCCCTTGAGAAGAAGGAATACAATGATAATTTATTTGTATTTGTCTTATTTAAAAGAAAAAAACAAGGGACCACAACACAGAAGCGAGAATAGGAGATTCCATGTGTGACACTTATGCTGCAAAATCACAAATGACTTGCTTGATTTCTGGTTTTCTTGTAACCTTGAAGCTAGATGTAAACTCCCCAAAAGATTCCTGAGCACTCACAGGTCTCTTCTCACCAGTTTCCAGGTAGCTAACAGCAACTCACTGACCTGAGTCAGAGCTAACGTAAGGGTAACTGGTATGCGTACAGGGCTGTGACAAGATTTTGATCCCCATGTCAGACACAAGTGGTGACATGGGGAGCAGGACAGACATAGTTGTGGGAATAGGTCACAGAACTTATGACTCTTCTTCATATTAATTTTTCTTCCTAACAAAAGAGCTCTTCAACAAGTTGTCACACATGGGTGTTTTCTCAATCCAGCCAACGACAAACTATGCATCATCCCTGCCTGACCCGAGGATAAACCTCTTCTTACTCTTCACATCTGAAGGCTGATATTCTGCCTAGACCTGGTGTTTTCTGCAGACCTTCCTCTTGCTGGGTGCTTTACATTGCCCCCCAAGTCCTCTCGTACTTCAGATCTCACAGATGAACATGGTCTGAGCTCCTTAGGGAGAGCACAAACTCTCCTCTCTCCTAGATTTCTCTTTCTGCAGCAACTGTGAAAAATGCAAATAAGCAGTCTTTTTTTTTTTTTTTTTTTTTTTTTTTTTTTGATGCCCAGGTCAGCTCTTGCATGACCATAACTTACAATAAGAAAATATACCAGGTACAAATTGTCATAGCATCCTGTGTTCCTGGGCATTCATGCAGCTCTGACTCAAAACATGCAGAGTCCAAACCCATAAATGATGCTCTGCTCACACATATAGCTTGGCACCTACTTTGAGCTAAATATTGAAGCAACCATTTGCACAAAGAGAGAGCCTAGATGCTGGAAAGAGAAGATATGTGGGTATCATTGCAACTTGTGTAGCTCTTGCAGAGTGACTGGTGATGGGTGCCTCAGCTCTGGGACTACAAACATGCCAGGTCTGCAAGGCACTCTGTTTGCAGAATAGGGGGGTATTTGATGTTTTAAGTAGTTTGTCTGTGCAAAGGTGCTCCAGAAAAAGCACCAGTAAATCAGTGAAGCAGAAGTCAGTACTACTGTACATTTCTTTTTCTGTGTAGGTTTTGGGAGTGATTTTTTTACTGCGTGTGAGAAATTCAAAGCTTTCTTGTTTTAAACTTGAGAATATGAGACATGTTAAGAAAGGACAGGTGGAAAAGCAATGTAGGACAGGGAAAACAATGGGATGATCCTCCATTTCCTTCTTTTGTAAATACATAATGACAGCATGAGCAGTAAGGAGGAACTTGGATGAAAAAGGGTGACTGACTTGCCATCCTGAATGCTGGAGGGTGTTTTGTGAGCAGATGAATACTGGTGGATCTGCACAAGTAACTATGGGGAATTAGATGCAAAAAATGGCACTAAGGCAGAATCACTGGGGGTGATTCAGTATCCCAGGTAGATTAGAAGTGTCAGCAGAAACCAGCCTGGGACAATGTCGCATTTGACATGTAACCCAGGAAGAGGACCAGAGCATGAGGGACTGCAGGGTAGGTTGGTGGTGCTTGTCTGAATGGTCCTGCAGAGAGGAACCTGCCAGAGAATTGCAAGAGGAGGGAAGGGATATTTTTTCCTAAATAATTTAAAAAAGAAAATAGACCTAGCTGACTCCTCATTGTCTCAGGGGTGCACTCTATGCCAGACTTGCCTGCTGCAGCAGAGTGTAACTCAAGTGCCTCTAGACTGAGTCCCGCTTTCTTGACATTAAAGGAGCTTCAAGAGGGATACTTTCTCTGAAGGGCTGTAAGAGTATTTTTTTTTGCTTTCTCAGCCTGGAACAACATAACTTTGTTAACATAAGCAGAATGCAGTGTGAACTGCATTGGTTTCGGGAATGACTTAACTGGGTGGGCCTGGGATTTCTACTGAGGAAGGAAGTTTTCAGAGAGTTTATTTATGATCAAGTTTGTAAACAGCTTGGCTATTTGTGGACTGATGTGTTGACATTTCCTCACCTTCTTCTCCTCTTGTCTTCAGAGTCTACAACAGGCCTCCTTTAATATGCACAAATAAAATGAAATAAAAAAAAGGTATTAAAAATGTAGCTGAAGATTGGAGGAGGCAGAAAGAGGAGGGAGGAGAGAGACTTTTGCTTCTACACACCGAAGAATGAAAACATCTGTGTCCAGTTAACTCACTTTTATAAAGATGCACTAGTCCTTAATCAAATCCATCCAGGGGATCTTGCCTGAGCTATGGGGTTTATATCAATATTATGTAGCTGGTTCATGGGCAGCCATTCACCAGCCAGGTAGCTAACAGACCTGAGGGATTTTTTATTTTATTTTAAGGAGCTAGGCTGCATTTACAAACCATGAATTACATTTCTCCACTGTTGACAATAGCAATTGTTCTCATGGATGCCTCATTGCTCTGGGTTTGAACCTCAGCCACGGTGCTATTGCCTCTGTGCCCACTTTTCAATTGCTGTTGATGCACCATCCGTCCCCCTGATTCCCTGTCAGAGCAGCCTGGAGTTGTTCAGGCAGCCTGCACCTCACCTGCCGCAAGAGTTTTTATTTTTGTTGGCTTGGGAAAAGCTGTTGGTCTCAGTTTCTTTTAAAATATTTTGTGCTAAAGAGAGGAAACGAAACTGAGCTGCAGAGCCTGGGGGCTCCATTCACTGCTAAGCCTAACTTCTTCAGGTCAGCTGCCAACAGCTACCAACACTGTCTTCCAGCATCTGGTGTCGGAGGGTGATTTGGTAAAGTCCTCCATCACGTGACTCCCTGTAAGCCCAAGAGTTGCCCCCCAACTTCAGTGAGACTATTCAAATCATTTATGTGCCTCAGCTGTAAATGGAGGTAGCAAATGGAAACAAAATGAAATATAGAAGTGTTTTGTTTTTTACAGGTTGCCCACAGGAGTGAATGACTTTGTTAATGCTGACAGGTCCTCCAGCCACAATATATAGTTTCTTAACATATATTCATTAAAAAAACCCACTTATTTAATTTCCAAAGAATAAACAAATAGGTTTCCAGACATCTTAAATTTAAAGTTTGTTCCCTCATATTTACCAGGGACTACACTCAGAGTAAGATTACTCTAAGCAGCACACAGAAAATGTCATTGAATAACATATTACAAATGGAGGTCTGACAATATTTTTCAAGTTAACCTGAGCAGAGAAGACCAGTTTTTGTGAGCAGCAGACCAGCATCTCATCACCTTTTCTTGCACCCAGCACATCCAGAGGTGGATCAAATGAAGGCTACTTCCAGAAAAAAATCAAACTTGCATCAAAACAAAATACAATGCCTAAACTGCTTTTCTGCCTTACCGAGGGTGTTGTCTGTGTAAAACTATACTTAACCTCTGAACATGGTGTTGGATCTTAATAGTTGGAAGGACCTTCATACAGAAGTGCAGCTTTAAGAGCAGCCATAAATTCCCAAACATTGCAGATGGTGCACTGGTGGTTGGACATCATTTGAACAGCACTAAATTACCCTCTGGCTTCCAGAAACATCCCTATTGACTAGAGTGGCAAATTGTTTTGACAGATTAAGGGAGTTTATGAGTAAAAATGTGGCAAGACAAGGACAAACAGACAAGTGACCTCCGGGTAGTGCAGTTATCTCCTCCAGAGAGCACCACACATATGCTCTTACTTGTGCCAGTCCAGGAGCAGGTTATCTCACATTTTCTTCAGGACTGGGTACGTATAGACAGAGTTACCACAGAGTGGGTGACAGGCCAAAAATGTACACTGTTGCTTAATTCATGGTGATGTGTTCATCTGCCCTTGTCTACAGTAACTTTAGGGCTATGTAAAATAGGAGCTGCTGCAATGCTAACTTTACAGGGAATTTTCCTTCTTTTCTGTAAAAAAAAAAAAAAAAAGAAAAAAAAAAAAAAAGAAAAAAACCTCATAATGTATGGCTCTGGAAACTCCTCTGACATGCACATCTTCTTTCATACAAATTATATAGATTTTGTATCCCAGATTGTGTGGCTTTTCTGCTAGTGATCAGGGGAGGCACCTCTTGGCTTTCTCATTCTGGTAGCAGTTTGTGAGCAGTGGAAGAAGGGGAGAAAGGTCTTGTGAAAGAATCAAATCTGATCTGGAGATGACTGAAACTTGCTAAGCACAGAGCCTTGCAAAGCCATTTTTAGACCTCTGCTTTATAAATATAGTCCTTGCTACCAACACCTGCTCTACCAATAAAGTATCATCTGTGAGATGTCACTCACTGACATTGAGTGTCACATACAGAAGCAAGCCAAGCATTTACCAAGCTGAGTGTGTTTTCTAGAGGAAGGAATACAGCTAGAGATTATATGACCTGGATAACTTTTGCCAGGATTATGTGTCCATACATGTTTGCTCAGCACCTTATGCATTGGAGCTCCCTCAGTCTGGAGCCACAGGACATTACTGTAACCCAAGTATTATTTATGTTGACAACTGAGAGATAGATCATGGGTGAGAAAAGAGAAAATGAAGCATTTCTCATGAATAAATTTGGGTGTTATGTCCTTATGGCATCAAACATCTTAATATTAATAGAGACTGTACTGATCTAAACACACAACAGAGATATTTTGTCCCAGAAGTTTTATTTTCCATAGAGATCTTGATTTTCAGAGCTCATGCATATTTTTATGTTTTTGTGGCTCAAACTTTCTCTTTTCTGCGTGACAAGTGCACTTCAGTGAGTGATGGAAGGATTTTCCTCCAGGAGAGGAGAGAGGCAGCAGAGTTGTAGTGCCCCTCCCTTTCAGGACACAGAACAACAGTGAAGGGATGACTGTTTACCTCTTTAACCCACTCACCTATTTCCATCCCCAAGTGGAGTTACAACTGGACTTGGACCTCATGGCTTGGGATTGCCTAGGGCAGGTTTGATATTTCAGCCAGACTTTGACCATAGCATGCCCAAGCTCAGCCCATATATGCTAGGGCATGTGGTTCAGGATTGGGGTGGGCATCCCAGTGCTTGTCTGGAAATGTCCACGCTGAGCTCGTGGGCTCCTGCTCTGCGGTGTCTGCAGGTATTTGTTAGCAGCACCAAAGCTGAACCCTGCACGTAGCTCTGAGGCGGGCAAGCATGGGGAGGAGGTGATGCATCTGTAGTCTTGGTTGCTGAAATCACTGCTTGGCCACACCACCACCACTTACCCCAGTCAGCCACTTGCTAGACATAGGGATATTGAGGGCACTGCTTTCATTTTCCAGCTTTCATAAGGTACAGTTGTGGCTCTCACTGGTTTTCAAAACATCTCAGCTTTGCTACCGAACTGTGGCCACACAGTCTCCTTTCTCCTTCTTTTTGCTGTCTCCCATCTCGTCCTGGGTTGAGTGAGTGGTGGAGTTTTTTGGTGGCAGGGGAGGGGGATATCGGGGCGGCCCCCTGTGAGAAGCTTCTCGAAGCTTCCCCAGCTCCAAGTCAGCTCCACTTCTGTTTGGGAAATTGAGCCAATCAGCTGCGCCTCTGCAATAACGTATTTAAGAAGGGATGTGGGGACGGGCAGTCGGACTTGTGAGGAGGAGTTGCTGCAGCTGCATGAACACCAAGGTCAGTGGAGGGATGGAGGAAGAAAGGAGGGGGGAGGTGTGCCGGAGCAGAGATCCCCCTGTATCCTGTGGGGAGACGGCAGGGCAGCCCCCCCGCCACCCATGAAGATCTACGGTGGAGCAGACATTGATTTATGGCCTGTGGCTCCTGCTCACCTGATCAAGGTTCTGTGCCCAAAGAAGGCCAGGGTCTCATGGGAAATGGTAGCCCCGCTGCTGTAATTCAGTGCTGGGAGGATTGCAGCATGCAGGGGAGTCCCATGCCGGAGCAGCTCGGGAAGGGCTGCAGCCGTGGGAGGGAATCCAGTCAGAGGAAGTTAGTGACCCATGACGGAGCAGTGTGGGGAACGCTGCGGCCCGTGGGAGGAATTCATGTCGGAGAAAGTTTGTGGAGGACTGTCTCCTGTGAGAGGGGGACCACGATGGAGCAGGGGGTAACAAGTTTTGGACACTCCCCTCACCGAAGATGGATAAAGCGGCAGCGCTGACTGCACCCCCCATTCCCTGCCCCTGCGCCCCTGGGGGAGGAGGTAGAGATATCGGGATCAGAGCTGAGCCCGGGAAGAAGGGAGGGGTGGGGGGAAGGTGTTCTCAAGATGTGGCAATGCTTTTCACTGTCCTACTCTGTTATGTGTTGTTAGTGTCTGTAATAAATGTATGTTCTTTTTTTTCTTCCCCTAACAAGTCTGCCTTTTGCTCGTGATCATAAAAGGGGGATTTTTCCCCATCCCAGTCCTATCTTGAACCCCAAGCCTGGATCTCTGTCCCTTCTCATTGCTGGAGGGGAAGGGAGAGAGAGCTGCTGCATTGTGGTTGGCTGCCAATCAGGCCTAAACCACAACACATCTCCATTCCAAACACCTGCAGTGGCTTTCAGCATGCATTCATTCTCTCTTTTGCTTGCTGCATACATGCTCAAATTGTTATTTCCCAGCAGATGTATCACATGAAGGTATTGAATTTCCACCCTTCCCACTCCTGTCTCAGAGCACTGACTCTGCTTTCACAGAAACACCAGCTCAGAATTTAAGCTTCATTCTCAGATTTGTCTGTCTTAAAACAGAAGATATTAAAAATATTGGTGATGTTGAAGCAGCAAATATAACCTCCAAATCTCCCCTGTTCAGATCAGATGTAGCCTTCCTGCTGTAACCATTCCTCTCTCCCCCTCCTCCCATCCTTTCTCTCTCCTTTTGGATATGTATTTCTCTCTGACTGTGATTCTGCAGTGGCAGAAAGGGGTCAATCTATCTGTAAAAGATGGACTCAGCCAAGCTTTTCTAGCTCTTTCCTGCTGATGGCAATTATCCGGAGGTTGGCAGCGGTCCCAGAAACCTGCAGTTCCTGCAGTCCTGCTGCTGTGGGCCTGCTCCACAAAGCCAGCATCCTAAGAGGATCACTTGGTGTGATGCCCAGGAAATGACAAACAGAAAAGGTCACACGTACTCCAAAAAGATATACTGCTCGGCAAATTTAATTGACATTGTGCAGCTTTTCAAAATGTCCCTGCAGACATTCCAGCATTTAACAGATGCAAGCAAAGAACAGCAAAATAACAGGGCTTTAGAGAAAGGGTAGAAAAAACACATTCTGTCCCCCCGAAAGAATTTTTTCATACCCCAGTAATATCCTTTCACATGGTCTATTGGATCAGGATAATTTTTTGTTACCCCCGGTCTGGCAAGTGAAATCTGCTGTCCCATCCCCCATTCTCTCTTCCTTCTCTCACACATACACTGCTGCTTTTTAAATCACGGAGCTTTCATTACACAGGGTAACTGTCCTTTTTTTTTTTCTTTCTTTTTTTTTTTTTTTTTCCCTTGCATGTTTGTCTGTTAAAATATTGTATGAGAAACTAGTTCCCTGTCAAGCTCATTGTTCTCTAGAGATTCACTGTTGTGTCCTGGGTTATGCAGCCAGAGGGAAAATGCTGTCTGCATTGGTGGGTGCTTTCTTTAAAGAAAAGAAACAGGAGATCTGTAGAAATTTAAGAAGGTGTCTGATATCTAACAGTATTAGGAAGAGGTAGTGGGAAAGCAAGAACGGCCAGAGTGAATCTGGGGTGAAGACAGGTGGTCCTGGTTCATCAGGGATGACTGTACTCAGCAAGGTCTCAGCTCTTTATTTTTTTTTTTTTTTTTCTTATTTCAGCTTCCTTTTCCTAGGAATAAATTTAAAATCAATTTGATTTTGTGATTTTGTTTTTAATGTCTCCTAATTAAATGGAAAACAGTGGCAAAAAAAAAAAAAAGTATAGTGTGAGTACTGAAGATGAACACATGTGACACAACAGATCTGAATTCTTGGTCCATTTACATCCATGCAATTTGGGATGAAAGACACCATCGTCCTTATACAGCTGGGACCATATAATCACCATGATTTAGATGTCTGGGATAGTGAAGAAGCAAGGTTTGAATCCATTGGGAGCCTTGAACCTTCATATCATGAGTCCCAGTAAGTGTGTCAGCTGGACTACTGTAGAGAGAAGTGATTGATATTTCCAAAGCTTTCCCAAGCTTTTATCTATACAGAGGGCCAAAACTGTCCACTTGCATAGATGGTGTAAAGTACTCGGTGCATTAGACTAAACACTTCAAGACTGTATAAAGTAAACACAAAGATCCATGTGGGGGTTTCTCTGGTTATTATATTTAAGAAGAATTAACTACCATATCTAGTCTGTGAGTGTATACACATAGATCGTATCCGTGAAACCTCGTCACTTATTTACCTGAATATGGATAGACTTTAAGCAAGCAAGCTTACAACTGTAATTTCAGCAGACAGCCAGTGGGACAAATCTTTTTTATTTAGCTGGAGAGCAGTATGACCAGAGATTTTACAGGGCATAACAGCAGTACAACAGCAGCCTGTAGAAAACAGGGAAGATGGACAACTGAAAGAAATTTTGCTTTGAAATACTGCTTTTGAATAATAAAATACACAGCTTAAAATGTCAAAGCACCCTCTGAATAACACCTAGCTCTACGAGCCATAAAAGGTGGGGAAAATTGATTTGATTTTTTTTTTTTTTTCTGTAACAGGCAAAACATCATTGTGGTAACTGTTGGGACCAGAACCCAAGACTCTCAGTTGTCCTCTGTGCTTAAAGAGCAGGTTGTGCTCAAATAGAGGGGATGGGATAGCGACAGATCCATTTCAAGGCAACTTTCTCAATTTCAGTATTTGTCTGCTTCAAAGGAAGATCCCATTGGCAAGAAAAAGTGACATTTGACTTCAGCATGGAGGTGGCAACATCCATTTTCTGAAGGAAAGATGAACTTTATAGTTTAAGGAGAGGTGGTACCCTACAGCTAAGAAACGCCTGTGGGGCAAATTTTCAGGACTTTATAATTTCTGATTCTGAACAGGCTACGTGCATCCTTCACTCAACTCTGTGCCAGGGCAAAAGCTCAGATCCCACAGTTTTAAATCCTGTGCCAGTGCCTACATTAAGCCATGCAGAGTGAGAGAAGCATTAGCTCTTCATCTGAAAAGTCCTTTGCAACTATTGCATCTCCATAACAGTTTTCAGCTCTGACAAAGTTTCTTTTGGTTTAAAATATTCTGACTGTCAAGAAGTGTGTGAACAAACACGGTTCAGTTTACATGGTGTTATAAAAGGATTTCTAATTCCTTGTGAACAATTCTAGTCTAAGAACCTGCTATTAGAAATAGTTAACTTTCCAAAAGAAAGTGTTTCCAAGGAAGGTTTTTCATTCTTGACAAAATCAGCGTATACTAAATGACTCATAACTATGTAATATTAATGGCTGGTTTCATAACACAGTCTCCTGTTACACTGGACTTCACAGAAGCAACACAATAAAATTCAGAAGTTGATCTCTGTACTGCAGACTTCTGTCGACACAATTCTATTAGTCAGGAGAGGCAAGAGGTGAGATCTCTGGCCAAAGAGCAGAATCAAGAAAAACCAGATTGTAAAATAAGACACAGAAACCAAAACTGAGCTTTTGCTGTATCACTGCTTTCACTTCAGGATGGATGGGGCAGAGGAGGAAAGCTATACTTTTCCTCCCAAATAGCCTAACCTTCTTGTTTTTTCTTCTGGGGGGGAAGATCTCTAAAACATCTTGAGATTTTAAACACGAAATGTTTTCTGATTTAAAGCTTGATTTACTTCTTCTGTCTCAAAAAACAAATGCTCTGATTCTTTAGACCACAGGAAACTTGCCAGCTGTGGAAATATTAAGGCTTTTACTGTATGCAAGTGAGCTGTTCTGACTCCATCTGGTAAAATGGTAAATTTCCACATATGCTTGTTTTGACTGATACCCAATCCTGAGTACTCTGTAAGGCAGTTACACATGCAGGCCTGATAAAAAATATTCAGCTCTTGCCAACTCAGGAAGACGATTGGTTCATTAGAGGAAAATGACAGGATGGGTCTTCATCACTTAACTGGAGAGAGAAAATATTTGTAAACCACTGCATTGTTTTGTCAGCTAAAATGTTATTAAAAACAAGAAGATACTGTAGCTTTTCTGGTCTTCATGTGGAAATAGGTGAAATGGCTAAAGGAAGGCATATATATCCTAATGAAATTATTTTGATTTATGGACTACTAATATTCTGCAAGTCAATGTTGAGTTGATTTTATAAATCTTGCCATTAGGATTTCCTGTTTTCATCTCTTGTAGCTAATAAGTGCTTAGAAATCTTAGTAGATTAAAGCTTCAGGAAACATAGAAAATCTCACTTTGAAGCTACTCCCTTCTTCTCATGGAACATTGAGAACTAGAATAACAAAAAATTCTAAGAATAAATCCCTGTGGTGTATCAGTGTGAAATATTGTCAGTGGGAACTCAAAGATTATGGAGTCTCAGGAGAAAGGAGAGAACACAATTTAATTAAAGCTTCTTGTTTTAATTTCAAAATTGCATCATTATTTAGTGCAATCTTTTCTAGGGAAAAAACAGCATAATCTGAATTATGGCTAAATATGATGGATGCTTTTTGCTATTACACTGTTATTTAGGAGGGAATCGTGGAATCTTGCAGTAATTTTGTGCAAGGGACCTCTGGAGGTCACCTAATCCAACCCTCCCCTCAGAGCAGGAAGCACTGTATAATCCTATTTCCAATCAAAACTGTGGGGAAATCAGGGTAGGAAGGAGGTCATGATCTGACTTCCAGACAGCCTGCCTGCTTATGAATTTTATTCTCTCAGTTTTCAGCATGAAATCTGAACAGCTTCCATGGAGAACCAGCAATATCAACAAAGTTTTTAACAGATTTCACAGGGTCTCCAGATTTTCTATATTTTTGAGATAAAAATTCTGAAAGGGGTGAGAGTATTTCCTTTGTTTGTTTGTGTTTTTTTTTTGTTTGTTTGTTTGTTTGTTTTTATTATATTTTTGAAAGATCTGATCAGCATCATCTTACCTTGTTGGGAGCACAGAAATAAGTCCAAGTGCCAGCATTATACACCTAATGATGAGAGCTGTTTTTTAGATGGAAGCTTCATATTGCATCCTTGGGAGAGGGAAAATCTTGATCTACCCACTCTTTTTGATGTGTGTCTTGCTGCCCTCGATCAAGAAATGCTTCGCCCTCAGTCCTCACATGCTCAGCTCAGCTATTTAAAATATGGTTGTAGGCTCATTAAAGACAAGAAGGGTCAGGATTTTGGTTTTATGTTTTGCTTGAAAGACTTGGACGTTCCAGCCTGCACAGAGATTTCTAAAATAATTCTGAACTTCTGTCAGTTTTGATTTATGACAACATATGCCAGATTTAATTACACTATCACTCTATTCATTCATCACCGGTGTTGCTCTCTGCAATTCTCTTCACGAAATCTCCAAGGGTCATAGTGACCTGAACTTGTTTCACCAGTGAACAAGATTAAACATCCCCATGACATCATGTTTTACAGATTAGTGACCACGCTAAAACTGAGAGCTATGGTCAGAGAGCACAAAGGTACATAAAGTGGATGTGTTGGGGATGCCCTGCCCAAGCCTGTTCCGTAACCAATATCACTGCTAACAATCCCTACTGAGAGGGCTTGAAGCAGACCTGCACTTTGGATGTATTACTTATATGTAAATCTAACACATCCTTAACACCTCTCAGCTGCATTTTGTGGGAGCACCAATTTTGCTGAGTACTGGCTCTAAGATCTTTGAACCATGTTACATTATCTGGTAGTAGACAATTTATGGGAATCTCAACTTGGGTTTACACAAAAAAATACCCCAAACCCCTTTCTTTAACTTAATTATCAGAAAAGAGGTTTTAATCAGTGTCAAAACAGTGTTTTCTGATGAAAAAGAAAAGAGATATAGGTATAATTATAGAACAACTTTATTGCTTCAGATCAACATTTGCTGGAGTAACCAAAATCATCAAATCTGACCTCTTTCTTCTGATTCCTCAAGTTTATAGTCAAAATACAATGATGGTGTTTAATTTTTATTTTACTTAGTTTGGGTTGATCTCTCCTGAGCTTTAAATTTTCTTACAGTCATAAATCCAAATAACTATCAGGCTATCATGGCAGCAGGTTCATAATTGAGCAGAGACTTAAGATCACATACAGAATTTAATTAGCACTGGACAATGTTAGTGTGAGAGCAAAATCTTCCTAAAATAATTTTTTTTTTTTTTACTCTAACACATTTAATTTTATTGAGAAGGTGTTTGATTTCGAATATAACAGGAAGGATTTGGGCTGTTATCTTAAATAACATTTTGAAGTTATACCAATTTCAGGTAGCTTAATCCCAGGCAGGCATCATACAACATCACAAATTTATAGAGTAGTTCAGATTGGAAATGGACCTCTGAAGGTCATCTGGTCCAATGTCCTGCTCAGAGCAAGTTATGCTTCAAAGTCAGATCTAGTTGCTTGGGGCCTTGTTCAGCTAAGTTCTGAAAATCTCTGAGGAAGCAGATCTGCTCAACCTGCTTCCATGTATAACCACTCTCCAAATGAAAAAATTTCCTTAAATCCAACAGGTATTTCCTTTGCTGCATCTGGTGATACACTCCGAGATGAGCCTGGGTCTGTCATACCTATAAATACTCTTTGGAAGCCAAAGACTACAATTAGATTCCACCTTATTTCCATTGTTTTTCCCTGGCTAAGCACTTCTGTTTGCATCTCTGCATGCAAACTACAAGGTCCCCAGAAAAAAGAGGAGAAAGCTGGACTCCTTAGGTATGCCTTTTCTTTTCTCTTCCCTCCCCCCACCTCCTCACCCCCCCCCCCCCCCCCCATTAAAATTGCTTTGGGCAATACATTGAAATAGATGACCTGAATTTCCTCTTCTGAACCATCTGAATTCTTCATTCTCTTAGGCGAAGTGAAACAAGAAGGTTTGGGATCATTGTATATGGGAACTGTGTCCACCCTTAGAGATATGACACAGTCCAGATAAGTGATGCAGGAAAAAGTGAAATTCTTGTTTCTTGTACAAAGGAAGACTTGAAATTATACTTTTACCTCTTGGTTGTCAGAAATGGATGAAATTAAGTTTGCAATGACAATCATCACCTGCACAAGCAGATGTGTAACTGCATGACCTTATGACTTTGTAGATGGATAGAGACATTTAATCTATCCCAGGAAGCCTTTCAATATTAAAGAGGCTTGGCACCTAGTTCTGCAGCACATACAAAGATGAAAATCAAGAATAAACCATGAACTATGGACAGTTATGTAAAACAAATAGAAACAGAAAAATTTTGGAAAAATTTGGAAAAATTTGGATAAGGCAAGAGATTCAAAACCAAAGAAAGGCTGAAATTCTGGCACTAGGCTATGGAACTCCTCACCACAAGATGCTATTGGGTCCAAGAAGTTAGTAAGATCTGCACAAGTAACAGGAATATCCAGAATGATCATAGATAATGTTAACAAAACCATTGTGAAAGGGATGTAAGTCTTCACATTTCAGGCTTTAGACCAATCTGTAACTGTTTTGATATAGGATGAAACATTCACTGAGAACAGATTACCCAACATCTGCCTTCTGAAGGCTTAGTGCACATTCCTTGGAGGCATCTGGCCTGGATTGTTGCTGGAGACTGGATACATACTAGATAGTCCATGTGTCTGATCCAGTCTGGCACTTCCTATTTCATTCTGACTTTTCATTTTTATTTTGTTTCCACCCTTTTACCAGAGGTAAAACACTATCAGAGAAAAGAAAGTTGCTTTTTCTGCAGTGTTCCCCCTGTCCCTAAATACTTAATTTCTTGTACAGAATGGTGGAGATGAACAGAAAATAAAACTATCCTTCACCGTGATGTCTCTGGAGCTAGAATCCTCCAGGACAAAAGCCCATTTCCATTTTCCTCCTCTGTATCATCTATTCTGCTTGCTCTATAGCTGTGTATTCCAAAATAATACATTTACAACCATTCTCTGTGCACCCTCATGCAGTCTATTCCTATCTGCTTGCCTAACTAACTGCCTTGATATCCCTAACTGCAAGGAAAAGTTCAGTTCATGGGTTTCAAACCTCTAGTCACAGATACCCACTTGGAGAGACAGACATGAGCACCCATAACATCATTCCTTTTCATACTGCATGACTCAGCATCCTCTTACTTTGCTTTTGTTTCTGGTAGGCTGCACAAAGCTCTGGGATAGATCACAGCTCCACTGTGCATACACATTACTCTCACCCAACCTTCAGTACTATGTTAATTTTAGTACTCCCTGCTGTGGATTTAAATCACTGGGACAATTTCAGTTGCCGTGTAACTTGAACTAAGTCTGTTAGAGAGCAGAATAGATTAATTGAGTATGATATTTTTATATCTTCAAGATCATTGTTCTTTTAAATATCACATGAGTTCTAAATATGTAACCGAAGATGATTGATATGTCTATTTTCCATACAGTATAACACAACTTAATGGAGTCATAAGATTTCTGCCAACACATTGTAGGATTTGGAATCTAAGTAACTCTTACATTACTGGCATCCATATCTCCTATCACAAGTGATCACATACCATGGTGGCAGCTGTGATATAAATCACAGGAGAATTTCTATCTGTCATTGATATAACTAGGTTCCAGGAAAAGGAGAAAGGAATCTATCTACAAGCAGGTGCAATCCACAGCACTTACACCCAGAGGTTTCAGGCCCAACAGCTTAATTGCAATGGCAATATTAAACCACACAATATTCAAAACTGAAAAAAAATACTTATGTTTTACTTTTGAAGACACCATGCGATATTAGCTCTGTCCTCATCCCTCTCTGGCTGAGAGAGCCTAACACCATGCCAGAACTATACAACTGTGTTGGCACTTCACCATCAGCTCCACTAGGCAGCCATTACGTTCAGGAAGATGGTGCATCTAAAGTTGGAGGCTTTTAGGTAACTTGAGGTTTTAGACAACATTATTTCTTTAGGTACTTTTGGTGATAACAGTAGGATGGCACTTCTACCAGGGGATGGGTGTAGTTCAAGTCAAACCATTTCTCAAAAGAGAGGTGAACAATCTCTACTGATTCACACCAGGTTTATTCAGGTTTCAGCAACAGCATTGCACTTGCTGCACAACGGGCTGTTTCTCACAGTTACTGCTAAACGTTTTTTCTTTAACTCTTCACTATTCACCTTAAATGAGGGAACTGGTCTTATGTGGAAAAAATACATGCTGAAAAGCTACATAAAATTCCCTTAAAGAGCAAAGGCATTGTGTTTTGCTTCTACCACTTTACATGTGTTGACATATAATCAAAAGCTCAACATTTACAAATTTCAATCAAAGTTAAGGACTCTAATCTAGCAGCATTTGTGAAGTACCTCTACTCTTCACCGCTTCCAAGGCTGACAGCCTGAAACTCTCCGGTGTGTGGACAAATAGAGATCGAATCTCCAAAGAGGAGCTGTCAGTACTGCTTTGTTTTAGTCCCACCACCATGACATGTCTTCTGCTCACCTCTCTGGTCCATGAAAAGTGATTCTGATGATAGACTACATCCCTTCCCACAACCTTGTGAGTAAGAGGACTGCAAGGGGACCATTACCCAAGGTGCTTTAAATTCTTGCTGAATTGACAACAAACCCTGTGGGAGGAGAGGAGTCACTCCAAAGAACACAAAGGCTATTTGAAAAGGATTCAGATGTTGATTTTGACAGAAAGAGAAGAGCTTTTCCCTGACTCAAATTGCAGACAGTAATTTTAAGAATGGTTTAGCTACACTGTGCCCTATATTCTACTGGGAATGAAGCACTCTGTTCATTGTGATCTTGATACAATCTGAGTCACTAGAAATGGTTGCCATTGATGAACCCATTTCAGGTCTTAAAATACAAATTTCTTTGGGTGAAGTGACTGTGAGTATTTTTCCAGGAATTTCATATTAGGATTTAATAGCTGAAAAGAATTTTGAAACTCTGCACTATCGCATATTAAGAAGGAACTGTAAAATTCTGATAAGATGCCAGAATGAAGGCAATGGGATTTAAAGGTCATTCTGTGAGTCTTTTTTTATCTGGTGAGGATTTTAAACAGGGCTAATTACCATAGTACCTGAACACTTAATAGGCTGCCAATTCAGTAGTGTTCTTAGTAATAAGCTGAGTACACAATCACATCTATAACGTCTCCAAACATCTTCAACACACAGATGAAACAGGGCTAATGGATCTAGTCCACGCTGGACTTGAAGATCCATATTTAATTTCTAAAACAAATGACCTATTAAGAGTTTTACTGCTTCCTCCCCCTCCCCCCCCATTTAGACTGTGATCTTATGAGAGAAAGAACAAGTCTAAGTGTGTACTGAGCACAACCAATAGAGATGGATCTCTGGAAAGTACAGTAATATAAGGAACAATTCATACCATGTTTCCTAAGCTAGAGAAGCTGAGGGTCACTGAGGTAAGCACATTAGCAGGCTTTGGACTTGAGAAAGAAAAGCTAAATTCTACCACCTTTTTGTGTCTATTCATTCACTTTTGTTCATTCTATAAAGAAGAGATGAATCCTTAGAGCACAAGTTAGCTTTGGTATAAAAAGAAATTTAAAAAATTGAAAGAAACAACTGAAAGGGAAAATCAACTAATCAGTTGATTTTTTCCATCTTCAGTTGTAACTATAAGTACAGTAATAGCAGCATGATATTCAGCAGCAGACAATTTAATTTATAGAAATAGGTGCTCAGAAGTTTTGAAATGTGACATTTTTATGCTTTCTTTCATCAAAAAGGATTACGAGTTTAGAAGCTGGCCACAAACCTATGACATTTATTTTATTCTATACTATGGGATCAGTCATTCATGGAAGAAAGAATGTACAGTACTTACACTAAGCCCAGTACAGATACCTGTGTTTCAGTTACTCACACCCTCACTAAGGTGTTCTGTGTATTCATTGTGGTTGGGTGGGGATACATATGTCTTTGTTTCTCTTTCTTGTGTTTTGACATGTGATGCCATCCTCATATAACACCAGTATATGGATTTATGTGATACTTTGGGGGAGTTTCTCAAAAAAAATCTTGAGTAGTTGTCTACAGACCCCTAATTCCAAAATTCAGTCTAATTGGCACGTGTTTATTTATTCATATGATTGGGTATGTAATTATAACACTGTATGAATTGCACCAGAGAGCGCAAGGAGATGTCATTTAAAAACAACAAATGCTTCCTTCAGTGAGTGATGTGGCTACACTCTTGCCTCTATTATCCTTCATTACACTTCATATTGTAACACCTTTGATGTTCTCTGGGCTGCTTCATGCTGATTTATATGTACCTCAAAATTTGATCCAAGTAGTAGGTTATTCTTATATTTTGAGAGACGTGTATTGACATAGATGCAAAATCGATATTAAACTAATCTTCTTTGTTGCAATTACAAATCTCACAGCATAAAGCTTTGGACAAGAATATTAGAAAGTAAAAAGAAATACATAAAACCCAGCCAAGAATTTATTTCACATAAATGGCTTAGCCATATTCTTATTGACTTCAGTGGTATAAATTCAGGGCTAGAGTGTATCTAATACATACAGACAGGGCTCATGGTTTTAGTCCTATTCCCATGTTTTTGTAAGAGATCCGGTTCAAACATGTCTTTATGAAACAGAAGACATGGTTTTAGCACTTTGTTCTTCTATGAGCACATGACCTGTAATCCTGGCAGTTGGGTAGATTATGTCAAATGAAATAGGGAAGCCATTGTAATTAATCATTTACAATAACTAAAACTAGTGATTGGCTAAGGATCTTGATTATTTCTTCACTGACTACTTATCTGTGAACTGAACTTTGCAATAATTAATATCATCTGTGAGAAGAGTTATTATTTCTGTGTTATTCATAATCTTATTCACTACTAACTTTTCCTACCTTTATAACCAGTACCTGCTGCCTCCAAGAGGAAGATTTTCACAAGGAAGAGAAAGCCTAACACAATAATTCTCTTTCTTTCTTTTTACTTTTTTTTTTTTTTTTTTTTTTTTTTTTTGGATTGGGACAAAAATCCGCAGCATATTTCTCTAGAAGGAAATCTTAGACTTTATGTATTCAACACATTCTGTGGAACTATTTCAGAGCTTTGGGTCATGAATGGCTTATTTCCATTAAAAGTAATGGTGTTATTTTTGGCTACGTGAGCTTGCGTGATTTTGCTCACAGGTAGAGATCTGCCTATACATATAAATCAGCCCCTGCAGTTTCAGGAGAACAGAGGAAGAGGAGTCACAGCTCATCTCTAACTTCTAAGCCATACCGGCAATTTACTTTTGCACTCTCCACCGCTGAGATTTCCATTGTTGTTTTAGTTCTATTGAACTCAGGATTAAATTGAAGGAAGCAATTTTGAAACCTGGCCTTGGGGGCCTCAAAGGCAAGGTTGTGGGGAGAGCAGCTTATGAATAGACTGCAGGCTGGGGTCTGCCGGGAAATGCACACCTGCCACAGAAAAGCACGATTAATGCTGGCTCAACAAGCCTCATTTGCAACATGTCTAGGAACCCCTCCTTGCCCTTTACTAATCAGGGCTTAACTCGTGAAGAGGTGAAAGCAGCCTCCACTCCGTGCATTCCTTATTGTTGTGTTTTGTTTTTTTTTTTTTTTTTTTTTTTTTTTAATTATTATTTATTTATTTATTTATTAATTTTAAGAAACTCCAAATACAAACTCTCCCCACTGTCAAGACTGACAGAGGCTGTCCTTACACAAAGAATGTATCTAACCTGCTGTCTTCACCAAGGCTTGAAGCAGCCAAAGGCTGGGAAGAAAGTGTAGCATTTGGCTTTTTGCCCAGAAAATAAGACCCTCGGAAAGCTCACGTGAGCTCACACACACACACATTCAGAGAGAGGTCTTGAGGGAAAAGGAGATGGAGGAAAAAATATTCTTTTTTACAAGGTTAATTGACTATAAGGTGAACTTGAATGTGAGGACAACCCCTTTTGCTGAATACCTCTGTGATTTGTTTGGAGGGGAATAGAATATGCACTTGAAATAACCATGCAGCAGGAAGGAGTGCAACACATGGGAGAGGTGATTTTTATAATCTGTCCCTAACAAACTTCAGACAGGGCTCAATATCCACTGCAGCTTTCCTGTTCAGAAGCACTGGACACATAACACCCTCTGCTGATGTCAGCAAGGACATTTGAGTGCTGGGCACCTTTGAAAATGAGAATCCACGTGTAGGTGATGATATGGACCTGAGGTGCTCTAATTCAAGACTCTGTCAAGATTGTCCAAGGTATTTAGAAACTCAACTCCCACAGATTCTCAATTCAAAACTTGGTATCTTTGAAGATCCCAGCTCTCAACTTTAATTGGGGGGAAAATTATGATGGTGTGATTATGTCACTGTACAAAATCAGTCATGGGCTCTAGGTAGGAGAGGTGGTTCACATGTACATGTTAGTTATAGTTTAAAGACACTGAGAGGAACTCTGAAAGCTTATCTTTCCATAATGCTTTTTTGAAGGTTCTTAGTATCTTGTTTTGTTTGAATTGTGACACATCAGTGCACTGATTTTATTTAAGTAGTTATTTGCTTTCCTCGAGTTCTTCCCTTTTCCTGACAAAGCAAGAGAGAACGGCGGGAGGAAGGGTGGACTGTTGTATGCATGAGGAGCAGCCCTTCAGTAGGCAAGATCTGTCTCTGCTGTTGGTATTTTCCAAAGTCAGTCATTGCTGGGTTGCCGTGCCTGGCTGCTTTTATACCATGAGCAAAAGGAAGAATTACAGGGAAGGGTTCAGCGTGGCAAGCGAATTCACAGAGAGTGAGCCAGGTTTGGGTCCAAAACCTCATTGCAGTGTGAATGAAGATCTGTTCCCAGGGTAATGCACACCTCCTAATACAGGATCTTGGCCCAATGCTATCTAACCCAACTGTGGGGTTTCCAGATGAGAGCAGTGTCTTGTGCACATAGCCTGGGAAAAGCGGGCTGGGTACATATACTTACAGATGTATGTGGAAGCTATTGACAGTGGGTCGATGCTATTGACACCGAGTCAATACTTGACTACTTAAGTCTTTTGACCATAGAGAAAATTAGCATCACAAAGATGGGCTGTTGCAAAAAGCCAGGCTCTAAGTAGAAGCACTGAAGGTTCATATTCAGCTTTACAGAATAATGATTAATTGTTATTTATAATACAGGAGTACCTGGAGATCCCAGATGGACTCAGGGCCTTGTTTTTTCTGGTTCCTCTCCACTTCCCCCTCCTGCTTCTCACAAAATACACCTTCCACTAGTATCAAAGCACTACGGAGAATACATTGTTTTATGGCCAAAGCATAATCCTTCAGGAAAAAGATCCTGGCCAGTGTCTTATCAGCCACATATCATTTCCCTTGATTTCAAGTTTCATCCTATCTGCAGATGGATTAACAAGTTGCAAGGTCCAGTAATTATAACCCAGAAAAAGTCCAACAGACCTCTTTACTTCTAAAGGGTGGGGGAAGAAGAAAAGAAATGGAAAAAGCATCAGCTTGAAATGTGTCCTCTAAGGGCCACATTAAAATTTATAGATTAAAAAAAATATATCATATATCAAAATGAAGCCAAATCAGCAGTTTTGGCCTTGCTTCTCTAAGCAGAAAGGCTTTGCTGTCTGACTTCTCCTTGGCTGCCTTTCTAGGCCTGCGATTCACAGCTGCATTGAAGCGGAGCAGGTCCAATAATGCCATTTGTTTTCCACTTAAAAAAAAAAAAAAAAAGAGAGAGAGAAAGAGGGACATATAAATGGATCATAGAAGAAGGGGGCCATTAACAGACATTTAGTCTGACCATGGCTAAAAGTGCAGATGGTTCAGAGGAACACAGCCAACTTGGCGTTTATATAAGCTATCTCGTATCTCCCTCTTTTTTTTTCATGCACTGGCACTCAGGTTGATTAAGAGGTCAAATAAAGGCTGCTTCAGTGTGACAGTGTGCATGATATATGACAAAAAATTCTGTATCACAGTTAAGGCTTTCTAAACAGCATAAAAGATAAATCAATGTATAAACTAATTCTCAGCTGGTGTAAATCTGTTGTTCCTGAAAAATGTATGGACTTTTTTTTGTTTGTTTTTGTTTTGTTTATTTTTTTTTTTTTTTTTTTACAAAAAACCCTAATGACAAATATTTAGAGAAGTAAGTGAAGAAAACAAGGCAGAGAAGTGGAATAGGAACATAAGGAGATAGAATAAAAAGTGTTTTTGTAATAAAGCAGGTAAAAAAAACTATAAACAAGTCTGATTTATTCAATAGACACCATAAATATTCTTCAGCAATTGTCTTTTCTGAAGTGTAAAGAAGAAAATCAAAAAACAAAGTGTGCAGGTCTTCTTAACTGACTGCTTGCTATGTGCTAACCTACCTCCTGCATCCTCTAGTCTTTTGGATCAGGTGTTTCTTGTGTGTCTGCTTTACAAAGAGAAAATTTTGAGTCTATGAAAGATAATGGAAATTTGATGGAGGAGATGTCTCCTACAATAATAAAAATAATGACCTTTATATGAATTTAGGCACCTGGGATTTTGATCCACTGTGGTGTTTAGACATCTCTCTTTCAATTGGTTTAGGGATACAGAATGTCTGAACACCTAACTAGTGCCTATTTCATAGGCACCTAACAAAGAAGCCCTCTCAAGACCTTGTTGCTGACCTGCTTGACTGTTTGAAACCTGCAGGACGTAGATCTTCTCTACTGAACTTCAAACACCCTAAAGTGGTTCAGCATCTGAGAATCAGGCAAAACTAGGAGCTTTATTAAAGGCAGAATCCAACCCCTAGGCACATCTAAAGATTTAGGTCTAAACCAAACTCGGGTTGTAATAGCTCAAGCAGGATGACTGAAGTCCTGCTTGCACTTATAATGCTTAATTATACCAGGTGCCACAGGGATGGATACATAGAAAACAGATGGAAAAGTATTTCTGAGCATCTAAAGATAAGCAGATCAGTTAGGCCAGGTTCTGTGGATCTTGTTTGAATAGTTAATCACAGGAACACACAGATGAAGAGAACCACATGGGTCACTGAGCCCAGGTCTGTGATATTTTTTCATTATGATTTACAAGCTGGATAGTATCAAGAGCATGCCAGGTGCTTCATATAGTTAAACAGTCTGACAAGCTGGTATTTATTTTGGAGCCAGAGGAGGCCAGTCTGTTTTATGAATCAAAGTTGTTGTTATTTTTTATTTTGAGGCTGCTAATCATTTTGTTTACACTGTACTTTGTAAGGTGATATTTTTGCTCATCTCCATTACTGTTGACTAGGCATTGTATCCTAGTACTTTAATTTAAGAACCATGATTATTAAAGCTTTCTTAATAACTTTACTGAGTTATCCCCAAATGTATTTTGGTTTGGGCTATTTAGACATAGCTACATACACAAATAGTTAATGGAAATGAACGGTAACTAAATATGTGTGTCATATGTGTTTAAGCCTACCCCTCTGTATTCCCTAGATTTGTATGTGATTTAAATATATATAATATACTGCATAAAAACTTCTTAAATATCCAACAGATATCAAGAATTGTCCCATTACCTTTAGCATCCAATTGTTTCTTTTCCAGACATAAAACCAGAAGACAATAGATAAACCTTTGTAGCTGGGATTATTGATGCAGTTTAATCACTTTGAATGTGCATTAAGGAATTAATAGCAGCTTTAAATTAAAATTGATAACTAAAATTCTTATTTACTGGGTGCAACTTTACGTGACAAACCCACATACTTATGTCTGCTTTAAGGAAAGGTCTTTCGTGGAGTTTGACGTACTAGAATAAGTTTATAAATATCCCTGAGGAAGCAAGTGTGGATTATTTTAGAAGCATTTATTGGACTACAGAAAGTGAACATTATTGAATAGAGCAATATTTTTTTTGAAAGGTATTCATATGAAACACTGTTAAAAGAATCAGAAATTAGCAGTAGATATTTTAAGCTTGCTCTTGACAGAACTGACAGCTGATAAGGATGGGATAAGCATACTAATAAAAGCTATTGTTGATTATTCTACACTATACCATCCGTTTATTTATTTGAGTTCAGATCAGCTTATTGACTTTTAATAATTTTGTAGCCCTTGGTAAATCACTTATGAACGTGACCTTAATAAAAACTGTGATCATTAAAGATTTTGTTCATATGATTTGCATCTGAAAAGTTCCCTTTGATACAAAAAGTGCCTAAAGTGTTCACTGAGAAATTGTTTCTAGTAATGAAATGTCTTTGAAATCTGGCTGAGAGTAACAAATTTAAAACAGTGCCAATAACTTTGCCGACTCCAATATGAAAAGATCGGCTACATTTCTGAAAATAGGCACAGAACGGAAAAAAATCAGGCCTGGCAGGATGTTTTTTACAGCAGGAGTGTTTGCAGAAGTACTTACAGATATTCAGTGCTAGGAGGTGTACAGGAAGCATTTAAAGCTAATTTGGTTCAGGTACTAAACATTGGCACAACTGAACGTCACTAGAAAAGTCAAACATAAAATGCAAAGCCATCTGAGAAAAACCCTTAAAAATAATCCTCAAACATACATCTGAAAACACAAGTTCAGATACGTAAGCAGAAATGAATTTGCCAGACAATAAATCACAATAATGTGCTATAGCATGACATTAGATAGGCATGGCAGACATCTGTAACATGAATACACAAGTGAACTGGATACAAGCTATTGTGCCAAGACTTTCAGTGTGTGAGGACACTTTACTACAAGAAATAGAATCAAAAGACATACAAAATGCTCAAGAGATTCCTGTTAACCCTCCCTCCAAGACTGGTAAAGATCTGTTATGGTTGGGACAGGCTACTTAATGGATTACTAAGCTTTTCAGGAACACAGAAGTATTCAGTGCATTAAGAGATGATGTACTACTAGCTTGTAAATGACAGATTGTTCATTACAGGACTTCAGAGAAGTTAATAATCTTGATAATGGACCATGAGTCACAAATGTCTCTTGTACATCACTTTTTCACTTTTATAGACAAGTATAAACTTATCACATCAAACGCTTGTACTACGCAGTCAAGTGGGAGAATCAATTAAGCTGGTTGAAAGGATTTGCAGTGAAAACTGAAGGAAAAGTTTACCCAGCACACTGCCCTGCCTTTGTCAGCTGTTCAGAGAGCTGGAGAAGTAAGAACATCTTCACACACAACATCTAACAAGTTTCTTGAGGTAAAGGCAATTAACTTTGAAGCAGCTATGTAACCCTTTCATAATAAAATATCTTAATCTATTACACTAAAATAATAACCAAAAAAAAAAAAAAAAGCCATGGAAAAAATCTAGAAGAGGAAAGCTAAGTTCTTTTGAGAATTGATCTTAGCCACCTTAAGGATTACTTATATGGGATAACAAAGTCCTGTTTTCTAAGGACAGAGTGATTGTCATCCATTGCCACATCTTCATGCTCCTCCCACTACAGTGGAGGAAAACCTGTCCCCACTTTTAATTATTCACAATTATTCTATTTATTCTTTAAGAATTATCAGAGGAAGTAAAAAGAACATCATGGACGGCAACACAAAAAACAGTTACTAAGACTTTCATCAGGTGTCCATATAGACATCACAAAGTTCTGGGATGCAACCATATAGGCACCACAGAAATTCTTCAAGGATGCAAATAATATGCTGACTGATATGAAGATGGCCAGCATTATTACAAAAGCACCACAAGTGAGCAACTCTGCCACTTCCCTGAGCGATCACTTCCAGTATCCAGTTTTAACTTCTGGGCACTAGGTCTTGGCACGTATGTGTCCACAGGACTGGAAGGCTTCTCGCAGCATATATCTTTTGCATGTATCATCACTCATAAAGTGAACAAATAACCTTCTCACTGTTAAGAGGAACTGACTGAGTTCCTAAATCTCTGCAATGTAACATTTTAATGCACATGTCAATATTGACAGTTTATAGTTAGCTGGGACAACATATTTAACATAGAGATGGGCAAGTTATGACAGGGAAGATCTATGGAGACAATCTGGGGACGTTCATTTAACTTATGACAAAGTAATCCAGGAGTCTTTCAGAGTATTGTTAATATTCTGGTTTTGTAGTATGATATACCCACCCATGCTTTAGTTTATACTTTTAAAATGAAAATAGATTAAAACATGATTAAGTGCACAATCTTAAATCCATATAGATTTGAAGATAAGAAAATGCTCTATGACTTAGATGGACAGAGATCTTTTTGCATCGAAGAAGCAGTTTTCCAATCTTTTTTCCTGTGCTATAATTTTCTGATATGGGAAGAAAGCACAAAATTTTAATACTTTCAGAAAACTTTTCTTCCTAGTAAACTTTGGAGTTTCTTCCCAGACCTCTTGGGACATGGATCCAAATTTGGTCTCTCTGATTTTAAATATTTATTTGATCATCCTAGTTCCTCAATCTCTGGGTTTTGATTTTGGACTGGCAAGAGCATGTTGAGTACACCTAAAAAGCAATACATTTCAGGCAAGATGACCCTTTCACTTGTTTCTTGACAATGTGAAAATATGTGGTGGGATGGACAGGTGGAATGCATTTGGAGCAGAACATATGTGCTGTTGTCTTTCATATGGCAAATATTGTCCTTTACAGGTATATCAAGGAGTCAAGATTTTTCCACCAACAGTAGAATGGAAACTCGATGTTTTGTCAAAACTGAAAAGCTGTAGCATTTTGTAGAAAAAAGAAATCCTAGCCCAGAAACCAAAATAACTTCCCACATTAAACTTAAACTGTTTGGACAACCTTGATGAAAGGAAAACTTGATTTTTTTTTTTTTTTTTTCCCCACAGGGAAGGGGTATCTCCTAAAATCATTACTATTAATTATGCAATCCTGCTATAACTTGATTGTAGACTGTTGAACAAGGAAGAAAATAATTATCTTTATTAATGGATCTCTTTAGTAACAATTAATATAAAAATTATCAGTGTGGCCTTCAAGACCCAGTAGCATATAGTAAATGAAGTAGTTACCATAACGCAGAGCTACCTTGGCTTCCTAAGCCCCATGATGATGCTTAGACACTCTTTGACCAACTTCAGGCTTGCTATCTTTAAACAATTTAACCAGTGGTAATGTTTTACACTCTTCCATAAACTTAAATGGGCAGCTGGTATTGCTGATCTGATTGGTTATCCTCCTGCTATTAAATTCATTATATTCTAATGCATTAATTTTAAGCTGGAATTTTTCAGTAGCTCTACTGTTGTTACTGTCAATGTAAGTCAACAGTATTCTCATCAGAAGACTCTAATGTCTAATTTACTTGCTAATAGTGCTCTGACTTTATGTATAGACTGAGACTGTGAAATGCTAGACAGACACACTTGCAACCTAAATTTTATTGAGTCCAGAGTGAAAAAAAGTGATGACGAATAGAACTTAGACTGTCAGTGTAATGTAGTGTCTGGTAACAATATTCTGACTCCCCTCTTCTTACATCCAAGGGGAAGAACTAAATGATAGGGAGAATCCATCAAGTAATGCAAGTAATTATATCTATTTTTTCTGAAGATAATGAATTTATTATAACAATACAGAATGGCTGTATTGTAAAACACAGGCTTGTAAACACAGGCTGAGGTTATTTTATAAAGCAGTGAAGCCACCCATTGCTGTTGTCCATCATTTATTACTTGCCTAATAAATACTTCAATTACATTTAATAAATAATGTATTCAGGCTCAATGAAGTGATAATTCTTTAAATTAATTATTAAATTCATGCAAAAGGTTTTATTGCAAGTACTACTAAAGGAAATTTCTGCCTTTAATCTAAAGTGATTATTCATTATACGCAGCAAAGGCTCCATTTGCATATTATTAATGAAGTAACCTTTAGCCTTGCTGGCAACAATAAAGATGCATCTAAATGTTGCTGTGCGTTAACGTTCTTGGTTAGCCTTCCAAAACTAAAGTGACAATAAACAATATGTAATAAAGTCTTTGTTTATGGCCTTCTACCAGCTGTTTTCTGATATCTCAAATATGCTACAATGACAAAATGTCCAGTAAATGTATTACAGCAAGTTGTTAAAAGGTGTTGCCTGCAGATGGTTAGTTGATGGGAAACTGTAAAAGTGGAACCGATTAATGCCCTAGAGGTCTGAGTAGTAAATTCACCTCAAAAAGATTTTTTAAAAGCCCTCTCTTTGATGGTCTCCCCTGTGCTGAGCTACCCTGTACTTGCTGCTTTACTTGCCTGCTACACAGCAGAGCCTCCGGGAGTTAGCCATGTTCTTCAGCAGGGCTCGGTTTCCCAGGTGGTAGATTTTTTTCTGTCTTGAGCAACTCTCAACAGTAACATAAAGCATTTCCAACACCATCCTCGTGTACTTGTCTTAACCTTCCCAACAAGGTGAGGAGGAACTCTCTAGGGAGGGAAGTCCCACTGACTTTCAATGAGAGAAATGAGAGCAGCTTCTCTTTCCATCTTTCTTTTTTACGTCTTTTACTGTCTTTCCCTTCTTCAGAAAAATTTTTAAAGAAGAAGTGATCCAGATTAGTGAGTCCAGAGGCCCAGATTCAGTGCAGTGAAGATTATCAGCTCACAACTGGAAAGACCTATCCCATCGATAAACCCTTCTCCTCCGATATGGTATTGTCCTGGAACTGAGCTGGCAATCTGGTGTTATCTGAGCAATAATTACCACTGATTCACAATGCTGCCTGAAATCAGTCTTGCTATGTCAAGCCTGCGTGGCTTCTATGAATATAACTGGCCACGAGATGACTGCTCTGGTTGGATTCTTCAGGTCTTGTTCCATCAGCCTTTCATCAATGGCTCCTTCTAATACCTGACTGCTGGGACTTTGGTTACATGTCTACTCTGGGACTGATCCTTTTTTCAGGGAAGCCCTGGCCTGATCCCCCAGAGATGTTTTCCTTTCAGAGATGTCATTTCATAGTATAGCACCATGATCAATGCTTAGATCTCAACCAGAGACGTAATTGGTGCAGCTGAAACCATCCAAGCACATGGTGAGCAATGAGGAACGTGTGCAGAAGTAGAGAGCACAATCTATCTCTGGGATAGACAGAGGCATTAAGCCCCCCTTGCAACACCTGAAGCTAAAGTTTTCATTAAGTGGTCTATCGCTCTGGTTAATGGAACTCTAGACTACATACAGATCTTCAAAAAGCTTTAACTCAAGTCCTGTGAAAACCAGTGGTCCAAAAAGAGAGAGAGAATAAATACAATTACTAAATTATGGTCATGTTTTGTTTCCTACAAGTCTATAGTCTGAAGCATAGTGTGGTTTTTAATGGATATTCTCAACATAGTGCTTTGATTTAGCCCTCTGCTTGTAAGCAATTTTAAAAAAAATATTTACCAGAAAGACAGGACTGAAGCAAAATATTCAATTGACCACAGTCTCCTTTTACCAACATGCCAGGTGAAAATACTTTTTTCTTCTGAGTGTGTCTCTTACCTTTTATTTTTCTAGCTGTCAATACAGGCCAAGTACAGGTTCTTTCACCTGCCAGGTGTTTGAAAATAAGATTTCAGAAAAATAAAGTCATCCAATGCATCCCAGTTGGAAGCACAATATTTTAAAGGCATTATTCTGTATTTAGTAAATCCACACAAGGAAAACACGTTCTGTTTCCTGCAGGTTAACTAAGAGGTCAAGTGGGATTTTTCCCACCAAATATCAAATGTGTAAGTTTTGTTGTCTATTTGTCTGTGGTCAGTCAAGAAAAGCACCTCCAAAAGTCAATGCAGTGTACCCTAAGGTATATAGCTGGGACAAGCAGGGAGGTTTTCCCATTGCAGTTGCCAAGCTCTATAGAGGCACCCCAGCACTTTACATTGAAGTGTCTGAGACTACTGAGGTCAAACAGGATGAGTCTTAACCATTATAAAATCCAAGCAAAAAAAAAAAATACAATTTGTAGTTTATTGTGCTTCAGCAGATTAAACAAATCATAAGAAAGCAACAGGAAGGTTATTAATCTATTAATGCCCAGGACAAGAAAAACGTTGGTCCTACATTAACCTTTTACCTTGTGTTAGTTGCCGTGAGTTAGCTAAGATGCAGCTCTCCTTCCCTTCTCATGAAACAAGACTTGTTTTGCTCTTTATACTGATTTTTGTCCCAGATTTAGAGGCTGAAGAAAGAAGCTGTCCAGCTGTGTTATCTCCCTTTCCAGATCTGATTTCAAATTAAAGGCCTCTTCACTGATAACAAGTCACTCACTAATTCGTATAAAAATGTCATATGTATCAAATCCCTATTTGATATATTGATATATTTCTTTGCGATAAGAATGAATTCAGCATTTTATGGAGCCAGGCTCCCTTCCCCCGTCCTGCTCATATTCACATCTCTAACATGGAGACCTCTGGTTCACCTTTGAATCACTTATGTTCTCTTCACCGTAGCAATCAGCTCAGTCCTACATAAAGTGTAAAGTGCTGACATTTTCAAGCAGCCTAATGTTTCTTGCAGTCATCTAGCAGCCTTTCAAATGCAGAATCCTAGATGCCCTTGCTTTCCTTAATCAGCCAGCAGTGAAAAAGAAAAATGGAATAAAAAGACCTCATATATCCTCTTGTCCCTTGTCCCTGCCACCCTGCAATTTGCTGTCCATCCAAACTAATCCCCCTACATCCCCCCCATTATACAGATGTGGTGAGATCTCTGAACACAAATATTGTAAACCTCAACATAACTCTACCGATTCACACTAAGGGAAATAAATTTAATTCACTCAGTTTCTCATCATCTTACAGCTCCTTTAGGGCTCATCATCTGTGTTAACTTTCTCTAGAGTCTTTCTAATGCGTAAGTGCCGCTGACTATTTTGTAGCCGAAATACGTGTGGCAAGAGAACAAATTGCCCCACAGTGGATTTCTTTACTATAACAGTGGTTTTACTATTAAAGAGAAAAGAATCAGGTTTGGAGTGGTGTTGGTTTAAGACTTTTGTGGCTGAATGTAACAGTTTCATACAGCAATTTGTAGTCAATTTTTCTGTCTTGAAAAAATATACAGTATTTACACATCTAGATAAACTTTTATGTCTATTCAAGAGCCACAATGATCCCTTTGGTTTTAAGAAAAACGGTCTTTTTCTCAGCATCCCAGTTTCTTGAATTACCAAATTTTAATAGCTACCCAGCTTATTTTTGCATATCTGTAATAAATATGGTCTTTAGTCAAACAGGTCTTGAATGTTGATAAAAGGATACTCCTAATGCCTGACTTCAGTCCTGACTGAAATGCTCCTTTTAGAGATGTTACACAACGTCAACACACTTTTGTTCAAGGCTGTGGATTCAAATTGTTCTTCCACAGATTTACTACGTACTTCTGAGTAAGGACTTTCTATCTTTAAAATACTGCTGACCATATGTTTTTTTTTTTTTTTACTGTCTGTTTAACATTCTCTGAGGGGCAGGGGTTGTTAGCATGTGTTTACATTAGGCTGTGAATTGTACACTGCAGAAATCAGCAAAATTTATTTTCCTGTTTGTTGCCTCTCCACATCTACTTTAACTTTCTTTCCCTTGACCTATCTTATTACCTTTTTTGATCTTAAGGGCCTCAATCACCATGAAGAGTTGAGCCCCTGGGATTAATTCTCATCCTCTGGCCTTTTCAATTCTGTTCATTCCTTGGTGGCAAGTGCCACTTAGAGCTTTCTCTGTGATATGCCACTGCTAGTATTCAATCTGTATGACAAAACTGGAATTTACCACCCACCTATTTAACTTCTCTCACTTTTCCTTCTGGTTTCTAGGCACTAAGGGGAATACACCTCTAATGGACATTTATCTGATCGATTATAGACTTTTACTCTGAATGCCTTTCTGTGAGACATTTTCCTCTGAGTTTACATAGAATCTGAGGAGATGAACTTCCTACTTTGGGCTAAAGTTGGATGTAGTGGGTAATACCTTATATGGTGTCACATTTTTTCAACAGATTAAGCTGAAAAAAGATAATTTCCTTCACCAGAAATCCAATAATTCTTGTTTGTTTTCATGCTGGGACCTTCCAAGCATTTTAAGGCAGATAAAACCAAAAGCTATGCTAGACTGATGCAGAAGAGGTGCTCGCCTGCAGTAAATGAGAATATAACTCTGCTTTGCAGGGTGAAAAGGGCTTCCCAGTTCTGTGCAGAGATAGGACCTGAATGTAATATCACTCACATCTCCATCTCTCCTACTTTCGACGGAGAGAGCAGTTTCTCACAGGCCTCTCCATTTTGCAAATGGAGCAGCAAAGACTGGGAACAGCCCCATCAAGGTCAGCTGCTTTCAGAGGGACATAGCTGGAGAGATGCAATGTTTACCCTCAATTCTCCATCACTCCTTATTTGCCCCAATTTTTTTGTTTCTCTTCCTTCACTTTTGATTTGATACTTATTTTGTGGACCAGAAATGGACTCTTAGTATTGAAACAGTGGCTTCTTCCAGTAGATCACATAGTTCTTATTTAGTGGTATTGATCAGGTTTTTCCTTTCACAACAGGAAATTCATTTGGAGGATGAAGAAATTTTGCAAACTGGAAAGCCTCAGTTTTAGAAAGTAGCATTTTTATTTGGTAGTCACAGAATTCCCAAACAGTTCTCACTATAGAATCAGCTCACCAAGGCCAGCAGGAGTTAAACCTGGCATCCCAAGTGTGGTTCTCACTGTTCATTCCTTCTCTGTAAAGGAAGAGTTGCAAAAGAAAACCAAGAGTTTGGGTTTTCAGACAGCAAACTCCAAGGTAGTAGCTACTGGCATTGTGTATGCCTTTCATACTTCAGCCAGCAATCATTCTCTTTATCTTTTCAGTTAGGAATAGAAAGAGTGATGAAAATCCTGACTAAGAAAATGTGTGGGTAAAGTAAGGAACAAGTATTTGGCTGAGACACAGAAAGGTTGTCCACATTGTGAAGGGCACCTGCTAGCAGAGGAAGAGTTTGTTCTTTCCCCTTCTCTCAATGCAGCTTTACAGCTTTATCCTTTTCCTTCTGCAATATCCATCTGATGCAAGTGCTTCTATAGATGCTATTTCAGCTTTTTCTAACTTCAGATACACAGAGTACCTCCCCCAAATCCTTGTATTGCTGAGTATGTAAAAAAAAATATATATAAATTAAAGGGTTTAAAGATGGTACTTGCCACTCATTAGGTTCAATCTATTTCAATAGAAGGACTGAGTGGAAGAAAAAAAGCCACAATGATTGCATGGCACTGTTCATATGCTTAGGGTGGAGGATTATATTTTGTTAAGCCTTCCAGGAAAATAAACCTGAGATAAACAAGAATGTTTTATGGAGGCATAAGGCTCTTTTGTTACCAATCAATGATATTTTGGCATGCTTTGATTTCTTCACTGCCTGTCTCAATCTTCAGCTGGATGTATCATTCTGAGTAGTCTTCCTTTTTTGGCCTCTTTTTCTATTGATTTAGTTAAATTAATAGTACATCTACCAGAATGTCTGGCTTCTCTTGATATTTGTATTTGTTTTGCTATTAAAATTGTACCTCATGTTTGATGGATCTGTTCTAGGTTGATGGAAAGTAAAGAAAGGTGAAAACAAAAATGTGTGCATTAAACTGGTTTGGAGGAATTGTTGGGGTATGAGGAAGGACCAGAGAGAAGTCAGAAACCTTATTTTGCATAAGAAAATACTTCTAAGTGCATGCCACCAGCTGTTCTTTCTGATATTTCTTTGTTTTGAATAGGAGCTATTTGAAGATATTTAGCCCAAATTTGATTTCTGAGTGGGAGAAATAATGAGAGTGAGACAACCCATCTAATTTCTGAATCATCATCAGAGCTGGAGCACCTGTTCTCTCCCTGTGTCCATTAATTGAGAGGAGCCTACAGTGGCTACAGTCTTAGTTTTGTCATCTCAGCTTAGTGGCTAAAGCTGTCTGGAAGGCATCTGAGATTATGTTCTCTTTTCTATCTTCTTCCATTTGTACTTAAATGGACATATCTCCTGCAACTGTACAAGCAGGATTTTGAATGACTTAAAAGTACTGAAAACGGGGTGTAAATAGGGATGTAGTAAAAGTCTTGTGGAACATCATTATCATTAGGAACTCAAATAGGTAAAACGTGGTTAATTACACCACTCTGCAACATTCAAGCTGGCTGGAAATTGGTATTGAGGGTAAGGATCTCCTTGGAGATGTGAAAAAAAAATTTAAAAAAAAAAAAAAAAGAGAAGGCTCATATCAAATATCATTCCCTTAGCTCATCCAGTATTCCTTCTAAGTATATATCTGCCTACAGGGAGGGCACTGGCTTCTGCACTCCTGTCCCTCAACCCAAAATCTCATGGTCAGCCACTTTGACACAGACATGCATACTTTCAGTGATTAAGATAGTAATATTTCACCGCTGAGACCATACATCTGAGCTGATAGGATCTATGCCACTTAGTAAGGGAGGAGACTGGGAACTTCTCAGTGACCTGGGGAGATTTTACCAACCCTGGACATGAAACAGGAGGACAAGCTGTATACTTATATTGTTCAAGTATTTTCCAGAAGGAGACCTTTTCACTGGAAAACGTTGATTCAAGATAATGAAATGTGCCTTGAGATGGTTATGATTTCACTGGACATTGTCACTGCATCAGGTGGGACTGAAAGTGATTTATAGGTTCCAGGGAATTACTAAGTCACTGACCCTGCAGGCCGTGAAAGTCTGTGAGACCCAGGTATAAGGAATAAGCATGGGTACACAGCAGAAATATTCTCTTCACCCAACGGGACTAAATTTTTTTCTGTAGAATGGCCTGTAAGAGAGAAAAAAATACTGTACCATCTCCAGATATGACACTTCAAAAACTCTGCTATTGGGTTGTATCAATATTAACTGAATTACCATTAGTAATATTAGCAACTATAACCTTTTTGACTTCTGTCACTTCCAGCAAGTTCATTGCAACAATTTAAAGAAACAGTTAGTGGAAAGATAAAGCAGTGGCTCAGTTTCTATTAAAGTCCTCTTTGTTTTGTAGCACAGATGGAGTTCATATGGATAGATAACATTGCTGCAAAATATGAGAGATTATTATAAATAGGGTACCAAATGATAGAAAATACCAGTTAGAGTAATTACATTATCATATTTCTATATGGAAATTATTTCCCAGGTAAATGTCACCTGTTTGGAGAAGTTGACAACAACTCTAAATACATCCTTCTGTATGTCACAGAACAAAACAATTTTAAAGTTTAAACCCCATTATTTCAGAAGAGCTATTTATTTCAAGTAGGGGGCAATTTTATTCCCCTCCCCCAGCCCACAGATTTCAGTAGCTATTCACCTCTCACAGTTTTCATCTAGCCCGTTCTTAAGAAACCAATTGCAACCTTTAAAGTAGTCATCTATTTCATGTGGAAATCTCCACATCTTGTTCTTTAAGCTGCTTTTTTCAAACTCTTAATAAATTGCCTCAGGTTATAGAGTTAGTAATGACACTAAATAGTGGAGGGCTTTCATAAAATGTTCTGAACCTCAATTCTCTTCTCACCTTTTCTTTTGTCCACTGCTCCTTGTATTTTAGTAGAATTTCAACAATTGCTCATTCAAGAGGAACAGATACCTTTATTCTCCCACAACAGAACTCGGGAAATTTGCCAGATAAATGGGTATGAGGAGGTACATGTAAACAGGGTCAGCTGAAGTAGAATTGGATGGAGAAAGAGCAGTAAATACTTAGCTCTCACAAAGTACTTTTCTTGGCAAGAATATTCTCTTCAGGGAGAGAAAGAAGAAATCAGAAGGTGACTTTATGTTGCTGAATTTGCCTCCTGCTGCTGCTTTACAATCAGTGTCTGCAATGAACTGGAGGTTTTTGAAAGCTACATAGGGTATCACAACACTGCAGTGTGCTCTGTAGGCACACTCCTTGTGCAAATGCTGGAGATGAGAGGTGGCCTCAAAGGATGGGAGATTAGAATTCGTAAACTTTCTTCTGGCCAAGGTTCTGGAGCTACTGGCTGAGAAATATGCTGGGACAACATGGTTCAGGGCATTACTGGTGTCTCTAGTGGAGAACCCCCAGCATAGAGAAAGAAGGGATAATTCCTCAGGCTGCATTTTATTACAAGTTTCTGCAACACCAGTACCCATAAGGTGGCATAAGATGGACTCAGGAGTGCAGTATCAGATGAGGGAAATTTGTATTAAGATGACTGTATACTAGATCATAACGATATAGGGACACCACAAAAGAAGTAAGGTGTCCTGAAAAAAACTTTATGGTCATGTAGGTACTTGAGTGCATATAGATAACCAACGTTGTCACTGAGGGCAAATGTAATCCTGAACATCTAAGCAGGGAAGTTATCAAATACAGAAAGGCAGCTTGGTGTTTCTTGATGTGTTATGAAATAATTAGTGGAAGATGGTATCCAAGTGCCGGTTTCCACACTTCAAAAGTGGAATCTGAAAGCATTCAGAGAATAACTTAAAGTAGGAAAAAGATTTAGAGTAGGAAAAAACGGTCTCAACATGAGAGAATTAAAAGTTAAATCTATTCAGTTTATCTAGGAGTAGATTACGAGATGAATTGATCATAGTCTACAAATATCTATGTTGGGAAGTGATTTTGGAAAGGAGACAATTCTTTAATTGAATAGAACAAATTTTAATGAGATTTGGTAGTTTGAAAAAAAGCTATTGTGAACTCACAGTAGGAATGTGGCGTACATTTTTTGACAGTGAAGATAACTAACCATTGAAGCAATTTAACTGGGTGTATGGCAGACTCTGTCACTTGAAAAGGAGCTAAAGATAAACTATTATTTAAACTCAGTTAAGTGCTTGGTGCAGACATATCTAGCAAAGTTTTGTGGTCTGGTGTTATGTACATCAGATTAGATGGCTATGACAGTCATTTCTAAATTATAATTCTTCATTAATCATTTCTGTATCAAAGGGATACTTCTTTAGAAAAGACAGGATTTACTCTGAAGACTGCAATTAAGAATACTAAATTACTACATATTTAATTCTACTAGAACTTAAATGACCTATAAAATTTAAAAGGCTTTAAGAAATAAAACACTGCAATCTCAAGCACTTGTTATTTCTACCCTGAATACTCAATGTTCACAGATTAATTCTCCCAGTTTTTAGCCATCATCAGCTATCATCTTCAGGAACAATAATAGTATGGGAAACCATCCTACTTTTCCTTTGCTATGCCCTCAGATTGAACCCCCATCCCCTCTGACCTTATGGGACAAAAGGAGTGCTGTAGAGCAAGGCAAGATAACTAGGGCATGCTCTGGTTTTGTTTGTTTGTTTTCTTGTTTTAAATCAGCTTTTTAAAGACCCTCATAAGTAACATAGATAAATAACATTGCCATCTTCCATGCCAATTTGTCCATAAGGATGCTAGTCACCCGACTGATAAAATCCATTGATAAAAACCTCACTGGGTTATGAGAGAGATTAAAAAACTAAAATGCATGCTGTTGCCAGATTGTTAGTGATATGAGGAAGAAATGGAGGTTTTATGTGTGGGCTCTGCATCACTGATGTAAATAGATAGGGCTGAGAAAAAGCGATTCACAAGATTAGAAACCAATGCACATCCACTGGTGATGCAGATGCTCATCCTTGATAAGGATCCTGCAAGGCACAACAAACCACTGAGATCAGCAGAAGCAGACACAGGGATTTGTATTTCTGAAATATAAACCTGTACTTTCTAAAGGAATTACTCACCTCATCAACAGCTTGAGAAGTCTGCTGTCATTCAAGCAACATTGGAGTGAGGCATGAAACACTCTGTGAGCTTATTCTTTCCTACACCAAGGAATACACTCCTTGATATCAAGTCAACCCACCATAAAATCTGTGCTAACTTCAGAGCATACAGTATTTGTGTAAGTTTTTATGTGCAGGATTATTGCAATCTAAGGAAATTCTGCAGGTATTTCTGTCACTTTCAGGCACCTCCTTGCAAATACTCCTTCCCCTAATACTGCACTGAGAGAAGTGGAGTGTAGAAAATACAGGAAACTTTAAGAAGATCTTAAAAATTGCTTGTAATAACAGAACAGTGGGTCTCATTGCAGTACCCAAAAAACTGAAAGGTCTGTGCGAACAGACTAGTACCAAAAGCTTCTTTCAAACCTCCTGAAATTCTTTGGACCTATCAAAAAATATTGAATTAAAGTGAAACACTGTGTTTTAACAAAATGAAGGAGTCCACATACAGAAACATACAGACTTTCAAAAGGTTATACAGATTAAAAAAAGAGATTCCCTATACCAAAAGAGAAGCTTTCTGGATCAATAATATTTTAAGAACAACCTGCATGTTCCAATTGTGACCGGTTAAAATGTGGGACGAGAAGCAAACAAATGAAGGAAACACTGGTGAAAGGAAGGCTAATATATCCAATGTGCTTTTTGCTTTAGAAAGTGAAATACACTCATGAAATTTGTGTTTCATAAAGAAAAGACTTAAGGAGAACCTTTCCCTACACCATAGCGGAAACAATCTGGTGCCTTCAGACTGATGGAGTATATAATTTCCCTTGGATTGGGATATTTGCTTTAGATAGTTTGGTCTCTAAGACAATATGCAGACATTCTTTTTTTTTCCCTAGGTAGCTTTACAAACATTTGTCACTGAGCTGTTTGTATTTGTTGCGGTTTTGACCTCCTGCAGTGGGTTGGACTTCTGTCTGGAACAGACAGAGTTGATGTGCCGCAAAACCAACATGCAAAACCATTTGGGGATTGTGTGTCTAAATGACTCAGTACCCAAAAGTCTGCTTATCATTGTACTTGGGGTGAAGGAAGCATTTTTACCCTAAGTTTATGAAAGCAGATTCCCATGAGGTCTTACAAAAAGCTGTGGCATGTTCTTAATCCCCACTGGGTAACTGAGAGAAAATAAACCACACTTGATTTTCCTAAGACAGGTAATTATCATAAATTAAGTAACTCACACAACTACTGTTGACCAGAGTCATGAGTGATCCATGGACTCTGGAAGTATCCAAGTATCCTCTGGCTCTGAGGCATGGTGAGTCTCATACTCTGCCCTTAGTAAGGTTAGTAGAATATAGGCGCATGAATCTGAACAATCCTCAGGTGAGAATAGATCTCCTTATCCAGGAGTGAAACAAATCAACAGATTGCAGCTTCATGAAAACAGTTACTTGTTTTCCTTAATTTCATCTATTTTCACATTCTTCTGGTACAGCTCCTCTGAGAAAGTCTTTCATTGTCAAGATAATATAAAAAAACAGATTATATTCTTCCTCCATCCACCCCCCCAACCCTGCAAACTCTCAAGGAAACCCTTCTAGTCCACAAAATTCAGTCTTGATAAATCAGTGTTTCCACTGGGAAATAAATTGGTTACTTGACAAGTTCCCAAATGGTTCTAATAAGAACAGAAAAAAGTCACAGTGTGATGAAAACTTGTTTTCTGTTAAAGTATTTCCCCTTCCACTGAGGTATCTCTGGATGCCTATTCTTGCCTTTCAGTCATTCTTCTGCCTGTTGACATCAAAAATTCCCATAAGGAAACACCTGCTTGAGCCAGTAAAGGCAGTTGGAACTTTCCCATGATGCTATGGGAGAATTTATCCAGGGAAGGAGATCTGAGGTCCTTTCATCAGTTTTTGGACTTTCTCTTCCTCCCCCTTCCCTGCTCTAGGGCCAAGGTCTTGGAAGAGAAAGCCCACACCTTGAGTGTGATATTTTGCAACTCATCTGTGGCTGTCAGTGGTGAAAACCCAATGGCCATCCTCACCCAATAGACATCCATAAGGGTCACAAGAAAATTAGCAAGGAAGTGAGTCACAGAGTGGATACATCCATCAGCCTGTTATCTTCCATAAGGTCCACCACAAAATCAGCTCTCAATCTTGCACTGTACATTGAGTCCACATAGGAATGAGACAGGCTGTTCCAATAATGTGGTTAATGATGGTCAAAAGAAACAAGTGGGACCCCCCAAATTATTACAGTTTCTCAAGAGCACAAAGGATGGTGAAGTGACAAATTTCTACTGAAATTCAATGAAAGCCAGACACTAGTTTTTATTCATCCTTTTGAAATTTTCCTTGGTCTTTGAGATATTTGTGGACATTATTATTTCACAATTATGAAAGGAAACTGAGAAGCTGATTCATGGATGAGGGTAGGAATATAAGAGAGAAAACTGAAATCATTAAGGGGAGGAAAAAGATTGTTTAGGCATGCATATACATGTTGCACTTTGAGGGAAATAGCAGATGACACTGTCAGATACTAAAATGAAAAATAAGAAAGGAGATTTTACAGAACGCACCAACAAATTGTGGACTTTGTGGCCATGGGTTATGGTGAATGCTAGAATATAAAGTGACATAAGCACTTATGCTCTTAGCCTGTCCTACAACATTTTTCATTACAGAGGCACAGTTTGGGCTCAGGAACTGGTTTGGTTTCAGTATAATACGACGTTTTATGGGGAAAGGAGCAAAAGAGTTTGTTTTCTACCTTAATTACTCTAATGATAGATGCGTTTGAGACACAACTGAGAACTAAAGCTTGTTGCTCAGATTGAGGACCTTTAGAGAGAGGATTGTCCATGTTCTTCTTACCCACCTATATATTAGGCTGTTGAATAGAAAACAAGCAACCAAGATCACCCAACATGATGCATCCATATAGCAAGCATTTGTAGTACTGATTTATCCACAGATAGGAAGCTGACCTGCAAGACTCTCACATCTGCTACTCCTCAGCAGAAGAACAGCAATATATCAGGTATCACCCATCAGCTATGCTTTGACCTTGTTGATGACTTCCCAGATGGATATTTTATTAATTCAGACTCTGGTACATATTTTTCCAGAGGCTTTTGTTTCCACCTTGGTCCTCTTTATCAAAAAACATGTTGTCTGTCTAACACAAGGAAAATTCCCATACTTTAAACAGATTCTTTGATAATTTTGGCAGGAGAACTAGTGATTCTTTAACACACTTAAATTGAGAATATGAATAATGTGACCTTCTGTAAAATCAGTTTTCCATCAAACAACTGAACTCTGAAGATAGAGTTACTAGCTCAGGATTAGCATCCTTCTTTGCTCCCTATCCATCTTGCCCCAGCCCTGTTTTGTTTTTTACTGTTAGTCTCTTCTACGTGCTCTTCTAGGTGATTATCTCTGGTTCTGCAGCACTCTCACTTAGTCATGAAAGGTTCAGGCTCTTCCTTAGTTTTTGTTGGTGAAATTCTCTGGAGGTCAGTGAGATGATACCAGATTTATACCGACATAACTGGTATCACAAGGTGACCATAATGTTCTTTCCCAAGATCAGCATAAGATCATGTCAGAGCTGTGCTTCATTATCTCACTTCTACTCCATGTGGAATCAATCCTACCAGGAAATAGGTCCTAAGTGAGATATGCCTTCAAAAGAGCAGATAAAGAAAGAATCTTGCAAGTGTAATAATTAACTAGAAAATGGATTTGTCTTCCAAGGATTTCGGATCATTTGAGAAAGTGTATAGGTCCATCTATCAGCTCAGATTGAAGAGTAGTATTTTTTTAAGAAAGTTTTTTTTATTCAGTTTGTTAATTTGACTAGAAATTCATAGTTATTGATAAATCTTACTATAATTCAAAATTCTAAAAAATAAAGCATAGGATGAATTATGTCTGTACTGAGAAATAACTTCAAATGCATACTTATATCTCCTAAGTCTCAACATGCTTTCTCAGTATAAAACTTTTCCTTAAAACTTGGTCACTGTCTAAGCATTTCAATGTGATGAGGTTCTTATGATACATTCTACTTATTACCATTTCTTGATTTTGAGTCTTTCATACAACTTTAGCTATGCATTTTTAACTTTTCTTCCAGTCATAGCATCTATTCAAACCCATTTTATTAAGAAAAACTGCCAGAGAACTACCTTTCATATAGTTTCTTTAGAGCTTCAGTCATCAATGCAAACAACTAGTTTTCAAGAAGGACGTGATGATGCAACACTCGAACTGTAAAACAATCCAGAAAAAGATGACATTGTAAAAATCCAGTAATTTTTAATATGGCTAAGAATTTCAGCATAAATTTTCCTGGAAAAATAGCAGTGCTCTTCCCATTACAGTGGAAACTGTATATCTGATTTCATCTCTATTTGCACTCCTGTCATCAACACTTTTAATAATCTTTGCAGTGGCAGCTGTAGAAAACCTTGAAAATTCTGGGAGTTTTTCAACTCTAAAGTTCTGCACAACTCTCTGAAGGCTGCTGACTTGGTAATCCTGCAGGCTGATGGGATAGGAAGGAATTCTATTGCCAAATAAAATTATAAAGGTTGTTTCACAGTATTTAAAGAAAAAAATTACATCTTTAAGAAGAATATATTATTGTATGACTTACTGGTTGTGGAATTGCAATAATTACTGTAGACATAGCTAGACAGGTGGAGAAGTACTGCATTCTGCTGTCATTCCCATATGGTATAGCCTGAAGTTTCATATGAACGTATTACAACTAAATCATGTAAACTGTAGTTTTCCCTCCAGTTTTCCACACAGCAGAAACCCTCTTTCCCAGCTGAGTCTCCTGTTTAAGCCACAGACACTTCACAGTCCTCTTAGAGAGAGATTCTGAAGAAACAAGGTACACTAGAAACTCCATCAGCTCTGGTAAATGTATTCAACAGATAAAGAACTTAACTCCAGTGTACTTCCTACAACTGATTCTATGTTACAGCAGCTCTTCCACCTGTTGTTAGAACCAAAGGGTGGTGAAAAGGGAAAGAAAAATAAGAAGGTACTGCTGATGACTCATCTCTTCTACCAGAACCTAGAACAGTATAACAAACCAAAGGTGCCTGATGTACAGTTGACCCCAGGTGGATTAACCTTGAGCATTATGTGCATTATTGTATCTTTATGACTACTGTACACAGAGGAAAAGTAGGAACTCAGAAATCAGCATCCTCTTGGATACACATGATTAGACGAAGAAAGTGTGAACCTTTTCCACTGGGAAAGGTTCTGGCAGTGAACTGCTGGTTTTGTTTCAGGCACAAAGGAACCTTAAGGGCTGGAAAAAAATTATCAAAAATGGCAATTGTCAAAAATAGCATTTTTTTTCCTACACATATTGATTTGCTTAATAAATAGAAGCTATATTTGTTGATATTAGCTAATATTTGTTCTTCCTCCAAATCTGGTTACTAATAAAGACAATTTTCAGTAATGCAGAGGAAAGAATGTATGAAGGATGAAGGTCCCAAAAAAAAAATGAGTTGCGTTTGCATATCTAATTCCCCTAAGGTCTGTGTAAACTGTAAACAGTAACTTAGCAAGGAGTCATAAAGTTTGTAGAAGAAAAAATAAAACTATTCCAAAAGATCCATACCTTTGTGCATGACATCCAGTCTATTTATTCAACAGTGGTTTGTGAATGGTGAAGAGTAAGGCACTTTTTAAAAAGAAATCACAAAATCAACATTTAATGTTCACAGATTTGATCCCAAAACCTATGTCTTGGGACATAAAATAAATATAAAGAGAGGTCTGTGTGGTAAATCTGTGAGATTAAATCTTCTAATATGGCATTTTGCATAATTAAAGATGGAAAATACCTCATTATGCCTAGATTAAGACAAATAACTTGTGCTTGTCCAAAGCATTTCCAGCAAAGCACTTGAACTTGATTTGAAGTCATCCAGCAACAATAGATCTGACTGAATATGCCATCTGCAGTGTGTATGTCTACACCTCAGTTAGTCACCCTTTTCTCCCTGGAAAGTTAAGGCTAAAAATAGATATTTATGGATATATGGCATCTCATCCTACAGTAAACATTTAAAGTAGGTTAAAGAAACAGTGCCTATTTCCTAACAGTGTCTATTTCAAGCCAACAGTAATCTTTCTAACAAGTCCAGCAAGTTTTGTTTTGAATGTGGTGACTATGAGAACCTATAGTACAATGAACCATCATTTAAAAAAAACGGGTAGGGGCAAGACCATATTTTATTTCAACTAATCCTACCTATTAGAGAAAGAAAAAGAGAACACTGCCAATATTTGCTTACTCTGCTGTTGCTATTTAGTAAACTCACTTAGAAAGCTCTTTTCTGGTTTGGTCATTTAAGTCAATGTTGTTAAAAAAGTCTTATAGTAGCATTAAATATGAGGGCTACACTAAAGATGGAAGCTTTCTGAAAATTCCCGTTCCTACAGACTAAGATATTATTTCTTCTGGAACAAAAATAATCATATTCCTACTCATACACATGAGCTGGACTTTACCTATGATGTAACTATTGTATAAAAATTACTGGAGTAATTTACACAGGTCACTAATCCCTCACACATACTAATCTTTCCCTATGAAACTATAAATTAGAAACATAGTTAAATTTCTGTATTTTCTTTAAAAAGTGAGTGCACAGGGAGGAGTTTAAATGCATAAGAAAGCCTTTCAACTGGTCTACTGAAGGACCAGGTGTGCAGTCTGCAAATTTCCCTAGCTAGAAGTGGGTGTGAAGAATAACAATGTGGCTCTGGCTTTAGAAGTTCGTTTAAAAAAAGAAGAATAAAAGTAATCTTTATTTCCCACAAATGATTTGATAGTTAAAATTCACATTTCATTTACAGCACAATAATATGTTATATGCACACACAGACACAGCCTGTCATTTTACATATGGGGTTTGTGAGGTTACAATGGCAATAAAAAAACAACCCACAGTTGTCCTGAAAAAGGATCAGTGCTTCTTGCAAAGTTTCCTTTTGCTGAGCACTGAAGTCACAAAAAACGGTGCTCGGATTATGTCATATCGATGGTTAATTTCAAATCTAGAACTTGATTAACTTTGACTTACGACATAAAAAGCCACAACCAATTATTATTCAGAAAAAATGCTGCTGTTTAGCCAAAGACCGTACCGAGCAATCCCATACTTGATGTGCTTGTGATAAACGTTCACATGACAAGGTTATTTGGTGTACAGCGGCTGGAGGGGTTGTCATAGCAACCTGCGCACGATTCCCATAAATCTGATGTGTAGTTATCCTTGCTGTGTATGCAAAAAACCACAAAGCTAACTCAAGCAGTTTAATTTACAGCATTGACTGTCTCACAAAAAAAAAAAAAAAAAAGAAAAAATAGAAGGGCTGAATAATGAATTCTAAGGTAATAGACTTCTTTGGATTATATTCCTTCACAAGGAGAGTACTCCAAGAACTGAGACAACCTTTTCAAAGCCAAGAAGACTTTTAAGATAATCATTATGATAGGAAGTACAGCTCATCATTAAAAAAAGAGAAATAAAAAAAAAAGATCTCTTGAAAATCTCTGTTCAAGTATAAATTATATTGATTGTTTTCTGCTACTTGTGTAAACAGCTGACTGTAAGTGAAAAAACCCCAAACACACCCTGTGTTATTCTGCTTTTGTTTTCCAGAAATGATGAGATGAAACCTTGAACGACCTGTCAAGTAAGCCAAGACAAAATACTCTCTTTTTCATAAAAAGTCACTAGGATAAGAAGAACCTATCTTTCTCTACAGTTCTGTCTCATTCAAATACAGGATAAAAATGAAGAGAAAGATAAAAATACCACTGATTTCTGATGGCTAAAAAAGGTTTGTCCAGATATGATAGACAGTTGATGAATAAGCAGAAGACCAGGGCTATTTAGGAATCAAGTCATCAAAACCTTCTGTTTGGCCAAGCTGCTTGAGTTATGTGCCTCAGTCTCCCTATCTGTATAGTAGGGATGCCTTATTTCCATTCTGAGGAATAACTTATCACGCCCTTCAGAAAGAAAAGATGTCTGGAAGAATGTAGATTTTGTAGTAAAACCACTGGCAGAGAGTGAGGAGCTGTGGGCCATCCACACCAGCACTGAGGAGAGCCTTGGTGGAAATCCTCCCTGGCTGGTGCCCCTCTAAGCCATTCAAAGCTGCACCCACATAAAATACATGGGCACCAAGTCTCAACAGCATTAACTTTGTTTTGGTTCTACACCTACCTACATAGGTAATGGGGTGTGATTTGGACTCTCGTCTGGAAGATGCAGATATTTATTATTACTTTCAGATTCATAAATATTAGTGAGTCAAGGGTCCTGGGTGTAACCAAACCAAGAAGTTCCCAGGTGCAGAACAAGAGGGCATACCGTTCAGGATCACCTTCCTGCTCCAATGGCCAGGCCTTTTGCTAGGAGCTGGTTCAGTTGAGACTGAAGATGCTTCTAAATATGCAAAAGATTTCCCCAAAGTTTTACAGCATTTAAGGCTGACACGATATAACATATAATTTATCTCCCAGAGATGACTGCAGCTATTTTCATCTAGAATTGCTGTTCTATGACTTCTTGTCATAGAAATAAATATTTAGATATATAGATAAAATCAAAAGTATAGTGTAAATTACAAAAGAAGGAAATAAATATACAACCTTACTGGTGAGCAATGGGTTGTCTTGACATAGACACTTATGGAAAGTGACTCAGAGGGGTACTCAACACAGTCAGATGATCACTGTCTGGAAAAGTATAGTTCTATCTGTTGGAACACAGGGATGCTGTGATGACTACCTCAAATTTAGATGTCTGAAGAGCTAAAGAGGAATAATCTAAGCTAACCATAAGCGTCTACAGTGCAGATGTCTACATGTGAGCCAGATATCTAGTGTCCTACTATGTTCAGAGAGACTTAGGCAAGTATTAAGACAAAGTTAATTTCATGCTTGAGCTGACTCTTAACTTTTGGTTACATGAATCACTTCCTAATTTCTATTTACTACTTTGGCTATATTTCTGTTTATAATAGAAGTCTTGATGACTAGTTCCTGTGTGGTCTCTTTTAAAGTGGATGCCTAAAACTGGGTAAAATTGACCTCAGGAAAATCCTTTCTTTTCTCACCCAGCACTGAAGCCTCAGTGCCTCCCATATTCCTTGCTCCAGGTAACTGCTTTCTCAAGGATTCTTTCTTCCAAAAAAGCTTATTTTGCAACACTACCCTTTAAAATGCCAAGTTGCTGTGGTGCCATGTTTTTGGTGAAACAAAGTGTTCCCACAGGGACTGTCAGTTTATACTGAGAAAACCTGCTACTTTGCCACTACCAACAACTTTCAGAGGAAGAACCACAAAGTCTCAGTGTATGTGGTCTCACATAGTGTAATAAAATGTCTTCCCAGGAGTACAATTCAGCTTCGGATACCTTCATATATCCACCACATAAATGGCAAAACCCAAGCTGGTCATCCCTGGCTCCCTTTGTAGATAACTGGAGGGAAGGGTGAGTGGGTGGAAAAACCACTTCTGGGGCATGATTCATCTGACTGGTTTTAGATCTATTTCAGGATGAAATGAATCACATCCTGAAAGATCTCTATAGGGATCCCAGAGTGACTAACCTACATGACAGACACTGTCAAGAGGCAAAGGCTTCAATGCATAGTGTGCCATAACAACCTCATGGAAGATGAACATGATTTTTACCTGTCCTTATAATGTAATGACACAACAATCAAGTGAGCAATTGCTCACTTCCACATAGGTTTTATGCAGAACAGTCTGAATACTATGGTCAAGCTCTCTTTTGTTTGTTTGTTTGTTGGATTTTTTTGGTTGGTTGGTTGGTTTGGGGTTTTTTGTTTTGTTTGTTTGTTTGTTTATTTGTTTGTTTGTTTTTATCCAGAGAAAGCTGAAAAGATATAGTGTGAATTAGTGCTTCCTGCACAGAACCCATAGGACTTGGGCTGCTGCATCTTCTGAAGGGTTTCGGCTGAAATAAGTAATGGCTATTTTGTTATTCTGTCTTTTCCTGCCTCTCAAGGGAAAAATAACTTCTTCGTATATGGCAGTGGGGACCTCTGAAACAAGGGGAAGCAAGAAGAAAACTCTGTGCTTTCTCATGTCCTTTATTTCTGCATGGTAAAAGGGAGAAATGGCCCAGTTGTGACCAGAGGGAATTTGTTTTGAAAACAGGTCTGCTGTGAAACTTCCAGGCAGCTGAAAGGAGATTTTTCAAGAGAATAATCTCTTTTCATGTCACAGGTGCTGGAAGTGGAGCTGCTCAGGTCAGGCTTCACTCTCCACACTCAGTACAGAGGTCTCATCCTTTAAAACCCCATGACTGAGGATGCTGGTGCTTGTTGAATTTCTTCTCTCTGCTGGATCTGCAGAAATGAAAGGTGAGCTTAAAGAGAAGCCCACAGGAGGCCGCTGAGGGAAGATGTTAGCAAGAAACATCTTTCTTTCTCTTTCTAGCCCAATACTATTGACTACGTTGGTCCATATTTCATCATCAAAGGGTAGCTCAGAAAAAGCTACAGATGAAGGAAAGAAACATGTTAAATTTAACATGAGGCATGTTAAAAAACTACCAGATGAATAAGAGAAGCATCTTAAAACAATAAAACACAGGATGTCTGGACCAACAGCACATACCACTGGAGTTCTCCAAGTTCCTGTTTAGTGATTGGAAAATATCAATGATTTATAGGTTTGACTTCTTTTTTTTTTTTTTTTTTTTTTTTTTTAATAAGACATTAATGTTTATTACCTCACTTTACAATTATTCTCAATAATTCTAGAATAAAGCAAGCTACGGAAAAACCCAGAGCTACTCTCCTTCAGTGAAATGTTGGGGGAACTAAAAAAAAGATTGGAGGCCACCAGTTTTTCATCCTGTTTTTTTAAGGTATCTCAAAAAATACTATCAGATGGCAGCTTCTCTCATTTTTTTTTTTTTTTATGAGACACTGATATATGCAGAGAAGAATGTAAATCTATCAGTTACTGGGACCATGACACAGATGTGAAACTGATGTTAGAAGTAAAACTGTGAGAAAGCTCTGTTTTGGACAAGCACCGGTGTTTGTAATGGTCAGACATCTCCATGTAATCCTTTCTAGTAAGGAGGACGTCTATGTCTTGGTTGATATCCTGGTAGCACTGAAGTCAAAGGAAATGTAATTACTTTCAGTAGGACCAGTTTTTTTTCCTCTTTATGTTTTGATATATTCCCTCTAATCTGCAAAGTCTTCAACTACACATTCTGTAAACTCAACACGAGCTACAGACACGCAGATGGATTAACCTCTCCCAAGTCAAGCTGTCCCAACTTTAAAAACCTGTGAACAGATGTCACAATCTCCAAAGAGCCCTGGCTTGGCCCCAGGAATTTAAAATTTACCCCCTGGATGAGTCAGGGGCAATTTTCCCATGCTTTTTGCTGCCTGACTTTTAACGCCCCGGCTGCTCATTTCTCACGGTCTGGGACACATAGACGCAGGTTTGTGCCCAGCTGCCACCGTGCAACACGCTCCAGGTTTATGCCTCGAGCTTTGCCTCTCTGCTCATGTGTCCATAACCTCAGAGATTGCTTTGCCTGTCACTGAACTGCAGCCTTCCCTTGGCTGGATTAGACTACTGCACACACACACACACACACACACACACACACAGGCAATGGAAAATACAGGGAAATAGTTTTTTGTCCAGTTGTTCATCGAATCGTGATGTGAATGGTGCAGAAAAGAGATATTACACAAAGTACTATGAGCTTGTCAATGATCATAAACAGAATAGCCTTCTCAATGATGACCCTTGTCAAAACAACACTCAATACCAGCATTCTGTTGAATAGTAGCATCACAGTGAAAAAATCTAAAAATTGAATCATATGGATGGGGTTTTTTAGCAGCATTTTGATGTTACTCATCTGTATAGTAACCAGGTCCAGTCTGTGAGTTAGTGATTGTTATCTAAGTGAAAATGGCTACAGGCACAACAGGGAAAGTCATGAAATGGAAAACAAACAAGCAAAGTAAAACTGAAAATCTATTGACTGATCAATGAAGTGCATGCGTTTCTTCAGGAAAATGAGGATTTAAGACCATAAATAAGATTGAAGCAAAGTAAGAGAGCTTTGCAGAAGGTAGCTCATGAAACAGCAGTTGTGTTCACCCCAGGTGGTTCTCCCCATCAAACAAGAACCAGGAAAAGTGCTCCATGCCCCTTCGGTCCTACTGAAACTTGCATTTGCTTCTGTGGAGTGTGCACCTTTTTGACAGCTATTTCCCATGAGCAAACAAGTTCTTGCATAAAATGAGGGAGAAAGTAAGAGCTAATTTCAACTCTAGTCTTTGTACTGGAAGCTATATGGTGATCCTACTGCTTAGCACAGCAGGGGAATAGGATCACCAGGAAAAGCCTCAACCAAAGCTCTGTCAAAGTGACAGTCAAACAAGACAGACATGAATCTGACTGCCACTTTCACAGCAAGGGCACTTATTTAGCCTGAATCTGACAAGATACAATTAAACTGCACCCAGCTAATTTTTTAAAGAAGCTTATTTTTTAATTATTTTTTTTAATTAAAATAAATGATGTCTTGGGTAAAGATGAGTAGTCCAAAAGGAAAAAGTTCATTTATTTCTTTATTTTTAAATTCTATAATCTGCCTTATCTGCTGTATTTCCTAAATTATTACTGCCTCTGAAATATTTAGATTTGTATTGGTTACATAAGCCTTAGACCTGATGAGTTGTACTCAGCTAGTTGACGAAACAAAACAGGAGCATGCAACTTCCAGACCCATTAAAGATAAACAGCTCATCTTGATTTCTAAACACTCAGAGCCACTTACCATTTCAAGATCATTAAAAAAACAGAAAAATAAATAGTGTTGAATCTTGATTTTGAAGGAATCACTGTCTGCTTCTGGACATCCTAGCCTGGATTCATCTTACCTAACTTCAGTTCTCAGTGAATGTGTCACTCTAAACAGAAAGGTTAAATTTATTTCCAATAAACTATTCACACTGTGTTGGTTATTACTATTCTACTTAATGTAAGTCTGAAAAGTTTGAATGCTATTCCTTAATAGACGGAAATGAACAACTGAAAATCTATGATGGAAATTTCCAGGGGAAATTTCATAGGAGTAAGAAGTGCATCCTGTGATGCAGTTTTTCCTTACAGACACAAAGTTGGGTAACATTTCTTGGTCCATCTTCAAACTACGTTAGATAAAGCACTTGTAAATGCAGTGAAATGAATAATATTTGATCAACTTGTAGAGTACTCACCTTGAATAACTTTATTAGCATCTATAATTTTGAAAGTAGTGCAATGATGCCTCTTTGAATTGTATTTCAGCCTGACATCACAGGACACTTGAGTACAGCAAGGATAAAACCTACCAAAAGGCATTTACTTTGCTTTGTTCTTACACACCACAAAAGAAAGAGTAGTTCAGAAAGAGCTTTGACATGACTCTTCCAGTAGCACCATATCATTGCTAGAAAACCTTAGCTCCAAAAAGACTTAAGATTGTTCCTTGGACAGATTTAATAACCCTGCTGATTCTGACCCTAAGGAACACACAGTGACAGAATATCTGTCAGATATATTGGGTCATAGATGTTGAATGCCTTAAAAATAAGCAGTAAAACCTTGAAATCAATAGAGAATTTTACAGAAAGTTGGTGTAAAGATTGTAAAATAGAAGTGATGTGTTCACCTACATGCTGATGTTTTTTTAGAGATGTGTTCTGCCCTGTGCATGTATCTGTGGCTGTCATTAATGTTAATGAGAGTCACACAGCAACAAGTGTAGGAGGGGGCTAGAGAGAGGTCAAGGGACAGGATTCACATAACCTGAGTTGGATTTGGAACCCAGCTGCACAGGTGTAAATGGAGATGTGAAGTGACTTTTCCATATTTTTGCCTCTGTAAAGGTGATCAGTTTTTGTCTAGCCATTAAAAAATGTTATAGTGTACTAGATATACATTTTGTATGTTTGTTTCAAACATATTGCACTAGATAATAATTCTAACAACTGTATGATGCATGTCTTTATTTCTATTTGTAAATACATATATATTTTTAATGTTTATTTTAAACATATTTTATAATTTTATCATTTTTTGTCTATTGGTAAAGTTTTTCTTTATTTCCTGTATGGGTATGAATGTGTGTACAGTTCCAGCTCTTTTTTACCGATTCACTTGAAGATGTCTTTTTGGAGCCGCATGCCACACAGGCTCACACTATCATGCCTTCAGTTGGCAAGCAGTTCCACTGGATTTTACTTTCAAGGAAAGGCCAAAAGTGCCCTTGGCTTTGTTAGTATTCCAAATATTGCTCTGTAGACTTAAGTTGGAGGACCCTGTTCTGTTACTACATCTGTAACATTTCTGTGAACAGGCTGAAGGGTTTGCAAAGTTGCAGACCTCCTTGCTGCACCCAGAAGGTCACACTGTGGAGTCAAAGGTCACCATTCTTTTTTCGCACTGGAGGTTATAGAAAGGTCTTTGTCCCAAAGAATTAAGGGAGATTATTCACATTATATTAGGTAGTTTAAAAAGCAGATCTATTCCAAAAATATTTGTGGGTCAGTATGAAATTAGAATAAATCTACTTATACAAAATGAGCACCTTCAACATATGAAAAAATGATTCTTCCCAGGTCAAAATTGCCTATACCTGGTCACAAAATTCCCATTTGAAACATCAGCTTGTTATCCCTTGTAAATAAATTAATCAGGTAATAGCACCACAATAGGCAGTACTCCAAAAGAAAAGACAAAGAGATGTGTCCTTCCATACTGAGGCAATGACTGTAGAGTTCATCTAGTAAATCAGCAGGAGAGAGCACTGCAGAATCTGGTAAGCAGTGAACGGTGTTGTGTATCCTCTCTACCCCTACACAGACAGCCTTTTGAGGAAAATCCGTGTGCTCTCTCCTATGGATAAATGCTCTCCCCTGTGGCCTGTAAAGACATTTTCCACTGAAGGAAAGGCACTTTCACCTTCCACCTTACTGCTGCACGGGGAGACAGATATGTTGAAGGTGCAAAGTAGTAATTAAAAATACCTTTCACTCTGCAGTCCCTTTAGAAAATGCAAGGTTTCTGTAATTTTATGAAGAAGAGTCAGTTCTATGAAAACTGAAAACTCTTTGGGGAAGGGACTGACTTTTGAACATGTGATGCAGCCGAGCAAAAGGATGCTCTGTGTTCACTAAAGGCATTTCAGTCCTGTAACAAAACAAGAGCCTACAACACCTAGACACCTGCAACTGGTTTTTCCTTGCTTTCTTTCCTGATACCCTCACTCTTGACAAGGCTCTGTACAAATCATAGCTAGCACAGAGATGATTAGCCACGCTGTTTTTGTCTCAGCTTATTTTATTAATTTATTTGTTTATCACCTCTTTCATTCCGTTAAGGTCTTTCTTGTCAGATGCATGCAGCATTTTATAAAGATCAAAGAAGTCAGCTTCATAGTCACTCACCCTTGGGTGGTGAGGAGCTGCTAGGTTTACTTTACATGTAACAATATTAGGCACAGAGGAAGTTTTTCCATAAAGGTGTAGCAGTCATGCTGATTGACCCCTACATATCCTGACTCCTCTGATTTTGAGCTTGTACCCTTAATCAAGGGCAGAATTCAAGCTCTGGCTTTAGAAATGTTAACAGATGCTGTTGCGCGAAGAGTGTTCACCATCATGAATGATACTGTTTTAAACAGATCAGGGATCTAAACTACTTCTAGAACTGGAAAAAAATGTATATTGGGCTAAAGAGTCTATAAGGTCTACCTGGACCTCCATAGTCTACAAGACGCGTTTTCGTATGTTACTAGGATGGTCTGTATGTGAAGAGTGGCACAGATGCCTGCACACAACTCTTGCTTCATTCTGTCACTGGATAGAATAAAAGATGTTTTTATTCAGTGGAAACATGAGCAGCCTAAAGAAACTCTTTCCACAGAAGTAATTTTGGGCCTGGGATTACCGTATAGGGTTTTTCTCAGATCTCTAAATGGATTCTCCCTGGGAAACAGGAGGTTACAAAAGCAGATGTCTGCTAGACACAATTGCTTATTTCCCCCCAAGTGGCAAAGTCACTCAATTTGCTGAGTGAGGAAACCACTACAGCAGAATATATAATATCTCAATGCATTCATTGCAGGACACAACATTCTTTCATTATCCACTCACAGCTTTCAGCATTTCTTCAGACACACATTATTAAACCACATCTAATTATTAAATATTTAACAAAGACTTTAGAGTACATTGACTGCAGCTACCAAGGTAGGCAGAGCTATACAGATTGATTTCTCTGTGTCTGGAGCTCAGTATACATCAAACAGCATGGATGCTTTGAAATTTCAAATCACAAGGCCAAGTTTGGACGGTTGGTGGTGCTCAAAAGGAAGACATTTCCTTATTCCACGAATATTTTTATATTATTGAAAAAAAAAAAAAATCCATAACAGAGGCAACATCTCGGAATCTTAAAAAAATCTTCAAAGTGAAAAAATATATCTCTCTCATTCAGTCAAAAGAATTCTCTTAGATAAATATGAAATATGTCAACGGTTAATCTATTATTATAATGTAATTAAATTTTAAAAAGGTAAGATTCTTTCAAATTGAAATATTTTAATTTTAAAAAATTTAAAGGGAAGTGCCTTGAAATTTTGAGGAAAAGAAGAACAATTTAGCTAAAGTCAATCTCATTCAGTAGTAAGTTTTGCTACCGTGACCTTTCAAACTTTGGAGTTGGCAGCTTGGTGTTTACATTTCAGCTTTAAAGACCTTTGTTTGAATCCAATTTACTTGTCATGTAGAATAAATGTTGGGACTTCTGTTTAATCCTTTCACAGATATTTCTGCACACAGATTAATGAATTTTAAATCCATTATGATCATCTAGTCCGACCTCCTGAATAACACAAATCATAAAATGTCACCCAGCAATTCTTGCATCAAGCTCAATCATCTGTGGTTGAGCTAAAGCCATCACACCGTGTAGCATGACTTTCAGTATCTCCAGAGGAGCCGAACAGCAGCAAGAACCACAGTTTAGCAAAGATGTTTTTTGTGGCAGAAAAGAGTATTGGCCAATTACTGTTGCTAAGGTCCCATAGATGACAAAAAGTAGAAAATTAACTGTTCAATGTCTTCAAAAAAAAGCCAAATGGGAAGGCTGCTGTGAATGTTTTTGGGGTGGTCCTTATTTATTAAGGTCAGGGATCAGCAATCTCAGGTACATGCTCTTAGCACTATTGCAACAGGATTGCAACCTGGTCCTCAAAATTTTGATCTGAGCAGCAGCTCTGAAGAATGCTGTCAGAAACTTTGGAAATCCCTTTTTCTCCTTCCTACACACCATCATCACTTAGGGAAAAAAGATCCCTGGAGAGACTTTTATCTTATGAAAAAATAGGAGGACAGAAAAATAAGGGTTTCAGAGAGGAGATGAGAGAGTCAGTTATTTTGATTGATTTATCATTTATTTTATCCTTCCATTGGGATACTCTGTTTCTTTGGAGGATTTCTATACACAAATATAATTTTGGCCATTCTTTGAGAATCATAAAATCAATACTTGTGAATATCCATCTTTTCATCTTTTGAAGAAGCTGAGCAAATATTGAAATAATTGACCTTGATAAATGTTGTTTGATTTCCTTCCAAGTGCAGAATTACAGTGACAAGATGGCAGGGATGGAGTATGATCCTTTCCAGTGCCCAGGACCAGCCCAGGCTTTCCCATCCTTCACCAGCACATTGCAGCTGCACAGCCATTTTACTCCTCCATCAAGAACCCTCTGAAGATACAAATCGGTTAATTAAGAGACTCACATGATTTTTAACAAAGCAGCCATAGAGATGGGGTTAGATACCTGGAATGTTGGTTCTTCTATCTGGTTTTCAGAAGTAGAGGTGATGGGAGTGTTGGACAGAGTAGCCCTTCTGTGGGAATTTGGGAACAAAGGAACATTTTCTCAGCTGGAATGTGCTTTCTCTGGTTAAAATTCTGTCAGGAAAGTTTTATTAGTATTTTTTTCTAGTCAAAATGATAACCAGATTATTTTGATTCAGATGAAACAAGAACTCAGAAACTATGCAGGCTTTGGTATTCAAAAGGATGGGTACATCAAGCCATTGACTGCAACTCTTTGAATGTGACCATCCATCCTATTCCTTACTGCCTGAGTGGTCCATCCTCCAAATTCATGTCTCTCTAATTTAGAGACAAGGAAGTTGTGCAAGACAGTGCCAAATGCTTTGCACAATTCTGGGTAGATTATATCAGTTGCTCTTATCCACCAGTGCTGTAAACCTGTTATAGAAGGCCACCAGATTTGTCAGGTACTATTTGCCCTTAGTGAAGACATGTTGGCTGTCACCAACCATCTCCTTATTTTTCATGTGTCTTAGCATAGATTCCAGGAGGGTCTGCTCCATGATCTTGTTGGGCACAGAGGTGAGATTGACTGGCCTGTAGTTCTTCAAGTCTTCCTTTTCACCCTTTTTAAAAAATGGGGGTTATGCTTCCCCTTATCCAGTCTGGGAACTTCACAGAACTGCCATGACTTTTCAAATATGATGGATAGTGGATTTGTCACTTAATTCACCAGGTCCTTCAGGACCTGCACATGTATCTCATCAGGACTTGTGCACCTTCAGGTTTCTGAGATGGTCTCAAACCTAATCTTCTCCATCAGTGGGTGGTCCTTCATTCTCCCAGTCCCTGTCTTTGCCTTTTATGACTCGGGCAGTGTGCCTGGAGCACTTGCTGGTAAAGACTGAGGCAAAAAAAGTCACTGAGTGCTTCAGCCTTCTCTATGTCCTGGGTAACCAGGTGTCCTGTTTCTTTCTAGAGAGGGCCCACATTTTCCCTAGTCTTTCTTTTATCATGGATGTACTTATAGGAGCTTTTCTTGTTGCCCTTGATGTCCCTGGCAAGATTTAATTCTGTCAGTAATTTGGCTTTCTTAAAGCGACCCCTGGCTGATTGGGCAATTTCTCTGTATTCTTTCCCAGCTATCTATCCTTGCTTCCATTGTCTGCAGACTTCCTTTCGTGTTTGAGCTTGTCCATGAGCAACTTGTTTATCCATGCAGACCTCCTGGTGTTTTTGCCTGACTTCTTCTTTGTTGGGAATCATTACTCCTGAGCTTGGAGGAGGCGATGATGGAATATTAACCAGCTGTACTGGGACACCTCTTCCCTCCAGGGCTTTATCCCATGTTACTCTATTAAGCAGATCCCTGAAGAGGCCAAAGGCTGCTCTTCCAAAGTCCAGGGCAGTGAACTTCCTGGGCACCTTTCTCACTGACCTAAGGATCTTGAACTCCACCATCTCATGGTCACTGCAGCCAAGTCTGCTCTTGAGCTTCACACTTCCCACCAGCCCCTTCTAGTTGGCGAGAACAAGGTCCAGCATAGCTTCCCTCTCCTCATTCACTCTTCTATCACTTGGAGAGGGAAGTTATCATCAACGCATTCCAGTAACCTCCTTATGCCATGCTGTGTTGTCCCTCCAACAGACATTAGAGTGGTTGAAGTCTCCCATGATGTCCAGGGCCCGTGAATGTCAGGCTGCTCCAATCTGTCCAATCTGGTCAGGTGGCCTGTAGCAGACCCCCACTGTAATGTCACCTGTCCCTGCTCTCTCTTTAATCCTGACCCACAAGCTTTTGGTTGGCTCCTCATCCATCCCCAGGCAGAGCTCCAGGCACTCCAACTCGTCACTGACATAGAAGGCAACACCCCCTCCCCATCTTTCCTGCCTGTCCTTCCTAAACAGCTGGTGCCCTTTCCATTCCAACACTCCAGGCACAGGAACCATCCCACCACGTGATGCCAATAAGATCATAGGCCTGCAGGCATGCACACATGCCTAACTCCTCTTCTTTATTCCCCACACTATGTGTGTTTGTGTAGGGGCATTTAAGCTGCATCACTGGCTGGATTTCCTTTGTACTGCTCTTCAGGTGCTCTCCTGCTGACCTGTGATCCCTCTCCAGGCTCTGAGCATCTACTGATGACACTGGCATCAAACTGGTGTGAGTAGGATGGATTGAGGTTCTTCTTGAAAGATACTACATAGATCCAGTATGGGAATGTACAGTGTGCAGTATCTGTTTGCAGTGAGGTCAATGGGCACTTGGCTTCAGTACAGCCAAATATTGATTCACTGGATGGTAAAATCATCAGACAAAATGTCTCTGCTCCTCATAAATTATCCAAAGCAGAGAAAAAAATGATCTCACTGGTAATAATGGGAAACTTGTGACATATTTTCTTAAAACTGGGTTCTCTTGGGATAGACTTTGAGGAAGACTATATGTGAGTTGCCCTTTGAATAAAGAGGAACAGATTTTTCTGTGGTGCTCAGCAAGCAAAGAATTAAAAACACAGAAAGAGAACCCAATAAAAATGTTTATATTCAGTGTGCTTAACAGTCTTAGAAGACTGGCTTCCTCAGGAAAAAAAGCTTATTCTTTTCCTTCCCTTTCTTGTTAACTGCATACAGAGCATTTCCTCTTTCCTTTTTCCTCATACATTCTGAAAATAATCAGGAAAACAATTTTGAAAATTGAAAGACATCTTATGAGCAGACTAATCCTAGAAGGAGACTAAATGATTGAAATTTGTAGGGGGACTATATAAGCCATCAAACATGCTTCATTTCTCTCAATAAGGCAGAGCCAAGAAAGAACTGTGTTAGACTCAGATCTTGCATTAAGTGATATTTTAGAAAAGTGCTTTTTAAAAAAATGAATAATTCCCATTTTACAGCTGCTGATCTGACTGCTGCAGAGAGTTGGAATACTTTCTGCCAATACTCACTGCCTAGTTTGGTTTGGGCAAGTCACACCTATAACAAGTGTTTTGGGGCTTGTATGTAACCTGCTGGCTCTTGTTAAACAGCATTTCAGCCTTTGATGTATGTGAAACAATATTGCCAGTCCCCCTTACCACACAAATCATAAGGCTGACTAATAAAAACACAAAGATTGTGTATATAATAATGAGCTCCCAAAGGGTGGAAAGAAGGCTCTTTCACACTGAGCTGCACACAGGCACGTATTAATGCAGTTTGATTTGATCACTGGAAAATTGTGTCCTGTAATTACTAAGCAAACATGAAGTGAAATGACAGGGAAATGCAATGAAATGGGGCTTTGAGGTGGAGGATGAATTTTCAGAAAGTGCAGTTGGAAGGAACACATACGGATACTGCGCAACTGCCTTGAAATACAAGGGATTCATTGATTTAAAAATGAATTGTATGCTCATGTACTGCAGCAGGACCTGCATGGGGCAGTATAGACCAAGAATTATTGTGAAAGAATGGGATTTTGGGCATCTGGGTTCTCATGTAGTAGGCACTGCTTTTGAAAAAACATCAGCTTTTCTGAATGGCTCCCCTTTGACATCAAAAATTACTGATTTTTTTAAAAATTATATTCAGTTTCAATTTTAGTAATCTATTTGCTGGATAATTTTCTGTCTCCCTTTATTGAATAATATGACAATTTACAAACTAAATTGATTTAAAATCCTTCAGTATGAGACAAATATGACTAATCTCCTACATAATGATATGAATTGTTAGATATTAAATTTCAATGTTTTTATTCATTAGTATTTGTAAATGAAGATGTGTATTTGCAATGTGGAGAGGTGCTCACCCCAAATAATTCCACATGCTAGGTGTCAAACTCTGCTAGACCTTGGCTTCCCTGGGTCCCAGACCAGAACTCCCACATCTACCATGTACCATCCAAATGCAACATGCATCTTCCCCTTAGGAAGCTACCCAAATTTGAGTTATTCTGCAGACTTCCTTGGTGATGCTAAAAAAAATCCAGCCAACCTTGTAGATTGCGTGTATTGCAAAGAAGAAATGGAAGGATGTATTCAAATACCAGTAAATCTTACGTTTCCTGCCTTCCCTGAGAGATATACTGAAGGATGTAAGGACAGCACGGCAAAGTTGATGCTTTCAGCCTTGTTTCATTTCCTGCATTTGAATGCTTTAATATGGCAATAGACATAGTTGGGCAGTATTATTAAGAGGAGTTTAATGCAAGGCCAGTGTATTGGCAACACGTGCACTGATGATAAAAGAGGTTGAGCACTGATCTTCTTATCCATTTAAATCCCACACTGAAAGCCAAATCTGCTTGCAAGTGGGTTCTCAGAGTTACCATTAACAAGGAGAATAGTGTTTTTCTAGTAGTGCTGGTGAACTCAGTATGGGTGTTACAAATGGTTTAGCATCCTGACTCAGCTTCTCTACATTCCTCTTTAATATACAGTAATTGCTTATGTTCAGAGCATTTGAGTTGTAGCTGAGCACATGCTGCAAAATCTCAAGAAGTGACAGAGTTGCATTAAAGCTTCTCGGGAAGAGAAATGAACAATTAATTTTCATCAAACAATAAAAATAGAAGAAAAATTAAAGATTTTAATAACGATGATGTGGACTGGTGGTGCCTTTATTAGTCTTCTTTGTGTTCTCACTAGAAACATTTATCATCGCTGAACTAGCTGATTATTCTCTTTTAATTACTTCATATGGAATAATTAAATAAAATGAAGACAATAATCTTTTATAGATGGTTATGAAGAGGAACATTTTTTTCTCAGGGAACTGAATATAGATTTCTTTCCCCTCCCCTTTCTTCCCAAGACTTTAGAAATCTAATGCATTCAGTGTTACAGCATAAAGAGAGCTCCTGAATTCTCTGAATTATTTATTTTTAATAGTTAACCGTCATTTAAAAGCCCTACCTGGATGACCTATGATTGAAGATCAAGCCTCATTGAGTACAGTGTTTTGTTCTGATGACACGTTTCCAGACAATTTCCTGTGTATTATATGAGAAGCTGAAAATGCTGCAAACTGCTTGTATTTAATAGGGCCATACTGTCGTGCTGAGATTTCCCAGTCACTCAGAGCTGGTGAACTGCCCCTCTCTGTGTAAGGCTGCATGCTGCACCGTGTTGAGGGCATAGGACAAGAATATGGCAAGACTGCTTTGAGGTTACCCGTGATGAGATGGCACTTTTCATTACAGAAGCATGTCATAGCTACTTGACTTCTCTGTGGCCACAGCTCAGACCCCAAATCTGCATGAGGATTCAGGTCAGAGAGAGGCCAAGATACTTGGATGAAAATGTTCAAAGTTGACTGTGAAGAAGCAGAAGCACAAAACTGTCTGACAACTTGGATTTCTCTCACCAGTGTGAGTTAAAGACCATTTTTATTGTATGTTCTTGCCTTGTCCCAGCTAAGTTCCCTTGAACGGGCAGAGATCGGTCAAGTTAGGAAGAAATAGATGGATGTGATCTGTGAGCAGATGAGGTACGGATACATTCATGTGTCATATAATAAGAGAAAAATTCTATGGAATAAGTTGCAATCAAGTTGAGCTTTTAATGACAAGTAATCTAGTCTACATTGCAAACTGAAACTTGTGGCAACTTGTAGGGCAGAGAGAGTGAAGTGTACAAGAGAACAGAAAGGGTGGAACTCATCCTCCACCTTGTAGATATCTGAGCATGTTTCTATCTATAGTTAATGAAGAAAAATTAGTATTTGAAGGGAGGTGGGACACATTTCGCCACCTGATATAAGGTGTATGAGTCACCCTCCTGTGCTTGTGAGCTGCTGCAGCTCAGCCCACATCTTACAAGCATCCTTGCAAGAGGTTATGATGAGGTTGTCAACAGGCAGATGGGTTGAGAATGGTAACCTACATTTCATTCTACACAGACCTGAACAACTGCCGATATTTTTGCCTCTTTGTTCCTGCTGAGTTGTCAGAGAGGAGCAGAGTAGCTGGATCTCCTGCTGACTACAGTGGACCAAATTCTTTGCAACAAACTCTCCAAGTGCCCTGTTGAGGGGAACATAACTGCTTCCCTAGAAGATGTTTGTTCCAGCACGCAGTGAGAAGGGCCTGCAATGAACTGTGGCTTTTCTCAACCTTTTAGCAGCCTTTTCCCTTTTGTAATCACAATCCCAAATGCAATCTTGATTTAACTGAGCTTACAAAAGTAAGTTATAAATGGGATTTTTTTGAGAGGAAAGATGATCCTCTGTGTAAGGTGCTTTTGACTTGGTGGTATTCCTAAGAGTAAAAGAGTTTCTGAATCTGGAAAAGCAATCACTATAAATAATACAGTTCTTATAATACTTTCCTTTTCAAGATTTGTTTACCCATCATCATTGTTTGATCATAAATATACCCATTTTACAGCTTAATGAAAAGAATTCTTTTATGGCTTCAACTGAACAGATCTGGGGAATGTGGTTTTTTTTGTTTGTTTTTTTTTTTTTTTTTTTTTGTTTGTTTGTTTGTTTTTGTTTTGTTTGTTTTTTTTTTGGAGGGGCCTGTGCTATTGAATGTCTAATCTGGGCTGTGTCAACCTGCACATCTGCACATCTGAACACAGAAACTCAAGATCAGACTCAGTGTTGTTGTTTCCTAAATTAGTACATGGTCACACAGAAACATTTAACCCACCGATGTTTCCCTCTAGCCACCTGTCCTAATTCCAGGACAACACTGTTGCCCTGTGGTCTGAGTCTTGGCTCATTCTCAGGCCAACTGAACAGCAAACTCTTAGAAAATTTGGTTCTCACAAGGCTTCCAGCATCACAGCCTACTGCAGAAAAAGACCATCATTTTGACTGTGCTTTACAGATGTCAAATCCTTCACAGGACTCAGTTTAAACTTTAGGCTCAGTGTCAAAAATAATACCAAAAAATGGCTGTAATTACCTCCTGGAGTTAGCCTGCAATAAATTAAAACAAAATAAAAAAACCCACCCCACATTTTAAAGGAATTTTGACTTTCTGCCTAGATATATATTTTTTCACTCCTTGCTTGGAAACTTAAAGAAGGGAACAATTAATGAAAACCAATTGCTAGAAAAGACATGGTTTTCAGATTATGTTTGTTTTCATATTTTAAAGTAGCCTGCTGTTTCTTAGCATAGTTTTAATTCATGAGAAAATCCCAAGACAGATTAGAAATGTAGATCAGATGAGGAAAGATATAAAATTATTTTTATTTTGACCCTATATTATTGAGTACCCTCCTGCATGCCTCATTTTTTCTTGCTTGGCACTGTAATAGTTTAGTATTTTTATAGCATGCATTATTACAATTAAAGGGGTGTATATTTTTATGGGCAAAATACCTTTCTTACAGTCATTGCCAGAGACTGTTAGTTAAATGCAAATTAAATGCTGGCTTCTGAAATGGTAAAACATTTTGCTTTGTTTCCCTCCTCCAGCATACTATAAATTTTACTTTTGCACCTTTTCCCTTCTCAGGTGTAACAGAAAACAAAAGGTCTGTGATGCCTCGAGGATAACAGATTGTGTGGGATTTGGGACCTTATCAGGAGTCAGAAATATGAGCCCAGATGTCTTGCCTAAATTTTCAAACTGGAAAAAAAAATGTTTGTTTGGGGAAAATATCACTATATTTATGTGTTTATCCAACATAAAACCTGAACTTCCAGGCTGTAAGCAGGTAGAGCTCTCAATCTACTCCCAAGATTGGATGTTTGTCTACTGATAGAGATTTGACTGTGCAATTTGCTCAACCGACTATATCAATGGCAACATAGATTCTTAAATTGCCTGTTTCCAAAGGCAATCTTACCTATTTTGTCCCTAACTCAAGCTTCTCCGTCTTGTTTTACCATCCTGGGTATGCTGAAGTTGAGAGGACTCTGTTAGTCTAACATTTACCGTGGGAAAAGGAGCTAACTGTGCTTTCGTGTTCATCTTGGAAAGCAAATGTGGAGATCTGCCTTCTGAAAATAGACCCTGTTACCTTTTTAAAAGGCTCTTCCCCTGTAAGATGGACTTTGTCTTTCTTCTGATGCTTCACTGGCTATACTACATGGGTTTGGATCTCTCTTGACTTTCTTGTTTCCTGGGCTTTGACTTGATCCTGGACCGTAAGTCTTGTCCAGTTGTTAAGTTTGATCCAATCTTTAGTTTTTATGGGTTTTGTTGCCTGGTTTTTATGTACGGTGCCTAATTTGTCATGTGTCTCAGTCTAAACCCAATCTAGGTTCTGTGAAGCTACATTTGTGTTATGTACGTATATACCAACACACCAACACCAAAGTAGTTTGCATGACCTTTCCTTTCAATAAATAATAAGAGTCTAACTTTAAGCAAAGTATATGTGTCAGATCAATCAATCCCTGTTATGGGATTACCATCTGATACTCAAGATAGCGAGTTTCCGGAGCAAATAGTGAATTAATTATTCTATCTTTATCCATATAAAAATAAAGTGCTAGTCTCTAAGTCAGAGACCTTGGATGCTCTATTATAAATGCTTGTGTTTTTCAAGTTCAACATATATAAGAAACATGAAGCACAGTGTGTAAAATACATAAAATTTTGCCTTTTTTTTTTTTTTTTTTCATTTGTCAGTGTGAAAAAGTAACTCTGTGTGAGAGAACTAATTGCTGCCAGAAACTCACTTTATGGAAGTGATCAAAATGAGTAATTCTTTGAGTCTAATGGATTTGCTTCAAGAAGGAAGCAAAATGAGCCAAAAAAGAAGCATGCAAAGAGTTTTCCAAAGACTTAAGGTCAAATAAGACACCATCTTTCAGAAGTCTAATGAATGACATGTAGGAAATCAAGACTTTCAGACAGGAAAAAGTCACACTTTTACAGTAAGTGAAGATGCTTAAAAGAGAGTATTGTGATGGAAGTGAACCAGTATTTTTTTAATGCATTTAACAGACTCATTTTGTTACCCCAACACAGAAAAACCCTTGTAAAGTCAGCATATTTATTGGTGAAATGAAGACGATAATTGTGAATTTTTTTTCACATCTTTTCCCACATTAAACTTATTTTTAAAATGATCTTTAAATGCTGTATAAATGGGGAATTAAATGGTCGCATATTTTACAGTGCTGGTTGTTGGAAGATGATTACAGAGACAGGTATATTTAATCACACCATCCCATAGTCTCCAGTTCCCCATTCATTATGCTGACAACCCCAGCCCAGCACAGTGGTTTGTCTTCTCCCATAAACCATTAGCTTGTTCACAAAAAGGGATGTAAAGTATCTGTCTCTCCCGTCATCCTAAAGCAAGACTTGAGAAGAGAGTTCTTGTTTTGCATTACCTAAAAAGGGTAGTAGAGGAAGGAGGGAAGCAGAAGTGTAAACCCTGGATTTCCCCTTAGCTGGAGCATTGGTCATGATATTTAAGTGAACAGTGGTGAGCTTGCCCACCTGGTGCTTGTCCACTGTGTGAGTTGAGCTTGTCACCTCCACCTCTTTCTTCCACGATCCCTGTTTAGGTTGATCATTGTTCAGGACGGACAGTATCTAACCATGTGCATGGTCAGTGCCTAATACAGCACGCAATCAGTCTTGGCAGGGACATCCAGGTGGTAGTGCTGCCAAAACTTTCTTTTTGCACCCTGAGTGTAATTGACCAGCTGTGCTACAGAAGCAAAACAACACAGCGGCTTTTCCAAATTGAGTGTTTTGTGATGTTTTCATAACAAGTGACTTGCTGGTTTCAGGTAGTCAGCTGTGACCACCTGAGGAGAAAGGATTATAAATGAACTCCATTACTAAGGAGGGACAGTGGTGTCTGGATCAGAAGGTGATAGAATTAAAAATGGTACGGTGTGTCTGAGATAACAAATATAGTGAATCAGAAAACGGAAATCCATTGAGAAACAAAAAGTCTTTGAGAGAAGAAAGAAGGAATTCAACATGTTTGGGGCAAAGAAATAGTTTCTAAACACAACTTAGCTGTCCAGTCAGTGAAAGGTATACTGGACAGTTTGTTCACCAGCTTCTGCTATGAAACATACAGAACTTTTCCTGACTCTGTCTTCCTCAAATTTTATGTCTCCTATAACCCCACTAAATCCAACAAACTTATATCATAGGAAAAATATACGTGTAGTAAATTCTACTCGGTCTAATAACTCTGTCACTAAGCTTGCAAACCCTTAATTTATAGATCTTGCTTTCTTGACCAGTGTAGATATTTGGCTTAATTAACCTTAAAGTATTGCAAAAATCTCACTACCAGACATTTGGCCATTCCTACAATCTAGTACTAAACATTTGTGACAAAAGACAGACAATTCGAATAAAAATAATTGTATCACTTAAGAATGGACGTTTAAGAACAATCTTACCAAGTAAAAGGTAAAGGAGAACCACAGTCACAGCTTTTATATCTGCACTGATCATCTGCCCTTTTTTCTTCTTTCCTCAATAAGGACAAGGTTGTCTTTTGAATCTTCAGAATCCAAACAGCATGTGATAAGAAATTCCAACTAACCAGCATGAAGAGAAAGATATGTTTATTTCCATTGCTAAAAAATGTGTAACATTCAGATGCTTTACAGGGATTAATTTAGAGGAGACAGGTCAAAAGGTCCAAACTACCTCTTCCAGCACTAACTTACTGCCTTCTACATTGCCAGACATGGCTGTGCACTACTTTGCAGTATTTCCTAGTCAAACCATCAGCATAACAGAGGTATCAGCTTCTGTGTTGTCTCGAGTTTTTAAAGGTTATATGTCTAGAAATAGCATTTTTTCACTTTCCTTTACTGGATCACCTTCAAGAGTCACTTGAACATGTTCTACCAAATTAATTCACTTTTGCAGTTGTGGATGTTAATGGTGCTTTAGTCTTGAGATCTCTGCTCCTTGCACATAGTAATTTTGTCTCTCGATGGCTGAAATGCCTTTTGTCCAGCTCAACTTAATAGAATCAGCTCAGAAATACTGAGGAGAAATGTAATGGTTTGGGATACATAGAAGGGAAGACTAAGTGACCAGATAACCCTGTTTGGATATAAGGTGTACAAAACTACAGAACAAACAGATAACTTAATTTGTATGAGTTAGAAAAGTTCTGTTTGTTCACCTGTGAAATCTGTTATTGCCTGACACAGCAATCCTTTTTCTGCATGGCTTGAATTTTGTTGGCACTAATCAGGCTTTTATGGTGAACTATTTGAACGCAAATGAAGTTTAAAGCTACTGTAATGTCTAATTTCAGGATGGATCTTTATGATTAGAAGAATAAATTATCCCAAGCATCCCCACATTCTGTAAGTTTATCATGCCTGTTTAACATGTCTGAAGAGATTTCACAGTGCAGATATTTTGCAGCTTCTCTTTTCATCTCAAAGAGAAACAATTACAACATGGTCCTGTTCCTGCCATCCAATTACTTCTGCTTTCCTTTGTCCCTGTGCTTTACTTTTTACATGGGTTGGAGAAGATAGAGGTGAAATATAGGGAGTTTATTTTTCACCAGACATTTAGGATTTTCTCGGCAATGACCAAAGTTTTCCTGAAGTAACATGGAGCTAACCAAAACCTAAGCATGAGGCTCTCTGGGGATGAGAAAGCAGAATGTGAAACAGCTGATGAAATCACTTATTCATTATGACTTGCAGTCAACAGTGGAAGCCACCACTGTTAGAGGAGAAGAAATCAGGCTATCCTCTTTACTCCTCAATCTGTGGGAGTGTTTTGCTGGTTTTGGTAGAAATCACTCTACCAGAGAAGTGCAAAAGTGAGGCAAGAGTAGACTGTGTAGGGGTCTTTTCTCTCACATGCTCACATCCTCTCACAGCAACAATACACATTTCCACCCCAGCCCCACTGATGAACACATGCATCTTTTGGAAACCCAGCCAGAGTCACAGGGGAGCACTATGGAGCAAGATCCATTTGAACATCCTTCTTAACTCAGGAAAGGGAGCTCCTGGGCTCCACATGGATCAGCCACTGCACAGCCACCTGCTCTTTTAGGTAGGGAGATTGAATTTATGAGCCATTGGTCCCTGACTCTTTGTCCAACACATGAATTGGGAGAACCTGACTAGGAGATCTGGCTTGAACCTGAGCCATGCATCTTCAGACAGGGCTGCCAAACTCTCTGAAAGCATCTGGTGCAGCTCCATCAGCCCTGGCTTGGACGGGGCTACTAAAGGCAGTGTGTGTGCAGCTGTAAGTGCAGGATTTTGATCTTGTCCTGAAAACATTAAATTTTCTCACCTGGTTTCAGATCGTTCCTCAAGTCTAACATTCCACAGCAATGAATTCCACAGGCAGACTGCACTGTAGGGCATTTCCTTTATTTGTTTTAAATTTACCTACCATTTATTTTAACATATGAGCCCCAGTTCTCATATTACTGTGGAGTGTAAAGAGAAGGAAAGATCAGCTTTTCTTATACCATTCATCATCTTAAATAGGCCAATTAAGCCTGTGTAATTATCCTTCTTTCCAAGTTAAATAATCCAAGTCTTTGCAGCTTCTCATATGGAAAGTCCATCATGCCTCTAAACCACTGAAAATTATATGGTGCTAATTTAAAACATGGTCACTTGTAACACGTATCTGTGTCTATTTCTACTGACACTACGATTGTCAACTATATTAAACAAGCCTAACACAGAAAACACAACTCCAGGATTTTTTTCCCACATCCACATATGAAGGGGCAGTGAATCCTGGGATGTAACAGCAATTTGTATGTGCTGGAGATGGTCTGGCACCTTCCAGAAGGCTGGGAGCTATGGAAGCTTACAAAATTGTTGAATATGTTTTACTCCCTGACCTTTAGAGACAGGGGGCTCTTTGGTTATGTCCACACTATCCTGTCCCTCCGCCGGAGTTTCTCATCACAGATAGAGGAAACTTCAGTTATTACTGAAGTCCAAATAATGTCCAGGGTCCCCAGCTGAGATCAAGGCTCCATTGTGCTCGTGATGGCATAAACATGTACTTACAGACAGTCCCTGCCCTAAAGGGCTTATAGTCTAAATAGAAGAGACAGATAAAGGGTGGGAGAGAAAATAAATGTGGAGTGATTTGCACAGCTGCTGGGACAGCTGCTCTTGGGGGGAGCCGGGAACAGGACCCAGTTTGGAGGGGCTCAGGCCAGTGCATTAGCTACTGGGCTGGCCTTCTCCACATTTTCTTGTGGAAAATTACATTTTATCCTCTGCACCCTGAAAACACCTGGGCAGAGAGATCCTAGGGGAGAGAGAATTTAAAATACAAACAGTTGGCAGCTCAGCACCCTTGTGTTGTGTCTGCTGTTGTGGATAGAGCCAGCACAGTTGTTTGAGAGAAGACCTGATGTGGGAAAGGGCACACTGAGAAAAAAGGTGATGTCTCCTGTGGTTGCAGGTCATTGATTTATATTAAACACTCTGGATTCAGGTCACATGAAAGCTTTGGCAAACTTCTGAGCATATGAGCACCATTTAGCACCAAAATTAAAAGAGGTCTTTGATCCAAAATCTTAGTAACGTTTAAATTTGGAAGCAGATTTTAGTGTGTCTTTGCACTCCAGTGTGGGGAGCTCTCTGGTCCTGTGTGTTGTATCAGCTATCACAGTACCTCACAGTTCACATGCAGTGCTGACCAATAAATGAAAGGAAATAGCTGGAAGTCTGTAAGTGAGGAGCTTTCACTGCCAGGGATATACACAACTTCATTCCCTGTAGTCTTTCCTTGTCAGACTAATGTCTCTGCTAAGAGATGGTGAAAACTGCCCGAGTAGTGACCCATTTTTGCCATTTTAAGATGTGTCTCACATGCGGTTTTATAAGCAGTAGTAAAATCGTACTCTTCTTCAGGCTGCTAAATTTGACAAGATTTCCTACTTATGAATGTATTGGTCATTCATATAAGCAGAATTTTACTTTCTTTGCCTACTGCAGAGTGCCAGTGCAGAATTTAAGACATCCCAGCTCCTTGGTGTCCCAGGAAGACCTCTTACCATAGGGATCCCTGCTGGGCACACAAGACCTGCCAGGATGCTTCCCAGGGTTACCCGATGCTCTTCAGTCACTCCTCATTTGAGGTATTCTTCCTGTCTGACTGAATTTCCGAGGGACAGAGCAGTGAAAGAGCCGTAGGGTTTGCTGTGATCTCTGCAGAAGATTCCCTCTTCTGAGACTCTTTTCTCACCCTCTTGCTTGCAGCTACTTCAAGAGACAGACTTCTCCCTCCCATCCTCTTTGAGATGGAAATGACTGATCCAGCTCGTACTTGATTTTTTTCTATAGGTAGTACTTTTTTTCTGCTTGTGTGCACTGACTGGGTCTCTGCTTCATCCACGACAAGCACCTGCCAGCAAACTCGGTAGCCTCACAGATTTAGCACTAGCCACTTCATTGTCAGTGGCACAGGAGGAACCTACAAGCAGGTACACAGCCCATTAAGACAGTATATCTACAATAACATTCACATAAGATTTTAAGACCCCTCATGACTATAGGTAGACACATTAGATTTGGGACTCAATTTTCCTCAGGACTGTGTTACAACTTTCCTGCTACAACATTCAATTTTCTCTCAGTGTATTTCCCTCCTCCTCTTTAAATCATAGCTAAAAAATCTCCTACAAATCCTAGGTTCTCAGTCTGGGCAAAACCTTCATATAACTAGCCCCGGGAAAAAGTAGCCAACACCTTATGGAGACATCCCTTACATATTCATAATAGTTTTGGGATCCTCTGAAATTATGTTTGCATGTATATCTTATCTAATCTCAAATTTGATCCACTGATCAAAAGATTTGATCCTTGGTGGTGCACTAGTAACAATGTTTATGGCTTCTAGCCATTGACATACCTTGTACAGTCACAGGAGAGAAAAGAACATTTCTCAAAGGTGACTGAGTCCATGTCAGATCTCATCTATGCTCCAGAGGAGCCATATTCCCCTCACTCTCATTATCTAGGAAGAAAACCAAGACTGATATGTTCCTGACACAAAGGGCTATGCTTAGTAGCTGAAGTTGTGTGAAACGATGACAGCCTTGGGAACGATCCTACTAAGGTGGCTTTGTTCCATTGATGCTATATTATAAGTCCCTCTTCTAGCAAAGACAATGTAAAAGCCCTCAGAAGACAGTATCTTACCAATGTAGTTGTGAAAACCTTATTGAACAGCATAGCTGTGTCTACAGTAAGATTTTGTTGGCAAAGATACATTGCCTAGGTACATCTGATTTTTTTCATGCTCTTAGCCAAAGAAGCTATGGCAGCAACATCTCATAGCATAGACTTCACGGCAAGTAGCCCATCATAAATGTACTCATAGAGACACACAGAACGGTCATTAGAAAAGATGTTCTCTGGTTCTCTGCTAAATTCTTGCTGGTTGCAGATATGTAGCAAAGTTAAAAATAAAAAAAATGAACCAATCTGCCAGACACTTAATGCGAATCAACAGCTGTCTCTTTGTGCTAGTAGGAACTCCAATCAGACGTCATGATGTAAATTAATTTTAACAGCACCCAGTGTTCTCCCTGATGAATATGATTCTTTTGGGTCAATCCTAGGTCACGTAAGAGTGAAGAGAAAGTGCTTTCACTAACTTCTTTTCTTGGGACCAACTCACTCCAGAAATATTCCTTGCCAGAATTATGTGACTGCTTCACAGAACAAGATACTTTTCCTGGGTTAATCATTTAAAGATTTAATTCTCAGTTTATAAAAATAGTTCACACCGTAACAGAGAGTATTTTCAGGGTTTATCCTCTTCCTCTTTTTAAACTGATTTTCAATTCACTGTTACTCAATGTCGCTTCTGCTATTCCTGGAGCACAGCCAAGTGAAACCGGGACCCGCTATGCTGCTGATTTACACTATAGAACCATTATTAGCTGAGTTCTGCATTGGCATTCCAGGCATTCCAGCGTGCAGCTAGTCTCCTGTGTATTTATTCATTCAAAATAATGACAGGGCCAGAGAAAGACAGCCCCGTGGAGTGAAGAGGTCCTTCACTAGGCCGTGGAATAGAAATGGCAGAGACTGCAGACACCATCCCCTCCCCACACCTCCTGCACGCTTCTTGGTCCTAATCTGAAGGCTGTTTGCACCTTGTGTAGTTAAAGTACAAAGGCGAGCACTCACAAGGCCTAGTAGTTTTTTGATGAGATGTGCAACAACGGTGCCATTTCTGCTCTCACTGTCAGTGGTCTTTCATCATTCTTGGGATAAAGAGTTCCCTGGCACAACTACACTCATCAGATGTCCCTATTTCTTGAATCACTAGGGCAAACACACAAAAAAAGCCTCAACCTCCAAACAATTTAGGACCCTAGGACTTCTTTTCAAGAGTGACCTGGCTATGTAATTCACAGCTCACGTTTACCATTAGGGTAGATCTGAGGTCTCTAAACGGTGCAACCATTTGGCCCAGTTCCCAGAGCACACTGCTCACTCTTCTTTCAGTCTTTTCCCTCCCATTCTATTGTGAGAAGGAAACATCATGATAGATCATTAACATTATGAAAAATGTGCTTTTGGAGACAAGCGGGTGTATCGAGGAGGCAATTAAAATGTTCCATTGTGTTAAGCACTGTGCAAACACTGAAACAATGGTCCCTGGCGTGGGGATCTCACCACTGAGCTGCTGCAGACAATAGCAGCCATTCACACCACCTATTATAGACTATTTGGTGTATCCATTTTAGGTGTGAGTCATAGCCTAAGTTTTCTACACAGGCCAAGAACTAGATGCTTCCAGAGAGTGACTCAGAGCACCTAAGCTAGATGGCAAAAAGTCATATGGTATTAATATCCCCAGTCAGTACATGGAGCAGAGTGAGGGACAATAGCCACCTTTTGCCTAATGGACATCTCTCCCTAAGCTCCCTCCATTGCCAACAGGAGGAGAGAGACTTCATGAGTCAATTCACAGTGTCCAAATTGAGCTCTCCCTCCTCCTGATGGTAACCATTTCTCTTTACTGACAACAGAGCAGGGAGTCTGGGGATAGTAAGTTCATTAGGCTAAAATAACCTCTCATAACACTCTTGTAGCTAGCAGGAAAAGCAGCACGCAGCTGCCTAACTTTGTCAGGTTGCCCACTACATTTATTAATGGATATAAATTGGCCAAAAAATTGGGGGAAAAGGGAGAGAATCCATTTACAGGAAAATGAACATCTTTCCACATCTCAGCCAAACACACTTAAGAACAATAATGAAAAACACACAGCATTTCAATAAATTTGACATCTCCTCTCAGACACCTCTGTGATTTATATTTAAAGCAGGACACTGCAAAGCCCCAGCCATCACAGTGCTGGGCTGTTTAAGCATGAAGCTGGTCTGTGTCTTTGGTCTGGCTGTGGGGCAGATGCCCATGCAGGCGACTTCCCAATCTGTGCTGAGTCCTTGATCTCCCATGTCACACACCTTTGAGGAAGGCCGTATCTCTTGCCTACCATGGTTAGAAGAAGCCACTGGGGCTTGGGGCTGCAGTAACCACTTCCCAATGCTCAAAGGCAGCTTCCACATTACAACTGAGTTTACTTCTGCACCACCCGTAACACTGGACTAACAGTATGTACTTATTTCCTATCAGCTTTAGTCAACTCATGCTTGCAAAGCACTCAGAAACCCTCAGATTAAATGTGCTAATGGAAGAGCAAAGTGTTATAAAAGCACACGGTGCAGCTGCTGCCACACACTTCCCTCCCTTTGCCCGGTGAGCTGCTGTGCATGGATGCTGCTCCACCATGACCTTCTAAGGTGGTGCTGTGGCAGCCTATTTCTTCACAGGGGCATTTGGGCTGACAATGTGAAGCTCCTTTTCCCACATAATTGAAAGGAATTTCTGATTATGCACAGGGATGTCAGCAGTGCGAGGAGCTTGGACGCCTTCCAGCCGCAGCCGGATCCAATGACAGTGCTGCAATTTCTCCTTTTTTGGCACTCTACTTGTGAACTTTCTGCTCCCTTCTGGGAGTGATTTCTCAAGATAATACGCTGCTGCTCCAGCTTCTCTCTGATGGCCTAGATTTATAGCTTCTGCAAGGCGTGAGAGGGGAAGGGGTGTGGGAGAGGCAGGGAGGATGAAAGCAGAGAGGGAAATTATTTTTTGGTTGGGGTTTTATTATTTTGGTCCCACTCTGCTACAGTGACTGTTTCCAGGCTTTGCACAAAAATAGTCTGTCATTTCCATCTCTGTAATGTTCTTTACTGTCTGCAGTGAAAGGTTGAAAGTACACACGTGTTTTTCTGGCCTCTTTTTAGTCCAGTCCCTGTGAATATGTGGTATGAAGTGAGCACTACATTTATCTCTGACCTTTTCACCATCTCTTGCATCTGTTAACTGAAAAGAGCAGAAGATGTCCCCAGCCTCCTCTCCCACAGAGCAGACAATCCTGGTGACTTGATTTACTTTATCTTTATCAGTCCCAACTTGCCTCAAATCTTTCCAAATGTCTGATTTATATGAAGCATTCATTACTCTAGCTACACTAGGGAAAACCAAAACAACTGCCCCCAAAACCCCAGCCACTGATTTTCAGGGAGAAATATTTAAAAAATCCAGATGTTGTGCTCAGAAATTTAGTAACACCATAATTAACTAGCACAAAAATTTCTCTCTCTGGATGTGCTAAACAGCTGAATATCCTCATCCCCCAGTGACTTCAGGCTACTGAAGGTGTTTCTGTAACATCAGAACTGTATTATCCAAGTATTTCAACCCCCTCTCATATCACCTCCCAGGAGATTTAGTGCAGCCAACCATATTTTACAGGTGAGGAATGGGGAACCAAGGCAAAGAATTTACCTAAAACAGTCCAGGTGAGTTACCTTTTGAATATATTTATTCCTTCCTACTGCTTATAAAGGTAGGTCATTGATGTCTTATAGGATTACATCCATAATCCTGTATAGCTGCAGTCAGCCGAGATGAATACTGCTCTGAGAGTCAGCAAGGTCACCCAGGAAGCATAGAGCAAAGCAGTGAAATGAGCTTTTGTATTTTACCAATGACCTGGTGAATAATATGTGCACCCCTTTATGAGGTGTTAGCTCCTGAATTGTTCAGGTGGCATTGCTGGGAAAGGCATGTGGGTGCTGATCAGCTCCTGGGGTTGGTCTTGGACCACGTTTCAGCTTTGGTGTCTTCCTGGTTGCCCTGGGGACACCAATGTAGTTCTGTGGTGCTCACTGGCCTTAGCCACTGGGGCGATTCAGTTCTTCAGGTTGCATCTACAAAGGGAAATAGTGCTGAGAAATCTGCCTGTGCTCATCTTCACATTTCTCATCATCTTGGATAGTCAAATTGCCAGTGCCGAGTGCTCATTCTTAGGTATTGTGGCTCAAATCCTCCCTCTCCAAGGAGAATACATCAGGAGATGCACCTAAATAACTTGCAGTTTATCTTGTTCCTGTTTATCTTTTGCTGGTTGCATCTGCAGGAGTCTCAAACTTTCCCCTCACTATAAGCGTTTTAGAATTACTTCTGGGAATCTCAGATAACCTGATTCCAGATACTGAGGCCTAAGGAAAAACTTTTGCATATGAAGGGATGTAAAATCAAATGGTGACTGGAGGACTAGACATAGTGCTCTCTTATGAGGAATTTAAGAAAGCATTTTAAAGGTCAGGATTGGAAAATGTTTGCACAACTTCTTCCTGATGCTTTGACTATTTCAGCACAAAACCACAGACTCTGGCTGCAATGATACACCCTAATTAAGCACCACCGAGAATCAGATCAGACTTGCATTCAAAGCAGAAATGAAGTCAACCACTTGGTGCTCCCCAAGCCTGGGTCCCTTGGCAGAGGCTGTGATTGAAATGACCTTATATACAATCAGTCACAGGAGTCAAACTCCTCCTCAGTTAGGATTGGTCTGGGGTGATGGGAAGCCTTTCACTTCCTCTCAGAAATCAGAGTGACAAAGAAGTGACAACTGGTTGAGGAAATTATATTTTATTCAATTTATCAGCATGTGAAAGATAACGGAAATGAGCTGCAGAACCAAGTTGCAATCTCTTCGGTGATGGCAATTGCAGAGGGGAGAAGAAATATTACAGCAGGGCAGGTACTATGGACTGCTGGAAAGTCTGGTGCCACCAGCGACCTCCTGCGTGCCCTTGCAAGGTTGGCTGGGGCTCCGTGAAGGTGGCACAGCAGCCACAATAGTTGGATTACGTAAATCACTGAGCGTGCATGCCTCACGTTGAGCATTGTGATGGCCTTGCGCTGCTGATGGCATATGGATCAGAGTCAGGCAGATGGGGAGAATGGCCACTCTCAGTTGCCCATTATTGTCTTGAACTGGGAAGCTGTAGAAGTCTAGATGCTTAAAGCAGGTACCTATAACAAGAAGCTTAATGTAGCTTTAAGTGCTGCACTCTTCATTTCCTTATCTATAAAATGGGGTTAGCAGCAGCGTCTGGTAGCAGAGGAGGGATGTGAAGGTAGGTGGCCAAAGCTGTGACAAGCTCAGAAACCCTGGCCATGGAGGTTGTGTACACTGCTGCCTGCCTCTGCTACCTACCACCCACATAAAGGGCAGGCTGTCCCCCTGGAGGTCCCATGAGCGGGAATCCCCCTCTCACCTGAAGACTTTCTCTGTTGATGTGTGACTGTAGGCAAAAAGAGAGAAAAGCTGACCTGCCCATGAAGCCACATGACATTTAATAGCTTTTGCTATTCGGGGGGCATTCCCCCTTCTCCCCCTGAGCGAGTAAGGAGAGACCACACACCTGAAGTGATAAAACCAAGTTAGGCTCAAGCTTAGTGTGGTCAGAGACAAAATATTTACTAGCTCAGTAGTAAACTTTGAACCGGCAAGTAATACTAATAAAAAGTGGTTTTGATGTATGCAATACTTATTGGTATATTCATTAAAACATGTGATGGAATCTGGGGGCATAATAAAATGGCTGCTTTAGTTAGACCCAGAAGAAGAGTGTCTGGTGTTTACGGTGGAGAAGAGTATGGGAACAGTGCATGAGTACCTGCTTTAATTGCTTCACTGTAGGATGCTGCTGCGGCACTGCTACAAAAAAGGACATTTTTACATGAAGCTACAAGGACCCTGATGTAATGGTGTTTCCCAATAACACAATTTTCCTCCACTACCCTGCAGACAAGACACACCCCACACACAGAACGTTTTCACTGCTGCTTTATCACCAGACCTAATTTGATTTAACAAGCCTGGCCCAGATATTTCAAGTGCTTACAGATTAGGAAGTACTTGTGATTGCATGGACAGTGTTCATAAAATTCAGTGTATCATGAAAATTGTAAACAGGAAAAGATCAGCACAATTTTAGTTACTCCACACTACTGCAGTAGTTTGATTCCAGTCCAGCTCCCTAGGAAAAGGAAGATGGAGGCTTTATCATCTCTGCAGTTTATGCAGGACATTGCTGATATTTGTGCTCCTTCTGTTCTACTTTCAACACCTTTTTAAAATATTTTCTCCATTCTTGGCACTTGGATACTTGAGATGCACATTTATATTTACTCTGAAAGTTGTGTTCAAGTCTTTCTTTTTTCCTCATGTAAGGGACTCCTCTAGTTATTTGTATGTTTGAAGGAGAAAAAAATATATTGGTCTATAGCTTAAAGGAATAGGTTTAAATATTTTCCTTATTTGTATGTTTATATGGATTTGGAGGATTTAGTATTCATAACCAAGAATTTCAGATTTGTCCTATAGAAAGGTGATGGTGGAGGGAATAGATCAAAGTTTTCTTGCTGTCTCCATGAACATGGCCCTCATTAAAATAGTAAGAAATAGCAACTGTTCTTCTCTATTATATTTGCTTTTGCAGAAATGAAGTACACTTGTTTTCCCCTATGCAAAGTTGTTTGAAGAGATCCTGGGGCCTGATTATACTGATTTCAGTATATAACCCCCATAAACGGTGGCTTCATTCATTTAGGAACTTGTTCAGCTGTCTGATAAACATCATCACTCCAGATTAAGCTAAATACAGCATTCTGCTTTCCCTTAGCAGGAGTCATTGCTAACAATCATATGCTAGATGAAGTAGCCTGGGGGTTCTTTATATTTAACATCAAAGCAGGGCAAAACAAATGCAATTACAGTCCAATAATGAAATTTGTATCTGTTGTAAATGGCTTTAGCTATGTAGCAGGAAATCCAGATACAGATGAGCTAAAAACAGCTCTAAAATGAGTGGTGAGGGAAAGTTGCAATTTCTTTTTAATTTATGGGGAAAGAGATAGCAGACAGTATATAAACCTCACAAAATATTTACTTTTTGTTTAAGCTGTGGAGTAAAAATAACTTTCCATTCATCATGTGAGTGACTGTACAGTATGAGGCCAACTGCGAAGCTGCTCTCACCTAGAGGAATGTGATGTTTTTGAGTTCAGAGGCAAGGAAAGGGGATCTTCACTTCTGTGCCTTGGACTAATGGCCGTCAAACACTCCTTGTAAAGACCTAACACAAGACTACTCTTCATTTTGCCAAGATAATGCTTATCCAACCTAAGAAGAGCAGAGGGGGAGTAGGGAAGTGACTACTCTTCATTAGAAACCAGCACTTGTTAACTAGCACTGCTTGTCCCACCTTTGGAAATCAAATTCTCAGCCTTTTCACAGAGTCTCAGAGCAAGAGCCCAAGAATCTGGGAACAGGTTATCCTGCTCCCTAATAGTTGATGTGCAGTGGGCAAGTAGAAGATTAACAATAAATCCAGTCAGAACTGCAAACAAACTAATTCTCTGTAATTTTGGATGAATCTCCTTTTGTCTGGGTCAGGACTGGTGGTGTTTCCCTAGGGGGCTTAATGTACCATCCACAATTTTTGTATCTTATTTTAATATACCAAATGCTCCCTCTCTCTGCTGTGCAGTGTCAAATATTTTAATTTAATAACCAGACTTCTATTCCTTTACTTTGTTGAGTAGATCTGCAGTTTCAGGAGGGCTCCTTGCAGCAGAAGATGTGAATATAAGTGAAGACATTAATGTAAATAACCAGACCAGAACAAGTCCCTGAGATTGCTGGACTGAAAATACATATTTTGCAAACTAAAAAATATAAAAGACTCTTGAACAAAACCCATCTGAGGTGTGATCCCATTAATTTCCACCAAGTCCTGCTGTGGGGAGAGCTGGACTCTGAAGGTTTCCCTAGATGAGACACAAGGTACAGGAAGATCACTAAGCTTCCCAGTGAGAAAATGTTGAGTATCCTTACTCCAGCTGTTTTTATGGCTCTGCAGACTGCCTGAACCACAAGGTTATGGCATAGTAAGATAGCTAGTTATATCTTCTTTAAAACTGGCTAGACATATTTTAAATAATGCACTCCACAAATAAAAAGTATTTTCCACTGAGGTGGGTTGCACCATCTCAGCTCTCTGAAGATTAAGCTTTACTGCTTGTTAATGCCACTTGCCAAGGACAAGTTTTATTGCCTTTGTGTTACTGTATGTCAGTCAGGAATAAATCTCTGTAGAGCTTCTATCTCGCTCTTCAGCCACACGTAACCTCATTTATATTCAACAAACTTTCCTTGCCTTCTCTCTCCCTTGCCTCCCGCCCCCTCTTCCTTCGGAGAAGGCATTTCAATGAATCTGTGCGGGCACAATTTAGGACTGAAATGGAGATCTCTATTCAGAGGCTGAACAAATTCTCACCAGCTTCCTTAGACGTAGGGCTAAGCTCCTCAGTTCCCTTCGCCCTTTTGTCTGCAGGTTTTTAGGGGCCAGACTGCCAAGTTCAAGCAAGGCTTCGGTCTCTCCTCATTCACAAGCCTCCTGATTAGTGGCTTTCTTTTTCCAAGACTATAGATACAATTATTAGAAATTCCTTTTTTTGTGAACACATTGAATGAAGGTATGAATGGAGATGCTAAGATGAAGAAAGTGAGAAGCTTAATATAACTTCAGCTTCTGTAGTTAATTAGATTTGGATGGCTTCAGAGGAGCAGCTGTATTTTTTTTTTCTTTAATTGAAGTTACATAAAGGGCTATTCAAGGTATTTTGGGTGGGGAGGGGAGACTGTATAAAATAAAGAAGCTGAAAGATGGGTTTTGGAAATACACCCTCTCCCCCTCTTCCTTTTTGGGAAACAGTTGTGAGGAGAGTAAAAAGAGAAAAAAAAAAAAATGTCCTATCACCAAAGGGAATAACAGAATCACTGGCACTACTGCTAATACCCTGTGTCTGAGGCACAGTAAGCAGAATGCATATTCAAAAAGGAAGATTTCTCTTTTTGTTCAGAGATAATTTAAAATGCAGAAGCCTGAAATGCATTCCTTTGCACATCCAGAATACTAGATCTCAAACTTTAAAAGGACATTGCCAAGATAAAGATGGCATTCAGCATTTAAAGCATTTCAAGAAAACATGTCCCTTCCTATCTGCCCGAAATCTTTAAATTGTTAGAAGAAGGCACAGATTTTGAAACCTAGGTGATGCTGCAGTAGTTATGCTCTGTGTTTATTTTTCACCCTGCCCAGTGAAGGAAATGAGACTGGTCAGCTCCGTCTGCTGTTTCATGTCATGCCAGTTTTCTCTTCACACACACTGCAGCTGCCTCTGCAATTTCAGACCTGCCCAGAACCTCAGTCTTAATTGCATTTTTAAATACATAAAGAGATGGACAGTAGCACTGGGCTTTGCAAACCTTTTTTTTCTTTCACCCTATTCTACATGTTAATCCCAAGGCACTTTAGGAAAGTGTCTGTCTTTCACCAAGGGTATTTCAAGAGCTAAATCCTCAGCTCATGCAGACAGATATCCATGGACTGCAGTTGTGCTGGTTTGTCCTCAGCTATGCATGAAAACCTGGGCTACAGGAGAGGGTGTCCGTCACTGCAGTCACATCAACACACCGCACTGATTTCATGGCTGTGACTATATGATCATGTTGATTATATTGCTAAATCAATCAGTGCATTTTAGCCTTCTCGCTTAGGTTATCAATAGGGTAAATTAGGAAGGAGAATTCTGCTCTTGGTATCCCACTGTATCATTTATAGAGATGGAAGCATGAAAAAATAAACGAAAAAATAATTCAGCTATTTGTCACTATCAAAATTCTTGCAGATCAGCAAGAAATGTTACTTACAAAATCTCTGTTTCCTAAATTTGAATTCCCTTATGTCTAATAGTATACATATGATCACAATGAAATTTTTCTCTAAAAGAGAGGCAATAATTTGGGCTTTAGACCTCTAACTAAATTAATCTTTTCTTAGAAAACTCTGGGAGAACATGTCTGAGATGTACACTTTTTTATCAATATCCTTTTTAAATTGATTGATGGGTTGGGGAGGAGGTGATCTGTCAGCACAGCCAATCTGTCTCATTTCTTTCTCTTTCTCCTCTTTTTGGAGCTGAAATAGAAGTTTTTATAAATATAAAATTATTTTTAAAAATCCAGCAAACAAATATAAGCTCAGTTTCCCAAAATGTCTGCACTGAATCGTTTAGGGAAAAAAAAAAAAAAAAAGAATTGTTAGCATGGCATGAGGTTTTGAATTGTTATTTTTTTTTAAATTGAAAAAACGTTATGGAAATGTTGAAATGAAAAATTACTTTAAACTGAAATAAGAAAACATTTAATAAAACATTTCAGACTTTTGAGTGATTTTTGTCAAATTTGTCAACACATTCTTAAAACGTTGTGAAAACAGGAAAAAAAAAAAAGTGTGAAAATTTTTCCAGCTACTTCATATTGGATTCAACTATACCAACCTTTCGTCAATTCAGAACAGTATAAATACCATCTTTCCCCATGACACTCGAGAAGGAAAAAAAAGAAGAAAAAACTTGATCTGCCCTGTAGATTTAATGGTTAGAGAGAAGGTGTAGGTGCCTAGACTAACAATGAACAGTGTTGGTGGGTTTGGAAGAATTCTGGCATGAATTTCTGGGTTCAGACTGAGTGGATGGTCTAAGAGGAAGAAAAGGCTGCTAGAAACTATATGAAGTGTCGCTCTGAGGAGGCAAGGTATCAGTAACAGGGAATGGAGTTTGTGGCATTTGGTTTTTGGTTTAGAGACTAGCTTCCAGTTGCTAAAGCAAGCAAACAAGCCATTCTCCAGCATAGTCATGATGCAGAGATGCTTTATTTTACTCTAAACATCTTAGCTTGGTTACTAGAGGCTCCAAGCTCTATAAAGTCTGAAAAACAAAATAAATTATCATGCCTGGAGTTCATCACTACCACAGCTAAGCTGCTTCTACTACCCGAGATAAATCATTTTTTAACTAGCTTAGTTACCTCTAAGCAGTTGTTCAGTTCTTCCCCCAAAATATTTCTAATTTTGCTGTTAAACTTTACCTTTCTATTAATTGTTTTCTCAGAACAGAGATATGTGTTCATGTTAAGGGAGTGTCTGCTGCTGGGCAGTGGAGGAAGGAGAGGCAAAGGATGAGGTTACAGTTATTGGGAACTGAATGGATTGCCCATATGCAAGGGTCTTGGCTAAAAAAAATGGTGGAACTTAAAGCATTGGTATGTGACATAAACTAGATCATTGGAAGGAAATAGAAATATATAGAAAAGCTGTCACTGGAGTGTCCAAGAACATACTGAGAAATAAACAAAAGTCAGGCACTGACCGACAAAAGCAAATGGGTGGTGGGAGCAGAAAGGTTTATCAATAAATTGTTGAAAAAATTACCAGCAACTTTTTCCTGTGCCTTCAACAGATAAGCTCAGTAGCAATTCTGGTCCAAATATCTGTGCCCTGAATTTAAATTCACTCTCTAAATATTTGTATAGTGACTTAAAAATTCCCTTTCTGTAAATATTCCCAACAGGATAAGGTGGATATTGAAATATTTGCACACAAAAGGTGTAGTCACTGTGAAAGCAAATCCATTTAAAAAGTGTTGAGCAAATATTCAGAGGAAATGAGAATAAAATAAATGAAAAAGGTTTTAAGGAGGTTTGGAAAAGAGACAGGTGAAGTCACTGTGATAGTGCCATGTCAGATTAGTGCTCTGAAAAGGCTGTAGAGTTCAGTGTACTTAAGACATTATTTGCTCCTGCAATAAAACAAGTATTATTTTTACTCATATTAATCAGTAGACTTGTAAACCCATTAGAGAACATCCTCCATGTATAATAAGAAGGAGAAAAATCAATGTAGCATGGGAAACTAGTAACAATAAGTGAAACTAAGCAAGTTTTCTGCGATTTCCTACCTTTTCAAATTGCATTGCTTATTAGAATAAAACCTTAAGGGAGCTTGATGACCTGACTGATATGCAGGGCATCAAAATAAAAGAGTGACTCAATAATATAATCCTTTATCCAGAGGTCCTAACTACTAATCTGACTCTAGCACTGGGCTGTCTGATTTGATGTTTTTTCTAAGTATATTCAGATTCAGTTACCTTTATTGGAGAATTACACGACACTCATTTGGAAGTAACTCTACTGCAGTCAGGGAACTACAGCTTTAAGAGGCAGCTGCATTGCTCTCAGACATCAAATTGCCAAGAGCCTGTGGTCAGAAGATGGCTAAGAAGGAAACTGGTGGGCTTCAAAACTGTCTAAGAACTGTCCGGAATAATTATATCCATGACCTCCAAGAAATGGTCTGGAGACCAGGACAGTGTTTAAAATGGCAGGAAGGACTTGTAGATGCCTTCATGAAACAGATGTGGTTGGTGGAGTCTACCATAACTGCTGCATTGTCTGGATGCAGAAAAGGCTGAGCTGTGTTGATGATCAGATTATGGAGGTACAGAGAAAGTGAGACCAGGAAGAGGTCAGAAGTCTTCATTATATTAGGAAGTGTAAGGTCCTGATTAGTATCTCCTATTTGAAGCACTTGGGGTCAAACCTTGATCCCTACTATGGTTTCCTTACATTCAGTGGAAAGATGCAGTTGCATCCAGAAAGGATCTTAGGTCACCTCACCTTTGTGCCTCCAGTTAGGTAAGGAAAATTTAGAACTAGGAGATAGTAAAGACCTCATTCACATTATAAAAACACAGTGCAGACAACAAATCTAAACAAACTACGTTTTTACATCTGCAAACCTATATGTTGCAATAACCCACGAATTAATAACCCCCTACCTACACACAAACACTGGTGCTTTAAAGAATGAAGAACATGCTTTGCAGCATCATAAAAGGATGAGAAATAAATATACATCTCAGCTGTATCACATTGTTATCTTGGTTTTTAACGAGTTTTGTCGTCATTTCTATTTAGTCAGAACATTTAGCACTGAAATTGTCTTAAGAACATCTCCTTTACCAAGCATAATATACTTTAAATATATTAAGTAATAATGAAATCCAGTTATTGTGATTGCAAACATTTATCTTAAGTTAAATGGATGGGTCCCTTCAAATCTAATTTGTTGACTGTTCTCATCATAGAGCTGGATTTTTAGGATTATTTTCTCTGTCTTTATTTCAAAAAGTAGTCAGATGAGAATAACGCCTGTTCTTGACACTGCAAACATGATCCATAACTCTGCAAATGAGTCACCAGGTCATGACAACATGATCATGACTCTATATGAAGAACAGGTTTGAGAAAGTGGATCTTACATTCACTGATTGCTTGTCACCTTGGTTTGTTTGAGGAAAACATCATACACAGCTTCTGCACAAGAAAGTTAGGCAGAGCCAGGATGTGTGACAGTGGGGTTGTGTGTGAACCCCAGTCATGTAGCTCTCTCAATATGTGGCTGCACAGAAGCAAAAAAGGTGAAATAGAGTTTTTGCTTCCAGAAATAGTTCATCATTGACCAACCTGTAATCTAGCCAAGGTCATGCCATGGACTTCAGAAAATTATGAAGGGGGGAAAAAACATATCATTGGAATAGAGGGACACCTTCACCAGTGCTTGGCTACTTAATTCAGATTCCTATGCTCAAGTTAAGTAACAAACTATAAAAAAACCTTAGGAGAGAACTCCCCCATGACCAGTTCTGCAATACAGTCCAGATAAGCAATGCATAAAGTTTAGTAGAATGACATTGATATAAGAATCATGAACCACCTTATAAGAATTGATGTGCACAGTGGTGGGTCAAGCCTATGAATACAAATAAAGATAATTAGCTTTTTCCACATCTTCTTTGCAGAGAACCAGGACTGTAAATTGAATCCTCCCTGACCATCCCCCCCCCACCCCCAAAAAAAGTCCTGACAGGAAAAGGAGAGACTCCTTGACACTTCCCAGGGACAAAAAAATATTGTTAAGACAGTGTAGATGGCAGATTTCAGTGAAACAGAGACATTATTCTGGAGAAATCACTTATATTGCTTTTGATTATGTATTTTTAACTGATCCACATAGAAGTACTGCTTAGAGTGCCTAGATGTGATAATGGTGTTTCTGACCCTTAGAAGGACACTAAAAAAATGATCTTCAAAGAAAGCTCTGTCATTTTACCAGTATACTAAGGCAATAGATATGGGATTAGATTAAACTAAACCCAGAAAATCTTTTGAAGATCACCTCATCACCTTTCCAGTGCAGAATCAGTTGCTGCATTTTCAAGATTATTTTTTCCACTCTTACCAGCAGAACCAAGTCTTTCTCCATTAGAGCTTCCTTTGGAATCTATGCCAAGTTTTGAATAAGGTTTTCATTAGGATTTTCCTCCTTAATATTTTCCATTGCTTAATTTCATCCCATTATATCTAATTACACTCCCCTGAGCAACTTGAAACTATTCTTATCCCTCCCTTCAGATACCTACAGACAATTATCTTGTTCCCTATCCCTATTTGCCAAGTTACAGTTATTTAGTTGTTTTAACCTTCTGTTCCATTAACTTGACTTTCCTGTTATCCAAAGGCTATACAGTGCCTCACTTAATAAGAAAGAAATATTTGAAATGACTCATATTATTGTAAGCATAATGAATTAGATTTGCAAAACATTTGTCTCCTCCTTGCAATCATAGTCACAAGTATTCCACTACATTTGAAACTCCTTGTTCCTGGCACTCTGTGGATGGTTATCAAAAAGATTTGACCTTTTAATAATTTCATAATTGATGCACTAGTGTGCCGCTGCTGACTATTGTTGACTTAAAGGATTTATTAGCTTTCTTCTTCCATTACATGAGAGAAAAAAATAAAATAGCTATCTTATTGTTCCACACTGGTGATGTAATCTAAGGATTCTCGACCAAGACTGTGGAATATCAATCAAAGAAGAGACTATCTGAGGTTAACGGTATGATCAGACTTACTGGATGACTTCTGTAACTCTAAATATTTGTGACACAGCTTGTAGACTAATGGCTTTCAAACATTTCTGTATTTCTCCCAAAGAGAAAATTTTACAGAAGAGAGGGAATAATAGTTTAGTAGAGTCAATGCGAACTAAATCACTAAGTTTTGGGTCAATACAAATGTTCTGTTCAGATTCATGTTTTTAGCAATAACAAAACCCTAGTCAATTAAGCCTCGAATCATCTCACCTAAAGGCAGCCATGTACAAGATACGCATGCAGACTAACCAAGTTCCTCCACAGGCATCTCTAGAAAGTGATGTATTTCACCTGTCTTTGATATTGATCTTGGTGTATAACATGCTGCTAGAGCATATTGTCCCAATCTGCCAGTAACAGGAAAACAGAAAATGCTTTGAACACAAGCTGCTTTGGAAACAACTCACCAGGCTTTAACACTCTCAAAAAACCTGAGGTATTTCATGAGCAGTGGCATGAATGAAGCCTTTTTCCTTATCAATTTGTGTGGCTTATTCTTCTAGCTTCACCTCCTTTTCCTCACCCTGTACCCTGTACGACGAAAAGGCATGATGCCTTCTGTCCCCCCCTTACGCCCCACTGCTCTCCCCTGGGAAAGGGCAGCCTGTGAGGTGCCAGAGATGTGGGAATGTCCCCCCCAGCTGCTAGGTACCCAGGTTGGATAGATACCTACTCACACAGCACTGTCTTTTTCTCTGTGTGACTATTGGATCTCCTCCTCTATACAGCTGCCAATCTCATGTACCTCTTAGGAACATAGTGTCACCAGGATATTACAGGAGGGTTACAAACCCACCTTCAAATCTGACTGAAACAGGCCAAGAGATCCCAGAGTTATTAAGTGGAGAACACAGGTGGACAAATGGAGGTATGATTGCAGAAGCCTTTTTTCCCTTCAGAAACTCAGTTAAAAAAAGAACAAACCCTTCAGACAGAATTAAATCATAACTTTTTTTTTTTTTTTTTTTTTTTTTTTTTTTTTTTTTAATCAGGGACTTTCTATCATTTTCCCCCTTGCTGCCATGAAAATTGAGAAACTGGGAATCCAATTACAAAGGCTAGATAAAAGGGAATGATAGTGAAGAATTTTAATTGGATGGAAAAGGCATTGAATGCATGTTCACTAGATACATGCTTCAAAAGCCCTAGCACTACAAGTGTACAGGCAGAGGTCACTGTAGAAAGGGATATAAGATGACTTAAACACAGAAACAGTGAACCACAGCTCTAGTTTTCAATCAATAGGGCCAGCAAGAGCTGCTGGACCTCTGGTGCAATTGATTACTTTGAGAGGTAGTAAATAGTGATACTGACATTTAGAATGTGGCCAAAACAAAATTGTTCATCTCTTTTGTCAGCTTTATTTAAAGTGTGAAAACCCTCAGAAGCAGGTACTAAGGATTTGGTAACCTTTTATTTCCAAGGCTTACTATAAGAAAAAGGACATGTTGTTTGGGGCTCTGTTCTGAATAGTCCTTATTGTGGGTTTTTTTATTATTATCATTATTTTTGTAAGCTGCTACAATAAAGAAAAAGATAAGATAGTCTGCTCTTTCATGTACAGCATGGTAGCCCATAGTCATCTTGATACTTTAAATTATAAAAGTCTGAGTTGTTTGGCTTGAAATATGATTTGAACTTTGCAAAAGTTTCCTGCTAAGGATGTCAAACAGCAGTCATTTAAGCCCTGCTAAGGTAAACGAAACTGGTTTGCATGCAGGAAGACTCAACATTTAAATCCAGCTGAGCCTGAACATTCCTCAAAACAGTTTGGTAAACTTTATCTTGTGGTATCTTCAGACGCATGGGATGCTGGCATTTAAATTACAGTGCAAACCCAATGGCAAAACTCCCACTGATTTCAAAGATGTCAGGATTTCACTCATCAGAATGAGATCATCTATCAAACCTCCTTGCTCAGCCCTTGTGAATACAGGAGCATGCCATCTGATGTATCCAACTGCAATTCAGGCCGAGGTGTATGGTTTTATTCTCTTTCTTTGAGAGAAGTCCAGTATCTGACAAGACTTTGGAGTTAGGATATATACCATGAATTAAATTCCTTTGCTGCTGGGCTCTATTTGTGGGGAAACTATTTACCTTTTAAATGATGTACTTTCTCAGACCTGTCACTGTAGAGCAGACCCACACCTGCCTCTATAGCTTCTGTTAATGGACCTGGAGTTTTATTGGAAGGACTGTAGGAAAACAGAAACAGATATACCAGATTTGATGATCCATTCAGTGAAGTTGTTGATGCTAGATCTTCCAAAGAAAAGATACAAACATGCTCATAATGGATACTATAAAGATCCTGCCCACAGCAGAAATGTTCCCCTAATCCATATGTCTGCAGTGTGGACAACAAAAACTCCTTCTTTCACACTGGAAACATAGAGCTTCCTCTTGCTCTTCCTTCTTGGACATCTGTCAGGAAGGACAGACAACCCTACCTTCACAGACTGAGAGTCACATCTTTCAAGCGTGAAAGAGGTTGGGCTTTACACAAATTAACCTCTACTTGTACTTGTTGATCCCATAAAACCATTGTCATATTGTATTTAGCTACACCCTCATTTGTTGGTGTTACTGACAGTTAAGGGCATGCACAGATTTTTACACTGTAAAAGTGAACTCTGAACCTTGCCCTGTATCTATTGTATATGTGTACATGTTGGCACACCCATGTAGACATAGAGATAATTCTTATATGGCTAAGCTGAATGGGGTAGCAGACATAACCTGTACCTAGTGAAAATATAGATTACACACGTTAAATTGTTATTGGTGGGGAGGGAAAATGGGAAGAAAGGAAGGGAAGGGAAGGGAAGGGAAGGGAAGGGAAGGGAAGGGAAGGGAAGGGAAGGGAAGGGAAGGGAAGGGAAGGGAAGGGAAGGGAAGGGAAGGGAAGGGAAGGGAAGGGAAGGGAAGGGAAGGGAAGGGAAGGGAAGGGAAGGGAAGGGAAGGGAAGGGAAGGGAAGGGAAGGGAAGGGAAGGGAAGGGAAGGGAAGGGAAGGGAAGGGAAGGGAAGGGAAGGGATGTCAGTGGTACTGCTTACTGTGATGTTCAGAGATCCTGAGATTAGAGGTGATTCAAGCTGGCAAGTCTGTCTGTTTTAGTCAGGGAGAGGGCAGCCATGTTTTTACAGTGTTCTGGCCTAACGGTGGAAGCCTGGCACTGTCTCACCTGTCCTGTCTCCACATATGACCACTCTGAAGCCAAATTGACAGTACTCATCTTTCTATATCCCAATGATGTAGAAATGCACTGTGCTGAATGTGAACTGGCATATATCCCTGCACTCGTAGCATGACCAATTCATAACCCACTTGACCTGTTACAGCATACTAAAGAGCTGACTGCATTGCTTTTTAGGAATAGTTTGATTCTCCTCTACTGTCTGGAAGGTCAAACATACCTGACTTCCAGAAATAATTGGTAATACTAAGACATGTTGGAGTACTATTTTTTCTGTCCAATTTAAAATGACATAAAGGAAAGGAGAGAGAAAGTAACTGAAATGGTCACTTGTAACACTTTTATTTTTACCTCTAGTTTTAATAAAAAATTCAATGTAAGTGGACAAATCTTCAGATAATTTTCTGAAATCAATGTTTATACAGGAACCCTGATGTATACAAAAAGGACGGAACAGAAAAAAAAATAATGATATCTTTGTTCTTACCTCTGATTTATATTTGTGTTTATACCTACATCTTCTTTATATCAAAGTCTTCAAACCCTCTCCTTTGTCACTCTAAGGATATTTATAATACCTTGAACATAAACTTTTATATAGACCTAGTATTTTCAAATAAAATTTTATCTTTTTATAATTGTTTTAAACTAATTTACAGAGGTGTAGAGAAACATATTGACATCCGTACCTTTCAGTAGTAATCCTCCAGCCTAAAGGTGGTTCCAACTTGCAAGCTCTTTCCTTTTCCAGCAGATAATTATAGACACTATTGCCACTACCTCTAAAGACTTGCAATTTTTCTTTCTGCAAACCAGCTATAAGTGTTACATAAATATATATAACTTTTTAATTATTTTCTTGCCCTTCCCATGCTATGGATCTATCTACTAGTAACTTCTGTTAAAATATACACACTCCTTACCGAGAAAGAATCAGGCACAGTCTGTCTGAAAACAAATTTGATTATAAGGCAGCAATAACAGATGGCAGCAAGTCAAAGAACATTATAGATGTCATTTGCCAAAGGAATTTTCTTACAGTTTGTGGACACCAAATTATTGACACAGGGTTTTTTTGTTTTGTTTTGTTTTTTGGTTTTTTTTTGTTTTTTTTCCTGTGGCTGGCTTTTTTTTTTTTTTTTTTTTTTTTTTTTTTGCAATGCTGTTTTCATTATAGTATTACAATGTGAAGTTTTCTAGATCTTATCATTATAGTCTGCTCTGTAGGTCTTCCTAGTGGTTCCTTTTGGGACCTGAGTATGACAGACATATAGATGAGATAATGAATTTCAGAAATCTTTAGATATTGGGTATGGATTGATCTGAACTAGTTATCAAGAAGTCCCTTTGGATACAGTTGAGAGGAAATCGCCACCAAATGGTGATTCATCTGACCTAGCTTAGGTATCTAAATTAGGCTAGAATGGCTTTATCATTAAAGTACCCATTTCTCTCCATTGATTATAAAGGAAACTTAGACAACTAGTTCAGACAAAGAACAACTAAAGACAACTATTATCCTATGAGAATAAACCTGTCCAAAAGACAGTCAATGGTCCTCAAGAAATCATTCAAAATGTACTACAAATAGAAAGACATAAGAGGTTATACATACATAGAGTAAGATGGTTCTGAGCCGTACGGTTAGCCACAGGCACAGTAAAATCACATATTTGTAAGTACAGCAATTCTTTTGCAGATGTCACAGCAGGGAGAGTTTTAAGGAAAGAATGGTGAAGGCAAAGAGAGCAGTTTCTGATGATGTTTTTAAGGAATGCTTTCCATGCAGTGTGGGAATAGGAGAAAAATATTATCTTGCTTGTGAAGTCTAATAAAAAATATCATAACTGTGGCAATGTAAGTAGGAGGGAGTAGGGTATGACCATACTGATTATATACAAGGAAGAATTGTGCATGGTGGAGATATAACATAAAAAGTCTTAGAAGTTTATGCTGAAGCAGTGGAATGGGAAGAACCTTTGGAAAGATACACAAAAAAAATGTAACATTTTCAAAAGAATGGGTAAACAAAATGCACTCTACTTGAGTCTAGGAATAGAAAATTCTTGATTTTCTTTTGCTTTTGCATTTCTGCAAGGCTTTATTATAGTACTTATCTATTTCACTTTCCTAACCAATAACATTTGTGCATGTTTTACATGCAATTCTCAGTTTACACTAATAGGTGGTGATGGACTCTTATGTGTATTTATAGGCTGAAGATTATGCAGCAAAGTCATTGGAATCTTTCCCTATGCTACCCTGTTGATCCCTCTTCATTTTTGAGGAAGTGTTGATGGGACAGAAGACTATCTGGATCTTTGCAACTCAGTCAATCATTCATTCTCTTACTGATGTTATCAGGCTGGCACCAACAACTAAAGGAGTTGACTGCCACACCTAGTATCTAGCTGAAATTTCCCTTGCTACATTTTTTTGCCCACGATTACTTTCTTTGTGCATGGAGGGCATAAAGAACAAATAATAATTTTTTTTTCTTTGCAGAAGTCTTTTATGTATCTTGGGATTGTTATACCTTCAGCCTTCTTTTCTCCATATCAAGCATCCCAATTTTTTCAATTCTCCTTTGTAGACCATGCTTTCAAGACCTCTAATCATTCTTCCCGATCTCCTCTGAACTGTCTTCAATTAGGCCACATCTCTCTTGATGTTTACTGAACAAAGTCATCTGGATCTGCTGAATTTGAAGTAAACACAAACAAATAGTGGTGCAAAGCTGTGCTGGAGCACAAGAGGCAAAGGCTGTGGTTGAGAACAAGGCAATTATGTTAATAACTTCTTATCCTCAGTCTATGTGTGTTCTTGGGAGTTGTCAGCTGAGCCCAAAGGAATGCTGATCCATTGGTATTCACCATCTTTATTCAAATTAAACCACATAAATAAAAAGTGCCAACAGACAACAGCCTTTGAAGATTCTGAATCTAGTGCATATTGCTTTTCATTGCTGTGCTTTATTTTCACTTAAATAATAATGAGATTTTGGAGATGAAATAAGGCTGGGGGGGCACACCTGAACCTGCACCTGGGAAGTACTGCTGGTTCTGTTCATTGCAGTCTGTGAGCCCTGGTTATTCACCAGCTCTAATTTCTTGAGCAGCCTGACATCTGCAATTACTGGGGACCAGTATGTATCAAGCTACAAAGTCTTGCAGCAACTAGTTACATATTGGGAAGACTCTCTATGTTTTTAAAATAAACTCCATTTTCAAGGTTTCCCAACTTTCCAGCATCTCCAGTTTTTTAGGTTGCTCACTTCCTTTCAGCAACAGTTCTTATCTTCATGCTCCCTTTTCATTCCTCTCCACAGTAGTCAGGCTCACAACTGCTCTTTCAGTGCTTCTCACACAATGTTGTACATCCATCCCCTCTGCACAGCTTGTATCGTTCTTCTATGACACAAAGTTCCCACCCCACAGTTTACATTTTCTATCTTTCTATTCTCAGCTTCTTTACCAAATGTCCTCTCTAAAGAAAAACTGCACCCAAATAACTGGTAAAACCAGTCCTGACTCAATTTAATCTAAATCCCATTCTCCAAAACTTGCATCCCACTTTAAGTACCTGACATGCTTTTGTGTCTCTCCCTTGCCTAGCTGACTTCCCAAACTCTTAGTGGGAAGACCTTTCAGGGACACTGCGTTGCACAGTGTTGGAGATCAAAGTCTTCTCTTTGATCTCAGAAGACCAGGAGATTCCACTCTCTCACTGCTGTTCCCATCCACAATACCTTATCTTCACAACATTTTGAGAGAGACAGTAAAATGGGGAACAGAGGGAAATAGGCAAGGCAGAATTTTCCTGTATTTCCCTTGTTCCCTAAGGGTATACTTTATGCCTGTCCTCTTCTCCCTGAATTATGTTCACCAGCCTCAGAAATGGTCTCCTAACATTATATGATCTCAAAATACAACGCTAAGTAAAGCAGTGTAAAGGCCTTGGGTGTCATAAGAATAAAGAAAATTAACTACCTAAAGAAAAATCCTGAACAAGAGCAAAGCCAAAACATTTTGCAGCATAAAGATTAGTTACCATAGAATATATTATTAAAGGTAAATTATTGCTTCTATCATTATCTTAATAACCTGATAGATGTGTAAATATTTACAGTAATCCAGTAAGGTGAGGATTTCTGTATTGTTAGACATGAAAACAGCTGCTATTTCAGTTTTGAGGAAAACTACCTAACTTCTGTTTTTCTATTGAAAAATTACCTATGTATTTGAGCCTTCATTGGATTATAACTTAATGCATATTTTTTCTGTTTCTGCTTTCTGGCTATGGGTGCATGTGGTACTAGAAGCATCTCTACAGGTTAAGGCCAACTCATTACACTGGTCCTACCCCTAAATCTAAGCAGCGACCTGCATGGATCTCCAAGCCAGCTTCATTCACTCTGTCCCAGGGTCATGCAATAACACACAGAAAATGGAAACATATTACTAGACCTCTAGTAAGAAGTTCAGTGGTTCAGTGTCCTCAGTGCAAAAAGTAGGTTTCACCTCTTCCCTTTAAACCAATATGGAACTCCATCAGTCCTTGTTTTCAGTCTCACAGGGCCAGGTGGAGACCCACCAAGGTCACCACAAACTCTCCTGTAACAGTGTCATGCAGCAGGGATTGCTACCTGCTGTGAGACAGCACACCTTGCTGAGATAACTAATCAGTTAAGGGCCCTGAACAGAACAGGGAACAAACCTGTTGGCTGCCACTTATGATAGCATACACTGTCCAATTTCATTCAGTTGGGCTACTTTAATACTCATCTCCTTTCTTATTTAAGCATAGGGGATTCTTAATTAACTTTTCATAATATGTCACTCTCAATTGTACTCACTGTATGCATTATCCAGTGGAGATATTTTTGGGAAAGGACATGTTAGAACAAACATCTTTCCAGTTATGCATAAATGGGGGCATTAGGAGCCCATGCACCTTAAAAAGTTTAGTCACTTGAGTATATGCCTCTGGCATGCCTGATTTTTTTTTAGTATTTCCTTGTGTGTAAGAATACTGAGACCTCAAATTGTAAAGACAAATGAACACCTGAGTTCATGAATTTTATTTTCCTTTCCAATTCCTTCATTCTAGAAAAGTAATTGAGGAAGGCTCTGTATTTTATAAAGGCTACTTTTTTTTTTTTGTATATATTCCTCTTTAAAAAAAAAACTAAGAGCCCCACACTTCCTCCATTTCAACCCCAGTTTTCTCAACTGCTACATTGTCCATTAACTTCAGAGGCTTTTTAATATGATAATTGAGTGAGCAGTTGCACTCAACAGACAAAACAGAAAACAGGATATCAAAGCTTGATCTTTCATGAGTGATATCACAGATACCACACCAGGTTCTGTCTTGTTTAAGAACATCACCTCACCCTTTCTAAGTTGGCTCAATTCCTTACCATGTCTATCCATGCCAGCAACATTCTTTAAGTTTTCTCTGTATTGTTTCCATTCTATATTCACAGAGGATGCAACATAAAATGATCTGCATAGAGGAGGGATCAGCCTGAATCGTGAGGTTTGGGTCCACTTCAGAAGAATATTCATGACTGGTAGAACTAAATCTCGGGAATAAAGGCTTTTCTACACAACAAAGCTCGCAGTAAATGTCACAAGCTCCCTGACATCCACCTTTTGTTGTATTGACTCTACTAAACTGACAACAGAAAAGCTCTTCTTTTGCTAAATCACAGTTATAAGGGCTTCTCACTGAGATCACACACCACTTGAATCAGAGCTGACCTGCATAAGAATAACAAAGCAAATAAAGAAAATTGAGGAGGGTGAAGGCAAAAAAAAAAAAAAACCAAAACAAAACAAACAAAGGTAGGGAGCCAGGTCACTCCAGCAACATGAAGAGGAAGGGATAAAAAAAAGATTTGAGTAGGATGGAGGAGTCCTAAAGTACTGGGTTTCCCATTTCTACTGTGATGAAGAGAGGATCATAGTAATGGAGGCAGTTAACGTCCCACATTTCTCAGCTCCAACCTTCTTCTTTTCCTCTATGGAGGAAGCAACAGGGTTTAAAATAGACGTTTGAGCAACAGCTGATTTTCTCCTCTTCCTTCTTAGGAATCTCGTCACCATGGTGGTTGCCTGCCTTGTCCATGCCCTGATATGGACATTGTGTACAGCAATAAATTATTGTTTCTGTGAGTCAGCACCAGAAGACCCTCAATGCAACTCAAGCAAAGCCCAGCCCTGAGATTCCATCTCTGACAAAAAGCCATCAAACTAAGTTCTCCTGAGGGTTTTTAATTTACTACAGGTAGGTTATAGTCCAAGAAAATATAACGTGTTTTCTAGTGCTCTTAGCTGCAATTTTCTTGGAGAGACAATGCATTCCTGTAGGTTGCTACTCCATTTTCATCCTCTGCAAAAATTAGGTCTCTCACAATTAGTGTCTGGAAAGATAGCAGGTGTCCAAGGCTGGATTTTTTTTTTTTTTAATCCTTATCTTTTTTTCTTTTGTAGCATAAAGGTGAGCTAACAACACTGTCTGTTCTGCTGAACTCAAGCTAGATCCAGCTGAACTTCAATTCATCCCAGCAGCAAACTGTTTATTAAAGACCTGTCAAATACCCATATTCTGTAGATCATCACAGGAGCTGACAGTGTGACAAAGGCTTGAAATCCAGTGCATATCACTGGAGGATGCCATTAAAATGAAAGTGAGACCAAAACCTCACAGCTGTCACTCATTATCTAGGACATTCTCACACAGTAGATGTCTCACACTTCCCTTTATCTAACATGGGTCCCCTAACTTTCTCATTTTCACTGTAATGAAACAGCTTTTGAACAAAAACATTTTGAAACAAAAAAAAAAAAAAAATCCATAAATCTCTATTAAAGATGTGCATTTCTACTCCATTTGGAGTTCTCCTACATGTCCAGTTAATCACTGTATCTCTCTTTCTGGTCACCTGCTGCTTATTTTATAGGCTATTATATTTTAGAACTTGAAAAGAAGAATAAATAGGAATGACTGGATTTCAACCATTCAAACAGAGCAAAGAAAATTTGTCCTAGCCACTTGCCCTTATCTCAGACCAAGCCTGAACATAACTTTTTTCCAGTTGAAAAGAGACAGGCTAATAATGATTCTGTCCTCATTATTTTTTGGGGGGTTTCTCCTGGTTTTCCAATTCTCGTTTTGACTGGGAATTTAAAGGCTGCAATATCTAGATCAAGGCTGTATCAGTGCTGACAGTGAACAGATCTTAGTTGCAAGAAAATGTTGTTCTTGGCTGTATCGTCCAAAGGTAGGAAATACCTGAAGCCTCATAATCTTGTTCTGAAAATGCTTGATATCCAGTCTGTCAGATCTATTTTACACTCATTTAGTTCCATCAACATCAGAGACACCATGCCAGAGCAGAAATAATGGACTGTTGACTCAAGCTTCTATAATTTTCGAGTCATTCCTGGTTTACTTTAGGCTACAATATATTTAATTGCCTCTTGTCTTCACTCTTGAACCCAGGCTTCAAGGAAGTCTTTTCATTACAAAACCAGTGGTCAAAAGAAGATCCAAAAGCAAGACAAAATCTACAGTATAATTACTCGGCTGTGATCTCATCATATGTCCTACGTAATTACGAAACGGTTCCACCCTTTTATGCCTATAATTGCTACAAATTCATATTGAAATGAAGGTCATCCATATTAGCATATCTTTCAGATTTATTACACTACTTCATCACTTCTTTGATGTTACAGATTTTGACAAATATATTTGCTATAAAGAAAAATATTAAGGGTAATTATGTCATTTACACATGGATTTTTATGATTAAATAATTTTATTTTTAGATTCTCAATGCACAATTTACATTACAGTGTAATTATTAAAAGGTCTTTTTGCATTAATGTATATACAACTGCTACAAAAATTGTCAGAATAATTCTGGTTCAACTGCAGGTTAAATTCTGTTCTATTAAGAACAGAGAGTTAATAACGCCAGTCATACACTTAAACTTAGGGGTAATTATACACATTTAAAAATATATTTTAAGTGTAATTACAATAGTATTGCAGTAAAACTGCTATGCAATGAAAAACACTCCATTACCCAGCATACCTGAGGCAGTTGGAAACTTAACTAAATCATTTGACTTAGTATTTAAGCCAAGTACTTGGAAAGCTTTTCAGGGACATGTCAGTTACTAAAGAACACCAAAAATCCAGGGATTTTTATTTTTTTTTTAAACTTCAATGAATTACAGATATGACTAATAACACACAGCAGTGACAAAATGTCCATGACACTGACAGTACAAAAAAACTAGTCTACTCAGACCGAAGGTTTTGATTTTGGCCTCAATTTCTAAATGCAGTTAAATATGGTAACATTTTTGGAGAGGTATTAAAAAGCAGTTATTTAGACTGGAGAAGGAAAAAGGGGATGGTATGAAAAAAGCCTGTGTAATGCTGCCCAGAAGATAAAATGCCCACTAGAAAGATGCTTGGAATCATGGAAACCATTCTGGGTGCCTCCTACTCTGCTTAGGAAAATGAGACATACTTTCATGTATTCTTTATGACTAAAAAGGATGGCACTCATGCATTACTTGACTTTAGTAGCAATGCTGCCTCCTGACAGAACAACCCTGGAGGCCCCGACTACTGATTAATTGCTCATGACATAAGCAGTCATGTTAGTATCAGCAGCGGGATCCGGTTCCCAGGGAGAGAAAATGCAGACTGGTAATTCCTCTTGATCCAAGCTGGAACGAATAATGGAAACGATCACACAGATCAAATAATCTGAAACAAGAACCAAAACAAGGGCCAAAGATGAAACAAGAAGGCTTTCAAAGAATATGTGGAAACATCCCTGAAAGACCTGAGAGTTGAGCTGTATTTGGAGAGAAAAAATATTTGTTAGGACAAAAACTACAAAAAGTCTTAACAGAGCCAGGATCTCTCTGGTAAAGCTCCTGTCCTAGCCTGGCAAGGTGGATCAGGGAGGTGCAAGCTGTCCCCAAGACTAGTAGAGGACATGAAGAAAGTTATGGCCCAATCTGGGAACTGCTATCTGAGATGTGCTGTAGCATGGATTCAGGGAGCTGAAAACATCAGCTTCCGAAAAAAAATAAAAGGCATGCAGACCAGCATGTCTGGATGAGTCAGTGGAGGAGGAACTGGGCCAGCTGGAAGATTTGGTAAGACTGGGCACATACATCTTCCACATTGTCTGTAACCAACCGAGACCTGGAACAGAAAGGCTAGATTATCTGAGCCTGAGTAACATAGAAGCCAATTATTTTTGAGGAAAAAATATCTCTGGGAGTTCTTGCTTCTGTTTAATTTCATAGTCCAAGTGAAAAGCTTGGAGACCAGATAAAAAGTGTGTGAGGGAGAGGGAAGTGGCAGGGGCATTTTCAGGCAGCCAACTTGATTAGCTCATCATCTGTGGTACCGCAGCACCATATCCCCAGGAAAGAAGCTGCATTACCCAAATCTGGTACAAGCCCTTGGCTTGGCATGTGATATCAAGGACTCATCTCAGCTTGCCAGTGCACACCCAAGAAGACCCCACCTGAACCTGTAAAGAACCTGTGGAGACTAGTCCTCCCGGCATGCCCAAACACCAGATTCCCAGAGCAGCTGATGGTTGAAAAAAGACACAGATCTACTAGAGATAGCAATTTAAGATCAGCAAATTAAGGCCCAGAAATGCAGTGGAGACTCCTGAATTTACCATAGGTCCTGGAGAGTTCCTTGGTGCAGCCTAACCAAAGAAGAAGGGGCTACTTGCAATGGAAATGGATCACCATAATGCATGGCAACATGTGGAGACATGGGTCAGGTGTGTTAGGTAAGAAGATTTAATGTGGCTTATGAAAACTGTGGTAGACTGACAGGAGGATCTTTGACCTGTAAATGTGGGAAGGGGGCAAGTGGAAAAAAGAAAATTTGCAGAAACAATTTAATTAAATATTGACACAATGAAAAGAGACATCGAGAAGTCCAAGGCTGGACAAAAGAGGACATCACAATTAATCAGTGAGCACCACCCAGCTACTCGTGTGAACATGGAGATCACCAGCTAGAGGTATGTTTTGGGGCTAGAAGGCTCTGTGTTCAAATGTAGGCAGTACAAAACCAGTTACAGAATTTTGTTAATAAATACAAAAATCTATGAAGGCCCCAAGAACAACTGGCCAAACCACAGGAGTTGGTTTACACATGATTCTAGAGAAAAAGGAGCCCAAGTCCACCACAGATGGAGGCAGTGACAGGAAAGTGGGAAAAGACAGGGGAAAACTTAGATGCTGGAATTCATACAGAAGCCTGTCCTCATGAGCGAATGCTCACTCTGATTCCATTTTTGGTAGTAACTATGCCACAAACATCAGAAATGGCCAACAAATTAAATCTATAGAAAAATCATTTGAAGAGGCTATTTAGATAAAATAAGGTTTTGAAAGTGTTTAAGAATAATAAGAAGAACCATAAGAATATGACTAATAAAACTATGCTGTGTCCTAAAACCATTCTGAATTAAATTCCAGAGCTGTAATCTTGGACTCTGAAAATATGGATGACACTGATCAAGCTGGAGATTGGCATAGCAGCATACGCTGAGCAGCTACTCCATCATGTCACAGTATGAAAAAGAGAAGACTGAACAAGTCACTGGGGAAAGATATCAGCATAATATGAATTAACCTTCAGCCAGTCCCAGAATCTCACCATGTTTTTGGCTAAAATACATAGCAGAAACAGATTTCCTTTGGAAGACAGAGGATGAAATGCTGGAACCTGCTTAATTTTCAGAATAGACATTGATCAGGATGCTATAGTTGGCCCAATGTACATGTGAAATTATGTGTAAAGATGTGCAACTGGAACCTAAAACAAGTTGAGGAGTACTGTCACAGCAGGGTGAGGCTTGAGGTAACAAAATGAGATTAGAGCTTCCCAAGGGACCTGTCACAAGGTCCCGTGGTTTACCAGGACCACAATCTAGCTGCAGCAATTAAGTGAGAAGAGGAAATTCTTTGTGTGTTGAGTGTCATTTAGCTCAGGTTTGAACCCTAGTGACTACCTCTGCCTTACCCTTCCCTTGCTTCAAAACTTTCAATAATGCTTACAGACAGCAATGCTTAGAGCTGGAGTCAGAATCCAAAAGACCTGGCATGATGGTGCCAGATGAAGAAACGTTTCCAGAGAAAAGGTCTTGGGCAAAAGCCTTGCCCAAAGGAAGTTCTGGTTGTGGTTAATTCTGTAAGACATTTTTGCCATGGGCTGCAAGACAGAATAGTTGTGGTTAGATCAAGCCAAAGTTTGTTGTATTGGCTTTTTTAATTCAGAAATCCTGGGGAAACTTGCCAGGTGGTTGGAAAAATTGCCTTGTTTTGATTTCATGGTCATATTGAGGCCTGGGTGTGAAAATATAGTAAGTCTGATGCTCTTCCAGATGGTGTTATTGGGAAGCTAATTGCAAACATTGTCTCAGTCAGGAGTGGGAGGAACTAGTTGCTCCAGAGAAGGCGTCTGCTTCGGAAAAGTTGAGTGTTTCTTTTTCTTTTATTTTCTTCTTTTTACTTTTCTAACTAGTTTAATAAAGTACACTGAGGTTGTCAAAAAGGGCTCTAGGAGAGGACTTCCAGAAACATATCTTGGTATCAAAATGGAGTGGCTAGAAAAGAATTTGAAAAAATTGACCACCCAGGACCACAGTATTCCCTGTATCTTACAACCCAATGTATGTGTAAGCTCTCACCCTGGTCTGTAGATCCAGAAAATGAGACATTCAAAGAGTAACACACTGGAGGCCCTCTGTGAAAACTAGAGTCTAGGGGACCTCTCCGGATTACTGAGAAGTCACTGTCAGGGAGGTGGATGCCCTACAGACGTCTGTATCCCATTGTAATCATCTCTGATTTATCTCTAGGACACCCTACAGTCTGCCCACTGGAACATGCTGGACAACGTCAGACTCAGATGACAGTGACAACTCATGAGTGCTGTGGTTTATCTCTAAGCAGGATCTACAAACAACAGACAAAATGCAGCAGTTTATATTAATTTCCTCACATGCTTTAGATCTGTCTCCCATCTGCAATGGTGGAGGAAAAACTTATCACTGAATCTCAGTTAAGGAATTTTTTTTTTTTTTTCCCAGGCTGTACGTCTAGTGTTCAATTATTTATCAAATTCTTGCCAGAGTGGATGCATCTCAGAGTGAAAAAAATTAATTTCAGTATCCATTTTGTACTTCCTCCCAGTTTCTAGTTCCTTCCCATGAAGGATGTTTTTCAGTTTGGAGTTTCAAATATCAAGACTTCCTTCTGCAACACGATTAAATGACTTATTTTTATTGAAAGCATTTCTCCTTTAATTTAGCTGATTTTTTTTTTTTTTTTCAACAAATAAACCATAAACATTCTTTTCAATTTATTTTCTTCCCTTTTTGTTTTCACCAAACATCATCTTTTTAGTTGCTGCTGAAAACCAAGTAATTTCTTCTGGTTTTCAATCCATTTTTTTTCATAAAAAACTTATTTTCATATCATTGTCAGGCTTTATTTCATATTTTAACTCTAAAACTTTCTAAGCAATTGCATATTTTGGTGTGAGTGTCAGAAAAGTCTCACAAACTCATCCTTTATTCACATGCACCAGTTCCTAATCTTCATTCAGGCTCTAAAGACAGAGTCTTGTCTTTTCCATACTCCTAAAAATGGGGTCCCTTTAGCATCTTTCAAAACACACATTTCTCCAAGCTGCAGGAGAACATCTTAGAGGCTGGTGTAATTGGCAGAAGACAAAACAGCGCTGTTTTGGGCACGGAGCAGAAAGCATGTAGGCATTAAAACAATTCAGCATGGCTAACATTAATTTATTATTCTGTTTATGATTAAAGCAAACCTGTCCAAACAGCTAGTCAGACCAAACTGAGTTTGCACAGCTTTGTCTAGATGTCTTGTCTTATTTAGGATCTGGTCCTCTGGGAAGCAGGAATGCGGAGGCAAAGATGAGTTACAGTACACAAGTAGAGAGTAGATAAATTCGCTGGCGCTGGGTGAACAGTGACAAAATACTGGTTAAAACTTTCCAAGCCCTGCTGTTTTTTGCAATGGTCATTGTATTAAATTCAAGTATCACACCAGCCATCTCTTGTAGTGGTTCAAAAGCCCTGGCCTACAGTGGGGAGAGGAACTTTCCAGTAGGTTGAAGGAGTACAGGTGGTTGAGTTTACCAGATTTCCGAGTGGTTTTCATTTCTTTTTCCTTCCTGAGATAGTTAAATGCACATTCCTCAGCTGTGTAAAAACAAATGGCTTACTCTCCCACTTCAGGTGGATTTCAAATGAAAGCCAGGCTTAATTAGAGCTTTTGTAACCTTAAGAGTTAATACATGCCCATTAAACACTAACCACCAATCATTTACTGTGCGTTTGCTAGCAATAAGGAGCCTTACAAGCGGCTCTGGATGTCGGCACTCACAGACATGCCGACGTGGGGTGTGGGGATGCACTAGTGGGGACCCTCTCAGGAGGGAGGATCATGTGTGTGGCACCATGCCCAGCTTGTGAGGGCAAGCAGAGGGCAGGGAAAGAAGCAGCAGATGTTTGACCTTTCTGAATCTTGGAGATATATCTCCAGCTCAGAAACACCAGGAGGGTAAGCTTGTCTCTCTGTTGAATTTTCTATGGGGTTTGAGCTTGCAGGGAGGTGGAGGGAGGCACTGGTTCTGAGCGACCACCAGCAGACCACCACCACTTGGCATTTTGCTGGCCAGCTCTTCGGGTCCGTAAGTCAACGTCATGACAGTGACGTGTACCTGGCGAAGATCACAGCTGCACCGGAGGAATCCCTACACTTGTCCCCGTGCAGGAAACACCGCAAGAATTACTGTTCTTACTTTATAGGCTTGGGAAGCCGGGGATTAAATGAGTTGTCAAAAGCCACACAGAGAGCCAGTGGCAAAGCAGGCAGTATGCCCTGAGCCCTCTCTGCTCTCAGAGGCAGCTCACAGACCACACTGCATCTTAGAGACAGTCATTCAACAACACTGTGGCTTGTATATATGCTTAAATGGAAGACAAACTGCAGCTTTTTTGTCTTTATTTGCACTAGTAACATCTGTCCAGACTTCTAAGACTGCACAATGACTGATGAGTAGTTCAGTAAAGATCTCTAGCAGACAAAATAGACATGCAACACACAGGGAGTTATATGTTTAGCTTTCCTACAAAAATCTCACTGACAGTCTTGCAATAAATATATAATTTTATGGCCTATTTCTCAATCATATTCTGCTACATAATATCATACTAAGAACTGCTAGATACCTTGCCAATGGAAATATGTTGCTGGCAAGGGGGAAGTCTCTCCAGATCTGCTCTAGGAGTCATAACTGTAACAATATAAGCAAATAGATCATCAGCATATTCCTTACTGCGTTTTTTTTTCTCTCTTTCCTGTCCTCCTTCTTTCCCCTCATTTTTCCCCTCTCACTTTCTTCTGTCTTCCTTTCCACCCCATCCCTCCCCTTTGCTCACTCCTCCATTAGTGTTTAGAAGATTTCACAGTTTTCTCCCAACTCTGGAAAGAATGTAAGTCGATGTTGCTGATTGCCTTTGAAAACATTTGGAACAAATTATCTCTACTTTTGGAATCTGAATAAAGGAATGTGAGCCTCACTGGAGAAATATGAAATACAGGGTGGGATTCACAGAAAGTCGGTAGCTTTTTTTGCCCTCTTTCTTTTGAAAAAAAAAAAAAAAAAAAAAAAAGGAAAATAATACAGTTTTTCTCTATTTTTTTTTCCCCACCTCCTTTTTGTTCTTCAGGTTGGACAATATTTCATTTGGTAAAAGTGAAGAGTTTGAGGAAGTGTATTTCATGAAGTGACATCTTTATCAGCTCTTTTAAAGGTGAAAATGATGATTGGCATGGCTAAATTGTTAGCATGAACTCTGTGAACCCAGTGGGCTTGATGAAGAAATAAAGCAGATCTCAGACTCTCTCTACCTTTTCTGATGAGTGAGGGTTTGGGCCACAAAAGTCTCCTTTTCTTGCCTTATTCTGCTTTTAAGTAACTTGCCTCAGTTTCCCTGCCTGTAGGCTGTTGCCACACTGTGGTGCTGTGGAGTTGCCATTCAGTAAAACACGAGAGATCTCCTGAAGAAAGGTGCTGTGTAAATTTAGGACAAGTCACACATTTCCAGATTCAGACTTTCCTACGTGTAGGAGTATTTGTCTCCAAGATTTTATTTTGTCTCGTTGCAGAAAATGGTGCCAACCACAAAATTTGGTTCCAAATCATGATACAAATAGCTTGAATTTGGTGGAATTAATTGAGAATTGGGGCTTTTATTTTTTATTTTTTTCCTTTTTTTTGTTTTATTTTGTTTTGGGTTCAGACTCATGTCTAGTATAAATGCAAATACCTTATAACTTAAAGATGGACAGCTTTGCACATCTTGAGGCCTCAAACTAGAAAGCAAGTCAAAAGCAGAATTCTTAAAGTTATGTTGTGCTCTGACTACTAATTTCAGTATGCTGACACACAGACAGGTCTGTGGGCCCAACGGCGGGAGGAGCAGGTGAGAAGGCAAACACCAGCTTTTGCAAAATCTGTAATTGGCGGGTCTGCATACACTTGTTTGGTTCTAGGAACTTTACATCCTTTTGCTCTTGAGGCTTAATCAAGAGAAACTGAAGACAGAGACTTGCCCCAGGGAGGATGAGCTGTCAGACTCAGTGTTGTTGGTTTCCCTGGGCCCCACATGGCCACCATGGGCCACTGGACAATGGCCTGACAACTCTGTGTTTAGCCCTTCTCTGGAGAAATTTATAAGCTGGGCCAGAGTGGCTCACAGGAATTTTCAACAAATAACTACCTTGAGCTTCTGCTTAGTTTGCAAAAAATCTGAAAATACCTATGACCAAGACATTTTCCCATTTCTCTTCTGGTTTTCTGGAGACTATCCAGAGGAGCTGAAGTTTATCCACACAAAAAAGCTGATGTGGTTACTGAGTTCAACCTGGTAAGCAGAACGGAATATAAATTGTTCTTAAGATCAAATAAACTTTTTTAAAAGAGCAGATGAAAACTGGTTTCTAAGCTTTGGACTTTTTGTTTTGTTTCCTTGACTCATAAAGCTTTGGTGAATCCTGCCCTTAAGTACCAGAGACAGTGATAGATGCCAAAACCCTGGCAGGTTTGAATCTGTTCACATAAGCCCTGTGGGTGTGAATTTAATTCTTTCCAATGATTGTTTTGGAATGATTTAGTCACATTGTTTTGACCTACTTTCCCTAGTTGCAAACTCCATCCAAGCTGGTTATTGTTTATACAAAAAGACTGTGAAGGCTATTTCATACACTGATATATTATTTCTGATAAATTTCATAAATAAACTAAGAAAAAAAAATTGAAAAGGAAAATAGAAAAAAGCCATTTTAGGCAAAAAAGAGAGTGTACCATAGGATGCAGATCTTTGTCCAATCTCTGGCAGAAGTCCCAATGCAAAGAAGAGGATTGACAGAGTGACTCTAGCAGGTTTGCTCCTCAGCATTTTGTAAGACAGGATATGAGACAGCAATTGGGAGAGAATTCATTGTGGGATGGAGAAAATAAGGTGGCTCAGAGGACAAAATCAAGTCTTCCATGCCTTGTAGCAAGTCACAAATTGAAGGGCTGACAAGTGACCAGGAGATGAAAGAAGGTCCTCTCCGAGGGGTTCAGAGACCATTGCCTGGAGTTCATGCCAGATCACAGACAGTAAATTACTAGCAACTGGGCCATGGAATTATTTTCTGGAGACCCTCTCCTGGTTGCACTGACAGGCAGTTTGGGCTCTTCAGAGCTACTAAGATAGCAGTAATAGAGATGATTGTACTCCTCCTTCCTGGAGAGAGAACATGCCCTACGGAGATGGGCAGAGATAGGAATCGGGAAGCTCATAAAAGATGGGAAGGCAACAGTTGAGGCAGGGAGTCATTAAAGGGAAGTTAATACTGTGAGTGGGAGGTAGTCTAAGAAAATATATTAGAAGCTGAAATGTAAACTTGAAGGGCAAATCTACTCCTTTATATCTATAATTTTAAAAACAGTCCTAGGGAGTGAAGTGCCACAAATTTTTACAGGAAGCTTGACATCTAGTAGATTTTTGTGTCTCTGGTAATCAACATCTTCATATCTGACAGCTGGTGTTGGAGCAAGTACTCTTCTTCCAGTGTTTGCTAACACCTTGGAAAAACACCATCACTAAGAAAAATACAAACCAACCTCTCATTTTCACCAGTGAAAGCAGAAATGATCATTAGGACCATCAGCTTCTCACTTCCTACATAACATAAACAGGAAAACATCTATGTGTTAGGTCAGTTTTGGACCAAAACACAGAAAACAAGTACAAAATTGAGTGTAAATATGTCTTCAATGCCAGATCTCCTGGACTTTAGGAAATCCACATAAGTATACAACTCCACTCATCTTAAAAGCTTACAGCAATGAAATATTACCAATAAAACTTCATCAATAGACTTTCACATATAGTAATTGGAATGCAAAAGCTATTTAATCTTCAAACATAGCATATATCATGGCTGAAGCCTGGAAAACTCTGAGAATAATGGCATTTATATCCCTTTGCATTTTCTGCAATTTAGTTCTGTGCAAGACAAAGAAAACATCTGTAGGGAAAGTACCAATTCTAAGGCAAAGGTTACCGATTAAACTGCTGCTCTGTAAATATGTATATACATCTAAGTTGTATAGATCATTCTGAAAGGAAACCAGTCATCCAGACATTGATTTTCTTGCAAGAAATATAATTCTCTGATGCAAAGTTGCTGTGATTTAACAAACACTATCTGCTCTTCTCATACATGGATTTTTGCATTCAAAGGGTAGGTTTTGCTAATAAGTTTGTGCATATGTGTTGCAGAAGAGGGAAATCTTTACCTAGAAATCTTTATCTCTACTGAATGCTACCTTTCAGCTAATGAGATGGCTGTCACCTAAATTTTCATTGTTTTAAGAGCAAGTGGCTGTCGACAGTTTCCTTTCAAGCTTGAATGATGAAAGGAAAACACCACGCTGCCTCATCTGGCTAGCTTGCTGAGAGCTAATGAGCCTGAGGCTGCACCCATCTTTGCTATACTAGTGTGACCTTATGTCTGCTAATGCACAGGGAAGGAGTGAAAAATGTACTGCTAGTTCCCTCCAACAGTTCCTTGGGGACATTCTGAATGTGCCAAACAATTTAGTAAATATATATCAAGTTACTGTGTTGAAACATACTCCCATGTATTGCAAGCCCGGGTATCTCAATCAAAAGATAATATTTTATTTTTGCTTATCTTCCCCCTCTGTGTTCAATATTGGATAATTCATCTTTAAAAATGATATATTTTCTTGTTAAATTTTAAACATTGTGCAAAAAATGTTTCACTTAGTGTTTAGTTTTATAATAGCCTAATTGAAATTTTTAACTGGTTTTCTTTTGTTTCGATTTTATTTGTTTGTTTGTTTGGTGGGTTTGGTTTGTTTTGTTTTTTTTTTTTTTTTCTTACCAGATAAATAGAAGTTGATATAAGATTTGATAGTGCAAGTTTGAAGGCTGCTTAACTGTTAGCAACTGAAAGCACTGGTTAGCATGGACCATGCATCTCAAAAAGATTTTCCATGCATAGTCAATAGAAAATATTTCATGGATTCCCCTTGGTGGAATCTCTCTCCTCTTTGTGCTCAGTTTCCATAAAGATGGCTGGAAATCAGCTTTACTGGATTTTAAGATCTAACTTTCATTTGCAAACTTTACATTCAAATATGCAGTTTGAAATTCTTCCTGTATGGTAGTTACTTGCTGAAAACATCTAATAGGGAACGGAAATGCCACGAAGCAGTACGTGTGTGTATATATATATATATATAGCTCTGTGAAATTTTAATATTCACAATGTATAATGGATTTTAAACACTATATAAGCTCAAGAGATTGTTTATAAAAAAAAAAAAAAAACCAAAACAAAAAAACAACCAAACATTATGTTAAGTCAGTTAAATAATGTTAGTTTCCCAATGAAAGTGAAAGCAAAAGGTAAAAATATAAAAGCATTGAGTAAGTTACTAGTGATTACTTACTTTCACAGCTCTAGGACTTGACATCTACTGGAATACACTTCAAGGCTTTGATCTGGACAGTGCTCTTTGTGAGCTATGCAGTAGATTTGCTTTTTATCTAATAGAGTTTTCTTGTGTCTTGGTATTTTTGGCAACACTTGGAAAGCACAGCCTAGACTGATAAGTATTTGTTCATATGAATGTGAAGCATGGAGTAAAAGTGGATTTTAAAAAAAGGAGTTTGAATCTCTGGCAGGAAATAGTCATCAATTATGAATATTTTGGGGTGATCTGGTCAAAAAGACAATGGATAAATTAGTCAGAGAAAACTGCACCAGATCTTTTCCTGATCAAGTCATTCTTGTATTTTCTGATAACAATGCCAGCCTTGATAAAAGAAAAGCTTTACTTTCATACCTCACCAGATATCTGTATCACCCATTTACTCCATTTTAAATTCAAACACAAACACATCAAAAATTAACCGTCAGGCTGTCCACAAAGCAGAACAAATCTCTGAGGTGGTGACTCCTCTCAGGATACCTAGTCTATTCCTCTGTGGCATGAGGATGTGATTAACACTTCACAGAATTACTTCCTTGTCCCAGGAGATAAATAACTTAGGTCTTCATAAGATACTGGTAGGCAAAAAGTCCCAAGACAGGTTCTTCTCACTTCTAGCAACCTTAGTGCATGCAGAGGGTAAACCTTTTAGAGACATTACTTACTCCAGAAGACATTACCAGCTGTTGGCAGCATCACCCTGTGTAGTTTGACAGTTTATGATGTTTAGAGATCTTTACATATAGAAACAGAATAGACATTTGTATCTGTTCCACCCAGCCCACATCTCCCCGCCGTGAGCTCTTCAGTCAAGTTTCTGAGGCCTCAAGAAAACAAATTTCTATCATTTCCCTTGAGGACGGTCTTGGCAACTGAAGAGGTGCTTATCTTTTGGGAAGTCATTCCCTACACTGAAAGAAAAGAGCTTTGCAAAAGGCAGTCCTGACCCCAGACAGATGAAGTATGGGGGGAAGACACTGCTTTCCCCATGTTGAGGGCAGAGGATGCCAGGAGGGAAGATGAAGCTGTTGACCCTGCCTGGCCCTGGATGGACTGTGGTTGCCCCCAACGCCGCAGTGCCTGCCAGGGCTGTGTCTGACAGGTTGCTCAGCTCCAGGTGGATGGGCTGCAAGGAGGCAGAGCAGAACACAGACCTTCTGCCCTGTGCCTCAGTCTCCACACTTATTAGCAGGCTGTTTTGTTTTGTTTTGTTTTGCGGTTGCCAACCGGCACTTTTTCCCCTGCCGTTGGAACAGTAGAAGCTCCGGCTCATTGGCATGGGAGCTGCTTTTCCCTCACATTATGCCTGTCTGAGTTATTATTGCATTGCAGTCACCCAGTCCCTTTTGCTTTCTGTGGCATCAGCATTTCCCTGCTATGGCTGTTGTAGTGCACTGTAATGCTGTGGATGTGCTTTATAAGCCCTGAGCCTTGAATAATAAGAGCATTGTTTTCCTCTCTGTGGTCTCTGCCTTCATTATAAATAAGTATTAGGTCTGAAACATGGAAACATATGTTTGATTTCTTTTATTTGCCTCCATCCACACCTTCCTGAACTGCTGAAGTAAATCCTTCATACTAATTATTAACCTTTAAGACTCGCAGAACAGCAAATGCTTACACACTGCTTAGCGCACAGAGATGCAGCATGGCTCTTATTCAAAAGCTACAATCAAACCAGGACAAGATTAAGTATATTCAAGGCAAACACACCCACAATCTAATCAAGACAAAAGAAGAAATCCTGGCTCTCTTTGAGTCAATGGGAGTTTTGCCACTGACTTCAGTGAGGTTAGAATTTCACCCAAGATAAACAAGTATGAGACAAGACAAAATAAAATAGTTCAGAAGTGGGAAGGTTTGTGGATGAGTCATTGGAGAATAAAGAGAGAGATATTTACTTCCTGGGGGGAATGAAGATGAGGCAAAAATGAAATATGAATATTTATATGTGGCTGAGTGCAGTGAAGGAAAAGTGAAGGGTCCTGGCGTGCACTGCAGCACGGAGCCCACACCTTTCTGACACTGAGATGTGGCTGCATGGCCAGCCTGGCTGGCATTCTGCTGATGAGGGGTCAGCACCATGGCCCAATAGGCAGCATGAGAAATGGCTCTGCCAAAACCTCACCAATTACCTTTTTCCTCATTGCAATTGTTCCCTTCTGCAAATATTTTGGAAGGTTCTCTACCAGGCTTTATCTTCCATACTTTTAACAGCTGGACAGCAATAATGAATGTCCCCAAACTAAAAGAACTTCCTTTGCTTAAAAAATAATAGAAATAAAATGTTTTTGAAGAAAAAAATATGGTGTTGGTTTTTTGTTGGTTTTTTTTGTTTGTTTGTTTGTTTGTTTGTTTTTTTTATTCTAATGTGTCCAGCTTAACATGAAAAGCTTACTTTTATTTATTTTTTTTTTCAAGAAGCAAAAACATTTCACTTGTTGATTTATTTTGGGTGGTTCTTGGTGATATAATGCAATTATGTATTTTACAAAAGTTGGAAGAGAACAGAATCTTTCACTCTTGGTCTTGCTTTCAATGGAAGATGAAGACCTGCTGGGTCTTGACCTAAGAGACACTGTCTATGCTCAGCCTTGTGGTCCCTCCCAGTCACAGGACCAGTCGGTGGGGAGAGGAGTTGCCACTGCCTCACAAGTGAGCACATGTGTAGCTCCACCATTTCGTCTTTCTTTTTGCTGTCGTGAAATGGTACTTAAAGTGGGTAAAATGTTAGGGCAATCTCAGCAAGTACTAACCTTGATGAGATTGCCATTCCTCTGCAAAGAAAACTCTGGTGCTCCAGAAAATGATCCTCCAAGATGCCAGCTCTGTATTGTCTTCTGCAGGACTTTGCTGATACTTGTTGCAACCGGCAGCCCAAAGTCCAGCTAGACAGTCAGTAGTGGTGCATCCCTGGGGTACAGGGATACCTGTAATAGGGTTAATACTATTTAATATCTCCATTGCTGAACTGGACAATGGGACTTTGCAAGACTGAACAAGGTACAAAACTGGGATTTTGATACACAGGATGGGTGTGCTGCTACTCAGAGGGACATGGACAGCCTGGAGAAATGGGTTTATAGGAACCCAATGAGGCTTAGAAAAGGGAAGTGACAATTCCTGTCCCTGGGGAGAAACAAACACAAGCACTCCATCCCTGGAGATGTTCAGACCCTGACTGGACACAGCCCTAAGCAACCTGCTCTGTTTGACCATGTACGAGTAGGCAGTTGGACTAGATGTTCTCTGGAGGTCCCTTCCAACCTCAGCTGTTCTGTGATTGTATGTGTTCCCTACAGTATAGACAAAAAGTTTTAGCCAAATCAAGCTAAAATTAGTCTTAGAATGTACCTGACATGTCTGTGTCTAAGTCCCATATTTTTGGATAACAAATTCCTTCCCCTAATCCTCTCACTTCCTATGGAGGGAATTTAACACCTGCAAATTACTCAGGGGTGTTGCCTCTCTGATATCCCATGCACACATACAGACAAGAGCATCTCTGACTGACCTGGGCCAACTTCAGTACAACTCTACCTCAACTGCAGTTAATAGAAGTTTCTTCACACACTTGACTGGGAACGAGACTAAGCATTAGTAAAATTTGTATGGCTGAATCACCTGAGCAGACTAAAGATGCTGCCAGTTTATGATACCTATAATGACGGTGGCTTCCATTAAAATGTCATTCATGAAAAGGCTCTTACCAACTTAATTTACTATTCCAAGAGCATAGGAAATGTTTGGCATCCCATATACCAATAAATAGCCACTTATTAAACTCTCTCGATCACAATTTCTTGAGACACTTGAAGACAGCAAAGAAGGATAAAGAACACTTTGGCTCAGACACAAAGACACATTTTCTTCAGGGGTATTTAGTGCTGCTTTGGGGCTGCAGAGCTGCTAATGGGTAAACTCCACTGAGCTGAATCCCTGCTAGAGATGGAACAGATCTGAAATCCATTTTCTCTTTGCTAAACTGAGCTATGAAGAAGCAGTTAAGAGACAGTGTAAAAACAGAGCATGGGTAGCACATTTTTTTGCTACTGATAGTCCTATCCAGCCAATAATAAGCAGTACAGAGACCACCTCCCTGAATTTTTTCCAATTTCTTTCAGCCTCTAACATCTTATGTCTATAAGTTCCCCTGGAACAACAAGGGAGCAGGAGCCAAATGCAGCTTTGCAGTGCCCTTATATCTCTTATCTGGCTCTGCAACAAACCCTCTGGGCATAAATAAGATCAGCTTCAAAGCAGCAAGAGGGTGAAGAAGGATCTAGACTAGCTCAGGTGGAGAGTGCATGGTTTGTAATGAGTACTTGAAAATAGCATAGCTGCATCTGTGCTTGCAGCAGAGGTAGAGAAGAAACCAAAGACAGCAGTCCAAGAAGGAGTCCAGGATAAAGAACAAAAAACTGGGAAAATATTTTATATGCTTCTCCATTCTTTCAAATTGTCTTTGAAATACACCTGTATGGACACACATTCTGTTTTACAGTGAGGGGAAAGACAATCTGTGGTGAGACTTTATTAATACCTCAGCCCAGAAAGTTCCCAAAGAACTCTTGCTCCTACACAAACTTCACCCTGTTCCCCAAAAATCACATTCTTGCTACAAGCCTATATCTGGTTATCCTTTACTGGAACCACAATGTGACCATGAAACCCAGACTCATCCTTGGCCTGGAGGCCTGCTAAAGTCTCCAAATCTTTTACAACTAGAGTTTCAATCGAGTTATTTATTCACCTAATCAAAAAGTAAATACTATATACAATTTCAAGACTTCAAAGGTTCTGTCTCCCATGGTGGGATACAAACGAAACCACAGTTTTCATAATGCTGGTGATAGCTGACAGCAGCTATTTGGTAAAATAAGCTCTGACTGACTCACACAGAACATGTCTCCTGGAAGAAAGAACCATTAAGAAAACAGGCTAATAGGCGTAAATGAAACAGGATTCAGAGCTCAAATAGTAAGGGTAGACATAATTGTTACTGTCATAAAAACCAAGGGTTTAACTCAGAAAGATATCTATCTGCTGGGCTGAAAACATGAGTGGTACTTGGGGCAAAACTAAAAAAAACAAAGGAAGCTGGTGAAAAGGTCCCCCAACACCCCAAGTAAGCCATTTTCCATATTCAGTTCCAAGACTGCCTTGGCTGGTTTCTGAGGCAGTTGATTCATTCAGATAAAATGAAATCAAGCAAGAATTAGTGTTTCTAAATTAATTTATAAATGTGACACTAATTAATTAGTATTTTATATCAGGATGAAAATCAAAGGAGAATTCTGTCATCAATACTTTCCCCCATTACCTGAATGACAAGGAGCAAAACCTCAATGCAGATTCCAGCCTTCACTGATTATAAACGACTTCAGAAATTAAAGGTGTGGCAAACATTTTGGGCAACAACTGACAGCTGTTCCTTGAATGACAAAATGAGACAGTCTGCTTAATGCAGTGAGAGATTCAAGAAAGAGAGAGATGACCAATCCGTTTCCAGATGAGATGCATAAATGATGGCTTAAAACCCCCAGAAAAGCCACTAAAATACTGGGGGGACTTTCTGGAAAGTGTGAAATGACAAAACAAGCTTGTTGCATTCACAGCAGTGAGTCTGAAAGTAGGACAAATAAGAATAGACAATCAAGAATGATAACAAGAAAGGCATGGAGATAGAAAAGCCTAAGCACAGCACAGAAGAATGACACACACATACCCTTTCTGCCCCCCCGCCCCTGAATGCATTTGAGGTAGTTATTGAAATGGACCAGCTGCCTCAGAGGCAGAAGTGAAACATTCTGTGAATCTTGGTGTATTTTACTAGTTACTTTGAATTACAGATGCAAACAGCTGATATTAGAGAGCATTCCTAGTTCACCCCTCTATTACCACCTTTTCTACTAACAATCCTTCCAATCAGTTTAGTTAGTTTGAGTAGGAGTCTATAAACATTTTAATGAAAGCTCCAAACTGAGCAACATGCTTCTGTCTTTATCCCCAAACTGAAACTTGAGATCAGTTTGTCAAGAAATCTTTTAGGGAACTGTTAGAAGGAAAGCTTCTCCCTCTGGCAGAGTTTATAGTCTACAAAAAAAAAAAAAAAAAAAACAAACCCACAACAACAACAACAAAAAAACCCCATGTGCAAAGACCTCCCTCCAATGGAGAACCTCAATTTTTGGGGGCAAGAACAATTATATACTTACTAGTTTTGTAGGTACGTGGTAATGATCAGGTGACCTTCATTTGGGATTATCCCTGCTTGACCAGGTCTGAGCTAAATGTACTGTATGCTCACCTCTTGTGATGAACAGTTATATTTTTGATATGGTAAATATCACAAACAGTTGGCATAGTAGGTGGCAACACTAAGATGTGAAAGGCAGCATGAGCTCAGAACACATCCAACAGAAGGTTGATTCATCCCCTGACAGACCAGAGCAAATCAGATATCTGTATTCTCAGCTACAGCATCAAAGTCTATGTTTAGTCATTGCAAAAGCTGGGAAAATTTTAGCATAACTGGGAAATACAAGATTATCCCCCTGGAATTCTTTAAGCAGGATTGCTCTGTTTATGCAAAGTGGTTTCCCTATGATTAAACTCATTGTCTGGTCATGGTATTAATGCCTCTACCTTCTAAGCTTGCTAAGCCCCAGTGAGATGTAAGATAGTCAGTGGAAACAAGCGCTGGGACCTCAGTGTGAGACCCATAATGAGCCTCCTGGACTACAACCAGATCAAGCTAGTATCTGCTAAGTTACTATGTCATGTGGATGCATTCACTTAGCACATCCATCTTGTGATGCAAAATGAGAGCCAAGTCACTTGGTGTGTTGATCAGTAGCTTAAACAGAATAGAATAGAATAGAATAGAATAGAATAGAATAGAATAGAATAGAATAGAATAGAATAGAATAGAATAGAATAGAATAGAATAGAATAGAATAGAATAGAATAGAATAGAATAGAATAGAATAGAATAGAATAGAATAGAATAGAATAGTTCAGTTGGAAGGGGCCTGCAATGATTATCTAGTCCAAATGCTTATGCTGTGCTAACCTGGTTGCTTGCAGTTTGTGAACATCCACATGGCAGTTTTGGGACTGTGTGTATAGATACGGTAGCCTGTGTACTTGAAAGGCAGATCTTTGAAAAGCAGAACAGGACTGGAAGTCTGACACACCAAAACAATCATGTTTCATCCCATCCTGTTTCATGTGGTACTGACATTTTCCTTTAGGACGCCACTCAAACACATACCAGATGCTAACCTGCCTACTGTCCAAAGATGGGCCAATTTACTGGTCTCTGGTACCGTGTATAATCATTCACACCTGTGAAAGGTCACTGTAAAAATCAGAGATGCTCTGTTTAACACCCACTGTGTACAGATGTAAATGGCTAGCCACTGCAGAAAGCAACTGAGAATATATCCAATATGTTACTCTAATTAAATGTCTGACCAGACATAACTAGATGAAAACTAGAGGAAAAGAAGGACTCAGTTTCTTATTTGTTAATACAAACATTCAGACAATTTTTGTGGTCACAAAGCATATTTACACTTTCTATGATACCAGAACTAAACACAACAACAGCAAAAGTTTCCGGAATTGCCAAGGACTTCATTTGTATCAGAAATACAACATTCTTCATAATGTTCTGTAAAGAGCTCTTTTGCCATTTTATCAAACGACATCTTATATAAAATATGTTCCCCTAGTGCCAGTGTGAAGGTTGTAGCAAAAGCTCAGTGTTCAGATGGTTTGGAAACCTATCTGATAAAGATATGTTCACAAATGAGCAGATTGTGCCACACTGTTCCAATAGCTCCCTGGTTTTCTAGGCAAAAGAGATGTGAAAAGCCTCATTTGCTAGAATGCTCTTACAACATTTGATGAAGTGCTACTTGAGACACAATCTAGATACCTAATGAAGGTGAAGAATTGGCTAGGAGAGGGAGTCCTAAAGAGCAGACAGTGAGGGTTAACACTGAAAGTTGAATTATTATTCTGGAAGAAAACAACACATCGGACCACTCTGCTTTTCTGCTCATGTTGGCAGAGGGCACCATCTTTCACCATTAATACAGAGGAATGTCAGAAGGTGGTACACATATGGCATGAGCTTAGAAAACTGTGAGGAATATCATATCATATCATATCATATCATATCATATCATATCATATCATATCATATCATATCATATCATATCATATCATATCATATCATATCATATCATATCATATCATATCATATCATATCATATCATATCATATCATATCATATCATATCATATCATATCATATCATATCATATCATATCATATCATCATATCATCATATCATATCATTCAACAACACAATGCAAAATCATGAATCCTGAGGGCAAGTATCTCAATCTTCTGATATTCTAATATTTGAGAACTCATACTTAGGAATGACTGAGGGGGAGATGGCCTAGAAGCACTAGCTGATCACGCCTGAAGTTGTGGAATGACAAATATGATCTAATAGTTCACAACAGAGGGAGTTATATCTAGTAGAGAAAATGAAGTGTTCCTGGTGAAAAGTCCTTTGAAGACATGTTCAAGAGATCGAACAAATATGCAAGAAGTTATAGTGTAGTAAGACAAAGGAATTCCTGCAACTATAAGGCAAAGACCAACCATTATTAAGATATTTCTCTTTATGAAGTAAAGGGAAGTTTGGTAAATATGTGCAGTGGATTATAAGAGGTACCTGTCTGTAGCCATCAAGGCTAAATTAAGTCAAGGTCCAAATCTGTACGCACATGACAGTCTTAATTTCCAAGTTTATTGTATCTCTTTATGACTATTATTTCTTGTATAAACGTAATTTTTTAGCTTAGATACACTTCTTTTTTTTTTTTTTTTTTTTTTTTTTTTTCCCTAATACTTACCCCTAGTCCCCTTCACTTCAGCAGGCTAAAATGCTACACTCTGTTAGAGGGCTCACATGGTCAGATAGGTAAAAAATGGGGTGACTGCACCACCCTGCACAGGTGGGTATGGCACAGTTCCAGTTGACAAGTCATCTTGAGGCAGAGATGTGCCATATCCTTCAACGTGACTTACCTCTACACCATCAGCTGTTAATACAACCTGATGGCTTCTAGACTGGAGGTGGTTCACTTCTGGGGAGATTGAAGCATTTGTCTGTTCAGTTAGACCCTCTCCACAAGTGTTGCCTATCATTTAGGAGCCAAAAAGTGGATTAACTGAAGATACCACTGAGCTACAGGCTATGCAAACCTGCCCAAACAGAATGTGGTAAAAGCAAATGACCCTCAAACATTTGTATTAGGCAAAAGTCTTACTTTTTTGGGAGTTCTCTCACCAAGTCCAGAGAACTAGTGACATGCACAGTTTTTATCATTTATGAGCTGCAGACTGTTCATCATGACTTCCCACAGAAACGGTAATATGCTGGTTATGTATCTGAATTCCTTACTCTCAAATATCAAACCAGAAGGTACAGTGGTGCAAACAGAGGGGAATTACTCAGAAAGAACAGGACTAGAGGCAAGAAAGGAGCATTTGGTAATCCAGACTGTTACACTGTCAATGATTTTGCAGAATCAGATTCTATCTGTCTCAGTTCTGCTCTAATTTTTCTTTGATTCACTTGCAGTCAATATTTCTGTATTTCTATTAGTCTAGCAAATGTTGGTGTAAACTATAAATTTCACTAGTACTTTCAAATATCAAAATATCTTCTTTCTTAATAGCAGCAAATTCTTCCACCTTGGAATTTCAGTTTATTTCACAATCTGCCTGCTTACAGCTCACTACATAATTGCTCTTCTAACCAGTCTGGTTATAGACAGACAGACTGTTTTTTTAAAAAAATTTGCTTTACGCTAATCTCTTTGCAGAATTACAGATTAACTCAAGATCAATTGTGATAAAAGGAACAAGAGACTGGGTACTAAATAGTCTCATAACTTCAGACTCTCTTCAGACAAAGCAGTTTTGAATTCACTCCTTATTTTCCAGATCATCAACTTTAATCGTAAACTCTTAATCATTACAGACTATGGCCAGCATGAAATCTTAACAACTGTGGAAACTTTTTAAGACCAACACACAGACCTCCCTACCTATGGGGGTTCAGATGGAAAGATTTTTTAACTGGAAAGTGCTTTGAGATCTCCAGTTGAAGGGAAATCCCATTCTCGAATCCATTAAATATATAAAACTGTAGTTAATTGAAATGTATCTGCACATTTGAAATGCTTCCTCTGCTGTTTTCTGTAAGAAAAGCCCTGCCTCTTGAAAAGTATTGAAGACATTTCACTGGTCAGGAGGCATCACCATTAGTGAACATGACAAAATCTGATAAAGTAAACAATGAACAGGAGAGTAATTTTCTTCTGTCATTTAGATCCAGCAGCCCTGAAAGTGAGACACTGGCTCATCAGACCAAAATGTCCAGTTCAACCAGATTAACAGCTTCTATGAACACTCAGCTTTCTTCCAAGAAACATTTCTCTCTATGAAGGTCATAAGCTTCAAGAACCTATAACCTATGTTGCCTTGGACTATTCAATAAGAATAGTCTTTGTGAGAAATGTGCTGGTCACACAGCAATATTAAGAATGTTAATTTCTGCAGGCTTCTTTTCAACTATTAGGTCTAGGAAAGCAATTTGAATCAGCTGAAAAAAATTTCTTCTTTATTGCTAAGAAATAGCTGTAACAAAGACAGAAACATTGAATAGAAATTCTGACTAGAATACAAGTTTTGGACCAGGCAGGGCTCAAGAAATTTAAAATGAAGCAATATTTTATTTCCTTTCAGAAATAACAATTTTTCCAAAATCCCTTGGTTTAATTCAAGTTTGCCAAACAATGCAGGGATGAGGTTAACTTCACAACGTGTAATGGTAGGCAACAGGAGTGATCTTCCATCACCTTGTAGCCAAGGGCTGGGATATTTACCTACACTGTGAAAAGTCCAATTCAATTTCTTCTTCTGTTGCTGACAATCTGAACTTGCGTATCCCAGGTCAGTGAATTAATTAGGATGCTCTGTGGGTTGCCTGGTGGCGAGATGCTTAGTCCCTCCTCCATACTCTCCAGTTTTCCACTGCGGATGCTGTTTTGTGTTGTATAAATAGTTTATCACGGGTGTTGGGGCTGGTGCAGGGACGCTCCAGCTCACAGACAGCATTGAGCTGCTAGGACATGGAGTCATTCAGCCTCTCCCTGGCTCAGTTGGTCTATTGAAATACAGCACAATGGTTCCAGCAGACGAGATGATGAAAGGTCAGCCCTCTGCATGCCCCACAACCTCTGATTAGGACATTCACTGCAAACGTAGGAGTTGTTCATCCAAATCCTTGCTTTGAACTTTTCCCCCTCTCTTTTCATAAGTTTCTCACATTCTCTGTCCCTCAGTTTTCCACCTCTTGTGGGAAAACTATGAAGTGGCCAGAACCCACAATGCTATAGGCTTTAGAAATGTTTAAATTGTGTCAGAATAACACAGAAAGCAAAATGAATGCATGGTGTAGCTTGTTACATCCCATTGAAAGATGATTCCCCTGGGGTTGGATGGGCAATCATTGCACAGACATTCAGACCAGTGCTGTGTGGAACAAACGCATCATGTCATGGGATCTCACCATCATTTTGTAAAGTGGTTGTAAGTTGCCAGTGTTCTGCAAATTGATTCTGACAAGAAGTATAATAATAACACACCATCCACTAGACCATCTGGTCTTTCATACCAAAAATATCTTAATCAACTATTAGAAATGTTTAATATGCATCACAACAAGAATTATTTGTGGGTATTAAACAGTGGCTGAAACCAAATGCAGAGAAAGAACATGCACCCATAGTCTTAGATGGTGCGGAGTACTGTAGGAGAGTCATTAAAGATATGCTGACTTGCACCAGTTGAGCATAGGGCCCGCCGTATTTAGAAACACAGTATTAAGAGTGGTTATGCTCTGAAACTTAATAAAATTACAAATTGGAATATCTCTAGTGAAATTAATGATCCAAAATATTACAGTCAAGCTGAAGTCAACCTTGTCTTGAATTTTGAAGGTCATTTGGAGTCATAAAAATGCAGTTTTATGCTTTAGAGCTTTGAAACAATAAGAGAAAGGGGGCATTTGACATTGAGGGGGAAAAAAGAGTCATCTATCCCCCCTCATATTGCAATTAATCTGTTGAAAAAACCTATTGAGAACAAACCCCCACCCCTAATCCCCCACCTTCTCCCCCCCCCCCCCCCGCCCACAAAGAAAAAACCCAACCCAAATTCACAAAACCAATACTCTAGTAACATTCAGAATAAATTGGTGGCTGCTATTTCTTTTAACTCATTCTTGTGACTTGACAGAAGAGGGTATTAAAAAAAAGACCCTGTGGAGAAGGTTTCTCAGCTCAAACATTAGATGTTGGTTAGTTGCCAACCTGACATACTTCTTTCTTCCTGCAAACTCTTAATAGGAACTGGACAAATGATGGATTAAGGGAAAAATCAGGACAAAAAAAAGAAAATAAGTCAAGCCAAAGCAAAATACTTTGATTTACTTAGTGGAATGAAAAAAAAAAAAAAAAAAAAAGGCAAAAAGCAAACAAACCCAACAAACTCCCCGAGGGAACCAAGAGTTTTTGGAAAAAAAAATATTTATTCATATTCAAGACAGTTTTTCTGATTTTAGGGAACAAATTGTTCCAGATTATTTTCCTTTTCCCTAATTGTGGCAACATCTTAATTTCTCTACTTTTTTTAAAAGAGAAAGCAGGTTGCTTTTGAATTGACTGATTTTAAAAAAAAATTTTCTAGCTTTTTAAAATGTAATCTCTCATTTTGCAGTTTTGGTTATATATTTTTTAATGTAAAAAAAACAAAAACAAAAAAACACAAACAACTTTCTTTGTTTCCTACCAAAATTGTATGTTATATTGGGCCAAATTATCATATAATTACTTATCTCACAGAAATATTTTGTCTAACTCAATCCAACACCAACAAAGGGTGGAGTTATTACTAAGTCCCTAGAGAGAAGAAAAAGAAAAACAGGGAATAAACTACTGAAAAAACAGAAATTACCACAAATGAGAGAAAAAAGTTGTTAATTGGAGGAAGATACAAGTGAATTAAACAATAGCTGATCTTACTGATCTTGGCCACAAATATTTGAACAGGTTTGGCAAGCCAGTCACAGACTAAAAATCCCTGAACTAGGAATGACTTATTCCTTGGTCCAAATCATACATAGTAGAGGTTAAACATGTGCCTCGTGCCCAATTTTCTACATGTAACATGGGAAAAATGAATGATGCCTTGACAGCTTGGGAGATTAGAGACACATATGGAAGTACAGGGTGAAACACTAACCTAACTGAAATCCATTGCAGAATTTACTTTGACCTTGGGTTCTTCTCTTTTATTCTTCTTATTGTTCCTCTAGTTTCTCTTTCACCCATAAGAACAAGATTTTGTAAAGGAAAAATCAGAGGATGTGTCTGCCACCTCTATGATACAACCATATAACCCATCTCCATTATATCAGGCCTTGTACACAAATGCAGAGACAACCTTCCCCCAAAGACTTCACATCTACCAGCAGAGCAATGGCTAGAGAAAAGGACAGCTTTACTCTTTAGTTTTCAAACACTGTGGTTGACCTGCTCCCTTCTGGAGATGAGTTCAGGCTTAGGTATTTGCCAAGAAAGCTTTCTCCCTGGCCCACACGTCTAACTTTCAACTAGAGATAGCAATATTTTTTCAGGCTTTTTTTTTCCTCTTAAGTGGAAAGAGCATTAGTATAATTAAAGTTTTAGGAGGTGCAACTTTAACGAAAATGAAAAAGGTAAAGCTAAATCAATACAAGGTAATGTTTGAGCTGACCCATGTTGAAATATCCTTTTGGAATTTTTCAATCCATGAAACTATCTATAGATTGACTTTTTATCTTCTTTTTTTTTTTTTTTTATTTTTTTTATTTTTCAGGAAAAAATGTTGTTCACATTTTCATGGGAGAGGAAAATTGTTTTTCATGCAGCTGTATACTTGAAGTTGACAGCTGCATTTTTCATGGATATGATCACTCAAGCTGAGGTTGTCACTCAAGTGGATTGAGCTGATCCCGTGTAGGGCTTTAGAAATGACCAGAGCTACCTTGAAATTGTCCTGAAGTGAGAAGAGCCCCAGGACAACGAACACTTCAGGACCATGTAGCCAGGCAGACCATTTGCTGTATTCTGACCCCAAAAGAGCTTTGTATCACTAGTTTTATATTTCCTGCATGTGACAAGACAGAATTCATTAAGTCCAAAGTGTTAATAGAAACTCATCCAGTCGGTACATAACAGGAATGGATCCTGTTTCTACTGTGGTTTATGGTTGTCCACTGCTCCAAATCTTACAAGTGTCAAAGACAAATGAAAACTGCCTTAGAGCTCTGGAAAGATGAGCTATGATCTCATCTCAACCCATGTGTGAAGGCAGGGCTGGTACAAGGATTTCCATCCTTATAGGTTGTGGGTCATTTTCCTCAATGTCTAGTTTTGACAGCTCAGTTTTAATCTGCTTGAGGTATGAAGGGACCTATGTTTTTTTGTTCTTGTTTTTGTTTTTGTTTTTTAATTATTATTATTTAAAATAAATAAATAAAAAAACTCAAACAAACAAACCAAAACCAACAATCCTATCTTGTTGAGTCAACGACACCTAAGGGGCAGTCGTTAGAATTTACATTGACAGCAAAATAAGACAGGGTGTCTCTGAGGAAAAGGGAAACTTGCCTTCTCTCTTGATCGGTTCTTATGGAGCTCCAATTTACATACCTTTACCATCATGTCTGCATAATTAATGCTTCAGTTTGGGGTTTTCCAAACTGAAAAAACAAACCCCTAAATATTGTGCATCCTGTGAAGCTGAGGACAAGAAATGTGAGTCAGCTGTGGAGTTGCAAAGCATTATAAGTAACCTACATGTGTAACTTGCTCTCTTTCAAATACCTCATCAATCTGGAAGCTACACTCCCCATATGTCTCTTCTGCCAATTCGTTTTAACTGTCAAAGAGGTTGTTTTCAAAGGACTCAAGTGACAGCTCAGAAATCCATCTTGGTGGATTGACAGGGCCTGGGAACTATGTCTCTGAACTGTACAGAGGTCAGCCATTTAATTTCGTACTGGTTCCCATGATTTATACATGCTCCAGCTCTTGATAAAGAACAGCCCATACTTCCTCTGTTCATGAGGATGTAATGCCTGCCTAGGGATTGCTCTCTTCTGTATAGCGTGTACAATTACAAAGCACAATGCCTGTTCTAAAATAGATCAATACACCATTATTATTCTTATATCAAAAGGGGCAGTGGGTAGGTGTCATGTGAACACAAAATCTGATAAAAGAAGTTGTCTTGTCAGACATTCTCTGTACCCCGCTCTGGTTGGTGGTTTGAGCAGCATTAATGGGCACAGGTAAAATCAGCCCTTGGTATTGGCAAAGAAACTCATCTGGCAAGATGTACAAGGGAGAAAGAGGGAATTCGCAAGGAATTTCTTATGAGCAATAGCAATGCTTTATAACAGTAAAACCTTTCAAGATATTCTTGCATGTTTATTTTCCGGACAAAGAAAGGAAATTTTAGAAAGACACAGAGGAAGTGGTTCCACCAACTCATGTAGTTACAGAAGAAGGAACTGAGATTTCTGGGATACCAGCCCTGCTTTGCTCCATGCAGTATGATACTTCTGTGGTTCCTATGTTGTTTCACCCATCCAACATACCCAGTCATAAGAACAGTCAGGAGAATTCAAAGGTAGCCTGCAAACTTGTCCTGGAAATACCATGAGAATGAAAAGGTTATACAGAAATTTACATTTGAGACCTGCAGAGTGATTCCATCATAGAATTGCTCAGACATTTGACAAATTTAGGGAGAACAAGGGGAATGGATGCACTGTTTTTTATCTTCCTGTTGACTTTTCTTGATCCCATTCTCTGTGATCTCATGTGTTAGGATATCTGAAGTCCTGAGGACAACCCTATGCATCTTGTACCAAATCTTAGAGAGTAGAGTACCAGACTGAAAACACCTCACCAGCACCATCTCTCTAAACCTCATACATTGTCTATCTTTCTTTGACACACATAATTGCAGTTCTGGTAGCACCAGCCTCCTGGTGTGACTTCATACGTTGAGCAATTATTCTCTTCAGTCCAGACTGATAGAAGGCTTCATGCCTTGGCAAAAATGACTAAGGTATTTATATATCTATGCTGTTTTTATGACTTGGAAGCTTACATGGTTTTCCGTCTTGATTATTGGCCTTTGAGAAACTTGCAAAATAAAAGCAACAATATGAATGGAACCAATATGTGAAAGTTCACCATCTCTAGTTGATTTCACAAACAACTCCCTATTCTTACTATTATTGGCAGACATGGCTTTTTTGCACCTGTCTATCTTGCCTTGTCATTTGGTGGTGATGGAAGGGAGAATCTAGGAATAGAAAAATACATTCTCTTGCATGTTCTAAAAGACCTGCTGGTGGTTGTAGCAGATCAAGGAGAAATTAAGCAGTCCAGACAACACTTGCCTTGTGGTGCAGCTAAATCATGTATGCACTACTAATGGCAAAGTTTCCTTTGGATTTTCTTTAAACAGTTAGTGATTTGCACACTGCATTTTAATTTCCTGTTAGTCAGAGTAATCCAGCCAGGAAAGGCCCAAACATCTCACAATAATTGTTTGCACAAGATGGATGATGGATCACAAATACAGTTTCGTTAATCTCAAGTGGCTGTCTGCACCATTCCTGATTCCTTTACTGTCTTTGTGCTGACTTCCCAGGACTTTGGAAGGACATACGGCTGTTGGTAAGCACTCGCCCAGTACATCCATCAACAACCTGAAACCACATAGGATGATGAGAGCACTCTTAATTTCTCTCCTAGTGTCTACGCCTCACTATCCAGTAAGGACTAACCAGTAATGAGCTCAGATCCTTGTCAAATATTGGTGCATTCATTTTCATTATACCCAAATAGCTGTTCACCATAGCTGAATACTGTGACACTGGAGAAACGAGGAAGACTTGTACCTTTGCCTCCTATTCAATCCTCTGACATGGGTATATGACACTGTCATATTCATTGCAAACAGCACCTGCATCAAAAGGTGGTGCTCTGAGTAGATGGTTGTTCATGTCATGGTTGCTGGTTGGGATGCTGTGAATGGAGTCCTACCTTCCTGCATTTGCACTGTCCTTGTGCATCCTTTAAATTAACTATGACGATATCAACAGTCAGAAAATGCCACCAAACATTTATTCTGCATTTATGAAGAGCCATAGCCATTTTCTTCTCTTTCATCTCCAAGCATTTCCTTTTCGTATTTGTAGGTGGTCCATGTATAGCTTTATGTGTGTTTTACACAGTCCAAGAACATCTGTAAAAGGTTTATGCCATGCTTGGAAACAGGAAAGGAGAAGCCTGAAAAATAAAGACTTCTCAATACCATTTCAAGATGCCCTATATTTTGTCAGAGTCTCCTGAGCTTTCTTTGGAGAAGTTTACCAGATCAGGTGCCCCATACCAGGATGTATCCCAGCATGGAGGAATATTCTGGAAAACAAAACTTATTCCAGCGCACAGTGCCAGATCCAAAGTGACATGCAGGAAACTTCCTTCCTCTCTGTTCTTGGTACAAATGCAGGTGTTTTTTCTTTGAAGAAATTTTGTTCAAGGCAAAGAGCAAAGTTGAGCTGGGCTGTGTCCTTTTTTTACTCTGAGAGCTCACCCTGTGTCAAGCACACCGATCCCTGACTATCTGGGGAGCTAAGATGTGATTTTAAACCAAGATAATAAATATAGAATTATGCCTAATATGCCATTTCATATATTACCTCACCAGCATGGTCAGTAAAACATAAGTTAATTTCTCCTAGGTCATGTACCCTCAGTGGAGGGGTGGAGTATACAAGTGTACTGCTTACATAGATTTACATACAGATGGCATATAGCTTGCTATTTCATAAGCAGCAGCTGATTAATGTATTTCCCACAAATTTCAGCTGGACAGGCAGCTCTCAAACTTCCTGTAAGTAATGAAGGTGGAATAAGTGGTGCCTGTCTATTTTTCCTGTATGCCCAGAGTAGCATGCCTTGTTGCAGAGACAGCTCTGCAGCATGTCACAAGCAGCATGCAATACTTTCACCAAAATGCCACAGGCTATAAAATTTTTCTCTTTGTCTCATAAAAGAAATGAAAGAGGCCTCTACTGCTTTTTGTAAATGATAGCCTCCCATCAAATGTAGAGACTGGAGACAGGCCACAAGATTCTTCTCACTTTGTTCTTCTCAACATAGGTAAAATTAAGTCAATGAAGCCAATTTACTCCTTCTGATGATAATGAATTTAAAGCAACATAGGCAAATGCAAGATTATGTTTGATACAAATTTGTGAATTTATTTGTACTGAAAAACATTTCATACTCAAAATTTGAGAAACTAATCCACAGCAAACAGCCAGAACGTAGAATGAAATATATAGAGGAGGAGTATTCTGTAACTGTCGACTTTTGTTTATGGAACCAGTATCTTTTAGGAATTACCCAAATACAGAGAGTTCATGATCATTATTAATGGCATTAAACATTTCATGCTTTACATTACAGATTGTAAAACTGGCACTTAGCCAACCAGTTACCTACTGGAACACTCATTAGAGCACAAGATTAATTCACTTCCTTGGAGAAGAGCTCATGCAAGTGGTTTTCAGACAGCAGGATAAAAAATAAATGGATCTCATTAAATAAAATATTCCTGTTTGTCCAAAGCAAGTATCTTTTTGGATTCCTTTGGATTCCTGCAACTGAAAAGTGAAGGAAAATGTGGTTTGGGGTTCAGCCTGTTTTGGGGGGGAGCCCACAAAATGTCATGAAAGCACTCCATCACAGCAAAGCTCCAATCTCTTCTTTCTTTCTCCCTTTAAGCAACATTATAGATTTCATGTTGTCTTAGTTTGGGCTGAAATAGAGTTAATATTCCTTTTCAGGGACTAGATGAGTGCTGTGTTTTGGATTTAGCTTTGGGTTTGGGATGAGAAGAATGCTGATAGCACACTGATGTTTCCAGCTGCTACCGAGACTTCAAGGACTCTCCGACTGCCCGTGTCCTGCCCGTGCGCCAGGGCACAGGGAGCAGGGAGGGAGCACGGCCACAGCACCTGACCCTAACTGGCCAGTGAAATATTCCACATCATGGAACGTCATGCTCACTATATGGAGGAGGGGCGGTTGGGAAGGAGCTCTCTGGCTTCCGGGATTGCGACTGTGGGATCTTGGTATCTCGGGGTCGCTGGCCGGGAATGGGCTGGATATTGGTCAGCGGGTGGTGAGCAATTACGCTGTACATTGCCTGTTTATATATCTCTTTTTGTTTTCACCCATCATCATTATTGTTCTCATTTTATTGCCATTATTAAACTGTTCTTATCTCAGCCTGCGAGTCTCCCTTCACCCCTCTAATCCCTCCCCCATTCCCAGGTGGGGAGGGGGAAGGGAGGGTGACCACCTGCGGGGGTTGGTTGCCGATCAGGCCCAAACCACAACACATGTTCATGAAAGGGGATTAAAGATGAAGAAAAAAGGCTGTCTTAAAACCTCCAGTCCCACAGAAGGCAAAGAAAATAAAATCCCTTGTTATTGTTCTCTCCACTTTTCTCAAAACCTGTGGAGTCTGATTTGCAACTTTTGAAAGTTTGGAGTCTGTGAGTCTGAATAGCCTGTGGATAGGCAGAAACTGAGTCCACACAGAGCTGACAGAGAAACCCAGAACCAGAAATGAGGGCCAGCCTTGTTGGTGCTTCAGGATGCTGCTGGAACACATGGGCGAGAGGACTCTTGCATCTTATGCTCTCCCCTCCCCCGATCAACCATTGTCAACTTCCAATTGTTTTCCAGCAAAATCGGACAATTAATTACATTAAATTAGAACGATATGATGCAGTCTCTCCATGCCATCAAGCTGAGATCACTCTCCTATAATATCATTCTTACAGTCAAGTGGTGAATATATCCAAGGAAGATATTTAATCCAACAAGGTGGCAAAGTGGCTTAAACTCACCTCTCAGTAGGCTAAGAGCCTGCACAATATCTATTCTGGATTAACTGATGGGCAGGAACTCATTAAGCAGCAGTAACTTGCACAGGAGCCCTCAGTTTCACTGCTTTTATACTTCCAACATCCCTTTGCCTTTGATGTCTGCCCTGTCTACCTCTGTGTGTGGGAATCATGTTTTCCTATGTGTGTCTATGCAAAGTGCCTAGCTCTCTGCTGGTGACTTGGACTGTAATACATGGTGACCTTTAGGCCAGCAGAATCATCAGCGCAGCCACAGTTTTATCTGTATTAATGTTAAATAGTGTGTACAAAAGCAAAAGGAAACATGCATATAATATCTTACTTTCTTTTAATCCAAAAGGTTAAATTAGTATACATGGTATAGAATCTCCATGGTTTCCACTTTATCTGCTACAGAGCTTGAACTTTAGTCTTTTGGTCCAAAGGGAGAAAAATCAATAGTATCATACTGATACACAAGAAACTTTATTAAAGTAGCCATGGGCATCTCTGCATCCTTACCCTATCAAGCTGGCTTGCTAATTGGTTTTCAACAGTGTGGCTGCCATGAAAATTACCCAGGTCTGTCTTGTGAAAATCTGGCTCTATCAGCATCAAGAACACAAACAGCCAGGGAAGCAGTCAAAGGTCACTTCCTAGTTGTTGGGAACAGAAAATGAAGCTTGTTAACATTCTGCTGCTGGTTCTTCTAGGGAGAGAAAACCACATCAGTGCTGCAGGGAGCTGTCCTCTGGAGGATTGAACAAAGATGATCAAGCTTCTCTCTGCTCACTTCCACTCACCCATCAGGCTTTCATTGATGAGGGAGCCTAAAAAATCCTGCCAGAAGTGTCATTTCATACCTGCCTGAAGTCTTTAGATTGGATTGCTTCCCTTATTTGTCCATCACAACAGTCTCTCTCCCTTTTACCCATCATCTCTCCTCTTTGCTGTGCCCCGGTTTGTAGCTGTGTTAAACTAAACCCACATTCAAAATGGTCTGAAAAAACATCAGTGTATCTGAGCAAGAATGAATTAAAATGTTGTAAAGCTTTAGCAAGAAATGCCAATTACAGATAGAAGAGAGGAGAGCCACAGTCTCTAAATCCCCCCTGCCACTGAGCTCCAATTCAGAAAGCAAGAAAGGCTTTAGATGACTGCATGAGTTTAGTTACGCCTCTAAGGCAAAAATGTGACTTGAAGGATGATGTTGCTTGAGTGAACCTATGCCAGCAAGAAGCTGTAACAGTTCCCAGTGCATCTTTGTAAGGAGCAGCCAATGCCGAGTAGGTTCAATTCACATCAGGTGTGTTAGCTACATGAAATTAGCACTGAGTTGCTACTCTGATTTGCACCAGAATTTTTCACAGGATTCTTTGATAGAGAAAAAACACTGACATCTTGCTCAATCCATCTGAAAGGACAGATGGACAGTGGAAGATGTTCAAACCTACGTTTTTTTTTTTTTTTTTCTTCCAGTTTTTCAGTTCAAGATGTGATCAGAAAAATAAATAATTCAGTTTTATCCACTAATAATGACAAGGAACTTCAGCAGCCAGGCACTGCACAAGCACTGAATATGGAGCTGTCCTTGTCTCCAAGAAATTGAGATTTAAGTAAGAGTTTTCTATTACATGTGCAGTCTTTCATAATGAAAACTTTATTAAGACCAGCCACAACTCAGACATGAATTGTTGTCCATGGCCTAAAGCATATCCAATGCAATTTCAAACACACAGAAGATAAATATGGTTTACAGGCACTTTTGGGCCAGGCAAGTGCCTGTTCAATCTCCTGAACATCTTATCCTAATGACAGGGTCTCGATAGCTTGGAGGCTTACCCTGTTTGTGTGAGCTTGTAGGCACCATGGACTGTTCCCTCCCATTATCTGAATCTCAGGATTTGGAGCCTGGCCATTCATAGCAGTCCTCTGTAAACCACATATCCCCACACGGAAGTTCTCAAGGTTAAACTGCCTTTAGGGCTGGTGTGTGGCCTTTCTGTACCAAAAGATTTTGTTCATCATTTTAAATTGAGCTAAATGCTTGTGTTGGTATAGGACCCTGAAGACTGACTCAAAAATTTCTACCTGTGTTATTTTTCTTACTGTTAATGAAAAAGTTAGACAATTTGTCATAGAAAACACATGGAGGAATCATAGAAGGAATAATGTCAAAATTACACCTTTTTTTGTTCACAGTTTATTATGAAGGTAGTTTTAATTTCTCCAGCCAGACCTCTGGAGATGTTTTCAACTTTTTCATATTATGACGGAAGGAAGTTAATTTAGGTATCAGCCATGCAAAATATTCTACCTTGCCCAGTCCAAAATATCAAACTTCTAAAAGGTCAGTGGATTAGGAAAACAAAACAAAACAAAACAAAACAACTAACAATGTGTGAAATCTGGCTTCATGTACTAGGTTGGAAAGAAATGAAGGATTTCAACACGAAGTTTGATGTATAATCTTTTTCTTTAATATGGAGTAGTTGTGTCAAACTACGAAAGTCTCGTCTGCTTGTCCTATTCCAGTAGCCTATTCACACCAATAGGTCATCTTAAATTTTTGGAAAGAAGAAGAAAGACAAATTTTCTGCCATCATTAAAAAAAAGAAAATCTGTTTTTAAAGGGAAAAGCACTTTTTTTTTTTTTTTTTTTTTTTAAGGTGGAATGGAGGACACCGGACAGGGAAACAAATTGATTCAGAAAGCCATTGAATTCTATGAATAACTCAAATCTCTTCAAACTGGTAATGATTTGAAATAGTTTGTTATTATGCTACCAGAGTCTGCTAAACTGTCTCTTCCTCCACCTCACACACAGATGCACACACTTTAAATACAATATTAAAAATACCCTTGACAAGTAAAGATCCTGTCAAAGTATGCTAATCAAATCCAGCTTTGATTTCATGCTTACTTTTCTGCTCATCCCAATTGTAAAGCTAAGCTGTAATTAATACATAAGAGGCTGGTGATTATACAGTATTAGGCTGAACATATAGAGTGAACATACAGCATTAGATTGCATTTCAATAGATCAGACAGTGTAAAGAAATAAGATCAACTCAAAAGGTCTGGTATTAGCAGGCTGCTAACTTATCTTGGTGACAATCTTGAGCTCTTGCATTGATCTCCTGTTACTGGTGACATCTTTTGCATTTGTTTGTGTGTATGCTTATACGTGTACATGCAAACTAAATAGGTACTCTTTCCCTTTTGATATTTTGGAAACTGAGTGTTAAGCTACATCACCCGGGGAACCATTAGTATTTCTTTGGAAATGGGCCCAATAGGTGACTGCCATGGCAGAAGTGACATGCTTCCAGCAAGCAGACCTGTGCTCCCTTCCTGCCTGCCTGCTCAGGAACAGCCCACAAAGAGGGCAGAACACATAAAGGAATAAACTTTGCAGCATTATCTGGCACCCTACTGCCGGAGGGCACAGAAAAACTAGAGAAGTCCCTTCAGACAGCTTGTCAAAGTCCTGCTAAGGTCTTCTTTGTATCCCCCTGCCAGCAGAAAAAAAAACAAAAAAACAAAAAAACAAACAAAAAAAAAAAACCAAACAAACAAATGCTTTCCATAGTCTGAAATACTTAGAACTAGAAGAAAGGACATATGACTCCAAGAAAAGTCCTGGAATTCATCATTCAGCTTTATAGCATAGGAAATCACACTAACTGTGATAAATAGTGAAAAGCTAAGATGAAGAAAAAGTAGCCCCCTACAATCCTGAACCTACTTGTGGTTTCTCTGGAGTAAATCCAAAGTTGTTGTAGAAAAATGAAACAACAGAGGTCCAGACCTTCAAAGTCAACTTGGCACCATGAAAGTTTAAGCAGTTCATCCTTTGAAGAGTGCTATGTCTCAAAACAATTTTTATTTAATAATAAAAAAAAAAAAAAAAAAAAAAAAAAAAGAGACATGGAAAGGGTGGTTCAGTTAGAAAGGGAGCTTTATTCTACATGCAGGAACCAATTTCATTTCTGTGCAGAACCGCACAAGAGCAATCCTCCCATGTTGAGCAGAGCCATGCCATGGCTGTGGCATGCCATTTCCCCGCACCATAATGAGATCATATGTGAAAGTCTAAATTATGCAAATGAAAAGGCTCCACTAATACTGTTGAAATATTCCTGGAGTGTACACTTGACAACCTCAAAGTACATTTCACACCACTAATGACTTCATCACTAACACAATTGTCACGAGTCAAGCAGTTTCCATAGCAACGCCCTAGTACAGCTGTTTACCCATATAAAGTACTGCACCTACTTAGTTACATATACAGGCAGATCACTAGATTCCTAGGTACTGAAATTGAAATAATTCAATTTTCAGTGTCTCTCTTTATGAAGTGATTCTGCCAGCTATAGGTATTAGCATATCAATGTGACTTTGACAGGGTCTGCTGCAAAAGACATATTTTGCAGGCACTTCATGTCAATTAGAGCCCTAACTGTTTCATGGAATAATCATTCCTGCCAGATTAAGGTCAGGCTGCAAGGTAATTTAATTGGTGCCATTATATCTAGGGAGAAAAAATGCTCTAATAAAGTGCACACACTGTAGCTTCCAGTGAGGATGTTCTATGCGACATGAAAGGGATTGCTTTCCTAAAGTGTATGGGCAAATCATTCAGAGAGAAAGAAATAAGATGGAAACAACTTCATATGCTTTGTTTCCAACAAAATTCCAGTGTGTTTGACCAAGGGCGGAATTTTATTTCACTTGAAGTGGTGCTATTCACAAGGGAGGAAGTTACTGAAAAAAAATAAATAAGGAAAAAAAATCCCCTCACTCTATGTACATCTTCTTATCTCCTGTGGAATGATAAACACTTTAATTAAAAATCTGCAAAAATCAAAACAAAGTCTCTTTTTCCCAGGGCTCAGACGACTGGGATGTAGTGAGCCAGGCGGGAACCTCCCTGGCCTCCCCCTGGGGAGCAGGACTGGCAGGATTACTCTTTCCTGCTACAGAAACTTTCAGCCAACAACTTATTTCATGAGCAGCATGAGTTCAGTTTCCTATGGAGTCAAGTAGATTATCCCCTAAATTTCCCCTACCTATCCATAATTCAGATTCTCACACTTTTCCAGAGGCCCCCTCCCTGCTACCAAAGCCAGGTCCCAGGGTGCTCAGTTAAAGAAGCATGACATGACCATGTGTCAACTTGGGCATGGGAATGCAAACTTCATAGTCATTGGGGTCTACTTTCTTCTACCCTGAAAAGAACAATAATTCAGACCTTTTTTATTTCTCCAGGTCTTGAATTTCATAATTTTTTTCTAGAAATTTTTTTTTCCTTGAAGCACATGAGCTTTTTCTCTTTTTTCTAAAGCCATGCAAAGTTTTCAGGAGACTGACAGATGGACAGTGCAGAGAGTTCTCCAATATGATAAACATATAACGTAGGAAAATGATGAGAAAGTAAGATTCTTAGCTCTGTACCCACATCCCATGATGACTGACCTAATGACAACAACCTTACAACAACTTTCACAATTTTGAATTTCCCCTCTCTCTTGGCAAAAAAGAGCACTGGGGAAGGTATCTGCCTTGCACACTGATTACTCCTCATCGAGTCAGCCATGATCAGCATTGTGCTCATAATCATGCTCTAAATAGCAGTACAGCAAAGATTAGGTTAGCTGAAAAATATATGATGTTTATCAAAGGCTCAGGGACAGATTTTCAGTTGATGTAAACTCTTATTTTCACAAATTTCATCTAGGCTTCAATAACTTAAATAAAATTGAGAATATTAATAAAATGTTGTGACAGGTTTAAGAATAACAGAGAAAAGTTTTAGTTAGATTCTACATAACCCAAAGTGCTCATAATGTGTTTGTAAGGACTCTACAAATTGTAGCTTTTATGTAACACTATTTTCTTTTTTGCATGGAAGTAAGCATACTCTTAAACTTAATTTTCAGACTGGTAAATTCTGCAGCCCTACAATACTTGGTTTTATGGCTTTACCATGAAATAAACCATTGTGTGCTTAGAGTCATGCTTATAATATTGTGATGTGAAAATTGACCAACTTAAGCTCAAAAAAACAGAGGTGAGAATGAAGGTTTCCTAGTTTTTTGAATGAAAAATATATGATGTATATATAGGAAATTCTGTCAAACCAGAATAATTTCGCAAAATTGAAGCAATGGAAAAAGATCACATTCCGAGGCCTTTGAATTTCCTTACGAATATTTCAAAAGACTCTACTTGCTATTATTATTATTTCTTTTTATTCTCCACTAATGCTTACAGTAGAAATATTTTAAAAGTTTCTTGGTTTAAGATGGGACAGAGTTAATTTTCACAAGAAGGTGGGAGAGGACAGATCCAAGACAGCTGACCCAAATTAGCCAAATGGATATTCAAATTAATATGACATAATGTTCACTGTATAAACTGAGGGAGCTGCCTACGGGTAGGAAGATTCGTGGCTTGGAAATGGGCTAGGCTTTGGATTCTGGGTGCTGACTAATTGCACTGTGCATCACTGGCTTTGTATATGCTTTTTAGTATTAGTATTAGTATTAGCATTAGTATTGTTATTAGTATTGGTATCGGTATCAGTATTAGTATTTATTTTCTCCTCGTGTTGTCCTATAAAACTGTCCTTATCTCAACCTATGAGTTCTTAACTTTTTCTTCTGATTCTCCCCTCCATCCTACCAGGAGAGTGGGGAGGAGTGATCAAATGAGGAGCCGTGTGGTGCTTAGTTGCCAGCTGGGCCTAAACTTTTTTGGTACTCAACGTGTGGCACAAAGGGTTAAGATAACTACAGATGTCACCAGATTGTGTTAAAACTAAATTGTTATACACATTTCTTATATTAGTTAAATAGTTGCTGGTCACAGTATCGGTTTATTTGTTCACATGGTGGTGTAAATTCTTATATGCACTATGTATTCCCCACAGTGATATTTATCACCACTGGGAGAGGGATCAGGACTATCATTTTTCTGTACTGGGTAATTTCAATTTATGATATGATTACAACATTAGTCATGAGATTAAGTTGGCATTTGTATGTGACACTGTTGTCGTGCCTGTACCTTGGGTGACGTCTCTTGGAATTTATTAGTGAATGTACCCAATCTATGACGAAGACAGTAGGGGATATTTTCTCCCAGTCTTCCACCTCCCCTTTCTCCTTCAGGCTAATTACAATGACTTTTGAGAATTTTTAATATCCTTGGGATGTTCAAGCCAGCATGCTGCTATTGCTATGTCTCCTGAATGTGTTTCAGGTCTTGTTTAAGGTTACAAAACATTTTTTTAAAGAATACTACCCAGATATTTGTCTCAAGGCTAAATACTCATGTGTAGCATGGCATGTGGGACAATATGGGCAGGTATCTAGAGAGCTACTTACCTGCAGTGGTTTGGAACTTCACTCCCTAACACCTACAGGACCTACAGTGATAGAATATTTGAAAGGAAAATGCTGTGGCTATTCAAAATAGGCACAAACTTACCACACTGTGCTGGGCCCTGGTCAGAATCTAACAAATACTGCTTGATAATAGATAGCATCCTCAAGGGGAAGGGAAGGAAAACAGACCGACAGGCCCCGTAGCTGTTCCAAACCCTGGGACATGCACTGCAGTTACCCCAGCCCCAACAACAGTGACTGTGTCTACTCAAACCCCAGCAATAGGAATTGTGGCTACTCTCACCCTGGTGACAGGCACTGCAGCTGAAACAGAGAACCAACCTGTGCCAGTATTAGTTGCCCATATACAGAAGAAGAAATACAAAAAAAATCAGTTCTTCAGTGAGAAAATGAACCAGGGTCATCACAAGAACAGGAGGAAGAGGCAGAACAAAAGATAAACCATTGATTCCTGTCCCTGAGTGAGCTGAGAGATGTGCAAAAGGATTTCAGCTGCCATCCAGGTGAACACATTGTCACCTGGCTGCTCTGGTACTGGGTTAGCGGGGCCAGTAGTGTGGAATTAGAGGGTAGGGAGGTCAGGCAGCGGTGATCCCTGTCTAGGGCAGGGGGCATTGAAAAGGTAATTGGAAGAAAAGACACAAGCCCTCAGCCTCTGGAGGTGACTTTTGTCAGGTGTGAAGGAAAGATACCCTTTCAAGCAATGACAAGCCTTTGAGAAAATGAAACTGGAGATAGTTTATGCAGTAGCCCTTGCGTCAGTCTGTACAGGACAGATTATAAAAATATGCTGTATACCACAGGCAGGAAAATGTCCCTACCTGGGTGTCTGTCAGAAAGCACCATGGGAGACCCAAGACCGAACCTGAACCCTGGGGTTTTGGAGTCAGGGATAAAGGGGATCCTAGGCCTGATATGCTCCAATAGAAAAGGAGATATTGGCAACATATGAAGGAGTTCAAGCTGCTTTGGAAGTGATTGATACTGAAGAACAACTCTTCCTGTCACCCCGACTGCTGGTGCTGGACTGGATGTTCAAAGGGAAGGTCCCCTTTAAACATAATGCAATTGAGGCCATGTGGAGTAAGTGGCTCGTGCTGATCACACAGCAGGCTCGAATAGGGAACCCCAATTGCCCAGGAATTTTGGTAGTGATCATGGACTGTCCAGAAGGCAAAGATTTTGGAATATCATCATCAGAGGAGGTGATGCATGCTAAAGAGACCCCACTGTATAATAAACTGCCAGAAAACAAGAAGCAATATGCCTTGTTCACTGATGGGTCATGTCACATTGTAGGAAGGCATCAGAGATGGAAGGCTGCTGTATGGAGTCCCATATGACAAGTCACAGAGACTGCTGAAGGAGAAGATGAATCGAGAGAGTTTGCAGAAGCGAATGTCTTTAGATATTGCTGAGAGACAAAAATGGCCAGTGCTCGGTCTCTATACTGACACGGATGGTGGGAAAAGCCCTGTGGGGGTGGTTGCAGTAGTGGAATCAGAGCTACTGGCAGCACAGAGAGAAACTCATCTGGCCTGCTGCATTGTGGCAAGATATTGCTGCCTGGCTAAAGAAGCTGATTGTAAAAATATGTCACATAGAAGCCCACATACATAAGAGTTGGGCCACTGAAGAACGTCAAAACAACCAACATGTGAATCAGGCTGCTAACATTGAAATTACTCAGGTGGATTTGGACTGGCAGCATAAGGGTGAATTATTTATAGGTCAGTGGGCTTATGATGCCTCAGGCCACCAAGGAAGAGATGCAACGTATAAATGGGCTCGTGACTGAGGGATGGTCTCGACCATAGACACTATTGCAGAGGTTATCCATGAATATGAAACCTGTGCTCCAATCAAGCAAGCCAAGTGATTAAATCCTCTGTGATATGGAAGACAATGGCTGAAATATAAATATGGGGAGGCCTGGCAGATTGACTGTATCACACTCCTACAAACATGCCAAGGCAAGAGCCATGTGCATGCTTAAAATGGTGGAAGAAACCACTGGATTGTTGGAGACATATCCTGTGTCTTGTGTCACTGCCCAGAACACTATTCTGGGCCTTGAAAAGCAAGTCTCATGGTAACATGACACCCCAGAAATAACTGAGTCAGACAACAGGACTCATTTCTGAAACAACCTCATAGACACCTGGGCCAATGTCCTAGGTTGAGTGAATTGTGGAGTTTTTTGGTGGCAGGGGAGGGGGATATCGGGGCGGCCCCCTGTGAGAAGCTTCTCGAAGCTCCCCCAGCTCCAAGTCAGCTCCACTTCTGTTTGGGAAATTGAGCCAATCAGCTGTGCCTCTGCGATAACATATTTAAGAAGGGACGTGGTGACGTGCAGTGGGACTTGTGAGGAGGAGTTGCTGCAGCTGCATGAACACCAAGGTCAGTGGAGGGATGGAGGAAGAAAGGAGGGGGGAGGTGTGCCGGAGCAGAGATCCCCCTGTATCCTGTGGGGAAACGGCAGGGCAGCCACCCCCTGCCACCCATGAAGATCTACGGTGGAGCAGACATTGATTTATGGCCTGTGGCTCCTGCTCACCTGATCAAGGTTCTGTGCCCGAAGAAGGCCGGGGTCTCGTGGGAAAAGGTAGTCCCGCTGCTGTAATTCAGCGCTGGGAGGATTGCAGCATGCGGGGGTGTCCCACGCCAGAGCAGCTCGGGAAGGGCTGCAGCGGTGGGAGAGAATCCAGTCAGAGAAAGTTAATGACCCATGACGGAGCAGTGTGGGGAACGCTGCGGCCCATGGGAGGAATTCATGTCGGAGAAAGTTTGTGGAGGACTGTCTCCTGTGAAAGGGGGACCACGATGGAGCAGGAGGAACAAGTTCCGGACACTCCCCTCACCGAAGATGAAGGAAGTGGCAGCGCTGACTACACCCCCCATTCCCTGCCCCTGCACCACTGGTGGAGGAGGTAGAGATATCGGGAGCAGAGCTGAGCCCGGGAAGAAGGGAAGGGTGGGGGGAAGGTGTTCTCAAGATGTGGCAATGCTTTTCACTGTCCTACTCTGTTATGTGTTGTTAGTGTCTGTAATAAATGTATGTTCTTTTTTTTCTTCCCCTAACATGTCTGCCTTTTGCTCGTGATCGTAAAGGGGAATTTTTCCCCATCCCAGTCCTATCTCGAACCCCAAGCCTGGCTCTCTGTCCCTTCTCAATGCCGGAGGGGAAGGGAGAGAGAGCTGCTGCATTGTGGTTGGCTGCCAACCAGGCCTAAACCACGACAGCCAAAGATCATGGCTTTGAACAGGTAAGTCACATCCCCTGTCATGCACCAGTCTCTGGTAAAATTGGACAATACAATGAACTGTTAAAGGTTACACTGAGAACAGTGTGGGAGTGGGACCTTCAAACATTGGGACACACATCGAACAAAAGCCACCTAATTAGTTAACACTAGAAGATCTACTAATCAAGCTGGCCCTGCCCAGTCAAAGCTTCCACATACTGTAGAAGGGGATGAAGTCCCCGCAGTGCACATAAAGAATATGTTAGGGAAGACAGTCTGTCTTAGTCCTGCCCTAGGCAAAAGACTGATCTATCCCACTATTTGTGGGATTACATTCACTCAAGGACCTGAGTGTACTTAGTGGGTGATGTGGAAGGATGGGGAAGTTCAATGTGTGGATCAAGTGAATTTGATTTTGGGTGAGAAAAGCCAGTGAATTAAACTGTATGACATTAATTGCTGAATAGCCCTGCTACTGTAAGTCATCATTACTAGAATTACTATATGCCATATCGATGATATTATGGTAAGAGCCACTGAAATCAGTGAAGGATGGACTTTGATGAAACTGAGTGAAGTGCAGCAGTGATGGAACTTGAACTGGCTTCAGCAACTGGAGCCCAGAAACTTCCTCTAGATCGACATACTCAACCCACAGACAGTGGGCATGGGTTGCACCAAATACACCAGACTTGAGCTCAGGGTGCAGCACGCACCAATCCGACATCACACACCATCTCTCCTGCCCTGGAAGACTGTTATGACAGATGAAGACCCATAGTCATGGCTTAAATGAACTCAACAGACCCATTAGAGGGATGGACTACAGAGTAAGGGAATGATATCAGTGTGTGTATCTATATAATAAAGACAGGAAAAGTGGTGGTGATTAATTAGAAAGTGTATGATCTGGGCATGACGTAGATGGTATAGAATCAGAGGTGGATAATGTCCTGGATTCAACTGAGATAGAGTTAATTTTCACAAGAAACTGGGAGGGGACACAAATAGGGCAGCTGACCCAAACTAGCCAATGGGATATTCAATATCATATGATGTCATTCTCACTATTTAAACTGGGGGAGCTGGCTCAGGGGTAGGTGGGATCATGGCTTGGGAATGGACTGGGCATCGGTTTATAGGTGGTGAACAATTGGATTGTGTATCACTCACTGTTGTTGTTGTTGTTGTTGTTAATATTATTTTTATTATCTTTATCATTATTATTATTATCATTACTATTTCTTCTCTTCATGTTTTGTCCTAATAAACTGTCCTTATCTCAACTTATGAGTTTTTACCTTTTTCTTCCAATTTTCCTCCCCATGCAACCGTGGGGGCAAGAGTGAGGAAACAGCCATGTGGTTCTTAGTTGCAAGCTGGTCCTAAACCATGACAAAAGATATAGAAAAGATTTTTCTGCTGCTATGAATATTGTATAAACTAACTGAATTAAGGACAAGCAAAAGTAGATTATAAATGGAAATTAAAGGCTTTTGTCATTATTCTTTTCCATTAAATATATCTGCTAAAACATTTTGGTTCAGCATCCCATTCAAATGCATTTGATCAGCCATAAATTATCCATTAAAAACTCCATTAATCCCATTACAAGTGTAGTCTAGCTTCCATCATTTGGTTCAACCTTGGTCATGAATGCAGGAACAGGGTTAGTGGGATGAAAGACAGTTTTGGATTTGAGAGCTGAGCAGCTGAAAGAATTTCAAAGCTGTTATAAAGAGCATTAATTTCTTTTTATCAAAGTGAAGGGCTTCATTCATTGGAGTAGAAGATATTGCAGCCACAAAACAATAAATTGTAGGATCATAGAATCATTTAGGTTGGAAAAGACCTTTGAGATCTGAGTCCAACCATAAACCTAACACTGCCAAGTTCACCACTAAACCAAGTGTCACATTTACATGTCTTTTAAATATCTCCAGGGACAATGACTCAATCTCTTCCCTGGGGAGTCTGTTCCAGGGTTTGAAAACACTAAACACTTTTGGTGAAGAAATTTTTCCTAATATCCAATCTAAACATCCCCTGGAGCAACTTGAGACCATTTCCTCTCATTTTATCACTTGCTACTTGGGAGATGAGACCAACACCCATCTTGTTACACCCTCCTTTTAGGCAGTTGCAGAGAGAAATAAGGTCTCCCCTCAGCTTCCTTTTCTCCAGGCTAAACAATCACAATTCCCTCAGCTGCTCCTGACAGAACTTGTGCTCCAGACCCTTCACCAGCTTTTTTGCCTTTGTCTGGACACGCTCCAGCACTTCAGTGTCTTTCTTGTGGTGAGGGGCCCAAAGCTGAACCCAGTATTTGAGGTTCAGCCTCACCAGTGCTGAGTACAGGGGGAAAATCTCTGCCTTAGTTCTGATGGCCACACTATTTGTGATACCAGACAGGGTGCCACTGGCCTCCTTGGCTACCTGGACACACTGCCGGCTCATATGGTTCTTTCCCACCAGACAAATCTCCAGCCACTCTGCCTCAAGCCTGTAACGTTGAATGGGGTTGTTGTGACCCAAGTGCAGGACCCAGCACTGAGACTTGTTGAACTTCATACAGTTGGTGTCAGCTCATTGATCTAGCTTGTCCAGATCCTTCTGTAGAGCCTTCTTACCCTCAAGCAGATCAACCCTCCCACCCAACTTGGCATCATCTGCAAACTTGCTGAGGGTGCATGTGATCCTCTCATCCAAACCACTCATAAAGTTATTAAACAGAACTGGTCCCAATACTGAGCCCTGGGGAACACCACTTGTGACTGGTCAACTGGATTTAATTCCATTCTCCACCATGCTTTTGGTTCAGCCATCCAGCCAGTTTTTACCCATACAAGCATATGCCCATCCAAGCCATGAGCAGACAGTTTCTCCAGGAGAATGCCGTGGGAAATGTTGTCAGAGGCTTTACTAAAGTTCAGGTAAACAGCACTCACAGCCTTTCCCCCATCCACTAAGCAGGTCATTTTGTCATAGAAGGAGATCAGGTTAGTCAAGCAGGATCTGCTGACTGGGCCTGATCACCTGGTTGTCCTGTAGGTGTTTTGTGATGACACTCAAGATGATCTGCTCCATAACCTTCCCCAGCACAGATGTCAGATGTATTAGCATGTTGAGCAACTTTGTATTGCTGTACACTTAGGTTAGAAGTGCAAAAGCATTGCAGATCTCTAGACAAAACAACTTAAAAGAGCAAGACTTAGTGACAGGAAACATAAATTTAGAGACTTGAATCTACCTCAGCTATGTTTATAAGGGGTATCCCTTGATTCTTTTTAGTCTCTTCCTACACAAAAGACAAAGAGGATGGAGGCAGAACGTAGTCCCTGCAGTTCCCTGATGAGGACACATAAACACAGCAGTCCTGTTAGAGTTCTTTATAGTTAATGGAGATACAAGGCATTTTTCAGCTCACTTATATTAAAGTCCAACTTAGGTGGAGGTGATTAACTCTGTAGGCTCTATTGACTGCATCTGCCAGACCTCCAACCTCCTCTAGTGCCTAGTGCCTTTTGAGGTGTCCGAGGACAGTTAAGAGATCCTCACTGAGCTGGCAGACATAGTGTGGGACCCATAAGAAAACCATACTCTTATAAAAAGGTAGCTGGAGGCCAGATGGGAAGGACATCTCAAATGCATATACATGGACAATTTAATTAAGACATTTGTGTTTAGCTAGATAAGCCTTCACAGAATTCCTGGTGAAAGCAGCATCCTGTCTTTCCTTTGGCCAGAGCCATAACAGAACAAAGTACAAATACATACAGAATTAGAAGGATGATGGATCTTACGTTTTCCACCTGCTTTTCAGCACAGACACTGTGAACTATGTAGGTTTAATACAGTTATGCACATGAAGACTAGATACAATATTACCACTATATAACAAGTTACATTATCAATAATTTGAAAATGTAGGATGTTTTCTGGTACAGCTGTAAGTTTTGCATTCTAAAAAATGCAAGATGTGTTGAAACTCTGTATGGTCATCACTGCAACTGTGTTGTCATAAAACCTTATGTTGCAACTGAGGAGGGAGGTAAAGGCCAAGCCTATCCAATAAGCATCTTTTCTTTGAATTCAGGACTGAAATGTTGCTTTTCCCTCACCTTGAAGAAAGAGGGATTAATTGTTAAAGCATAAAACATCTCTTAACAGTGGTGAAATAGTGAAATGAGCTGTCTGCTGTGGTCTAGATGTTGAGTTTCTGCTCCTTTCATGGGCAATTGTTCCACATCTTTAATACAACTGTTTTAATGAGTGTATTTGCAACCATCACTAGACAATGTTAAGAACATCATTCTGGGCATGTTCTGTAATATGTGGAGAACATCCTTCTCTTCAGCAGGAGATCCTCATGAGGAGCTCTGTGCTACTGTGCAGATAAACTGTGACTTCAGCCCCTACATGCAATATCACATATGTTACGCTACCTACAGCTTCCAGATATGCCCATGCACCTGACTGGGGCTGAAGGAGATGAACAGAGCTTTTCTGAGTTTTTAGACTTGTGAACATACATGCTAGTAAGGACACTTTGCACTGTACAGGAGCTCCCAGGGTGTGGAAAGTAACTGGTTGAGGATGTGGGGCATAGTAGTTGGCAAACAGATGAATTTTCTGCTTGCTTTATGAAGTGTTACAGTCAATTTTGTCTCTTCCTTATTTTTTTTTTTTTGTCTTTTCCTCCTATAATCCCGTCCTCTTCAGTTCATTGTAATAGGAATGAATTTGGTCCCTGAGTTCCTAAAAATCTGGGTTCAGCAGAACTGATTCAAGGAGCAGGACAATATCCAGATCTCAGGAGAAACAACGTTTTTCTTTTTTTCCTTACTTTTGAAAGACAAGGAAAGCTAGAGATGGAAAGTTTTCATACTTGTGAAAACATTTTCTTTCAAAGGTTTTCAGACAACAAATACACTAAACAGATGACGAAAGCCAGTGAAAACTGGCAAAATATTGTCATAAACAGACATTTCCAAAATACACTTCCATCTGGCTGAAAGCCACTTTCATTCTTTTTTCTAGTTTTGTTTTGAATGAAGCCACTTTTAACAGAGCTCTCGGCAGATCTGGAGATACCTCTCTGATGCCTAGGCCTGACTGCTTAATTGTTGTTAGCTTTCTCTTTGTAAGGCGAAGCAAATCAGATGACTTTAGACAGGGACACCCATTTTGCCATGAGAAGTCCCTTTAAGCAGCCAGCAACATTTTTGGCTGTACTGTGTTTACAACCCACAGCATATTTATTTAGGCAGTAAAGAAACCTATTCTCAGCAAAAAGATACATTCTTGACTTCAAGTTTTGAATGCTTACACACAGCTGTTAGAATGCATAGAGGAGAGAAAAGAGCTCAGAGCATGTGCAAAGGAATAATATATTAAGTTATATTCAAGGGAATAAACCTGTCAAAGGATTTTATGCCAGTTTTTTTTGTTTGTTTGTTTGTTTTGTTTTTGTTTTTGTTTTTTTTTTTTTTTTTAACAAAAGGAAGACAACTTGCAAATATATATCTCTGGAAAGAGAAGGCGGTAATGAATGAGGACAATGTATTTCCCAGTAGGTGATGAGTAAGCTGAGGGATAGCTGCAGGATGCCCTGATGTACACTGCTGTCACAAAGATTTTACACATAGGCTGGACAACCTGTTCAATAAATCAACATACATCTACCTTTTTTTTTTTTTTTTTCCCCCAAGTATCTATTTGGAAATTCATAGCCACATTATAATGCATGCATAGTGTTTGTTAACTTGGCATACCCTTTTCATCATTTCCAATTCTATGCTCTCTCTTGGGGGTGAATCATCATTATGTAACATAGCATACATGGTAACATGTGATGATCCTTGTCCTTGCTGGGAAAAGAACAAAAAGAAACCAAAAAAACACAGAAGAGTATTAATGCAAAGGTGCATACATATCCTAGCAATCATATACAGGTCAGACTGGCTACCATGTATGTTTTCCTCACCTCTCAAAAACACTTATTGATTTCAGTGGGAAATGTTCTTGCCTAACTGATACAGACTGTGGTCTCTGGGGTAATTAGTGGGAAAATTTCTTTTTCCTTTTTTTGAATCAGATCTTGCTTTGAAAGGAAGAATTCCATCTAACTTCACCAGTCAGAGCGGAACTTTGCATTAAGATCTTCCTCATCCTTGTCTTACTTTCCTATGCACTGCACCAGTCCAGCTCAGGGCACAAAGCAGAGTGAATTTTGGAGATCAAAAGGCTGATGTGAAGCTGGAGAATATCCACTTGATAGTCAGGAAATAAAAGGAAAGAGTGAGTCTGTTGTATCAGAAGTTATTAGTTAAACTGAAAAAGACTGAAAAGTGGCTAAAGTGGAGTAAGAACAACTTGGGCTATGCCCATCCCAGATCACACACTGTGTGGAGAATTGAAAGCTTCAAGGAAATGTTTAGTTATCAGCAGAAGTTTCCATTGTTACTGCCTCCAACAACGGGTGTCTCCACCATTCCTGTAAAATGTAGCCTACAACCAAAGTGTATTGGAAACTCTATGGCTGGGAGAGAAGTGTCAGGGCTCATCTCAGATGCGCAGCAAGGGATATGCTCATCTATAAGTGAATGGTTTGTTCACTTGGAAAGACAGATTCAGTCAGACACCATGGCCCTCTTCTCACAAACTGTGTGCTGAGTTCAGTTTTCAAGAAATAATGTATCCTGCAATGGAAACCACCAAGACTTCCACTGCCACAGGCAACCAAGGCAGAGGTAAAATTGTTCCTCAGAGCATAGTCCTGCCTGAGATAGAAGCATCCCTGGAAGATGACAACTGCAGGTGTGAAATAGCCTCATATCTCATAAAACTGGCTCTCCCAGGTTTGGGAAGAAAATGAAGAAAAATACCCCACTAAGTCCTCCTGCTCTTAAAATTCAAAGTTCCTCAAGAAGTTTCAGAAGATTTGATTGCTTCTATAGACATTTCAGGAACCTTTCACAAACAACAACTTGTCTCTGCCTTGTTGTTTGAACTTTTGTTTTGCAGGTGGACCAACCAAGCTGCTGACAGCCAAAGAACCATGTGAAATACCATCGGAAAGGAAGAATTGGAAATGGCTAATATAGATAACTTTTGAAAAACAGTCTTGATTTTCACCAGACTGCACTATTATATATGACAGTATGAAAACAGGGATAGGGCAGAAAAGTACCTTGCTTCTCTCATTTACTAAGCCACCATGAGAGTACATAAGTATTTAAATATACAGTGAATTAAGATTTATTTGGGTAATTGTCATTCTAATTTTGTCTGTAGTTTACAGTTAAAAATTCTTTCATACAGACTCTTTCTCCTAACATTTATATCAAAACATCACTATGTATTAATACAAGGCATGGACCCTGATGGGAGTTTTATCTGTCAAAAATGTCATCCTTTGAGTCCACAATTCACCATGCATACAATAGGGAAAAGGAGGAAAAAAAGTACCTGCCAAGTATTCACAACATACTTTCAGATAGTAGAAGCAGCACTTAGGTTTGAAAGAATATTGGAACAGAGTATTGCAACATGTCCAAATCCTTCAAGTCTCATATTTAAAAACCAAATGAAAAAAAAAAAAAAAAAAAAAAGACATGTTTCAGTAGATCATTTTCTATCAATGTAACATGATGACTTATGGAGCAAGAAAATAAGTTAACGTGTCAGGCACAGGGAGAGTGAAGTAATGAGCCGCATGCTGGGATCCAAGTTAAAAGGAATGTATACAGATGCATTGGGCATACATAATAAGATGACCAAATTGGATGCATAGTGTATGTGCTCGTGGATACATTTAGAAAAATGAGTTTGAATTAAACACAAACAGTGCCCAGAAAAGAGAGATAAAATAAATATATGAGTGCTCTGAGGTTGAAGTGGACCGTGTGGTGGCAGAGCAGTATTTGCAGGGGTCTGACAGGCAGAAAGATGGGGTTTACCCCAGGTCCTGGGAGGAAAATAGTAATTTAACATCACTGATGCTCTAGAGGGAGTTTCAGTGGTTCAGTCAGGAATTACTCTATTTCGTCTTTAAGAAGAAACCTGAAGCATTATGAATTATCTGAGAATGGCTTTGGAGTATAATTATGAAGGATGAAATTCAAACCTTTTTATAAAATGTCAATCAATTCCAAGAGATTTTTTCTTTCTTTCTTTCTTTCTTTTTTTTTTAAAAAAAAAAAAAAAAAAATTATGAGATTGATTTAGTTTGATTTGATTTTATTTTCTAGCTTCTGTGGATGAAAAAGAAGGCAATGATGATCCACTGTATATAGAGTCTTTTGTCTGTTTTTTGTTTTTTTTTTTTTTTTTTCCATGAAGGTGGATAAAACCACACATTTTTTAGAAAAGTACCTAGTCTTGCCTTAAACATTTCAAATAACAAAGAATCTGCTATGTTGACTGATGAGCAGATCTAGTATACTGTAACTGCCACTAGTAGAAAAATTGGTGTAATTTCAGGTTTGAATTTCTCTTAGTTTTAGCTCTTTGACATTCTTATTTTTGTGTCTGGAAAATTAAAATACCCATTTCTGCCTAGTTCCCTGATATGCAAGTTTTCCATATGTCAGCAGCTATGTACAATGTTCAAATCACATGGAGTCTTTTTCTTCCCTTAAATACAAATTGATAATACTTGCTTTCCATCTTCAGAAACCTTTTTTTTTTTTCTTATTCAATTTTATTTCAATCAACCATAAGAAATTTAGTAGCTTTTCTACCAATGATGAGTAATGAACAGAGATGAATGACTGTTTTTTTGAATGAATAAATGTGTTAGGAATAAAATCCCCAACAACAAAATGCAGTTCCAGAGGGATGTGAGTTATTCATGAAATGTGGTCAAAATCAATACAAATCTTTGCGGCTAAAAGAGCTGAAAGAACATTTGGAAATATCTAATATTTTGTGTTGACACTTTCTGATGAAAAGATTGCCATTTTTGTTTCCAAATGTCATTTCATCTCAAAATTTGAAAAATGTTTGTTATTGCTATAATTATAATACAGTGACAATATTACATATTTTCCTTGATATTTCCTTTCTGGTATTTTCTGACACCATATTTTTTCAAATAACCCACCAAAATCCCAAATTGAGATAATCACCACTTTATATTTCCTACTTTTGAGATTAATTTTCAGTTTCTTTCTTTCTTTCTTTTTTTTTTTTTTTTTTCCACTGTAGTGTCTTCTATCTTCTATTTTATAAATTTGATCCATAGCTTCTGTTGATGGGTGTTGCATATTTTTTCTGGTTTATGAATTTACTCTATTAGATTTTGAACTTTTGGTCCGGCAATTCCAAACACTCATTACTGCACTCATTACTGGTCATTTGAAAACCATTGTGGGATCCTCATATTTTACTGACAAAGATTTATCTCATTGATACAAATGCTGAAGAGAGCTGGATTAGGACCTTAATCCCTTGGAGACTGCATTAGCAGCAACTCAATTCATTGATTTCTCCCCATTAAAAACTGTGTTTCAAGACCTGTCAGACAAGGAGTTTTAATCCATCTAATGTGTGCCCTGTTAATTCCATATAATATAGGGGGTATTAAATCTAAATGTCATGTGGTAGTAAATGAAATTAATTGGAGAAATCCAAGTATATTATGTCAACAGCACTGTCTCTATCAACCAGTCATGTAATGTCAGAAAGGTGTAACATGTTTGTTTGACAACACTTATTTTCCATGCAAACATGTACACTAGCATTAATTATATTTTTAGCCTCTAATTCTTTGTTGACAGAGTCCTGCATTAAGTGTTCCAATATTTTGGCCAGACTGACATCTGACTAACCAGTTTACTGAGTCATCTCTTCTGCTCTGTTCAAATGCTGGGATTTTACTGGCAGTTATCTAATCTTCAGGAAATTTCCTCAACTTTCCAAAAACTTGTTAAAATCTGGTTTGGAGGACAATCAGCTAGTTCCTTTTAGATCTCTAGAGATCAGATATACATGTCTTATTATTTAACAGTGACTCATGTTTTCCTCTAAAACAGATGGCCATCTCTCTATCCTGTTCACTGCTTTATAGTGAAGACAGAAGGATGTATAGAAGGATACCTCTTCTGTTTCACATCACTCACAGGACAGAACTACATGTTTTAATAGGTATTTTTATACTCTAAAACATTTTTAACATATCCTAAAAAACCATTTCTGGCATCACTGTATGCACATTTAGTAAAGAACTGCAAAAACTGAGGGGTTTCTGTCCCTAATACATTTTATAATTGTATTTTTATACATTTTCACACATCCTATCACTTCTTTCACACATCCTTTTGACACATATCTCAAACTTACATTTCAGAGGTCACTTGATTATGAAAAATATTTCTTAAAATAGATGATATCCATCTATTTATCAGCAAGATAAAGAATAGTTTTCTTTCCTTTGCCTCCCAATTTGTGGCTCTATCTGCTAAACTCTATTACATCTTCATCAGACTTGAACAATTAGATTGAAAATGAACAAATACTTTACTCACAAAGAAAACACAGATTTCTCTGACAACGATCCCCAATTTGCATAGTGTTTCAGGACCTCGTGATTGTTACTCAAAACCCCTAAACCGTAAAGTTTATCTGAAATAGAGCAGGTCATTGAACTTATATTTTTCCACTTTTTTCAACCACTTCATCAGCACTTGTCAATAAAGTTTTCTAATTCTCTCTTGAAGAGCACTCCAAGAATTTGTATATCACCATTACTGTTAGTATGACTACTGTACTAAGGAACAACAAAATACTGAAAATTATAATTTTGGGGGGTTGAGGAAACACAGAACCCAATGCCATCATGGTCACAGCTCACATACTCAAGAGGAAATTGTCATCAGAGGTCAATTTGCATATTGTTTTTTAAGTTCTTGAGGAACAGAAGGATTTGTCTCTATGTCAGTACTTTGCCATCAAACCAATATGCTCAAGTTTGTATGGCTAATTAAGAAAAAATATGTTTACTATTTCTATAGAATTAATTCTGGAAGGAAAAGAAGTCTTTCAGAGAGACAAACAGTAGTAAGTCAAACCTCTGTGAGATTTGGTGAGTCAGGGTCCACCAGATAATGGAAAAACACACAGAGTGATACAGGTCTCTTCCTTTCTGTTTCTGATCCTGACTCATCTGTGGAGCCATCACAGGTCTCATACTTTCTGGACTTGAAAATATTTTTGCTCCCACTTATAAGGTGCTATGGGTGATTGTGCCTTTGAAAACTGTTTGCTACCCAGCACGTTGTGCTCTCCTGAAATTTATCTATGGAGTTTACAAATCAAAAAGAGGGAGAATACAGGTCCAATTTGATATGATGGATAAATTACATTATCTGATTAATAAAACTATAGTCCTTGATATTATGACCCATAATGACCTTACAGTGTGTTGGTTGGTTGCAACATGGTGAAGAGGTGAGCCCTGAGATGCCAAAGACCTGAGGGATGAGATGGACAACTTGTTTGACATGACAGAAGCCAAACACAAAGTGTGAAGAGGGCTCTGGACAAGTCAACACAGCTGCACATGGAAGGGATGTACTAAATCCTGGAAGCTTGACATAAGCCTTGGGTACAAGAGCACTGATTCTCCTTCAATATTCTGCAAAAAATAATTCTGAATCCAACCCTTTTGTAAAGTTTGAAACCACTTATACTCAAGATCAATGAAGTGTCAATTTTATCTTCTGTCCTCTTGCAAAGATGTGTCCGGGTTGTACACTTATAATGAATATAGAAAAAATAAATCTACTCTTTAAAACATGTTTTGACTAGCAGTTCATGACTGCCTTCAATAACCTTTATATTGCTTTTTACAATGGTGCCATATCTTTAAAAGAGGTGAAAGTGTGCAGAGACTAGTTAGAGAGAATGAAGGTGAGACATATGTTCCTATATTCCTCTTATTTTCATTCTCAGGTTATGAGCAAACACCTCTCCAGCCCATTTCTGTAGATTACTTCTATTTATTCTTTTGTTCCTGTTTCCAAGAATACATCTTCAGAATCAATTTGAGCTTCAATACATGGCAATTACTAAAGAAATAAAATAGTATTACCCCCTATCTTCAAGCATTTTGGCCACATTCTTCTTGGTTTTTCTATTTTCAATATCTAAAGTGCAATACTCCTTCAGTGCCCTTGAAGAAGTACTTGTTACATTACTGGCTGCATTATTCCTTAGAAGAAGAAGCAGGAAAAAATTACCTTTCAATTTATGAATCATTCTTATCATTACTTTTCACTTTTGTCTTTGTGCTTCCTCTTCTTATGGTCTTCTAAATTATTTCTGCACAAATACAAAGTCTCTAATTTGGAGCACTTTATTTTGCTACTACTTTTATCAACATTTTTACTCCTGCATCTTTAGACAGTGCAACCTCACACTTTTGACATATAATATTATTTTATTCTCCAGAAATGTATTTTTCCTTTTTTCCTCACCCATTGCAGAGCTGATGATCTATTTATTGATTGATTGATTGATTTAAATTTTTCCATATGCCATTGCTTTGTCTCAAATGTTTTCGGGACTAGGTATATTGGCTCTTACCAGAGGTACCGAGTTGTCTGTCTCTAATTTCCTCAAAAACTATATCACAGAACTGAAACCAAAGGACACCATTCACAAGGGACTCTCTTATCCACATAAGAAATGAGTGTCAGGGATGTTTGTAGAATTAAATAGTAGAGAGGCATTATAATGTACTCCAAAGAAGGCTGAGAACTATTGATGGATCCAGGATCAAACACTTCTTCCTAATCACTCTGCCCCAAATTGGTTATGAACATAATTTATATCACTACTTATGGCAGGGGAAGAAGATTAATTTTTTCTGATCAGGGAAAATAACAAACTTGCAAACATCCATTCTGCTAAATAAATCAACATCAATGACAATTGATCCCATTTTACACTTTGTTTTACATCTGTAATTTTTCATGTTCCTGAACATAAACAATGTCCATGAACTTAATGTGGCTGCAGTGGCAAAATTAAAATGCAGTCAGACCTTTTAGCAAGAGACCAGACCTACCAGGTAAAGGGGATAAATATTGTCAGATTAATACTAACATATATGGAGATATGAAGGTTATGAGCCAAGACGACAGTCTAGGGCAAACATATTTGACTTCACAGTCTGGGTGGGCAGTTACCTCAAATCACAGCACCTGAGAAACCTCTGCAGCAAATATATATGCTGCAGTTCCCCATCCAATGCCAGATATAAAATGTGCAAGCTGACTTCCCCGAGGGACATGTACACAAAAACAATGAAAGATCAGTCACCCACAGCAGTCACACTGACAAGATAGAATAGCTGGGCAGCTCTTCAGTAATATTCTGAGCTTTTATAACATTTTTCCACTTTGGAAATCTCTCCTAAATGTTAACCAGAACCACATGGCTGGCAAGTCACAGCTATGTGAGCCACAGGAGCCCCCACAAAAGCACTACCACCTCTATTGTATTCCCTGCAGTATGATAAGGTTTCTCAGCATGGCCTGAAGCTATGTTGATTCCAAACTGAGTCTTCAGAGGGAGCTTGCAGGAGGCAGAATACAGGTACATTACTCAATGGTTATGATGCAGTGTTTCTGGTTTCCTGAGCAGTTTGTTGTTTCTATACAAATTCAGAGGTGGATTTTAAGTCTGATACATCTGTTTTAAAAGTTAGAACATACTTAAGGCATTTGTGAACCAGGCATGGCTTCTCTCGGAGCAACATGACTCGTCAGTAGATACCATGAGGACAGCAAGTATCCACAAATCTGCATTGACTAATGCTATTCATAAATTCTCCATAACTGTGTGCTATGGAGCTCCTAGTATACATCAGTCTTAGAACTGTATTAGAGAGCGGACTATTCCCCAGCAGGAGTGTTAGAAAGTTCAGTTACAAGGAAGGACAATGCAGCAATCTCTATTTTACATGGGAAACTGAGGCACAAAGGAGCCAACAACTAGAAGGTCAACTGTAAGAGGGCTTCTGAATGTCTTTGGGAATCCACATTGAACTGTTTTGCCCATGATCACTCCTAAAACTTGTGGTAATAAAGTGGGCCTCCCAAGCTTGGGGAAAAAAATAACAGTAGCAGGGGATTGCAATTAATTCTCCCATTTTTCAAACTTATTTCTCACCTGATTTCAAATATACATTTTAACAGCTTTTTGGTAGTTTTAGGTAGAGAAATTAATTGACAGCGTTGGAGGAGCAAAGGAACAAGAACAAAGTAAATTAAATGGTGAGCACTGACTCTTTGACATTTTAAACCTTTGGGCCCTGTTCATCTTTGCTGAAAACTGATTCCGTAATATGTAAAATTAGTGCTTTAGTAATTTACTAGATTTCTAATGATTTTTATCACATTATCCTTGATTTAAGCAAATACTTTGTCCAAGTATTGACTTGCAGATTGATACAATGCTCAGAAAGGGAGGAAGCTGGAAAGCTGTTTGGAAAACTACCTTGAAGAATTTTTTGTAGCAAGGTGTCTCAAATGTATATTTTAGCTTAGTGTGTAGGCTCCTACAATGTGTTATGAAGCTCTTTGGGACATGGGTATAAGATTTAGTGTATATTATTGTTTCTATTAACACAGGTGACAAGTACTTATGCATGGAACATGCATGTATACTTATACACCTATATATATGTAAAGCAGTATGACTGCTGTAATGCATATTACATGTAGTAAAGATGAGTCTGGAACTCAGAAGAATTTGGCTCAGTGTTTGGGAAGAGGTTGAATCACTTCAATCCATCTGTCCCTCTGAATGCCTGGGAGAGGGGGGTGGTGAGGTGACAGTCATGCTAGCTATGCAGTGTCAGAAATTGCCTTATATATATATATGTGTGTGTGTGTGTGTGTGTGTGTGTGCGTGCACATACATATGTGTGTATATGGCTGAAACCAAAAGTATTTGAAATGTTCTCAGAGGAAGGCAGTCTCAGACCAGTGGAATGTCTGCTGTGGAAATGAAATGACCATGGTGTAACCTACCATGTGCCACCACTGTAGAAGATAAGTCCCTGATCCTGAAGAGAGAAGTGGTTACTACAGTACACCTAGATAAGAAGCAAACAGTAAAAATGACATGGCTAAGAAATGTAAAGGGTAGATGTTTGAGGATATCGGCTTTCTGTAAATTGATGGTTGGGCTGAGCAGGTTGTCAACTTAAGGATCAGGGCTGGACATCCTGAAGCTTTGCAGCTATGTGCCCTCAACACGATTCTCACCCCATCTATATTCCCACCCAGAACTTCCTAGGGTGAAGTTACTTCTGATTTACACCATCAGGATGGTGCTTACTTTCTCACACCTGTAAATGACAAAGCTGTCATCAAAACCTTGCCCAGCACTATTTCCAGGTGAAGCTAGTGAGGATTTTGTGTTAATAAGAAGGATAACTGAGTTTTAAACCCTTTCATTGAAGAAAGCAACCAGGGAAAAATCTGGCCTCTTTTGTTTAAAAAACAACAAAAAAAATGATGAAAAGAAGATAATCAAGGCTTGTGTATCTATGTGTGTGTGAAAGAAAGCATTGGTGAGAGAGCGAGCTGTGCAAGGGGAGACCATTTGCTCAAATCGGATAGCATTACTAATACATAACGACTCTGCCAGCAAGGCACTGCACAGCTGGAATTAATCTGAGAGAATGTGTGTTGCTTCATAGACAAGCGCAGAAAACTTTCCCCGTGTGAAGGCAGCGTGAAGCCCTGCCCTGTGGCTTGGAAGCACTTCATCAGGCCCTGACAGAACAGACATCTTCTTTAGACCATCAGTTTTGGGGGGGGGGGGGGGGGAAATGCACTCCACCCTGCTCAAATGAACACCCAGGAGGGACTTTTTGTTTTATTTCATGATATTTCACAGATCGCAACTCTCTTTCCCCTCCTCGATATTTTTTTTTTTTTTAATTTATTTTTTCTTAATTACCTGGTTAGTTTTGTTCTTCTCTTGCCTTACTGCATTGGCTCTGAACCCCATTGAAAACCTGCCACAGCTTATTTACACTGAACAGCTATTCAGGGCAAAAGCAGCTGCTCCATTTAGCCAAGCACCTCTGTGTTACCCAGTTTCTCTGCTTATTATAATAAGGTGCTTTCTTTTAAACGCATGCTGTGAGGAAGCAGTATTGGAATGTATGCAGCAGATGATGGTTCTTTCTGAAAGGGGGTTTTGAAAACTCGGTGAGCCCGGGGTCATTATTAGTAAATGATTGCCCAGTAAAAGATGAGTCTATCCAGAAGTGCAGTACAACCACAGCTGATTTTAAGCAGACTCATGTGTATGTGTAGTTCCTTGCCTCCAAGACCCTCTTTTCTCTAGTCTAGACCTGGGAGGTTTCTAATTTGCATCAGTAAGTGGCTCACCCCCAAGATTTGAGCTTGCCAATGTGACCCAGTCTCCTTTTGTCATGTAACAGAGCTCCCTTCCTACACAAATGTAGCCATAAGGAATTAAGGAAAATAAGAAAAAAATTATTTGAAAGGGAATTAATGAGTTTTTAGTGCAGAAAATGAGTCAAAATTCACTTTTGCACAGAAAGAATATGATTTAGAGGGGAAAGTTTTGTTCTGTTTCTGAGTCAAAGCAAAAATAGTTGTGCTCATATATACCCACATAGAGCTTTAGCTTGCAAACACTGATTTAATGTTCATTTCACCCCTAATTATCCTCCTAATAGCTATCAAAAGTCTCATATAGTCACTAAATTGAAAATAAGGTCCTGTGCACCATTTCCAATTACTGCAGGAATTATGGCTTTATTGCCATTATTTACTTTCCCCAGCTATAATGTATGCCTGGCCTTGAATTACCCCACTGTAGGAACCAGTGACTCCAGCATGTTTTGTAAAATTGTTTTCTCGGTTTTCAATTCCCTTCATCTCTTCTTTCTATCCTGACTCCCCAGCTTCACCCCCTAAGTGCTCCTGCATTTAACGCCACTCCCCCTCTGACTTCCACTTTGAAAAACATTTTTTCCTGATCTGTGTAGAATTTTCTTTCCTTTCTTGTAACCTTCTTTTCCTGCTCCCGTCCTCCCCCCCAACTCCTTCCTCCCCAAGATCTTAGCCTAATTCTTTGGTCCCTGGATGGCTGGCCAAAGATTTCTCAAGTCGCAGGAAATCCCCTCAGGTAGTATCTATCCATCATAGCTATATCTAAATAAACTTGTTCCCATTCTTCTGGATTGGGACTGTGCCAGGGCTATCACAGATGGAAAAGGGCTGCTGGAGAAGCCAGAGGTTGTCTGCAGGAGCCAGCAGAAGGTCACTGCTGCTGACCTCCACCAGCTCACCATGCACTTCAGTGAGATAACCAGGCTGAACTGTGTAACTGGTGTTTGGCCTGGTGTATAATTTGTGTTTGACAAACACATGGCTTCCAGAAATGTGTCCGGTTGTGATTTACAGGCTAAGAGCTGGTGGAGTCAGTGCTTCATTTCTTAGTTTGACTTCCCTGGGTGAAAAAACAGAAAATAAATAAGCAAATGAGAGTTTAAAAAAAATACCCCACCAACTCTGCCTAATTTCTAATTTCAATTTGTCTGGCATTAGCTTCTAGGCTTGTTAAGCCCTTCTCATTGACTTTTAAGAGTTTTAGTATTTTCTTCCTCTGAAGGTACTCAAATAACTCTCAATACTCTTTTTGATAAAATAAGTGGATTGTATTCCCAAAGTGTCTGACTAGGAGTCATTTTTTCCAGATCTTAAATAACTATGTGACTTTCTTCTGCCATTGCAGCTTTTCAACATGCAGCTTTTCAATGTGCATTTTTTCACTTTAAAACATAGGTCTCTGACCTGGATACAGGATTCCAGTTTTCCTGTATAAATGCATGAGAGCTATCTCATGCCCTCTTTGATGGCTTCTGTTACTCTCATCCCTTGAGAATAAACCCAGGATTCATCCTGCCTCACCTTTGGGCTGCAAACCAAGGTTTGTTACCTCTTCAGTATCAAGGGATAGACACTGATCAAAAGGACATTTAGCATTTAATGGCTACCCACTTCTTTCTCCACTGATTACAGAATAAGGTCTACAGATTACAGAAGAATTTGATTACAGATTTTTCCCCTTGGTGTACCAATTAGATGTCTAGCATATAGTGGATGTTTTATTCTGGTCTAAATGTGTTTCTGGGCTGATTGAGCACAATATGAAGCAATTGGTATCGCAGTGCCAAACACATGTTTCTTAATCATGAGAAACTTAAGGAGATCAAACTGATTAAAGCTTGGCTTCAAAAGACCTTACATTTCACATAATACAGCCACTATCAAGGATACAGTTAGTGTGTGTGTGTGTGGGCGGGGGGGGGGGCTTGTTGCAGTGTAGATACAAGTATAAAGGAGTCTCCTTGCTAAGACTGGTTGTTGTAGGACAGTAGGACAACAATTCATAAAGGCTATGTTTGCATGTCATCATTTATCAGAAGTGTCTAAATGGTGACTGAAGTCTCTAAATGGCAACTGAAATGGGGACATTTAAAAGGTCTTGAGCCAAAACTTGTATCATGGACTTAAGGTGTTGCAGGATTTCACTGTCAAAAGCATGCTCAAAAGTTCTAGAGATTTGTTCAGCAATATGAATTACTAGTAATTTCTGAAAGTCCAATGCTGATCTCTTCTTGCTCATAAATAGCACATCATATCACCACACCTACTGATTCTTTTGGGAAGATGACACTGACTTTCAGAGATGCCTGAATGTTTCTTTCTGTGTTTTTTTATGGGTTTTGTTTTCCCTTGCTTTATGTTTCCTTGCAACAAATACAAGAACTTATTTTTTTCTTAAAAAGAATTTATAGGCATGTATGCAGAAGAGAGAACTAGTAGAGAGAGCTTTCTACTGAAATGCAGCCTTATATTAGGTGGGCTGTGGCTACTAATTAAAAGTTAATAGCAATACATGCAATAATTGAAATCATCAAGTCAAGGAAAATTATATTGTTTAGAACTGCAAGAGGAGAATTTCTTTGGAGGTTTTATAGAGGTTGTATCACCTGTTCTCTGTATTCCAAGCGGACTGCTTTGAAGATACTTCACCATCAGTCCACAGTCAGTAAATCCTTACTTTGGGTTATACATTTATTGCTAGGGTAACATTATTGAAGGTACAAGAGTTTCTCTGGATTTACTATAGATATATTTTAGAAAATCAGGCCTTGCATCACCTCTGTACTGTGCTTTTTGTTTCTTGGGCAGTGGGGTTTAGTAACTCTAATCATATTGTGCTTATACAAAGTACTATGTAGGTGCTTTGAGATAAACCACACAACCATCAGTTAGAAATCAAAGCTGTTCTCTACAAACATACATCTGTTTGCAATGGTTTCTTTCCTTCATCCTCCTTCCCTGACATCCCCCTCCCGTCAGCTGGTTCATCCCCAAAGCATAGAAAGATGTTTTTGTGGGAAACATATTGATTTAATTTCTTACCTGTGAAATCAAAGCTTATAATGAATTAGTCTGCAAGCAGTGCTCCTTGACAAACAACATCCCTGCCAAACGCAAGATTCAGCCAGAAATCAAATTTCTAGGTGTTAGTGTTTACAAAGAAAAATCATCAGATCATTTTTATTCCCAAAAGATTATATAAACTCTCAGTTTGATTTCTGTTTAATAAAAATAGGATGGTGGGGGGCAGGGGGAAATAATTCAAATCTCCTAATGCTATTTGGGCTTACTGGCTTTGAATGGTATTGATTTCACGTTATAGATTTCTATCTTTGCCCTTCACTTGATACAATACATTAGGAAACAAACACTAAGTAGTAATTTAACCATACTGTTAAGCATATTTTTAATAGGCAAGTGGCCAAATAATTTTTTGTCAGATAGTTTTAAAGAAGACTTCTGTGTAATTAAATGTGAACAGTTTGTCCAAGCCACATTTAAATGTCCAAATCCAAGTTTCATCTTTTTAGATATATAAAGGATTTTTACCATTGCTATTACTATTTCCTACCCTAAGCTTCTTACATTCATTAAATGTACACTTTTCTAATCTGACACCACTTCTAAAGATTATTGAAATTTGTTCTCCCTATTTTTATCTGTAGGAAACAAAACCTCAACCAGGTCAAAGCCCAGATCCTCAAGACCATTTTGATAGTTAAATCCCTTAGATTTCAAAAGAAATCTTAAAAGGTTGAACACGTGGGTCCAGGTGATTTGTGCAGTCATAGAGGAAATGTATGATGGAGAACCAGCTGAACTGTAGCCACCTTATATCGGTACCTATTTCCTAACCACAGGATGATCCTTTTCCTAATTGATAATCATTTTCTCGAAGGAACAAAACCACAATGTAGGGAATTACTTTTCTTTTTTTTTTTTTTTTTTTTTTCCCCTAAGTGAGAAATTTGAAAATTCAGAAATGGAAAAAGCAAATATCAAATATTGTTAAGATTCTTTCAGATCTCATTTTAATGCAGAGGAGTTTGTGGATAGTTGTGACTGAAGGCAAGAGAAGGCATTGTTTTTCCTGGGCTATGAGCCTGCTTCTAGATTTAGGTCTTGTGGTCTTCAGTCAGAAGTGACATAAAAATAATCTCCAGGATTAAGGAGCAACAGAAATAGTTTCATTTTCATTTATTTCATGTGAACCTATCACTAATGTAACCACATGTATTTTCTCATGGATGCCCTTTGAAAGACATTTAGAAATCTTGGGAAAGTTTTGAAGTTCATGGATTTGGAGCCACCTGTCCTTTTCGGGGTACTAAACCCAAGCAATAATTCCCAGCGATTAGCTGCTCAGCCCCTCTGGCAGTGTGGATCTGTCCGTGATGTCAGGATGGACACACAGACACAGAGCATATATATAGATAACATGGAGGGAAAGAGCAGCTGTAGCATAAATGAATTCAATCAGAAACTACAAGAATCTCAAGGACTTCAGATCCTTTAAGGACTATGTCTGCTACAGCTCTCATAAGGAATGCAAGAAATAGCCACGGTTTAATGGCTAGGCAAAGTGATGCTATATGACTGTATATATAGTCAACAGGCTCCTTCTCAAATTTCTTATCTCTTTGTATTGCCTGTTAATGGCAGAATCCTTCTGCATCGGCTCCATCCCACAAAATCTGATGTATGTGCTTAACTTTCTGAACTCTGAGCAGTCCCACTGACTTCAGCAGAGCTACCCCTGGTGCAAAATTAAGTGTAGACATAAATCATTGCAGGACCGAGCCTAGAGTACAGAGTGGTGAATAGTTTCTTTTCAGGAAAGCATTTATTTCCTGAAGGCACCATTTCAGCCTAAAGTTTTCACATATTTGTGTCATACTTAGTGAGTCAGTTGGGAAGCAGTGTTGAAGGACAACTAGAAATGCCCGAAATACACATAACTAAATACAATTTTTTAAATCTGGGGAGATAGATCCACAAAGGAATTTAGATGTCATGACAATGTCTAAGAGAGAAATGTGAAAGAAATTTGTACTTTTCCATCTCAGCCCAAATGAGCAGGGTAATCATCTGGGAAGAAGGAGTTGGAGTTTAAATCTCCTCTTTGCTTGAAAGTATGAACTTGTATTTAAGCCTCCAACACCTTTAGAAAATTATGTCTTAAACAATGGGCTATAGAATCTGGAAAGGTTGTACAAGGCTAGGTTTATGAAACCAGTCCTCTGGTGATTTTAGTGTTCCCTTCCAAATGTTAAATATATGTTAAAAATGAACCATATTAAAAAAAAAAAATCATATTTTCATAGTGATTAAAAGCAATGTCTCAGTATTTTACTTAATCACAATATGTGGCGTGGCTGAAACAAACAGTAAGAAATTATTCCCAAGGATCTAGCTATGACAGCAATGACTCACAAACAGGACTTTTAGGTACTCCCAGTGTCTAAATATTAAATATTTATTATAGTTCTATAAAATTTTATATTCATTGTACTGCTTGTTTGTTTTACCAGTCCTCGAGGGACTGAGGAGATTCTGTATTCACTTCCCCTTTCCAGCACACCAAACCTTTTTTCATAGTATCCCTATTAAACCATACATCTCCCCAGTTTCCCGTAGATTGTCACTGAGTCATATCAGTATCAGTGCAGAAACTCCAGCTGAGTCTCATTGACGTCAGTCAGAAAAAGGATGGGAAAAAATTGCCAAACCCCAGAATTCTTAAAAATACTTCAGTTAACAAGACTGTCTTTAGTCAGGTCATTTATGCTGAATTGCAACTTATCTTCTGCATTTCCATGTTCGTTGTCAATGCTTTCTTATCTGTCTTCATAGCATCATGCATATTGCCAACATGACACAAATAAACGAGCTAATGAATAAATAATAGCAATCAATAGAAACAAACATAGAATTGACTGGTCTTCTCATTGTTCTCACTGAATGAAATGCCAAAAGTAATCAAGCAGCATAAATTATAAAATATATGTTCAATATTAGAAAGTCATTGTCTCAACATTTTAAGAAACCTGCAGTGTGAATAAGGTAATGTGCTGGCTATAAAACATTTAGATATTTTTGTTTTGCTTTCAGCAAATGCCTATCTCTGCTCCCACATAAGTCAACAATAAACCCCTGGTGCAGAATGGTTTCCAAAACCTTCTGAAATGGCATCTACAAAATAAAGTGTTTGCAGTTTTTTTCTTAGCTGGAGAAATTCTCCTCTGTAAGGGGATGGTGTGTCACAGAAAACCAGTTTAACCAAGTTTGCCAAGCACCTGAGGGTTTTAGAGGCAGGTATTTGTCAACAGAGACTTTCTGCATGCTGTTAAAAAGTGAAATTCTCCTCCAGAAGTAGTTATTATTTAAATAATATCAAAATACCTGTTTTGAGCAAATGCATTACTTCTTTAGGTGCCTTTATGCATTCACACCGCTCTTGAATCTTTATGTCACCTCTTTCTTTTGTCCCTTTCATACATGTACGGAGAAGTCTTACTTCCATTTGTGATACTTACCACAAACCAGCTTTAATTCAGCAATAATGGCACTTCTCACAGTTTCTTTGTGTTCTTCCTATCTCTAATGACCCATTGGCCACATATTTACATGCAGAGAGAAACCCCATGGAGAGTCAAAATAACTGTGGAAGAATTTTGCAGCATCCAGCACAAAGGAACCCCAATGTCCAGCCTTACCATAATACAGATACATAGGAAAAAAAAAAAGAATAAAAACCACACCCCACACCCCCCCAAAAAATGAAAACCCCACCCAAAATAACCCTATGACGGAAAACCCAAACAAAAAAACCCCAAACTCAATAGCCACTACATGAGTAATAACAACAATCACCTGTAAAGTGGAGGTTGCCTTGCAACTCCTCTTCCCCATCAGATGCCAAACTGTGTTTTATTAGACAAAGAACACTCCAGTAGACAAAACCCAAAATATTACAAGGGGCCATGTTGTACCCACGTGTAACTGTTCTGTAGTGTCGTATGATAATTTGCAATATATGTATATTGAGATAATACCATGGGGTATTTTTCTCAAGTAGAATGCATATCTATTGTTAAGTAACTGATGACAAAGGCTGGCACATTATTAAAGGCTGGACTGAGTTCAGAATTTAATATTCCCCTTACATTTCAAGGAATTTTTAATGTCCACAACTGTCATCTAACGTTGTTTCCAAGTTACAATTCAGTGGGAGAAAAATAGCTATCCATGTAGGGCTTCACAGTGACACATCTGTTATGTTATTTATCTTAAGCGTGAAGACAGGAATGAACCAACTTCCAACTTCGTAATTCAGAACTGAACGTAATAGAAATTAAAGGGAAAAAATAAAGGTACAGCATCTTTCTGTGAATGTAGGTTAATGGATATCATGTGAAACTGCTTTTGCCAGAATTACTCTCCATGGTTCCTTCCAACTGTACTTATCATGATGTAAATCAGGAGGAGCTTCATTAAGTGAATTGATTCATATTGGCCCAAACAGCTGTAAAACAGATCTGAATGAGGCACAATATCTCTGCAAGGGGTCTGTCATGTGAACCCTTTCCCTGATTGAAACGATGGGACAAACACTCAAACCTTTCAGACCTGAAACCTGTTTCTTATCCAGGGCAGCTGCCCAACACTGTATTTTTTTAAAGGATTATGCCCTTTGCAATTCAGTATTTTGGAGCTTGCTCCACCCTCCCATTACCAGGACATGCTGCACACAGTTTCATGGAACTTCCGAACATTTCCTGTGGAGCAAAACCCCAAACTTTCTGAACTCTGCTTCAGGGCATCTAATCTTGAAAGTTATGTGTGCTGTTAAAAATTGGCTTTCAAATCATGGAACTAGGCCTTTAGGGATACTTTCTTTCTCTTCTTTTTTTTTTTTTTTTTTTTTTTTTTTTTCTCTTCATAAGAAGTTTCAGAGCTGCAGAGCCTCCAGCCAAAAGAAATAGTTGCACAGGCAAGTTTTCTATACCGAATCCGAGAGAACAAGAGGCATGCTGGGGTGCTTGCTAGGGGCTGTCTTGCCCTCCCGCATTCACATGCCTCCCACAAGGCTCCGCGTAACTGATATGAAAATGAGTACATGAACTCCTGGATGAACTTTTAAATTGGCCCTGCTTCTCCCTTTCACCTTGGCCATTTCAGACATGCTCTTCTTGTTTAAGGATGACTTTCCAGTTATTTTTCACACTTTAAAAATAAAATCACATAAATGTATGAAAATGCATCAGCTAGAAAGGTGTTATACTTTCCTGGTAACATTAGTTACCAGATTTTGATGGTCCCAAAGCACTAGTTATCACTGCTTCTGTGCTGGAATTATGCTTTTCATCTAACTGGGATTTAGCAATGTCCTTTTTCATAATTTATCAATATTTATGGGAACAAGGTGGTCACCAGTCATTGCAGTTCCCAAAGACCATTCTTCTCCATTAAAAAAACATTCCCATTATTAAACAGTGGCTTTACTGTACTTAGTGCAATAACACTATTTGGATCCTTACCATTAACTAGAAAATATAGTCCTTACCCCCAAATTAACTGATCACTACTATTTCTTCGTATATTGTTATATGTTGTAAAGACAGGGCTTTGCTTCTGCTTGTGTTTGAAGACAGTTTTTGTGTCACAGACACTACACATATATAGAATATTGTCTTTCCCACATTTTAGGGACAAAAAGGATCAATATTCTTCTCTGATCTGACCTCCTGCACAAAAAAAAATACTTGAAATTTTGCTTTGTGAGCACTGAAATGGTAAAATTAAATAGTAGAAGATGAATGAATGCTGTCAGATTTCATGTTAAAAATGTCTTTTCAAAGATGTGTATACAAAGAGAGATGCTAAAATTAAGTGTTTCTCACAACAAACAGGCTGTTAGATAGAAGACTTCTACTTTGGCACTATTATTATCATTTATTGAATATTATAGGACTTCCCTCAGTTAAGTCTTTGTAATAAAAGACACATTCCCTTTCCCTCTCCCTTCCTGACTCTGAGAAATTGCAAACAAATGCATTGACCATGCCAAGCTTCACACCTATGGTGAATCTCACACATTGTAAGTGTTTCCTTGGAAAATCCATGTCTGCGAACAGACCAACGCAGACAGGGGTGGTGCTGTAGCTGTGTGCCTGTGCCCGTGCAGCACAACGGTAGGGTTGGTGGGAGGGTTTAAGGACTTGCTCATGTCTGTGTATGCTATTTTTAAAGTCACAGAATTCACAAATGATTTATTTTCTCCAAAATTAAACAAGAGAAATCCCCTGGTTAGCAGAGACCATAACCAGTTCATGCATTTTCTGAACAGGATACTGGAAGGCAAGTGCGTGGATCAGGGTGTGAGATGTCTCTTCACGTTTCTTTATCCAGTATCCCATAGGTACAGGAGAAAAACTGAGGAGTCCTGGCACAATGTAGATACATTTCTTGCCCCAAAACAACCAGCTAGCAGCAGAACAAGAGGGAAAATTAATTTCTTCACCTCCCAGGGTCATGCTGTTTGTGTGGTGGTCTGTCCTGAGTGAGTGAACAGAAGTACAAATATGCCATTTTCTCCTGTGTTCTGATCTCCGTGTTTAGCTTACCTACACAGAGGTTTTCCAAATGCACTTAACGGGTATTAACTTGTAGTTCCTTACAACTCTCCAGTCAGATTGCTGAGCAATTATACACATACTTTCTGTTTTCAGAAACTCAGACAGAGACTCCAAGGGCTAAATCAACCTAAGATGCAGAAATTTGTTCTACCTCAACTAATTATCCAATGAAAACTCTCAGTTCAGCAATATATCCGAAAATAGTGTGTTTGGAAAGCCAACTTAGCATTTCAGTCTATTTATAATCTAAACCTTCACTATAGCCAACGTTGTTAAGAGGTTTTTATAGTATATAGCATGAAGTTTTGGTCTGTAATTACTCCTTTAATCTTTACTGGGCTTGTTCCTGAGAACAAGTTACACTCCTGCCTTTTACAGGATAAACAGCTTCCAGGAATGCATCAGACTGCCGCAGGGGTCACAGAGTGCCTTTATGGAACATAGCTTTATTTCAGCCTAAATCCTGACTGATCAGTTTTTGCTTAGTGGAAGTTTAATTAATATAGCTAATTAACAAATGACCACCCAATTTTTTTTTGTTTTGGTTTGTGTTTTTTGTTGTTTTGTTTGGTTTTTTTTTTTTTTTTTTTTTTTTGCAAAGTAGGAGAACTTGCACAAATCTTCATTTGTTTCATGTGGCTCCTCTTCCACCTGAAAGTGTTAACTGTTTGTAAGGATGTTAAATCCCTATATGTTAATGTGAGGATTATGTTAAATAATGTTAAAGACATGTTAATATAGGAATTATGGTAAATCTAAAAAATGTACTGATGTCCATTTGTGTTGTCTCATGGATGGCTCATGGGACTACAGCATTTTTCTCTTTTGCTACACTTTAAGATCATATCCAGGGTCAAGATAGCACTTTGATTCCTGTACCATACTCACAGGTGGTCTTCAAATGCAAGGTATTTTCTCTGCTGTCCTGCAGTGTGACAGGGAGCCACTGGAGATGTTTTTTACACAATGACATACTGTGTTCCCAACTCCTGGAAACACTGCAAAGGAACAACACTACTGTCTTCTGAATACCCCTGAAATGAGGTCTTGAAGTGTTAGATAATGGGAAAATGACCCTTTGTTGTAATTGTATATCTCTTCTGTAAAAAAAGAACTTTTGTTTACCAACTCTTTTATATGCTCAAATCATCCTTAAAAGATTATAAACATTAAGGGGAAAAGAGATATTTGTTACTGTATGTTTTTGATACTTGATTCAGAAACAGATGCCCCAGATGATAATGTCCACATCTTTGCTTCCTCCGTCTCAGCTTCCATTTTCAAACAAAATGTATATGATTTCCTTTATGGAAAAGGATCCCGATCTGGAGATATACCCCCTTACAGACCTAACCTCTCCTTGGGATTCAATTTCAAAACTCTCCTCATTCAAGAGGATTTCTCAGGACTTCAGAAATGTATATGACTCTTGAGCACAGCAAATTAGTTATATCTATCTCCTTGCCCACAACATAAGTGTTGGAATTTCATTCACCCATCGGAAAGAAAGAAGGTTTTTCTTGTCAGAGAAATATTCAATCATTTGTACATAACTTTTGTTTTCCAAAAATCTTTATTTCATATACAGTGATGGCTGACCTGTATTCATGCATGCAAGTGAGACTTCATGCATGTGGTTAGTTCTTCATTCTTGGACAAGGTTCTTGGACACAACTGTAGCTGGATAAGGTTTTGACAGATTTCTGGCGTGCTGAGCCTTCATCCTGTTTTGACCAACATCTGCCTGTTGTAAAGTTATTGTGCAACACTGGGGAGTTACTGATTGGTCAACAAAGGTATAGGGACCACATCAGCTCCCAACATTAAATTGGATTAAGATTTTAAATGGCGCATAGTCACTACAATGATTTTCTGGAACATGTTAACTTTCATAGAAGGAGAAGAAGAAATGAAGAGTTGTGAAGAAGTAATAAGAAGTTCTTACTGAGACATGACATATGATAAAAGGAAGGAAGGCAGAACTGAGGAGAAGATTAGCAACATCACTACATAAGAAGCTGTGGACTATAGCTGAAGGACTTTTGGCTGTGACTAGGAGAATAAAGAGCAAAGGAAAAATAGAAAGTGCATCTGATGAAATAAAAGCAGAAATGTAAGGCATGGAAGGTTATATCACAGAAGTGTATGTTAATAGTTGATAATTGAATTGATTGCCTTAATAGTAGTGAAGGCAAAAATTGCTAAGCCATGAGGATTAGGAGGCCAGACTTACTAATACAATGATTCTGTACTGGTATTCCTTGAACTACATAAAGCCACAAGAGTCCTTGAAGTGTATGGCAAATGGTCTGTGCAACTGCACTAAAGAATGACACGCATTAAGTTTATCTCATACAGCTGCACAAGCTGCCTGTGGTTAGCTTATTTGAGTTGCTGGGGGGTGACTGAGCTCATGAATGATTTGCATGTTTGTTCAAATGTTTTTTTAACTCCAAGAAGAGTCTTCTCCACAGAGCTATCTGAATTGTTCTTATCAGTGTTTTGTGTAGGTACATTTTTTTCTCAGAAATTGTTTGCAAGCTAGTATTGATTTCTGAAAATTGATTTATTCATAAACATTCACTAAGCAGCTTTGACAAACAGTTTCAGGACTATGAGGTATTCATGAATGGCACCTACTCACCACGGAATGTACATTATGCATTATGTTTTACTTCAGTCATATGGTATTGCTTTTGTCCCCGAACTAGTTAGTTAAAATGTAACTAGTGACTGGATGACTAAAGCATAATGGCCAGTCTTGAATCATGAATGACATATAAATATTCAGAAAACCTTCATTTGGTGATCACAAGGGACATGAAAACAGATTCAGAACCAGATTGCAGTCATTCATATACTCATGAATAACCTTATGAGACCTCCAAGGAGCAGAGAAGTAAATCCACATATTAATTTGAACCTAACCTCATTTTGTTATTCCAAGGGATCTAATCTAACCCAGAGGGAGAGCAGAATTTACATGAAAGAGTGATTAGAAAAAATGCATATACATCCTTCAAAACAGAGATGAACACACTGATCTATCTCTTTTCCAAAGCAAGCAATTGCCATGCTGGATTTGAGAAGTCTACAGTCAGATGATGTCTCTTTCAGACTCAAAAAAATCTTGGATTATTTTCTCATCAGCTTCACTGTTTCTATAAAAAAGTTATAAATTTAATGTAGCATAATCTGGTGTCTGTTGAGTTCCCTGTAGGAGCCATGAGGTTTATTTTGAATCTGTTCAGGTAAAAATGATCTCAAACCTAGGCTTCACATGGATCCATGTACTGCTAGTTTCATTTATAAAGGATGTGCAACATCAACAGCTTTTCCTCCTTTACCTATCTTTTAAAGACTAGATAGAGAAAGGACAGACTCAGGCATGAGAAAGCATTATTGTACTTTAGAACACCTGCAGAAAGAGAAAATTAGATGTAGGGAAGAGGTTTTTTTTTCCTAAAGAAGTCATTGATGGAGTTCAGGCTTATCCAATATTAGCTGGCCGTTTAGATAATATTTGCAGAGTTGAAATTTTGACTCTGTTCTGAGGAAAGGCACAATTTAGTATAATTGAGCAGGTTCTATCAGAACGAATTGATACAGTCAAGGATATTAGTCAGCAGTCAGCAGACTACAAATCACATTTCTATCCAGATGCTTATGAGAAACGGTGGTTCACATAAGCAGATCTTTAAAAATCAAAGTCCTACCAAGGGGAAGCAATGGAGATCCATAATATGCAGTCATCTGTCATTTCCAGAGCTTTTCTTTCTCTCATCAGAGACAATTGAGGGTTAAATGTTAACTTTCTTATCAAATCATAAAATGTTAAAAAAAAAAAAAACCAAAACAATCATGGCATCATTGCTGGGGCCAAACTTCCCAAGGGTTGTGATGATAAGATTATGATAAGGATATCTAGAAAATAAATATTCTAAACTAATGAGATTAAACAGGATGAGATCATCCATTGATGAATTTATCCCATGACCAAAAACAATGTAATGGGATTAATGATGAGGACTTTTGATCATAATAAGATGTGGGCTGATGTCTGAGAGAAAGTTCAGTGGTCACAACAACAGCAGTGAGTCCCAAGTGTAAAGACAACATAATAAAGCTTAATTGGCAAAATGCCCTGTTGTGAAGAGAAGCCTCTGCTATCATTTTATGGGAAAGCACTACAGAATCTTACAGACAACTGTAATTTTCCTTTCATCATTATTTCTACATTGTTACTGGTCCATCTAAATACAATGGAAACAATGAATCCATGGCAAAGCTTTTTTATAGCTAAAGCATCCTCCCAAGTAATCTTATTTGCTACTGGATATAATATGTAGCACAATTAACGAGGAGGCAGATTTTTGTTATGTGCTGCCTTTGACCACAAGGGTGGTCTTTCCCATAGGGGTTTCACATCAGAATGTCATGGGCTTTTTCTTCTCACTCTGTGAGCTTAGTTTGGAATTTATATGGTTTAGGTCTTACGAGGACTTTGGACATCCCTCTTTACCCTAGCTTGGTGAGACTGACACATGTTTCATCACCTGGCGACATTTTCAGGAGAAATTCCTTGGGGAACCCCTACAGGCTGTGTTACAGAGAGGTCCATCGTGACCAGGGCTATGCTGGTTTTAGGGTGAAATTAATCTCACCTAGGTGTGAGCAGGTGACCCTAGATCCCCATTGTGGTTAGTGAAGAGAAATATGGTGTTCTGTAGAAATTCATTTCACCAACATCAGAAGATTCATTTAGGATGATATGAATCATCTTTAAAAACTCTCTTAAACCCTCTTTCTTTCAACAAAGTGAAACAGAGGGACTAGTTCAAGAAGCCAACTGCATTTATTCAGATGATAATGAAGGACTGTTCTGTATTATGATTTGTCACTCTTTCTGCAATATGCTACGTAGACTTGATCAATGTGATTATTATTTTTAGTGAAACTACAGGAGTTTTACTGGCAAAACCCCCAAACTTTTAGATTTCTGATTGCAAAATCTTTTGGGGATCTCTGTGTGGAATGAGACACTCTCACAAAATCTCCCTATTTGATAGGAATTTTTTTGTTGTTGTTCAGAGAAAGAACAATTGAACAAAATTTTATTGACTTACCATAACTCTAAAATAGTCTTACAAATATTGGCCATCTGAACACAGAGAGATCCTGTAACGTAATTCTATTTCATATATGGGGAAATACAGACATCAAAAGATGACATTGTGAACACTGTGAAATAATTGGTAATAATTATTTAAAAGTTCTTCTACAGGAGCTCATCAGTTAAAGGCCATAGACATAAAAAATATAACTACGTGCTCTCCAAAAGCAGAACGAGAGACTCTAAAAGACACGGTTTTAATGGAACTCATTCAACAAAAAGGCACAGTTACAAGTAGCACTCAGAGAGTGCATATAAGTACATAGACAGTAAAAGGAAAAAAAAAAAATCTTGGCAAGTATGTGCTTTGAAGTTTTCCACATAACTACGCTTTCATAAAAAGAGGCCATGCACAGACTCTATTGAACCCAAACAGCTTGTCCGAAATCACTCATGTACAGAGAGCTTTCAGGGAGCACGTTTGACTGTTTTCAAGATTATATTTATGTTTATGTTCCTTACATGTGCTTAAAACTCCATATCTCTTTTATTGGCTTTTCTTGATTCAGACCAAACAGAGTTCTTCAAATAATTAGCATTTTTACAACTCAAAAATCTTGTATAGGTACTTATTTACAGCTGAATTTCAGACTAATCATATCTAAAATAATCTTAATAATAATCCTAAAGTATTTGTCAACTCTATCATCCATTAACTTTTTATGGTATGCAAACACTTCATGTTTTACTGACATATTCAAAAACATGTACAGAGGGACTAACTAGGTATGGGAGCCAGGGAGTTATCCTTAATTTGTAATTTCCTGTTATTGTAAATTATACCTGCTCTGCATCTTTATGGCCTCCTTCCATCTTGAAATGTTACTATGTTACTTTTCTGTTTAACTTATGCACCTTGAATGTTGTAAAAACTACAGTAAAAGTCAATAAAAATGCAATAACATTGTGTCAATCAGAAGCAATGGAGAAATCTCTATTGAGCAAACAATTGGAGAGCTACAGCTAAAATGCAATTGCACCATGTTGCAATTGATTAAAGATATGAATCAGAAAATTAAAAGTTTTTTCCAGTTTTAGTTATTACCAGTTGCTTAATTTATAGAGCAGTTACTTTGATCCTATCTGGAGCCCTGTAAAGAGGCTACACGTAAAAGCAGCAATACTGTCTTGTGTTGCTTCCAGTAATATGGATTACCCATGATTATTCTAAATCCACAATCACTCAGCAAATGTTGCCACAATATAAGTCCACTTCTATTCTGTTTACATGAATATTTGAGTAAGATCTTCCTTTTTTTTTTTTTATCAGTCACAAGAAAACCGTTGTACTAAAGGTCCATCCAGCTCAGCATCCCATACCTGACCGTGCTCTGCAACAAATCTCCAGGGAAGGGTAAGATGACAGGGGAAGCTTAAAGTCATCCGATCCCAGCGTGATCTTAGTGATGTGGCTCAGGGACCTGTTGACCCAGTGCTGCACACCTTTGTCTTTTACTGTCTTTGCTGAATTTTTCTATCCTGTACTTAATCACTTCTTGAACCCAGTCTAGATTACATGTGAGCTTTCAAGCAAATGACCTGGGAGGGTTGTACTGCTTTTAGCCTCTATTGTAACTTCATGTTTGAAGATAAAATTTCTCACAAGGACACTGGAATGGATCAAAAGTTGAGCAGAGAGGAAGCCATCACCTCAGCAATGGTCATTGAAACATTTAAGAAAAGAGATTGGGTAATATTGAAGCCAGTGTGGGTATTCTTTTACTGCTCTATCCAATTTTGGTATATGCTTGGGAGTAAAATAACTTCTTCAAGAATCCAGACATACTTTTGGTACATATGGCAATCTGATTCTATGCTCATTTTACACACAACATGTAAGTAAGCAAGCATAAGCTATGCCATCATAAATAAAAGCCTTATTGAGCTCAGGCAATGAAAACCAATCAATAGAGGACACTCATCCCCAATGAAAGCAACAGCTAATACTCTGTGGTTCCTGGTGGATACTCTGTCATTGTATTTTAAAACCACAAGGAATTCCCTGTGTCATCAGCAATGACCACTTTATTGCTGGTGAATTAGGAAATGAGCAGGGCTAAAGGTGCATTTGAATTCCATGGACTCATTAATTTAACCCATCTTCCAGTGCAGGAAATCACCTGGTTATCTCACGGGCTTGGATAGGTTCAGAAAAAGAAAAATAGGCTCTTCCTTGAGTTTCAACTTACATATGATACCAGAGAATGACGTTTTCTGCTCTTTTGGCTACAGCAAGGCAAATCAAGTTTGATTATCAGTGAAGAACAAAGGACTGAGGTGACTAGCTGTCACACATTTTTCTCTATTCCTCTGGTTATTTCAGTCAAAAATCCAAACCCAAAACAAAACTTCTGCAATTTGTCCAGAAATGTTACACTTCCTAAGATTTCCTAGATACCCTTTCTAAAAGAGCAAAATTCTCTTTTTCAAAGTAGTTCCATTCATTTTTTTATAAGACAAGCTTTTTAAAAACGAATGATTCTAACTTGAAATTAATATTTTTTTTTTATGTTTAAAAAAGCTATTTTATTCAACTTGGAAAACCATATGCTCCCCTCCCATATTTTTTATATCATGGAGTATTTTTAATGAATCATAAGTTTTAGCAAACTGAAAACTATCTGTGCTAATGTTGTGTTGCTATTACTTATCCCAGGAAAAATAATATATTGACTGTTATCAGACACATTAAATCAGACCCATTTAGTCTGAAAAGTGATCAAACTTCATTTAAACAATGAAATTTGTTTTGGAAGTTTTAAAGGGGAAAAGAACAACAATTTCAAATCATTCATTTCTCTCTTGCTTAATGAATTATTGATTTGTGCTTTCCTTTTGAATGATAGTTCTCTGATGTGATAAACATTGATTTGAATCTTTATACAAACATTGTGTATCATCAGCACGTTATGGCAACAGAGTAATACATACCAAGATAAACCTGAGGGGATGGAATAATACAAAAAACTTCCATGAGGTGCCACAAGCTGTGTGCATGTGTATGTGAGGGTGCATATGTAAAATAATAAATGGAAATGAAAGTAATGCATCCAGGGTGATGATAACAATGAAGAATTATATAAAGTTTACATTTGGGTTAACATTGAACAGGGAACCTTGGAAATGAAAAATAAATACTTTCTACTACTATCAATTCTTCTAACTTGACATTTCTTGAAACCACAAGTCTATATCTGTCACAAGCTTAAAGGGAGAACTCTCTTACACCCTGCTTATATTCAGAAGCTTTAGCTTCATGCACAACTATTCACACCAATGAGAACTAGACAGTCAAAAGACAAAAGAAAAGTGCTGAGAGCAGTAAACACGCAGATAATCCTGTCCACCAAACAATTTTGCATTTCCTTTATGCACCATTTGTTTCAGACAAAAAAAAGCTGCTGAGACATTTACATCAAAGTGATTTCTACAGATCAGCTGCTCAAGACTGGGGAGAGGATTGAAGCGCTGAGCTACACTTTCCCTGGGGCCCATGCATACCCCTCTCCCACCATGCCTGGGAGTGGGAAATCTCACATGTTTTCCCTCAGACAAGTTCACTTCTAGCATCGGCTGGTTGGTTTTTGGCAGCTTGGATGAGGAGAAAGAGCCTACAGTTATTGAGAGACGAAGAGATAATTGTCTTTCCTTTTTTCCCTTGGACGGCAGTCACACCCCAGCACTGATTTTCCCTCCTTTGGGCTATCATACCCAAAGTCGGAAGGCTGGGAAGGTGTTCCACTATCCTACTCCTGATCCCTCTGCGAGGAAGCGGACACCCTTCTCACATCCAGGGGGAGAAAGCAGTGCTCAGCACACACACAGGACCAAAACAGACAGATCTTTCATAACACAAACAAAAACATCCACATCCTGTTCAAAACCACTTATGTTTGCAATGCAAAAATTCTCAAATGAGTATGGTTGCACTGGGACAAGAAGTGCTCATGCTATCGTATATATTCACAGCAAATTAGACTTGTAGTTAATGATCTATAACCATTATCCACCAGGCCTACACAGAGATTTTTTCTAGATGGCTAAAGAGTGTGAGGAATAAATATCACCATTCAGGGACTAACCAGATCCAAGCGTGCAAGCTCAGATCATCAGATGCAAAACAGGGCCAGGGAGATATGGAAACTGGGCTCCTTCATTCTCTAATATCACAACTAGCACGCCCAGTGCAGTTGAGAGGGTGTAGCCATTTATCCTGCTGTAGGCCAAAAAGAGGATATGATCCCTTAGAGTAGGAAACAATCCAGCTTTCATGTGAGCATCACCACACAAACAACATTGATCAGCTTACTATAAAACCCTGGCTCAATGATATACATGTAAGTAGAACCTAACATAAGGCTAATGTGTACGAGTAGGCAAGGTGTACGAATAAAGATATTAAAATAAATTTGTATAGCGTCCCATATCACATGTTTTGGTTTTTTTTTTTTTTTTCCATACACATGCTTTTGTGTATGGCCCCACTCTTTTAAAGTGTCTATTCAGACTCAATAGATTCAGTGGAATGAGATGCCCCTGAAAATTTTGTATGAGACTGTTTCCCAGGAGTAGGTGGTTAATTCAGAGTTGAAACCTTAGCTGATTCTTGTCTCACCAGAATCAGGTATCATATTTCTATCACTCAATAAAAATGAGTTCTCCATTCCCAGGAAATATTTCGAGTATTAATTTAGAGAATGAATCATTTTCTTTGTGGTTATCAGTAAGAAACCCCAAACAGCCCATTTAAAACCTATTAGCAAGCATAAGAAGCCTAAAGATGGCATAATTCATGTAATTTTTTTCCCTTTCCACATATTTAGCAGTGTTTTGGAACATGATGCATAACATACACAGCTCTGATTGTCCGGAGGTAGATCAACATCCTGTACTGATGGTCTTACATACAGAGTGGAAAAATGAAACTTGAGACTTCAGTTTACAAATAGCTGGGAAAAAAATAGATTGTAGGGCTGAAAACTTGTAATCATTATGGCATTTACATTATGACAAATTAAAAACTGGTATTCTAGGTTACGAACAGTGCTATAAAGCTGGTATTCTACACTGTGTATTGCAAGCTCATTTAAAATGTACTCTTCCACAACATGATGAGAACACAAATTATAATTAGGAAAGTAACCCAAGCAGAAAATTAGTCTGGAAGACTAGTCTGAGTGTGCTTCTGCAGACAAAGCCATCCTGTGTCTTAACTTTACTGTCTCAGTATAGGGAGAGATTGATAGAGAAGATAAAGACAAGGACAGATATGGCTTTCTGGGTGGGGGGTGGGGGTGGGGAGGAAAGGCTTTGCAAGTATGATCTGTAGTGTTTGAGTCAGACAAACATGCATAAAGAGAAGCCCTACCAAATCCCATCTTTTCAGACTTACTCACAGCACAGGCTGTTACAGCTGCAATGTACAGGACTATATGTGGATTTTTTTCCCCATAATCCTATTCACAGGCAAAAATCCACATTTATTATCACAGATAATGTCTGCTGACCCCACCCTGAACTGAGATCCAAGAAAATGTACCCAACATGTGTAACTAACATAGCTATATAGGTAGTGATCTGAGAAAAAATGTGATTCAAATTTTCATTTTGAAACAAAAGGACCAAAAAAGAAAAAAAAAAAAGTCAGAAAGAAAAGAAATCAGAAGTACTTGCTACCAATAAATGATAAACCAAATAAATGATCTTGAGAAACTTATAAGCAAGCAAGAAACATATCTTAAAACATTTGCATTTGGGGGTTTGTCTCCTGGAAATTTTTTGGGGTTTTAAAAAAAAAGTTCTATACAAATCACTTGTATGTCTGTCTTTTATCTAGAGAAACTGGAATGAATTCACTGATTTGAAAATTATACTTACCTTTTAGGTGTCTCATCTTGTGGAAAGGGGATCTGTATACTAGAAGTGGATACAATTCACTCAAAAGATCATAATTTTCTATTAAATCTTTACTTTTTGTATAAGGGTTGGTTTTCTTGAGGTAACGGATACTACTTCATTGTAAGGACACCCATGACTTCCCAGTACCTTAAAGGATTTAGCAGAATTATCCATATTTAGAAAAAGATAAAAAGAAAAACAAAAAGCCTACTGAAGCAAGGAGCTATATCAACAGCTACCCTGAAAAAAATTGTGCTCTACTATAAGTGACCAGATTTTGGCAAAAAATACAATGTTTGTCGAGTCTGAAGGTAGGTTCCTGCCTACCATACAGGACCTTAAAAAATGAGAATTGAGATGTCAGAGCCTTATTTTCTCCAGGGGTGGCCTGAGTCCATGCCTGTTGCTGCATGCAGCACCGGTCAAGACTTCAGCAAAACAGACATTTGTTAGAAGGGTGTGTAAAAACATTACCAGGTTGCAGAAGAACACACAACATCCCCTGTGCTGTGCATTGAGTCCTGCTCTTCTCATTTACCATCTGTGATCTGGGCAATTTATCACAACAGTTGCAGGAGTTACCCACAATATTTACCCTGAATACCTCTTTGATCTCAAGTGTAACTGCACAATCCTGAAATTTGTTGCACCCCAGCACCAGCTTTTTCCTGGGTGTCTGCTGTTCTCCTGAACCTGTTCTGTTCCCCTGTCTCACCAGTCTCTGTCAGTACAGAGCATCAACTTGAAAGTCACTCTCTGAGCACAGTTTTTAGCCTAGATAATTTCAACGCCCATTTTTAGTTCCTTTTTGGTTGACCTAAACAAAACAAGAGGAACGGCAGCTCTAAGTGAGAGCAGAAACATTTCTGGGGAAGAGTTGTCCTCCTGTTTCTGGTGGGACAAATGGTACTTGATGTATAGGGGAACATATAAAGACATCAAAACACATTCAACCCACCACAGCCTTAGACCCAAATCCATCATATCAACTCTGCAAGAACCCAAATTATCTACAGCAGCTCCTGCTGGTCACTGGGGTCTCTGACATATTTATCTAATCAGTATATATTATTTCTATCTTCTACTCACAGGTTAGTTGGAGCATCTCATTTCAATGATGAAATAGTGTGGAGATTCAGCTGGTGGCTCGTGACAGGGATAAGAAATCCAACCCAGGAAAAAGCTTCAGGCAGAGTTGCTTGGACCTAAATGAAAGAGAAGATTGATCAGGGATAGTTGCTTATCTCATTTTAAGGCTGAGGTGCATTAAATTTATTCATTTCACATTAGTTCATATGAAAATTTAAAAACTTTTGTACTGCATTTCATGTGTCCAAGAGCTTGGAAAAAGGGAATTATAATTTCACATACAATGCATGGCCTGAGACAGGGTGAATACATGACTTTAGTGTGTATTTAAATCGATCCCTGGTCAGAAACTTCCCTTGGAGTGATATTTAGAAGAGGCTTTAATACTGTGCTCTGTTCATTTAGGGTGATTTAAAAGCATGTCTAGAGTAAGCACATGTTTATGAATTGTTGTTCAGGGTACAGATATTTCCTGAATCAGACTGTAGAAGAAACCAAAAGTTTCCAAAACCAAAAGCAAAAATTAAAGTAATAGCTTATTATTAAAAAGTACATAAACACCTTTGCAGCCAAAGCTTCTCTTTTAAACTTCATCACTGGGACATGTGTTATGAATTTCCAGTACCCATTTTGAAAACCTTTAACCATAGTATTTTTTGTGTTCAAAATGTCAAAAACATTTATAAAGGGAAAGCATTTCCTGTAAAGAAAAAAATTGAGAAAGGAACTCAAATTCATTCAGAGCCTTCACGTGGGTTTTAATTTTGATGAAAAGAAAACAATACATAGTCACTGAAAATAAAAACAGAAGTGGTGATGTAGGAGATCTGAGAAACTAGAAGTTTTATTTCTGATTATTGATTCCTGATTCTTCATTCCTCCCTTATATATTTGCAGAGAAATGCCTTCTGGAAGGTAGCTATATATTATAAGCTAATTTAATTTTAAAACTCCGGTTTGGTGACATTTACAGGATATTTAACACTTTCCAAAACTGTGATGGTATTTATATTCCTGGATATAGTTTTAAGAACCTAATTTCAAGTTTAAAAATACTGACTCATAGGCTTCTCGAAATGTGTGAGAAATGTCCTTCGGAACATGCATAAGATGACAGGAATAAAGGTGTTGGGCTAGAAACCTGGTCAGAGAAACAAAAACCCACCAGGAAAGCTGTTAATCTGCTCTTGTAAAACTGCACTGAGCAGCCTGAAACCTCCTTACATAAAGGTTCTAACCAAAGGATGTCTTGGGCTATACAAAGGCTTACTGAGATGGAACTCAGTAAATCCAGTTTAGTAAATCCTCAATAAGTGCAACCTGAGGATGCACATGCTAGGATGTAGCCAACAGGAGAAGAAATTTGGTTATTAATATTTTGTTATTGAACTAGGCAATAACACTTTCTGAAAAATCAGTATTTCTATTTACTGGAGTTCCCTGAGTCCAAGAAGCAGGATATGTATCTCCCCTGAAAAGGATTTTCTGTGTTGGCAGCTTTCAGAATAATTGAGGCTTGATATACAGACCTGGAATCAGGTGATAAAACAATATCTGTTTTACTATGAACAAAAACCCCAAAGAAAACTCAAATGAAAATAATTTCAATATTAATTATAATAATTGCAAGTAAATTTAAAAAAAAATATTGAAACAGCAGCCTTTACAGTTATGCTAGCAGAAAACAAGGCAGACCGAAAGCTGTTCCTTGCCAAAAAATATCTCATTAGCTGAACTTCTTTTCAGGATTTTAGAAATTATTGGGTTAGTCAGTAGTTTTCTGAAAGCCTGAAAAATCACACTACAAATTTTTTTTGATGAATTTTCTATCACTTCATTGGACTGAAGAAATTAGAAACGTTCTGCTTTTGTGGGGCTTTTCAGCACCTCCTCCTTTTCACCCTCCTACAGATTAAAAATGGTATGATATAGCAACACTGGCCAGAAGAAAGAATATGCAGAAGCACATCTTAGAGCCTCAGGCTTTCAAACCCCAAAAGACAGGATGAGAGCTCCAGAAGTGTTCACTGTGCTGTTAGAAGGCGTAGCCCCAAGATTACATGTAATGCCCAGTTGAGAAATCTTCCCTTAAATTTGAAACTCACAGGCTGCTCTCCTCTGCCTCCTCCCCGGCTGACTAACTCCTCCAGTTTTCATTCATGATATTATGTACCTCTGTTGAAATGTAAGACCCTCTTCGGCTGTATGCAGGAGCACTTTGAAAGAGCCCTCCAGACGAATGAGAACTGTGACTCCTCTTTTCATGTTAAGAGTTCTTTAAAAAATATGTGGACATATATAGAGGTCATTGCAGACTTAAGTGAAATCTGTATCTGCATTAATGCTCTTCAGTGGTCAAAATAAGCTGAAAAGGATGAAGTACATAAAAAGCTCAGGTTCATTTCTGTCTTCAGAGTATACTCTTTCCTATCTGACCTCTAAATACACATCCTACAGTGTTTTGTCCATGAGGACCATTCAGTAGTTCCAATGATTTACCAATGGCCAGAATCCCACAACTAGATATGGGGGTTACCCTCTAATAATTTTCTATGCTCTTAATAATTTGCTTTAATTTTTGGTCAGCCCTGAACTGGTCAGGCAGTTGGATGAGATGATATTTGTAGGTCTATTCCAAGTGAAATATCCTATCCTATCCTATCCTATCCTATCCTATCCTATCCTATCCTATCCTATCCTATCCTATCCTATCCTATCCTATCCTATCCTATCCTATCCTATCCTATCCTATCCTATCCTATCCTATCCTATCCTATCCTATCCTATCCAATCACTAGCCTCAGACTCAGATCCATGCCTTATCAAAAGCTTCCCCTCACTGACATATGGAAATGACTTTTCCTCTGGAGATCCTTGTCTTGATAGACAGCTCTGGGAATGAAGCTGTAAGAGCTAGCCTTTATAAGGATGGGGGCAAGGTACCCCAGCCTGATCTGAGAGGTTTTCCTGACCTCCATCTGACATCTTTCCTTATCTCCATCTCCTGTACTGACATAGATCTTGCCACATCATTTCTGTCCCTGACCACTATCGGTCGACTTCTTCTATTTACTGATTGCCTTATCTCTGCCACAGCCTCATTAATTCAATGCACCCTGCAAGTTTTCATCCTCCCCTAGTCCCACCAGGATTTCTCAAGACAGTATGTGCCAATACAATATCCAGATGTGGCTGAAATGGCCCAGTGATATAGTAAAAGATTAGTTCTCTGGTCTGTGACACACTGTTGTATCAAGCCGAATTACTCAAAAGAAAATTCCCTTTTGCTTTACTGCACAGCAACATTTGATTGCTTAAAGCTAAGCCATATTTTTCTGAAGGGAGGGAAACGTATCTATAAATTGTTTTACTCTCCTTGTTTGCTAGTCGCCACTGTGAATCAGACACTGCAGCAGATAAAGGCTTTTAACTTAAGCTGAAAACCAAAGCATCATGTCTGCAGCAATAATGGATGTCCCTCCTGAGAAGAGAGGGAAGGTAGGGGAAGCTATAACACCGTTCATGACTAGATTACCACAGATCAATGCAAACTGAATGACCAAATATTTTTCTTCTAGTGTCTTTCATTTCCTGGTTTTGTCTTTTTATTTTTATTTCAGCTCAGTGTTTGGGTGCAAGAGCCAAATGAATAAAGTATCCTACTGGAATGTAAAAGTGATGACAGAAGAATGAAAAGAAAAAGGACAAAATATTTCTAGGCCAGCTTGTATAACACTGGTTTTCAGCACATTGCAAATCTACTGATGTCCCTTTAAGAATGCTCTTATCTTGGTTTATAAAATCTAACAGCATTAAAAATACAGTAATTAACATGTTCATAATGTAAATGCTAATCATTTAACATGTCAAGCATCTTCATCCCCTACTGAATCAATATGAATTATTAAAACAGCCTCTTTAAGACCTTTAAAATCAACTCTCAAAGCATGCACTAAACAATCACACCGTTGGCATACGGGAGCATCAAGTTACAAATTCATGTGTTAGACTGTCTGACACACTCGTTCTCTTTGATGGAAAAAAACAAAACCAAAAAACCTCCCCTCAAAATCTTATATTCAGAACTGCATAATCTGCATGCATAAGTGAAATTTTTTTTTTCTCTGAGATTTTCTAATTTTTTTGAACAGAAACCTTATAGAGAGGAAGAAAAAGAAAAAAGAATAATAATCTATTCAGGTTATGGAATAAAGTTTTTCCATAACAAAGTTGTATGCCAATCCTCAATGATCTTGAAAAAATAAGTATATGAAAATAATAAAAATAAATCTAATAAAATAAAAGTTAAAGTTCCTAGTTTTAAAACAATTTATGTCAAAATTATTATCAATCATGAAGAAAGCTGTATACACATTTAGAAATTGATTTTGAATATTATAAACAAAGCCTAACTCTTAAAATAAGGATTATTCCCATATTTACTTCAGAAAAGGCAAGAAAAAGATTTATTTTCAAACATCTGTTAAATGCAGATGGAATTATTAGATTGATGCATCTTACCTCACAGCCAACTCACAACACTTTGAGAAAGTCATGAAGTCTCTTTTGCGTATATATACGTATATAGAGACAGCCAAATGTTTGCATTGGATGGCTGTTTCCTGATCAACCCATTGAAAGAAGATGGAAGATATGATTTTTTTTTTAATGATTTTTTTTTTTTTTTTTGGTACAGATACAAAATGAATTAAGTTTTGCAATCTAGTACAAAAACCATCACATAAACAGTGGGTCTCAAATACTTTCCTATCAAATTGCACAATGCTCATGTTAACATCTTGTTCTACTTCAACAATCAGATACTGGATGGGATATTAATAGGCCAGAGGTTGTTCTTGGTTTGGGAAAATCTTATATGACCATGAAGTTAATTGATCATTTTTCATGGTGCTATAGTATTTCACTACAGCTAGACCAGCTTTTCAGTGGGAGTACAAGAGCACAGTCCCCCTACAGAGCATACAGCTGGATTAATTTACACCAGCTGGGAATTTAGCCTTCATTTTCTATATCTTGATCCACCCGATCTCAGGTATAAGTTGAAGTTCTACCTGGGCAATCCTAAATCCTTTCTTTATTGTGGGAAAGGAGGAAACTCATTTCAAAGAGGTTAAAATTTTACAAAGTTTGTGTACTCAGGAATAATTTATGAGGGGTTATATGTCTGATAAGAGATAAGAGCTCATGTACCTGGTTTTCCTAGCATGAAAAATAGGTCTTGACTTCCTACCACTCCCCTCCGCCCCCCGCTCCTCCCCCCCCCCCCAAAAAAAAAAAAAAAAACCAAACCAAAATCCAACTAGGAAACAGTTCAGCACACTACCTCAGATGCTTTGAGATTAGCACAAATTAGAGTCAAAGGGCAAATAGAAGATGGAGAATTCCAGATCTGGGGCAAAATATGTCAGCTACTCTTAGGGAGGATTTTCATGCCTGTTGAAAGGAGAAGAAGCTACTTTATATTTGAGGGACATGTCTTGCTGTCAGTCCCTTGTGACTTTATAGCAAAAGCTTCTTTTCACAACAGGATATGAAACAAGCTTGAGAGATGTGAGAACAGTTTAATGTTTTCTAACTCATCTAATGAAAAACACTACCTCCAAACTACTCTTGGTAAACTCCTAAACCATTCTGGCTACACTTTTATTATTTCTGAGAACTCAGAAGTATCATTACACAAAGACCTTCTCTGAATGACTATTTGAATTTCCTGAAGTGTTTGTTAAGGCTATATAGTAACCAGATTGATGTGGGCACTTGATGCTCTAATATCTGTCTGTGGATATAAACACAAGACAGACTTTGAAGTTCTGCAAAAAGTGGGAGAGCTGAAACAAAAATCTTGTTAGATTTCCCTAGTTTATCTCCTCATGACCTGAATGTGATATAACTTTTCCTTCCTCTTTTTTTTTTTTGTTGTCTTTTTTTGTTTTTTAAATTTACACACCTGCAACAAATGTTCCTGAAGCCAAAAATCCAGAGTCAGAAGTTTGACATAAGTGCAAACATAATCAAAAAGAAATTAGCTTTTACAGGATATTATTTGTATTATTCTTTCACTACACAAAACACATGCAGAACAAGCATTAGGCTACGAGTTTACCAAAATAGTTAGGGAAACTACATAAACACAAGAAACCAAACACCAGGAGGAAAGACTGGGGACAAATGGGATAGGACAACTGTCCAGGAGAGATGAGGTGTGACTGAAGCCATGAAGAAGGGAAAGAAAGAAGAGAGACAAAGGCGGGCGACATTACAGTTGAAGAGGATGAGCTTTGGATGTGATGGTTGAGTTGGTCACCGTGTAAATATAACCAAACAGTATGATCCTTAAACTATTCCAGGACTGTAATTATATAATAGAAATAACAGTCCTGAATGAGAGAGTGAGTGAAGAAATACCTCAATGTGGTTAAAACACAGATGTTGGAAACAAGAATCTTCTACAATGCATTACAAATCCTCACAAAATAGGATACCCTGGAGCCTGTCAGTATAAAACTAATCAATAATTAAGTGGGATATGTAAGACTAAGCAAGAAAAGGTAGTTCAATAGATTCATCTGCTCTAAGACTCCTGATGCGGTGAGTTTTTGTCCAGAACTGAACCTCCCAGGAACTTACATCACACTAATGTTGTCTTGTACTATATGATTTTCTATGACTTAATTTTACAGAGATGTAATGGACACAGCAGTATCAGAATGTGGTAAAAGGATTATCATCTGGAAAAGCTTACATTAATGGCATGAAAAGTGGACAGGATAGAAAGCATGCAGATACAATACAGTTGTGATGAGATTACTTGATCATGCATAACTCACAACTGAGTGTCTTTAATATGAGGAATTATTCTTCAGGGAAAGAAGCACTGAACAACAGAGCATACTGTTCATTTAATGTCCATAATTTTTTCCCCAAAGATCTAGTTTTAAAAATTATGTCTTTCTAGTCTATAACAATGGTAATTTACTCATTACCACATGAGGAATTTGGTAATGAAGCACAGCCCTTAAGTATGCATGGTTATAACTTAAACAAATACAGTATCAGGGCAAGGCATTAATATACAAGCCAGCTTGGTAATGTCCAAGTTTAGATTCTGTACTATGCAAAGAAGGAATCAAGAAGTAATCTAGAATTTGCCTTATGATTTGATGTCAGCTTTGAATATTTACTGACTTAATAGAGGTATGGTCAGTAGCTTGTAATTTCTGTGAGAAAGGTACAGTGAGTGACATTTCTATTTGGGATGCAGACATGGTGAACTATGCAATATCTGCAGTAACAGACTACTTGATGAGAAGAAAAATCATGTGGTTGCCATGCATATCCAATCCTCTAATTACACATATACACACAGACACTGTTAAAAGAAGGGATTTGTCCAGCCGAGAATGCTTCCAGCAAGATTAGACTTACAAATCTCTGCAGATCTGTCCATTTTATGGCATGAGAACAAATCTTAAAAGATTAATTAACACAATGGTTTGGTATTCTTACAGCTGGGAAATTGGAAAGGAGGACAGGGAAGGGAAGTGAACTCACACAGAATCTTGTTTAGAAGATCAGAAAAAAGCTAAGGCCAACATCCTTTGAAGCTGGCCACAGACCTGAAGTCAAGAGTAGCACACTGGGGGAACCCAGAATTTTGCAAACTTGACTTTCATCTGGCTTACTTCTGACTACAGCAGAACTTTTGATGTTGTCTATGTTGGAATCTATTGCCATCCAAAGGGGACCTGTCGCCTCCGAAAATCAACCTGACTTTATTCCTTACTTGTCTTCAGGATCCTGTCACCAAATTTGACTTACATCAGATATGACTGACTTTACAAGGCAGACACACAGAAAACTTCAATTCAAGATGAAAATCTCTTCTAATTCTTCTATTACAGTGAACAAAAGGATCAAAACTCTCATCCCACCTGTTAGTTTTATATGCAAAATAGATATTCATCATGTCTTTTACATCAGTGAAGGTGCTAGGTCATTAATGTTGGGATAGAAGGACACAGAAAGAAATATATATTACAACAGAGCTCTGTGTCTCAGAGGTCCACCTTTCCTGAAAAGGTCTCATCAAACATCATTATCCCCATGAGCTGTGATGGATCCTCTTCCAGCATGTGACATGAAAGACCAGACTCATTCCTGGATCTGATGTTGTCTAGGTTGTGGAAAAAGGTATGGACAAAATCTTTCCCTCATCTCTCCTGCCTGATGAAAGGGAAGATACTAATGCAATTTTTGAAAAATGCTGCATGCTGCTGCTATAGATGTTGGGACTGAAGGACTCCCAGACCAGTGACTGCATTTACAGATTGTGAAAAAGGATATGAGGAGAAATACCTGCTGGAGCAGAAAGAGAGGGAATCATTCTTTCTTGAACAAAGGCTTGGGTGGGATTCCTTAGGTCCCTTCCCAGACAGCAGTAATTTTAGATCTTGCCTACGGAAAAGAAGGCTCAAATCTTCCTGAGCTCCCTGACCCTTTTCAGTCCATTATAGCAACTCCATGTATCCACATTGACACCAGCAAAAGTTCAGTCCCCAATTCCTACAGGAGGACCCATCTCTAGAGCTCACATGGCTTCTCTCAGGCCCATCTCTCAGGCCCATCTCTCAGACTCTAACAAGGAGTCAATGGTAACATTCCATGACAAGGTTCAAGATACGCTCCAGAAAGCGGAAGAGATTTGGGACAGTTTTCAGTACAGATTTGTGATCCTTTAGGACTTTTACATACACGGTCTGAATATTCTGAACTAATGGACTGTCATGGCCTTAAACTTGTTCAAATCCACCACAGTTAGGTCTATAGCTGCAGCTATAATGATTACACTGGATGGAGTAGGGGAAGCCAATCAAGCTGAGTCACACTGACTAAGGTTAGAAACCTGGGCATGGTACATTGGAGTCAGTTGATGCTAGGATAAAAAACCAAAACAAACAAATTTATTTCTTGAAGAAGATCTGGGAAACTACAAGCCAGTCAGGTTCTCGTCTGTACCTGACAAGATTATGGAGCAGATCCTCCTGGAAACTGTGCTAGGACACATGGAAATTAAGGAGGTGATTGGTGAAAGCCAGCATGGCTTAACTAAGGGCAAATCATGCCTAAAAAATTTAGTGGCCTTCCATGATGGGGTTGCAGCATTGGTGGATAAGGGAAGAGCAACTGATGTCATCTACCTGGCCTTGTGCAAAGCTGTTGTCGCTGTCCCACACAACATCCTTATCTCTAAATTGGAGAGACATGGATTTGATGGATGGTCACTTGGTGGATAAGGAATTAGCTAGATGGTCACACTCAAAGGGTTGTGGTCAGCAGCTCGATGACCAAGTAGAGAGCAGTGACAAGTGGCTTTCCTCAATGGTCAGTGTTGGGACCAATGTTGTTTGGCATCTTTGTTGGAGACATGGACAGTGGGATTGAGCACACCCTCAGCATGTTTGTTGATGACACCGAGCTGTGTGGTACAGTCGACACACTAGAGGGAATGGGTGACATCCAGAGGGACCTGGACAGGCTTGAGAGGCATGTCCATGCAACCTGGCCCGAGCGGGTCCAGGGGAGGCTACAATGATGGTAGAGGGTCTGGAGCACCTCCCATGTGAGGACAGGCTGAGAGAGTTTAGGGTTGCTCAATATGGAGAAGAGAAGTCTCCAGGGAGACCTTATAGTGGCCTCCCAGTGCTTGAAGGGGGCTAGGGGGAAGGTGAGGAGGGACTTTTGATCAGGGGGTGTGGGGATAGGACAAGGGGTAGTGGTTTTAATCTGAAAGAGGAGAGATTCAGACTAGATACAAGAAGGAAATTCTTTACTGTGCAGGTCGTGAGGCGCTGGCCCAGGGTGCCCAGAGCAGCTGTGGCTTCCCCCTCCCTGGAAGGGTTCAAGGCCAGGTTGGATGGGGCTGGGAGCACCCTGGGCTGGGGGAAGTGGGCCCTGCCCGGGGAAGAGGGGTAGGAGTAGATGGCCTTTAGAGGTCCCTTCCAACCCAAACCATTCCACGATCCTATGATTCTCTGATTTTTCTTGGCCAAATGCAGTGGCAGTGAGAGACCTTGGGGACAAGGTTGAAGGAAGCAGAGGAAATCACAGGTTTTTATATTTTATAGACTACCAGCAGGCAGAGTGGCAGCTCAAAACTGGAAGAAATGTACCACACCAACACTCATCTTCCTCCTGTGACATGGACTCCTTTATTCAAACAAATGTTCATTATAGGATCAGTCAACAGGGCAAGAAGACACTAGATGCCTCCTCCTGTTCCCCAGCAACACCAGTCCCACCCCGAGGGATCATCTTGAAATCACTGCTCCTGCAAGGAAAACATATCATGCATCTCCCAGTGGTCATATTGTTTTCTCTGGAAACAGTTATTTGAAGAAGAGGAGCCTGCTATAAACAATTGGTTCTGCTCTTACTGTGACAGAGTTTTATCTACCTGTCTTGATATTTTTCCTGAAAGTTTTCTGGCTTCCCTGTGTCTAAATTCACAGAGCTTAACATAAGCCTCACTGATAGGAAATAGCCAAAATGTAAGAATGCAAAGTCACTGGATCTCTGACTTTAGCCAGATTCACCATGGCTCTCCTCACCTTGCAATTCCACTTCCATCATCCAACCCTTTGCTGAAATATGAGCCCTAAAGACACGGAGTCTCACATTGTAACAGAAAAACAGTGTGCTTTTCTGGGACCTACCCATGAGCGAGCATTTTACTTTTTCACTTTTTGGTGATTTTTCAGCTGAAAATATTAGGTAAAATAGTATCAATATATTCAGGCTGCAACAGTGTCTCCCAAAAATAATTTCCAAATTTATTTTTTATCTTTCCCAAGGAAATTACTGTCTTAAAAATTAAAAAAATTCTTCCTTTTCCATGTGAATCATCAATACAAATATTATCTCCGCATGATACATTGGTAAAAATGAAATGTGCCTTGTAATTGAGATACACTTTGCTAAAATATGGTGATGAGCTACATTCCATCAGCTGTCTGCAGTTTTCTGGAAAATCTCTGTTCTATTTTGGTGTTCAGATAAATGTATTTTTCCTTTTCTTCTCATTTAGCCTCCCATAGTAACAATATAACACACATTTGGGGATAGATGACTCAAGGAGCAAAATCTTTAGGACTTCACCTGCCCTAAAAGGAACAAATCATTGACTGTTTTTAACCAAAGACTTCTTGAGGTTTAAAGCTCTCAGTCCACAGTTTGCTGAACCCAGCTGGTATCTATCTCAGCTGCATGGCTGGGAGTCCGGCACCAGCAGGGTTTTATTTTCTGCTTAGCCTCCAGCAAAATTCTTCTGGACTATTTTAATAGCTTTGGCTTCAGGGACTGCTGTATTATTTTTGTCTCTAAGGGAGGGTGGACAGTTTATAGCAGAGGGCCCTGAGGGCCCTGTGTTTAGCATCTTTCTGTATCACAAGCACTTGTTATGTGGATACTACTAGGAGGACTAGTTTCCCTCTGCCTATATCTTCTGTCTGTAAAACAGGACACATGCAGCTATGTCCTGGGTTTGAGAGATTTGTGGGGGTTTTTTTGGTAACAGGGGATGGGGCTACAGGGGTGGCCCCTTGTGTGAAGCTTCTCGAAGCTCCCCCAGCTCCAAGTCAGACCCGTCTCTGCACCAAGGCTGAGCCAGTTAGCGATGGTGGCTGCTCCTCTGCGATAACGTATTTAAGAAGGGACGTGGTGAGGAGGAGTTGGACTTGGGAGGAGGAGTTGCGGCAGCTGCGTGAACACCAAGGTCAGTGGAGGAACGGAGGAAAAAAAGAGGGGGGATCTGTGCCAGAGATGATGAGATGGCATGGAAATCCCCTGCCACCCATGAAGGTCTATGGTGGAGCAGACACTGATTTATGGCTTGTGAGGGGCCTCACATGGATGAGCAAGGTGTCTGTGCCTGCAGAAGGCTGGGATCTTGTAGGAAGAAGCAGTCCCCACTGTTGTAGCTCCACGCTGGGTGGATTGCAGCATGCAGAGGTGTCCCGTGATGGAGCAGCTCGGGAAGGGCTACAACCTGTGGGAGTGACTCCAGTGGGAGAAAGTTGATGTCCTACACCAGAGAAGCGTGGGGAACTCTGCAGCCTGTGGGAGGGACTCACATTGGAGAAAGTTTGTGGAGGACTGTCTCCTGTGAGAGGGGGACCATGATGGAGCAGGAGGAACAAGTTCCAGAAGTTCCCCCCACTGAAAATGGAAGCAGCGGCAGCACTGACTGCACCCCCCGCCATTCCCTGCCGCTGGGGGAGGAGGTAGAGATATCGGGAGCAGAGCTGAGCGTGGGAAGAAGGGAGGGGTGGGGGGAAGGTGTTCTCAAGGTGTGGCAATGCTTCTCACTGTCCTACTCTGGTCAGTGTTGTTGTTAGTGTCTGTGATAAATCTATGTTCTTTTTTTTCTTTCCCTAACGAGTCTGCCTTTTGCCCATGATCATAATGGGTGATTTGCCTCTCCTGGTTTTATCTCAAATCCCAAGCCTGGCTTATTTTTTCGCTTCTCATCATGGGGAGGAAGGGAGGAGTGAGCGGCTGTGTGGTGCTTAGTTGCCCTCTGAGCTCAAACCATGACAAGCTATCATCGTTAAGCTGGAGAAGAGCTGTCAATTACAGCAAGAGACAGCAGTCATGAAATCAGCACAAGCACCTCACAGAAAGTTAGAACAAATGCTTTTCTTTCCATTTGCCATTCTCTTTCCACGTCCACTAAATACAGAGGCTCCTGAGAAAAACAGGAATGCAACTGTCTTCTCACTTCAAGTGAGATCATTCTGATCAGTAGGAAAAGGAAATAAACAGCTGAGAGAGCACTGAAGTGGAGGTTATGTTTCCTTTGGAGCTGCTGTTTATAATGTTTATGCTGCAGAAGATGCTTATTTACTCCCTTTAGAATAGATCCTGCACTCAAAGTGATTTTGTTGTGTTGCTCTTATAGTCCTCAGAGAACAGCAGGGAGTATCTTTTTTTCACAAAACCCTTTGAGAAGCCACTTGAGATTCAGGTCTTTTTTAACAGCCTCATTCTGCCTCTTGGGAACAGAAGGACCTGTACCACCACCTCCCTCTTCCTGAAGTCTGCAATTTTGATGAATCAATAAAAACTTATTTTTTGTAATTAAAAAGTAACCATACGGCCTCCTTCTGGTAGGAAGAGTAAAAAATAGATAAATGGCTTCAGACAATAGTGTAACATACAATAGTTCACACACAGCTTTCACTGTGTTGCATCCTCCCCTCCACACCCCTTACGTTTTTTTTGAGTCTAAGTGTGCACAACTATTCAGTCACAAACACCTCTGCAGGTTCTTTCTGCTCTAATCTGTACCTTTGTGGAGACCACCAGGGCATACCAGAAACACTGTTGTGTGGTCTTTCTTTTAACTTACTTATAAATTAAACCAATAAAAATATAGTGTCAGAGTCTTTCACAGGTGTGAGTGGTTGTGGCAACTACTTGGTAGGTCTGTGGAAAGATATGGACTAGATCATCTTGGGAAGTCTTGTGTCATCTTGCTTTTTTTAAGTAACACATTGCTCTGTGTCTAAGCTTAATTTCCCTAGGGACAATACCATCAGGGCATCAGGGTACTTCTTAATTTGAGTATCAGATTTCAGCTATAAGGAGATATTTTACTAGATGATGTTGGCAAACTAGTTAGCAGGACTTTATAGGACTCTGAAAGAATGACTTGACTTACCACAAATACTTCCTCTTGTAACATGAGAATCTTTCGGTCTAGACACTGAAGTGACAAAGGATATACTGTGTTAGTACATGTATGAGAGAGCAATCTCAGCACCTAAACAAAGGTTTCCCACTGCCTGTCTGGCATTCATGAGTCTCATTAATTTATTAGATGTTAGAGAAGAAGATTGGTGAGAAGATCCTCGCATATATTGTTAAGAGGGAATGCTTTCCTCAGAAATGTAGCCTGAATGGGAAGCAAATAGACTGCAAAAGTTAGTCCTGATTTAGCTGTCTTCTGCTTGCTGAATGCTAACTTAGGGAGAATAGGTCTGTTAAAAAAAAAAAAAAAAAAAAAAAAAAAAAAAAAAAGAGGAGGAAGATATCTTGCCTTGCCCTATAGTTATAACTATGGGATGCAACGGGGTATTAGGGTTGTGTCTCTGAGCACACCAAATGCACATTGTCATGAATTCCATGACTGGTCCTGGAGCTAGCCAGCTTGTCTCTGAATAGGTGAGACAAAGGACTAGTTTGAGATGATGGACTGACTTGGGACAAGGTGGTTAACTGAATTGTTGCCCTTCACAACAAAGTGACTAATTGGTGCAGCAGCTTTCCTAGTGGGGGTTTTAGATGGTTCTGGAAATATCCCAGCTCAAGCAGTCTCTGTTGTGGTCAGACCAATTCACAAACACTATTTGTATGCAACCTTATGTAAATAAGACACTTGTAAATTGTCAGTAGAAACTGTTCCTACAGATAGAGAAATTATCATATAGTACAGTCTTTTGCACATAGTTTGGAGACACGGCGTACATAGATTAAGCAAATCAACAACAATGGATCTGGTGTGGTCATGTAAGACCATGGTCTGGCTGTGTATAAGGACTAAGCAGAGCAATAGTTTTGGTGTCCAAGCTGCTCATCAGAGTCATCATTCTTGTGACTATTAGAGTCACTCTTAAAAGCATGAGGAGTTCTTTCTTTTTTCTGTTAGAAAATGACATGCCACCGAATTCCTCTATCCAACCTCAGATCACTTATTCCGATATAGCCTTGCCTTATTGATTCCAGGTATTGTTTTTTGTATAGTGCTTTAGAAAGCAGGAAAGAAGTGTGAAGACCTAGTGTCCAATTGTCCTAGTAAACCTGTGGGACAAGCCCATAAGATTAAATTTATTTGCAAAGTACAGTGGGAGGTGTATGCATGAGTTTCCTGAAGCATACTGTATGTTTGAGAGATTCTGGTTAATCTGGTGGGAGAGGCAGGTGCATACACATGTGTGTGTGTGCGCATAGTGAGAGAGAACAATAATATATGTGAGTAAAAAAGAGAGAAAGGGGATTCCTTTTCCTGAAATATCATCCTCTGAATTTGTTCAGTGCAGTGTTATTCCAGCTCAGAGCTAGTTGCAGAAGATGAATCCACTGAAAAACTCATGTTTTTTCTCCTTGGTCTGGAACCTTTCAAAAGTGTTTGGGAAATGCCATGAAGGAATTTGTCTGCATGGAGCTCTCCAGAAAATAAAACAAGAGATGCTTCACACTCCCATGTGAAGAAAGCTTAGTATATCTCCTCTAGGGGGGAAGGAATATGCAACACATAAGCTCCTGAAGAAAATTAAATTAATTGTAATCATTGAAGGCCTCAAAAATCAGCTGCAAAATATATTAATCAACTAACCAGTTTTCCATGGTGTTGGTTTTACCCACTATCCTGTGGTCCTTAATGATTCAATTTAGTGTGTGTAACATTTAACAGCCAAGATAATACCAGGACTCAAGCTAGAAAACTGCTGCAAATAGAAGGTTCTGGATGCTGTCATCAAATCAAAGCATTGGTTCTCTTCCTTTTCCTAAAGGATGCTTTTTCTGATAAGGAAATATAAGTAAAATAAATAAACTGTCAGAATTGTCTTTCTTCCTTTCATGATTTACGTTAATTTATGAAAGCATGATGGAATTAATGAAGATGTGGCTGAGACACAGAACACCCTGCTTTTATGTCATCACAGGTAGTCTGTGATATAACATGCCTATGAAAATATTATATAGTTTATGAATAATGAGGAACAATTTGAGTATCAGAACTCATTAATTCTAACTACCTACCAAAGTTTTTTTCTCCTGTATGTTGGATTGAGTATTACTGAATACTGAATACATCCCCTACTAGACACCAGACAACCCATACAATCCTTTTGAGTGAGAAGATGCCTCTTTACTGTCCTGGGTTTCAAGTATATCTCACTACTTTTAAAATAATTTTTTAAAGTCTGAATGTTTAATCTGTTGAATTCTTCTTCTCTGTGGGAGAGTTAATCGGGCACCTTCTACCACTCAGCCACTTCTTTTCAAGAATGCTGTGAAGACTGGGTAGGTCTGACAGCATCACTCCTCTGTCAGATCTGCAGCTGATGAATGGATCCAGCAGTTATTAAGTGGGACTGACAGACACAATGATGATCCAAGCCTCATTTCCTGAAGAAATCAGGCTAAAAATTGTTCAGTAATTATCACTAATTGGCCAGGATTCATCTCTGGCATTCAGTGAGGAATATTTCATGTGATATTTACATTAATCTTTTTTTTTTTTTTTTTTTTTTTTTTTTTCCCAACAGTACAACAATCCTTTGTACCTACTTTACACCTTCCATGTGGTTCTTTCAAAGACCTGCCTCCCTAGAGCAGCCATCTAGGGCATTTTTCTGTCCAGATTCCTTGAACATAGCTACTAGCTGTCTTTTCATAAACAAAATACTCTTGGATAACATAAGGATAACTCATGGATAATTTAGTTAACTATCAGCCTCTGACAATAAGAGAACTATTTCCTCAGGTAGTCAAAATAACTGGGTAACTGAGTCTTCTAACAACCCCAACAAAAATGAGAATGAACTTGGGTCACAAAGCCACTAGAACCTGCAGGTGGAATTGCCTTTATCTTTCCTTGAGCAAGCTGAAACCATCCATTCAAAGGTTTTGAGTCTCTCATGCTATGTTTTAGTGAACCATGGAAAAGAACAAGGTTTTCAGATCGAAACAACTCTAATTTACTATGATGGAAAGCAGCAAGCACACCTCTGCTCTTAGGAAACACTCTCTGAATAAATATAATACTGAATCCAAATGGAGGCATCACCACTCTGCAGGGAGTAATCCAAGTGTATTTAGATGTCCAGTTCCCACTGAGAGTCAATCCTGGCTGCCAGTGACTGCCATTCATAGATTGCAGGATCAGTTATAAACATTCTGTGTATAATTGTACATTTAAGTGTGCTCAAATTACCAGTTATGAGGTGAAATTCAGTCGCAGCTAAACAGCTAACAGCAGCTCTATGTTTCTGTGCATTGCCACTGTTTCACAGAGTAAGAAAAAGCCCCAGGTATTTGCAATTTTAAGATGTAAAATACGTAACTTTGGAAAGGACTCTTCTTGAACTTTGAAACAGGACAGAATGAAATCTCACAGGTCAGTCATTTATATTAAATTTAGAGATGGCCATACATCTAGTGATAGGGAGGAAGAGAAAAGAGGGATGGTTACTCTGTTAACATAGGTGGAAAGGAAGACATGACCTTTCAGTTGGAAGAACCACTGTAGGCATACATCTCAAGTCTGTAAAATGCATTTCAAGAGTGCTCTGTGGGATAAACCATGATGTTTGCATTAAGCCATAGTTTATCAGCTACTGATACATAAGGATGTCATGCTACAAAGAGAATGACATCATAGTGTGTCTTGATTTCATTACAAATGACCTCAGTAGGACATTAAAAGTAGTTCTCTGATATTCTGCTAAGTAAATTTAGAGAACACTAAACAAAAAAGGGTTATTTCCTTGGGGGTCATTGATGAAAAATAGAGCAGTTAAAGGTATTTACTGTCAAAGGAGAAGGGAGAGAGACTAGAACAGTCTTTTCCAAAGGGACTGCTCCAGGGCTGTATCACTTCACAGTCAAACCAAAGAGGTCAGGGCTGCAAAGACCACGTGGGAGAGATTTTTAATAAAAAAAATATATATTTTTTGATCTTACAAAAAAGAGAACATGGCATGGATTTAATGTGGTAAAAGAGCAAAGTATTAGAGAGAAATTGTTTTTTGTGAGTGCCTGTTTCTGTTGTTGGTGGTTATAAGGCTGATGTTTCCAGGAGAGGATTTCCAACTATCACAAAACTATAGTTAATCTTATATTTTTGACTTCAGCCTAGCTCAAAGAAACAAAAAGTGCTGAATACAGAAAAGAAATACACATCTGAAGTGCAATTTTATAATTGCTGTATTTTTTTTTTATTTCTAAAAAGATAGAGTCCAACAACTAACCTATTATTTTCTTTGAGAGACTTGGCTTGTGACATTTTCATATAACTCAAAATTTTCAACATCTGTCTCTAATTAAGAAGCATTTTTCTACCAGGAACAACGATTACAGTGTCTGAAAGTGCTGTTATATAGATATGATTCATATCTTGCTCCTAAGAAGCTTGTCTTATGTCCTGAAATTTGAGATTTGTAAATCCTTTAGCTAAACATTTATATCTGCTACTTAGGCCTTGATTGTGCAGGTGCTTAAATTTGCAATGTTTTGCTGGGGTTGATCTGTAAATGCATAACAGACGTGTAAGTGTTTTGTAAGTCTGGGAATTTTTCTGTCAAGGTTTTTTGAGTTTCAGGTAATGTAGTGAATTCTGTCTCCTGTGCAGCATATTTAACAGTAAAAATGTCCCATGTGAAAAATTAACTTCCTGCACTGACTGCCAACTGCTTTCCTCAAATTATAAAATAAGCAAAGAAAGATGCCCAACTGTAAACAAAGAAAAAAAGAAAACTATTTGTCTAAATTTTAATTTTAAATAAGCATTAAGGTTGGTTTGTTTGGGTTTGGATTTTTTTGTCAGCTAATAAAAAGAACCTTTTCCTATATTGTATGTCATGGAAGACTGTATCAGGAACATAATCTGGGCTGTATTTATTTCTGCATAGAATTCTCTGAGGTGAACTTATGTAGAGATTAAGATGGCCTCTTCCTGACAATTCAGTGCTGCTTGACAAATACTTGATGGGAGAATGATATATGACAGTTCCATGTCCTTCCCTCACCTGAGATAATACATAATAGCTGTACACAACCTTGGAAAGGACACTGTTTGCTTCAAATGCATATCTGCACTACTCTAATTAAAAAGAAGGTCAAGTAAGTTATTAGTATGGTTTAGCACAGACAACACACAGTGCAGCACACAGAAAGAATTAAAAAAAAAAAAATGGTGAAGTCACTTACATTATTAGAATATGTAAAGCAGAGGGATGAGCTATGGCCAAGAGTCCTCTAACCCCGAGGGCTGAGTGGACTTTGTGCATATTTTTTTTCTCCTGTTTAGCACACAATAAAGAAATACAGTGTGGAACTCCAAGTGAGTCTAGATTTATCATGTGTTTCCTTTCTCATTTGGGAGCAGATGGATTTGAAGGAGAGACTTGGGAGAAACTGTGGTCCTTCACACCTGCATATCTACCACTGTCGTATTAACTTACAGCCGCAAGCCTTAAAGCTTGGCAGAGGTTCACTGATAAGGAACTTCTTTTTCCTTAGTTGTATCTTATGTTGTGATAATTAAGCCCTGGAGACTTGGTGAAAATTGCAAAAACAAATCTCTTACTGTTTCTCAATAAGATGTTTACATTTAAACTAGATTAAAAAAGAATAACTCTGAGAAGCATATTAAAATCAGAGAAGAATAGTAATATTTGACATTGCTGAAAAAGAATAGCCAGCAAACTTTTATATATGTCTTAATGTGACCAAGGGCATTTTTTCTGAACCAAAAGCAATTAAAAGCTATCAGTGTGGTATTGTGTAGCACAAACAAAGGGTAGCACTTACATTAGTATATGGCTTTTTTGTCCTAAGCTACTGTCTCTTCCCATTCATCTTTTTTTTTTTTTTTTTAAATGGGTGAAATCACTGTGAGTTGTTGTTGAACAGATGAATCTATGTCATGGTTGTGTGGCAATTCTGGGTGCCCAAAGGGGTGCATGAATTAATGGACTCAGTTGTAGAGTCTGACCCATTTCAGATCATTTCCACAGGAAAAACAGCTAGTACTATGGAAAAGAGACATCAGAATATTTTAGTATCAGGAGATTGAGTTGTGCTCTGTGAACATAGGAGAATTTGGTATCTTTTCAGCTGACACAATTTCCTATCCTTGGATCTTGAGAAGACTGTGAGTTGGTTTGAATTTGGGGTGGGGGTTTCTGGTCAAATATTTGACCATTGTCAAAATACCCTTTTGGACACTTGCAAATCAAAATATTTCAAATTTTATTAACCTATGTTTTTGCTTTGAAATTTGAGTATATTTGTACTTTAAAAAAACAAACAAACAAACAAACAAACAATATAAGAGAAGGTCAAATTTTGGAGCTGTTAAAACAAGATTCTTCATTTGAGGTATACTGATATATTTTTTATTTCAATTTACAAATGCATTTGAGGTTTTGTGTTTTCATCCCTCACTGGGATGAAAATAATGAACAAAATAACATTCATGCAGTTTCTTAACACCTCTATGCATGACATGTTACGGCAAATTAATTCACCTTTATAGAAAGCAAAAGTATGAAAGGTTTTCTCTTGAATAACTTTTTTTTTTTTTTTCCTCTTTGGCATAAGTTCCTTCACTCCCTTCTCCCTCAAGTCTGATAGATAACAAATGTATTGTCCTTTAGGACCTTTAATACGGCATGTACTCTTAAAAGAACTCAAGTAAGGGCTAACTTAAAGAAGGAGGAGAAAAAATATTTCATTTGTGGTGTTTTCTAGATTTATGATCTTGCTGTGAGTTTAGGCCTGCCTTCTTTGTCCATTTGATTATTTTTAAAACATATTAGAGAAAGAGGTACCACTGGGTATTGCTTTGTAATATAAACAACATAATAATAATATTTAATATGGAAAGTTAGAAAGGAATAAATCAGCTCTTTAGAATATTAGTATTGAAGAGGAATGACATAGAAGAATTTTAGGGCTGAATACATCTGATTCAGATTCAGACATGAACTTTGTATCTGTCTGAATGATTAAAAAAGATTAAAAAAAGGCACACCTTGCAAGATTTTTTGACATAGCCCCAAACTTTGAAAGTCATCCAGTTGATTTAAATCAAAGTAATCATATACATAAAAATAAGAGACATGGTGGCAAGTTCCAGTCACAAAAATTGGGCCCTCTCCCACAGGAGAACTAAACTAACAGAAATCTTGACTATAAAAGTAGCTGATGACATTTTAGGCTCAGTGACTTTTCTGCACTTACTTAACTGTGACCATTTGAATGTGACCATGCTCTAATATGATTATGGTCATTTATGTCAGTCTGATGCACTTGCAAGGAGTCAAAGTGTCTTCAGTTCTGTTCTCTTTTGGTCCCTGTCACTTGCTGACCCACATCAAAGCCTTGAACGCGGGTGCCAAAAGCTCCAGATGCGATAAAATGTATGTGGAAAATATGCAAATCATCCTTAGGAAGAAATTTCCATTTCTGTACCAGTAGTTTTCACTTTAATCCTTTTGCCTTGAAGATTTCATTTCCTTGGAAGAAGGGGGAGGAAGGGAATGGATAATCGCTCTCTAGTTCCATTATTGCTGTTGCGGGGTCCTGATACTGAGATCCCATTTCTCAAGCTTTATTGACTTTGATAAAAGCCTTTGACTTGCTGAACTTGCTCTCACTTTAGGTACAGCTAGAGAATTATGGATTTCCTGACAAAATAATTAATCTTTCTCTTTTTTGCTCTTTCTTTATGTATGTGTGGGAATCCAATATGCTCACTTATAACATGTTTTTATGCAACTTATATCTAAAAACAATAATATGTTTGTTCTCATAAACTTCCAGAAGAGATGATCAAGGTGATCTCTGCCTTGCTGTGTTAGATACAAGAAGCCATCACAAGTTCTGCCATTGTACAAGTCAATCTAACGTCCTTGAAAGAGACCTTAATGATCAGGTTAAGAAACAGATAGACAACTGGAATGAAATCTCTGTTTTGATAAAACAACTAAATAGAGAGGGACACTTTCAGATTTCACCTTAACCCTTTTTAAATACATACTGTTACTTTATTTAGGGAAAGAGTAAAAAAATTAATTTAGCTTAATATCAAATTGTGAGATATAGTGAAAGTGTTGCTCCACCATTTCGGTGATGAATTTGATAACCATAGTATATTTGGACTTGGAAAGAAAGTAATATATGACCTTAATGTATTTATTGTTTTCTTTATCACATTTTGAAAATCTATCGAAACATTATACTTTATATTCTGGATATAAACATCTTTAGGCAGAAAAAAAATTGTACAAGAGCTGGAAAATTCTATAGTCAATTTAAAAACTTGGAAACTGGAGCCAAACTTTTTGAGTCACATGGGAAAGCTGTGGTAAACCAAATACATTTATATCTTGGTTAAATTCTATGATTCAGAAATTTAAGGAAGTTTAAGGAGTTCCTGTGGGTCAGCTGAGCTGTGGTTATTGTCAGTGTGTACACTTTTAGCCCACATGCCATGGAAGATAATGAAAGTTATCTTAATGCTCTTCACTGCAGTCTAAGCCAAGATAGAGGATCCCACAGCAGCAGTAGACTAAGAGCATACACAAGGGTGGTTACTGCATGGTAACACTGTAAGCCATGGCAAATTGGTTTGATGTTTGACCTCACAGTCTGGTGAGCAGAGACTGAAACTGCTTCTCCTTTCTTTCACTGCGTACCCTCAGAGGACAGTTCCTGCCTCTGATGTTATCATGACCTCTCAAAGTAAGGAAAGTCTATCCTGATGGTTGCTGACCCATGTGTAAAATAAAACTCTAAACTGATATTGCAATTGTGAAGTGATAAGAGTTTTTAATAATCTTTCTGGGTCAGTGTTCATGGTTTCCAGACACTGACATGCTGGACTTCAGAACTTGAAACAAATCCCCTTTCCACCCCTTACACACTGCCATGGTTTAACAGCAGCCAGCAACTAACCCAGAATACATTATACCAGCTAATAGGAAGAGAATTAATTCTATTCTAGCTGAAATCAGGACACACACACCCAGGATACACACACATAAGAAGACATTAGGTATATGAAGATATTTTTGGTAAGCTGTTTCCTTTTTGCATTGGAGTTGTGAATAACATCATAAAAATTAGATTCGGGAACTCCAGATAAGGGAATATCAATGAAAATTAATGATACAGATGCAATGGGTTTAGTTCTGAGTCCAGAGTTTCCCTTTTCACAAGGATCTAAGTTTCAGTGTTTCAGGTGCCAAGGTTATCATCACTATTAATACCTTAAGTCCATCTGTTTCTCACAGATGCAGACGCAGGAAAACAAAGACCGGGCATCCATCAGTATTAGTGAGGGAGATAAGCTGTAGCATGCTAAAGAAATCAGAATATTGCAGGCTTCTGCTGAGGAACTGATTTTCCAGTCTTCTTGTCTCTCAAGTATGCAGCCATCAATTTGATGCCACGTCAGTTTGCCACATCTAGCCACCTCAGACTGTTTTCCCTTTCCACCTTTAGATGCACCTTTAGGGAGAACAAACCACAGCAAATGCTCTGACCTACACTGCTGGATCCCTTCCTCATCACTTTTTATCTGCCAGAGTGTCTCCTGTTTATTTATTCATTTATTTCTCTCCTGAGCCCCTTTGGAGATGTGTGTTTGATGATGATTTGTTTGATGCAAAAAGCCTTTGCAATGGGATTCTGGGGCAAATTTCATGTCACCAAGAATGTGAAAAGATGGAATGAAATCAGTGCTAAAAAGGAGCTGAAGGCTGCTGCAGAAAGTAAAGTTCCAGCTTTCTGTTCTATGGCTACAAAGTTAAAACAAGGAAACAAGAAGTATTAGACCAATGAACAAAAAAAAATGCACTATTGAAGAAGACTTGAAAAATAAAACAAGGCCTTAGTACTAGTTTTTATAACCTGAACATAACAGTTAAACCCACTGAAGGTTTATTTGGGAGTTTTAACCTTTATACTAACATGATTTTTTAGCTTCCTCAGTATCAAAGGCTTGTCCAGTGTAACTTGCAGTAGGGTTAAGCATGAATTTTTCCTGTGACAGCAAGATACCTCCTGGATGGGGTGGTATTTTCATCTTTTCAGGTAATTTGAAGTCCCTACAAAATTGCTGTTCTTTCGATGTCTTGCTCATCATGTTTCATGGGAAAGTGCATTTCATTAGTTTATACTTACCAAGGTTTTGTATTGGGTTCAGTGTGAATGAACTAATTGGAAACTTGGATGAAATAATCTTACTTCCTATTACCATATCAGAAGGTTGATTTTTTTATCTGTTCAAACCATTTATCTTGCTTCACAATGTGTGGCTTGTCTTTGGGAAATAAGTAGATCCTAACAAAATCTTGTTGGACTAGGCTTCTGTTAAAGACTTCTGTGAGTTTTTTTGTGAGCAGTTTAGCAATTTGATCTGTCAAGCCAATGGCTGAAGTATGCTTCTGATCATCTTCTGGGGATGCTTTGCACTTTAGGTATCTCTTTTCTTTACTTGCTCTGTTCTTGTCCATGTGTCACCCATGCTAACCAGGTCTCTGACATCCTTGTCCATCTTTACCCTGGATCCTGCTTTCATAGACTTCTGTTTTGTACTCCCAAGATATCACCCGCTTTCAGTGATCAAAGTGTTATAATTCAACTGACTACATCTGCAATGGTACTACTATGTATCGTTTATTCACACATCACTATGCTTCCAGCATTTCAGAGTTGACTTGGCCTTCTTCTGTGTGACTGTCAACTCTAACAGAATAGTACATCAACAGCTGGATATATTTCTTGGTATATAATCATAAAATCTTTCACACACTAGCCAGCTTGGCTGAGGATTTCCATATCTTTTCATGTTTTCTTTAGTTTTCTCCAGTTGAGAATCTCATATGCTCGTTTATTTTCATATTTTCAATGTGCAGAGTTTTCTGGATGAAAAACAAACTTTGTACATTTCATTTCATGACACGTGATACTGCAAGTTCAGTAGCATGCATTGAGTTCACACTGAAAACAGTGTTTAGTCATATCCGTTTCAAACAGTCCCTCTTCCTTGAAAAGAGCACACCTTCTTTGTGTTGGGCACAGTAACACCCATACAAATTTCACCAGATGTTCCTTGGAGGAAATGATACTGTATGATTCATTCAGGCTGCTCTGTGTAGCCTCTTTCTCCATATCATCTTCTCACCATGGGTAGATGGCCAGCAGTTTTTTTGAGACACAAGTTAGATGAATCAAGTAACCATTTATGGAGCACCTTTATCCAGCTGACATATCAAGGATTCAAAGACATTTAAGAAGCTTAGCAGATGCTTACTTTATAAATCCTAACAGTAATAATAATTTTATTATATTTCTGAGAAGATATTTGCTGTAACAGTTCTATATTTCGGGAAGTACTGGAAGCCACTGAAGCAGATGAAGTGTTCAATCTATCATAACTCAACCAGTTACAACCTTGTCTTAATTTTGTTTGTATTAAATTTCAAATGTATTCTGTAACTCATTCTTGCAAACAGATGGAGTTGTGATTGTGACCTGCCACAGCTTCTGTCACGCTGCCTCTGTGGGCTATGCATGGATGTAGGTGGATTTACATACATACATAAGTGCTAAGCTAGAGACAGTGATGAGTGATTCAGAGCAACTCCCAGTCAGGGCTTCTACTGCCTGTTTTCTTATGCAGTCATGGAAAGAAGCAGGAACCAACCTGTTGTAGAAGCCTAACTGAGCTCCTACAATTCTGGAAATTCTGGTAAAGTCAAGGAAGTATTAATGTCATTACATTGCTAAAGACTTTGAGAAGGACATATTTAAAATACTGGGTATAGCTCTGCAGCTATAACTGAAATATTTGGTATAGCTTTGCACTGCTCATGTAAGCATGCATTTGTGTCTTGGACCCTCTGGCACTGCTTGTCATAGAGATGATATCCCATTATTTCCTCTAGACAGAAGATGGTAAAGAGATCAAGAGCTAAAACATACCCCCAAGGAGAGCTTTATAAAAAGAAAATAGAAATGAATCCTGAACTGGCAAAACCAAGACTAGTCCCAAACAAGTCAGGGCACAGAAGATGAAAACAAAAATCTCAACCTGGGCCTGCTTAAGACTGTAAATATGCAGGTGTAACTTATGGTGCACAAAAGTGCGCTGTAAGAGGAAAACATTTACTCTAAGAAACTGAATAGGTGTGCAAGCACAGTTAGGAAACAGAGCTGTCAAATTCAATACTGCAGTCTGAAAGAGTTGAGAAGTCAGGGAACGATGAAGTCAGTGCTGTTTCTGAATAAAGACAGGGTTATAGATTTGCTATATTATCCTGGAAAACTGAAAATTTTGAAGAGCTTATACTTACGAGTAAAGTAAAATCACTGGCACTTGAAAATCTAAGAGTGGCATAGGAAGAGTGGGAGAACAACCAGCTTGGGGAGGCTCAAGGGAGAGAGAACAGCTCCCAGATCAAGGTGTTTTAATGTAGGTGTTCATATGAAGGTGTATACATGTGAGTTAGGCGCCTAAGCAATGGGTACCTTAAGCTAAAGTCAATGGAGAGGGAGTCAATATAGTCCATAGAAGCTAGTGCAAGATTCAGCTCACTGTATGGCTGCACTGGTTACCCAAAGAGTCTCTATTCATCCTAGTGTACTGATGAGAGACTTGATTCAGTTGCTAAAACATGGGCCCTTTGTGCCATCTGGGATGCCTTATATTATTAGAGACATTCCTTGGGTCTGTCAGATATGACTGAGGACCTATTAGAGATATGTTCTTCTCTAGGTCAAAAATTAGAGACTGTTAAATTCTAGAAAATCTCAGACAACGACTAGTACCTACATTTAGTCAATTGAATTAGGTTTTGGATTGTACAGAGGTCACAGATACTTATCTCTTTTTTACACACCTAAATGTAGGTGTCTCAATCTGTGATCTGAATCCCATCTTAAATAATCAGTTATACTGAGATTAATTTGAACTCTGGACTTCTCATGAAAGTAGGACTTGTACAAGTGGGAACATACAGAGATTTAAGCCTCGCAACAGGATGTCTTTATTATCAAATAGTGTGTGAGTCATAGAGCATAGTACAAAAGATAAAGCAGAACAAAGAGAATGTGTGAGGTGTATATATCCATGGCTTTAGAAAATATAATTTCAATTTATACTGTCTAATTTATTGATTTAGAAAGAAATTGTGATATATGGACACTGAAGGAGACAGAAGTAGCTAAGCAAAAACTAAATAATTAAGACAGTCCAAAAATCAGAAAAAGGGAAAATGCTCACATTGGTTTGAAAATAAAATAAATAAATAGATAAATAATAGAAAAAAAAAAAAAAAGACAGGAAATAATTGTCTACTCATATCACTATCAAAATACTCTTTAAAGGGAAAAAAAGTCATATTTTCTATGAGAAAATTTCAGATTTGTTGTAAAACCTTGCTTTTCCATAAGAAAACTAAAATAAGGGGAAAATTAAAAATTACAATATTCTTTCAGGACAATTCTGATGCTTCTTTCTCCCTATACAGGTAATTTATGGAAGATTATTTCCACAAAATGAAAGATGACACTTGTGTGTGTGGGGAGTGTTTCCACAGTGATTTGAGGAACTCCCCTCCCCTCTAAAAGAATTAAAACTAAAGAGCTTGGTCTTACAAAAAAAGCCTTTCATGTTTTTCAGACAGATTTAGTGGTCAGTAATGTTGTCATCCTATTTTGCCATTGTTGTCATATGGCAACAAGTGAAGCATGATTTATATTTATAATTATTATGTGCTACTGTTGGGGAAGGAATAGTTAGATTCCCCCGGTTCATAATGTTCCCTGTCTGTGACATCTCCTGTCCCTTTGGCTTCTCTACAGCAGTTTTGAACGGGTTATTTTTAGTCTTCTTATTATTTCTTGCTGCCTGTGCTTTCAAGTTTCCCTCTGACTTTAATTAAAGTGTCCTTAGGCTTGTGCATATAAAAAGCTAACAAGTTCACCCAGTCAAGATCTCTCCTAATTACAATGCAAAGTAGGAGTTCAAGTGAGGAGAACATCAAACAGTTTTTATGTGACATATGAGAGCTTGACACTGTATTTTGACAGGCCTGTTGTAGAATACATGATGCCACTAAAATACATTTTAAAAGTAATATCCCAGCTTACACATCAGCCACAAAACAAGCCGATGGAGTAGAGATCAAGCTGTACAACATGCTGCATAGAGCAAAATACAGTGTTTGGCGTGTTATTGATGTGTTATATAAACAGTAGTAAGATCCAAAATATGATGACTTTTGTTTTTGTTCCTTACGTGTGATGGCATTTACAGAAGAACCAAATCTATAGGTCAGTTCTTCAAATCTAGGTGCCTACAATATAGCTGCCTGATGAAGGATTAAGCAGTGGACCTTCACCATTAACAAACACAACCTGCCATTGCATGAGCTAAACAGTGTGGCCTTTCTAGTCAGTAGAGGGCAACCACAATATTTGTAGATGTGACATGGACAGAACGCATTATACAACACTTGTCACATGTACCAAAACACATTTTTTTCACCTCAGTTGCCATTATAATCACTATAACCTGTAGGTCCCACACTGCAGGTGCTTAGAAAGCCAGGTTGTGAACCCAGCATATGCCTTCCTTTTAGGCTGCAGTTCATCTACTCTAGGCTGAGACTACTCATGCCAAAAGGTTTTCTTTTTTCTCACTGCTTGTAAGAGGAGCCAAAGGCGACTAGTTTAGATGTCAACATTGCAAGCATCTTCACTTAGTCACATGAACCCCACCAGTGTACCAATATCTCTGTATTTTTTATGTCCTGTCTTGAAATGTTATCTCTCCAAATAAGCATATAATATGTAAACTAGCTGAGGAAGGAGGCAAGCTGGGACTGGGAGAAAGGAAGAAGGGAAAGTAGATATGATTAGTGTATATTATCAGAGCCAAACCAAACAGACAGTCAGTACTTCTCTCTTTCCACAGAATGTTGCTGTTGCTAAAACTGGACTTTCCTTGGAAAATATATTGTTTCGTTGAGGTCTTGAGATATTGCAAATAAGACTGATAAACAACACAAGATGTGTGAAGAAAACGTCAGTGAAATGTATGAGAGGTTAATTTCCTGACCTTCAGCACTAGTCATAACTCACCATCGTCAGCAATGCCATGAGCACCCTGCAGTCAAAGCCAACACTATGATATCAGGAATGGGTGAGTCAAGTCCTGTGGGTGTGCAGATGACTGTACAGGACTCATAAATGACAAGCATCCTTTATTTTACCATTCATGGTGCCACTTAGCACTCAGCAGTGACCTCTTCAATTGCAAGATCAATACACTGAGAAGAGGTGGAGAAAGGAGGAATGCAATAGAGAGAAAGACCAGAAATGCATAGAAGAATGGCAAAGGGAAAGGAAAGAATGGGATCTGCAAAGTGAAAAGGGCACTGTTTTTATTTAATGGTTATATAAAATCAATCACACACCTTTTTGGTCAAGGGTGACACTTCTGCGAGAATCCCACAGCATCTCAGTTGCAATTTTTGCATTGAACTGTCAGTATGAATGTAATGTTAATAGTAGAATTATTTCATGTATTGTATTGCAGCTTAAATATTTAAAGCAGCCTAACTGCAGAGCATCTGAACTGCAAAGCAGCCACTTATCTGAGCAAAATTTAGGACTGAACAGTAGAGGTATTCTGCATTGCCTCAGAGCTCAGGCCAAAAGGAGGCAACAGCCACTAAATTTTGCTTTCTGCTCATCCCCGGCTGAGAAAAGAAACAATTTCCTTAGAATTAGATGGAAGTACAAAATATGCTCGGAGGCAAAATAATGTGCAGAATAGAAACATAGCGTCTCATATCTTAGAACATCGTAGGCATCCATTATTAGAGTTGCATTTACCTAAATGTATTTCAGTGTGAATTGACTTGTAAGGAGGATATATGTAGACAACATTGTAGTTATTGTAACAGCCACAGGGCCTCCCTGGATGTCATAGCACAACATACTGTACTTAATGTTGACACTGTTCAGTGAAACAATTATTACAATCAATTTGACTTCTAATGTGACTTCTCTTGTAAATCTCTGGGTCATTAACCTTAACAACATCAATGTACTGTCAGTATCCAATTTCACCAAATTAGTGTCCGAGGTAATAGGAGAAGGAATGTATTAATGTGTTATTGGTGACTAATAAAGACAGCAAGCCTCTAATGCGCTATGAAGAACAGCTGAAGCATGCAAGGGAAGAGGAAGCAAACAAAAATCAAGGTAACAGACACATTTGGTGGTATATGTCAGGTCAACAAATTAGGTGTTAAACATCTTAACCTCTTTACCCAGACTCAGGAGGACCAGAGATGAGGCTGGGTCCATGACATATGACAAATGAGCAATGCATTTCATCCTGGTCTGGGCAAAAGAGCCTGTCTTCACAAAGTAACACTCCATGTTCCAGCAGCTGAAGAGTAGCATTGTGTAAAATCATATGGTTGTACCAGAAGGGAATGGAAAATACTCCTAACTATGAAAGCATTTAATTTTTTTAGCCCCATTCATGCTCCATAATGTAGCTTGCACTTCAGAGAACTCAAGTTATGCTGGGCTGATATAAATAGACCTTTGCACCAGTGCCATCCAGTTTATCTTCCAGCTGGCAGGCTCTAAGTGACATCTTCTGCTATTGTTTGAGATGGATCTTTACTGAGATGGTAGGTGTCACGGCCCATCACGTCCACCTCCGTGAAGGGAACACTAAGTGCTCACAACCCATCAAAGGGGGTGCACTGAGGCTTCGGAGGGAACGGCCGAGTGAGCGCTGGGAATCCCACCAACACCCAAGTGTCGGGAGAAGTATTGTGTCTGAAGTTGACTCCTGCCAGTTTGCATTAGCGGAGGTTGGCATGGTGGGTGAATGTGGCACGACACAGGCGGGATTTGGATCCTCTTTAATGCCCTGAAACATCAGTCTTTACCTGTAATTACTGGATGGGCAATACATTCCAAGATAAGCTATATTAAGATGGCTGATACAGCATAGAATAATACTTCAACTGGTATCTCTCAATAATAATAAAGAAAAACTAAAATAACATTATTTTTATCCTCACATTCGCAAAGATCTTTGTAGGTTATAAACCAAAATTACCAATTCAACATCAAAACAGATATCCTTTAAAATCCACATTTCAGAGCAGAACAGAGGGACATGAAGAATTAGTGACAAGTTTAATCATGAAGACAACATTTCTTGAACAAAATAGATTAGGCATTTCATTTAGGAATCAACAGTATCACTGGATTAATACCTTTTCCTGCTGAAAAAGTGGCATAGGATCTTAAAGTTTATCCCATATTTAGGATTCTTGTCTTATGGATGAAAAGCATCACTCTCTGTTCTGATAGGGAGCTGTCTCTGAAGCTTGATTTCTATTCTGCAAATCCATATACAAAGGTAAAGAGAACCACTAATAATCACTAATAATAACAATAATAACAACAACAATAATAATAATAGTAATAATAATAATAATAATAACAACAACAATAATAATAATAATGATAACAATAACAACAACAACAACAACAATAACAATAATAATAATGTAATCCTTATATTTTGGCAAAGAAGATAATAAATGTATAAAAATGCAAACGAACGACTTCAGCAAGTTTTATATCACTGAGAACTTTTGTCCTGAACTGCTGATCAAGCCCCATGGTTATTTATTTGCTAAAAATTCCGATTTTCTCCTATCATGAAAACCTGATGAAACATGTAATTGAAAACTCATGAATGAAATTTTAAGCATCTCTACTCTTTAAAAAAAAACCCAAAAATCTCTGCTGTGATAGCTTGATATTAAACCAGTCAAATAGTTTCAAACAGTATTGATGAATTCTGGATGAGGTTTTTGTACATGGTTAGGCTTATCATTCATTAGTCTCATCAAATGGGATTAGTTTCACCTAACTTCAGCCATCTAATAGGATGAGTGTCTAAACTGAGGTAAATAAACGGTCATCTTCTGTAACCAATAGTTTTAGATAAGTCCCCTGAGATGGGGTCTGGGGGCAGAAGGGGTCGTAGTTACCTGAGGGAGGTGAGTAGCCTGGGGAAAAGGACCAGGTATCTCTCCCTACTGATGGAGGAAGGAACTGAGATGACTAGTTTAAAGCTGATTAAATCTTTGACTTTTATATGACTAAATACAACTGTCAGATGAGTCATACTTCTGATCAATTAACTTGTGAGGTGGGGCAGTAGCATGTCATGGAGTGCTCTGGTGACAGGCACAAAAAGGTATTTGTACCTAATTAAAAATATTATTGAAAGGATAATAAAAGGTGGAATGTACTTTCTTGTTTTATTTTGGTGCCATGGGTTATCATTTTGATTTTCTCCCTCTCCTGGATGCCAAAGTAGCATAGAGTTTACCTTATCTTCATTTTTTTTCCTTGCCTTTTTTAATGCTACAATAATACAGAGTTTGACACTTGCATTGTTTTCCCTTAGGCTGTGTCTACAAGAGAAAATGGAGGCAATAGCTCTACTTTCAGTAACGGGTAATCTAAGAACTTTTTTTATTCAGACAGGAAATTTTTATTTCTCCAGGATATTTCTATGGCATGAATTATGAATATCATGGAAATGTGGCTATTACACGTTTGAGAACCTATTACTGCATAAGACCCACAAGGTAAGTGAGGGGAGGGAGTATCATACTCAGTTTTAAATTATGTGAGGAAACAGAGTGATTTTTCAACATGTGTACAGATTATCATTTTGGTTTGTATTTCTATCATTTAGACAAAACAATTCTGTTTTGTTTCATAAAAATATACAAGATATTTTATATATGGATTAACTGGTATGACAAATGTAATAAATAATACCTAATATTTGATAGCAAATTCCTTCAATATAATACTTTATGAACATTGGGTGGCATTGTCTCTTGAGATTTAGCCTCTTTGCATCATTCAGGAGCTACAAAAAGACCTAAAACCATTAGAAATACTCAAATAATGCAAATCAACAGATTCACCATGTGCCAGTCTAAACTGGCATAAACCAACACTGCAGCTGAAAGAGGTTGTCACATCTCCCATCATTTATTCCTGCCCAGGCCATACAAACTAGCCAACAAAAACCCAGGCTTTGAATTGATTAGTTTTAATCAGCTCCCTTAACCTCTTCAGCATGCATTTTCACAACACTTGTGTTGGCATATGGAGAGAGGTGCCATAGAGAAAGAGAAGGATGAAGCTCACTCCTTAATTACTGTATTAACTCATGATGGTTTAAAGTTGAACATGAAACCATGACCAAAGTTTATATCACCCACAGAGGGATATCTACCAATAGTGGACACTACACTTTCACCTATAGCATATGGGTTGTGCATGGGGAAGGAGCCCTAATTGAGCACTTCTTCCATCTGTATATTAACTAAACCGTGAGTTTGTTGTCTGTTCAGAAGTGAAATGGACTCTCTCAGTACTGAATCTTCAATGTCAAGAAGGGGTACTCTACTGAAAGAACTACATTAGTCAAACACAAATTATTGACCCCATGCAGCAGTAACTGAATACATTTTTTATTGTCTGCATTATGCCAGAGGTCAGACTCAATGTAGATAATCTTCCTTTATGGTCTTGAAATGTATACAAACAGATAAAATTAATCCAGAGGACACTCTTGTGACTGTAGATTCCTAGCAAGATAGCTGCTCTATCTGACTTTTGGTATTTGGGGTCATTTTAATTCATGGGCTCTTATTTTTCTTCCATTATTAGGTTTTCTGTCCTTGTAGCTCCCAGCCTTTATGGGCTCATAAGCAGAAGTAATGAGTGAGTAATGTGAGTAGCATCTTTCTTTTCTCTCCCTGCCAACCTGGACAACAACCACAGTCTCCTTAGTTTTAAACAGTTTTAATTTTCTATGGCCATGAAGAAAGTCAGAAGATATCCTGGGCAGAATATAGTCTGCAACTCACAGGTCAGAAGCCATTACTATAATACATGGCTTCTCTGGAAGAAGTGTTATGTATAGGTATCAGGCCTATCTTTCCTTTCTTGGATTAATAAGAAAGGAAGATTTTTCATCTCTGTCATGGGTTAAAGAAGAAGTCTGAAGAGTCAAGTCTAAGATGACAACAGTGTCCCAGGAAAAACATTGAGGAGCATTGCCGTAGTGCTTTTCAGATTATTTCTGTTTTCACCCAGAAAAAAACTTGCCTAATCATCAAGTGTATTATTTTTTAATGTGGACCGAATGTGACATTTTGTTGTATACTTGAGCCTCATCACAGTAACATACCAACAATAATGCTTCTTGACAGGTATTAGTGAACATTTTTTGCAGCTCCCAGGAGACACGAACAAGTGCTATTCTTGGTCTTTTGGATGCAAATCAAGGAATAAGTGTCTTGCCTCATAATACACATTAAGTCAGTCAGTCACAGAGTTGGGAACCAAACATACGTGAACTTGACTCCCTGTCTGGATCTGTAATCAAAGTGCCAACTGTCGGTAAATTAAAATCATATTAAATCTTATCAAAATAAAATAATACCAATGTATGTGAAACACATACATGTCTGAAGACAGATGAAGCAAAATGTATCTGGAAGTTTCTACAATGCTTTTTTTTTTTTTTTTTTTTTTTTTTTAATTTTAAATCCTTCCACCAGAAATGCATGACCCATTTCCTACATACAAAAAAAAAAAAAAATGTGGACGGTCAAAGAATACCAACTCATGGAGATAAACGGGAGGGGACTCTTGGCTCTCAATTACACAGACTCTTTGTCACAGTTCAAGTGTGTTCTTTTGGCCTGAGACTGAGATGGTTTTCTTACTAAGTCAGGCACTGGCAGAGTTTTTATCTTCATCACTTTAATGGAGCATGTCCATTATTCGATGAGTTAATTTCAGAAAGGGGGCCAAGTTTGGAAGGATTAACTGCCAGCTAAAGAAACAAAGCTTTCATGATCTCCTGCCTATCTTGCTCGGGGGGGAAATTGATGCAGCTTTCTATGTGTGTGCTCATTTCCAAGTGCCTTCATGAGACATGGCGTGACAAAGGCTGCCAAGTGTTTAGCACAATAAATGGAACCACATTTTAAACACAATAAAAACCTAATGAAACCAGCCTCTTTTAAAGCCACCCACCTTTAGCACAACACATTAGAGGCTTTGTAATAGAAAAGCAAAAGGAAACAATAAAAGACATTTCTTTATATAAAAAAAACCCCCAACCCTCTATATAGGCATACAAGCACAGGACCCTTAGTGGAAATAAAAAGACCAGCAGATTTAACTATTGCTTAAAAGGCAGCATTGGTAAAAGAAGAGTTGGGTTCAAGGGAAGTAATCTCCATGGTGGACCTAAAGATCTTCAGGAAGGAGCAGGTAATACCTGAAGGTGAGCTGTACCCCTAGAAGAGAGGTGGAGAGTCAGATTGGTGATCGCCACCTTGGGAACTGAAGCTGGTATTAAATACTTCGGAGGCATTTTTCTGCAGCAAGAGAAGCCAGACAACAGTTTCTCTCTCCAGTCACTGTTCGGACAGGTCCAGCCTAGCCTAGCAAAGGTGATGGCTGAGAACCAGGGAGAAGGAACTATTTTCTGTGATTGTGAGGATGATTCAGAGATCCTGTCTGCTTCCAGGCTGAACAAATTTCTTCTCTCCCAACAGAGCCTGGTGTACAGCCAGGGTAAGATGTGAGCAATGTGAGAGAAGAAACAGGAGGGGAATATGCCTTTGAAGGGTCTCTGGGTGGTACACACTTGGCTTTATCACAGCTGTGCTGGTAAGTTATTGGGCCACAGTCCAGGCGAGTAGCACTCTTGATGCTCCTCATTTTTCCCCAAAAAGAGGGACAGCAAGTTCCCAAAAGCTGTGGTGCAGTAGACAAATTAAACAGTTTCATCATGTGTTTTCCTCCGGGTAGAATTACCTGATCTCCAATTCAAGATGCTAGAAATGCTAAAACTGAAGACTGGTAAATATATTATTAAGAGGCTTTTTTATGTTACTGGTTCAGACAACAAAAAAGACATTTTAGCTCTCTGAAAACAAGTGTTTCTCAGCTTAAATGTATATATATGTGTATATTTAGAAGAAGATAAGATTGATACACTTCTCTGGTCTTACCTTCAGCTAAAGGAGAAGGAGAGATCCTGCTGGAAACAATACATTTGTCTTTATCTTCTATTAGTGAAGGGTTTCTCAGGGAAACTTATAAACAATTTTATAAGTTAGAATGGCTCCTCTAACATAACACTGATGGCCCAGATCAAAGAGCCATAAATGGCTTCTGCCCTTCTTCCACATGTCCAAAAAAGTATGAGGCACCTATAAAAGCTTTGAAACCTATGTGGCTTCTAAAATTTTCTAGAATATGTCATGAAGTTGTATGGTGTAGAAACAACTTCATATATTCATAGTATAGAAATGGAAATGTTTTTAAAGCTGTCTTCCCTATACCTCACTCCCAGTGCATACAAGAAGGCAAATCAGGCTAATGGATGTATTCTGACACTCTCCTCTCCCTCAATAATTTATTTTTAATACTGGCTTTGGACCTCAGAGAGCAGAAGAAAGTTTTGCTCTATTTGTGCATTGTTAAATTTTTTCCTTTTATGATATGCAAAAGATATTAGTCAAATAAAACATAAGCCTATCTGACTCTTAACCAGAAGAGATGATGATGATACTATCTGCCACTTTTTTTTTTTTTTTTTCTTTTGTGGTAACCTAGTTTTGTGTGGCCTGGGGGAAACAGTAAGTAGTTAGCTCTGCACAGAAGCTTGCGATACATCAAAAGTTCCCAGACTGACATGGAGCTTCAGTCACATTCCTTTTGGTTTGGTGACAATGACATTTTTTGTTGTTGTTGAGGTAGCTTTAGCTTTATTCTTTTCAGAAGAACCAATTTCTTGGAAAGGACTGGATTGAATATAAATCAGTGTCCTGAAGCAGCCTGCAAATTTTCCAGACATCTAGTCTGACACATTTAGGTCCCCGGGTGTCATCTCTAAGGAGAAAACTAGCAGTAAAGATGCCTGCAGTTTGTAAACAATGGCAAGAAGAACATCCTGACAGGAGGCTGTAATGTGGTCTTTTTTCTCTTAGTTATTTACTTGTTGAAGAGTGAGATTTTTTCCTCCGGCCTCTTCCATGACAGAAGGATCCCACTCTATGCACTGCAATAGCATTCAACACTTGCCATTTCCACATAGATGATGCCTCCACGAAGGGTGCAAAGAGAAGCCCTTAGGGCTGCTGCCTTGGCAAGCTCCCCTGCAAGAGGGACCTACAGAGGCACAGCCCCATGTAACATGATTTGGTGGTTCCCTCACAATTTCAATGGAGCAAGAGCATTGCACCTCAGGGTCTCCAAATTGCAAAGTAGATACAATGCCTTCCAACCTATGGTTAGCATAAGGTGTCCTGTCCATGAATGACCTAACCATAGCCAGAAAACAAAGGAGTCAGGACAGTGATGGTTTCATTTAACATATGAAAAAAACCAAGGCTTTCCCTCAATGCTAGAGACAGTTTGTGTGGCCTTGTTTTTTGCCAGGGATTTCCCAGAACCAACAGTGCCACATAATTCTGTCTCCAGAAGACAGAGGAGGGCAACATCCAGCCTGTGCCCTCAGCTGGGAAAAGCATGGATGTGAAGACACAACCTGATATATCACGAACCATGAAATATGCTTGTTTTCAAAGAGTAAGGAGGTTTTCTGAGTTCCTGAATGAGATATTCCCTCAGCTTTCAGCCACTATCTTTAACTAGCTTTAACAGACCAAGGAGCTTGCTTACAAATATTTCAACATAAGGCTTTTCGGTTGTTATGAAATGAGTCAAATGTGACTAGATAGAACCAGCTGTTATGCAATCTTCTCCCCATACTTTTGCCAGGCTGTCATTATGTGCAGTACATATATACCACCATATAGTATGTTGGCTGTTACAGATTTGTATAGCAAGGCTGAAGATATGAGCTAGCCCTGAATGTCTTTAGTCTTGAGGCATATATAAATGGCCTCAAATATAGGAGATGTAAATTAGTTGTCACCTTAAAGAAGACATGTTGTGCTGGTAAGCAGATGACTTTACAAACAGCTTCTGAGTATTCTTTTAATGTTTCTTTAATAAGTGTATATGTTGAGAGGGTGAGTCTGGTTAATGGAATCAAACATACAACTTTTTCTGAGATTAAGAAATTACACTGCCTCCTATCACTTTTAAGACTTCTTACTGACCTATTCATTCATGGAACTTCACAGACAAATATGTGGGGTGATCAGAAAAGAACAACACCATCTGCTCCAAACCTGGGCTTTCTTATTTTCAATAGTTTCTTCTCCTCTATTTGTTTCTGAGACTGTAAAATCAGATTCCATCTATATTTAAAAACACCATGAAAGGTCCTTCATTTTTAGATGAAAAAGTGATTGGTAGAAACACAAATTTTGCTTTTTAGGCTGTCACCACTGGTCTCACTAACTAGTGAAGCAGCATAAACACAGTGGTGAGAGAATGCAGTAGTTTCCACCCTGAAAGGAGTAGATTCTGTAGTTAGACATTTTGCAATTATATATGGATTTTACCCCCAATGGTCAATTAATATCTTCTGCCTTTTCTGACCAGAGAAAACAATACTCCTTTTAATAGACATCTCTGAGTTCTCCCTGATGGCCCTTAGCAGAAGCTGGGACATATCTGTTTGTGGGCACATTGATGGTGACACTAGTGTCATACCAGAGCTGGTCCAGCTCAGGGTCAGAAAAAGTGTGCCCAAACTCTGACCTCCAGCCTGCTCCATTAGACTGTCCCAGGTTATTTCCAGGGATATGTTGCCACCACCTGATGTCTGTGAGATGGCTCTGAAGTGAAGTGAAAAATGTTCAGAAGACGTGACTTTCTCTGTTCATCTCTCTTTGGGCAGCTGTCACATCACAACAAAACACCACCAAGGGCTGACCTGTCTCCCGTCTGCCTTTACATAAGAGGCCAGAGGAAAATAAATGTGGAGACCAAACAGTCCTCCCACATGTAAGAATTCAGGTCAGGGCTGAGGGCACTTTGGCTGGGGGCTAGCCAGGCAGGCTGGTGGGAGTGGGCATGGTTTTGTCTCTGATCAGTCCCTGTGTGTTCTTTGGGTAAACTCAGGACTTCAAGGTCCAGCACCACCAGTGGAGCATCTTTCATCAGCACAGGAAAAATCCCCTCACTTCCCTCACCTGACACTTCCCAAAGAACATCTGGAGCCTGCTGAAGCTTTTATAGCAGCTTCCTGCTTGATCCTGAAAACCAGGACTAAGCTTAATACGCTCTTCAGGTAGAGGGGGCCAAATCCCCTGCTGGTGTAAACCAGAGGCAACTTTTTACATTGCATTACATTTACATTAACCTCTGCAAACGTGTCCCAACAGGAGACTTGGCCCTTTAGCCTTGGGAGCTTTTAAAGAACACACAATAATGAAAATAAAGTAAGACAACAGCAACATGAAAGTGCATGTAGATGTGCAGATTTCAAATCCTTTCTTACCCCAAACAGAGCACAAAGGGAAAGATAAATGGCATTTTGTTGCAAGCAGAGAGCAGATGATAAATGTGTAGGGTTTATGATCTAATGTGAAAATGTTTATTTTCTTTGCCCAGGGAAAAGAAAATAAAGTAAATCCAGCTAACTAACAGCTCATCTGTTTTTCTCTACACTCAGTTGCCCCCACCTGATTGCATTATGGCAAGACTGGCTCACGTCAGGGAAACTGTTTGTTCCCTGGTACAGATTCACAGCAGGAGAGCAGGTTGAAGACGTTGTTGTTGTTTTCTTTTCTTCTCCTCTAAGGTGCCTCCTTCTGGTGAAACAGCTTGGTGCTGCTCATTTTGTGTATGTGGGATTTCATCTTCCCACTCTGTGCTCCATGTTGGATGTCTCTAATGAGATCATTTGGACTTGGATTTCAGTTGGCACTGATGACCCCAAAGCACAAAGGTCTGAAGAAAAAATAGAATTGCTGAATCCTCTTCTTTTTTTTTTTTTTTTTTTTTTTTTTTTTTTTTTTTTTTTTGGAGGGAAGAAAGATTAGGGAGAAAAGACAAAAAAGAAAAAAATTATTTCATATGAAATTGAAACCCTGGCTTAACTGAAGTCTTCAAGAATTTGGAGGGTGGTTTATTTTAGAAATCAGAACTGGACTTTTCACTTAGTAATTAAGCTAAAAACATAGTGTTTGTTTCTAATTCACATTTTATACTGCCTTTTTTCTCCTTCTTCCCTCTTTGATCCATAAGAAGGGTCCCTCTTTGGGGAAATGAACCATACCATACCAGGCCTCTCTAACGAGTTGTGGGACGTTCCCCACCCCTGCTCCCCATGCATTAGCATTACTTTGGTTCCAGGCCTGTTAAAGAGTTTCTGTAAGTCAGTACTGACTAATGTCAGTCTGGTTAGTCCTTGAACATAATATATTGGGCAGTGAATAAAGGTGTCATCCTGGTCCCTAGCTGACAATGAACCTACCCTTGAAGAGGGAGTGGTAATTAGCTTCTTTGCTGGCATCCTTAGAAGAAGTAGGGATTGATTGGGCTCTGTAGCCAAAATTACCTACTTGCTACTAAAAGAAAGATCAATGTATTGTTTCAGAATAATGTAAGGAAGGCTGGTGCTGCTCCCATTCAGACAGTATGGAGTGAGATAGATCTTGCATGGTGTAAACGAGCAATGGTCCATTGAAGAGAAATTCAATGGGTGATCTTGTCTGGTAAAAAGGTTTGTTTCAACTCCTGAATTATGCATGAGGCTCACTCATTTGATCACCATTTCATGCTCCTCTCTCAGAGTCCCTTGCCAACGGGGAGACAACCTGCTGTTGTGACAGCGTGCAGCTTTCTGTGGCTTGTCCCAGTCCTCAGCCCAAGGGTAGTGCCTCTCCCAGGCTCCTGCCTTGCAGAGTGAGTCACTCCTCATCACCATGTGCATTAGGTACAAATATATTTTGGAGAGCTCAGGATGAAATAGATGCAGTGCCAGTTTTTCACTTTTCATGAAAAATAAAATTAACACAAAATTTAAATATGCAATGAACTACTGATAAAAGGGTTTAGTTTCTTAGTAAAATTCTTCTTTTCTTGTTGTACCTAGTAAAACTCCCATCTTTTCCTCCAAAAATATTTGCAAGTAGTGTTTCTTTCCTCTCAGCTAGCAATCACAGCTAGAATGACAATATTGCTGGGAAATAGTATAAACCACTGCAGAACATCCAAAAGCTTGGCTGCCTTCAGCCTGTTTTCTGCACAGCAGGCCCTGACTTTAATATCTCATCTTAACAGAGAACAATTTCTCTGGGAAAAGCAATAATCACACAATTTGCTCACTGTGCCTCTGTATAGTTGCAGTCTCTCAATGGGAAAGGAGGCAAGTCATTTGGATTTCTATTTAATTGGATGCAGTACTGAAAAAATAAGCATTGCTGAAACCTTCAGATGTGTTCATCTTATTTTTGGTTGTGGACCAGCTTCTGTATGCTCAGAGAAACCTAAAGTTAATGATTAAACTTCTCAAATATGGGAAAGGTGAGAAAATCAGCTTTTTCCTTTGACAATCCTTTGCAAAACCCAAATGTGAAAGTGGGAAGGCAGAAATGTCAACAAGGCAACTTGCATGTCACATTGGTAACAGAAAACATCGTGTGTCAAAAGGTCTCTCTGACAAGGTAGCTGGGGTGGCTGCCTGTATTGGCATTCTAGGTTGCTGCTGATTGGGATGGTGTAAATTAAACCTTTTGGCCTCTTCCTAAGACTTTAACCCCTCGGTCCCTGGCACTAGACTGAGTCCTTTCATGATGACCCAGGAGATCTTTCTCCATCCCAATATTCCTCCTGAAATGCCTGAACTATAAATCACACTTCCATTCCGACAGCTCACTACCATGCCGGTGATTATATGCTTTCAGGATGCTTTGTGCACAGCAGAGAAACAGAAATATTACAGAAAATCACCCCTGGGAGCACACGGCTGATCAGCACTGCTGGATATTGTCTGCAGTGTTTGTGCTGTGGGCGGCATCTCATTGCTTTCACTGGCTACCCATGGAGGCAGAAAGACTGGGGGAGAGGGTGGGAGTAAGACATGTAGTTAAGGTAATTACTGTAAAAAAATAAACTTTACTTCATGACAAAATCCTAACTTCTGTCCTATCACTCACTCTCTTTTTAAAATGTGAATTTCGTGCTGCTGTAAAGTGCCTGAATGGCAGCTCTGGGGGGTGATGGTCTCTGTCCCTAGGACAGAGCGAAGAAACGGAGCAAACCTTCTTCCACGTAATCCTGCAGATATCTTTCAGCTCCAGCCATGCAGCTTGCTTGGGAGCAGCAGGGAGGAGAGCCCCTTCCACACAGGGAGCCCAGAGAGATCCCACAGTCCTTCCAGACACATGACGCAGGGCCTCTGGATAAAATACTGCAGCTCCTGGCATGGCCGAGCCTGGAATGCAGCCGAGTGGTTAAGCATGAGTTAAAGCACAAACTAATTTAAGTGCGTTAGCTGCTTTGCCAAGTCAGGAATAACAAACTGGTCACGTTTCACACCCCTGGTTCAGATGCGTGGCTGAGCAGCGCTGGCTGAACCAAGTCCTACAGGGAGGTTTACAAGGACCGCTCCAGACCCGCACACCTTCTCTGTGCCTGGGCGGCTTGTTTCACACCGCTGTTAAATTCCACTGGCATGAAAACTGGCTGAATTCGGGGGTGAAACATGAGGCTGAGGCATTTCTTTTTCCAATGTGGCTTGCCTCTGGGTTATTAGGTCCAGCAGTTGCAAGCGTCGGGCTGGGTGGCAGTTCCTGTTGTCCTGGAGATAAGGCATTATCATTCTGCTACCGACCTCGCTCCGCCTGGCGCCGTCAGCATCGCTCACTGCCACCTTTCCGCACCCCTCCGCGTGTCTCAGGCTGTCTGAATCTTTCCTTGGGACTGCCAGGTTTTCCTCCAGGCAGCGGCTGGGAAACACTGACTGCTCAGACCTAAGCAAGAGCCCCATGCTGAGCGATGAAGAGCCACATGCGGTTCGGCAGCCGTAGCCTTGGACTCTGTGCCGGCGAGCAGCAGCGCAGGCCAGGGCCAGCACATGGTTCACATCACATTGCTGTGTTTTATTTTCCTGAGTTGTTTTTATTAATGGCTGTTTCTAAATAGACTTCCTGAGCTGTGTCCACAATGCACTTGCTAGTGTAAACTCCAGTGTTCACACCTCCAGCTGGTTACATGGATACTGCATTTCTGTGCCTTAGTTGTCCCTGAATCTGATTTTTGCCAACTGGAAGTTTGCGCTTATTTTGAATTTCCACCAGGAACAGTGAGAAGTTGTATGAACCCAGAAAGCAGACCACAAATCATGTCACAAGATCATAGTGTTCTGTTAAGAACATGAGAACAAAATTTAGATAAAGCTTTATTTCTTATCCAATCCTGTTTCTATAAAATGAAGCTCTTTCCCCCAGTTGGAATACATACCTTGGGTTTGTGCTGCATTTTGTTTATTTTTTCTGGTTGAGATCAATTAAGTTTTACTTAGATGCTTATTATACTTCATGGAGCCACTTCTTTGCTTTCGCATTAAGATACTGTGGCTAAACTATTTCAGAACGGTGGCCAACCTTAACTACAGATAGCATCGGTATTGTTTCCTTTGGATACAAGGCAGTATGTTTTAATGCTAAGCCCCTCCTTTAAATGAATTAAAGAGAAGGCTGAAAAAATCAGCAATAATGTGTTAAATCCACAGCTAAGAGAGATGAATGCAGTTGGCTGCTACAACTGGATGTTATCATACGTGGCCCAAGTAACTTGCAGCCCTGAAATTAATGGTGAACTAAGGTATGATTTTATGATGTCTGACATTTTTTAACTTTATAGACTGCAGTCCATGGAAATCTAATGTTGGAGGAGCATTTGCATCTAGTCCACAGAGTGGTGGCTCATCAAATGCTGATTAGTATTCTGCTTGTTTCCAGCTTCTAAGGTTGTTTTAAGGAAAACTAAAACACTTATAGCTTTTTAATGGTACTTTCTGCTGGAAGCATTTAGAGCAGTTGGCACAGAGATATTCTAGGGACTGAAAATGAAAGAAGTGGCTAGTATGTTTATAATGCAGAGGGGAAGTGCCTGTATAGAAATTTATGTGCTTGTTTGTGGTCTGCTCCCTACATTTCAAGATCCTTATTTGGGATAATAAATTCCTTAGAACAAAATGGAAAAATTGCACTAGACAAATTTTTTTATCACTATTATTGTTCTGTAGTTATAAATTTCAAGGCCAAGCAGAAAGATGGGGTTCATCTGCTTCCTTCTTACCACAGACTGTGGAGAGTTAGTCGGTAATTCTTACATTAAGCTCTAAATTCTGCTGTCAAAACCTTCACAAAATAACCAAAAACAGAGGAAAATCTCCTTCATCCTGGACAAGGCATTCCAGTAGTTAATTACCTATACGTGCTGCGGGTGAAGACTGACCTTTGTAAATACTGAAAATGTTGTTATGGGCAAATTTTTAACTGCACTTTCCCATTCATTTATTACCGAGTCTTTTGAAGAGGAATTTCATGTTAATTTGGTCTTGCATAAATTTAATGCTTGGGGAAAATAAGAAGTTAATAACACTGATTTCTTCCAGGTGTACAACGAATATGGATTTGCAACATTAACTATGCAACTAATGTGCAGTGTTTTAGCAATATGCTTCATTTACTATTAAACTGAATTTTTAGTGTCAGAGGTGAGCACGAAAGTATAACTCTGTAGGACAGCATGTAAAAGCCATCATCTGCTGGCCATGACTGTTCCACACTACCCACCCAGGGCAAGAGCCAGACACAATCATCACCAGGAAGAGAAGGGCCAAGAGCAGTTTTTTAAAACATCTGAGAGGGAAATTGTTGTACAAATAGGCAAAGAATATTGTGAAAAAAAGGCACAGAACAAAATGAAAATTTTAACTAAGAAAAGTATCTGAAATAAGCAACAGTAGCCTTGGAAGCTGGAAGGTGAAGTATTTGGAAATTACTAAGGTACCACGCACTATTCTTGCTGAAGTAAAATGCTGTTTAGTTTTTCTACTGTCAGGCAGCTGGTTTTGCTGTGCATAGAAATGAATCCACACCGCATCTCTGACTAGATGACTAGCTTGGATGAGGTTGGATAGATATACTAATCTGCATCTCAAAAGAGAAGGACGTTCCATTCAGACACGGACACTTCTTTTTCCCCAGCCCAAATGAGCAAGTACCTAATCACAGGGGCTGGTTAGTAGGGAACACGTTTAGACTGAAAATGAATTTAAAATCAGACCCCTATGGAATTTCCTCATTACTTAGTCTCTACTGAAATTTCATGTTGCTGGAAAAATCAGTTTATTGTTGGAAACTACACAGGTGCCATATTAAGAAATGCAGTCTGAGAAAAGCAGTTTACAAATCCATATGCTGTATTTGGGCATTGAGTGAACCACTAATTATCCTCCAACCGTGCCTACTAGCAGATGCCTAAAGAAAAACTGTAGAAAAAAACTCCATTCAGCTTCCTGAGATACTTTTTGAGGCAAACATAGAACAGAAATCAGTTTGTTTAATAGCTAGCAATGGACCAAGGAAAAAAGAATAAATATTTAGGATGATTTATTTAAAAATCGCTTCCTCTACACATCTATTATTTAATATCTTTGGGCTGTTCATGTCAAAGCATGAACCACATTAAACTGATTCAGCTTTATATCAAATCCTATGATCAATATATATTTCTGAATATTAAGCAGGGGACACCAAATAATAAGATCAGATCAACTAGGCAGGGAGGTTAAGGAAACTATACAAGTAAGGTAGATGAATAAGACAAGACATACGTCTTGGAGAATGAAACACATAAACCAAATCTTCTGGAGAACATATATAGCAGAACTGATCAGGAAGGGGACATAAAAGATTTCTTAGAAGACAAGGCTTTCTCAGAACTCATTTAGATAATGTGCTAAACCATAAGCTTAATGCCATGTATTTCACTATGAGAGTAGGAACATGTTCCAACAAAAATCATTCAAGACATCTTTGAAACAGTCACATCAGTCTATAATTGTGACAAATCTGCTAATCCTAGAGTGAAATGAATTGAAATTTATCTTCCAAAGGCTGACTCTATCTGTGAGACCTAGACTGTTTCTACACTTAGCCTCTGTGACACACCAGGATATGACAGGTATGAAGTGTGATTGTACCTTTGACACTAACATGACACCGTTTAAAGGCAACTAAAGATATAAAGTCCAAACAAAACTTCTGTGATGTGAGTGAACTTAAAGTTATTAATGATGTATTGCTGGTGAATTTCAGTGGGGATATGCCCAGTATTGTAATATTTTAATTAATGACCTGAATTGTAGAAGAGTAGGTATGCTTATTGAACTTGCAAATGATGTGAAGCTGAAAAGAAATTAAGGATGCAAGCCTCTCTGAGCTTTAGAATTCAAGCTGATCTTGTAAAAGTTGATGTAATGACCTGAAGAAAAAGGTTACACTCCTGTCAAAATAATAGGGAACAACTGTGTAAAAAAAATAATCTATAAAAATTTCAGGATGGACAATGACTGGTCTAGTACTGCAGAAAAGATCTGTCATAGCAAATATCAAGCTGAACAAAATTATCACCATTACTGGTGATAGAAAGGACACTACTTTATTGGAGATGCATAAATAGAAGAAATAAACATTTCTAATAAGCATTGTTGAAACTTCAGCTGGAAAATTTTCTTCTGGGCACCACAAATGAAGGAAGTTAGGAATCAGGTGGAGCCTGGAAGAAATTCAGGAAAAGGTAACAGAAATTATCTGAGGTTTAGACATTGGAACAGCTAAGAAAAATCGAAACAACTCAAGTTATTTAATTTATAAATACTCCAGGTGTAGACACCATAGTAATTTTCAAGCACGTAAAAAATACTGTGTTATGAGGAAGAAGCAAAATAAGACCTGTTGTCCTTGTTTCCTAAGTGTGGGATGAATAATAATAGACTGAAATTGCAGTAGGATTTTTGAAAGTCTAATAGTATTAGGGGATTTATTATTTTATTATATGACCTAGTGATGCTGTGAAAGTCTTCCATAAGACGTTAGGCGAACATCTGCATGAATGACATAATGGATTTAGTTCTGTTTAAGGCATGGGAATGGACTATACAGTCTTTCTGTGATGCTTTTTTACCCTCAGCTCTATAATTATAATGGGGAAATGGGAAATTGGTCACTTTGTAAGAGAGTAAACTGTTAGCAGAAGTTTATCAATTTCTGTGAGCCATTTGATCAAAGATGGATACTCTACAGCGTAGAAACTGAATGTGATCCAAGACTCTATGCATATAGCTTGTCACCCTACTATATTTTGGGGATGTGACATGGTTATGGAACAACAGTAATGCATACATTAATAAAACAGCCAAGAAAGGTGTCAGAAAATCTTGTTTTGTCCTCACCAAGGAAAAGGTTTCCTATAAAAATGCTTATTCAAACTCTCTAGAGTTTATGAATCAGTTACTGAACTATAGCAGTGCTGTGAAACTGCCCATTGTCATGTTCTTAATTGAATCAATAGATGAAAAAGTGGCAATAGTGGCAATTAATCATAAAGATTTTTACTCATACTTCTAGTTTTTTCAAGGGAAACAAGAGTTCCATAAGGTCAAATCTCCTACAAACCTACTTTTGTTGGGGAAATGTAGCAAGATCATTTGTCAACATTGAGAATGCTCATTTTGGCTGAAAGTAAATTACCCAGGGAGCCAAAAAATGATGAATTTACAGATGGTTGATGTCAAGGCAAGTTGCCAGTTTATTTTCCTTGGCCTTTTCTACAGAAACAAAACAATGTTGAATTGATACCTTGCACACCTTTTGTCTCCTTTCCTCAATGAATCTTACAAATAATGCAAAATAAATAACATATGGTCAATATAACTAAATAATCAGAGTATGTGATTTGCAATTCAGCATATGCACAATTGCCGTTATAAATGGGGGTTTTTAACAGTCATTTTTAGAGATGATATATTTTGTTTATGTATGATTAATTAAAAAATAATTATCCTTAGCTAGGAGAGTGAGAAACAATAAATGGGCCATAAAATCTAAACAAACACAGAGGCTGTTGTCATTTCTTTAAATCACAGTGGAAAATATTTACTGCAGTGGTAAAAGACATACTGAACCAGCCACAATGGATAGTTGAGGTAAGTTAACAAGTATAATAGAAGATACTGCTAAGTAAGATCTATACCAACATCCTAAAGCATCTGATTTTTAATTCTGGTGGATCTTGCATTAGCATGAAAAATGAAATTACATTATATCATACAAACTTGCAGAAAAAGATCTTTCTCTTCCCAGCTTGATTGTATAGGAAATAATCTGTGGTTGATCACCACTTGTACCTACTGATTAAAAGCTTCTGCATTCATCTACTCTATATGACTGCACACTTACAGCGTATTTCTCTATGTGCCTACATATCAACATGCTCTACAAGAAAATGTTTTATCCTCCAGTGTGGAGAATCTTCACTCACTGAAGTTGAAAAAGAAACAGAAAGCAATGGGTTTAGGTGTAACCCTATCATGTGAAAGCATTATAACTGTGATACAACTATCAGTTCTCACTGAGAAGTTTGCAGTCATCTCTATCCATTCACAGGAAGTCTCTGAAATCTTTGGGGCATGGCTGTCTAATACCTAGCCTATTCTGTGTCTGAACTGTTTATTTTCCTACCTAGATTACAAAAGCCTTTGAAATCATCCTCTACAAGTATATATACACATTGGCAGGACTCAGTAGATAATAAGGACAGTCATAAATTACCAGAATGTGAATTACGATATACATACTACCACAATGTACTGTAATAAGTCAGCCCATTCTAGCCAGTGGTATTTCTGGATAAAGCAGGGCTTCAAGTGTGATGTTTCAGTGAGATTTTGGGAAGCCAAATTCCTTTTTTTACACCATGTCTGTTTTCTGTCTTGCATACTGGACACATGTGAGTGTATTTGTGTGTTCATGTGTCCTTTTTACTGGAGGGAACAGTTTTTACTACTGTGGCTAAGAAGTCTTGTGTCTCAAAGACCATTTTAATCCTTAAATCAAATTTCCACTATGAGAAAAAGCTACTGTTTCTAAGTTCAGAAATTAACGGGAGACCCTCTCATGGAAACCAAGAGCATGATTCCTATGAACCCTCATCCTTCCTCCTTTCTCATATTAGCTTAAGAAAAGAACAAACAAAAAAAAAAAAAACCAAAAAATAAAAAAACACCCATCCTGCCAGAAAAATACCTTAGAAGGCGTGACTGAAGAAGTCTGTGTGAAGCCAACAGCTATAATGTCAGGCACATTTTGTGAGCTATGTTTATAACCTGTTTTGAATTTTGCCAGGAACACAAAATATGTCTTTGCTCATGGAAAGTCAGATGAAACCTCCATGAAGAAGTACCAATTTACTGGTGTTACCTCTTCTCAGGATTGTGGCAGGAAAGAAGAACTTTGCCCAGGAGTCACCTCTGTTAAGTATGCTTCAAGTATGTGAGGTATCCAGTGAGTCTCTTCTTTCACTCACTTTCCATCTTTCCCAGTTCAACCAGCAAACTATTTATAGTCAGAAAGTGGGTAGTGGATTAGGTATGTGTTGTAAAAGTGACAAGTGTCCCCTATAAATTAATGAATAATTGTAGCACTGGATGCATAAGTATAGATTGTAGAAGGCAGCAAAGTATCACAGCTATTTGGGTTTGAAGAACAGCCAATGACTGTGAACACCCAAACTCTAAACCACTGTCCTTTTTGGATAGATGTTGGAGTGAGGCTGTAGATCAGATATCTCTTATAGTCAACGAGAACAATAAGCAATCCAGATTCTAAATCACCAGGATTCTAAATCACCATCCAGAGGAGCTTCTTCCCAGTCCATGGAGTTCCCAGGACCACTTTGCTCTTTAATTGAATAGCCCAGTACTTAGAGTTAAGGAGAAATCAAGACTGCTACTATTGGTAGTACTACTGGTAGTTTAACACAGTATCTCTCTAATATTAAGTAGGGCCATTTTTTTTTTCCTCTTTAAGGACAATGGAAATCGTTGGCTCTTAAATGGATTATTTGTAAGATATTATTATCAGTAATATTTTACTTAGAACATACATTGAAACCATGTGTACGTTTCTAAACCCATAGGAAGTAAGAATCAAGCACCCAAAAATCTAAACATTAAAGAAGTCCCATTACTGAAAAAAAGATCAGAGACAAAGAAGAAAACAAAACCAGTTTTAGAGACCACATTACTGCAGCACAAGTAGGACACACAGAAGAAGAGTACTTGGAGAGATAGGGACTGAAGTGAGCTGGTTTCCATGAGAAACATCAAGTCTTGCACAGAGATTAGTTTTACTCATGACAGCTATTATCCATGACCTACAGAATGAGTCTTGTTCTTGGTTTTCCATATTTGTGCCTCATCTTCCAGTTGGTCTGTTTCTAGCTTCTCCTGTTGATCTTACTTGCACTTGAAACTTATTACAGCCACAAGCTAAATAACTTTCCTTCTTCCCCAGAACATCACAGCCTAGTTCTGTGGACAATCCTTTGTTATCTTTCTTTTGTCCCAGACATGCAATATTCTAAAAATACCACTTCTTCCTTCAAATCCAAACTCAAATATATTTATTCAACCCATTTTATCAAACTTGTTTCCACCTCTGATTTTAACTAATAAATCAGTGCCCTGATGTTTTACATTCCTACAATGAAGTTTTTTTCCTAAAACTGTAGCTGAACATTTCTTTCTCCTTCAGTCTTCTGAAAGTTCAGTGTATCAAGATGAACCAGTAAATACCTTACGAATAACACAGTTCAGAAGATATTCTAGCATGAATTCACATATATACATTTTTGAGTGGGGGGAGTGTAGCATGGGTATGCACAGTTTACACACAGAACTGTTGAGAAAGAAAAACTTTGCTGCTTAGTTCTTCCTGCTCCAGTTTTAATGCCTTGCCCTCAAACCTCAGTCCTCTTATCTGCTTTTACAGCTTCTCACATTGCCCCTGTCAGTTCCACTGAATAAATGATGTCATCCTTGTCTGCTTCAATGTTTACTTCTTTCTGCACTGCCCTTGGCACAGAATACTCTTCCCAAAACTAATCCATCCTGAAAGCCATTTTTCTTTTCCTTCCGATCTACCCTCAAGGCCTGCAGTAAAATGGCAGCTGCAAATGGCTAAGCAGATGCTAAGAATGTAAAATCTTTTCAAAGTATCTGCCTCCTGAAGCCAACTCTGCAAACTCAAAGTGAGCACCTAAACTCCCAGCGCAGGCACAGCAAAACCCAGGCAACTCGAGATACGACTGACTGCGAAAAGCAGAGCAAGGAGATGATTAGTGTTAGTCTGCTGAACAGGCAGCTTTCAAACCTGCTAAGGGCTGTTGTGTGTCTGAAAAAAAGCACCACAGTCTTAGATATCTTAGTCAGAGCTTCAGGGACACACCGCCCACCACTCTCTGATCAAAGCCCAAAGCCTCCAGTGGAAAGAAGCCAAGAAAACTGTTTTCCTTTACAATGGAAGGAAATGGTAACAGTGGTTGCAGCTGATGCCATGTGTTTGTACACCATCTCACTGTCTAGATTCTTCTGCCAGGAAAGAGAAGTGACAGACTCACACATGTTTACTTGACACGCAGAAGAATGTCCAAGCTTTGAAAGAAATCAGTAGACAAAACTTCCTCTGACAGACATCTGCTCTAACCTATATGTAATAAAACCATCACCCCAAAAAAACCCACTCAAACAAACCAGAGAGAAAAAGATCTTACCTGTGAATGTAGATGGAGCCTGACCAGCCAGGTGGGGATGTGTTGAAATCCAGTGTTGCAGACTTGGATACTTTCTCAAATCGAAGGAAACCACTAAGTGATCAGAGTGATCTAGTGGCTTGGAATGGTGTATCTTGCCAAGGACTTAGGTCCCAAGACTACTCTAGGTTTTCTCTAAGTTTACATAATTTGTCATGTGGAAGAATGAAGAAGGTAACCTAGGTTTCTAGCATCCCATTTCCTAAGCTGTTCTCTTCTAAAATGCAGCTATTTGGCATTTCTAAGTTTACCACTGCTCTTTGGAGGACTATATATTTATACAATGTCCAGTATAATGAAACGGTAAGTGTTTTGGGAAGGACTAGTACAAATTATGCAAATGATAACAGGGAAATGAAGAAATGCTATGAATCTGGAGCAATGAGCAGATCTCTGAGTTCTTGTTCCTTCTTTATGAACTCTGTTGTACTGTGTGATTCTGTGCAAGGTTCTGAGTGTGCTCTTCACTTGACACAGCATAATGTGAAGAAGGAGCTATTTAGCAGTCATTTTCTCCTTATCTTCTTACTTACATGTACCAAAAAATCACCAGGTGATCCATTCAAATAAAGTATATTCCTTCCCTTTAATTGAATTTACTGGTTTCGATATAATTGCAGATTTAACACCATTATTTAATTTCAGGATTTAATGAATATTGTCAGATCTCCTTGAGGGATACACATGAGCCTGATGAACTGGCTCCTCATTCACTTGTGCCATGTAGTCTTAAATTTCATTTAACCAAAAAAAGGTTTAGCCCTCTTTCTTCCCTTGACCTGTATGACACATCTCTGAACATATCAGTGTGTTATACCTGTAGGAAATTGTTCCCCTGTGTATGCAGTCCCCTTATACCTTCAGGGTCATTGCTAACCTCTTATTCTTCATTGCAGCTTCTATTCATCTTGCACAGAAGCAGAAGAAAACAGTCTCTACAGGGATTCAGCTAGTGCATTGACTCCAGGTATATCTACCTGACTGGGATGTCATCCAGGCCTGTTGATCTTGATGTGGCAGATATAGCACAGTAGCTATCCCCACACAGAAGCATTTCATGATTTATCAGTGCAATTGTTCAAAGGCTCCCTCCTTCTCCCAAATTATCGTGCCTCCACTGTGCTGATTCATGGCCTAAGTTTTGGGAGGTGATAAGGGCACCTGATGCATAAAAACTCACAGTATTGCTGTACAGCACAGAAATGAATGTACTATTCTATGTAATACTCAGAGTAATTAACAGAGATTAATAAAATATTTCAGATACCTATTTTTGAGCTATATCATGGGGCCACTGTCCATTTTAAAAGGACATCATATGATCACTTTAGCTTCAAACATTAAAGAAATATTTGTAGAATCTTCTTGGTGTCCTGATGATAATTCAGTCTTGACTCACTATCACCTGTGTGACCAACTTAGCCAGATACTGTCTCAGGAAGGAGCTACAATTTTTACTTTCTCCTTCCCTCTACAATCATGAACATCCCACATTTTTTCTTCAAAAATCAAGGAAGACAGAAAGTATTCTCAAAGGTCATAAGTTATTCCACCAAGTAACATTATTTTTTGTCCTATAAAACTGTTAACAAAAATGTAACCTGCGTATAGAAATAGAAGATAAGAATCTAATGAGATAAAATTGGGATCAATTATAGCAAATATATGCCTTTCTTTAAGCAATTTGAACAAAAGTTGTCAGCTGGAATAAGGGAACAATCAGTTGCTCTTGCTTTGCAGCATATTTCACTAATACTAAAAAGAACTGTTTAAAACAAGAAATTAGAGCTGGCAAAAAGGATGAAAAGGAAGCGAAGAAATATTGATAAATCTGGATAGGTGGAATAAACATAAACAATAGGTAAGACATGAAAATAAGAGTATTGGAGAACAATGCCACGCTACAAATATGTATTTATATCATGGCACTCTAATTCTAGGTCCAATTTAGTCTTACAAATAAACTATGAGAGAAGATGCAGCTCTAAATCTGCTTGTAAGTTACACATATATGTGTGTTGAACAACAAAGATCAAAGATCTCCAAGCCAATGTCAACCCAAGTACACCTTGCTGTAGAGATATTTGTTTAGATAACAACAATACAACCAGATTGCATGACTGTCCCTTAGGTGATATAATTAAATACATAATTACACTGTTTCTGATTTCAGAGCCAGCTCTCTTGATGCATAGCCTATGGTCATTTCACTAAGCTCTCTATGTGTATAACTAGATCATAACGGACATATATGCTGTCCGTTGCACTGTCATTATTTAGAACTGATAGAAAATCAGAAAGTTTTAACTAAAAGTTCAGAAATTTAACAGGCAGAGCTTACTACCATAGTGAGCCTTTACTATAATGCTAAAAGAGGTTAACAAATATCTAAGAGAATTTGAGGGAAAATGGATTTATGTATCACTCTGTCAGCCTACCAAAACCAGAAGCAATTTTGCAGCAGAGCAAGCATAAGTTTGCTGTGTGGTTTCCATTTCATCACATACTCCTAGTTACTTAACAAATTGAACCAATTACAAACTAACTTAGAACTAAAGATACCTTGTTTCCATGGGTTAATGTCAATTAACTAAAAAATCATCTACAGCACTATTGTTGCTGTTGTCAAAGAGCATGTGCATTTTCCCTTTAATTATTTCCCAGACAGAATATATTTGAGAATCCTGGGAAATCAGAATAAGTGAGGAAGATCTACAGACATTTATGGATGAAGAGAAAGAGACTGCAAAATACTGACCAGATATGCTAGTGTTACCTAAAAATCTTCCCCCTCCTGTTATAATCACAAACATTCAATCCAGTGTTACCAGCAGTACTCAAAATGTTGGATGCTATCACCTTACCTTTTTTGTGTGGAAACAGTGGACATGCATTTTCTGAACCAGTATCTGAGCCCCTTCTTATACACTTTTATAAAGATTTAAAAAGAACCTTTTTGGGTAAAAGGAGAGCTGATTGCCTCTTTCAACATTAGCTGCCAATCTGTACCTACCAGTGCTGAAAGTATTTTCCTGCCAGAGAATCTGTTTAAATTTAAAAATCAATGCTAGCTATGACGTTGAGCTCCGAAGCTGATGTTGATGAACTATTTTGATGCTGCCACTAAATAATTCAGGTATGATAAATGATAAATTTGCTTTGCATTTCTCAAAGGTGTGTTCTAATTGGAGCATCGACCCTGTCTCTGGTTACAAAATGGGAATTCTACTTTTCCTGCATCAAGGTTTTCCCCATAATTACATATCCCTCTCTCATTACTGATAAGTCTTTTCTCAGGAAGACTCCAGTCATAAACATCCCTTGGAAGGATCTTTGTATGGATTTGCAAGCAGAATGCAGTTAACCATTGTTTTCTTATTGATCTAAACAGCTTTGAACACTGGTTTTAGTGCCTCTGGCAGTCGTGATTTATCCCATGGCAGAACTACAAGTGTCATTTTGGGTAAAGTACACTGCACTTGGTGTACAGGAAGCTTCCAGGTTCTAGGTTTTTCTTTTGTTACCTAAGAAAGGGAGCAGAAAAGTCTCTTCCCTTGGTCTTGATTTTGTACCTGAAAATTGCTCTGAAATTTGCCAGTGAAGTAATGTAGTGGGAATACAGACCATGGAGCCATTCAGGAGCCTGAAATTGTGTACTCAGCTGTGTCACTGGTATTCAGCGTCAACTATGCTGGGATGCTTCATCGGCTTGATTGTATTTCTGTTGCTTCCAACCTCTCTTCTCCAGATAGAATATAATCTCACCCAGGAACTGAATTGATTGTCTCCTATCACAGCAGTGTTGAGTAGGATCACAGAATAATAATAAAATAAATCTAATTAATTCAGAAGCTCTGACAGTTTTTCACATATTTTGGACATCCTGGTGTCTCAGCTGACCCTGAGTAAATGTACTTTCTCTTATCAGATCCTGAGCCTGAGCAGTCCCAGATGTTTCTTTATACATGAGAGACTACTTGGAGATCCCACACAGAAACAGAAAATTGGAACAAAACTAGGACGCTTGACAAAATGGATGGAAAGTATGAGGTGGTAGATATGGGACTGCAATGAAAGAGTCCATTTGGTCCTGTATCTGTACTGCTTTTCCTATGCAGTTGGTTTTTATCCTCCTCTACCAAAGAATAATGCATTGCAGTGTCACTGCATGAGAAACAACTTTATACGCCTTGCTTGACCTGGGGTCCCATTTTCTGCTTTTGTAACAGTCCTCCAGCAAGAGATTGACACTGTGGTTGGTGGCTGGATACTGTGTGGTTGGCATCCAGCTGGGTGTCGTTCCAGAATTTCCTCCTCCCCTCTCTCAACCCTTCTGATGTATTAGAGTCTGGGTGCTTATTCCAAATCATCAGACCATGTCATTTAACAATGTTTGGCAAGCTTTATTTATTAAATATTTTCCAACAAAAGCCTGTAAGGCAATAGAAAAGTAAAGCGTAAAATACATTTGACTTAATTGGCAGCAGCAGACTGCATGCGTCAGAAGGAATTAACCTCCAATAAAGCAGGATGTGCAGGAAACACAATGTACTAGTTTGATATGGTCTTTCAAAGCTACCACTTCCTGGAACAGAGGCAGAAACACAGGTTGGCTAAGCCTGGAAAAGGCCATTGGATTTATATGCATGGAATAACTCTCAAAAGATCCACACATGCACATCTAGAAACCTCACAAGAAGGAATTCAGGATTCTCTTGCCATAACAAGGATTTCAAACCCTTTTTCCCCTTCAGTGTTTGAATCCAAGGCAGGTGGAGCATGGCATTTATGCTTCACCTCCAGTGACTCACTCACAATGTCCTTGCCCACTCTGTGATCTGAGTATCAAAGCAGTCAGACCTGACAGCTATCGTTTTTGGGACACTGTTATCAGTGAAGTTATAAATATATGACTGATCCAAAACTACATAGCTCGTATCTTCATAAATCCACCCAATGTGAACAGACATGTTTGAGAATTAGATATAGAAAGCTGAAAAAAGAAAGGATTTCATGTTATATTTTGAGGTAATAAAGGATGGACAGAAACATATGGCTGCAGGGAAGAAGGACAAAGAAACCCTGGCCCTGGTTTAAAGACTCATTTTCGCTTTGCTGTGTAAATGACATGGTCTAATTTTTCATGGTTAAAAGAAATAAAGAAGCTGACTTGGAGAGAATGTCCTGTCATGAAAGTCTTGATAAGGATGTTCTCTTGTACAAATTGCACCTTTCCTGCAAGAAATTCACAGCCTTCTGATGATGTTAAGAAATAGTCATTCAGTGTATGCAAGTACTATGCATGGTAAACTGAGGCCTGGGGCTAGGAACACCATGTGAGAATGTTTAAAACAGAAGTTGATCAATTTCTATTTTCACTCAATATAATAATTAAACTTCAGTTTGGCTGACTGGGACTAGATTTTGGAATTGGAAGTCAGGTAAATGCTTGTTCTTGTAACAGAAATTAATCAACTACTTAATTTTAAAGTGTTTAAATTTTATTGATGTCAGTGGGACTAAACCAAAGATTAAAAGCAAGTTCTTGTTTATATTATGTCCTGAATTTCCATAAGTGTGTGCTAATGTGATTTTCTGAATTGAGACGACAGTGATTCAGACCTCAGAGAGCCTATGCCTCCTTTCTCCCCTTTTTTTTCAGGAAGAAAAAGCAAAGTCATTCTTGGCTGATAAGATCTGGTTCCTCAGGGTCACCCTTGCCATTCTGGAGATAACATTCTGGTGAACCACCATTTGAAAACAAAGCAAAAGAAAAAACCTTCTCATGGTATCCTGAACAAAAATCTAATTAATACTGGCTTCAAGACAAATTACTCGTTTTTATTTTATTCACACTTTTAGAAAAATCACCAAGATCCACATTTTGGAAAGTTTGTCTCTAATAAGCCTCTCAATTAACTCCATGGCTTCTTCTTAAAATATTCAGTAAAACACAGATCTTTCTGCGTACTTCAAAATGGAAGTACACAATAGA